>NC_058063.1:8115650-9555650 GCF_020085105.1 Siniperca chuatsi
TGTGCTCCTCCAAGAGGTTCACAGATTTGTGACAGTCAGCATGGGAATATGCTGAACCCAGGACCCCTTACATGCTACCACTGAACCACATTCCCATATCTTACTGGTCATCTTATACTTAAATTATTATTTCCCTCAGCCAAATACTTTTAAATGCTAAAGAAGCTTGAGATTGTAAATGGTTCTTAAAGACAGCTGCAATACCCCCACCACGGCCTGTTAACCTAGGTGTATTCAGAAAATTATAACTGGGAGGGCAGAGCTCCACTAGAAGGCAGAACTCCCCAGGTTTGAGTCAGGTCTCAGTAAGAAATAGGATGTCAAGGTTATGAGATGTAATTAGATCATTGAGAATGAACGATTTATTAGACACAGACTGAGAGTTTAGAAGAGCAAAGACAACTGGAAAGACTAGCACCAATAAGAAGCATCGGGCTGCAGTGCATCGACCACACATACTACGAGACAACGAAATGCCATGGGTGAGTTGCCTATTGTAGTTGTCTATATTTGATTAATAACTTAAAAATTAAAAAATTGTAAGCAGCAGATCAACCAACATAGGTGGTAGGCTACCATATAGCAGTTGTTTTCTGACTACATATAGCCAAAACTTAAACTATAATAGGCCTACATTTTATACCTTACTAGTAAAGCTTCAAAATCAGACTATTGCACAGAAGCACAGTAGTAGCCTACCCACCTATGTTCTATATAAGCAAGAATGGAAATTGTTGACTACTACCAGGACCTTATCATGGTAGTATCATTATAGTAACTACTGAATGGTATTATTAACATGGTAGCCTACTGGCCACTATTGAGTGGCCAGTAGGCTACCGTGGTATACCTTGATACTCAACTGTGATATGGTAACTAATAGGTAGTGAAAAATATATCCAGTGTGGATCTGGTAGTGGAGGGTAAGTTCAATTTATAAATGAAGTGACTTTTCTCTAGTTCAGTGCATTGATCATTGGGTTTGTCCACATTTTTTCCAACCACCATAGCGATGGTGTATATGCCTTAATATAGCCACACATTTACATGTATGCAGCTAGTATTTATTCATTTTTAACTGAACACAATGTTTTACATTTTAATCAATTTTTATTTCAACAGAACAAATAATTGTGAACAGACAGAGGTTGCCCTTTCTCTGCTGTGCCATAGGATGCCAATAAGGAAACAAAGGGTTTGGGTGCACCCCATCAATGAACAGAGACAAGAACATGGGGTATACCAATCTGGTCCAGGAGCTCCTGGCAGATAATGAGAGACATTACATTTATGCTACATTTATTTTCTTCAATTAAATAGTTTATTACAAGTAATCTGGTTGAAGTGTTTTCTATGTTCATGGTGTGATTTGGCATACATTATGTGACTGATGAGCAGTTATGCCATGTTTACTTTTTTCATACTAAAATTGATCAGTAGGCTATTTGAGGGGGGACAAAGAGGGATGCCATCCCCTTTGTTAGCAAAATGACCAAAATCCGTCCTTCTTGTTAACCTGATGCTCTGTGCTTTGTCTCATAGTGGCGCTTCACATTGCCGGTTTTAATAATCACCATGATCTTGGAACATATGAAACATACTGGTTTTGAACTGCCTGTGGGGAAATTTACCATGTAAGAGTCTGTCTATTCTTGATTAAAAGCTCTGTTTCCGCTGTCTACTTTTCTCTTTTTAGGGCACGCCATCTGAAATTATTTTTCCGACTCGTCCATCTCTACTCTTCCCGTGTGTGTGTAGCCTACCTCACTCAACTCGCAGGTCGCTACACCAGTGCCATAATGGCTAATAAAGCTGCGCCGGTTAAAATAGAAACACTCCATAAAAAACTAATAGTTCTCAACAATGTATCGATATTTTCTACAGCAGACGGGGGGAAAGAGAAAGTGCAGCAGCAGCAGGTCTGAAAGTAACAGAGCTTGGACCAAAAGGGCCATTTAATGGTCATAAAGTTTTGTGTTTTTTGCTGTTCTCACTTATTTATTCATTTATTTTTTCAAATAAAACAAACATTTGTGACAAAATTTTAGTGTTTACAACAATATATGTGACAATATAACACAATAATTATACAATATTTCAGAGTTTAGTAAATGCCTCTAAAATATAATATAATATGATATAAATAGGCTACATTCTGTTAAAAATGTACAAATCGCCTATTGACTATACTAATAAAATGTCTACCATAAAAATATTTTCAGCAATGTCTAGACATTAACTTAAAATCATGTGTGGAGACCAACTACTTAAACTTAAATTTCTCACCTGAAGAGCCAATCTCCAGAGCTATGGCTCGCCAGGCAATATCTTTTTTTGCCATTGTCTTTGCAATGACGGGATTGTGGGTCATATAGCTTGGGATACTTCTCAACCACAACAACTAGTCTCTCCTCATCCATTGTTCTACACACACGAGAGACAGCAACAGCAAGAGGTGAGGAGAGGAAGTCCAGCAGCCACTGGAGCAACAGAGGAGAAACAGAGCTGCTACAGAAGCTGGGATGTACAAGCAGGGAGCGAGTGGAGTTTATTTATTTATAAATTTTTTTTAATGTTTGCCTTGTAGATACAGGCACAAGTGAAATAGTTAAAATTGCAGTGAAAAGCAAGCAATAAACTAATAACGTCTATAGTTGGGCCAACATTGTATTGAAATATAAAACAGCTGGGGGAAAAAAATCTTTTTTTGTGGGGTGGTACAATAATAGGGACAGCTGTTCTGATGTGCGCTGTTCGGCTGCGGTGTATTTTGTCCTATACTTTTACAAAGACTCTAGTGACACTAATTGTAATGCTACCTGTTGGTGGTTTTTAATGGTCAATATACTATCTAATGATTGACAAAGTGTTAATAATTGGCAGACAAATGTTGTTGGTGTTCAGGTACACGAGTTGATCCTGAAATGTGTGTGAAGTGTTTTGGATGCATTAGTGCATTTTGCATGTGAGATTAACTGTTGTGCTGAGCTGCATGTTGTTAAAGAGAACTGTGTGAAGAGTTTTGAAAAAGTGAACTCTTATAGAGAAATGTGACTTAGCAATTGTAAAAAACTAAAAGGCCACAGGATTCTGAATAAAATGGGAATCAGATCGAGTTGCTTAGAAATGAATAAACAATTCATATTCATGATTCAAATAGGATTTGCTTAGATTTATGAAGAGGTCATCTAAATGTAAATGCTGCGTCAGTTTTGTCTGTGATTCAAATTAATGTTGCAGTTTTAATATAATTACCAAGAGAACCTGTTACGGACAGAGCAGACCGGAGACCGTGAAGAGACTGAGATAGTTTATTGTAAACAATGGAAATGCGAAGATGATAATGCTACTGTCCTTTAGCTGGTAGTAGAGGAGCTCTGGGGTTGAGGAGACACACACTGGAGAGTTGAGATGGTTGGAACCAGGATCGGGGCACTGGAGTCGAGTAGGCGTCTTGCTGAGACGTAGGTGAGTCCGTGGCGTTTGTGGAAGCAGGATAAAGAGTTCTGTCCTTAATCTAAACGAGACCGGACACTGACTGAGGTGAGGGATGGTGTTTTATAGGGGAGTGGAGTGATGATTAAGTGCAGGTGTGTAATGAGTGACAGGTGACTGGGATTAGTGCTCAGATGAGGGAGTGCGATGTGTGACGTTAATGACAGGAGAGTGTGACTACTGGCTGGTGAGAGCATGACAGGCTGTGACAGTAGCCCTAATTATTACAATTTTACAAAATCATATGCTCGAGTGAGAATTTTCTGTTGTTTTACATCTATAGTGTGGGAGGGTGACTGATTATGGGGAAAACAAATTAGAGGATGTTGCAGTTGTTCAAAATGACTGTAAATCCATACTTAAAAGCACAAATAAGAATATTATGTCACAGCCTGTCATGTTCTCACCAGCCACTACACTACACACACCGCATTCCCTCACCTGAGTACTAATTCCAATCACCTGTCACTCATTACACACCTGCACCTTATCAGCACTCCACTCCCCTATAAAGCATTATCCCTCACCTCAGTCAGTGTCCGGTCTCATTGAAACAAGGACAGAGCTCCAGATCCTGCCTCCACAACGCCACGGACTCACCTACGTCTGCAGAACGCCTACTAGTATCCAGAACCTCGATTCCGGCTCCTGTCTTCTCCAGTCTTCCATATGTGTCGCTCCTGGTCCTGTGTGACTCTGCTCTCCTGTGTGCATCCACATTACCCCAGAGCTCCTCTACCTCCAGTGAAAAGGACGGTATCATTATCTCCTTCACCTATCCATACTCCTCGTGGTTCAATAAACGATCTCTGTATCTTCACCATGTCTCCGGTCTGTTCTGTCTGTAACATATTAGGAATGTATGTGTTTGATTGGTAATGTAACATTACCAAAATTTAAACAAATGTTCACAAAACCATATTACGAGTAAAAAGAGGTAATCTTGAGTGCTATTTTTTGTTTTGCCTGAGACATTTGAGCTAAAGGTAGAAGCAGTTTCAAAGCAGACTCATATCTTGGACAAATAGCTCTTTCTAACTGACACCCCATCAGCAATTCTTGGATCAGTCTCTCAATAGAAAAGGATTATAGCCCATTATATCTCCTCTAATCCTCTCCCTCTCCTTGCAATCTCTCTCTCTCTCTCTCTTCCTTTTCTTCTCTTCCCCTCTCTCTCCTCTAAAACTGTCCACAGCGCAAGCTCAGTGTTTTTCCCCTCCAGATTTTTCTTTTCTTTTCCTGTCTGTCCAGTTTGTACGAGAGATAAGTAGCTTTTACGAGGGACAGATGACAGTTGTTGTGGTCTGACTGAAAGAATAAATAGAGCTTGTGTAAGAGAGAGACAGCATGTGTGTTTGTGTTTATGTAATTGAGCGTGCATGTGTCGGTTTTTGTGTTCTTGTTTATTTCTTGTGTGTGTGTGTGTGCTTGAGTACATATATGTCTATAAATGAGTGACTCCTGAGTATCTCTCTTTGCACCTTTTCTTCACTCTGTGTGTGTATGTGTGTGTGGTCCTTACCAATGTAATTTTCCCATAAAATTTTCACTTTTCTTTATTTTCAATCATACTCTGCTTCACAGGATCTGATTTGCTCCATCAAAGCGTAACAGAGAGATGAGAGAACCTTTCCCTCTTTCTTTCTCTTCTTTCTCCAGCTACTTAATTACTTCCTCCTCCGCCTTATTTTTCTTATGTCTCTTTTTAGGAGGAGAAAGAAAAGAAATTATCATGTTTTTGTCTTCTTCCTCTCTCTCCTACCTCGTACTTTGTAGACTGTCTGTGCAGTATCCCATTTCCTCTCTGCTTTGATCTTGTTCTCACGTTATTGCTCTTGTATTACCATAGATTTATGATGTATTAACCTAGATTTATTGTACTCCCCTGCCTTAACCACTTGTGATTTTTCTAGAAGTGGGTCTGCTTAGATTAAAGCTAAACTCCATTCAATAAAATGCTACTTTCATACCAGACTGCAACGGTGAAACATAGGCTGCAGGGAAAATTGTATCAGAGTTTGCCATAAAACTTATAGCCAAAATCTTTGAAACAATCTTTACTTTACGCATAAAATTAAGTTATGTTTAGCTACATAAAGCAGGCTCTGTTGTGTTAGATTAGCATGTTAATGTCCCAAAGATAAATGCAGTGAACATGACGAAACAATACATATACACAGAGGGGAGCATGTTGTCTATACACTCTAAATCAGGTCACAGTTGAATGTATACATGTTGCCAAGATTGTGGGTGTTCTGTATTGTGTAATCATATTAACTGTTACACTGCCTGCAGTGCTGTGCTTTTTTATCTTTGTGACTGCCACCTTGAATATGTAATGCTCTTTTTGTTTAGAAGTGCTTTCTATCTCCTTATTTGCCTCCTTCGGAACACTTAAGCCATTTCCACACCCCACACAGTTGCACTTGGATCAGCATACATCCCACAAATCCATTTTGAGTCGGAAGAATAATGACTCTGAAAATGTATGTCCCTTGCGAGGAGGATTATAATCCACTGGCCCACAGCCAAGAATTATAAAACGGTAAGCCAAGTTTTCATCCTGAATGCTCACAATGAGCCATATTTCTTGTATTACATTACAATAATAATGTGAAACTTCAGTGATCCCCAGAGGCAACTTCTCTCCACAGGGAGTTAAGACCTACAGAGCAGAAACTCTAGAGCTTTTTCAAAGATGCTGTGGCAGAGCGAAATGCTTGCAAATGTGGTTGGATTAACTGTGGTCATGTGGACAGTGAAGGACAGTGTCCCTGTAACCTGACCCCAAATGAGAATAAAGCTTTAATCTGCTCAGCCTTAAAAGAAAATTCATAGTCATACAATGGGCTCCAAATAGAATTTCGCCTATGACATATATATTCTAACATAACATAAATTAACTCTAACATCACTTTTTTGCTATCAAGAAAAAGATTTCATGGAAAGTTTATCTGAAGTTAATATTCAGCAGTCAGAGTTGGACAAATCAAGTGGCTATCAAAGTTACAGTCTTTTTAGTGCAAAATTCCCTCTTTTTGTTACTATCCTTCCACTGCAGCTCAAGAGGGAAATGCTTTCTGGTTTTATTTTATTGTAGTGATTCAAAATTCTTTTAAGTCCCAAAACTTCAAGTTCAGTATCCGCCCTTCAGTAAATCTAAAGATTTGACTAAGTTTGCAATTTCACTATGATAAATTGTATAGTATGTTACCCTGGGATGGTATGGATGGTATCTGTGACCTGCTCAGTACATCAATCTTGTGCAGCCAATTCCAGTGTAAACTCAACTCCCGTAGGATGTTAATAAACACCATTCCTACATTTTTGTGTAATTGGTTCTGTGTAAAAACAACTTTCCACCAGACTTTTCCTTCTCAGCTACTATTACAACCTGCAGTCATTCCCCCTAGGGTCACTCTCTCCCTCTCAGTCTTCTCTCTGTTTCTCTCCGTCTCTTTCATTCAGTTAATTTTCCGTCATAGTCAGCTTGTTCAGTTTAGTATGTGGTGCTCAGGAGGAAATCCCACCCAGACCTGCTGATACACTCGCACACAGCCTACTGCAGAATGTTCGCAGAGACAGGAAGCACACTTCACACACGCAAGAGCGTAGCAGGAATGATGACAAAATTTGTATTGTTTCATGATTGATAACAAAAATGCATGAATTTCAGGAGTGCTTTTTTTTCACTTTGCCACACACACACATGGTGCCAAGGTCAGGCTGTTCACACCTCTATGTGACGTTAGCAGAGCAGCAGGTGGTTGTACAGATGGAGACTGGCATCACTCTTCACACCAGGATATGGAACCTATTAATCCTACACTGAGAGATGGCTGGTTGCTCTGCATCATGCACGCACTTGCACAGACAATTTTCTTTGTGTAACACCTCCTAAAATCTTGTTTTTCTGTCAATCTATCTCCATATAAATCTTTGCATCTTTTCTATTTTACTGTTTAACCATTTTCAGTCCAGTTTGTCAAAAGATCATAGGAAAACAAATACCGTAAATCTACAGTAAAGCCTGACAGAAATATTCATAACGGAAAACATTTGAACAAAGTTGACACTTTAATGTATCAACAGGTTGATACTCTCAGAGGATTTCCTGTGGTTGCAGATACATGTTTGCAGATACATATTTTGCAGCTGAGTGCTGTTATCCCTCTCTTGCTCTTTCTTTCTTTGTGGTGTTCAGAACCACAGATGGTTGGTTGAAGTAAGAGAAAGAGAGTGAGCAGAGAAAGAAGTGCAGAGAAAACTAAGGAAAGGGCTCCTCAGAGTGGTTCACAGCTATTAAACAAGTGTTGTTACACTTTCTTTTGTCCATTCTCAGACTACCTGCATCTGTCTGCCACTATCTTGCTCTGTCAGTCATATCCCTCTTCTGTCTTCATCATCTGTCTCTCCCATTAGAAATTATTGGAGGTTGAAAAGTGTATTAATCTCCTTTCAGGCATGCACCCCTTTACATTAATCTGATGGCAATTTAACATGTCGGTCATGTCTGAATAAGCATCTGAGTCACTTTTACATAAAAGTCATGACAGCAATCTTACTTGGTTCATTCATACTGCATTGATGAATAAATGAACATCCAGCAAAACGCTTTACATGCAGCATGCGAGCTAATAGGGGGTCCCAACTTAACGTCATGACATTCAGTGTTTGTTCACTGCCGGATATGATAAAACAGGCAGCAGACTTCACTCTCTAATAACACTGAAAGATGAAACTGACTGAAAATGTATCAGTGGATTCACTATGAAAAGGAGAGGCAAGCATCCCTCGCATTCATGGTGGTCAGTAAGGTAAAATAAGTTTTAAAATCGATCACTCACCTTTCAATCTCTCTCTCTCTCTCTCTCTCTGCCTCTGCTCCCTCTCGTGCACCACATGAATGTTCTGTCATGTCTGAATTAATATCAAAGTCACATATATCTGAATGACAAAAAGCTGTCACTTTAATAGGTAGATTAAGCAAGAAACATTTCTCATTCCAAATCTCAAAATGACTCTAATAGATACAAGAGCCAAAAGAATTGTGAGAGTAATGTGGTGGCAATGTCATGGCTGTCCTGTAAGAACTGGGTTTGTATGGTGACAAAGAGATCAACGAGTACTCAAACCCTTTCAGCATCTAAACTGCTGAAGTACCAATGAGCAAGATGCACCGACCAACCAACTGACAGACCGATATTGCCCTAGAACCACAACGCTAGTGTTGCTAAAAAATATGCTAAATGTTTTCATTTCTGTGCTTTTACTGCAAAAGAAATCTACCTGTTAAGATTGTCTTATCATCACAAAACAGCAGTTAAACTCTCATTTTCTCATTTCTGTTTCATTTGCCTAAGGCTAGATTATGTCTTAACAAGCACCAAAATTAGACTAAACTCTTGAATTGGGTATCTATAAAATATCAGTTAATCTGCCTTGCAGTCTCTGCTTTCCAAATATCACTCTCTCAATCACTATTTTCCACTCATCTCTACTGTAATGACACATTTTCTCTTCCTCCTCTCACTCTTTTTGCTCCTGTTTCTCACAAATGTACTCTGTTACTTCTTCCCCTACTTTCATCTCATTTCCTCTCCATTACAGTCACTCTATTTACACAGACTGTAAGAGGACAAAATTACTGCTCCTTGTGCCTGTCTCTGTCTCTCTTCCTGTCTTCTTTCTGTATCTGAGCATACACAGATAGACTGTGTCTCTTTCATCTTGGCTTTCAAGCCACTTAAGGAAAACAAGGTCATTCTTCCCTTCTTCTTTGAGAGGTTTGTTATTTGCTACTACCTCTCCAATCTCTCAACCCTGCTCCCCTCTGCACCCTCTTTTATAGGTCTGCTGTGTCACCATCATCTTTCCTCCCTGTCTTTCTTTGTCTGAATTCACACGTGCACATGGCCCTTTTTCATTTGAAGACATTTTATGACACTAAATATCTCTTAGACTTTGTTAAGTGTGTGGGAGCCACTATGAGAGTCAATACAGCTGTGATAAACTGTCATCATTGTTAGATCCTCAGAAAAGTATACTTCCTAAAAAAGTAGACATCTGTAATTTTTCGTCATCTTTCCTGGTTTCCTTTCCTTCTCTGTAGCCCTCCCTTCTGTTATGTGCCTCCATGAATACTGTCTGCAGAGCTCCTCTCATCCTGTCTTCTTGTCTTTTTCAAGTGCTTCAAAGAAGTCGTCCAGCTGCCATCCTCTCCGGGTCTCTGTGTCCTTCTCTTCCATCTAACCCTCTCCTGTTTCCAGATTCTGCTTGAAACCAGACAGTTGAGCTCATGCCATCCCTTTACCTCCCTCTATCTGCTCATCATGCTCACTATAACGTGATCTATTTGCATTAACATGGTTGCAACTCATCTTCCCCAACAACCAAGGGTTATATAATTTGTTTAGTATTAGTTTGGTGACAGGACAGATTTGTAGTAGCCTACAGGAAATGAAGGGATGAATTTATTATTGAACATATTTTCATTTTGCATCCACTTGCACTTTGCATACGTACAGAATCAAAACACCAAGAATGTGGGAATGTACCTAATGGGCCGTCATAAAAGGGTGTCCCTTTGTTTGACCTTCTCTCAAGTATTTGTCACCATATCTCTTCTTTTTTTCTCTTCTCTTGTTCTTCGTCCTCAGTGATGACAGCCAGATAACAGTGCTGTTGCTGCCCCCTCGTCCGCTTGTCATTTTCAAGTGTCTGTCTGCTTTAATTGTCTCCATGACCGCATGGCTTTATCAGAAGTGACTGCAAGGCAACTAGGTCACACAGCCCCTAGTGTCTGGAGTGCCTGTGTTTCAGACCAGATGATCAATGTCCTATTTGTCACAGTCTCAAACTACATCAATGAGCTATTCATCATTAATGCTCACACAGACACACTGACAGACAAGGACAGAGCATGTACTGTCAGTGTCGCTCTGTAAGTGAAATATGGATGTCAGAGGGAAATTCCACAGACAGACATTCATTAACGCTTCCTCCATGTTTATGTACACTTTGTGAAGTTTGTGTCAGGGAATCCATTAGGTTGATATTGCCTCATCCCCATGTAAAATTGACACATTGGTGCCAAGTAAGGATATTTTTACATAAAAAGAGTTACCTAGTAAATTGAGAGTGATTTTCTAATAGAATAATACTTTTGTAAGATATAATCATAAGTAAGTAAAACTTTTATTGTATTAGTATTATTTAACCTGAATGTTAATGAATAATTCTGTTTTATTTAAACTGGGGAGTTATTTTTGTAGCTAAAAGTTGAATATGGGAATATGGGTTAACAATAAGTCAAACTTATTTTTAGTGATTTAATGATAGCTTAAAGCGATAACTTTGTGTGTACAATGCTATCATAACCAATGGATTGATGGCCAAACCTACAAAAATATGATCCAAGTTGTAATAAACTTGAATTGAACTTGAATGAATTATCCTTTAATGACCCCTGTAAGTATCCAGATTGTATTGAAGTATCACTGAGAAAAAAAGCTAATTTCCTTTCAGCTCCAACTCAGTTTTTTGTATATGTCTTCTGACCTCGCTGGAGGGGAAACAGAAATGTTAAGTTAGCAATAAAATGTTATTTACATGAAAAAATAAAGTTCTTGCAAATGGATAAATAGGCCATTAAGAGACCTTAAATTGGATCAAGTAATGTTAATTTGTCATTCTCAACAACTCATGAACTCAAATAAAACAGAACAAAGAATTTCAAACTATTGATGTTTTAATGTAGCAAACTTCAAAGTAGTTCTCCATTACCAGGAATAAGACAATGTGATCAGTTGAAGCTTTCATGAAGATTCCCACCATTAAGGAGCACGGTGTTCATTATCTGTATCAGGTAAAGCTGATCCATATCTAAATGAATGAGTGAAAACAGGGTTGTGGAGCAGTGCTCTACTTCCTCTTCTGGTACTGCATTAGCTTACTGCATTACTAACTTCCCCACACAAGCTAATGTTACATTGGTCGATGGTCATGAGGATGATACACATTTGCTAATGCACAGAGTAAAAGGAAACATTACTGGGCGTGGGCTGGGGGGGGGAAAGAAGTAGCACAGGCATGGTCAACAAGAAGAAGAGGCTGAGAGGGAGAAGAACATCAGTTACAGAAAGCAAGGGATGTAGTTGTCTCCCCAGAATGATTTGTATATTATTATATTATTCCAATTACCAACTTACAAAGCAAAAACAAGTGATACTGATACACTGATGTCTTTCAGGTTTTAAGAGATGTGCATGGCCATGGCCAGTAAGACGGATTTCTCCTTGTATGGCTCCAGATCCAGATTTTAATTTGAACACAATTTCTGAATTCAGAACGGTCATACAGATCAAATATTTAAGTTTTTTCCCCACAGTCAAGTTTCAAATTAAAAGTGACAGTCCTATCCCATTGGCAGGTGTGAAAAATAACCCAACCTTATCTGAAAGCGCTCATCAGTCATTCATTTAACAAAAAAAACCCTGATGCCTCCAGGGAAATTACAGCAAAATTGAAATCATCCAGGGATGTGACGAGTGGAGAGGAGAGTTCCTGTTGCTGCAGTTAAAATCCAAACTGTCTTAACTGTTGCAACAGATGCGGTGTAGAGGCTTCGAGGCAGCTTGGTGAACCTTGTGGTTATAGAGGATATAACTGAAAAGACACAGATTCCCTCCTAACAGTTAAAGCTATAGCATGCTACTGTATGGCATACTCTGACACAAATAGATGTTCATGTGTAAATCAATCTCCTTTTATTCATTTTTAAAGCAGAAATGGATTTCATTAAAGAGCAGAACAAGCTGTAAACACAACACTGACATATCTTCACCTTAAAAAGTTAGTAATATGGAGAAGGTTTTAGCAAACAGTTGCCTATTTACACATCCAGCAGACATGAAGCAACAATAGCATGTTGTGAGTCTTGTTTTTGGTCACCTGATGAATGTAGGTCCAATATTCACTCCCCTTTCAGCTCTGTTTTGGTCTCCACCAGATCCTGACAAAAAAATAAAATAGCTGGCTAAATACTTCACCAGCCTGTCTCTAACTTGAACAGCTGCCTGCTGCATCTGGAAATGACACTAATTAGTGCTGAAAATAATGATCTGAAAGATACTAAAACGCTCTGTAGAGCTGAGAGGAACTGATGGTTATTCTCCACATTACAAAAAAAACCTTTCACATTACACAGTCATTTTACCAATTGTCAATATAAAAATATTGCTCAGTGCAGCATTAAATGCCACATGATGTAAAAATAGAGGTCATAGAAGTCTAGTTTGGAGCCCTGAAACCCACAAGTGAGTAGTATTGTTGCTGCATAGATTCTAATTTAAAGTGAGTATAATGTAGTTTTACTCTGTAAAGTAGAATAAACCATTAAATATGCCATTTGTACATTTTAGAGCAAATACAGGAGTTGCTAAGAAATGGTCTAACTCTCTCTGAAACTGAGCTATTCTTAACATCTCTCTCTTTGAAATGTATGGTATTACATCATAGGTTTTAATGGAAGGTTGATTAAGGTTATTATTTGCAGCATCTGAAATGTTTTTTTAGGGGTGTGTATAGTATAGTTCCAGTACAGCTCTTACAACACACACACCGTACACAGACACACACACAAACACACTTAATGAAATTCGACCGCCGCACTGCATCCTTACCTCAGCATGTGTGTCAAACTTTATTTGCTCATGTATGCAGACACACACACACACAAAGGACATGCTAATGAGATGCAGACTTGTAGGTCAGAGGGATGGGTCACTTGTTCTGGCTCTAATCTAATAGTTTCTTCTTCTTAATCTCTTATACTAACAGAGCAGAAAGAGGGGATATAGACCAAGAGAACGAGGCATGGAGAGATAGTGTTGGGAGAGACGAATGATAACACATAACACACACTTAATGAACTCAGCAAAGATTCAGAAGGAGAGACATCTGTAGGAGGATTGAGCAGTGTAAACACATTCTTCATGCAGTCAGATAAGCCTGCTGGAGAGACACAGACAGCATCGCATCCCTTCAGCTCCTTGCTGTCTCTCCAAACACACACATCGAGGTTAACTACTCTCACCTATCTTCCTCAGTCAGTGATGTATTGCTTTGTGGAAAACAGTATGACACACTCACACACACACACACACAAGATGGACTGTCTTGAGTTATTTATGCTGCTGTGAGAAGCAGTACACCTAATTTTCTCTCTTCCTCTCTCTCCTTATCTCCCCCTCTCTCTTTCACTCACAAACATACACAGATAAACACTCCATGGTCTAATTACAAGCATTTCCAACAGTGTGGTCCATCATCCCTCACCAGTCCATCGCTTCCCTATCTCATTTACCCCTCTTTTCCCCTCTTCCTCCTGCTCTTGTTCTGTGAAATTTATACTTTATTCCCTTCTTTTCTTTTTACACCAACTTGCACATTTCTTTCTCTCTACTATCCCTCTCTCTCTCTCACTTACTCTGTTTCCTCCTCTCTCCATTCCTATTCCCCAGACAGACATTATCTGATGGAATGGCGATTGATTTTCTTCAACCCGTTTTCTTCCATCTTTGTACATCTCTCAAGGATTTTTCTCTTATCTCTCTATTTCCATTAAGGCAAGAACACATCCCTTCTTTCTCTTCCCTGTTCTCCTCCTTTGAGTGTACATGTCTTTGTAAAGTCCCTTACCTCGGCTTTTACTTTTCTGTCTCTCTCTTTCTAACTATTTTGGGTTAATGTGAATGATCCTGGCTTCTTCCCTTTACACATCATCTCTGCAGCCACTCTCTCTTTGCTCAGTAATGCTGATATACAGTAGGATGCAGGTCTTATTATACTGCTGATCCCAAGTATCAGAGAATTCCCACCAGTTCTTTAATCCATATTAAGAGCAAGAGCTATGTGGCATGTGTCAGGATTGAAAGCAAAGTATCTTGACTTTACAGTGTGCTTTTTTGATACATAAAAGAAGAACTTGTAAAGCAAAAGTGACATTAGTACATGCTTTGTTACCCTCTTAAACATCTCTCTTTGTCTCTCTTCCTTCATCCTTCTTGCCTTCACTCAGCAGGGATCTGACTACAAACGTCCATCAGCAAAAATGTAGCAAACACAATTCTTTCCCCTCTGATGAAGTACATATTTCTGGATGAAGCACTTTTGGAAACTTTGGCCCAGAACCAAAAATAGCTTCCGTAGCTGCCTCTGACAGATGAAAGAAGCAATGACATATTTTATTCTAGGAATTTAAAGTTTCTCATTTTCTCCCTAAAAGTTCCTGGCAGGGAGAGTTTAAATACTTTGTCTATTCTTCATCCCTCTTCTCTGCTCTTTCTCGGTCTTATCCCCCGTTTGTCGACCTCTCCTCCATCTGTACCCTCCCTCGTTCTTACAGTGCCTCCTGATCCTCTCCCTTTAGTCCCATTAGTTATCTCCTGATGGGTCATTAACTATTAAACACCAGATAGAGGGAAAAGGAGATTCTGTGAGGTTTGTGTCTAGTTTGCAATAATAAATAGACATTGTGGGATGACAACAGAGAGAGAACAGGAACGGAGGGTGGGGCAGGTCCATAGAGTCGCTTTCTCTGTTCTGTAATGATAAGTGGAGGTCAGTGGGCAAAGAGAGGAGTGCAGGGAAGCTGCTTTCTGTCCTCTGGTATAAGGTGTCACTGTAATTACAGAAAATGAGACAAGAGAGACAGAGATTTGCATAAACATCTCTAAATTATCCAGAAAAAGCATGAGATTTAAGACCACAAGACAAGCTGCTTTTTCTCTGCATGTTCTGTCATCTTTAAAAAAAGTCAGTTCACATCTAAAATGCAGCCCTACTTCTTCCCTTCAGGAAATCAGTGCCAGGCCTTCTCATCAAGTCAAGCTTAAGAAGGTTTTTGTTTAATCCAGAGACACTGAAGCCTTCAGATGACATGTTCAAAGAGTCTTCAGTGTCTAGCAAGTCACTGAGGACGTGCTGTACATTGAATTTATTGAATTTTGCTTCCATCTAGTGGTCATAGATGAATATACTTAAGCAACTGACATCTGTGTAAAACATGGATTTGGAAAACAACATTTATTTAGTTTTTAAACAACATGGCCGTAATGTTGAAGAATGTCAAAATAAATGTAAAAGTTGGAATATAACCGCTGGTTGTCAAAAACAACAAATGTCAAAGTAATGAAAAATGATGTAGACTATGGGAGTCTAAAACCTTTTCTTTTTTACCAACACTCAGAGTATAACTTTAATCCAAATATTGATGCCTCTGTGTGTCCGCCTTCAGACTGTCTGATGTTGAGAACGGAGGTCGACCTGCAGCGGGTGGAAAACAGTGTTTTCGCCATGGAGACAGTGTTGAAGGCGTGGCTTCAAGAGCAGGGAGGTGACAGAGAGCACCTCCACCTCCTGCTGCCCAGCACCCTGGACAATCCCATTCCAGGTACAGATACTGCACACAAACATACCTACATACCTCCTCTGAGTATGGACCAACGTACCCCTAACCATGCAGCACACAATGCTCGAACTGAGCATTTTGAGCGGCATACTATGAGAACATGCAGTTTACTTCTACACAGTTTCAAATACATAGGCAACTAGTGGTTTTAACATACATTACAAATAATATAAAGCTGCTACCTGTGCGTCTCTTTGACCTCATTTACACCTGTTATTGATATGCAGTCTGTATCTGGATATCTGGGTCTGGCCAAATCTACAGGTGACCTCTTCCTCAAATGAAAAATGAGTGTAGCCCATACAGCAGTATCGTTCCTGAACCTGGACTTACCTTGTTTGTTGACAAACTCCACCACCTGCAAATTGAGATCAAATCACAGAATAGAATCACAGAATCAAGATAACGTTAACTTATTAATACCAGGTGTAAATGCCAAGATATAGATACAGATGGCATGTTACAGTAATACCCATGTCTTTTCACACATTTTTTATGACATTTGTCACCTGCGTAGTGTGTGTGAAGTGTGACATGCAGGAGCGTCTGATAAGCCCTGCCCTCATCTCCCTGAACAACAACCTGGGAGTGAAGACCGAGAGTGTCCGGGACTTCCTGCCTGTCACTAAGGGATCAGCCAATCAAAGCCCACCACCACGGAGACTGAAAGCAATCAAGTGAGAGACGGGACCACTGGGATGGGCTTCTTACTAAAGCCAGATGCGTTCAAAAGTCAGCTTCTGTTGCTTTCAACTCAGATCTATCCACATGCTTTTTGAGCTTCAGTTAAAAGGAATAACAAAATACCAGTGCTGAAATTTGCATTTTTATACTCACAACTACAGTTGAAAGTGATTTGATACAAAGTCACAGGCTGCAAAGAGGGCAGGAAATGTACATGAATGAAAAAAATGAAAGACATAAAAATGAATGTTTCTACTTTTTCCCACCTTTTGCATGTGTTTGAACGAAACATGTAAACTATAATCTAACCATACCGATGATCAGTTGGCATTATTGTTGCTTTGGAAAATGGATTTTAATAGTGATGCAGTTGTTTCTCAAAAATAACCCTAAATTAGTGACAGAAGCAGCAAACAAAATCTGTGATAGAAGACAACGTGAACATATTTTTTTCTCTGAACGCACAAAGTTTAAACCGTAAAGGGAGTGTCTAGATATTATGTCTGCCTTCACCATCTTTCTTGTTGGAATGAGGGAGAGATGAAGCGTGTGTTTGTGTGTGATTATGTGTCAGCCATGTGTGTAATATTGTGTGTATATAGTAAAACCCTGCCGGTCTATGAATGGCTCCTTTTGATAGCAGGGAGTAGTGGAATATTTCTTAGATGAAACTCTCCCATCACATCAGAGTCTCCTTTGTTCTGCTGAAGTCATCTGCTCTGATGCTGGAAGACACTCAAAACAACTAAAGCTGGGCAGAACAATTGCTCCATGCCTGAAAGCTCCAGTCGAGAATTTTCCTTAACTTGTTTGTGAGGAAATGTAGTATAGTAGAAACTCATGGGACATGGTTACAGTGGTAAACAAGGAAAGGACAGGGAATCAACACAATATAAGCAGGCGATAACACTGGCTACAAGGAATGTAAAACAAACAATAATTGTAAATATTTTATCAGTCACTAACAACACATCCTACTGACCAACGAACACGAAAAAAAAAATATATATATATAATTGAAAAATAAATATCTAACACAGATAATGGTTACCTGATGTAGTAGGTGTGTAAGTTACAAAGCAAAATGGGTCAGGAATTGTAAATGCCTGAACATTAAATGTACATATTTGTGTACATTTACAGTATTTTCAGATGAATACGAAGAACTCTCTTCCTTCCCACTTTCTTCTTTTTATTTTGAAACAACACAACACGTTAAAGAAGCAACGTATGCATAGAATCAAATTCGGAACACAAATTCCTTAGCATAAATTGCTATTCCAGCATGTACACATATTAGTAGTAATAGTTCCATACTCATCATCCCACCTAACCATCACAAAACAAAAAGGAGCCTCAAAATAAAGTACAGAAACAAGGGGGAGTTATACTAGAATACATTCACAGTTTAACAAAAACATAGTATGTTTAGTAATCTTAATAAACTCAATCTACTCCAGTAAAGATTATTTCTGGCTTCTCACACACAAATATGTGCTAAGGGGATAGCACATACTCATCTAAAATTGCTTGCAAGACATCAGATAATCTCTTGTTAGGAATCATTTAACAGGTCAATTAACATACCACATTGATAAAGTAGGTGGATATACATCAAGCCAAACATGGAGGGTTGATAGGCATGCAACATACAACATAATACTAAGCAATTTGGCATTTTGACCAGACCGAGCACCAAGAATAGATTGCTTTGGATCCATTGTTATTTTAATCCTGAGAAATTGCAACTTACATAGGCTGCTATAATTCATTATACATCAAAACATGGTGAATATAATCAAATCTTGATCAGTCTAAATGCTATGTAGAATTCGTGTCTAGCTAAGCCAAGTGCAGTAAGTCAAGAATTGCAGTAAGGTTTGTCTGATAAATCAAATCACAAATAGCAGCAAACCGGAGTAATTGTGCTAAAGGTATGAATTAGAGATGTAAAGCCTTAAACTTTCACTTCTTTGATACATGTGTTAATGTATTCATGTGTTTTTATGTCTTTGCGAATTCATTTCCATGTGTCTTTCTTTATAAATACTGACACTGTTTTGAATAGATTTTCAACAACTCATGTACTACTTACTGGCTGATCAGCGGGAGACAACTGGCTCATACTGGTATAAATAGCTCTGTTGTTCAAAAGCATAAATCCTTCCTTCTGAAATACACACACACACACAGCACTTCACATACACAGGTGAGTGCTGCATGTAATGTGTGTACACACACTTTCTCCACTGATGATAGAAAGCAGACATTCAAACCTAACCTAGGTGAACAGTTTCTTCCTCTTCCCTGATTTGCATTAGTTTTACATTTTCAGCTGCAGTAGGATGTAATGTGTGTGTCTGTGTGTTAGATTGTGTGTGCCTGTGTGTGAGATTGTGTGTGTGTGTGTGTGTGTGTGTGTGTGTGTGTGTGTGTGTGTGTGTGTGTGTGTGTGTGTTTTGCATACCGTTTAGTCTGAAAGTTATTGTGCTCTGTGTGTGTGTGTGCTTTACATACCGATGAGTCATGATTTACAGCAGTGACATTTAAATGAAGCTGGAGGACACTCACAGGGATGATGTCATTCTCTGTTTCTCTGCTCATAATGATTTGTTATGTGTTTGCATGCAGCCAGCATTCTACTGAAAACTATTTCAGGAGCTTAGAGAAGATTGATGACGTCTTCTTTGACATTGAAATGTTTTACACTACAGCGGTCACACAGAACGTTTTTCTTTGATTGGAGACAGTTATTGTGGGGGGGGAAGATATCGTGGACGTGTGTCCTTCGTTTTGGGTCTGAGTGCTAACCAAGGTTGTGTGTGTGTGCTGTAGGACTCTGCGTGCAGACGGAGTGTGTGAGAGTGTGTTGTACGGCCTGCCGCTGGTGATCCGCCCAACCACCTGCTGGCAGCTGGACTGGGATGAAATGGAGACGAACCACAACTTGTTTCACGCTCTCTGCCACACACTCAGGGTGTGTGAATGGGTTTACTGTTTGACAGTTGTCTTTACAATTTAGATCTTTTAGATTTTATCAACAGAAACTGGCAAAAATAACTTTATAAACCTGACATAAACAAGCATCAGCTTCTGAAAAAATACAGTACAAATCACTGTTTTAGTTTAGATCACATTATAACATTTTGCAGTTTATCTGTTGCTGGGTTGTGTTTTTTTTCATTCTGCCAATCTATGTATGTTTGCATTATGCAAACCAGGTTCCTTTTTACCGTTTAACAAAATAGCTACTAGGATAGTATTACTCATATTTCTGTTAAGAGTAGAATAGAACACTAGAACACTAAAAATCTAATTGTTTACTGTAAAAACATCCATGCTACAAGCAATTTTACATTAACTTTGTGACAAGTTTAATATAGATTAGGTTTGGGTGACAAAATAATTATTTCCATCACTCTCTTCTTCATCTTGTGCTTAGCTGGATCGTTGACCCTCTGATTGGCTCTTTAGGTTTCTTTTTGCACCTTGTAACAGTCTTCCTCTGTGCAATACAAATTAATGAAAGTGTTTGATGTTGGATTTGTTTTTTCCCACTTTCAGAGTCGTGACTTGTTCCTGCTGCTGCAGGTGGAGCATGCACAGAGGTCTACAGCTGGAGGTTCAGGTCCATATGTGTGTGTGTGTGAGAGAGAGAAAGAGAGAGAGAAATGTTGCGAATGTATCAGTCCTCGTTAATGCACTCATGTATGTGTGCCTTTTTTTGTACAACACAGGTGTGTATTCTCACTATGTCCTCCAGCCATCCCCATCTCTCTCGCTCCTTCTGAAGCCGGTGGTCTCCAGAGAGCTGCTGCTGCCCTGCTCACTGCCTGTCTCAACTCAGGAACCTGCACCTGATGCTATGCAGGTCATACAGGTTAGGTGACCTTTGTTCATTGTAAACAAATAACAAAAGTAGACAGAGGCATCCAGAACTTTAATCACCAATGCTTGTGTTAATACCAGGCATTGAATATGGGGCTGATGAAAAACTGTTTCACACCTTCAAAACAATTCTTTATCCGACTATTGAGTTTATCAGTGAGGCGATTCTCTCCCCTGAAGTAAGAATATCATTGCTATAAGCACTTCTGATAAAAGATGAAACTGAAGAAAATCTGACATTTTTTAAAGGGCTTGGATGAATGAAGGTGTTTCTCTGAAGTAGTATCTGGTCTATGGATGGGATGTAGACCATTTCATCTGAATTGAAGTTGGAACCAATTATAGAAAAAAAGGATGTGCTTATGATTTCTACATTGGCACTAGCCTCATATGTGCATAGCTGCTTGTCATTGAGTTTTATTAGTTTATTTGCATGTTACCAAAGTGTAAAACAGTGTGCACACATTTTCCAAACCCACAAACAGAAATTCAGACATTCAGATGATGCTGGAATGATGTTTGGTTGTTTTTGTCCATTTCTCTGTCAGGCCTGTCTCACTCAGCTGGATGAGGAGTTTGTGTTCAACCCTCTCTCTCTGAGCAGTAACTTGTACCAGCACCTCAGGAGTAGAGGCCTGCTCTCACAGCCACGATACCCATACAGGTCAGAGGGCAAATATTATGCAAATAAATCTCGGTACCATTTTTGATAATGTTAGAACAGTGGGCTATATTTATTATTAAGACGTAATGGATGTAGAGGCCAATAATATAAGAAAATGTGTAAAAACGAGGATGATGACACTTTAAGTGACCATGGGTGATTATAATGACTTAAAAGAGCATAATGATTATGATAAAGTTAAGTCAATTTTATTTATAGACCAATAACACAAATTTGCCTCAGGGGGCTTTACAATCTGTACAGCATACGACACCCTCTATCCTTAGACCCTCGATTCGGATAAGGAAAAACTCCCCAAAACCCCCTTTAAAAGGGAAAAATTGGAAAAACCTTGATATGAGTGATGAAGATGGTAATTACAAGGACATGATATTAATAATGATGATGGTTGATTCCAGGCTGCTGCCAGCAGCTGCCCACAGAGACCAGTCTCAACCACTAGAGGGTCCTAAAACCACAGGCAGCAGACAGCCACAGCAGGTAAACACAACAGCTTTATGACAGTGTAAAGGTCATAATGTGCTGCTCATAAAAATGAGCACAATGATTACAACATGAGTCAAGTTGACAACATGAGTCAAAAGCAATTTCACTACACGAAGCAGGAAGAATATTTTTATAAACCTCATTAAGGTTGCGTGTAGGGAGTGTGTGCTTTTCTAATGCAACTTCCTCTTCATTTGTCACTTCCGTGTTTACTCAATAGATGGCAGCACTCACCATATGCAGACAGTTTAGTGAATAACTACACAGTCAAAAGCATAAACCAGCCCTTATGATATGTTTAATTTATCAGATTAAAGTCCAATTATTTATCTGACTCGGATCAGAAAGACCGGCAGGTAGTTTTCATGGAACTAAAGATGACTTTTCATTTTAAAGATGACTAAAATGAATCAGATGCAACTATTATCTCTGTGTATCTTCTAGGACTAGTTTAGATAACCAGGCATGACCTTAACCTGCAGTGGCAGGACATTATAACCACTGGTGGAAGAAGTAAAGAAATACCATAATGTAAAAATAATCCAGTACAGAAGTATTATCAGCTAAATTTACTTAAAGTATTAAGAGTAAAAGTACTCCTTTTGCAGAAATGTCCCCCGTTACTGTTATATTATAATTAATTATATTATTAATTGAGATGGAGCTAGTTTTAACTACTTTATGGACAGTTCAGTAGTTTGGTCCAGTGGTTCCCAACCTTGGCGGTCAGTCTCCTCCAAAGGGTCAAAAGATAAATCTGAGGGGTCGTGAGATGATTAATGATTAAAAATGTAAATTCATTTATTGGACTTTTCTCAAATCTTTGTTTTTTTGTGAAATATTGGATCATTTGAACAGTTATTTAAATGAAACCATGTGAGAAGTTTCGAGAGGAAATCTTTCTTTGGCGGAACTGCTAACAGCTCATAGGCATCTGACACATGACAAGGATCCACACACTGATTTCATATACAAGGTCACAAGCCAAAAAGGTTTGGAACCAGTGGTTAATCTAAAACAATGTTTTACATTTTATAAGCTCATCATGTTTTTTTTTATGTCAAATCTTAAGTAAATAAAGATGTCAAATAAATGTAGTGGAGTAAAAAGTTGAATATTTCCACTGTACAGTAGCATTGTAAAGTAGCATGAAATTAAAATACTCAAGTAAAGTACAAGTACCTCAAAAATGTACTTAAGTACAGTACTTGAGTAAACATACTTAGTTGCACTCCACCTCTGCTTGTGGACCATTACTGTGTGTTTTTAAACAGGAACAGATCATGTTGTGAATCATCCCTTTGTTTTCTTTTAGAGTTTTCATAGTGAGTTATAAACACTAGCTGACTTGTCAGTACTGTGGTCCTTTTTGATCACTATTTTTAAAGATAACACAGTTTATGTATCGTGGTTTTATATTACAAAAGATTCATCTTTTTTGACCAGTGTTGTTACATGATACATCAACAACATTCTCAATATAAGACAGCTGTCTTTCCAGAAGTCTGGTAACAATTCAACTACTGGAAATGTGTCAGTGAGGATTTAAAAAGTAATGGCTACTGTGCAGGCATCCTAACATGTCTCGTAACATGAAGTATAAATCATAATATACTTTCACACCAATAATAATTTTTTAGGACGAGGTGTCCATATTTTACACACAGCGTCTCACTTTGAAAGATCATAACATTTCATCCTTCCATGTTAATTCGTTGCATCAAGGAGGCCGACTGTGACCTGAGAGTGTGTAGCTGTTGGCAGTGTGACTCATCAGGGTTGATAAGGCTGCTGACATGCAAATAGTTCACTACAGTGGCAAAACACAGAGAAAATGTTCATCCGCTCTGCTTTTGTTTCGTTCTGTTCTTTGGCAAGCTCTATTTTTATTCACTACAGTGGCACTTAACCCTTAGCTCTTAACATATTGTTTGTGTTTGCCCTTTTACTGTAATGTCGTCCTCCTCTCATCTTTTCCTCTCTAAT
Organism: Siniperca chuatsi; assembly: GCF_020085105.1. Classification (NCBI taxonomy): domain Eukaryota; kingdom Metazoa; phylum Chordata; class Actinopteri; order Centrarchiformes; family Sinipercidae; genus Siniperca; species Siniperca chuatsi. The sequence continues at coordinate 8,139,347 of NC_058063.1, forward strand.
TCTTTATCTCTCTTTTGTTCCTCCTCCTCTTCCTCTTTTTATCTCACTCTTTGTTTCTTGTCTTTTTTATTAATCAAGGGTACCAAAAACTGACAGCTCAGACTGTATTATTCAATCAAAGTTGCCAGTTTATTTTGTTGTATAAAAACCATTCTAAGTGGCATTAAATTAGTTTTTTAAAAACTTTTAAAGACCCTCTATTTTGAAATATGAATGCTGTGTTTTGTCTCCACTCAGCCACAAAACCAGGGTCGCCAACTGGGAACGAACAGCAAGGTCAGGGCCACTGTGGCTCCCTTCCCCTCTTCCTCCTCCCACTCCTCCTCCTCTTCCTCCCTGGGACCTCCTCCTGGTAAGGCCTCTCGTCCGGCTCTGACACTCCTCAGTAGCAGCAGCAGTGGAAGCCGTCGGGCCCCGGCCCCTACTCGACAGGAGGAAGACGATGATGATGACGACTCCGTGGTAATACAGTAAGAATGCTGGAGGGTGGGTGGAGGAAAGTGGGCCGAGAGAGCAATAAAGTAACAGGGAGTAACAGAGAGGCGGTGTAGTGCATCCTCAACAAGTCACTTCAAAGGGCTTTTCTAGTGAGCTGCAGTATAGCTTAGTCAGCACACACACACACATTTAGCTAATCGGTCTCCATTTTAAACTTTGTGAGTAATTAAGCAGCTCATAAAGGCTTTAAAGACTATGTAAAGGAGGGAAAGACACACACTAATTTGCACACAAACATACACAACACACAAAGTCATAATGTGAACATACACACTATTCTGGGCTACACTCTGGGTGGTTACAGCTTCTTTTGATACTTCAATTCATCTCTATTCTCACCACAGGAACAGTATTAGCTAGATCTGAGTTTAACAAGCCTCTGCGTGTGTGTGTGCGCGCGTGCGAGAGCGTGTGTGAGATAGGAAAGTTTCGCTGCCATCTGCAGATTGCTGAGGCAGCAAAACTTCAAAATCACACAGCGTGAACAATGAAAAAGCGTGAGAAAAGATGAACAGGAGGGAAACAGCAGGACAATGGAAGCCTGGAAGAGTCAAAAAATGGAGGGAAGGAACAGAAAGTAATAAGAAATGTCAAAAAAGAACAAAGGGTGGGTGGTGTGGGAGATCAGAGGGAGATTAAAGGATGTATAAAAAGCACTGTCTCCGTGTTACACACATCAACATAAAAAAATCTAGAAAACAGACAGAAACCAGCTACAAAATTATGATTCAGGAATAATAAAGCAGACATACTGCAGCTATAGTACATACTGATTTTTGGACAAACACACACATATGCACATTCCATTTCCATTTTGCCCTTAAGCCCCGCTCTGAACACAGCTTCACTGTTTTAATGAGACGGAGAATAAAGCAGCAGACAGAGGGGCCTCTCTGCTCTCCTTCACCCTCACAGCTCTCTCTCTCTCTGGGGGTTGAAAGGCAGCGTGGGGGGGGTGGAAGGAGAACGGAGACGAGAGATAACTGATTTTAAAAAACTGCAGTAAAGTAGTGAATATGAACATTTTTCCACACCAAAAGGTTTGCGTTGAAGAAAAATTTCCATTGTGTGTTTGAGATTTTGAGAGGGGTTGATTCGAGTTCATGCAGTGACATCACTATATTACATTCACACACATTTAATTGATGATTCATGCTCATACGCACATATTGGTCAGTTAGACACATCCATCGTCAATATTATTAATGTATTCCTCGTCAAGGAGCTTTGTCATCCACACATGCACACACTCACACACAGGCTTAATAAGTCTACCGCCATTCCACCCCCTTGTTGAACCTTATAACATTAGGGACTACCCAGTGGCAAATTACTTGTCCTGTGATGTCACAGGACTTCCGCATTCACGAATTGCATCCACAATGATCCTTTTGTCTCTGAAGAGAATTTGACCAGACCGCCAAAACTACCCACTGACATTTTACCCACTTCTCTCTCGCTCTTTCCGTCCTTTCCATTTTTTTAATCCTCACAAGCTCAGAGAAAAGTGTTTGAATTTCATACATTTGTTCAAATAGAACAACAGCAGCCTCTCTGTCCCCCAAAAGGTCAAAAAGCTGAAGCCAAAGTTCCTCTGTTGAACCCGGACGTCATCAGCCACACTCCTCATTAAATGTCACAGCTGTTAAAGATTAATGAACAAAAGTGTCCCTATTTGTGTTTGCAAATTCATTCAATTTGACAGAATTTAACAGAAAGTCTCTCGCTAGTCAGGAGATTTTTCAGGTTTTGACAAGTTTTTGACCCATAGCAACTGTTCTTTGTTCATTGTTGTTTTTTTTCCACCACACAAACATCCTTATCTCACAGCTTTCATGTTCTGTGTGTTGACTGTTTTTAATCTAATTTATTATCTGAGCTGCAGGAAATTGACATGGATCGATGTCATTTGTTCACTCTGTAAATTCATGACAGTTGCCGATATTTCAGCTGTTGTCTACATGTATATATATATATATTTATATTTATATATATATATATATATATATTTCTTGACCTTCTCTCAGATTTGTATTTTTTACACTGTTTGTGAACTGTGAGTTAATAAATTGTCCTAAAGTAACATTATTATGGTAACCTTTCTGTGAGGTAAAGTAGCCTGAGCCCCTTTATGAACTGTAAATTCATAAACAGGATTATTATGATAACTATAACCACCTTTAACCTTTTTCCACCTACCGTTCCACCCGCAGCACTATGTAGCACTGACACAGGCTAGTGCTATGAAATGGAACATGAACATTAACACGTAAAGTCTCTTTTTGGAAGGGCAGCATATTTGTGGTCTCTTGCAGGTTAAATATGTGGAGACATTGCATTGGTTTCAGCAGGTGTCGGTCTCCATGTTGTTAAGCCATGCTTGTTGTGTTTTTAATGCAGTGTGCTACTTTGGTTAACAGTATTACAAGTTAACCTAATTCATATATTAGCAATGGTGGTTATGTGAATTGGGACATTAGAAATTGCTCTAGGAAGATAATCACATCGAAACAAAGTTGTGAGTCCAAACAATATATTTTGTCCAACAGCGTAGTTCAAATAAAGTAAAAATATGAATGAATAATTAGCAGAGAATGAGAGGGGAGAAAATGGACCCCTGCGGAAAAATCAAGTACCCATGCAGTTACTTTCGTCTGGCGCTTGGACTGCATGAGACGCTCATCTTTTTGGTCAATGTGCTCATTTTGTCTCCTACTTTTTAAGTTTTGATTCACCGTTTCCTGACGGTGGAGAGGTGACCTTTCACTGCATCATTTTGCAGACAGTGAATACATATCTATGTATCTCAGTCAGCACGGACAGGACACTCCTCTTCTATGGTTCCACTTTTGCTGATGAGCTCTGTATTTTTGTACATTTGAACTTGGCTTCCTGTTTCTTGAAACTTTTATCCAGTTTACTACAATATTTCAGAAGGGTTATTTTGTGCATTTTTTCCTTTCAGATCTTTTGTGGCCGTCTGCCTGGATTAAAGTGCAATAGTATTTATTCTATGTCTCATCGGTTTCTATATCTGAGTCAGGATAATATTAGTGCTGTGACTTCCCGCTTTATTCTCATTGTACCATTTCCTTTGCTGCAACCTGCATAACAGAAAAGAACTCTGTCAGACTCTCTATCTGTCTCACAAACTCTAATACACTGTCTCTTTCCTGTAATTGTCTTTACTGGCCACAGTGACAGCACAGGACTCTAATATACATGAAGACAAACAGAGCAGAACCACAAGGGTCACAATTCATATAAGGGTTACAGGCAGAGATCATAAACTACTATATCTCAAGCAGAGCTGGGTGAGAATAGAAAGAGGAAGTGCATCTTTGTGAGGAGGAAGTGAGGAGGTGAAGGCAGGAGGCTACAGGACCTGCACTATAACACAAATCTGAAAGGTCAGTACTCCTACGCAGCTCTAGAAAGTCCAGAAAAGTCTGGAAATCTGAGACAAAATCATGAACATAAATCACACTAAAATTACATCATCCAATCACCAAATCTGGTCAAGAAATTAAGCTCTGAAAAAGTATGGAATTATACACTTAGGGTTTCCGTGCTCCGGTGCTATTTGCAGTTATGTAAATTTGGTAATATGCATACATTTGGCACAAAATTGGCCCATTTCTATACAAATGAGCCTCATTGTAAAAAAAGTCCAATTCACAAACACCAGCGCTAATAGCCACACGCAGTTAGAGTGAAATTATTAGCATCTTTTGGAGAGTTGATGATAACTGAAGGACATTTGTAAGGGGTGTCCCGCCCAGACTTTCCAGTGAACTTTCCAGTCCAGCAGAGAGCAGAGTAGGAGAGAAAAGAGCTCTCATGCACCCAGAGGCATGAGAGAGAGCGCACACTTCCAAATAACAAATAACACTGCATACCAAGTGAGTCATAGAAAAATAAGAGACATCCTGTAGATAGAACGAATGAAAGAGCAGGGGGTGTAGATCATTAGAATAGTTAGAATTAGAATTAGAATAAGTTCTCTTTCAAATCAAACATCTCTTTCCACATGAATGGAAAGTGTTGTTTCTTGCAACTACATTTATAAAAATGCTTAACCATGTCATGTGATATGCTAGCCTACTTCAGAGGCCTACAACTTAAGAACAAATATTACTGGGGCCACTACAGAAGATTGCAGATGAACATTTAACAGATGCAAAACAACTGCAAATTGTACTCAACTGCAAAACTTTATGGCCGTATGTGCGCTGTAATATCATTAACGCATTATCTTTTATGAATAGGATCTTGAGACGGCACAGATAGCGGTTGCAAATGATGTACAATTCATGGTGCTATCAGCGGCCACAATCCATTCTTTGTAAATTTGCCCCTTAGTTTGGTCTGAGAAAACTTTCTTTTTATTGCCCTACAGAATTTTTTGTGCACGTTTTGCAGGGCTCATTTATTGGTTTAGCAGGGTCACAAGGTCACTGACACATTCTCAAGCTGAATAAAATCACTTCATCGTCACACTTTACCTTTGTACACATAATCAATAGGGTTTTGCATTCCTTTTATTTTCAAGGCAACTGTCATTTCCTTTAGATAGCGCTGAGAACCGAGAGAGAGTGAATGAAACTCTCTTTCAGACACACATGACTGGGTTTGCCCACGCACAGCTAAAAATAAAAGCCGGTGGTCTACAGAGTCAAAGACAAGAGGAAACCAGGCAGTTTCAGGTGTGTCTGAAGGCAGAGCACAAGAATCCTTGTCAGATGTGCACAAGAGAAAGGTCTCATATTTCATGTACAGCAATCTTAAAACAGAATGAGGAAATGTAGCTGAGTTTCAGCTTGAGGGTGCTTTACATTCAGAAGTGCAGCTGACAGGTGTGGAATCTTCTCAAGATTTTTTGGTTTGTACACAGCCCTGGCTCTGTAAATGGAAAATAAACAAAGTGTGTCATGGCATACCCCACCTTTAACTGTGTATGCAAAGTTTTTTATTTAATCTTTGAAAAATTATGGAGATTTGTTTCCCAGCATGTAAAGACCTCACAGCCCAGCCTCCACAAAAAAGCACCGGTTAGTGTGAAGCCTAGTTTCAGTGCCTCTTGTTGTTGGATTGATCCTGTTCTCTTTCCGAGACCTTTAAAAAAAGAGAGACCGAGCGAGAGACGGGAAGAAGACAGCCAGATAATGTTGAGGACAGACAGAGAAGAAGACAGGAAGACTGTGACTGACATAATAGTCGAAGATTGTGTGTGTGTGTGTGTGTGTGTGTGTGTGTGTGTGTGTGTGTGTGTGTGTGTGTGTGTGTATACAGAGACCTCAAGCCTGCAGATGAAACTGTCTGGCCAAATATAGCATCATGTGGCTAGAAATGACACACAAACACACCAACACAAGCAAGTCCAGTTTGTCATATTGAAGTCAGTGTGTCTATTTGTATTGAAGTGGATTTTTTGTTTCCTATTTCACCATTTATCAATAAATCCCCACTTTTGTAATCCAGTGTTTTGGTTCTTTTTGTGTCATGTGTCCTTCAGCAAAGGGCTTCCTATTGTCTTGACATTTCTTCAAAAACTGAGAAAACTCACAGAAGCTGATCTGAAACTGTGAAGTGAGGTCTCTGATATGCTTTCTGTATGAGGCTATCAACCTTGAGCACACACACACATAATCACACAGGAATGCACAAAAGGTGATAATGGCAGCAGTGGGGGAATGTATGCAGACGCATAGTTCCACCCTGATATCCCATAAACAGACAAACTTGACAGCAGCAGGCCTGTTTGTAGATTTTTCACACACACACATGCTCACCTAGAGCTGTCACACACACACACACATTCATCTGCGATCAGGCAGTAAGTTGAGCTGTTCTTCAGATGTGTGAAAGGTCAAAGCAGATGAGAGAAATGTGAAGAAGGAAGGAGAGGAGGTGACATAAATCACAGAAAAACTTTTTTATCACACAGGAACAAGATCTGAATTACTTCGAGTTTGGAAGGCTCCACCAAATTTGTTTTATTAAGTTCTAATCAGTCAGTATGACTACATCTGACGAAAAGACGGTTGGATTAGGGGAAATTTAGGATGTGGTGTTTTTGGAGTATGACACATATTAGGGACTAAAAGTCAGGATATCTCAGCCTCTGCTGCTCCTAGTTTGACCATTTTCTATATTTTTTAAATGTCTCTTTTCGGAAATTCTTTAAAGGAGTAGTTTGACATTTTGGGAATACGTTCATTTGCTTTTGTAGCCGTGAAGATTGTTTCCACTCCCGGGTCTGACTGTTAAATACGAAGCTATAGCCAGAAGTCGGTTAGCTTAGCTTAGCATAAAGACTGGAAACAGGGAAACATTTAGCCTGGCACTGTCCAAAGGTAACACAATTTGCCTACAAGCACCTCTAAACCTCATTAATAAACATGCTTTATCTTGTTTGCTTATTCTGTACAAAAACTAAAGTGAATAAATTACATGTTGTGGTTGATTATGTGCGGGACAATTTCTTGGCCAGGTGTAGTGACTTCTTGGAGTCTCCGCTGGTTGCTTGGCAACCTCACGGTGACGACAAGACTAGCCAGGCTAGCTGTTTCCCCTTGTTTCCAGGCTTTATGCTAAGCTAAGCTAATCGGCTGCTGGCTGTGGCTTCATATTTAACGTACAGATATGAGAGTGATATTTATCTTCCCATCTAACTATTGGCAAGATGAATATTTGTATTCCTAAAATGTCAAACAATTCCTTTAATTCTTGTGCAACGCTGGGCTAAATGACCAGTGTATCGAAATTGAAATATCTAGCATTTAGGTCCAAAAATGTATTTGTCTGACAAGTTAAAAAAACTCTCACTGTAAAAAAGTCAACCTGCTCATACGGACCAATCCATAGTTAGCACAGTAATTGTACATCTCATCTACTTATTTTAAATAAGAAATAATAAAATAGTGTGAGTCAGTCTAAGTATCAAAGTGAAAAATCATGAAAGTTAATTCCAGTTTCCTTGAATACAATTGCAAATTAAATGGTTGAAATTCACTGAATTGTCATTTCTAAGACATTCTCACTGAAGTCACTTGAGATAAAGCACAATAACAGCCACTGAAAAAGCAGTCGGAGTCATGAAAACAGTGCCATGTACCAAGTGTATGTGTGTGTGTGTGTGTGTATATACCATGCTTCTTTTTTCCAATGAGTTCACTCAGAGTTTAATGAGAAAGACAGAAGTTTGTCGTTGCTCTTTCTCTTTGTTTTTCTTCCCCAGCTCTGTCTGAAAGAACAGAGGAGGCGAGTTAGGAAATTTACCCTTAAAATGTAATCCAGTTACTTTTAGAGGACTTTCCTGTCCAGAAAGTACTCCAGCAGCAGGTGGGGAAATAAAGAAAGAAAAACAGGGATAAAGAGCAGCAGCAGTGACGGGAACAGTCTGTACCTGTTATGCAAGCCAACCAGACACATACAGGTTTATCCAGCCAGCATTCATCATGTCAGCATCTTTTTCATCTCTTTTCTCCGTCATCAAGTCCCTTTCTTCTCACTCTTCCGCCATCCTCAGCTCAGGATAAACACCCACATGTTCCCCTTTCTTTAACATGTCAATTAGCTGTTTTTTCCCATTTTTCCCCTCGTTCCATCTTGTATTCCTGCCCTCCTCTCACGGTATCTCCCTGCAGTTGAAATGCACAGCGTGTCCGACACAAACCAGCCTCCATTAACTGTCACCAGAGCAACCAAACAACAGTATTAATGCAGAGAGGGAGAAGGGAAGGAGGACAGACAAGAAAGAAAGAAAGTCTTTGTTTTGTTTTTTGAGGCTCAACTTTAACGGTGTGATTAAGTGGTTGGAAACCGACTGAAACAACAATAACAGAGCGTGGCAGAGGGAGGGAAGTGGAGGATGAGGTCACACTGTTCAGAACTGGTTGGTCCAGAACAGAAAGTCTTTGAAACACTAAAAACCGTGTCTGATTGGCTCCTGACGGAACCAACACACTGAGGGGAAGTAGTGATGCAGCAATTAGGGGACAGTGTACAGATCCACTATGGAGAAATATTTTTAGTTTTTGGAGCCATTTTTATTATTAGTTATATTTACAGACAGCACAGCTGTTTCTGACACATACATACACATACTGAAACATTGCAAGGGATTGATTAGTTTCATATTTAGTTTGTCTGTACATAAACACATAAAGGATTCAAATAATATTATCTTGTGCAGGAAGTCGTCTCTGTAACTTAACAGTCACAAATGGACCATGTGACCCCATGACCCCTTTATGACCCATTCATGTCTGTTTCCAAGACCCAAATGGGGTCTTAAAGTCCCACTTTTCATGCTTCTTTCAAAATAGTAGCAACAATGTTTTTCCATTTAGTGAATCTTAAGATGCGACTGCATCGCATATTATTTTTCTGGTCTTAAAATGTTTTAAATCTCCCTGTTTTATTGGGATTCCGGATGACAAATCAGCCCAGAAAACACAAACAGAAAAAGATCAGCTTCTTTTGGTAAAGTCCTAGTCTCTGAGATACTCCAAAACGGTCAAACAATAACTCCTTGCTGTCACATTGTCTCATATTGCAAAGAAACACAAAAGCAGCAGTGCAAAAACATGTTTCCCAGTCACTTCATAGGCACGGCAGAGATTTTATAAAAGAAGAGCCAAGCCGCTCTCTCAGCTTGTTAAAGTGAAGCCTGTAGGCCGAGCTCTTTTTGGCAAATCTAAATGGTTTCTGTGTGTGTGTGTGTGTGTGTGTTCAAGTGAAGTGGCTGGTTCCAACCACACTGTGGATTGGTACTCCAATTATGGGTTTGACCATGCAGACACTCTCTCTCTTTCTCAAACACACACACACACACACACACACACACACACACAGAGGGTGGCCCTACAAAAGTTGCACTCCATGTTTCAAAATGCAACCGTAATGGGGTTTTCTCTTCGTTGTGAGCTAATCTACTCCGAATGAATCGACTGTCTCAAATAATTATTCCAGTCCAGTCCAGAGATGGAAGAAATGTGCTTAGTCCTTACTAAAACTGCAAGAATAACAGCATCCACCAAAAGCTTGCTTTTCATCCTCATCTTTTCTGTATTAACATTTCTCCTCTTTTCACAAAGGGGATAAACATTTTATTTTAGTCCCTGTAGAAAAAGAAGGATGTCAAATATCTCCCAAGTTGTCATAGATGATATCAGGGGATCTCAGTGGCTGCTGGTGGTGCTGGCTGTACCACGAATTAGCAGGTGGAGGTTTCTGCTTACACACTTTGCTGTACAACTCCCTCCCCCCTCCTCCTCCTTCTACTCCCCAAATATTGTTGTTGTTGTTCACATTACTGCCAGGACCACCATGTTTCCCAGGGGGCAGAGGCACCGGCTCCTTCCGAGTAAAGGCACTCCTGCTCGGCTTGGGGGCGGTGACAGGTTTTGGCCACCTCGGAGTCGGAGGTTGCGGCGTGCCACGGCTTGGGCCCAGCTGCGGGGGAGAGTGTCTGTTGGACTCTGACAGCTTTCCGTGGGAGGGGGTGCTGTAATTTCCTGACGGGGCTGCCACCTCTTCCTGTCTCCTCTGGCTGGGGGGCTCCAAACGGGCCTCGTCGTAAATACTCATCCCTGAACTAGCAGACATGCTAGCGCCTCCTTTGGCGCAACCCTCTGGTTCATCGTATATGTGATCCAGAGGAAGAGCAGGAGGTGATGAAGCCCCTTCTGCTTGACCTCCGGGGGGTCGCCTGTTACTGTTCACCCCTCTTCCTCCCCCTCTTCCTCCACCTCTTCCTCCCCCTGCAGTCCCATTTAGACTCAGCGCACTTGTTTTCTGGTTCAGCTCCAGGCTGATCCGGTCGTACAAATGTGAGTACAGGTCCGGTGGCTTCTTGTGGTTGCTGCTTCCATGGTGATGATCCCCTTGGACGCCACCTCCCAAAGACTCGTCTCCTACTGGTCGGAGGCGTGGGGTGGGCACTGGAGGGGTGGATGGGCTGGTGGTTTGGCTTTGACCCTTGATGCTGTCCACCGGATCGGAGTAGAGGTAGTCACCACTGTGCAGAGGCAGACAGACTGAATCTGCTGGTTCAGAATAAAGACCTGCATGTTCATCAGCTGAGGAAAGACCTTTTGCTGCCACCTGCCCCCTGGGAGACCTTGGAGGGGTCCCTCCTCCTCCCAAAACCCCCATCATGGCTGGTGGTTCTGGTAAACTCCTCCCTTTGTGTCCTCCTGATGCTCCTTGCCCCCTTCCTCCTCCTCCATCTCCACCCTCTCTCTTCCCAAGCACGCCATCAGCAGAGCCCGGCTTGCTGCCGCCTGAATCGCCGTCTGCCTCCCGACTGCTACAGCTGCTGCTGTCTCCACTTCCAGCTGTCATGCCACTAGGAACGGTGTTGCGTATGTGCTGTAGTGACGCAGGGCAGTCTGGGTCAAAGTTGATGTTGCAGCTGAGGTGGCGCTCCTCAGCCAATACCTTCTGCGACTGTATGGCCTGGTCCACCAGCATGAAGATCTCGTTGCCTTGCTTGGTCTCAAAGGTGAAGTTACCAGGGCCCGAGTCGCAGCGTCGGCCTGCCTCAAACGAAAACATCACCTAGAGAAAGAAAGCAGGGAAAGAAAAGGAAAAATGTTTGAATGTATTAGGACTGTGCTGAATAGTTGGAAGCTTCGAAGCTTCATCGTTTTTCATTTCATTCGAATTTGCATGTCTGCAAGTCGGGACTCATAGCAACCAGGTTACATCGCTGTCTCTATTCTCTGTTCTCTGTCTTCGTCATGGATGTATAAAGAGGTGCAGGTCTGTTTGACCGAAGGCGGGGCTGAGCTATACACACGCAGAGCAGATGCAGTGGACAGGAGGAAGCGTGGCTTTGGCTGCATTCACACAAAATCCAGCAATGTGGCTCCTTCCCGCAGGGTTGTGTGGAGGTGTGGCCATGTTTATTTGTGCTTCAGAACATAACTGCCATGAAACAATCAGAAAATGTTTTATTTCTCTGATTCACTGCTTTGTTCTCACTAATGCTGCTCCCTCTCTTCAATCACTCTCTAGCTCGCTCGACCACCGCTGCTCTCGCTCTCTCGCTCATTGAGGAGGGGGTGCCAACTTTGAATCATGTGTACACACAACAAAGGACTGTCTTCTTTTACCCATGAAACATTGCAAAAATCAGGCACATCCTGTCTCAAAATGATGCTAGGGCAAACTAGGGCATGCATTTGTTACTTCTAGGTTGGATTATTGCAATTCCTTATTATCAGGCTGTCCGAATAAGTCCCTTAAGACTCTCCAGTTTATCCAGAATGCTGCCGCATGTGTACTGACAAGAACTAGGAAAAGAGATCATATTTCTCCAATATTAGCTTCTTTGCACTGGCTCCCTGTAAAATCCAGAATAGAATTTAAAATCCTTCTCCTTACGTACAAAGCTCTTAACGATCAGGCCCCATCATACCTTAAAGAGCTCATAATACCATATTACCCGACTAGAATACTGTGCTCCCAGGATGCAGGATTACTTGTGGTTCCTAGAGTCTCCAAAAGTAGACCGGGAGCCAGAGCCTTCAGTTATCAAGCTCCTCTCCTGTGGAATCAGGTCCCAATTTGGGCTCGGGAGGCAGACACCATCTCCACATTTAAGAGTAGGCTAAAGACTTTCCTCTTTGATAAAGCTTATAGTTAGGGCTGGCTTGGGTGAGCCCTGAACCATCCCTTAGTTATGCTGCTACAAGCCTAGACTGCCGGGAGACTTCCAACGATGCACCTCTTTCCTCCTCTCCCTCTACATCTGTATGCATTTTTGTCCTATTACTGCATGTTACTAACTCAACATATTCTCTCTCCCGTAGTTCTGTGCTTTCTCGTTTCTCTCTCCTTCTGTCACTTTCAGCAGGTATTTCTGCCTCCGGAGCTGCAGAGACTGGATCTGTGGTTGTGGGCCACTTGCTGCCCCCCGTGTTCCTGCTCGACAACAGCTACTACAATTGTTGTTATTGGCTCTGTTACTAATACTGTCATTATTATACTTATAGCTGTAATTTCTATTATTATTAATTTATTAATATTAATGTAACCACTACCATTACATTCTTACTATTTAAAAAATTCTAGGTGGTATTTGCATTGTGCTTCCCTCTTCCCTTCCCTCTTCTGTGTAAGCTAGTCACAGAAGTCCCTACACTCTTTTCCAGCCATCAGTCATTTATCATTTTTCTTGGCACTAAAAGAATGCTTCCTTTTTACACTGAATTTTATTTTCTCAGAAGTCTTCTCAGATTATCTGTTTTATTACTTCCCTGCTTTTACTTACTGTTAAATTCTATTTTATACACATTGACATTCTGTGTCAAGAATGCCAAGACCTACACATACAGATCAATTAAGTTACATCCTCTTTTATCTATATATACATATCATCAATGTAAGTGTCAGTCTGACACATGCGTAAATATACATGTATATACACAAACCAGACAGACCCTTTAAAGGTCATCAGTCATTTTTTAAATCCTCCGGCTTTGAAGCATCAAAGTGACACAAAAACAACCACAGACTCTAAAGCTAAATACCTGTGACGCTGAGGCTCTGACCACATACAAACACACTGCTGCTAAAAGTAGTATCTGCACTTCCTAAATACGATCAACCATGGCAGTCAGGGCTTAAATGCCTCTGCCTGTATTCGTAAAGTGTGTCAGAGATTATCATCATCCCTAAAGAGAAACCTTCTTTTCTTATAAGCACAGGTTTTGTCTGTGCGACATGCACCCACCCGGTCTCGCCCGTATCTCCTCAGCAGCTTGTAGGGCCACACCAGAACTTTCTTCTTGGTCTTTTGCTCCTTCAAGATTAAGATGTCACTTTCTGCCTTCAGCCAGTAGTTGCCCGTCAGCCCGCAGCGCTCTGACGCCTCAGTACGCTGAATGCTCACCCAAAACTCGTTAACTGCAAGGAGATGATAGGAGAGGTGTTGTTGCTTAGGTTGACTAAAATTCTCTTCATTCCAAATGATCTTCTGTGCTGCAATATTTTCTTGAGATCTCGTACTTATGTAAGACTAGACTGTTTGTGTCCTTACCCTCCTCTCTGGAGTAGTAGATGAGGTTTTCAGACATCTGCAGGTCCTGGGCTCCTCCATTAGAGTCTGGAGTACTGTTGCTGCTGCCGCTTCCTCCCTGTGGACACACAGAGACACTGAGTCAACCAGCTGAACAAGACACCAAATTCGGATTTTCATACTATGTTATGCCCGACAGGAGTGTTGTACTTTTTTGTTAAAGCTCCTGCCTCCCAATGAGATTGTGTTGTACTTTGACCAACATCACAAGTGTGCATGAACAAAGACAAGAATTGAAGACCTAGATAAAATGGGGTTTTCAGAATAAATATTGGAAAGGATGAACAAAAGAAGGGAAGACCTAGATAAAATGGGGGTTTTCAGAATAAATATTGGAAGGATAGAGCAGGCAAAGAGTGAGAGAAGGGAAAGAGAGTTAGAGAACGAAGCAGATGAAGTCTTCCTCCTGGAAACTCCCTCTGGCCTCCTTTTTGCAAATATGTGTAATGTTCATGTTTGTGTATGTGGGTGTGGGTGTGAGTGCACACAATAGAAGCTGTGGCCTGTATAGACACTCCAGGGGCATATGGGAAATTTTGGAAAACTCATATACACACATAAACAAAAAAGAATTACGCTGCAACAGCAGTTCTTCAGCATTTTCCACCAAACTAAGGAGATTTAAAAAAAATATATATATTTTTGGCCTCATTCAGTCCCAAAGAACAGAGAGAAAATGAAAGCAAAAAATGTTTTGGAAATAGAACAAAAGACACATTCAAAATACACACATAAAGGAGGCTTGTACCTTAAAAACTAACACATCCACCCACGTCTTAGTCACTCACTGCAAACACTATTTCCTAAAGTATTGGTCACCCTGTTTTTTGACACACAAGGAGAGAAAATGTGTAAAGATACCTGAAATGCGATGTCACACATGGTATCCATCCAGTCCTTGGTGGCATTCTTCTCTGCAGCAAACACGTGCGTCTTGTCGTTAGTCTCCACACAGAACGCTGCCATGTTTTCTTTGGGACAGCTCTCCGTAAGCGCCGGCAGGATAGAAATGCACTCAGACAGGCGGATTATCTTCTTGTCAAGCTTCCTGGTTTTCTCATTGGACCCGCTTCCTGAGCCTCCGCCGGCCCCACCCCCTCCGCCCGACGATGTGTCGTAGAACTCGAGGCGGGCAATACCGTTTTGGCTGGCGGGGTAAAGGACAAACCAGTTCTTCTTCCATTTCTGATGAGTGGAAAAGGAGGAAAAGTTATACAGGAGAAAATTTAAAGCTGCACTATTGAAATAGTTTATATTAACAATGGAACCAATGACTGTGTGATGTGAAAGGTGTAGGGATGACCCACAGATAAATATCACTGGTCCCTGCAGTTTCCCTTAGGTTTACTGAGCATTTTAGCATCTTTCAGCTCATTGTTTTGGTTTTAAGGCCCGCAACTTTAATCTTTGGGTTCCCTCTCACCGCTCTCAGCGTTGTTTCCAGGGGCAGCAGGCAGCTACTTTCAGCAAAAACGAGCTCTAAAAACCCACTTTACACTACCCGCTAAGCAGACAGACACAGTTGGCGACTAGTTGGTGAACATAGTGGAGTATTTAGTAGCTATAGAATTGCTTTAATATCAACATTTAACTTTTTTTTTTACACATTAGAGTTTTTTTCTGTTCATGATCCAGAAATGAGGAAAAAATTTACTCACACATTCCTACAACATATATATTAAGATATGTAAGTAAAATGTTTGCCATATTAATTTTCTTTAAATTTCCATGTTTGTTTGCTTGTTATTATTACATTTTTAGTTGAGATATTTTTTAGTTTTTGTATTTCAAGTGCATAACCTGTAATGCTTTCCCCTTTTAGCTTCTTTCGAACTTTTCTAGATCTTTACACTTTATTTTTTATGTATTTATTCCTCTTATTTGTATTACACCAATAAGCGACACACATTTTGCTCCTTCTAGAGATTAGTAAACCAGCATTTTCATTTTAGAAGGCTAATTCTGAATTTAACCTAAAATTGAAAGCAGAAGAAAATGTGAGGGAAGGTTGAAAGCGGATGACAGGAAAAAGGGGAGGTTGGAAAACAGAAATAGAAAATCTGATTCTTCGTTTTTTGCAACACACATCTGTCCTGTTCACATCTGGCTGGGGAAGGAAGAACAGTTTGCATGTGGTTAGTTCAGACAACAATGGGGAAACACAAAATGCAGAGTTTGCCACAAATAATCAAAAACTGATGAAGAGAGAAGTGGAGAATGTAAACGTTTGAAGTCCACAGAAGATGTGAATCAAAATGATATTTCCGGGTCTTTCTTACTTTGACTCTACTCTGCTGACTGAAGCTTAATGTAGGAGGCATGTGGTGATAAATCGAATGCAGTTTGACTCAAGCCTGTTGCACACACCATTATTTCCTCTACAATAAATCAGCAGCAGCAGACCACAGTTACAGCATTAGTCACCACTGCTTTTAAAGCAAAGAACAATTTCCCCCCAAAATCTAAACAGGTACTAAGCTGTATTTTACAGTTTAGTCCAAATGAGCTAGTTTAGTCTAAAACTGGGACCCAAACAGGGACAAAACCAGAGATAACCACAAAATAACACTGTGAGCAATTACAAGGATATCATCTTCAATTATATTTTAAAGGATAAATTAAAATGATTGTATCCGATTCAGATAAATCCAAATTAAATATACCTTACACTGTTAGATCATTAGTTTAGGATGTTGAACGCATTCCTGGAGTTATTTTGGGCGTAGGTAGTCACTTTTTTTAACTTAACCACTCTCAATCTGCTCATGTCTACATCTATTTAAGTTATAAAGAAAAATTAAGTGTTTAAGGGTTAGGGTTGCTTCAGTACTAGTCATCTGCTCTGGGAGTAACCACACATTTTGTCAATGTAAAGAAATGCAGGGTCAAAGTTGAAAAATTCGACCTGCTTCAGTAAATATCCAACTATGACTCTTTGGATTACATACTATCGTTAATTTCCCAGGATTAAATGACTCTGCCTACATTTTATGCCACTTCATAGTCATAAAAAACATGATATGTAGCGTTTTCTAAGCGGTCTATGCGGTGGCCCCTAACAGGTTAAAAATATGACCTGGTCCAAACTAGATGACAGGTGAATCATCTCTCCCTGAGGACAGCAGTGAGGAAGGAACAGCTAACAATGATCTCTTCCTCCACAGGGACAAAAAGGGACATGACCACACAACATGTACTGAACAATAAGACGCATCGCAAGTGTGTAAGACTCCAGATGTTCAGTGCTAACAATGGATATGATGACATACTACATGTGAAATTATGTGCAGTCACTACAGAAACTAATATGCATATGATTATGGTAAAATTGCATGAGACACCAGAATTCAACACTTGTTTGGGAAGTCCCTGTCATCCCTCAAACCCTCTGGATGTGTGTGTGTTTGGCTACCCCACATCACGCTATGCCTCATCTTAGCTAGTTTTCTCCACAGAGTGTATGTGTGTTTTCCCCTACATTCATTCAGCGGGGCGGAAGTTGCCTGACAGTTAGCAAGCTGAGTTTGTGACATGAAGGTCAGCAGTTTGAAAATCCTTCGACCAGCAGGGAAAATCTGGCTAACAGAGCAGAACGAGACACACTAATACTACAACTGCACTACAGGTCCTCAAATGCTCCTCAATCAGTGAGATTTTCTTCTTCGCTGGTCAAATAATATTTAACAAAAATATATCATCCTGTACATTTGAAAATGGACATGGCCTACATGCAGCTCATAGGGCCTGTGTGTCCACTGTAACAGCAACTACAGCCTGATATGTGACTTTTCCATTGTGACACTGAAGCACAATACAAGGACCCTGAAACTGAAGCAGCTAAATGGAATTCAGCCATCATTAATTTTTTTGTTTACGCCTGTGCTTCTGTGACATGTCAAAATGTCCGTAAAGTTTAATGATGATTATAAATTTCAGTGGAAATGTTTTATAAATTATTATAAATAGTGAGTGTAAATAAAATACAACAAATATATTTCAATCTTGAAATGTCTAAAAAATACAGTCTTTAAAAGATGTATGTATTGAAATCTGCCAAAATAAACACTGGCTGATTATGTCAGCCTGCCGATAAATTGTTCGGGCTCTAACAACAAACATTGGCTCTGTCAGTGGTGGAAGAAGTATTCAGATGCTTTGCGTAAGGAAAAGTAGCAATACCATACCAAAGTACTCTCTTACAAGTAAAAGTCGTGCATTCAAAATCTTAAGTAAAAGTACAAAATGTACTTCAAGTATCAAAATTAAAAACAGTGTATGCAGAAAAATGGCCCCTGTGTGATATACTATTATACCGGTGCATTATATTATTGGATTATTGTTATGCTTTCATTTAGAAGTAGCATGTTACTGCTGTAGCTGGTTAAGGTTGAGCTCACTTTATATGGTGTTGGGTAGTTCGATCTATAACAATGTATCCTATTTTATAAACTCATCATGTGTTTTGTATGTAAAATCTTAATCTTCAGAGTAACTATAACTGACAAATAAATGTAGTGGAGTAAAAGTACAATATTTCCCTCTTAAATGTAGTGAAGCAGAAGTATAAAGTAGCAACGGAAAGTTACAGTACCTCAAAATGATTGCTTCACAGCACTATCACCCACAGCATGAAAATAAGAGACATGTTAGTCCGTCTAAAAGTGTAAATAGTATTTGCATGATGGGCCCGATATAACTGTGGCCACAGGGCCTGTTGGCAATTTAAGTGATTATAATGCCAATAATGGTGTCATAAATGGACATCACAATTATTGCAAGCGCAGAAATGACAACAAATTACCCATACCTGAAGGCCAACTTCAGTGTCTAACTCACACGCACACCCGGTTTCATAATTCAACACATGCACATGTGCATGCATGCACTCCAACCCGTTACAATTAACTGTCAGAAAGGACAGGAAATGTGTGGGATTGTTATTACCCAGGATTCTCTTCACTTCCTTCTTCTGCTTCCAGGTGTGTCTCAGTGTATGTGTGTATGTACATATGTGTATGTGCATCTGTTTGTATTGTTTTTATTAATCCCTTGGTGCACTCTGGACCACCTGTTGCTGTGCACAAGTACATGCACACACATATACACACTTTGAATAACTGTGAACGTTCAGTCCATACAAATGTGAGATGGTGCAGTATACATGAACAGGGTGTGGAAACATTAACCCCTGTTGCAATATGGTCCTTAGATGTGTTGGTGTGTGTGTCTACATGTGGAACAGCTGCTCCATATAAGGCATCAGACTGTTATCAGCCACTAATACACTGAGTGGAAATTATGCAAAAAGGATCATGACACTGATATCCTGCCTGTTCAAGAGAACACAACAGAATTATAACTATAACACAAATGCATGTGTGTGTTTGTGTTTCTTCCTTTCACTGCCAAAATAATACATGGCCTTTACTGTCACATTGACCTATATGTTAGCTGTTGCATTTAAAATTGACATTGTTAAAAAAGGCAATATTTTCCTTTGTAAAGCTCAAAAAAAGATCAACATGGCTTTAAATTCATTACTGAAGCGTTTAGAGTTCCTTTTTTAGCACATTCTCTTTGCGAGTGACTTTTGCTAGTATAAGAAATGAAATCCATTTCCATTGGACTTGAGTGCCCACGAGCAAGTGCGAAACACTACTGCTTCCTTGTTTATTTGTTATAAAGATTTATTTAATGCAGAATGAATGCAAATGCATAAAATGATGTCCATCATGCATCATTCTGAATTTGAACGTGCATGTGAAATGTACACGTCTTTTGTAGGCCTTCCAGCATTCCTGTTTACGTGTCAACTGAGTACATTAGTCAGTACATTAATACATTAGCTGTCTGTGAATTAGCATAGAAAGAAATCTCATGATGCCAACAGATGCTGTTGTTGTTGGTTTTTCTGTATCAATAACATAATAATAATATGTTTTTCAGAAAATCTAGTGGCCTTCGAGACTTGCTTTTTTGTTGCTTTTTTGTATAAACAACAAAGATGATTCTCATTCTGTCATGGCTTCAAAGCTGTTCAGTCGCTGTTCAGCTGTATTCATTTGTTTATGAATTTACATCACATTTTCATTTTGCACACATTTACCATTGTATTATTTTGAGATACTCTTGTAGATAGTGTTACATATTTCAGAATAGGACCCAATAGCTGCAGAACTGGAGTTTTCACTTTGAGTTTCATGTGTTTGCTCGTGAACACATTTGGTTAATAAAAATATATTTCGCGGGGGATTTGTCTCCTGTGACAGCACATTTACATGTAGGACAGTATAGCAGGAGATATGCTCTATGTGATTTAGTGTGAATTCAACCTTCAAAAGCTGTTGTGGGGACTTGACTCACTCCAGTACCTGTAATTTTAATTATTAGAATATTATTACATATACGTGTGTTGTACTGTCTGACGGATGGATACATTTATCCAGTCACTGCTCAAACACATTATCCTCTCTATTCAACTATAAACCACTCAACCATGTTCCCACTGGCCACAGACAGACCTCAATGACACATGCAGGATCAGTGTGTGTGGTTATCTGTGTGTGTGTGTTTAAGAGAGTAAAAGTATGTTTGTGTATCGGAGCGTGTCGGTTCTCGGTAATGTGTGTTAAAGGGAGAGAGAAGGAAAACAGAGGAAAGCTGCGTGTATGTGTCATATATGTGTGAAATGTGTATTTAAGAGAAGGAGCAAACGAGGGAGAAGAAGAGCGTGTGTTAGTGAGACAGGCAGACCACTGCTTTGACCACAGGACTGCTGCCCTAACCTCTGTCCTCTGCTGTGTCTACAAAATAAAGAAACACGTCAGGAGTCCAACAGAAGGACAGCAATAGAGGAACTGCGAATAGTAGAGTGGAGTAAAGTAAATAATATGCTGAAACGCTTTTAAGTTGTTTTTGTGACTACCTGAACTGAATAACCAACACTAAAGTAAAGTTGGGTAACACAAGAGACGGCATGCTTACAACAATAGAATGATATACAGTGCATACACAGTAAAAACTTAATTTCCATGCTAATATGACCTATGTGGAGCCTGGAACATGTGTTAAAAGTCTGATTTAAATCCAAACTGCTGCTGTAGAGCTGCAACTAACTAATTATTTCGATTATTGATTCATTTCCCCGTCGATCACAGTGAGCAGTGATGCTACAAACATAATTCAGGGACGACCTCAAAATAATGAAAGTTGTTCTAATTAAATGAAGAGCAACTTTAAAAGAGCCTGTTTAGGCAATAAAACAGTGAAAAACCACATACACTGTCCTTTATCTTGAATATATTCACTGTAATCCAACTACAACTGTCCACAGACAGCTGCAGTGAAAAGGAATGGGCTTTTCACAAAAATCACAAAAACAGATTTTCTCATTTGCCAGCATGCAAATATAGTAAACACATACTGTATAGTGTCACACAAATGGTTTTGCTTTTGTTTGTTTTCTTGCTCGAATAATATGCCAAAAATGGGAACCAGGATTCGATAAGACAGGAAATGATAAGCAATTCTACAGTAAACTTCTTTTTTCTTAGGTTCTCTAAATTACATTACCAACACCACAGTGATTATACTCATACATTAAGGCCACAGCTACAATTTTGTCTGAACAAAACACTTATTTGTATAATTAGGCGGAGATGACAGTTATTGTGGAGAAAGTAATAAGCAAAGTTACATTAATTCATATTGACTTGCATGACGGAAAGAAAGTCATTAACATTTGGCTATGGAAAGAATACTACAATTGAAAATGAATGAGTGTTGATGTGGCTGAAATGAACAATTCCAATCACTGTGAGTAAGAACTCTGATCATTGTTTCTGGACATTAAATCATCCCGTTCTACTTCTCATTACCAAATTACCAAATCATGCTGTTCTTCCAGAAAATACGCCTACTGCAGAGTATATATAGAAAATTACACACTTTCCTACGTCAAGTTATTTCTTTATACTGGTCTTTCCTTTCTAAGAAATATGATTTAGCAATTTAGAAATGCTACCTGTGATAAATATAGAGAAGATCAGAGAAGACAAATCACAATCCCATTAATCCATTAGGCAGTTATTACTTTAGACATGATCCCCTGTCGTATAAATCTAGCCTCAGGGTGTGTAATACTACTTAATCCTGACACACTCCGTCTGTTCAAGCTAGCTCCTGGCTAATGTCAACATCAACATCAAACTAATAGCTTTTTGTAGCTCCAGGGTGCAGCGAAACTACAAACTGCAGGTCTGATCATCTTGGATCTGAATATGTCTGTGTGGCAGACAAGCAGATACACGTAAAGACAGATATCTTCCCGCTAAATCATGTACACAATCACATTGCTCGGCTGCACATGTTGTAGCCACAAGAAAAAATCAAATGACAGCTCTACGAGCATAAAAACTGTAATTACAACAGGAGATCGTTTAGGACTCTTTCATCAAGCACTGGGCCTACATACTGTAACCACATTTACTGTTTACCTAAAAGTCTCAACTGCAGTTCAGACAGCAGCTCAACATCCACATCACCACAAATATTTGGCACTGACATTGTTCAGATATGGTTCTGATTGGCTTAGACAGTGCAATGCTTTGGATGTTATGAATACCTTTGTAATGCAGTGTGTGTCACACTGCAGAGGGAACAGCAGTGTTTCCCATTAATTACGTGACCCGCCACAGTCTGATTTGCCCCGCCAGAGTTTCATAATGAAAAATATTTTTACACTTCTCATAATAACATAAAAGACCTCTAATGTCTTCAGCAAAGCATCTCGCACTCCCAGTCAGTCAGCCCCTCTCTGCTGCACGTGTGCATGCTCACACACACACACACACACAAACACACACACACACACACACACACACACACACACACACACACACACACAGCGGACAGCAGAGCAGAGAGGCCATGGTGGAGACAGTGAATCAGGTGAAGTGAAGGTGACGTTTTACTCGAGTTAACGACAACTCGAGTGAAACGTGGAAAAAGTACTAAAAGCCATATTTCCACCTGCTTTGTCCGCAGTTGTTGTTACAGCCACAGCGTGCTGTTTAAGCTAATAGCGAATTGTTACGAACAAGCTAAAACAAAAGCTGTTAAAATTTGGCCAATTTTTGTAAATTTAGCTACTGGCTGAGACAAACCAGCCTCTCCTCTCTCTACAAGCGTCACAGCAGCAGCAGAGGGAGGAGGACAGAGGACAGGAGGAAGGACTGATACTGACTGATGTCTGTGTAAGAATGAAGAATCAGAATCTTCTGATTCTGATTCTTCATTCTTACTAAACTTCACTCAGTATTTTGATCTCAGGAATATTATTTATTTTACTGACATTTTCGATTTGTTTCCAGTGAAATATTATTGAGTGAATATAGTGGCTTTGCTGTTGTGAACTTTACTGTTGCTGCTCTAGAAACATAATTTAGTTGTATTTAAAATGTAAATCAATTCTAATCCTGTTTTTATTCCTTTTTTTTAAATGACGATTTAAATAAAGCCAATTCTTGAAAAAGAACCGGTAAGAGTATTGATAAAGAACCGGGCCGATAAGAGTATGGATAAGATAAAGAAACAATCCTATCGATACCCACTCCTACAGCTAGTTAGTGGCTTCACCCTGACTTTGGGTAGACAAGCAAATCATAGTTCATATCCCTTCACTATAAGCCTTGTTTAACCAATGTTATTTTGTTATTTTATTTTTTTATGGCACACAGTGCGATCACTCACAAAAATGTGAAGGATTACTTCAGGACATCATGCTTACTTCATCAGTGAGCATATTTGTTTCACTTTTCTTCTTGCGAATGTCTGAGTGTAATGTGAATGTGTAATGATAACAGTCTAAAATTATGTAAAAATACAGTGTTTAGTCAAATAACATCACATTTTCTTGGGGGAGGACCCCCAAAACCCCATGACCACACCAAAATGTACAAAATTTTCTTCCGGGAAGCATGCCCCCCTAGAGGGTCCAAGGTCCACCCACCACAGTCTCACAAAATCCTGTGGGAAACACTGAACATCAGATATACATTTCTTTCAGTGTCCTGCAGTAGTGTTTGAGAGGGGCCTGGGACATGTTTCAGATGTCTCTAGTGTTTCATTAAAGGGGCACTTCACCAATTTTGCATGTGAAGTTCAGTTTACAAGGAGTTCTACTTGAAAACAGTTGTATAATGTCATCTGCGTCTCTGGGGGGGCTTTTCAACGTTGGAAAAAATAGCCCTGACGATGTCATCGGTATGCATAAACATCTCAACTTCGGCTCAGACAGCACAACTTTATGGAAGTGCAATACTAAATTGCTGGAGTAGTCCCTTAACTATAAGTATGAATGAAAGAATGACAATTAATAGACTTTTTACAATTACTATATTAGTGTACCACGTGTAACTAAGTGCCGAGTGCAGATACAGACTTGTAACTAGGGCTGCAACTAATGACTGTTGTCAGTTGTCATTATCGATGAATCTATCAATTTGGTGGCGTCCTGATGGCCAAAAGGTCGAAAACCTCTCTCCATCTCTCCAGGTACCATCAAATAAAGACTTTTATTAGAATACAATTAGAATGTGACCATTTTGTTCGATTGATGGATTAATTTTTGGGGGAATCTGGAAGATGACCAAAGTCTTATCTTCCAAATTCATACTTTGTCTGAACAAGAGTTAAAAAAAACCCCAAAGAATTCAGTTTATATTGATATGAGATAGAGAATAGCTGCAAATATGCACATTGTGGAAGGTGGAGCATATAAATATTGGGGATTTTAAATAAATCAGTTTAAATGATTAACATATTCTTCAAATTGTTGATTAATTTTTTTGTCCATCAACTAATCTAATGGTTCCCAAACTGGGTTACGAGCCAGTGCAGTGGGGACGTGCATGAGTTGAATGAATCTGATTCATTTGGGAATGATAAACAGACATTAGGGGCTCTAATGCCTGCAAGACTATCAACTTTCAGGTTAAAAAGATTTATTCAGAAAGCAACATGTAAAGTACAACAACATCGACAAATTTTTGACAGAAGACAAAAAAAAAAAAACTGTGAAGCCCAATGATCAAACACATTTGTCAATCAACATTATGAAGAAGCCTAGCCTTTTCTATAATTCACTGTCAATATAGCTGGAGTGTCTCGAGTCTCTTTCACTCTGGTGGTCTGGACAAAGTTTAATTAGAATTTTCCTTTTGCGTAACTGTACCTGAGAAACATGCCAAAAAAAAGAAACAATTTGAACTTCAACTTGATTCCTTTTGTTACTAATCTCCCCAGTACTGTTAACTAGACTGGATATGGACTGTAGATACTAAAACCGTAAACACAATGTAAAAAGTATATGAAACATAGATGCATCTTGATGGTTTACACCCAACAGCCTGCTGTATAAACTCTAAAACAGAAACTCGTGTTGGACGTGGCCGCTGCACTTTCAAGTCACATTTTCCGATCATACACATGGGAACGAGCCTATATGAGCGTGTGTGTGTTTGTCCACTGACAGCTCGAACGATTGCATAACTCACCCAACAAACCTCACACCAGTTTCAACACTTTCACATCAGCTTCCTTTACTATTCTTCTCTACTCTGATGCTTTTTTTATCCACTTCTGTTCCCTTCTGCTCTACTTGGCAAAGACAACATGATATTTTTGAAAATGTGGAGATTTTGTTTGTTCATTTTCTATTGTATTTTCTACTGTTTATAAAAGGCATTGAAACTGTGTTTTGGGAGTATGAATATCTATTGTGGAGTGGTGATTTCAGGGCAGGAAACAGGGCCTGAACGTTTTGTTGATCCATGTCATATGACAAGAGAGAGAGACGGAGAGACAAAGACCCTCTTACAAATCTGAAAGAGTAAATGAGTTCTTATCCAGCGGTGCACAGAGACCAAAGACAAGGTTGCATGGAGGCCTTGGACTGAAACAAACACACAGACAAACGCACAACACACACACACACACACACACAAAGGTGTTATCACTGACATTTAACTGTATCTCCTAAACTAAAATGAGAAATCACATAGTGTCAGAGGCGACATAACGGCAGCTTGTTGACAGTGTTTGCAATGGTGTGAACAGCGTATATGCAGCTAAGATGAAGTGGAAATATATCTGCCACCTTTGAGAAAATGGTCTGTTTTTCCGTTGTCTCAACATTCCACCTCTCTGCTTTCTAGCTCTCTTTGTGATGTGTTTATTGTGGAAAGTCATATTTCAGTCGTGATAAAAATATAACAGCTTTCATCATGCTGCTCTATTATCTACTGAGAGAGGTGTCACCAGCTTACACACACTCAAACAACCAAAAACAAACTCTCAGACCTATCTCTCTGTCCTTTTTTTACGTTTTCTGAATGTCACTATAGTGCACCAGGGTTTTGCCAGCTCACAAACACGTGCACATGCACACTCACTCACACTCAGACATGCACAGCAGGTTTACTCCAAACCACCACATCAAAACAAGGCCAGATCAGTGAAACACTGCTAACTTCCTGTCTCTGCATCTGCCCCAATATGTTCTCTGTTTAGCCTATTTGTCATGACATCAAATGCTCCTTTCTGGTTTACAACTGGGAATAGCCAAAGTTAAGGTCACTTATGTGTGAATTAAAAACATGTTTAAGACTTAATGGGACACAGCCATCTGCCTGAATACACTTCTTAAAACATATAATACTGCTATGAGGATTTGTAGTACCTCTGTCTTTACCTAAACTGACATTAACAGGCTATATTTGTCTCATAAACACATGATACTACTTTATCATTCCTATAATATTCCTGGAGAGAAACTTTTGATTTCTTTTGTCACCAATAACATCACTATTTAATTTCTATAAGAACTTCTAAGACTTTTTATAGTTGGCAGCAGTGACCTTAAAGTGGCTTTATCACACTTGCTGTAAGGGTTTCCTGTGGCCCTTCTATAATAATCCTACAACGACTTTTTGTGTGTCTGAGAAGCATTTTAGCTCATTTTAAGTGACCTTAAAGAGCCTCGTGGAATATTTTTCTCCTCATATATTACTGGTTTATTATATTCCTATTTCATTTCTATCCAAGCTTATACTTTTTATGTTGTTTAGTATCCTTAAAAGATTTATTATGGGGTCTCTAACTACAGTTATTTTTCATTTGGGTCATTTATGTCAGCGCCACAACCGTACTAGCAGAATAACTGTTATTTCTTGGGCTTACCTTTCCAAACTTTTGATGCTGCACATAAAGTTGTCCCTCCTTAACGTGGGTGTCCATGCCCCCAAACACTCCAGGGCTACCCTCCCTCTGCAAAGACGAAATTTGCCTTGAACGTGACGCAGGAAAATCACTTTTTAGGGGTTTATTTTTTCCTATATCCCCTAACAACTTCCCCCTTCTCTCACTTCCGCTCCCCAGCCGTTACAACGCATTTATCGATCGCTCGCGCACAGTTCAAGGTGTCATGGTGGAAATAAAAAGGTCCAAACAGTCTGTGGGGGGTCCCGACAAAGTTAAATAACGTCCAAATGTTGTCCGTGAGTCGCCTATCTGTCGCCTCTCACTCCTCCTGTAGGGCTGGACCAGTGGAAAGCCACACTTAATAGATAACATGAAGCTTCTGGTTACAGCTTTCAGAATAAAAGTCTAATTAACGAACATCAGCTTTGGGTGCATGGTGGCAAAACACAGTTCAGCAGTACTTTACAGGTAGAAAATAATTTTCTCTTCAAAAATAGTTAGTTATAATTAGGGAGGGTCAGATAAACCCTCTAAGGGGCTCCAGGGCAAAACATTTGTGTGCGTCTTTATTGTCCCCCCTGTGTTTTCCACCCTCTGTATATTATGTATGTTTTAGTTAGTAATTAGTGGGCCTAATTATTTTGTGGTAATTTGATGAAGCACAAATGTATTTAATATTTTGCACCATGTAACCACAAGATAAACTGAAATAATCAAGGCTTTTAAACTAGATTTTAACTCAGGGGCCCTCCTCAAGACAGGACCTTAATAGGGCCCAACTGAATGTTTTTGTCCCAGGACAATAACAATTATCAGTCCCAATAGAAACCTGGAAATGTCAGATTAAAGCTAAAGACATTTATTTTTTATTGATTCTCAATTCTCCAACTTGGTTAGTCAGAGTTAATTTACAAATCCTGAATAAGATTAAAATTGACGGAAATGTTCACTTTTTCTTGAAGGAGGTCTCATTCCTAGCAATACTGCTTTGTATTATGCAAATGATTAAAATGACCATGGGAAATATCATCTTTCTTTATTAAACCTTATTATTCATAGAAGAATTAAAGAGTAACCCAAAAGAGTTTGGGACATATTTATTAATACGTTCACACTGTTTCTGGGCTTTACAAAGTTCTAAAGTAAAAATAAACCATATGAAATTAAGGATGAAAATGTTGTTTATTTAAAAAAAGTTTGTCTGCCAATTATGTCTTTTATTTTGAAATCTGAATTAGGTAACATCCGGTATCGTAGTAACTCTGTGGTGCTTGACGCAGCTCTCTCCCTGCAGGAGGAGTGAGCAGCGCGTGGTGAGCGCACCGAGCCGCGCTTCTTCTTCCTCTCCTCCCACCTCCTCACTCTTGTGTAACTTCACTGTTGGTTTCATCTTTAACACACGCAGACTTTCTAACGCAAATAGAAACTTTGCATTTTATAAAGTATACTATAAACTGCACGTAACAACAGGTGGTGTTTACTTTGGCAAATAAAGTGTAGGTCATCACAGCAGGACTAAAACTCATAGAAGACTGCTATTATTGCTTATGCGAACAAATATCATAAAGTAAGAGTTTAAGTTTCCGTGAACTCACTATTAGCACTTAGATGTACTTTAACTACAGACATAGCAGTAGGCTATAGGAATTTCGAGTAGCCAAAGAATGAGTTATCTTTTAAGGAGCCGATGTTGGCAAAGAGAAGCTGGCCCCCAAACTAATGTGTTGCAGATGCCTCCTGCTGGCTCACGGTGTAACTCAAAGTTGTTGTCCCTGTTTTCAGCCCATAACCAAATGGTGCTAAGTCGCTTATTCTTGACACTGAGTATGGATTTTTAGACCAAGAGTCAAGACGCACAGTGGGTTTTTAATTTGCCAGTGTTTGTTCAGAAGACTAAAAACTATTCCTATCCTGTCATTCACTTTTTGTCACACAGCCTATTGGCAGTATAGAAACCTTAGTACCTTGCATAGACCAACATTTCTTGCCATACTCTATGTTTTTCTTATATTATTCATCAGCATAGCATGATGTTATTAACTGTAGATTCAGGGTGATTTTTCCCTTTACACAGCTGCCACCTACTGGTTATTATTCAGCATTGCAGGTTGGAGCTCAGCTGCTGCTCTCGCGATATTTGCGCAATTGGACTGAACAGACTGGACCAAAACAGGAACTGAAACATGGCACCGGTGTTCGGAGGAGTAGAGGGGTGAGAATGAGTTAAAATATACAGCAAAACTTGCCCAGTTTAAATTTTTTGAATTGTCAGCTAAGGCTAGTGTGCTTTTATTCAGACCTTCGCAGTTGCCATGTAGAAATTTAGGGTGGTAGCCTATACTATAAGAGTTTCATTACGACCATAGACTTGTCAGTGTCTGTGTTCGTGTTTCTCGTGATCACTTCCTGCCCCTCACATTTTGTGCGGTACTGTCAGTTTAATTGTTGTTTTAAATGATGTGTATATGTTGTATGTGTGATATATATGAATGTATATGTGAAAAAATGTATCTTTTTGAAGCTTTTTGGACTTCAAAACAAGGAGTATCTGTGTGTGAGTTTATATATCACAGCAAATGCATATCTGTTTTTTTCTTGATGTTTCTCGATGGTATGTACTGTATGCATGCGTTTCTGTTTCTCTAGTGGAGGGACCCACTCCAAAGCAGTGTTGGTGGCAGCAGATGGAAAGATCCTGGCAGAGACAGAGGGACCGTCCACCAACCACTGGGTGAGCAGAAGTAGGGATGGTAGTAGTTTGGGTTGGATAAGTGGAGAAATGTAGGAAACAAAGTAAGGATGACAGGGTAGAAAAAAATGGATGATGTAATGGTTCGTACTTACCTTATGCATTCACTCAATGCATAAGACAGTGTATTTGAGAGATTTTTTTCTTTCATGATTAAAACAAAAGCCAAGAAACTACAAAAACTGATTGCAGTTGTGTGTCTGTATGTGTATACAGTTGGTTGGGCTGGACAAATGTATTGAAGCCATCAACGACATGGTCCAGAGAGCCAAGATGGAAGCAGGACTGGATCCAAACACGCCACTATGCTCATTGGTCAGTCAAATTGTGTGTAAAATGCCAATACACTTTTGTTGTCCTCGAATGAAAGTATTTGATGAAGATGTGCCAAGTAGAACATTTTAAACACAAATTTGCTGTGTGTGTGCAGGGCATGTCTCTGAGTGGAGGGGAGCAGAGGGACGCCATCGACAAACTGATCGCTCAGATGAAGGAACGGTTCCCCACTCTCAGCCAGCACTACTTCATCACCACCGATGCCATCGGTGCCATGGCGACTGCCAGCGATCGTGGTAACTAGTCTTTTTCTGTTGTTTCATTGTACTGCAGTCAATCCTCAGCACAAAACTTACTAAACAGTGCTGAAGACATGCAAGTAGAAGTTGCCTGCATTTACGCTTAATTTAATCCCATTCGCTTATGTGCATTCTTATTTTCAACCCTTATTTTTTGTAGGATATGTTGGGATTTACAATGGTTAAAGGGGCACCAAACTGTGTAGGTACAATCAATTAATTATGGCTATCAGAATTATTAAAGATAATCATAAACACTTAATAAAGTCTTCAAGGGCACCACTCTTCTTTAAGAAGCGAAATGATAGCCAATCAGTTGATTCTTATATAACATACTAAACTATCAATGTGGAACTAATTAATAATTAATTTAATAACTATAACCAAAATGACCATTAATAGCTAGTAGATTGAAGGATTTGGAGTACAACACAGAAGAGATTGGCAAATTATTCACTGTTGTGCAACATTAAAGAAACCAGCATAATTATACACAAACATATTAAAAGATAATAAAAGCAAAAACACACAATATGGAGTCTAACTTTAAATGCACTAAACTACAGAACAAAGTGTGTGTGTGTGTGTGTGTGTGTGTCCAAAATGGCTGCTTGAGTCCAAGATGGCATCAAACAAAAGAAATTTAGCTCAAAATGGCAGCTGGACTGAGCAGCGGCCGCATGGCTAGACAAAGAAAGGAAATTCAAAATGGCAGCAAGGCCATGTATGTCAGAGAATGTGACTACCAAATAACCTAACAGTGAAAACACATCACAACAATAAAACTCAATAAACCAAATCAATACATATACCTTCACAAAAGTAACACTGTCCTGTGCATAGCCAAGTACACTGTGAAGCTATGTAATGCTCATTTATAGGTTCTGTGGTTATGTTACCAGTCCGTAAAGGAAGAAAAGTTGCTTTGAAATTGCTGTTATTATCTGGCGGTTCCGATGGAATGAGCCAGGCAGGGAGGTATGTTCGTTCCAATTGAAGGAAAGCCCTTGCTGTGCAGTCAGTTTGTGCAGGTGGAGGAACCGGTCGCTCTGTCTGTTCTTCTCCTTGCAGTTACTTCTTGAAGTTAGCTGGCAGACTTTGTGTAGTCGCCGTTGGTGCTAATTATTGTTGCAGAAATCTTACGCAGGTTCTTGCATCGCTGCTATAAGATAGAGTTTTCAGCTCTGCTGTGTGTCTGCCCCAAGCAGATACACTGAGAGGGAGGCAGCAGCTGATGAGCAGCAATACTGTAGACGAAGCCAGGAGGAAAGAGAAAGAATAATGACCACTGACCCCCTTTATTGACCTGGTGACATCCCGGGTCACAGGTCAGACCAATGGGAGCTGAAATCTAGGCCCATAGGAGAACATAAGAGCATGCGGTCTCTTAATAGAGCTCAGTCCCACAAATGAATTAATTTCAATGGTGGAGTGCCAGTGGTCCCAACAGATACAAATGTGCACATCAGGTATTGTTTTGCAAAGGAATTTTATTGTAGATGGATTTACCCTGTAGCTACCTTTGTACTATCTACATTAACATTTGAAAGATACTCACAGTTAAAAAACAGTTAATATATGTCATAACAGGGCACGGTTTGATACTTTACCCCCTTAGGTGTGGCTGTATACAAGCAATATCATGTCTTTCCAAACTTTATGGCTTAATGAGATCAACGCAGTCATGGTTATTATCATATAATACCAGTCAGCTCTGTTTTCTCTGTAGGAGGTGTCGTGTTGATATCAGGGACCGGCTCTAACTGCAAGTTAGTCAATCCTGATGGCTCACAGATCGGCTGTGGAGGCTGGGGTCACATGATGGGTGATGAAGGATCAGGTAACCATGGCGATATGTATATGAATAATGTATAGCTTTATTGATTGGACCAAACTCTTTAGACGTCTTTCTATCTCGCAGCATTCTGGATCGCTCATTTGGCAGTGAAGACAGTGTTTGATGCCAGAGACAACCTGGTCGCTCCTCCTCATGACGTTACACATGTCAGAAAAGCCATGGAGGAATACTTCCAGGTAAGTGAGAAATGTGTTCATTTATACAACAGCAGCAGCAGTTTTAGTAGGGTAGTGCTGAGTGAAGCACATTCACAAATCTTTATGCTGACACTGGGGTATTTGAAGTGCCAATCAGGGTAAGAAATGAACCAGGGCTTGGAACAAAAACACCTCTGAGAGGTAAAATCGTGTTTCTCTCTTCTAATGTATGTTGTGAAAAAATGCATATGTAAAAAAACAAGTACAATTTATCTCAGGTGTCAGATCTGATGGGCATGCTGCCGCACCTCTACACTAACTTCCAGAAGTCCCACTTTGCTGGTCTCTGCAAGAAGCTGGCTGAAGGTAGGCTCTGCGTCACTTCCTGCTCGGTTCTGTTAGAGAGAAAAAAAAGAGATTAGAATGGAAGGTCAAATGAAAAGTATTTGTGTGCATGTGTTTAAGGTGCAGAAGCAGGGGATGCTCTCTGTCGGTATCTTTTCACTCAGGCTGGGAGAGTCCTGGCAAAACATGTAGAAGCAGTCTTACCTGCAGCACAAGAGGTACACACACACACACACACACACACACACACTCATTTGTTATAAACATTCAATACATTCATTTCTTGTAATCTTTTCATCTGTCTGTCATGACAGCCTCTACTGAGTAGTGACCTCGGTCTGCCCATCCTGTGTGAGGGCACAGTGTGGAAGAGCTGGGAGCTTCTGAAGCCAGGTCAGTGTCCCTCAAATCAAAAAAATGAGGTCCATAACTTATTTTTCCATCATTTTGACACTAAAAGAAAATAGTTGAATCTCAGTTTCCTCTCCTTTGTTTTTGTATTTCTCTGTCTCTGACCAGGGTTCACTGACGTCTTGGATAAAGTAGCATCATCTGACAAGTTCAAGGGCCGTTTCCATGGTTACAGCCTCTTGATTTTGCAGCAGTCTTCAGCCCTCGGCGGCGCTAGTCTGGGGGCTCAGAGTATGGGCGCCACCATAACTATGGATTACACAGCCAACGTCAACATCTTCTACCGACACACTTTTAACAGCAGCCAGTGAGAGTTCAGCTGCACATCCCCTAGAGCTTAACCAATCAGTGTTCAGCTAAAGGGAAACTGTATTGGCCTTTATTAATTATTATCATCCTCGCTAATAACGCTTACTATAATGATAATGATAATAATGATTGTGTAATAATGGTATAGCACTTGATTTTATCTCACCACAAGATAGCCTGTGGTTGAAAATATTCCAAATCTTGTTTTTTAACAGCTTCATAGCTGCTGTTCTGACAATGGAAACAATATTACTTTCATTTTGACTGTCTTTGCAAATCTTTGCACCTTTAAACCACTTGTTTACATTTGACATTTATAATAAAAATACTGTTAACTTGATAGAAAACTCATTCAGGGTTGTGATTTATCTCCCAGGATAATTAAAGTTCCATTTAAGCTGCGATCGATAAAATCTGATCACTGTTTCCAATTTTTTAAATTCCTAAATACAAGTGTAGGTTTTAAAAATGTTCACTTAAAATATTATTCGGTTATTATAGGCAGAGAAATTACTCCTTTAACAAAAATCCACACTTCTGCAGGTTTTCTGCACTTTTGTCTTTTACTAGTAGATGGTGCTATTACACTACCTTTCCACTTGTGACACACATCACTGTGTCTGCAATAACTAACAGGAAGCACTCATTCTCATGGACCCACGAGATATTACTTGATGCATGTAGAAAGAAATCTTTATTCACAACACAATAAATTTCCTGTGATCAATTTCATGTTATACATTTTAAGACAGAGGGCTCTATTTTCATGAACCCTGCGTCGGGACAGTGCCAAGCGTACTTTTGGTAATTTCGTGGCCATATCATCATGGCCAATCACATTCATTACTTTCATCGCCTTTAGACACAGGGCTCTCCCTGTCATGACGCACTGACAGTTTCGGATTTCTGTGGAGAGTTTTCCTCAGACGAAACTTATTATTGTCTGCAAAGGTTCAACGTGAATATACAGCAGCTCAGATATACTGCCAAGAGCAGATGATGACTTTTTAAGGTGAATTCACGTTTTTGGACATATTGAATATCCTACGACCATCATGTTTTCCGTGCGTAATAGTGCGTAGTTTTATCACAATAATCCATACAATAAGCATCTGCCGCTAGATACTACAGAATGCCAGAAGTAGAGTTAAAAATGCGGTATAGGTTTTCATGTTGTATTTCTATTGATAGTTGTTTCTTTTTCACATCACGTTGCCCATCACAGCCACACGTCTAACAGTGTGTACGTGTATTATAATTAAAAACGCGGAGCTCCAGGCGATGCGTTGGCCAGGCTCGTTAAAACTTTGATGACGCGTGCAGCCGTTGCCCCGGTTACCCAGTGTTTTGGATGGAGACACCGGGGGAGGACTGGCAGGAACGGACAGTCCTGAGGGAGATATTAGTGGAGAAAGAAGTTTTAATTGATCTATGATTGTTCATGGAACTGTGTGAACTGTTTTTAGTGTGTCCGTCTCCAACACGCCTGTTGGTTTGCAGTAGAAACTGTAGAATCATTGATCAAAACAAGTTTTATGTGCACAAGCACGGAGGTTTCTGCAGCAGTCCTGCTGCCGGTGTTCCACACACTTTACCCAGGAAAATACCAGTCGAAAATATAAACCTAGTCAGATTTGCAATAAACATGATGCATTACTTTCTTTAAACCAGTGTGCTATTTGGATTCCACAGCTTTAGGCCTAAAGGAAAAGAAAGCAGAGCATAAGAAAAGTCACTTCTGCTGTTTCTGTGAGCACTGCCCATGTCCCATTGCTCCATAGACTGTCTACTGAATCACAGCGCTACTGTATGAATGCACAGTACCCGGCTTGCATAGAAACTGTAGCAGCAGTAATGGGGCAGAAATGCAGAAGAAGTAGCAGTGATTGTGTGTGCTGCCACAGGAAATAGAATAAATATCAATAGAATAAATACAGTTTAACTCAAAACAGTCGCAGTGACATTCCACTGGCTCTCACGCAGAGAGTCTGCAGTCAGTTCTGCTTCACTGCTGTGATGCTGCCCTGAGATTACTCTACCAGAGAGGAATCAAAAAACCATTAGATGATTCCCTCGAAACACCTGAAGGTAAATACTCTGAGATTTAAGCAACTTGAATTAGGCGATAGTGTGCCTTTTTTTTTTTTTTGTTTTTGTTTTTCCCAGTATGTTTTGAATTGAAATAAGGAGGTAAAAAACATTTAAAAAGAAAACACATTGCTCCTGCTGCTAGAGCTACTATTACCACTTCACTCAGTTGCTGACCTTTTTTCTCTCTCCTACATGGCCTCTGCAGCCTCAAGGCAAACTTGTCATCCTCCACAAAGTGCACCACTACTTCAGTCAGCATTACTGTTAACTGTGTTACAAACCTAAATCTCAGGTCATGCATGCCAACTTTTCTCTCTTGAATTATTATTATTTTTTTAGATTAAAATCTCTGAGGATGTATCCAAATTCTGATTTTATTATTAGAATACAATGATTTTCTCACAATCACTGCAATTCTGTTATTTTATTTCAACAAAAAGAATACCTTGTTATGATGTATTCAGACAGTGATTTACTCATAGTCAAGGATCTGAATACTACCTCCACCACTGTGCCAAAAAGCTGCGCATGGTCAATCCATTGTTCCCGAGACTGTGAATCCTGTCTTTGGGCTAACCTACAGTACTGTATATGTGTGACCATCCTCACACTCACAGTGAACTCCTGTTAGATAATACTGCAATGTATGTTTTTTCCTTTCAGACTCAGGGGCTGATGTCTTGGGAGAGATTTGTCACCACTTATAGTAGTGACTATAAACCCTTCAGTGAGCGCCAGGTCAACCACCTGAAGCCCAGACCTGAAGCTAAAGCTGCTCCTTCATTTATCAGCCCACCTCAGGTCGGTTGGATGGATGGATGAACAGACAGATTGACAGATGGATAGCTTGACTCACTGTCATGTTGATTGTTGTTGTTTTCATAGACTGACCGTGAAACCTGGCCTATATTTCATCACTACTTTTACAAGACAACTAACAGCATCTATGGCTCAAGTGGCTGTTCACAGGTGAAGCACAACAGCATGCAGCAAGTTCACAATAATGTCCTTTATTTTCTAACTACCTTTCTGTTACCAGTACCACCACCACCATCACTCTTTCTGTACTCCATCTCTCAGCCTCCCTGTTGTGCCCTCTTCCCGGCCTCTCTGTCTCCATTTGGCATCCTCGTTCCTTCTGTTTCCGAGGCGTCTGGGGTTCTTGGCTCCGCCCTGACAGAGGCCAGGACACAGGAAGTGGGAGTTGCCAGGGAGACTGGGCCTGTACTTGGCGAGGAGGAGAAAGGTCGGCTGCACTATGTTTTTGGTGGAAAGGGTAAGGAGTTCTCTCAATCTCTCTGAAATGCACTCATATACACACACACATCTAAGCTGGCAGCTGCATTTGGTACTCCGTCCATTTTCTTCTGGTGACAGCTAATGTGTTGGAGCAGCAGGAGGCAAAAGATGAGGCGCAGCAGAAGATTGATGTTCTCTACGAGGAAGGTCAGATGGATGTTTTTACTTCAGGAGTGTTGCTTTGATTCATCTAGTCATTTTTCATTTGAGCTGCAAAATTCAGTAAGGAAACCTTTTGAAGCACTTTTAGCTTGTGCTCTCTGAAATTCACGAGATGCTTTCACTGTTTAATCTTTAGCCTGCTATTATTTTAAGGGCTTTCAAACTGTAGGTTATTTGCCAAAGTGGCTCTTAGAGTAGAGAACCACACATAATTT
Source organism: Siniperca chuatsi (assembly GCF_020085105.1). Lineage (NCBI taxonomy): Eukaryota > Metazoa > Chordata > Actinopteri > Centrarchiformes > Sinipercidae > Siniperca > Siniperca chuatsi. The sequence goes on from NC_058063.1 coordinate 8,176,346, forward strand.
TCATAAACCCATTCAATATTTGTGCACTTTTAGGTGTGATTGTGTTGTCATCTCATGTCGGTCCGGTCAGCTGTGAAGATTTCCTTAGAGCTGTCTGCAGAGAAGCTGGACTGCAGCACCTGTTCCCACTTCCTGTGGCCTCCAGTCCAATTATCACAATCAAAGGTAGAACAACTGTCTCTCTCTCTCACACACTTACACACACACACTCACACACACACACACACACACACATACACACACACAGAAACACACATATCCCATGATGCATAACCTTTAACTCAAAAAATGACTCTTTTACGGTAACATCAACGAAAAAAACCTTTTGTGAGGTTACAAGGTCAGATAATTTCACTAGAAGATAGTAAAGACCAAGAACAAAGTAGCATAATATTTATAAAATGAATTAAGTCATTTTAAGATTTTTTTTTCTTCTGCATTCATATCAAAAACTGTCAACCCTGCCAGAGAAAATCCGAAAATAATGACAAAACATGCTAACAAATGATTGCCAGTATACAGTCTACAGCCATGCTAGCCCCTCTGAGGCTGTACTAAGATACTAAGACACAACAGTACTTTGAGCTGAATGCTAACATCGGCATGCTAACATGTTCACAATGACTATGCTAACATGCTGATGGTAAGTGTTAACTCAGCTGAGGAATGTCATTAGTTTTGTTAGTAAAAAAATGTTTTTTGTTAGTAAAAAAGTTTAAAATTATTACAATTCATCCTGAGGGGGACATGAATGTGTGTACCAAATTTCATGGTAATCCATCCCTTAGTTGTTGAGACATTTCACTAAAAGCCAAAAATGTTAACCTCATGGTGGTGCTAGAGAAAAAGCCCTGGCTCTGTAAATGCTAAACAAAGTGGCTCGGACCGGGCCACACAACACTATTTCAGCCATGATTTGTGTGTCAGGTAAATGACTTGCCCACGGACATTCAGTTAACCTTCTAGTTTGCCGAGATCTGCTGTTGTTGTGATGTTAGCTATAGTAGCAGGAGAGTTGTGAGTATCGCTGTCTGGAGCTGCTGTGCTGGCTCTGGGAAACGTGTCGTCCTCTCTGGCTGTTAGCTTCGCAGCAGCAACTGTAGCGACAGTTTGCTAACCCACAACCTAGCTAACATTAGTTATATTACTTGCTGTGTCTTTGTTTGCTTCATATCATGGTATTTGTCATAGTATTGGATTTCTCTTTAAATGTTTCAAATATTGATCCATTAACCTGTTAACCATTAAGTGCAAGTAAACTGTATTTTAGTGCAATATTTGAGTGAATGTACTTTAATTCCCACTTCTGATTAGATGCTGAAAATTGGGATAGCAATAACTTGAGGGGCTTGAGACAGGCTGTTGGACTGAAAAGCAGCACCTTCTTCCAGCGTACTTCCAGGCAGTGCAGTTGGTAAGCCACAGACACAAACTTCACCTTTTTCTAAATCTTTTAGTTTAGTTTTTCTCTTGTACCTTTTGTGTTATCATATTATTACTTTCTCTCCTTTCCCCCTCGCTCTCAGCTGTGCATGGGAAGCTGAGTGCCCTAATAGTTGTTGCCATAAGATGCAAACCTTCCCTCCTGGCATTCCTCGTGGCAGCACACTACCTCTGGCCCATGTACAGCCAACTGTCTACAGCACAGAGCCCAGAAGGAAGCCATTATTGACCGAGTACCAAGCCAGCTACACTGCAGAGGTAAGGAGAGGGTAGATATTTGTGTGTATATGATGATCACTGAACTCTGGCCCTGACCATTCTTGTATGTTTGTCCTTGTCTCCTCCTAGTGGGCCCAGCCTACAACCTAGCAGAGTGACTTTCACCATCGTCATCCTCCTCATCACCAGATACTTTATCCTTCACTCTGAATCTCAACTTTCGTCCCAATACACAGCAGATTAAAAAAAAAAAAAAACATTGTTTGTGTTTTGTGTCAAGCATGATGAAACAGTGATTTTATGATAAAACAGTGAGTTTTAAATTGCTGCATGTCAGCATTAAATGTTAAAATGTGCGGCTTCTTTGTCCAACCACTTGCACTTTTCAGGCATAAAGGGCCACATATGAGAAATCCTTCCTAACTGAGGTAGCGGTCAAGGCTTGTGTCTGTGATTCTCCGTTATCTTGCCTCAGGATACAGAAGCTGAGGATGAGTCATAACATAGCAGTAAACCAGCTGCTGGCAGGCACCCAAAGGAGACAGTAAAATGTGTGCTTGTTGTCATCCTCCTGTTGGGACAAGGTTTGAATGTACATGCGGCAGTGCAGTGGTGGAAGACGTACTCAGGTTCTTTACTTAAGTAAAAATAAAAAATACAACAATTTAGAAATACTTTGTTATAAGTAAAAGTTCAGCATTCAAACATTTACTCAAGTAATAGTACAGAAGTATTATCAGCAAAATGTACTTAAAGCATCAAAAGTAAAAGTACTCATTATGCAGGGTGGTATCTTAATAATGTTATATTATCCTGTATATATTCAATTATTAGATTATTACTATTCATGCATTAAGGTGTAAGCAGTAATTTAATAGTGTTTCTAGTTGATGTGGAGTTCATTTTAACTGTAAGCTGTGTAGTTTAATCTTTAAACGCATCTCATTTTCTAGGTGGATCAGATGACTCGTTTTCAAAATCTTCATCTGCAAAGCGACAAATTCACAGTACTTAACTGAATTTACTAGCATCATTTTTCAGTAAGAATAGAATATCCACGTCCATACATCCATAGCGATACTTTATACTGTAAATATAATTATCTTTCAGCAAAATAACAATTACAGACAATCATTTGTCTTTCACATACACTTGAAATTTATGTTTACTCAAAATTCACAACAATTTAAAACTGGGTAAAATATGAGAATAGTAGAGAATGATGATCATAAATTGGTATTAACTTTAGTCATAATGAAACATGGTCATGGAAGATACCTCCGCCACAAGTCTGCATCATTGTGGCTAATATTACCATACGTAACTTACATACTTAACATATGCTTGGAATAGGAGGTCACGTTTTAATCACTAGCACAGCTATTTACAATCTGAGATGTTTTTATTGGGGGAGGTCAGTGCTGCTGTCATCCATGGAGGTTTCCACACACTTCCTTTTTTTCCCTGAGGCTCCTCCTGTTCCACCCTCTCCTCTCCCACAATGGGGAAGTAGCCCAACACTGACAGTATCACGTGGCCATCTTCAGTGTAGTCAGACACCCTGAACCAGCCCTTCATCTCCTCTTCTGCAGCACTGTAGATTGCGGACACAACCCTGTTGTTCGGCCGGCTCTCCCACTCCAAAGAGAGGATGTCGTTCCCCCGATCTGCAACATGAACTTTGTTCGGGTAGACTGGAGACAGACGGGCAAAATCATTATCTCATATATATATATATTATCGCAGAATTATTAATCAAGTTACTAAAGCATTTGAAATCACACGATTAAAAGTTAAACACATGATCATATAACTGAGGCAAATGTAAAGTTGATGATGTAAAGTCTTACATTGTGCTGCCTTCCTAAATGCAAAACAAGATTCCTATAACTTTAGTTAAGAGGCTTAATGAAGAGTTAGAGCTGTGATCAGTACTGGCTCTTCAAAAATGACCCACCAGTCGCTGATCGATGTTGGTCACCCCTCTGTTATTTTAATGGCTGCTGAGATATCAAGCTTTCTAAACACTGACATCTTTACTTTGCTGGAAATGCTCCATATTCACATGTTCAAAGATGAATTACTGAGCACTTCATTCATACCTGCAGCGATCTGCTCTGGCCCGAGTTCAAGCTCCATATTCATGAAATACTTCTCTCTTCTTTAGAGTTTCCATTTCTTCAGATGAAGGCTAATGTTGGTTGGTTGGTTTGAAACATAACAATCTCACCAGAAAGTTAATTTAGGAGCGGTTCACTTTCAATCATATCACACAACCAGTTCTCATGGAATTCTAAATGTTCAAAATTGTAGTTCTACAGGAAAATGGAGATTTAAACATCTACTGTGCATTTCTGTGACAACTGGGCAAAATCTGTCTGCTAAGGAAGATCTTGTGATATGATCAAAAACTCCAGAACAGCTTTTGAATGGTAATATTCCTTTGTTCTATTAGGTAAAGATGAAAATAGCTGATGTTCAACACTGGACGGGTAAGATTTGTAGGTTGGCACCCCCAGCTGGAGAGGTCAATGTCAATTTAGTGTACTAGAATATCACTAAACCAATGATTACTGTGTTCTATGCACTCACTTACATACTCAGAGGAAACTAAGCTTAATGACAAGAGCAGACAAGACAGCCTCAGCTGTTGTTTGTGTTTAGTGCTGAATAGCAAATGTTAGCTTGCTAATTTTCTAAACTAAGACGGTGAACATGGAAACATTATACTGTACCTGCATGTCAGCATGTTGACATTAGCATTTAGTCGAAACCATTACTGGTTATTTGGAGATATAAGAAATTAAGTCACTGGTAATTTTATAGAGGCCACGTGTTCGTTATTAAATGACAGAAGAACGTGGCTGTGTCTTCACAGCCAATAATATTGAATTTACAAAACACAAACAAACCATATGGGTTCATCAGTGTTCTTGTCCAGCGTATCAAAATGTGACAAAAGACTGACAGCAGGCATTTGTCTTTAACATCTTTATTTGTCTTTTTTCATTATTTTTATTTGTACTGAAATTCTTATTCTGTCTTCTGGACCTCTTTTTTTTCCTTTTTTTTTTACGGCTTCTGTCATCTAACTCATCTAAACAAAATCACCAAAAATGATTTCATGTTGTACAATTCACCTGGCGGACATTCCTATTGGCTTCACCAGGGTGTCATTCGACAGCTGTGGTCCAACACTGTGTGAGGAAGTTCCATTTTAACCAACATTTCACTGTCTCTACTGCATGGTTTAAGAACACACTTGAGTACTGCATGGATGTAAAGAAGTGCTTTCACCTGTCAGGTACTTCTTAATTCAAAGTAGTACACAAGTGTCTACTTAACACTCCTACAGTAAAACACATGACATTATTGTCACTGGTAATACCACAAATTAACAGTGGCATGAAGAAGATTAATGTTCAGATCACAAGATTTTTGACAATATTGCCTGTGCATTTTCAAGCCAAAATGGCTGAGAACTAGAAAAAGTGACAATAATTCATGATTACTGTTGATTAGAATCCAGGTTTCCCAAAAAGCATTTTCACATATACAACTTTTTCCTATTGGCTCACAACTTAACGGAGATTATATTTGCACTAAGGGGCGATGCTTCAGGGAAAGCCAGACTTAAAACAGAGATTTACGGTTAAAAAGAAAAAAGAAAAAAAGAACTTCCTCAAAGAAGTCAACCTACAAAGAGAAGAACAGCAAGGAGGCCATACTGTCAGCCACATGTTCCATACTGCTTTATTCTGACAATGTTATCCCCTCATGTTTCCTCCTGCAAATAGGACTGAATGGACACCACAGGCTACTGTACCCAGTAGAGACACAAAATGCCTCATCTTCAAAACATGAAGAGGAAAAAAAAAAAAAAAAAAAAAAAGACATAAGAGGAGGAGAGGCTATTTGAAAACCTGATTTGAATATGGACACTTGATCTGATGCTGGACAAACCAAGTTGTTCCAGCAGAAAGAGGCAGTGGCATTGTTCCAGACCAAATACTCCCCTGTAACAAGGTTGTTCACTACACCCCATAAATCCAAATTGAACTAAAGGATGAAACCGTGAACAAAAAAGGATAACGGAGTTTCTGAAGGTTCAAAAGCTCTGACCTTCCCTCTAATAACAACATTTTTCTTGCTAAACTCAGCTTGATGTGTGATTGGGAAACTCACACCTTTTTTCTAATAAGCTGGACAAAACAAACATGGACTTCCACATAAATTGGGAAAATAATTTCTTATCCATGATTACCCCTGTCCATGCCAGATCACTTCAAAACAAGCGTGCAGGGAGGGTGGGGTCTGTATTTGGTTTGGAACGGAGCTGCTGCAGATACAAATAAGAACCTGCATTTCTAGATGCACAAGAACTGTGATGTCACAGGGAGCTTATGACATCATAGGAGCAAACGTTAACAGGTTTGACTGACCGTGATGACTCTACAGAGCAGCGGCAGAAACCCATCAAGTCCCCCGAAATGTTAGTCGTTCTCTAACCTCGCTGTCATGGATACCCTCAAACTACTGGCGATGTTTTTCAACTCTGACAGCACACAAATAATTTTTTCAAGTTTATTAGATGTTTTGGATTAAAGTTTTGTCCTGGCATCACTCTTGGTAGCTGCCTCAGTTCCAAGGGGACATCAATGAGATCTGCGTACTCTGTAAACATCAACAATGTCATCTGAAATGCGATGATGAGCTAGCGCCCGCAGTAGGGCGGTGCTGGTATTACACCCATCCCCCACCCCTGTTCCCAATGTCCCTCAGTTTACAAGAAACAAACAGGAAATAAAAAGATTAAAGAAACAAAAAGAAAAAGAAATCCCCCCACCCCCCAACTGGGCCTGCCAGCACGCCACTGACTTCAAGTGTGTAGGTGTGTGTGTGCATGCTTGTGTGTGAGAATCAGTGTGTGCGCGGTCGTGGCCGCCAGAGTCTCTGAGAATATGTGAGGACTGGTGTGTGCGCGTGTGTATGTGTGTGTGCGCGTGGAGGCTCCATGGGGGTGAGGGGGACTCCTAGTATTTCTTCCCCGGGACAAACTCCTTCGCTTCAGGGTTCAACATGCTCTTCCTCTGCAGAAAGAGACATGAAAAAAAGAACATTCATTTTAACCTGAACTCTTGACTGTTCTAATCAATTTCTCAGTCAGCTTAGAAAAAAACCTGATCTGTTGTGAAATTAGATGCATCTTTGACTCACCGCCACTTCCTCCAGGTTGCTGTGGTGATCGCTGACAGACAGGCCGTTGAGCTGCTGCTGCAGCTGCCCCACCCCCTGGTTGTTGAGGTCACGAGAAGGGATGAACCAATCCTGGTCTTCCTCCTCCAGCATTTCCTGGAAGCAGCGCTCCAAGAACTCCTGCTCCAACAGCTCCTCTTCCACCTGGGAGAGAAGAGAGATGAGACATAAATGCAAGGGCAGAGAAATTGGGGGCAAAATTAAGAAAGAAAAAAAAAAAAGAGCAGGGGGATGGATGGACAGAGGAATATATGAGAGATTATTTGAATGACAAGTAGGTGGAAGGTTTCTCAAAGAGAAATCTCAGTAATGTGGTGACATTAAAAGACATGACTCATCCAGCCAAGCAAGAGGAAAAAAGACTTGAGGTCGAGATACAGAGAGCTGAAAAGGGCACTTTTTACTGGATGAAGATTGATTCGGGGGGGACGCTAGTTCAGGCACACTTCTACCTATACATCACTAACCATGTAACTCAAGTGATTAAGCTTGGATCCAAATAACATCAGATGCACAAGGAAGAAAAACATCCCTATTACAGAAGAGGGGAGAGGACAGGAAGAGTGAGGAATGAAAAACAAAAAAGGAAGCATGCGTGTGGGGCAAGGAAGGTAAACAGGTCTGGTAAGTTGTGGATGGTTATCAGTCATCAGCTGCCCTGAGAGTCTCCATCAGGACGGCGAGGAAAAGATGGAGGGTAAGGGGCAGCAGAAAGCAAAAAAAAAAAAGAAAGAAAGTCAGAGCTCAATATACAGGAGAGCTTCAGTGAGTGTGACACGAAAGAGACACGAAAGTGGGACAGGAGGAGGGAAGGAGGTGCTGAGTTAGGTAAGAAGCACCAGGACAGGTATAATTCAAGGGACAAATTTATAAATTAAAAAAAATCTAATTCATCCAAGCAACTTTGCAAAGAGCACAATCTGATGTACGGTCACAATCTAGGAAAACAGGTACAGGAGGGAGGGATGTTAACATTTACATGCATGCAGGCTCTGCATGAATGAAAATGTAAGAGGCTGTGTTGGTGAGGGCATGCTGCTGCAGGTACTGGTGAGAAGGGAGGGAGGCCCAGGGGCGCCGAGCATGAACTGCTACGTCCCCAGTTCAACTCTGGCCAGGGACCTTTGTTACATGTCGTTCCCCATCTCTCTTTCCCCTTATTTCTTGTCGTCACCTCTCTATTGTCCACTCTGAAGTAAAGGCACATGGTGCCCAGAAAGTACTTAAAAAATAATAAACTACAAGTCCAATTTTGGTAACGAAGGCTCATAAGAGGCCAAAACACTGCACAGCGGGTTACAATTGAAATGGATAGGATTTTCCAAATAACCTGAATATCAGCTGCTATCATTTTTTTCACAAACAACAAAAAGATCCCTTAAAATGTTTTAAGAACTGCAACCAAAATATGTACTGAGTGGGACATTATACAGCTGAAAACAAAACATGTCACTGCAGTGGTGGACAAACCATGTAATGAGACACTGTTTCTAATTAACCTTAAAAACATATCCTTGGCATTTCTTGACTGGCCAACACAGGCTGCTGACGTGGCATTGTGTTGCAGCAAAAGTTGAGCCAGGTTTAACTTTTTGGCTGGGCAACGCTGTGTTTTTTGCCAGAGTCCTTTGCATCAACACAGTAGTCTCACTGAAATGAATAAGGAGAATGCATTTCGACACAGTGCTGATGTCGATGGTTTGAGTGCGACCTTTAGAAGGGCATCAAAGACAAAGTCCACAACACCAGAACTTTAGCTTTGATTAAAGTGGTGTGTGTGTGTGTGTGTGTGTAGGGGGGTGTTATGGAAAGACAAAATGGGACTGAAAGAAAGGATGAGAGTACATTGCTTCATGTCTCTAAAACATGTATGAGCACACACCTGTCTGTTATACTCCTCTTCATTCTCCATCCACATGTACTCAGCGAATGGGTTGGCATCATTGCCCTCTCCTGCGTGCCCATTGGCCACTGGCTCCTTTCCTTCTTTGCCCGGAGCTCCACCTCCCGGTGTCTTGGCCACCTCTGGACCGCTCATCTCAGCCGGCTCTGCACAAGAAGACAGTTACGTAAGCTTAAGAGTTAGAAAACTGGTCAAGTCGTAAAAACAGGAACTTTTTCGTATATCACAAAAACTCTCAAATCAAAGTATACTTTCTAAACTCAGACACAACTGGCTCCCAGAAACACACACCATGCATACTTCATTTTCTTCCATTCTTGAAGCCAGATAACTTTGACTCATCTCCTATTCATTAGCCCACAGCTGGTCTTATTGGCTGTTAAATTTACATTATCTCATCTGAATCAAGGCTGCAACGTTTGAGCCCTGGATCCAAATTGAACAAATTAGCAGCATCTCAGTTACATTTTAGCTACAGCTGGAAAACTACTTCCACAGGTAGAAAAGTCTTCATCAAGTCTCACTGCTCATAAACAATAAAACCGCCGAAGAACAATTTTCCATATCTCATGATCTGAGTAAGACAGACTGAAAACTGCAACGCCAGCTGAGACTGATCCTGGTCTCCCAAACTACTCTGTGATAGCTACAAATTCTTACTGCAAACACCTAAATGAGTCTGAAGGCTTAATAGAGTCGTTGGCATTTTACTTCTGCAATCAATAGTTTTTCAGGTTGGTGAATTGCAGTGCAGCGGTAAAAGGCCACAGTGTGTTATTATTATCATCCAGGAAAACACACAGGCCCAGACTGACATCATAAAAGACATACAGCAACATTCACAGGCAAACAAACACCCAGAGTGTTAAATCAGTTGGCTTACGCTAATAAAAAGAGAAAATAGAGCACAATGTCAGCTTCCTCATTTCCAGACCAACTTTAGCAATAGTGCATGGAGAAAAACAATCAAGTCAAGTAAGATTTAAATCAAAGGCAAGGATGGCAAAACCAGGAAATGTAACAGAACAGTAAAGAAAAGCAAAAATTGGAGTGGCATTAATCATCGTACATAATGGTCCTGCATGTTGCAATGTAGAGGCTGCAGGTGTAACTCACATCTGTCCTGCTGCTTTCAGATGGCTGTAAGCTTTATTAAGAAGATGGCAAACGGTTTCATACAGTGAAAAATGAAAAACACAGTTAAGAATCAATTTGTGTTCAGTACAGATGTTTTACTGGCGTTCTTGCTACATCGGCATTAAATTTGTACTTTTGATGTTGAGCTTTCTGTGCCAATTGTTTAGAGTGTATTTTTGAGATTGCTTATGTTATTTAGTGATATTCTGAACTTGCTGCACATTTCATCTTGCACTTTCTGATGGAGTGACTTAATTATCCGCTGAGTGACACTGCACTGAAAGGAAACCTGGTCATCTAAGTACAAAGAGCCACTTCCATCTTATTGCGCTTATTCTCCTACCTTTGCACCGTGCATTGGATGTTTTTTTTTCTGCCACACATAAAAATCTTGACTATACTTAAAAGACATTCCAATAGGAATTAATAATACTATTAAAAATACTATATCACAGATATACAACGTTTAAATTATGAAAAAAGTGATAAGACATGATTGTTTGTGCATCCCTACTTCTGCGACACTGAGACAAAACTCCTGCTCTGATGATAAATGCCCACTATAATGACATAATCCTTAGACTGCCAGCCAGCTCCAACAGACTTGTCATGACTCAACTGCGGCCTCACAGTGGGGGGGGGGGTGAATATAATAAGTCAAACGATGATCTCAACCGAGCCGTGCACACAGCCCCGGGGTCAGCCTGACGCAGACACATCATTGCAATGTTTGACTTGCGAGGACTGACTTACTTCCCCAAACTCCCAGCAGCTTCAACCACCTGATTTCCAAGTTCAGGGCATAATGTTACAATGACGTCTATTCCTGCCGTTTCTGTCTTGGTCATAACAAAATCAACATACGTCAGCAGAGTTTGACCCGAGGCAGATTGCTGTTCACTGCACGCAGTGACAGTACAGACACGATGTCCTTCAGAGGACTTCAAATAAACATGTGTAATCTAAGTAGGTTAGTGGACTAACAGGAGGTGTGGCTGCCTGGCTCAAAGCTGTCCGCGTTTCTGTCTGTCTGTGGGCAATGATAAAGCAGTCTAATTATGCAGTGCAACAATTTACACGAGATATTAGCTACGAAGGCAAATAATCAGGGCAGGAGAGAGTGAGGGGGTAACGAACGAACATTTTGTAAGAGAATATGAGAAGCCTAAATTTAATTCTGCACCAGTTGAGCAAGGTGCCAGCATGTTCAAAGTGTTTGAAGCCTGCATGTGTGCGCGTGCCAGTGTGTTTTATAATGGAGTTTATAAAGTGTGAAACACAGTGAAACACAAACTTTTAACATAAACTGCCAAAGTTTACAGGACGCTTCTAAACAAATGCACAACACTTAAGATGGGAGTAAGACAAAACAAAGCAGACAACAATTAAGTTTACCCAAAATGTCTATCAACTAGGGATGTCCAGATCGACCGGACGCCGATCGTTATCGGCCAATAGTCAGTAAAAAATATGCGATAACTGATCAGGAATGCACATTGCATTTGTTTACTAGTGGATCTTGACCTATCCAATATGGCAACCGTGCAGACGCATAGTGACAACATACAGCAGACTCCTTTCCAGTCAAGATGGCACTGAAGCTAACGAAAACAGCGATTTATCAATCCCGCATCGTGTCTAACTGTAGTGGATCATAACACATCGGGTATGAAATTAATCTGCAGATGCTCCGGTTCAAGTTGAGACCAAACGCTTCTATGACTGTCAGTTTTTGAGCCAGGACAAAGGCCAAAATGTGGCCTGCAACAGACTAGGTAAGCCTTGTTTTTAGCCTAGCAATTTTTGATCGTTAGGAGCGAGGAGTCAGCAGTTGGTATAAAACAGAGCAGTCAAAAGCCAGTCTCTATAAAGATCAATTTCCAGCCATGCTAGATTCAATTTATACTTCCTGGCATATTTAGTTTTTGGTAACGGGCTCATCAAGGCGAGGGAGAGCCAGTGCATTTTTCAGGATTTTTTAAAAAAAGAAAGAAGAAAAAGCTGAGCGAGTTCTGATTCTGAGCAATTTAAATTATAATGGACTTAAACAAATATAGACGATTGGCAATCGGTGGCAAAAAAACGTGATTGGGGCACCAAGGTGTGGAGGTTAGAGCTAAAATTATTGTTTAAGTCATTTATTAAAACAATACTTCCAAACAAGATTCTGGTTCCAGCTTCTCAAATGTGAGGATTTGCTGCTTTTATCGGTTGTATATAACTTTAAATTGAATACCACTGGGTTTTGGACTGGTGGACAAAACAAGCAACTTGAAGACATCACCTTGGGCTTGTGACAGGCAATTATTACTATTTTCTGACACTTTACAGACAAACAATGAATTCTTTAACTGAAAAAAGGTCAAAAGATTAAAATCGATGAGAAAAATAATTGTTAGTTGCATCCCTTTTAGAGAGTATGAAATCCTTCAAGCTTAAAATTATCATGTGAATCCGAACCCTAAAAATTAATTTTGACAGTTGCTAAGAACTGTAAACACGCCTCTGCTCAGATGACACAAGAGTGCATGGCGGGCGCACCAGCATGAATAAGGAAAAGAAGAGACAGCGAGCACTGTGCCATTATGTACTGCACATAGCACTTAACATGTTCATGTTGCGTAACCATGTGTTGGTCACCATGTAATATTTAGTTAGCAGAGCCTAACATCCTCCATGGCTGCGAGCAGAGCGTGATCTGATCCAATTGGATAAGGGTAAAGCATAAACAGGGAATGTTAAAATGCTGTAGCGCTACACAGAAAATATAAAAATTCTGAGAAAATGAACAAAAATTATGATATGATCAAGCTCTAGTTCTGAGTCAAATTAGTCTATGTTGTGATCTGAAACACTTTCAGTTGCCCTCTAGTTGTAGATGATAAACATTTGCTGACTGGATGTTCCTGATGACCAATGTAGTATTTCTAGGTTCAAATGAAGCCTTTCTCTTGATCAATGCCAATAATGAATGCCAGTTTTGCTGCCTTGATTATGTATTTCTTCAATGGAAATATTTAACATTAATGCAATATTTTGTATTCATGTCCCTCCTTAAGACTTACATGTTTGTTGTATATGAGGAGTGGATTAAATATTTTAAATTACACATTAGGATGAACTATGCACAGAAATTAAATCATTCCAACAGAGATGAAGATGGGAATTTCCATTTGAAATTAGTACTATTTTAAATTATAAATTAGTACTTCCTTTTTTAAAAAGGGAGGGAAACCCCCAAATTTCACTATTAAAACATGTTATTTGGCAACTACTTTGATAATCCACCAATCCGTTCAGTAATTTATCAAGAAAAAAACAACACACATTCACTGGTTCCAGCAGCTTTTGTATAACTGTAAATTTAATATTTTAGGGGTTTGGTCAGACAAAAACATTTGAAGCAACACCTTGGGCTCTGGGAAACTATGATGGGCATTTATTTTACCATTATCTGCCACTTTACAGACTAAATTCTAAAATCATCTGCAAAAATTTCAATATTCAATTAATCGTTGTTAATCGTGGTTTGACCTTGTCAAAAAGCAGGATTTGCTCTTTTTCATAATTTCATGTAAATTATATATTTAAGGGTTTTGGACAGTTGGATGTAGAAAACAAGCAATTTGACAATGTCACTGTGGGCTCTAGGCAACTGTGGTGGACATTTTTTACAAAGATTGACGTTGTACAGACAAACAATTACTCATGAATATGAACTTTACATTAATTAGTTGATAATGAAAATAATGCTAGCTGCAGCCCTAAAAAACACAAGTTCATAAAAATGTTAGTTAATATTTCTCCAAATCAATTCATTCTTCCAAATTGTAAACTGATTGTAAACATCTGAAATTAGCGGGCTAACAACAAAATAAACTTAAAGAAAATAGTTTTTTTTAATAAAAAAAAAGGTTAAAAAAATAAATAAACTCTACACGTGAAAATGTCGGGTCGGTCTGCTGTGGAGTCTGTTGTTTTAATATCTTTTGTTATTTTACTGGAGAAACCCAAGATACTTTGTGAACCTGCATGCGAAGTGTGAACAAAAAAAATGTAAAATCTCAAACAGAGATCCAATCTGTGGAGCGACAAAAACTGGGGCACACGGGAAAGCGAAGATAGGTTTGTGTAACTCCATTAACTGTGCATAATAGGTGCTCTGAAAAGCACAGAATAAACTGCTACATAACAGATTATGTAATGTAACTGTTAGTGTGCTGTATGTAATAAGAGCTGTGTCGTAGTGGCTTATAGCCTGCTAACGTCTTCGAAGAGCTAACCAGCTAAACCAGGTGTCTAGGCCTACCTGGAAAGTTGATAACTGGATTGGACGGTTTTAGCCGAGGTAATGCTAAGTGGCTAGTTTACAGTGGCTAACAAGCTACATAGATACACATAGCTGTGCTGTCAATGAACGGGCCTGAGGTGAAAGCTATCCCAGCAACAACAAAGGGTAGAGGGTTGGATGGCTGAAAACAGTTATTTTCACGAAAGTCACAAAGTGCGTTTGCGTGAAAACGGCTTAAAGGCAAACAATGCACCAAATGAAAAAGACATGGTAAGCTATTAAAACACGTAAACCATGAGCCGAGGTCAAACTCCATTCCCGTTTGGATGCTTGAGGCCAAACAAAGTCGGCTGTTCCGCTATCAGCTAGCACGCTGCTACAGCATGGCAGCATCAGTGAAGCAGGTCAACAAAACAAGCCTCCGCTTCGGGGATTACAATAGCTTTACACACACAAGACGCAGCGTCTAAATTAAAGGTTTTAAAAGTCCAAGTTACCTGGCATTGTGCTCTCGGTGTTCGCTTTAAAGTGTAACGTTACACAAAGTTCTTGCAACTACACCGCGAAGACTGCGTGTTCGACGTTTTTCCAGCGAGGATTACTCTGTGCTGCGATGCAACGTAGCTCAAGTTAGCTAAATCCTATTAGCCACCTTGCTAACGTTAGAAAGCTGGGTAAGTCACGTGGTCCGGTGCTGCATTCACGCTCTTTCAGGAATGTGGGAAATATAATCTAATGTCACATAAACGTAATGCAAAAAATGCCTATCACAATTTCCAACAAACCAAGCATCCATCAACCAGCAACCATCTTCAGATGTCTTGTTTTATCCAACAAACGGTCCTAACCCCAAAGATATTAAGTTTACAATTACATAAAACAGAAAATAAATCACATTGTCACATTTGTGTGGCTGGAACAAAATAATGTTGCCATTCTTGCCATTTTTACTTGATAAATGACATACAACGTTGATTCGTCGCAAATTGAACAAAATGTGTTATTGAGGCTTTTGTTTTACAGAGACATGATAAATTTGGTCTTGTGTAATCCATAACTCCATAAATCCATAGTGGAATTGCTTTGAACATCAGTTTGATTATATTATGTGTGATATTGCAAACATTTTCCATATCATGATTACTTCATCATGACACTTATTGATATTGTGATAATGATTTCAACCATATTGACCAGCCCTACTTCATATGTCTGAATTAATCTGAATATTGGCATACTATATGTGGGCAAGCGACAATATTCTGAACATGCTGATTTCCATTTGAAGGATTAACAATGATAAGTATGTAGGTGTGCAGGTAGACAGTGCATGTGGAGAGCAAATGAAAAACAAACTGACCAAAGTGCTGTCAGAAAGAACTGATGTTTGTTTCTTGTGTAGAAAAATATTTGGAGTGATCCACAGAAACAGATGTGGCCCGGATATGCAAGCAGCTACACCACAACATCTGGTTATATCCCACCACAGTATTTCCATTCCTTTTCCCTCCAGAGGCTCATAGTGTGTGATTAGATGATTGATCTCAACATTGAACAAGATCCAGCTCTGATGCACTCTGAGCAGAAAAACACTTTAAATCATTGACCCTCTTTCCTCTGCTGTCTGTTCTGATGAAAAGGATCCAGGCTTTTTTTTCCTATTGAGAAAAATGGATCAAATGTAGATAGTAGTTTGTTTTTTTTCCCACATCCTATTTTAATCAACTACAAATGTCACAACACAAATAAACACCATCAGGCTTGGAGTGTCACAGCCTGAAATAGATATTATGTTTCTTTCTTCTCATGGAAGTTACAGTTGTTAATGTCATTAGCTATGCTAACTGAATGACTGACAGCAGCTGACATCATGGTTGCACAGCAGCAAACAAGGAATGGTCTGGATGCTTCTGCAACTAGCAACTTCTTACAATCAGCTAAGAAAAGTGATCATCCCTATTTTTAAGCCAACAAAGTGCGACCCCCACTCTCATAATTTGCATTGCACAATGCAAACTGAAGAAATGACTGCAGTGAATACCTTAAAGCCATGAGTTCATTAATATTGCTACAAAACATAATTAAGGTCATGAATTTATACATATAGACTGGATTAATTTTAGCCAGTTTGGCAACTGAGTGTAACGTCTGCAAGTTGCCCGTTCCAGCCCAAAATCCCTAAATATTACTTTCAATGATATATAAGAGGGAAAAGCAGCGTATCCTCTGGAGCCCGTTAACATTTGCCATTTTTGCTTGAAAAATTACTTAAACAATAAATCAATTATGAAAGTGTTGCCAAAAGATTTTCGTACAGTCTTTCAATCAATTAATCCAGCGGTTCCTAAGCTGGCTGTCAGGATCCCCCAAGGGGTCGCAGGATGAATGTGAAATAAGAAATATTTGAAATACGAAACTAAGCAAAGACTTCTACAAAAATTATGCTTAATTTTTCAGACTTTTCACTAATCTTTCCTTCTTTATTATAACATATTGGATAGCATTAGCTCTTCGTGCTTCTAAAAGCAATTTAAGTGCAACAATCTCAAAAGGGAACACCACTTTTTAAACAGGTTCGGGTCATAAGCCAAAAAGTTGGCAGCCAATTAACTAATCTTAATCGTTTCAGCAGTACACGTCACAATAACGATGATATTCGAAAATCGGGGCTCACAATAGGTACTTGAATGCAGCATGTGAACAAACATCCCTCAAGCTCCACCACCACTATACTCTTTACTCTCCTCCAAAACACAAATGCCTGCGTGGCTTCGGAAATAAACGCATTTCTGTGGATAAATAACAAATAATCTAACAGGTCACACTTTTAGTGACTTTTATGAGGAGGACTAAATCATTATAATGATGAACAACAAGCTATTAAAAAGGTCTGTTGTTCGAATCAGTGTGCATATAGTATATTACCAGACATTACTTACCATCGTTTCAGCATTTTCATAATAGTGTTAACATTTTTTCAGACTGATATTTGAGGGCTTAAGTGGTGGAACAAGTGATGTTAGCCGTGAAGCTGATTAAGAAAGAGGCTCTTATAGCCTACAGAAAGTAACATAAGTTATTTACTTTTTGAATTAACATTGTTAGCCTTTCTTGTTGTTTTCTTGCTGCTCTTTCTTTCTGTCTTTCTTTCTTTTCGGTAGCAAGCAGCTAGCTTCCCCCTTTTCTTCACCAATAACAACAGACTCACCACACAACTTCAAGTGAAAGAGGGGGAATCCGCAAACCAGCTGTCGGGGGGAAAACGGCTCTTTTCCGGTCCCGGGTGTCACAAGAAAACAACACAGCAAAGAAATTCTTCTAATAATCCCCAAGACGCTAAACAAACACGTGCCTCCTTTGTCAGTTTGCTCGCGTTAGTGGCTAAAAAAAAAACGGATAAATCAACTGTTTCTTTGCCTAAACGTCGAGGTGGAAAACCGTTGTGTCGTTGTAGCGTTTGTCCAGCTGCACACTTCAGTCATTGGTTGGAATCTACGTCAGTCAACGCTTTCTAGCGATGCTATTGGCCCAGACGACCACACGCTCTGCCCCACGTCTCCATTCACGTAACTCAACAAAATATAATAAATTTTTCTCGCTGTCCCTGTTTTGTATACCAGTTAATATTTGACAACTTGTCTGTACTAACTTGGTCTGACCTTTTGGCTCTTGTTTTATGTTTGTTAAGGCTGTTATGGATGAGAAAGCGAAAGGACAAGGGAGGAGTAAAAGTACAGCAGAAGAAAGAATTTAATATGTGAGTGTGAGCAGTGGCGTGCACATGCTTTTCAGGGGCGAGGAAATCCCCAGCTTGTGCCTCATCTATTTCCATTACAATCGAGTCACATCTGTTTTTCAGAAAGATAAATATTAAGTATTTGTTTTTACAGTGTTGAAGGACTCTTGAAATACATGTGAGTTGTAAATCATCTGAAACTTTCTATTTGGTACCCAAATATGCTATTGTCTTCCTAAAAACACTAACCACTCTTCTAAAGACTATCTAAAAACTATCTGGACGAAAAAATCGTCTGCTGCACGATAAAAAAAAACCCTGTTAGGGCTGAATTCATTCAATTTCAGTTCACTTCAATTCACTTTTATTCATATAGTGCCAATTCATAACAGTAGTTATCTCATTGCACTTTTCCTATACAGCAGGTCTAGACCGTACTCTTTATAATATTAATTACAGAGACCCAACAAATCAGCATGCATTTGGCGACAGTGGCAAGGAAAAACTTCCTTTAAGAGGGCAGAAACCTTGGACAGAACTAGACTCAATGGTGGGCGGCCATCCGCAGCTGCCGTGTTAGTTAGAATTAGCTGTAAATGACATATATCCTTGCTCATTTTGTTGGACACATTATTGTGTTTATTTGGTCACTGACTATCACAAGTCAAAAGAAAAGAAGCTTTAAAAGCACACTCCTGTTGCTGATCATGTGAAAAGCGAACATGAAGAAGCCACAATGCAAAACGCGTTGTTCACCCACAGATAATTAAATATGTATGGCTGACGATCAAGACATTCCTGGTGTGTGCTGGAATTTCTTATATTGACAAAGGGGGCTGAGTATGCAGGGCCCTCATGTGAGGAGGGCCCACAAAGATACTAGAATGAATAGCCGCGGATGCAGGGAGGGGCCCATAGAGAATGCCCATGTACAGGGTCCAGAATTTTGTGCTACGCCCCTGTGCTACATCATTGTATATTAAATAATTAAATAATGGAAACGAACATCAATATAGACAACTAACTAATACTACTGTCATACAAATTGAGCAGTGACATACATGGCAATACCTTTAGAAATGCAGTAAGTATTGTTAAACAACCCTCTGGTCACTGGGTATTTATATTTCAGAAAAACAATTTATCTCTGTGTCTCAAATGTATTTATAATACATGAGAAGCAGAAACCGGGGCTAAGGGGAGGTCACAACACGGCACCAGAATATTACTTTATGCAGTGATGTTCTGAGGGTCGGTTGGTTTTTGTGCAGAAAACAGTCCAAATTTACCCCTTAAGTTATAACATTTCAAAGGTTCAATGTCCCTTATGTGGTGTCATGTAAGCCAAGTGTCTTGTGTTCGTCTTCCCTAATAGAGTGATAACATTATTTATTTATAAATGTACTTCATTATCAATGCATACACCACTGCTTCATTGTAAACATTGTGTTGCCATGGAGGATTTTGTTCTAATAATTTCAAAAGCTAATTTCTAGGTATTCAAACAAATGTGCCCTCCCATTGGTTAAAGGATACAGATTCAATCTTAAGGTGAAGACAAGGCATAGAAAACTAAACAAAATTAGGAGAGACAGGTGAAGACAGGCTGTGCTTAGCCTACAAAAAAAGTTGAAAGTTTCATCCATTCTTTTCATTCAGAACTGCCACCCCATTTGCATCAGAGCCTTTTATAGCTTCAGTGATTATTTTGTCTATTTTTGGTCAAAACCAAAAACTTACCTGTTTCAATCATGCAGGTTTAGAGAGCTGAGCATGTTTTAGTGATGACAGCTGTTCTCAATCAGAAACACTGTTTGGCATAAATAACATGATGACAGTGGCATGTATGTCGGTGTATACAGAGAGAGAGAGATTTAATGTTCCAGACTCACTCTATTTAACATAACATTGGTGGGAAAGTGCCTTTTTAAAGTCTATGCTGAAAATTGTAGTTTAGTGAAAATAGTAGGAAATTGCAAGTTTTTAAATTTCTTGGTTTCATTTCTTAATTCAGTCATTCTCAGGTTGTGTTCTGAAAATGGCCATTAACTTATTGGCAGCGCCTACTTGAGGCCATACTTCATTAGCTTTTCGGCACTTAAACGCTACTTTTCTAAGGTTGAATTGCAACACCTATTTATAGAATCCATCCTCATTCAGCCTCTGTCCTACGTGCCTCATGACGACATAGATGAAATTAACAATACATGATTACAACTTTCACCTGGATCAACCCAGCTGTCCTCTTGAATGATCATGCACTTGTGAAAATGAGTTAAATGAGAGGAGACATCCTGGGTGAGCAGTAAATATGAGGGTGCATTACTCTAAAATCACAGCGGAGGGCGACTTCAACACACAGTGTGGTTGTTGGGCAGTGTGGTGTGTCCACAGAAACATTATTGTGTTGTAAATGTAGATGGAAGTTTTGTAGCTGGAACTAAGGACATAAATACTGCAACCTGTTCCCACTCCTACCCCACAAAAACCTCTAATGTCTGTTGAAATGCAGACTAATTTTTAAAGTACTCCACAACAGTGTGACCAATGCAGAGGCCTGTCAAAATGAGGGAAAGGCCGCTTTGTCATGAGACATGAAAGGACCTACAGTATCATGTCTGAACCTGCGTTTCTGCTGCTTCTCTGTAGTCTGTCTTCGACATTATGACTTTACATGACAGTCAGTGCAGTGCTAACAACTTCTGAATCAACTGCTGTTCTTTTGTCAGTAATACACAAGTACATTTAAAGTTATTATCACACGCTGACTAAAAGTACACAACATTCGCACCAAAGTTACAACAGAGAAGGAAGGTTTTTATTTGATAGGAGAGGAGAATAACCTGACTTGTTCTTGATAACTTACCAGCCCTCAGCTCACCAAATTAGGATCGATTTTATGCACAATTTCTCTGTTAATGACAGGGCAGGTAAATGCCACATCTTGAGAGTTTAGTGCTGCATACTCCAGTGAAAACAAGTGACTATACTGCATATTCTTCTGTGTACCCTGCACTGCACTTGGTCTTAGTTAGCAGTCAGAGAAGATCCACCTCACCGTAAATCGCCACTGTAAACAGATTTCCAGCTTGCCACATTATTTCTGCATTGTCTCAGCTGGATGCAAGATGCATGGTTGTGCATATGTGTTGAGAAGGAGATGGCGACATCTGTGTGTGTGTGTGTGTGTGTGTGTGTGTGTGTGTGTGTGTGTGTGTGTGCATGTCTGCAGTAGATTTATTCACACTGACTTGTGATGCCGCTCCTTGGGAAACTCATAAAGGGCTGCAGGAATGGCTCGTTTCCTTGTGATCACACACACACATGCACATCCAAACGGAGACCAGAACATATCGCGACGGCTTTACCTGTGGTCTCTGCTCTGTTCACACATGATAAAGGCAGTTCGTGACGTCTTTAGGTGAAAAATTGTTTTATCCAAGACACCTCATATTGCAGATTTAATATACAGCCCACACCCAGATACATTGTCATGGGAGTGCACAGCAATATCATGCATGCACACATACCAACTATTCTCCCACTTACTATTTAGTTACAGACAAAAGCAGATACTCCACCATTTAACTCTAACTTTTCCCCCTCTTTCCTTCTCCCCACTGCTGTTACATGACGTCCCCCTCCCTCTTCTTTTTCTCCTTCAGCCCCTCTCTGCTATAAACGTCACCCTCAGTCTTTTCTATCGAATCATAAATCATAAATTCCCTTCCTGTACCTCTCTCTCTTCCTTGCTCTCCCTCTGTTTTATATTACACAATAGCCCCAGACTTGATGTCAAAGGGCAGTCATGTTTAATATGTGTGTGTGTGTGTGTGTGTGTGTAAGTGTGTAAGTGTGTAAGTGTGTAAGTGTGTGGGTGTGTATCTTCTACCCCAGCCTTTCCTGTGGCCCTGGGTCCCCACCCCAGGCTTCACCAGCAAGTTTGATCAATGCCACTTAAGCAGACACATGAACGCGTACAACCACAGAAACATACGACACACCCTCGCATGCACATGAACAGGAAGTGGCATGTTAGCACGCACTTAAAATACAATATTGCTGTTATTATTTTCTGCACAAACTCAATATTGCTGCACGCACAAGTGCTTATAGTCCAAGGTCCTGTTAACACTCACCACTGAGGTGCTGTTAACACAATAAGCAACAGGTCTACAGTATGTTACATTTTAACAAGGACTTTGGTGAACATGGAAATATATTCCTGCTATACATTTGTTCCAGAAACTGTAAAGAAAACAGGGGGCCACACAGTACATGCAGATATTTATACTTCACTCTCCCTCTAATGGTTCCCCTGTGTGTTTTACACTCGCAGACTCTGGGCCCCTCGTGTGTTTAACATGTTTGCTTGAAAAATGGCGCAGAAAGTCATGCAGTACTTGTGCAAGAAGATTTATTTTAGGAGAGGTTTTAGAATTATTACCACTTTATAAGCTACAATACTAATGCAGGGCAAGTGGATCTACATATTCATGACCATTATTAATCTTGATGAAAGAAAAGGGAAGAATAAAGTTTTTCCAAATGGCATGTGATTGTGCAGAACATCTATCATTGCTGTTTGAAACGCCAAAAGATCACAAAACTAGAGCTTGACAGTTCACTCTTGACCTTGGAAATGGCAGTTGACAAAACAAACTCATCTCAAGGTTCACTTACTTTGTTCTGGAGCTTTTGACCATATCATATCTTCATCAGCTGCCATTGTAATGGAATTAGAGATGTTTCTCCTCTACGACTTCTCATCTATGTTGACTTAAAACTCCATGTGCTAATGAAGACCTTGTGATATGGTCAAAAGGTCCAGAATTAGCAAATAAGTGGACCGTGAGCCTAGATTAGTTTGTCAATCACAAATACAAATGATGAAATAAATACTGATAAAAAGAGTAATGCCTGCACACTGACTCTAAATTAGTCACATCTTCGTAAGGTCAAAATGTTCCAAAATTGTTACCACATCCATATCTAGGATATATATATATATATATATATATATATATATATATATATATATATATATATATATATATATATATATATACATATATATATACCTCGTTATATATATATATAGCTCAATTGGTAAGTCACAGGACTTTCACACGGGGGATCAGCAGCAGTGATCCTAGAGATGCTTGGCTACAAGAGCAACCATGGGAGCCATGAGAGACAATACCCACCATGGAAAAGAAGGTTGGAGGCAAAAATCAAGGAGGCCCGGAGAGAAGTGAGCCAGCTGAGAGAGGTGCAATGAGAAAGCCAGATACCCATACCTGAAGCACTCGAAACTGCCAAACAAAGACTCCAAGCCATGGCTAGCCGCCTAAAGAGATACACGAGAGATAATGAAGCCAGAAGAATAAACCGGCTGTTCGCAACTCAACCTGCGAAAGTGTACGCTCAATGGCAGGGTAATAACAGCAGAGCAGACCCACCAAGGCTGGAAACGGAACAGTACTGGAAAAGTATATGGGAAAGGGAGGCATCACACAACAGCGATGCACAGTGGCTGGCCGCCCTAAGAAAGGACCACAGCAACCTCCCTGAACAGAATCCAGTCACCATCACAGCGGCAGACATCCAAGAAAGAGTCTCAGGTATGAAGAACTGGACGGCACCGGGCCCTGACAGGATCCACACCTACTGGCTAAAGAAGCTCACTGCACTCCATGAGCGCCTAGCAGCACAAATGAACCAGCTGCTAAGAGATGGGACGCACCCTGAATGGCTTACCAAGGGCGCACAATCCTGATCCTGAAGGATCCCGCAAAGGGTACAGTCCCATCCAACTATCGGCCAATAACCTGTCTCTCCACAACATGGAAGCTCATGTCAGGCATCATCGCGGCTAAGATAAGTGGACACATGGATCAATACATGAGCAAAGCACAGAAGGGCATTGGCAGAGGAACCAGAGGAGCCAAACACCAACTCCTGGTTGACAGAACAGTCACCCAAGACTGCAGAGCCCGACACACCAACCAGTGCACTGCCTGGATTGATTACAAGAAAGCATATGACTCAATGCCGCACACATGGATCACTGAATGCTTAGAGATGTACAACATCAACAGGACTCTAAGACACTTCATTGCGAACTCGATGAGGCTGTGGAAAACCACCCTTGAGGCCAATGGCAAGCCACTTGCACAAGTATCCATCAAATGTGGCATATACCAAGGAGATGCTCTGTCCCCACTGCTGTTCTGCATAGGACTGAACCCCCTCAGCCAAATAATCAACAAGACTGGCTATGGATACCGACTCAGGAACGGGCCACCATCAGTCACCTCCTCTACATGGATGACATCAAGCTATACGCTAAGAGCGAGCGGGACATCGACTCACTGATCCACACCACCAGGGTCTACAGCTCTGACATTGGGATGTCATTCGGGCTTGAGAAGTGCAGTCGAATGGTGACAAAGAGAGGGAAGGTAGTCCACACAGAAGGGGTCTCACTCCCAGAAGGAACAATAGCAGACATTGAGGATGGTTACAAGTACCTTGGAATACCACAGGCAAATGGCAACCTCGAAGAGGCAACAAGGAAGACGGCAACGGCCAAATACCTCCAACGAGTAAGGCAAGTCCTAAGAAGTCAGCTCAATGGCAAGAACAAGGCCCAGGCAACAAACAGCTACGCCCTACCAGTGATCAGATACCCTGCGGGAATAATAAGGTGGCCAAAGGAAGAGATACAGACCACAGACGTTAAGACGCGAAAGCTCCTCACCATGCATGGAGGGTTCCATCCCAAATCCAGCACCCTGAGACTGTACACTAGCCGTAAGGAAGGTGGCTGTGGACTAGTGAGTGTGAGAGCCACTATCCAGGATGAAACATCCAAGATCCACAAGTACATCCAAGATAAGGCCCCAACAGATGACGTGCTCAGGGAATGTCTCAGGCAATGGGGAACAGAGGAAGACGTGCTGGAGGAAGGACCATCATGGGAGAACAAACCCCTACATGGGATGTACCACCGGAACATAACTGAAGTGGCTGATATCAAGGAGTCCTACCAATGGCTAGAGCGGGCTGGATTGAAGGACAGCACAGAGGCACTCATCATGGCTGCACAGGAGCAGGCCCTGAGCACCAGAGCAATAGAGGCCCAGATCTACCACACTAGACAAGACCCAAGGTGTAGGCTGTGCAAAGAGGCCCCTGAGACAATCCAGCACATAACTGCAGGGTGTAAGATGCTGGCAGGAAAAGCATACATGGAGTGCCATAACCAAGTAGCTGGCATAGTGTACAGGAACATCTGCACTGAGTATGGACTGGAAACCCCGAGGTCAAAGTGGGAAACACCTCCAAAGGTGGTAGAGAATGACCGAGCCAAGATCCTGTGGGACTTCCAGATCCAGACTGACAGAATGGTAATGGCGAACCAGCCTGACATCGTGGTGGTTGACAAACAGCAGAGGAAAGCCGTTGTGGTTGACGTGGCAATACCAAGCGATGGCAACATCAGGAAAAAGGAACATGAGAAATTAGAGAAGTACCAAGAGCTCAGAGAAGAGCTGGAGAAGGCCTGGAAGGTGAAGGCAACAGTGGTACCCGTGGTCATCGGAGCACTCGGGGCAGTGACCCCCAAACTGGAGGAGTGGCTACAGCAGATCCCTGGAAGAACACCAGACATCTCGGTCCAGAAGAGTGCAGTACTGGGAACAGCAAAGATACTGCGCAGAACCCTCAAGCTCCCAGGCCTCTGGTAGAGGACCCGAGCTCGAAGGACGAGACCACCCGCGGAGGGTGAAGGACAAAGTTTTTTATACTAGTTGCTGAGCTACTAGTTGCTTTGATGTAAGCCTTGGTTTCGAAGTAACCATTCATCCCACATCCTCTGCATGTAACCCCTCTGACTAGGGTTACTGGAGTAGTAGCATTAAGTCCTGTGACTTACCAGTTGAGCTATCCAGCAGCCGCTATATATGTATATATATATATATTTATATATATATATATACTTCGAAACCAAGGCTTACATCGAAGCAACTAGTAGCTCAGTGTTCCAACATCCACAAGTGGCAACTGCTATCACAACTTGAGATTGACGAGATACAACACAAATGCTACGGCAAGGGGGAGCCAGGACAACAGGTCAACCGGAGATTGGGTACAAGTGCAATCACGCTGAACGAGGCAGCAACTGACCTGAAAGTCGCCGACGACAATTACAACGGCTAAGTGAAGTACCATCAGAAAGTCTCCTAGAAGATCCTACCATAAGCATCACTGAAACCAATGAGCTGATATACACCTCAGAAATCACCTCATCTCAGTCCAGAAAAGTGCAGTTTATACACACACACAATATATGATATGTATATGTATACGTAAAATATAGACTGAAAACGGGAAACAAGCTAGGCTCTAAAAAATTCACCTTAGAGCACACCTAAAGCGCACTAATTACATGTTATGTAACTCACTTGTTTAATTCAAACAAAAACCTAACATATGCATTATAA
This sequence comes from Siniperca chuatsi, assembly GCF_020085105.1. NCBI lineage: Eukaryota > Metazoa > Chordata > Actinopteri > Centrarchiformes > Sinipercidae > Siniperca > Siniperca chuatsi. Next base: position 8,202,838 of record NC_058063.1, read on the forward strand.
TCTTCTGTTAAAGGAATAGTTCAACATTTTGGGAAATACGCTTATTCACTTTCTTGCTGAGAGTTAGATGAGAAGACTGATATGACTCTCATATGTGAGGGTAAATATGAAGCTACCACCAGCAGCCGGTTAGCTTAGCTTAGCTTAGATTGGTGTGTTAATTAGTGAGCTTTTGAGGTGCCGATAGGTGGATTTTTTTTAACTTTTGAACAGAGTCAGGCTAGCTGTTTCACCATGTTGCCACTCCTTGTGCTAGGCTAAGTTAGCTGGCCACTGACTGTGGCTTCATATTTACTGTACAGAGATGAGAGTGGTACCAATGTTAGCAGCTAACTCTCAGCAAGAAATATATGTTGTGGCCGACACTATGTAAAGCTATCAACAAGACATAATCAACTAAACTGCCTTTACAATAAAGAAAATTGTTGTTAAGTGACTCTCAACAGTGTGGCATTTGATGCTATCAGGAGGGGAAGTAACAGGTTCTCATTCAGGCTGTGGTTGAGATTGTGGTCTATTTAGAGGAGCTGGAGCAGGAACAGTTTCTTACATTATGTGTGTTTGCACGCACACTTGCATGTGTATGTTATGGGCGTGTTTCCGTCGTTCGAGGACTTCCAAGGTCCCAGAGATAATGTGGAATTCATGATAGGAATGCCGCACAGGGGTTCATTCCTGTCACCTGACTCCATCACTTCCTGTGTTTGGCTTTCTACATCTGGACCTCCAAGGTGAAGGGTGAGACTGCACCTAGACCACGACTCAGGTTCTCTGTTTCATAGTTTTGTGTCTCTGAGATGATGGAAGACCTTGACTGTGGCCCCCCTCTTGGGTTTAAGCCGGTCTAATGCAGATTAGAATGAAGCTGATTGCCAAACAGAGGTGTAAGGCAAACGCCCAAAATAATGAAAAGCCGAAATTTGATAGCAAAGCTGTTGAAATGCTGCCTCCCAACTGCTAATGTTAGTCATTAGAAAATTAACTGGAGCAAATGAATGCGGGCAAGGGATTAATTAAAAGGGATTAAACAAAGATAGATGTAAGAGAAAAGAGAGAAGAATGGCCTATAAAGTAGAGAAGGGACAGATGTAAAAGAACAATAAAAGAGGCAATAAAGCGAAAGAAGAAAGAGAAAGCAAGAGGTGATGGCAGGATCCATATGGGGCCTCTTGGTTTTTGGGCAGCAAGGGGAGACATGCCAGGTAATGGCTTCCAGACACACACACACACACACGCCCTAATTCGATTTGGAAATCTGACAGGACAAGGAGACTGAATGTATGTGGATGTGTGTGTGTGTGTGTATGTATACCAGAGGCCTTTTCTTTCGCATACTCAAGAGGTCTGACTTCCTCTGCCCATTGGGAGTGGGGCCGGCTAGTGTGTGTGTGTGTGTGTGTGTGTGTGTGTGTGTGTGTGTGTGTGTGTGTGCAAGCACTGGGGTTAATGTATGCTTTCAATCACAGCTCTAGTGGGGAGAAATCAGATCCCTGTGGCATTAATGTGGACCTCAAGATCCACACATACAAACCACACACACACACACACACACACACACACACACAGCATAAGAAAATATTTACAGATATTGGGTAATATGTATCGAGTGCAGCAAATGTATTTATCTACAGTTTAACTCGGCATAGTTCGACATTTTGGGAAATATGCTTATTTGCTTTCTTGCCAAGATTTTGATGAGAAAATCGATACCACTCTCATATTTGTGGCATAAATGCGAAGCTACACCCAGTAGCCTGTTAGTTTATTAGCACAAAGACTGGAATTAAGAGGGAAACAGCTAGCCTGTCTCTGTCCTAAGGTAACAAAATCCACCTATGAATGAAGTTTATTATTTGTTTTTGGTTGACCAAACACACCTGACTGCTTCCTGCTTTTGTCTGCAAAGTTAGAAAGTTATGAAAAGGTTAAGGGAGCAGCCACATTAACAAGAAAAGTTACAAAGACAAAGAAGTGGAAGGAGACAAGGAGGACGAGATGAAAAGAGGAAGACAGGAAGAGATAATTAAACAGAAGACGGATACATATGGAGCAGTGGGAGAGGAAAGAGAGGGCAAGATGACTTAACTGGGATACACCGCCTGCTCAAGAGTACTCCACCCTCAGTCTCCAACACACACACACACACACACACATACGTACACACACAGCAATTTCCCAGTGAGGTAAATCCCCCACCATTCCCCCACTATGTGCTGTCACAGCCCTCCCACTCCTGCAACTCATGTGTGTGTGTATCACCACTTTTCTCTGACATTCCTGTGCAGAGCGGAGAGGTGGTGAGCTCGGCTGCAGAGAGACAGAACTACAAATACCAACTCAGAACTTCAATAAGAAAGGCTGGGATTTTCTCAGAAGAAGAGAAAAATTGTCCCTTTTCCCTTTAGGTTGCAACTCGTTTCTCCATCCATCACGTCTCCCTGTGAGCTTTTCTAAATAGGGAATTCTAATATTGGGAAATCTGCCTGCAAGTCAGCCTGGAAGTCTTACATTTTTAACAAGGGATTTCTAGAAAAGCATCCTCTTGTATTTCCAGTGAGTGTTTTCTCCTGTTCTTCTCCTCTCCATCTCCCTCCCTGGAGGCGGATTCCAAACTTCAGACTGCCGTACTCCAGAGTTTACTTTTGGAGAGGCAAAAAAAGGGCATTGTGTTGCAACACCATACAAAGAGGTGAGTTATTCAAAGAAAATAATTGCATTTATAATTACTGATGACATGTAGCTCTTGTTCCTGTAGAGGTTGAATGCACTTTTTATAAACTGTTTTAGACAAAAGCATCTGTTAAATGTAATGCAAAACTTCCAGCTTCAAAACTATAAACTTGCATGTTTGTACTATTTTGCATGAATGGTTCTGTTATTAACTGTCAAAGACAAAGCTGCATGATAATGAGCACAATTAAAGTCTGTCTTGCCAGTATTGTTTACAGAATTTGTCCAGTTACTTCGAAGCAAGAGCTCTATTGTTAATGGTGCATAAAAGTGGAGTGTGTTGCACAATTGGTCCCTAATGTGACGTCTCAGGGGAGTTAGAGTTGCTTTTTCTGCTGATCCCCTGCTAGATCTCAGCAGTGCGTCTGAGAACGAGAAGAAAGGAATGGAGGGGCGGGGGGGTTAAATCGTGCAGATTGAGCTTAAAGAGATGATGGGATGAGAGATAAAAAGCAGAAAGAAGGAAAGAAAAAAGTATGTGCAAGAGGGATGAAGCAGTGGAAATATGTGGAGTTTCATCCCCTCTCTGGTTTTATCGTCAAATAGCAAGGAAAGAACGCCAATGATGCACAAGGAGGAGTGTGTAGGAGTTAGTGGCATCTAGCGGTGAAATTGCAGTTTGTAACCATTTGAATACCGCTCGCATCACCCTCCCCTTCCAAGCGTGTAGGAGAAACTACGGTGGTCGCAAAACTCTAAGGTAACGAAAACACAACGATTTTCAGGAGATTATACACTAATTAAAACATAAATATTATATTCCATTTCTGCCAATAGCTCCTCCTAAATGTTACACACTGGACCTTTAATTTCAAATGTTCCAGGCACATGCTTGAAGAAATGCACACAGATGTTGCATGAATGTACGCAAAGAAAGGATGTCAAACTAACTTATGGTCTCTTTATCTCTCCTGCTTTCTCAGTCACACCCATGCAAGCACGCATACACACACAGAAAGAGATTTAAACAAACACAGCTTTGTTTCATTGCACTCATCTGTTTAGTTTGCTCAAATGATTCCCAGTGCTGCAATTCAATACACACACACGCAAAGTAGATGCATTTGCAGGAGGACATACAGTCAACATAGAGACTGATTAGGATTACGTGAATATTACACACACTCAGATATACAGTTGAAACAGTAGATTCACGCCATGTCTTTCTCTCATGTTTCATGCACGCTCATCTTCCCAGTCTCTCCCATAGTTCATTTTTCTGTCACATCTGTGCTTGTGATCACAAAATGTGCCAGTTGTAAATGTGAATGAGTCTTTCGAATAAGTGCACAACATTCGTCAAGTTACTTTTAACCGTTTCTCTCAATTGTCCACATGTTTTTTTGTTTGTTTAACCCAGACAAAAAGTTGGCTCACATCATAGTCATATAGCATTTGCATGCATGGCATCTGGCAGACATTCTGATTTATAAACCTACAAACCTACAAGCCATTGTTATAGTAGCTGGGAGCTCGAAGTTCAAGTGTGCTGTGACAGTTGCTGTGAAAGATGGTTGGGGTGTGTCTTCTTCACTTCCCCTCCATGGCTGATGAATATCTTTGGTCTGTCTAAAATGACTCCCTATTCATTACCTAGTGCACTATATTTATTTTACGCCATTTTATTTGAAGTCTGAATTCTCAGTGTAAAATATGCGTCACACCCGTTACTGATGATTATTGTCTAAGATTTATATTTTCTGCTCACTACTGAGTAAATTACTGATTATTCTTATTATTTATTAAGTAGGAAATAGTGAATGGGTGAACAAGGGAGTGATTTTGGACACAGCACTGGTCACAACTGCCTATCTCTAACCACTGAGGTATAACTTTCTCCATTTTATTGTGCTTGTATATGTGCCGTATAAGATGATTGGCATTGGCATCCATTTGCCCACCCATTAGAATTCATTATTTAAAGCTGCACTAATTCACATTTTCATGAACAGAAAATGATCACCGGACTCTGCAGCTCTATGGAGCATTTTAGCGTTGTTTTGATTTATGGCACACAACTTTACTGTTTTGGTTCACTCTCATCAACCCAGTTTCTTTTTAGCTCAAAGGCTCAGATAAAATCACTACCTGCCCAGCCCCAAACAGCAGACAAAGTTAGCAATTAGCTGATGAACATAGTGGAGCATTTAGCAAATAAAGAACCAGACATTTCCCTCAGGAGTTGGAGGAGACCAAAACAGAGCTAAAAGGGGAGTGAATATTGGACTTGTATTCATCAACACGACACCAAATGAATGCTAATGTTGCTTCATATCTCCTGGATGTTTAAATAGATAATTGTTTGCTAACACATTTGCTAACTTTATAAGGTGATAATATGTCAATGTTGTGTTTAGGGCTTGTTGCGTTGCCTCCAAGTGGCCAAAAATGAATTTATGCAGGTTGAAGTTCACCCTTAAGAACAAATTACTTAGAAATATCAAAACTATTTTATTTTATTATTTAAGCCTCTAATTCTACATAACTCACCATTGATTATGTGTCTATTGTATTGCCAGGTCCAATTCTATCCTTCCATTTGAATTACAACACTTCATCACAAATAAACTCTTCAATACCACACTGATGATAAAGTGGGAGCCATAAAGCCGTGTTTTCCTCATTAATTATTCTATGTGCATCATTGTTGTTGTTGGTGTGTTTCTCTGCAGACCCTGGCTCCTGTAAAGATGGCTGACGTGGTGCAGCCAGACCCCAACAGCCTGCAGATACTTGGTGAGACACACATACAGTTCATACACATGCTTCATTACTATGGAAACCTGGTCAAAATGACTCACTTCTGTCTCTTTATCTTTTGGAGCATGAACAAGCTGATCTTTCCATGCCCCTCTCCCAGTTGGGAATATTACTCATATCATTTTCCAGAGAAATTCCAGTCATTCCAGTTCATCACAAATATTCAGTGTCACATCCAGAGAGCTTCAGGTCAAGTGTGTTTACACCCTAACATAAGGTGTTTTCTGCATGTGTGCATGCATGTTAGTATTGTATAGCAATTGAAGACAATTGATGCTGCATATCGCTTCAAACACACAGATTTTTTGGCTATTCTGTTCATTTTACAGTACATTTGGCACTTTTCCAATGCTGAAACATGTTAATGTTGATAATGAGATTTTAAAAGTTAGCCACCAGTGTGTATCTTTACATTTCTCTTTCTCGTCTCTTCTCCATTAATTCCCAGGTGATAATTTATCAGCTCCTTCATCGCCTGCCACAGCTAGAAATGACTGCAGCATCACACCCCTCACACCCTCACCTTCACCGGTAACTACACACACACACACACACACACAAACATTCACCACAGACACTCCTACACACCCTTTCCTCTTTCTACTTATTTTCTTCATATAGAGCTCTTAAACACAACCTGTAAACCCACATCCACTTCTCACTATTATTAGTGACACTTTATAATAATGCTTACACTCACAGTTTAAAGTGAAGTGTAGATTTAAAACAAGTACCCAATAAAGACTACAATCTGTGGTAAAGAAATATATACACTTTGGCACTAACTCTCACAAGTACTAAAGGAGGAGAGGAGAAAAAAAGAGTATAGGGAAGTCCGTGAAAAACAGCTTCTGGTATCCAAGGCAACCTGATAATTCTACGCTGTTTCCACTCATAGAAACTAGTTATTAGTGAAATGTAAGAGACATTGGTTTAAATAACACCCAGGCTTCCTTTCCAGACAGAAACGATAGCCCACATTAGCTCATTCACTCTGCGATATGTATAGATGGTCACAAATTATGAGAATTTCGGCCTTTTGGTGTTGAACTGTAAACAAGACTAAGAGTCTACAGCCATGTGAGCGGCTCTGTGAGGTGTACTTAGCTAAATGCTAACATGCTCACAATGACAATGCTAACATGCTGAAGTTTAGATAAAAAACAGGACGGTGATGAAAAGGAGATGAATGAGCACAGGAGTGATCATGAGGAGTTCTTCTCTTCTTCTGAATACCAGCTACAACACACACAAATCTCCCTCTCACTTGGGCCTTCTTTCTCTCTCTCTCTCAGAGGGTGGAGGTCAGACCCAGGATGTCCTGTCCGTTCTTGGTTGTCGTGGCGATAGACTTTGGGACGACCTCTAGTGGCTACGCATTCAGCTTCACACAGGACTCAGAGGCCATACACATGATGAAGTAAGTGAGTCTGTGCTTGTTGTCTGCAATTCTATTTTATTCTATTATTTTCTACCCTTGGCATCTTTTTCTTCCAATCTATGCAGGCGCTGGGAGGGCGGCGACCCTGGAGTGGCCAATCAGAAGAGCCCGACGTGTCTGCTGCTGACTCCTGATTTGCGGTTCCACAGTTTTGGGTTTGCAGCACGGGACTTCTACCACGACCTGGACCCAGAGGAGGCCCGGCACTGGCTCTACTTTGATAAGTTCAAGATGAAGATCCACAGCACAAGTGTAAGAGTGATCAGGAAAATCAGATGAGAAAGGTGGAATAGATGGGTAGTAGTGACAGAAAGTCAATTTTACATAATACATCCAGACTAAAATGCTCATTTTACACATTAACATTAATTTATTAATCAGGAGAAGTACAACTCAGCCAGTGAAAACAGTTGTGTAATGTATTCTGTGACCCTGGAGGAGCTTTTTAAAAGTCTGAGACAATAACCCTGATGATGTCATAGTGATGTCATCAGGGTTATCACGCCTTAGACTTGTAACCGAAAACCTACTTTACAAACTGGTGATGTTGAGTTTGAGAGAGAGCTTTGTGAGTTTGAGAGCTGTTACCAGGCAAGCAGAAGAAACACTATTGCATTGCATTGTGGGAAGTGTAGGATCCAGTGTTTTTAGAGCTTGAGCCATACCTGGGAAAATAGGATAAAAAATAAGGACATATTGGCCTCTGCTGCTTCAGTTTTAACCATTCTTTTTTTTACTCTGTCTCTCGCAAGTCTCCCAACTTTATGAAAGTACAATAATAAAATTGCTGGAGTACCCCTTTAAGGCTTTAAGCATCAGAAAGATGACTTGTTCTTGCAGCATTGTTTCAGCAGTTGGGGCTATGTTTGCTGCAGGACCTCACCATGGAGACAGAGCTGGAAGCGGTCAACGGTCGGAGGGTCAGGGCCATCGAGGTGTTTTCTCACGCCCTGCACTTCTTCAGGGAACATGCTCTAAAGGTGCACTTTAAAAACCCAGTTTATGATTGCAGTGTGGTGCCCCATGGTGGACATGTTTATACACTGTTCATATGTGTGTGTTTTTATTTTTTTGATTTGCTTTGATGGAAGCTCATATCTTGAGGTCGATTTTGAGACTTTTACCAAAGAAAGTGTTTTCATTGATCCTGTTTTAGGAGGTGAAGGACCAGTCGACATCAGTGCTGGAGGGAGAAGAGATCAGATGGGTAATCACCGTCCCCGCTGTGTGGAGACAACCTGCCAAACAGTTTATGAGAGAGGCTGCATACCTGGTAGGAACACATACACTAATTTTAACAGATACATAAATCCATGCATGGAGTGATAGATATGACTGTCAGAAAGAGGTTAAAACTTAAACATAAAACTGTCAACATACTTGTTACATTAAAGTATATGCTTTTAAATCAGCCAAAACTATTCTGCAACTAAAAAAATATGTCACCTAAGCCTAGTAGGGTTTATGTCCAATACATCTCTGCATCCATTCATCCACCCATTCATCCATCCACGTATATAATGCATACATGCACTGTCCAGTGAAAGCCATGTTCCGTATCTCAATATTTTTTGGGGTTTGTTTTGTTGCTTGGCATACTTTTTATCTGTAGGTAGGATATTTAAGAAATAGATGATTTATGAAATGATTTGTGTGGTGTAGTTTTCTTTTTTTATTTCCTTTGCTATGTTTTTTTATAATCTGTCTTTATCTTACCTCTTTTTTCTCCCATGGGAATAAAAGCAGTGTTATCTTTTCTCAAAAGACCCTCTAAAAACCCACTGAATTACTAAAAATACATTTTCACTAAGCTTAAAACAAGGCTGTTTTTACTAGTTGCATGAAAAGTTGACATTTTGGAGATACATTGTTTTGACTGGACAACGACGATTGTCCAAAGTGTAGTCATCATGACGGTAGGTTGTGTGAGTGCATGTGTGTGCGTGTGTGTCAGACAGAGAGGAAGAACAACAGGGAGACGGAAAGAAAGGCAGAGTATAAAGCATGAGATAAAGGCTGTCTAATTAATTTTCCCATGGAATATCACTTGCTATGCACACACAAACACACAGAGATCATAACGGTGCACTTTTGCCTCTGTCCTCCCTGTATATCTTCCCACCAACACACACACTCCTCGGTGTACTATACGTGTCACAGTGACTTGAAGGAAGTGTGTGTATATGGACAAGAATGCAGGGGGTCCTATCACAATATACATCAATGAGAATAGACCGGCCTTTTACTTTTAATGTCATGCTTTCCTCATTCTCATTCTCTATGTTTAAGTTTCTAATTTTTACACACACACACACACACACATAAATCAGTTTGTTAACCATTGTCTCATCTGCCCTTCACTCACCCGGGTACATACATAAATACTCCAATGCATACACACTTTCATATGCACATTGACACACACACCCTGCGCTGGCTCCCAGCTTGAGGCTGTCAGGGTGTGTATGCTTCCTGCTGGTGATGATGTCATCAGAGGTGAACAATGAGGGAGGCCGGCGTACAAACACAGGAAGTGGTGTCCAGACCCCTGCCCTGCACACACACACACACACACATACTCACACACACACATCATTCCAGCCACTCAACTTTACTCCCAATACATTAAGACTAATGCTTATATACCAACTCTCCCCTCCCCTCCTAATGGCACTTAGCATAGGTATATATACACTAAAGCAGAATCTACATATAGGTCTAAAAGATTTTTTAAAACTGCTTTTTTCAATACCAGTATGGCTAACTGTCTCTGTAAGTAACTCAATACAATCAAGAGCATTGCAGGACGATAAAATTCTGCTTGCAAATGTTTCTCTCCCTCTCTGTCTCTCATTTCTCCTCCAGGCCGGTCTGGTGTCTCCTGACTGTCCCGAGCAGCTCCTCATCGCTCTGGAACCCGAAGCTGCGTCCATTTACTGCCGTAAGCTCCACCTCCACCAGGTGATTGACCTGAGCTTACAGCCAGTCACAAACGGCATGGATCTGGAAGGGTCCCGGCCCTTCGACTCCAGCTTCAGACAAGGTAGTGAAGAGACAGAGAGAGAGAGAGAATGTGTGTGTGTGTACTTTTTTCTTTGTGCGTCTTCTTGTAGACTTTGTCATTAGCATAAGCATAAAACCGCACTTTGTTCCTGGAAATGTTGTTGTTTCATTTCACTTGGGAATTGTGGTCTTTTCAAAGGATGAACTGTGTTTGTGTGTGTGTGTGTGTAAGAAAGAGGGAGCACTGAGGGTAAAGATCTGACATCAGATACTGCTTGTGGTTTTGGTGAGGTTGTATGACTTTGCAGTGTGTGTGTGTGTGTGTGTGTGTGTGTGTGTGTGTGTGGGGGTGTACACAGGTCATGTAGAGCAGGCAAACTACTTATTATATGAAAACAAAACTAGATTGTGAAATGTTCTATATCTTATATGTATTTTGTGGCAATATGGCAATGCTTTTCAATTAATTATTGAGAAGTTATTTCGGGTATCCAGGATAAATTTTCTGCACAGACAATATTAGGTAATTAGAGCATAATATGGGCATGAAACTCTTCTGGTTGAATCATCAGTGCAAAAGATGAGAAGCTAGGAACAAAGGAACAAAGAACGATTTCAGGCTGGGAAAAAGGACATTGATGCATAACTCAGCAAACTGACATGCCGTCCAAAATCCCCTGCACAGGCCCACTTATACATATGCAGTCAGTGACACACACACAACTCACACACAAAGACACACACTAAACACAGGATATTGTAATTGGAACAAGGTGCAGTGAGACTATGATCTCACCCCCTTCTGGCCTGTCATTCTCCCTCTCATTCACTCACATTAATTTTTCTTTCTTTTCCCTCTGTATTTCTAGCATTTTCTCCCTCTCTAACTTTCTTTTGCCGGGTCGTACACTTTGCAAGGACTCTGCAGACACAGACCACCACACAAACAGACAAACACTATTTACACACACACACAAACACACACACTTGGCATCACGGTCATGGTTTTTACTATCTTTAGCTTTTTTTCCACCTCATTTCGTCTCCAAAGATAGCACAGGGGGAGTCATTAATACACACACACACACACACATATATTTTCTTTTCTGCTGTTTCAAATTGTTGTAAATGGTTTCCAGACTTGCATTTTATTCATCACCCCCATACAAAGACACACACACACACACACACACACACACACACAGACAGACACACATACATTACCTTCTGTATCATTCAGGGCCTTAAAACAACTTTACTTGTACTTGCTTTCAAGGCATTGTAATCATTGTTGCTCAATAAGTCTATAATCTTTATAGTCAATCTTTCTTTTTATTTTTGTATTTTCTTATCCTGCCACAAATCTCTTGTTAAAATTGTTGTGGTGTGTAGCAGGCTACTCATGGGGTTTGAGGGGACCTAATAAAAAACACTTTTATCTAAATAATACCAACACTTCACCCGAGACTGTCTAACCTATGACTTAGGACACACACACTTTTGCATCAGGACCACCTTCCCCACAACCCTGCCAAAAAGGTTGTATTATTAAAAGCAAGACAAAAATATTTCCCTTTTTCTAACGTCCTCTTTTCTCTTCTTTGATCTGTAACAATGTCTCATCTTAAAGCCATTATGCCTCATTTCATAGGTTCACTTGCACGTATGGAGGCATATAAGTGTATCTGCTCTGTCAAACAGGCTGTCAGGTATTTAGTATTTCTGTCAGCTGTGTTTGAGTGTGCTCTGTTTTTATTGGCCTCTATCCATGCTCTTGACCTGCCAGTCAGGGGATTTACATGTCTAGAGCAAAGAGAAAATTGAAATGTGAGAGCGTTCTTCATTTCCAACAAATTGCTCCTGTCATGCAAAAACATTATGACTCTCGTTTTGGTATGTTTTTCTTGTTTTACTCAGATTGAAAGACTTTATACTATTCATTGGGTAAATGTCATGATCTCACAGTTTATGAAACTTGTTTAAACCTCACTATATGTAGTATAAATGAAAAACATTCATCTTCATTACGTTGAAAGTGAGCCAGTTTGCATTGAGTATTAGTTAAACACAAGCTGAAGTGTCTGACCCTACAGTGTGTTTATACAGAAAGACAAAAAATGTTTGAATGCAGGCAAAGCAGTGCAAGGTGGTGAAAGGTGGAGATGACTCTTGGGCTCACAGCTGGAGAGTTGATAAAAATGCTTACAAGAAGTCCTACTTCTGAAAATGTCGACAATATGACATTTAACTAACTATGATTCTCGAAACAAATACATAAATGTGGCACATTTGCAAGTAATCTAAAATGTGTCACCATCCCTCACTGGTCATAAATAAAGTCAAGAAAGATGTCAACCAAAAGTGTCCGTCATAATGTCTGGCTTTGTGTTTTATATGATCAAACCTGTTGTACTATATATACAGCTTGACTGCTTATTTTCTCAGGCAAACAATCAAACTTAGTAAAGTAAGGTAAAATTTCACCTTGCTTCCTGTCTGAACATAGTGAGAGGGAGCCATATGTAGAATATAACCATTATCTTTTGCCTCACTGTGACTTTTGGAACTGAATTTAATGACGTGCGTGTGCAACAGAGATCACATCCAAATATCAAAGGTTTAAAAACTGAAGTATGTTGTGTACCTGTGTGTATTTAGCTTTGTGTGTGTGCTTGTTGCAGCGAGGGAGCAGTTGAGGCGATCCAGACACAGCAGGACCTTTCTGGTGGAGAGTGGAACCGGAGAGCTGTGGTCAGAGCTACAGACTGGTAAGACTGTGTGTGTGTGTGTGTGTGTGTGTGTGTGTGTGTGTGTGTGTGTGTGTGTGTGTGTGTGTTTGAGAGAGACAGACAGACCCCACATGTCAGGGATATTGATGATTTTGACTTTTAATCCCAGCAGGCTGACTATGAGAAGCAGACACACCTACTTTCTAATTTCTACTAACCCTCAATTTTTGACTTCCCCTTCCTGCATATCATCACTTCCCTCTGCAGTCACTGTGTTCTTTTTCAGTTCAGCATGGTTGCTGCATTCACCCACTATCTACAATATCTACACTGTTTGCAGGGCCTATTTAAAATGGTGTATTGAAAAAAACAAATTGTGGCTTCAACCAAATTTTGCCCCTGGTTTGGTTCCTTAATATTTTGAGAAACAAGTTACCAGAATAGTCACAATTTGAAGAAAGTCATTAGAATAGGGTTGTGATGTTATAAGAATAAAATTATAATATTTTTTGAAAGGACTGAGGCTCAACCGGTTTGTACCCTGTAACTCTAAACTTTCAAACACAACTGTAACAACATTACAAACAACAAAATTCACAATCCAGAGTGAAGTCAAATTTGGCCTGGGATGATAAAATCCTACCCAGGGACAATCAAACTCACCCAGTTCTCCACCTTTACACACAGCCTTTTCTGTTTGTTGAACCATGACAACAATCTGGGGAGCCACGTACCGCTGCTGACCCTTTCTGCTCCCTTTCCTGTCCACACACACACACACACACACAGGAAGGACCCAGCCCATGGGACTCTCTGCCTCTGCGCTGTAAATAAACCAAAGGAGTAGAAACCCTATTTTATCCTCCTCCTCCTTGCATTTTCTTCTCTCATCCATCCCTACATTTATCATTTTTGTTGCTCGCACTTTTGCTCTTTCTCACTCACGCTCACACTACCTCACTCGTGTTTAGGGCGTGGTCAGCTAAACTCAGGGTAACTACGCCAAAACCAGCTCTTATCGCTGCGCATATCATAAACACACACGCAAACACACAGAGGGAGAGAGGGAAGCGCAGCAATCACAGATGCCTGGAGGTTGTTTGAGGGGCCGCTGGTTGAAGAGTTTCAGGGGAAACACACACACACACACACACACACACTGGAAATATGACATTTAGACATTCCACAAAAATGAAGACACATTATCATCCACAGTTTCCTCCTACAAATTTAAGAGAAACATCATGTTCTTGCAGTACTGTGTAAAATATTTCCTGGCCCTGAAATCAAACTGATAAGCAAGTTTTTCTTGTTTATCAAAAGTAACAGATTGTATGAACAAGCAAAATGTTTCTAGTATTAAGTAAGTAAGTATTAAAATTGTGTGTGTTTGCGCACTCTTTGTGCAGGTGACAGATATATTGTTGCAGACTGCGGAGGAGGAACAGTTGACCTGACAGTCCATCAGATTGAGCAGCCACAGGGAACACTTAAAGAGCTCTACAAGGCTTCGGGTACAAACTTTCACAATCTGCCTTTAACACAAAAATAACCAAATTTCCTACAGTTTTCAAAGCTGTATTTTTTCTTCCAGGCGGTCCGTACGGTGCCGTCGGAGTAGACCTGGCCTTCGAAGCCATGCTGTGCCAGATCTTCGGTGAGGACTTCATTCAGAGCTTCAAAGCCAAGCGGCCAGCGGCCTGGGTGGACCTCACCATCGCATTCGAGGCGAGGAAACGGACGGCGGCGCCGGGCAGGGCCAACGCCCTCAACATCTCCCTGCCTTTCTCTTTCATCGACTACTACAAGAAACACAGGGGGCAGAGTGTGGAGGCCGCCCTGAGGAGGAGCAAGTGAGTGTGGGCTGGGAGAGGTGTGAGTGTGTGTGTGTGTGTGTGTGTATGAGAGAGGGCTGAAAGGTGAGTGTGTGAGCAGTTTGATTAAACAATGGATTGATTTAGGCAACAGTAAGTAAGTAAGTTAGGTCTGTAACAGTAAAGATGCAAACTCTCTTTTCTCTGTGTGTGTGTGTGTGTGTGTGTGTGTGTGTGTGTGTGTGTGTGTGTCAGTATGAACATAGTGAAGTGGTCATCACAGGGGATGCTGCGACTGACACAGGAAGCCATGAACGAGCTCTTCCAGCCCACCATCATCAATATTGTCAAACACATTGGTGAGAAACACACAAAGACACGTGTACAGACTGCAGGATTGAACACATACACACACTGACATGCATATTAATATATGCATAACAGTATACACAGATATTATATACAGTAGGCACTCAAAACAAATTATTACCTCTTTTCTCTTCTTTCCTTTATCCCATTATTTGGTTGCATTTAGTAAAATATACACAGAGATACCTTAAAATGGAGGTGCCACAGAAATGAGAATAGAATCCTAAGCAACTCTAAAACACAAAAGGTTTATGGGTATAAGGAGATGCCAACAGACAAGTGCATCATACTTAAAGCAGCACTAATCAGTTTTTTTTTTTTACCGCTTGGGGGCAGAACTCCAAAACAACATGAACATCACCTTGTGCTTGTTGACATATTATCACCTTTTAAAGTTGACATAGCTAACATGTTAGCAAACAGTTGCTTATTTACAGATCCAACAGATGCAGAGCCAAGTCCAATGTTCACGCTCCTTTTAGCTCTGTTTTGGTCTCCACCAACTCTTGAAGATAATATCTGGCTCTTTAGCTGCTAAATGCTCCACTATGTTCTCCAGCTAGTCGCTAACTTTGTCAGCTACTTGGTGCTGGGCAGGTACAGTGGGTCTTTGCAGCTGCCTGCTGCTGCTGGAAACAAGGTTGATAAGAGCGGTGAGACTGAACCAAAACAGTAAAGTTGTGGGCCCTAAAACCAAAACAATGAGCACAAAGAGGCTAAAACACTTGGTACAGCTGAAGGGAAGTACAGAGTTGGATGATAATTGTCTATGGATTAATCACTACGAGCGACTCCTTTGACATTAGTCATTTGATCCATTGTTAATATAGAAATTTTGCTTAGTGCAGCTTTAACTTACAGAGATAGGAGTTTGATTTGACTCCAAACCTCTGATCTCACAGGATGACAAGTTGCTAAAACTGTCCATTAAGTGAGCTACTTCTGAGTCTGTGTCACTTAGATTACACATCCTAGTTTGCTTGTAAATGGGCAGTGTGAACCTCAATGGTACCAAATAAAAGGACAAAACTACAACATAGTGCACTTTTCAACTACGGCTCAGCCTTGTCAAGACAAAACTAATGCAGAAAAATGGAGAGTGCCTGGTTTAAATCAGTCACATTCCAGTGGTATGTTCAAAACCAGTGGGCATTTAACTTTGCAGGCATTTGTTGGATCACCATAAGACAAAGAGTGAGAGGCACAAATAGGTAATGAAACATCAGTCATAGCTCACTTACTGTACTTCTCCTTCAGATCCTTCTTTTCCTTATTCACTTATTTTCCTCTCTTTTTTTTCACACAAACACAAAAACAAGCACTTTGCTCATACGCTCCAATGAAGTGAAATTATTATAAAGATTTTCCTCCTTTTTCTCCCCTGACAGAGGAGCTGATGGCAAGGCCTGAGGTGTCCGGTGTGCGTTTCCTCTTCCTGGTTGGTGGTTTTGCAGAGTCGCCCATGCTGCAGAAAGCAGTCCATAAAGCACTGGGGCGGACGTGTCGCATCATCATCCCCCACGATGTTGGACTGACCATACTGAAGGGTGCCGTGCTCTTTGGGCTGGATCCCACTGTGGTGAGTGCTCAGGAATACCTGTTAGTCCCGGAGTAGCTCTTTGGTACAGCTGAAGGGAACTGCAGAGTAACGCACTCTCTCCTACAGGTCAGAGTGCGTCGATGCCCGCTGACCTATGGCGTTGGCGTCTTGAACCGGTTCGTGGAGGGACGCCACCCTCGTGACAAACTCCTCATCAAGGAAGGTCGCGAGTGGTGCACCGACATCCTCGACCGCTTCGTCTCTGTCGACCAGTCGGTGGCTCTGGGCGAAGTCGTGAGACGGAGCTACACACCTGCTCGCCTGGGCCAGCGGAAGATCATCATCAACATCTACTGCAGCACGACGGACGACGTCACGTACATCTCCGACCCTGGAGTCAGGAAGTGCGGGACGATAACTTTAGACCTTCCAGAACCATTACCACTACCGGGAGCAGTGGGAGGAGCAGGAGGAGGAGGCCCAGAGAGAAGAGAGATCAGGGCGACCATGCAGTTTGGAGACACAGAGATCAAAGTCACAGCCGTTGACATCATGTCTAACCGCTCTGTCCGGGCTTCCATAGACTTCCTGTCTAACTGAGGAGGAGCAGGAAGTGGAGACGAGGACTGGAAAACACAGAAATAACTGATTCTAGGGATGATAATTTTAGAAAAAGCGGTACTTTGGGATTGGGCGACATGTTTCTTTGGAAAGAACAGGAACTTTCAGACATTTAGGCTTTACATTTACTCATTAGAGTAGAAAAATAATCGCGGGAGGAACATTTTTTAAAACTCTACAGCCTTCACAAATTCATACTCCTCAACTGAAGGGTAGGGTGCCCTCTCTGTACAGAAAAGAAGAAATGAATTTGTCTGCCTTCTGGCTTCAGCGGAGAGTTTGTCATGTCACACCATGTAATGCTGTCACAGGCATTTCCTGCCCAGAAAATATTCAGAGGAACACTTGTGTGAACTCTGTGAAAGCTAATGCAAGCTGGTGGCCGAGTACACGTCCCTGCTGCAACGAACAGATACCTTCTAATAATTCAACCTGTCCGAGGGGTATTTCAACTTCTGTAGACAATTTGATTGTTACCTAGAAAGACTCTACATAAGACATTATACTACTAGTAAAACTCACTCATCATAATTGTTAAATATGAAGACTGTTGCCTTTTCCCTCATGTAATGACTTACACAGGGATATCTCACAAGTTCTGGTCTGATACCTCATTTAAATCATATTTCACTATCCATACATGAGATATTGATACAACTACCTGGACTGCAGCTTGTTTTTCTAATGTGACTATGATTGTGCGTTACCTAGTGGTGAAAAGACTGAACTACAAGCTGAAAATCCTCTTGGAAGATGAAAGCTCCTTGGATGCATTAAAACACACTTAAGGGTCCTTCACTAGGAAGGACTGTGGCATTGTTGCTTCTTATAAAGTACATCACCATTCACATTCAGGTGTATGTGTATGTGACTTTTTTTTCTCCTTTGAAAATCAGGATAACAAGTTATTTTTCCAGATAATTTTTCACGCGTATACAAAAATGGGAAATTCAAACCAACCTGATGCAGCGGGAGCCTGTTGATTTGGTGAGAAACCTAGCTTTCACGTTTGACATGAAAACCTTAACTCACGGTTCACTTGCTAGCCTTTCCAGGTGCTCTCTCTCTCTCTCTCAGCAGAAAACAGTTTGCTCAGTTGTTATGGAGATGACTGAGTTGTCTTCACTAGACGTTACCACATGTTAAAACTTGACTGAAGTTCCATACAACTGAGCTATCGTCGTAGCAACTGAGTAAACTCCATCAACTGAGCTCTGGAAAAGCTAACAAGTTGACTCAAGCTTCAATGTGTCACCCAACTGTAGTAAATCCAGCAAATAGTCCATCTATTGAAAATTTGTTTTTAAATATACATAAAGTACCACACACGCAACCCCAAAAAAAAAAAAGAGGCTTTAACTTTCCCACCTGAAGATGTCACACTGTCACACCCTCTTTATGTGTTTGCTGTAATACTGTATTCATGTTTATGTTCACATAAAAGTATTAAGAATCGCTGTATCATGTTCAACATGTTGACCCAACCTTGTTTCTTTTGAGTTCTTTTCCAGTTACTGTGCAGGTTGCAAAATTATGTAACAAAGCATCATCCTTACATTATCCTAATTTTATGATTCATGGCCATACATTTTACACTAAAATAAAAACACTTGTACCATTTTCCCCCCACAGCAATACAATGCTTTGCTTTTCCTATTTAAAGATGATCACCTGCCACTGGTATGTTTACACATTATCAGGATTCAATCTATTGTCTCCACCCTTGACCAGATGTTTAAAATAACACACATATGGACAATCAGTAGTACGATTTCAGCTGTGAATTTATTGATAAGAATGGTCCGATAAATAGTTTAACACAGCGTAACCAATGAATGGTTCAGAACTGCTCGACAGCCTATCAGTGCTTTATTTTCCATGTTACATATCAGTTTGTCACATAACACAAAACCAGATTAGAAATTATGTTACAGCTCCTTCAGGTAAGAGAGGAAGTACTGACTTGGAGGGGACAGGAGTGTGTTTGTTTCAAAACCAAGGGGGAACTGCTTTCATTCTGCTTGTATTTCACTATCATTTCTCAGTGAAATGGCTACACGTGGAAAGATGCAGTGCTTGAAATGTTACACAGACGTTACCAAGCCAAAGTTTCAGTAAGAAAAAACAGGTGACAAAGAAAACACAATAAATGTCAGCCATCTTTGACAAAGTCTAAAGAATCTGTCTTGAAATTGCAAGATGAACTTTTCCCCCCTTGTTTTGTTTCACTACACCTTCCACTTGCAATGTGTGACTGGTTACAACACCTCATTTTATCTAGAATTAAAATCCAAATACAGGTCAAACATGTCAAGGTACATTCAACACAATCTTTGTCTGCATCTATATTTCAACATAACATGACTGGTACTGAAGACTCTTCTATCTGCATTTGGATTTTGATGCCAATTTAAAATGGGGTTTTCTTCTTGCTTCCCCTTAGTGAGCATGGGGTCTCCCGCGGCCTCTGCCCCTGCCAGCGCCACCTGGAGGTCCATCCATGCTGCTGCGTGGGTTTGTGATCGTCTCATCGACTGACAGGATGAGGCAGGCTGCCTCTGACGCCGCTGTCAGAGCATTGATCCGCACAATGGAGGGCTCCCAGACGCAGGCAGTGAAGTTGTCTGCAATGTCCTCGTTGTTGATATCTACACCGTACCACATACCACCCTGCAGCGAGATGACAGATGAAGCACAGTTTCCTGTTCCACTTCTAAATCTGAAGGCCATAAAAGTGCCCTCATGCCATGTGCTTTATTCAAAGTGTTTTGTAGGATTATGTAAGAATGTGTTTAATTTCCTACCTGTGCGTGTTTGGCACGTAGTTTGTTCAGGATGTTGGTGGCATCAAAGCCGGCGTTGTCACACAGCTGTCTCGGGATGACCTCCAGGGCCTTGGCGTACGCTCCGATCAGCAGCTGCTGTTTTCCAGGGATGGTCCTGGAATAATCCCGCAGGTACTTGGACAGCTCCATCTCTATGGCTCCTCCACCCGCTACAACGGAGTCATTCTGGAAAGGGGTTAAATACAAATTATACTAAATTGTACCAAATATTAAACATTTGTAAAATTTGAGTAAGTGATCTCTGTGTCTATGTGATGCACCCCTCTCCTGCTGGGTTCCCAAATCACATTCCTAGTTATCTACTCCCCCCCCCAAAAGTTAAAAAAACATCAGACTCCACCATGTACAACACAGCCTGATATCTCAACATTATGCCAAACATCCAGCAGTACCATGTGACGGTGGCACCACTAGCCTCACCAGTTAGTGATGCTCGGGTCAGGGTCTTTTAATACCCGCACCCACCCCGAACCGTTATGAAAGCCAATCCGCAACGCAATGTTTCTCCAAGTTATTGATAGCTTTGAATGCTGCTTTGTAACCCGCCCAACCGAACCCATGATATTTTCTAGAAAGCTTACCCAAACCCTGCCGACCCGCGGGTTATGGGTCGACCCGTGCATCACTACTACTCGCTTAAGGCAGTCGCATACAGAATAGAGAGCTGAGGTTTATGTTAACGGCGACAACCTTTAGCAGCTAATGCTATATAGCATTTGACTTTATACTTCAGAGTCCTGAATCTTTATAACAACTCCACACAATAAGTCATATAGGTGGAATGAACGGTAACACAGTGCTGTTAATTATTATATAACATTGTGTACTCCTAATAGCTACATGTAATTAGCCCTTTTGTACTCACTGGAAAACATGCACACACACACTCCATGTGTCAACTGACCTTGATGGCTCTGCGTACGATCATGATGGCATCGTGTAGCGATCGCTCCGTCTCCTCTGTGAACTGTTCTGCTCCGCCCCTCAGGATGATGGTGCATGTCTTCGCCTTCGGGCAGCCCTTAAAGAAGTTAAACCTACAGACAGACATGGTGGGTGTGAGCTGTCATGGTGCGTGTAACAATGTTATTCTCTGAAGAGGACGGACAAAAGATTTTCACTCGTCCCTCTTACCTCTCTCCTCCAAGCTGGACCTCTTCGAAGAGTTCACACTGTCCCAGGACATTGTCTGTCAGGGCACCTACTGAGGTCTGGATGGAGCCACCGCAGGCCTGCAGGTCACATTTCACACAATCAGCATTGTTTAAGGTAATTGTAACATAAAAAAGCGTTTGTAACACACAATTGGACTCAAACAAAAAGCCCATTTTTACACTACTGAATTTTACATTCCTGTATAGATAATTTATAACACCGCTGGGGTGAGATAATAGTATAACTGCATATCTTAAAAATGGAGTAAAATGTAATTTTCTGGAAAATACTAATTGAAAGACCAACCAAATAGTTTAAAGTCACATTTTCCTTTTCTTGTTAATTAAAAGTCTAATTTTAAAAACTTTTTTATTTTTATTTTTTACTGTAAAATCAATTTTAAGCATTTGTTTAACATTTTTGTTGGCCTTTCACAATATATATGTTGGCTATTTTCAGTGAGTCTGGTGTTAACAGCACCTGAAAGCCACAACTGTGATGCAAACATTCACTGACAGTCTGGCAGGTATTCTAGTCATCCAGCTTCATCCTTTAAGAATGCAGATGTATGGTTTAAAGACATGGGGTATTCAGTGTCTGTCTCTGTATGTGTCCTACCATCATGGTCCTCCTCAGATCCTCCTCCTGCACCCTGCCAGCACAGAACAGATCTCTGTCAGCGAAGTACTGGGTGGCCACATCACCGATGGGTAACTTGGACAAAACCACCTTGGCTCCTGACTGATAGATCTTCTCTAGTTTGTCGTACAGGATGTTCCACTCTGCGTCCACAATGGCCTGGTATTCCTGCAGAAAAGGGGAAAGAAGGTAAAAATTGGTTGGGGTTTTTTTTGGTTGTTTTTTTTTTTTTTTTTTTTTTTTTTTTTTTTTACAGAGAGCAAGGAGAAACATTTCAAGGCACTTATTTCACATCCTGATGCTGTGTTGTGATCTTCATACCTCCACAGATTTCACGCGGACCTCAGCGTTATCCTTCTCAGCCTTCAGCTCCAGCTCCACATTGAGCAAAGCAATCTTTGGATTGTCATAGCGTTTAGGCTGCATCTCAAACCCGGCATAGGAGAAGGTCTTCTTGAATGCAACCCCAGCGATCAACTGGGAATCCTGTGAAATTTAAATATAAAAAAGTATGACATAGATGGATTTGGAATTTTTTTTTTAAAGACGAAAAAAGGGGAAGAGAGACAAGAGATGTTTTAAGTAAGCTTCATGTAAACCTTAAGGTGCAGCCAATTTTCGACGTTTTTAACCTTGTTTTTAATTTCTTCACCCAAATTTTCCATGACCGACCCATAAACTTGTTTCGGTTGCTGTTCGATTTTCAATTCAATTGTAAATATATAGCACCAATTCATAACAGAAGTTATCTCAATGCACTTTTCCTATAGAGCAGGTCTAGGCCATACTTTTTATAATATTATTTATAAAGACCCAACAATTCCCACCATGAGCAAGCACTTGTCAATGGAGTTGTTGTCATATCTTGTATTAAGCAATTTCAGAGGGAAGTTGCGTAAGTGGGAGTAAAAGTAAAAGATACAAACCTCGAGAGCTCCTCCCTGGACCTTCTTGATGCCGATCATCTTCAGAGACAGCAGCTCGTCCAGAGACATGACAGCATCCACCACCATTTTGGAGAAGAACTCCTTCTGACCGGCAATTAGCTTGGAGTTCAGGGCTGTGGCTGCACACTTCTCCAACAGCTGCCTCTGCTCTCTGAGAGGATAGAGGGGAAAAATACATTTGAAAATGTACAACAGGACCAGTAAAAAGCGCAATTTAACTTCAGCCTAAAAGGTGTGTTCACACCAAATGCAAATTGCATTTTTTGCGCAGTGCGAATACATACATAGTCGATACAAAGAGACGCGAATGATGCGAACATGTGAAAATCATATTTGCGCAAGTTGAAAATATTCAACTTTCAACAATTCAAAATTCGCACATATCGCAGGGGCTTTGCAGAGTGTTGTGTGGGGAGGACCAGGTTGCTGCTTGCTGACAGACAGCTTTTGAGTGCTGGGGAGCTCGGATGAGAGAGCCAGGGAGGGGAAGAGCTGGAGCTTCTGGAGGCATAAAGCCTGACCAGATTCTGCCCTGTTCCGGAGCCGTTTAACGTCCCGGTGGGAGGAGAGCTCAGAGGTTTTTTTTTTTTTTTTTTTTTTTTTTTAACTTTGGGATTAAAAAGTGGATTTATCTTCAACCTCGCTTGAGAGAGCGGAGGTGCCGACCTCAACTGTCATTATTGTAGCCGCCGTCTGTGGGCACCCAGAGCAGAGCTCTATGATAGCTACTACTTCAGATTTATACAGAGAACAGACAAAAAAGGCAATTGCTTGGAGAAAAGTAAACGAGAACTACCTGGTAAATTCTGAAAATGTGTGTCTGTTAGTTGATTACATCAGTTGTACTTTACTATGAACCAAGTCAGCACTAGCCCTGATTGATCTGAACTCCATTAAGAAAACAAGCATTTTAAAAGTTGTTTGCTTGTTGTCTTGCAGACAGACCTGACAAGGCATGAAAGCTGTAGTAAGCCAGAAAGGGTGAATATTCGTGGGTTGTATTTACTCGCATTACTCGTGTGAGTAAAATGATCTGGTAGTCAAACTCACGCGAGTAACTCCACACGAATATTCGCCTCGCCTTTGGTGTGAACACAGCAAAGGATGCAATATTAATATATTGCTCATAGGAGAGATCAAACCTCAAATGCCATGCAAATAAACTGTTGTGTGTGAAAAGGGAGCACTTACTGCTTGTCATCTTTCTTCACAGAGACGGCAATCTCCTTGATCTTGTTGACAGCGAGGTTGGTGGCGTTGCGGAACGCCCTGATGATGGTCTGAGGGTGGAGACCCTCCTCCACATACGACTTTAGCTGCTTTAGGAACTCAGCGGCCAGGAGAGTGACAGAGGTGGTGCCGTCCCCAACCTGAGGGTAATACAAAGGAAAGAAAAAGATTATGAAAACCTATTATGTTACGATGACAGTGGAGATCCTCCTGTGTTGGTGTCAGTGTAAGATTTCAATCCACAACTTTCAATCTAGTGACAGATTTCAACAGATGTTCCGCCTTAATTAAAACAGAAACGGCCTCAAACTTTGAAAAACACACACACACACTTCTCACCTCAGCATCCTGGGAGCGTGCGATGTCCACCAGGGTCTTGGCTGCAGGGTGAACCACATCCAGCAGTTTCAGGATGGTGGCTCCATCATTGGAGATTGTGGCCTTACCTGGAAAACACAATCAATCACAAATTTTTGTTAAGATGAATTTATCCTGTAATCCATTCCTTCAATCCTTGTCTACCCGTCTCTCCTCACCTCTGCCATCCACCATCAGTTTGTCCATTCCCCTGGGCCCCAAGGTGGTCCTGACAGCCTCAGCAATCACCTAAAAAAAGAAAACCCAACAGGTACATTTAGACAGATTTAAAGCATATTTAGTTAGGCACATACTACACCCAGAAAAACACACACAACCAAGGAGAGAAAAGTTGTTTTTCTGACCTGGCAGGCATTGATGTTACTGATGAGCTGGGGAACGCCCTGAGACGAGTCTGTCCCCTCCTTCAGCAGGATAACTGGTGTGGGCTGGAGAGAGAAGGGGATAAAGGAAGAGAGAGGAAGGGGTGGTTGACAGAAGAAAAAAGGAAGAGAAAAATGTAAAAGACAGAAAGTGAAGAAAGCAAGTAAGCTGAACCCAAACCACTAACTTAAAATAAGTGAGGTATACTCGAGTAGTAGTGTGGCCCGGTTATCTACAAAAATGTGAATACTGCTGGCACACCTGTGCAGCCAGCTTGCTTCTGCATGAACATCACACAACACAGAATATCAGTGTCAACAGTAGGAAGCTTGACTATGGCCAAGTTCAGTTGCAGTACAAAAGGCAAAAAAATACTATTGTGTGAATAGTAGGTAATGTGGTTTTCATTTATAAAAGAATGGCTGAGCAATCAGTTCAATGTTACTGTTCATCATGTTTCAGTGAAATCATATCGTGATAATAATCTCATATGATCATAATGTGTCATGTTGCAAAATTCAGTTGTCCAAATTAATCATACCAAGCAAACTGTAATTAAAATTAATGATTGTACATGTGTACAAACTGTGGCACATACTTCATTGTATTAAACATTGTGATTTTGCATATACTTATTGTACCACAATATCTGAACAATATTCTTATAATATAACAATATTATTGTGATATTGAGTTCAGCCATGTCATCATTACCATTTAAGGTTATAAGCTAAAATGGTAAAACACATACAGGCTGAGGCTGGTACTGTAGCTTTAGGGTGTGATGCTTTTGTTACCCATCGGACATTCAGCTGTGTGACACTGTCAAAAAGCCGGATGTCTGTTTACAGTCTGCTAATAATATTACTCATTGTAGCAGATTACATGTCATAACACCTCATCATAGCCTCACAACACATATTACTATTTTCTGATCATTAGCTAGCAGATTTTGGCAAATGACGGTCATTAACTGAGTCTGGTCTTTGTCTGTTGCTCTGCATCTGTCTGCTTCAGTCAGGCATGGCTACCAAATCTCTGAACAAATACAAATGCTGAGTGGCCGAGCAATACGTTTAAGTTAATCGGTTGTCCGGTCTAGTTCCTTTACAGTAACTTACAGAACAGTTAAAAATGTTTCCTATGCAGCCACTCATACAAAGAGGCTAAACACACAGCAGCTAATTTGATAAAAAAAAAAAAGATGACTGGCAAAGCTGCAATGACAGGCGTTAACAAAACTAATGACAGACAAATGCTTAAAACAAAGTACCCTAAATTACAAGTTCAAACTGTAAGACAACTATGCGTAGATTATCTTTTATCAATAATAGCTAACGTTAACATGTTAGCTAGCATCATCGTTACGTATCCGCCCATTGATACCGGCTAATACTACGAAGCTAACACGGTCTGACTAACGATACATTTAAAAATTATTTTCACAAAATAATTGCTTCCCAAGACCGCCAAAAGGGAGCCATCTATATTAACACTAATCCAGATGCAAATGCTCGCAGACAAACTGAAGGATGGACATGGATTATACATTTGAGTTTGGGGCATGGATGCTAACTCACTCACCATCATCTTTGCAGTTCCTTCGAGAAGCTTTCCACCGACATCCAATCCCACAATGCTTTTCGGAATCACGAACTGCTGGGGGTGCGTTCATGAACATAATGCAGCGTTTTGTCAACGATATGAACTAAAACACAGACTTATTGATGAACAAGCTTCTTTTGTGCAATCGAATACTGTTAGTATAAATCACCAGTATGGAGCGTTCAATATTTGATCAATAAATAGGACATTATGAAATAAACAATCGTATGAATAAATTGTATAAAACATGTAAATAAACCAAAAAATTGTGACAGAAATGTAAGAAATGATTCAAACTCAACTCATTTTTATATGTTGCCCCAGGGAAGGTTTGGATGATACGGTATATCATCAAATATCGATATCATGGTATTCTGCAAAGTGGTACAGGGTTACGATCTTTTATATTCTGAAAGCTCCTGCAAGCGTCCCAAAGTATTGTCACAATAATAATGGTGAGATTTGTTTGATTTTGTTAAACAAATTCCTCAAATGTCAATGATTTCTTTCCTAGTAGGTTATATTATATTAGCGAAACCTGTTGTCACATTGAGGAAAGCATTGCTGTATGGAAAGTTGTCATCAGCACACAAACATGCTCAGACTTTCATGTGACATCATTTTCATGTCACTATCCGTTAACATGACATATGGAGCTTGCAGTCTGTGACTTTGCATACTGCGAGGGAAACAAAACAGAACACACAGCAGTACGCTCTGAAAATGTGCATTTCTTACAAGTACAGTGATCCAGTCGGGCTGTGTATTTGTAGAAGATGAGCTAATAAGTTTCATTCAACCATATAATTGTTTTGGATTTGGTGTGTTCACTTCCAAATGGTGCTATTACATTCCCTGCATCAACATAGCAGTAAAATGTGCCAAAAGTTTGGTGCGCATTCCTCTGAAAGCCCACGTTAAATGATGTTTTGACCCATCATTAGGCCCTGCAGTGGGTATCAGGCTCTGCTGTCATAAATCTACTAGGCCCCATGACAGGCGACACCATTCTCCAGCCCTGACCTAACTTTCATTTAAGCTGCCTTTAACTCCTGCTCTCACCCGAGCAAAGAGCAGATACTCTGCAGCTTGACCCGGCCTTAAATCTACATTCTATCTGCTTAGGGTAAACTGGCTTGATAGGCATCCCTACTTATCTAGCTCCACTAGTCTTACAAATAGTTATATCAGATAACTTTTCACACCATTCTCAGACCGATCAGTACATACCTTAAGTCACTGTGCTGCAATTGGTTTTATGCAACAGTGTGCATATGTGCATGCTGAAATATCTAAATAAATGAAAATGTGCTAAAAACAATTCAGGAAACACTTGAACTGAGTTTTTGTAATGTTTTGAGAACAGACAGGCTGCAGAAGGTGACCATGATCAGGCCTGGGAGGAACACCACACACACTGTGATGGAAGAGCGCTCAACAAGAGCAGTTGAAGCCACGAGGATATGAATGCTCCATGAGACTCCCAAATATCCCCATCTGTACTGATGCGCTTTGAACTGCTGGAAGGAGGAAGGAACAGAGAGGAGAGTCCACATGTTTCCCGCAGACAAAAATGACCATTAAAGGGGTACTGCAGCAATTTATCATTGCACTTCCATAAAGTTTGGGGGACTGGCGAGAGACCGATTAAAAAGGAACGGTCAAAATTGATGCAGCAGAGGCCGAGATATTCTGTTAATCAGACAATCTGACATTGTGTTCAGGTCAGCCATTTTCTGTTTTCTGAGGGCGGTACTTCAGTTGTGACTAACGCTGCATTTGCAGTTGCTAGGAAGAGTTAGTGTCTGTCATGCCGATCAAAGTCGACGTACAACAACCTGTATACCTGCGTCAGTCTCATCCACGCTCGTCGCTATTTTTGTAGCTGTTTTTTTTGTCACTGTCGTTTCTTTTTTAAATATTTGCACATTTTTGCTTTCATTAGATAGAACACAGTAGAGACAGACAGGAAATGAGGCGAGAGAGAGAGAGAGAGAGTGGGAACGACATAACTAAAATGGCCCCCTGCATGACTTTAACCGGGACAGTGCTATCACATGGTTAAGGCTTGTCTACTCCCTGAATGTATCTGACGAAACATACTTAGTCCCGCCTAACTAAACTCTAACTGGCTCGGTTGCTTTTTCAAGAGAGGAAACGGCACCGATGAGCACCACACCAGACCCTTTTTAACCACTGTGGATGGTAATTCAGAGGTCTGGAACCTGGCTACCAGTTTGTAACACAAACTGTTAATTGTTTCGGGGGGTTTTATCCAGCAGCATTTTCTCAGACTTGACAAAGTTCCTCCAGAGTCCAGTAACTAATTTTCCTCCAGTAAATTAGTTTAGTAAATAATAAAGCTGTAACAAAACTGGATGAAGACAAAAAAAAAGGAAAATAAAGGTTTGCAAGAACTGGTTTTAACAAGGAGGATAAGGATAATCCGAAAAAATAATAACTCTAGGCTTTTTTATTCTTTTATTAGATCATTTCATTGAAGATGCATGCAATGTAGTGACATAGCATGTACAGCCATTTGGAACACAATTGTTGTACATGCTACATTCCACCAAAATGTGAGAAAATATTTACCTTTTCCTGAGGATGGGACAGATGAGCCAGAGGTTCTCAAACGAGGAACTCAAAGCAGTAGGTGGTGAAGAGGATGAGGAGGCCTGCCGAAGGTTCTCCTAATTTGCCAGCACCTTCATCATCATAAGTATCACACTCTGTCCAGTAATACCCTGAAGCTGGGGAAGAAGAGTTTAATGTTCATACTGCAGGGGAAGAAGGAAGCAGTGAGAGGAGAAAGAGATACAGACCCACAGAGACCATGGCTGTTGTCCCAGTTCTCAAATCTGCTCAGAAATGGGGTGAAATGGTCCAGTGATGACATTAATTTGATACTGGAAGATAATAAACTATCAGGATAACATGATCTTGTGACTTTTGTCTAGTTGTACTTATTAGGAGTGGAACAAGCTGATAGATTTTCACAGTTTCAAACCTCTTTTTTTATAGTTAAAGTACAATGGCAAACCAGGAGGTAGATCATTTGTGCATGACAGTGACAATTTATCCATAAATTATGAATGTACAGTAAAGTAGCTGTAACAAACCTCTCAGTGTGCAGTGTGAGTGGCGCTCTGAAGGCAGCTGGGTTTGTTCCAACTGTCGAGGGTTCATTTGAAAAAGCTGCTGCCTTCAGAAACACTTAGCATGACAGATGCCATGCAGATTTGCATGAAAATGACATGAAACCAACGCATAGCGTGTACCGTACTGTATGCTGTGAGCCTACTGCATATACCTCACATGTGTTTTTGATCTTCAAGGTCTGCTATAAGTAAAATTTTTTCAGCTCAAACAGTGGGGACTGGACAATTCTGTCATATACTCTTCTGTGGAAGAACAGACTGATCTGCCAATGGGAATGTAGCTATCTAAAATAATTTGATTTGTACTATTAGACCAAATAACATAAGAGTTAAGAAATTAGGGTGTTTTTTTTTTTTTTTATAAGATTGGAAGCCCTTTCTTGATTATGTGTAAATTGTCCCATTGGAAAAAAAAAAATCAACGATAGCCAATTTGATGATGAGATATATTAACTTTTGTTTTCACTCACAGGTAAGGCAAATTTCTTTGTAGAGTACCGTTCAACAACAAGGCAAAGTGCTTTACATAAAACATAAAGAGGCATTAAGAAAATACATAAAAGAAACAGGGAAACATAAAAAAACACCTTTTTAAAAGTAAAATAAGCTTAAAATAAACTAAAATTTAATAAAAGAATAAAAAATAGCAGTGCAGTTACAGTACAGTGCAAGATATGAATACATAGCCACAAATTTAGAAGTGGTGACAAATGTTCTTGAATGCAGCTTTTGATACGTCTCGCAGCTGTGCTGAATGTACAACTCTGATTGGCTTGCGGCTTGTGAGTTGCAACCTGCATTGTGCTCGATATCAGTATCAGCATGTATTACATGGGCGGACCTGTCGTTCTGCTGTATATTCAATAGAGCAGACCCCACCCATACAGATACTCTCAACAACAAATCACGCGCTCACAATCTTTTACCAAGAACTCGCGCGGAGTTTAGATATTGTACACAGACCTGTGGCGGGAGACGTTGAACAGATCAGGATAGAAACGATTTCGTTGTTTTGATATTTAAAATAGGATCACAATAAAGTAGGATAGCAGAAAGAGTTGTGACAATAAACGCCTTTACTGGAGGACAACGCAAAGATGGATAATTTCGGAATATATGCGGTTTTCGGAGTAAACGGTCCGCCTCAAAGGCTGTTAAGGTAACTTACGATAAACGAATGTAGAACAGTGACGTTAACGAACAGTAGCGTTAACGTTAGCTAGTTGCTCACCTTGAAACATGTCTGCGAGCCTTAATGTATCTGAACCGCAGCTCAAGCGTTGTTTAAATAACGTGTAAGGAATGGTCACTAGCTCACGTCTTAAACCTTTATCTGTTGCTCCTCATTGGCGCCAATTAAAATTAGCCGTGTTTCTAGAGAAGGAAACGTCGGCTAGCCCCTCCGTTTTTGTGAAACACATGCCAATAAATCCATCTTTAGCCTAATTTTCTGGATAGCAAGATAGACCACTATTGTCTTATTTCTTTGTTTTTTTTTATCGTGTCAGTGTTGAAGGTTCGTGCAGGGTGTCGGTTGCTGTTCCCCCAAGTGTCCGCCAGGTGGTGCTGTTCAGCAGCGGGCCGTGGGGGGACATTATCTGCGTCGACGCGGAGCTCAACGATGCTGATCGGATACCCATCACCATCGGAAAACTGACTCCATATAACAAGTAGGTTGACTCTCAGGGTTTTGTCCCCATGATATCATTATGACTGCTTATTTATATAGTTAACAGTGTTGTGATATTTCTGCATGCTGTCCTGTGCTGTCATCAAATCAGAATATAAATAGTCTGATTTCATGAGTAAGCTTTCATTATGACCTCCAGGTGCCTGTCATGGGAGCAGTGGGAAGAGGAGACATGGACAGACAGCGTCACACTGAATGTCACTCTGGAAGGAGGAAACCTGGTAAATATAGAACAAACCCTAAGATTCAGTACTAAATGGCATGCTGGGAATAGCCAAACAAACAGCCATGAGAACTTGGTATTCTGTTGTTCCAGCTAATAGCCAAGCCTTGAGACAATAAGCATGGAAATATAACACAGTATTCCTTAGGCAGTAAGTCAATATATCCTTTTATAGTCTTCATTTTTAATTAAAGAAGTGAATACTGATTAAAATCTATAAGTCTGTTCCTACACAAGGATTCATGA
Organism: Siniperca chuatsi; assembly: GCF_020085105.1. Taxonomy (NCBI): domain Eukaryota; kingdom Metazoa; phylum Chordata; class Actinopteri; order Centrarchiformes; family Sinipercidae; genus Siniperca; species Siniperca chuatsi. The sequence goes on from NC_058063.1 coordinate 8,234,328, forward strand.
ATCTTGTATATATTTTTTTCCCTCAGGTAAAAGCAGATTGGTCAGAGCCAGAGCTCATCCTGGCTGTGAAGGAATACACACCAAAGGTAATCTGTGTGAATGAAATACTAATACTAGTATTGTAGTAGTAGTTTGTGTTGCAGCGTTGTATTCTGGTCTATCGAGGCTAATGTCAGAAGAGAAATTGGTTCATCTTGTTTGCCTACAGTGATTGTTTTTTCCTGTTATGACTGTTGAATATTCATGCAGAAATTCTGAGGGACTGACACGGAAATCGGACCCATAGATGAATGACACATTACTGATAGCTGTTTTTGTAACAGCTTCCCTTCCCAGTTTACTCTTTAAGGCATATTTCAAACATTAAGTATTCGCTCAATGATAAATGACACAGACTGTTCCGACCGTCCCAGGACACTGTGGCTCCCCTCAGGGCCCGGGAGCTCAACGGCAAGAGGAAGAGAGGGCGAACGTCAGAGGAAGACGGTGACGAGAATAATGTGACGAAGAGAGGGGAAGAAGAGAACGTGTGTCCAAATGTTACCGTGGAGAAGACCACGCCTGTGCGAAAGGCCAGAGGTCAAACCAAAGGGGGCCAGAAGCTGTTCAGCAGTGGAGGAGATGCAACAAAGATGAAGGGAACAGGTGAGAGAGGCAGCATGTTGTGTGTAAAATGAGAATGCTGTCGTTTATGATGTCCAATCCATGACTTCACATCACTGTGTACCAAATCAGCAAAAATCCATCTTTATTTATACATGAGATAGCATAAAGAGTTTTGTGGATGGAATGCAACCAAAAAGATGTCTTAATGCCTGTGTGTGTATTTGCTAGAGGTGGTAAGAGTGTTTGTTTAAAAAAAAAAAAAGTATTTGTGAGTGTGTAAGCCAGAATGGTATAGCAAATCATAATTAGTGTTAGAGACACTCCCGTGGCTCAGTGTGGAGGAGTAAAGCATTTCTTTGTGTACTGTCTCTTCTATCAAAGCTCCTTTCCTCTCTCCTTTCTACAGCTAATGAAGCGCAGGGGATTGTGGGAAGAACGCCTCCTCAGAGCGCAGCCAGGACGAAGAGTAGGCAGGCCAAGACTCCCACACACAGTGAGTTTGTGCATAACATTTTAGATGTTTTTTTTATCTTATTGTCATATTTATTCACTTTTCAGTTCCATAGCTGGTACTTTGATGCACATCGCCCACCTGAGTTCACAGAATGATGATATTTGTTTGTGTAGTGAGATGTGTTCAGTGCAGGAATGTAACATAAATTTGAACAGGCCATGACGCATTCCAAGTGTTTGTAGGTTACAGCTACCTGGGTAGCATTGTTAGAAAATATCCTTATTCGCTTTCTTACCAACAGTTAGACGAGAAGCTCAATACCACTCTCATATCTGTCCGTCACACACGAAGCTGGAGCCAGGAGCTTAGCATAAAGACTGGAAACAGGGGGAAACTGTTAGCCTAGCTCTGTCCAAAGATAACAGATCCATCTACCAGCACCTCTAAAACTCACTAATTAACAACCTACGAACCCCCCCGAGTCTTGTCTCATGGAACAGATACTTTTTTACTAGCACTTGTATTGATCCATGCGACCCGTAATATTTTACTCTCTGAAGGTCAACACACACTGGAGCCGTATGACACGTGTCAAAATAGGCGGCGTCTTCTGTTCCATCTGTGCGTCAGGATTGGCCACTGTCTTATTTCACATCAACTCTCCAGAAAAGGAGCAATTTTAACCACATTCGCTCCTCGGATCGGCAAATCCCAGCCACTGCACTCTGACTATTCCTATCTACTTCTTTACGCGACTACTGTTTGACTGGTGCATCTGATGTGAACTTTGGGTTCAAGGTCTTTGAAATGTTCTCTACCCTCTATCCTGAGGTTGTGTGTGAGACATTAACACTTAAAATAACAAACCTCTGGTTTTCCTGCAGGCCCATTGGTCAGCCCGTCAGGCCGCTGGGGTCAGACTCTATGTCCCATCGATTCTCAGACAGCTATTCTGATTGGAGGGCAGGGAGCCAGGATGCAGTTCTGTAAAGATCCCATGTGGAAGCTCTGCACAGGTCAGTCAGTCATAAACAACATTTTGGAATCTGTTTCATATTAGGCTCCAATGAGAGTTGTGTTTTAAGGGGGTTTTAGTTTCCGGTGGGTCCATGTCAGAGTGAGTGTTCTTGTCTCTGTCCAACAGAGGACATGTCCTGGGTTGCAGCAGAGACTCTGGCAGAGGGTCCAACACCAGAGGCCAGGATCGGCCACACAGCCATCTACGACCCGGACTCAAGACGGATCTTTGTGTTTGGAGGCTCTAAGAACAAGAAGTGGTTCAACGACGTTCACATCCTCGACACACAAAGCTGGAAGTGGACCATGGTGGAGGTGTGTGTGTGTGTGTGTGTGTGTGTGTGTGTGTGTGTGTGTGTGTGTGTGTGTGTGTGTGTGTTTTGCATGTTTTAACTCCACAAGTCAATTTTTGCCGCTCTTCATGTCCTCCTCCCCTCTCTCGTCTCCTTCAGGCTCAGGGTAAGGTTCCTCCTCTGGCCTACCACAGCTGCAGCATGTTTCGGGGTGAACTGTTTGTGCTGGGAGGGGTGTTTCCTCGTCCAAACCCGGAGCCCGACGGCTGCAGTGACTCACTGTATATCTTCGATCCAAACCTCTCCATCTGGTACCAGCCTATTGTAACTGGCGACACACCCTCCCCCCGCTCAGGGTAAGATGGTTTGATCCAAATGTCAGTCCTTCTTTCACAAACATACGCACATTTAATCACTTCATTTTCTCCCGGTCTTATACTTCCTCTTTGTTTCTCTTTCAGTCACTCTGCATGTGTGATGCAGCAGAGGAAGATCTATGTATTTGGTGGATGGGACACTCCTGTCTGCTACAATGACATGTACATGTTAGACCTAGGTAAGCCACACACCCGCTGGTTTTCATTGGAAATCCCTGGTTTCATGCACGCACATATACTGTATCCTGATACAGGTGTAAATACGTAGCACTGCATGTATTATTGAAACTGAAATGTGTTTGTGTTTCTTAGGTCTGATGGATTTTTCCGCTGTAAAAACAACTGGGAAAGCCCCCTCTCCTCGAAGGTACACAACCAAACAAAATGTATCAGACACACTGATTATCAAAAACTGTCAATAACCAAAAGCTGGTATTGGATGTCTGGTCAGGTTCATAATCTTTTTTTATTTATTCTTTGATTAGATAGTTCTTGATTTACATCAGAATTTTGCCAATTTTAGACTTTTATTTAGGCAAAGTTCTTGTGTTTATTTTTGTAGAAATGCATATATTCCTCAAAATAAGGTTTTGATAATCGTCTTGCTATCAGTACCATAACTCAGATTTTATCTGTACTGGTATCAAGAAGTTTCAAACAATATCAAGTCTCATTTGCAGCACTTGTGTATTTAGTGTGTGTATGTGTGTGTGTTTTCCAGCTGGCATGGCAGTGCTGTGCTCTCAGACACTAAGTTCCTGATCCACGGGGGTTACAACGGAAACAACGCTCTCAGTGACACCTTCATCTTTGATATAGGTGAGAGGCATATTTTTTTATGCAAAAGAGTCCAGAACGCATGTCGAGGAATCAAACGATTGTTTTCATTATCTATTCATCTGTCTATTATTTTTCAGTTAATCCTGTAGTCTATAAAATGAACAACAGTCCAAAACCCAAAAATATTTAGTTTACAGTGATGAGGGGAAAAAATGGAGAAAAGCAGCAAATCCTCACATTTGAGAATCTGAAAACATCAAATGTTTTTCTTACAATTTCTTATAAAGCAATAACCAGTCTGGTAGTAAAAAAAAAAAAGTATCGAAAAGAATGTGTGAATTTACAGAAATTGCACAGTGAATATGGTGGCCTTGTACAGTACATGGGTACATAAGGTAGTGTGGCCTGTAGACTAGCATTACGACCAGGGCTGCAGCTAAAAATGTATAGAATTATCGATTAATCCGGTGATTGTTTTCGTCCTATATAAGTAATCAATTAATCGTTTGATCTATAAAATGTTAGAAAACAGTGAAAAATGGCCAGAAAACTAAAGAGACCAGAAAAAATCATATTACAGAAGCTGGAACCAGAGAATTTAGGCTTCTTTTTTTTTTTTTTTTTTTAATGCCACAAAAGGATTAATCGCTAATCAAAAAGGTTGCTGACTGACTGAGCAATTAATCAACTAATCGCTGCAGCTCTAATTACAAAACAAAGATTACATTATTATACTTGTTACATTATAGATTTTACATTATTAAACTAATCACTATATCTTTGTTTTATTGGCTCAGACACCAACAGCTGGACGGAGGTGACACTCCCGCAGCTGTCTGTCCCCAGGGCGGGGCACTCCCTCATCACCATGGAGACAGCCGGTCACCACCGTTTCTCAGAGGAGGATGAAGATGTGGACATGGGCTCCGTCAGCAGAACTCTGCTGGTGTTCGGAGGCGGAGACAACGAGGGCAACTTCTACTCCGACCTGACGACTGTCGCTGCGGAGGAGCTGCTCGGTGCAATTTAAAGAGCGAGTCAGCTGAATCCTCACTCCCTGACTGGATGGGAAGCTATTTTAACACCTACAGACTCTTTATTATTTATATTCCTATAGTTTGTCTTTGTTTCCTGTTGTTGTTGTTGTTATTGTTTCAGCCCTCTCTTCTTTCAGTTAGGTTTGTGCTTTGAAAGGTTTTTTTATTATAGTATGGGAAAATGTGCATGTACGATGTACAATTTGGGCATTTCATGAATACAGATCTCAAAAGCTAAACTGCCATTTTTCCTTCAAACATTTCAGATTATTTTAGTCATTAAGCACATTCAAATTTTTATGTGCGAAGTTTAAAGCTTTTCGAGTTCTTCCTCAGGTAAAATGTATTTTTATTTTTGATTAATTTAGCTGTGCCTTTTTTCTTTTATTTCAGTAGCCCTGATATTTGGAACATGTTGCCTCTGGAAAGCTGCACGTGGGTTAAATGTCTTTCGTTATCTTCAAAATCATGGTACTTTGTAATCATCACCAAACTTCTGTGCGTGCTTTAGTGAGGGAAAAAAATCTCAATTCATGTTCCTGTGCTGTTCCATTTTGCACTTGGCTTCTGTCTTTACTTAATAAACATTTGATTTTCTACACTGTCTTTTTAAACAAAATCTTCTTCTCAATGACATCTCTATAAAGAAAGTAAGCCACGTGTGCAGAGATGTAGAGACAGTTAAACCCACTTAGACTCGACTTTGACAACCTGTTCCATTTGCAGACCTTGCAACACCTTTTTAGTCTGACTTAAAACGGTAGCATCAAACTGATGTCATTTAAATGAGGTTTGACATGTTAAACAGAAAGGCCCAGTAATAACATCCCTGGTAACTCAACACTATCATGAGCTAATGTCAGACTAGCAGAGTAACACTGATGTTATCTTCAAAGAGCCAGAGCTAAATGGAGACATTTTAATAAAAGATTAGTGGAGCTCAAGAGGGATTATCTTTCTTTTTCGTTTCTGCCAGATTGCTGATAAAAGTGTCATGAATGTGGCTGTTTTTTAACTTTTAACATTTTCATTGGATTACAGCCAGCCTCTTTGGTAACAGCAGGTTTGCACAAGTCTGTTAAAGCCCACTTATTTAATGTACGAAACCATCGGCATATTAAATGTTTCCATATCTGTTCAATCCCCAGAGCAGAAATCGTACTATAGGGCAACATATGACCACTCCCAAATAAAGATGGAGCTATCCTGGAATGTGTATTTTATTTAAAAAAAAAGATGAGACGTCCAAGCAGGAACACATTTATTAGTGACATCTGTTTAAAAAAAAAGATCATTTGGCCTGAAGAAGTGCAACCTGACTCTTGACATAAGCACCAACAGAAGACAGAGAGAGCCTATTATCATACTGGCTGCTTTGTTGTGGCGAATGATTTAACATCAAAACACATCTTTGCCAGCAAATACCAAAAAAAGGGGAAAAAATACTTTTTTTGGTATCTTACTAGAAAACAGACTGGCAAAATCAGTTGGAGGCCATAAAGTTTCACCTACTCTGTTGGCATTTCCTCTGGCGATGCAAAGGAAAGACTGGCTTCCTCAAACTTTTCAATCAAAAACAAATCAGTTTCCTCATTTCCCTTTAAGACTTGTGGATGCATGCCTTTTCCCCACTTGATTCTTTCACTGTAAGTCAAAAAATATGCAATGGAATTAATGGGATTTCTGTTCTCTTATTACTCAAGCACATCATGTTGCGATTGTAGCACAGCCTGTACAGATACAGCCTATTTTTGGCCTTGCTTCTTACTTCTTTACTAATTTTTACACATGCTGTGAGTCAGCACCTACTAAATTGCCAGGGTAAGGAAGGATTGTTACCCTTTCGGTCTGTTAGGCCATGATGAGTCTGAGTGCAGGGCTGTGGTGGGGAACTTTGTCTCGTGGTGTGAGCAGAACCATCTGCAGCTCAATGCGGCAAAGTCTAAGGAGCTGGTTGTGGATCTACGAAGGGCCAAGGCACTGGGGCCCCCGGTTTCCATACAGGGGGTCAGTGTGGACATGGTAGAGTATTACAAGTACCTGGGAGTACACTTGGACAATAAACGGGACCGGGCTAAGAACACTCAAGCTGTTTACAGGAAGGGCCAGAGCCGCCTCTATTTTCTGAGAAGGCTGACAATGCTGAGGATGTTTTATGAGTCTGTGGTGGCCAGTGCTAGCCTGTATGCTGTTGCATGCTGGGGCAGCAGGCTGAGGGTAGCGGACGCCAACAGACTCAACAAACTGATCCGTAAGGCCAGTGACATTGTGGGGGTGGAGCTGGACTCTCTGGCGGTGGTGTCAGAGAGGAGGATGCTGGCCAAACTACATGCCATCTTGGACAGTGTCTCCCACCCTCTCCATGACGTGCTGGTCAAGCAAAGGAGTACCTTCAGCAGAAGACTTATCCCCCCAAAATGCACCACAGAGCGCCACAGGAAGTCATTCCTGCCTGTGGCCATCAAACTCTTTAACTCCTCCCTCTAAGTGTCAGTCTGTATGACCCTAGGTCAGCTTCCAGTTATGAATGTAAAGTGTGTGAAGCGTTCCTGAGTAAATAAAGGTTAAAATAAATACAGGAATGTTCATGCTCCAATGTATTTAGATCATACGTGTGACAACGTGATGGAGAATTCGAATGCTGTTTGAATCAGATGTCACAGTAATGAAGATCTGCATATTGCCGCAGAGTTACCTACAGTAGGGCTGAGCTAGAATCTTGTAGAGATGAACTGAAATGCAAAAAGGCTGGAAAGACAGCCTGACAATAATGTATCAACAGTCTGGTGATGTGTACAGGATGCCAGCCTCTACAGAGAAAATGACTGGCTACATATTAAAAATAACTATTACAGCCTCAATCTGGCCGGATACATTTGGCACCCTGAAATAGGAGACTGGAGATAAAAAGGCTGGTATGTTTTTTTAATGTTCATCCAATGAGACTTAAAAATACCCTCAAATCAGCTGCAATTAACAGCCTACAGTTCTACCTCCTACTCAGAGTGTCATTTCTTCTCCAAAGCAAAATAGGAGTGTGGCTGCCAAAAATTGCATTTTCATCCAAATATTTGTGGGTCACACAGCAGGAAATAATGTCAGGATAGGCTGTGGGATCTATTTTTATTTATTATTTATAGATAGATTATACTCTGTAATATATTCAGGCATCCTGCAGATGGCGGCATTTCAGCACATTTCCCCCAGCAACAAACTAGACTCTTGCTCAAACAGCTCAGGTAAAATCTTAAAAAATGTAGAGTCAGTGAGTTCATGTGGTCATTAACATGGTCACAAAATACTGTACAATACGGGTGACATCCGCTCTCCTGTGATCCACCATCAAATTGGACATGCTCCAATACGCTGAAAAAGAAAAAGAGGACATATTCTGTCAGTTGCATTGGTTTGAGTGTAGCCTACACTGATAGATAAGTTACGAGAAAGGCCCTTGATACGGTAACTAGGTTATTAATGATATGGATATACTTTTATGCAGTGAAAACAGAGGTGTTTGTCAGTGTTGGCTATATACCCCTGAGTACACTCCTTCCATCATCAGGGATGTGATTTTTCCCTTGATTCATCGGGAAATCCTGCCAGTTGAATGCTCTCCCAGTCATTACTAACAAGCCTCTCATAGCCCTTCATTTCCTGATTTCTTTTTTATTTTCTCCATAACATCCTTGCATTGTGCGAATGGTGAATATTTGGTATTGTGACTAGTCCCTGCAGACCTCCCGATTGACAGAGTTCAGACATCACCACTTCCAATGGCAGCCACATCATCTTCGTCAGTCCATGGCTGTTGCTAAGTAACTTGAAAATGTCTATAGCTGTCAGCATCTCACAGCCACACTCATGGGTACGTATTAACAAATGACACTTTATTTCTACAGCTGTGATTGTAATGAGGACCCATAATTCAGCCACGCCAGAGTATAGTTTAATAATTGGCTTTAGCCTCATAAATCTGGATAAAAACGATTTCCCACCAAAATTCTGTATAGTTAACAAAAGAAGGAGGTGTTTTAGCGTTTTATGGAGTAGCCTAATGATTAAACTACCCTTCAACCTGAGGATCCCCAGTGTCAGCAAAGATCACCATGCCTGTCAGCAAGGCACTTGAGTAAAAATGTGACAATTTCATTTCTTTTTGAGTGTTATTTTTTTGTTTACACAAAGTTTCATGTATTGCATTGTAAAGCTCAGTAACTGACGTAAATTGAAAGCTACTACTACGCTGAATTCTGAGAAGTGTGTGACAGCTGAAAGTAAACAAGGATGTGACTCCCTTGTAGAAATATCTGGCAGCTCCTGTAGGCACCATGTGAGCATCACCTGCAGAACTGGAGTTTCCAGAGAGATACGGAAAGAGGAAAAAGATATAGGTTATGTGTGCATACAAATGTTTGTAAATGAAACAAATCTTAACAGACCTGAGCTGCTTTGTAGTGGTGTTGTTAAGGGTAGCCTCCCTGAAAGAATGCAGCTCTTCATTCATCCTGGGATGTGGATTTTCTGTGGGCACCTGTACAAATTTGCAAGTAAACAAATTACCAAAAAGCAACAGACACACAAGTGAACTTAGGGCTTTTGGGGCCCCTGGGGGTCTGGGATTCTACCTTCAGTAAGCTAGGGTACGTCCCCGGCAGGATGTGAAGAACAAACACAGTCTCCCGCACCTGCCATTTACCAACCTGGAGGAATCGCGGTGACCAGTAAAGGCTCGGAAAAAGCCGAGCAGAGACGACGTCGAACGAACCCCCTCCCTCCCCAATCCTCCTCTTTCAGTCGTGGTGCAAGCAGCCATGTTGCCGCGAGCTTGTTCCGGTATCAGGGCAGGATCGTGCGCATAGACTGCATTCGGGCGCAGCTCCTCGCCTCTCTCCCCCTGTCGCCCGTGACACGCACCTCCTAACAAGAAAACCCCAGCTTACCGATAATGGATTTTACAACTTGATGATTCCTCCTTCAGTCGACTGGTCACGGAAATAACAGCAGTCGGTGTACCGACAGGACGAACTGGTATATCGCCACACTGCAGTGCAGCACTGGTGAACGACCTTATTCCAATCACGCAACACAAGGAAGAGCGCCGGTGATTTCCGTGGATTTTGAGTTTTGTGGGTTGCTCTGTGGCAGTCACCGCTACTGCGGCCGCAGGAGGATAAGCTAACTAGCTAGCTTTGCTTCGAAAGAAACACAGAATTGGTTAGCTACATGGGCTAATATTGGCCAGACAGTTAGCTAGCGCAACAAATTAATTCGTGTTTCTCGCCTGCCATGTGACCATTTTACATGGTGCTGCTTTTATTTTTCGGATACGCTACCCTGGATATCTCGCTGGGAACATTTAGAATTGTTTTGTGTGAGTTGGGAAGGTCGAGACCTCGCCGGGAATAACTTTGGCCTGAAAGTTTGTAGAGCCCGGACCTGGTTTCAAACCTGAAAGGAAACATCTCTGCCACAGAAAGATAAAAAACAGGCGTCGACACTGCGTTATGAAAACGACGCTGCATAAACATTTGTTGTAGATTTCGGCGACAGTCGGGTCTTCCTCAGACGTTAGTTAGCAACGTTACAGGTTAGCATGCTAGCCACCTAATTGAACCTTGTCTTGTTCAATACAACCGTTGCCCAACTTTTCTTCAAGCTAGCCCAAGTAGCTAGCTGGCCAAAACGTCACAGCATCAGGCTGGTAGCTGGCTGGACACCATCGACGCTGATAAAGGTTGATTGGGAACTGAATGTTTTCACACCCAGACCGAAGCTAAATAAGACATTTGCTTTTTCCTGTTTTGTGCTTGTTGACAAACATGGGACGTGTGGTTGCTGCTAGCTAGTTTCTAGCTAGCTGGCCAACTCGGCTAGCCACTGATGTGGGATTCAACTTGTTGATTTACGGGCTATCTGTCGTGCTGCTAGCTGGCTAGCACTGGACATCTGTTGGAAATTTCCCTCTACTATCAACCAGACAGGTTTTAAATGTACAATAGAAACTGAAGAATCGTTCTTGTTTCACCGTTCCTTTCCCCTTTTTGGCAACTTCAAGACTTTCAAAAATGTCAACAAGGATCCCACTGGTGCAAGTAATTGAAAATTCGACCGGGCAGGTAAGAGTACCTCTAAGATAAATCTCCAAAATCATGTTATAGTTAATATTTACCCATAAATCTGCTTTAGTAGAAAATTCTTATATGCTGTGGAGAGGGGCCCTGTTTGGCCTTCCAGAGTCTCTGGTGGTGTCTTAGCCTTTTCTCTGTCTCTGTTGTCTTTGCCACACAGCAGTGATTCACCAGGTTGCCTACACACTCACACTGGATTTCTCCTTGCAGAATAGAAGAACAAATTTAGGTTTCTGTTTAGTCTGTGTGTTAGGGCATGTCCTCCCACTTGACTTTTCATGACTTTGACCTGTTGCAGTACAGACAACCCTGGCAGCCTGTTCCACATGAATTCTGTATAGTTGACAGAACAGAAATACAGCATCCACATTTTAACCCAATGCATTATTATTTCGCCAATGTACACTTGTGTCAAGTGTTCTTTATGCATCCCTGTCCATTGGAAACACTAATAATCCATTAAGTGTCAAAACAATCAAGTGGTGTTTCAGAAATTCCATCTTTCTAAAAGAGAAGATGGTTGACTTTTGTTGGAGACTTGATAGATTATGTTATTTCATTTTTAATTTATAATATGGATTTAGGACTTCAATAGTGCAAGCAGGGCCTCAGAAAATCCCCTGCAGTGATGGTCTCTTGGAAGAAAAAGTTAATGTATTATTATTGTGCAGGACAATCTTGACATGGGAACCTTGAATATACCAAAGCTGCAAGTACTTGCTGTTTATTGTTGCAAGGAAGAAGCATTGGTGGCTGTGTGATAATAGAGAACGGGCTTACAATGTGTTGGGTGCAAATGCAAACTTGTAAGAAACAGGATTAATAAATACATTGTACACAAAGGGGTTCAGAGCGATGGTGGAACAGATGTAGATTTAAATTCAGAAGTACAGTTAAAATTGGCTCCCAGATGTTGAGTTGGAACTGGCATTTCTGGGTTTGGTACAGTGGGTGATTGAGGGCACTCACAAACAATACACATCCTCTTTTGACCAAAACCTACTGACCCTTATCTAGAGGGCTCCTAAACACACTATTAACACCATTTCATCAATACATGTGTCAAAACTGCAAAGGATTTTGAGAGCTGGAGATTCAAAAAGATTGCATGTTTCATGTTTCCATTCAGTTGAGTAGAAAAACACATTGGTAGTGTGCTTTAAAATTTAAAAGACAAAGAAACCCCGGCTGTCCTATGTATATCATTATTAGAAGGCTGGAACAAAGCCCTTGCTTCTAAGACTACAGTTATCTGTCTTAATATTGTAGACAGTTTTATCTGTAGATTCACTGTAATTATGAAAAAGGCACACACGCTCACATGAAAACCATTATAGTTTCCAATACAGATCAAGACCTGCATTATTTGGACAGCTGTTGACAAGCATCATGTGATGAAAAATCTCTTATGTGAGTTTGGATGGAAAAATTTGTGTGACGTGTTGACAGGGTAGCCACCGAATAATGTCAGCACGTGTGTGAAGCTAAACCCATTTCTATATTTGTGTTGCTTGAGTATCTAGAGGTGTATGAATGTAGCTGGGGTGAGGATTTGGCGTGATAGTTTTAGCAGTTGGTCAGTAGCTTTGAGTGTAGCAACATAAATAGAGAAAATGTACACACTTAAAAAGCATTTGCTTAAAACCTTTGCTAAAAATAAGTTCATAACAGTGGCTATGACATATAACATGATAAATATGGGGAGTGTTATTAAATGGTACTTTTGTTCAATCTGTCCAAAGAGCTGCACCCTCTGTCAAACTGTTTTCTACCCGAAACATTGAAAGCCCAACCCAGGTGTGTAAACTACAGCTGCACAGCCAACCAGACTGCAGATCTGCTCTTACCGGCCAATAGGGAAACCCCTTGGCGTTGGAGACTCAAAGGTTAAAAGATTTAGTCTATCTTCGCTTCTTGTACAAATAAAATGCTGACGGAAGTTGTCTGTTGATACCATGATCTCACTGCTTGTGTTGGTGTATGTGCTGGCTTGTCTCACACAATGGATCACTGCTTCCATTAGAGTGTACAGGAAAGCAGATCGACAGCTAGGTTGGTATGTAGTTCTAATAAGTACACACACACACACACACACACACACACAGTGACACACACATATTCTTACATGGCTGCACCCTTACCTGGAACAGAGGTCATAAACAAACACGTCTTTGACTATAGCAGCCTCACACACAAACACACACACGGCCTCTCCATATCCAGTGGAATCTTTAAGGTTGATAGTCATAGTTAAAGTTTGGTGTGTTTTGAAAATATTGGTATAACACACACTTGTACAAACACAACATGTACTAACAAGTATTAACCTTTTTTAATATTAGCCAACTTCCTCATTGAATTCAATGAGACCACTGTTTTGGCCTCTGCTAAGGACCTCAGCAAAAAACATTGATCAAAAAAGTTAGACCTGGCTCTACGTTAGTCGCAGTGCAACACTATCTAACAACACACTGCTGGCTAGTCACATACTTGCAAGCGTACATAATGGGTAGAATAACTTGTAGTGTTGTAGATGTGCAGCATTGTTCAACAGGCCACATGAAGGTAGGTCGGACGGAGATAAACAGCAGCTTTGATAACTTCACAGTTGTACACTCTGGCTTAAAAGAGTATAAAACCAAAGTGCAGTATCTTTGTAATAACCGTCATCTGAACTTCCTGGTATGCCCTGTTTGTGTACCCTTTTATTGACGCTCCTGTACCAATACGGCCCCTTGTGGTGTTTTGTTCTAGTGCTATTGTTGTTCTGAATGGACCCTTACTCATCCTACAGCACCAAGTGAGGATTTAGGGATGGAAGAAAAACGTTTGGGGTCATAGCAAGTCCTTAACTGGGTTTGTAGGCAAAAGGTTACAGATGGATACTCCCACACAAACACAGTCTGTTTTAACGGCCATGTATAGAAAGCCTTCGGTGTCAGGTCTCAAGATACAGGACAAAATGGCACTGGACATGAAGACGGGCTGAGTGTTGACATGACTATCTTTTGCTGTCAAAGACTTAAGTGTAGCTATATTTTGATCTGATTAGCCAATGTGTGCCACCTGGTAAAAGCAGATATTCTCTATTCATAGCGTAACAAATTAAATAGTATTTATAATTTTCTTACTTGGTTGAAGTCATTGCATCTCCCGGATGAACACCACGGTTGAATCTCAACTTAACAAGTTCTCGTCAACCCCACTAACTCGACGTTCACTTCACTTGCCTTTCCTCTGCTCTGCTCCGTGTGTGTGTGCTAGCCTCGCCCTCTGTGAAACACATGGAGCAGAGCAGCAAAACGCAGTAAAGACTCTTATGCTGAGCTGAAATGAGTGCGCACAAATTAGGTAAATAGCAAATAAAAGATTTTGTTTCTTTATTTTAGGGGCAATGGTAGGGGAAACACTGCTAAGGGATAGCTCCCGCAGTGGAAACGGTATTGCCTAATCTCTACTAGTAGACACATTTATACTGTCAGACGTTATATACGGTCATATCGCCCAGCCCTAAGCTAAGGCCCTTGTCTACACGTATAACAGATATTTCTAAAATATCTCTGTACACACGAGAACACAGAAACAATTACAAACGCTCAAACAAGCATCAGCCATTGTTGTTATTTCAGGCACATGCTCATTACACAAAGCAACACTAGGCATGCGTGAATTGAGGTGCTGACGTCATTTTATTTCCACACGGATACACGGACACCAGAGTTTTTAAAATCTGCACTTTAGAAGGTGTTTTTAAAAAATCTTTGTTTTAGTGAACTAAAACGCCTATTGGCGTGTGGATAAGACGCCAAAACGTAGTGGAAAATGCTCGGAATGGAAAAGGTGTTTATTTTAATATTCAAGCCTTCAAGCCTAATGGTGATTTACTTGACTTGGAAGGAAAGCTCTTTTAACACATAACCGGCAAACTAAGCTGTAAGTTAATGGTTCTAAAGTCTTGGGCGAGGAGTTGTGCAGTAAAAGTTACTGACAGACTATCACCCTGTCATCGTAAAGAGTCTTTGAGAACATATCACAAGAGAGCTGTCAAATGTAGAGAAGTGACTTGTGACATCTTTCTGACGGTGTGAAATGGCAGATAAGTTGTGCGGCTTTGATCGTCATGACTTGTTGCCTTGTTACACAAGGTTTGGTACTGGCTGTTAGTATGAGAACCTAATGAGGAACTTATTTAAATAGGACTCTCATAATCAGTGGGACGCTAGTTCAACATTGAATACCTGGAATTTGTACACAATAAAGTGATAAAGCAGGTTTATTAAAAATATTAAGCAGAATGTATTTTGGGTATGTATTTTGTGTTTTGAAACTATTTGATATAAAATGATTGCAGTAAATTGCTACAAAGTGGGGTTCTGCATAACTTGTTAACATGTTTGTACTCTTTGTCCACTTCCCTAGACGTGATCTCTTGATTGTCTGATTTCCTGTTTTACAATGTTCCCTCTCTATTCATTGAGCCACATCTTCTGAAAAGACAGACCTATGTAGCCAGAAATACTGGTCTGTCTTTTCAATTGTTACTTCATCCTTCATTTCATTGTTTGGGTAGTTCCACACTAGATGAGCAAGCGTGATGCTCCCCACATGGAGGTGTGATGGATTTCAGCCATTAATTTGATATTTCCTCATTGTAGAAGTCATGTAGAAAAAAATGAGAAACTAACTAAACTACATTTAGGGTTTGATTTTAATGTTTACATTGGGTTTGTCCATGGTTTATTTAGACTCTCCATCCCCAAAGGAAATAACACAAGGAACAAGGAAATCAAACATAAATCACAAGATGGCTTAGAAGACTTAAAAGGCCTGCCTTACCTACCTGGTGTATTCCAAATGGCACCACCAACCGTAGTCCTTCAGTTAAGGCGAAGGAAAAGTTCCCCCAAAAACTTAAAAAAAACGTAAGAAGGCCAGTTTATACTCTTTTATTGAAGTTACCTTTCCAGGACGGCTGAGTGTGCAATCTTTTTTTTACCAAATTAATGATGGCTGTCATTTAATTCTTGCTACAAGTATAAATTCAGTGTCACAAATTCATCAGTACATCCAAAGTGAGGTATGAGAAATCAACATCAGCGTGCTTTCGCTTTTTCAGCTTTTTCCCCATGTTCTCCCATTTTTAGAATGCCGAATTCGATTGTTGGCCTGAAGAGATGCCAAGGGCAGTATCCATATATTTATTCATTAATTCAAAATCATAGCGTAGAAACTTTGTAATTCCTCTGCCCTAGTTTCCTGTCTATTGACTAGGGCTGTAGTCAACCAAAGAAATGCTTAGTCGACCAAAGTCCTGTCCTGCGCAACGATCAGTCGACTAAAAAAAAAAGACGGTGTCTTTTTTGATTGAACATTTATTAAACAATTATAATAGAGCATTTATAAAACAACAACGAAAAACATCAATAATACATAAAACTATAATAATAATACAATTCTTTGAAAATTAGGTTATTTTTTAAACTGCAAAGTGAGGAGTTCTGTCCTAGGTCTATAGTGACCGTCACAATCGTGCACCTGACCACACCACACGCTACAAAAAATATAACTGCTAAAACTGCCAAATAATGAAAAATCCTAACAAAAGCTCTCGATTATACAGGCTGTATATTCTTCTTTACTTTCAAAGCTATGGGTTAACTTTTGTCCAACCGATCTAGGCGTTTTAAAACAAACCCAAAATAGCCTAAAAAAACACTAATAATAATAGGCTGTATTGTAGGAAGGCCTATAGATTTATTTTCATTTTGTTACATTATATAGGCTATTTTCAAACGCGTCAAGTGTACAAATAAATTGAGTCAAAATCTATTGAGTCAGCATAATAAAGCCGTTAAGGCTACTTACAGATCTGCAAGCCTAGTCCACCTTTTTATGTTGTGGGCCAAAAACACTAACATGTCCACATTCTTGGGTAAAAGACAGCTCCTCGACTTGTTAACAATAAATCCTGCTTTGGAAAATATGCGCTCTGCAGGAGTGGAGGTTGCAGGGATGCAGAGCAGGCGTTTGGCTGCCCGAGCAAGTCGTGGATATCTCTCCTCATTATTTTTCCACCACGCAAGTGGCCGAGCAGTGTCCACTTTACTTCTGTCCTGAAGAGAATCTTTCATTTCGTCGCAAGAGGATCTTTGTGCGCTTGGCTCATCAGGATCATCCTCTGCACCATGTCCACAAAGAAGCATCGCTATCTCCTTCTCTTTTGCCGTTTTCTGTTTTTTTGCCAACGGGTCCTCATCATCCCCTGTTTGCTCTGCGCTGTCTCCCGAGAGGCTTAGCCTTTGTGCTAGTTTTACGACTTCAGAATAGGCCTCATCCCGTTTCTCATCATTAAGAAAAGGTAGCTGTTTGAAGCGCGGGTCCAGTACTACAGTTAAAATGTACAGGCTGCTTGTCATCACAACTCGGTCTTTGAGTTTCCATCGACTATCTATTTCCTGCACAAGCTTAAGTTTCAACTTCTTCTTTCTTGGACTATCGTTATCTGTGATGGCAAGATGACATTTTTTTAGATTCTCAAGCATTGGGAAGGCCGCTGACAGGGATGTGTTAGCCTCCTCCGACAACAGCTCGGTCAGTGTAATAAAGGGCTTAAGAACGTCTGTGATGTCTTCAGCCATATTCCACTGCTCTGTTGTCATGTCCAAAGCTGTCTGACACATTTATATCTCGCTTACCGCTTTTAGGTGATTGGTCATATTGGTCGTTGAGCTATGGTAAGTTAGCTTTAGGCCGCATAGCTTGCACTCCACAGTCTTGTTGTCTTTTTTTGTAAAATGCAGCCAAACAAAAGATTTAGATTTCTTGGACATTTTTTCGACTAAAGCCCAAAACAAGTAGCGTTCTAACTGAATGAATACAGCAAAACTACCTATATTCCTTACTGGCGCGAAGCAGCAGTGCAGCCAGCCACAGGTGCGGTTCCAGTGTTCATGTGGTGCGCTAAACTGTGGCGCCGTTATAAAATAGCCTAAATTAAAGCATTTAAAGTTTGGTATAAAACATAGATATATATATATATATATATATATATATATATATATATATATATATATATATATATATATATATATATATATATATAATTATATTTAGAATACAGTAATATATAACTGCTAATAAAGGAATAAATATCAAGGAGTAAATCAATGAAAATTTCTTTATTGGTTAAAAAAAAATAAAATAAATTTTTGCAACTGGTCGACCAATGAGAATGTCAGTCGACCAAAACGGCATCAACCGATTAGTCGACTAAACGACTAAAGTTGACAGCCCTACTATTGACGTTTGACCTTTGTAACCTCCACCAGGACTGAAATGATGACTGTTGCAGGTTCAAAATGCTGTCAAGCACCACAGCAACAGAAGACAGCAACAAGCAAACACAGTATTGGAAATATGAGGTTAGCTGAGCACAGTTTGATGTATTTCACCTGACACCTTGGGGAGTGTGAAATCCTGGCAGAGAATCTCCCAGCAAGCTGTTGAGCTGGAAATTCAATATAGATATGAGAGAAGCACAGAATGTGTGAGTGTATTGACACAGGTATGTCGAAGACGTTTTTTAATATTCTAGTGTTCACCTTTTTGCCTGTCTTCATTCATGCTCCCGTTGAATGAGTCATCTTGTAAGCAATCTATAGCGCGCGCACATGTGTACACGTTGCTGTTACGCCCAGGAAACCATAAATTATGCCTCTCTCCTTACCAGACCAGTCACTAGGCAGATGAACAGAAAGACAAAGCTAGCCAGGGCCCTAGCAACAGAGAACCTGCCGCAAACACACACATATACACACTAGATCATTCACATTCACATTCTTGCAGGCGGACAAACACACACACACACACACACACACACACACACTAGCAGTCCGTCAATTTTCCCACACACACAGACACATGCTCTTGGTTGTTAATTGGATTGGAATTACGCTTGGATTTAATGACTTCTGTTAGCCATTTATACCTGGAGTTCCAGTGGACACACAAATGTAGGACGAGCAGGTGCTACCTAGGTGTTTAAACAACAATACAGTGTAGTTCAGTGCTTTGTGTGTGTGTGTGTGTATGTGTGTTGGATTGTCTAAGGGAACAACATATAAACAGGCCTTTCCAGTTGAGCTGAGTGGTAGGTGTGGCAGCTAACTGTAGACCTGCGATTTGAAGGGCTTGACGTCATTCAGGTGAAAGCGTGTGGATTTCTCACTCGCTGCTTCAATGTAATTCTGTCTTTCTATTTAGTCATCTGAAGTCTGTCTGCTGTCAATACTTTGATTTCTTCCTGTGATCAAATGTGTATGTTTTGATGTCTATGAAAGGATTAATAAATACTTTAGGGAACTGGTTAAATTGTCAAAGATTAGTTTAAGTACAGTAGTACTTAATAGTAGTAGAGTGTAGCCTTTTTATTATTGTATGGAGAAAAAAATATTGTGCAGGAATAAGGTAAAACTACAGATAAAACTGCCATATTGGTAAATATATTGGTTGTTCTCTAAAATCAAAGTACATTTTCAAGAAGCGCTTTTAAGTACACAGGTGGCAGACATTTAAGCCTTCATTGTTTGTGCACTCAATGCTGCAACTAAATAGCAGTAATGCTGCTTATTATCCAAAATATATTTCCCAAGGCTAAGTCTGTGTCGGAGGGTTTTTTTTTTGTGATGTTAATTACACTACAACTTTATTCACCTACTTAACAGTCTTTGAAACAAAGCAAGGTTAAAATGCTTTTAGTGGCCCCAACTGTTGATTCTGAGGCTTTAACCTGAGTCCTTTTAGCACTCTGATCCTGCAGGATTAGCTGCGTCTATTGGAGGAAACTTTCTGATCTCTGCTGAGTCACACCGATTCAGAAATTGAGTCAGAATGGTAAAATTTGATTAGTTGGGGTTCAAATCACGTGGTGGGAACCCGAAATAGGCAAGCCGCCATGATCAGGCTAATAATTACCTATCTTTGATTAATGGAGAGTACACCCAAAAGATATTGCAGTCTTGCTACTTGAACCCAGTTGCTTAATTTAATGCATCCCCAATCACATGGGCTTTGTAATCATATAAAACATCAAGCTTAATTTGTCTTTGCTTATAATAGCGGCACTCTTCCTCTAACCAAGTTTTTTTTTAAATAAAATTTAAGATTTTCTTTTGTAGTGCCTTTGCTGTGATTTCACCGCCAACAAATGTATCATGCTATTCACTTCCTCTCAAAACCAACATGAAATTATTTAGCTGATGTGATAAGCCGCTTAGTTAGTAAACAATAGTGAAATAGTACCCCTGCTCTTTTTTGCTAGGGCTTGATTTATTTTAAAAAATTTAGTGGCAGTGGTCTTTTTTTCAGGCAAGGTGGCCCAAATCTCTAAAACATGGTGGGAAACCTGTACTCCTGTATTCATCAACTTTTCAAATCAGCCACCCTGTGAAAGCTACACAGACCTGTTTACTCTGGTGGCTCACGCACTGCTCACACTCACTCACACACAGTTGTATAGCAGCAGAATAAGATCTGTGTGTCCCAACTGTGACAGCAACAGAGCAAACAGGACCTCTGAATTGATTTGACACACACACACACACACACACACACACACACACACACACACACACACAAATATACACATATCTAGGGAGCTAGGGTAATCCAGTTCAAGAGAACACACACACACGATGCTACATTCACAGCAAACTGAGACCCAGCGTGACACCACATTGCTAAAGTAAGGGGCCTCTCACAAATTTACTTGGCCTTATGTGTCTGTCTGTGTAGCTAAAATGCAGCTACACTGTACATTAGATATTGCCCTGCATGCAAGCAAGAAATGTACTAAATTATGATTGGAAACATTGTGCAGCTCACTAATATTAATTGATTTTTCTGTCTTGCACTGCAGTGAGGCTGGGGCCAGTACACCTGGAAGCACACATCAGCACTACAACTGGAAAGCTGTTCAGCTTTGTGTCTGTAGTTACTGGTGGCAGACACCTGTAGTGTAATAGTTAGGGATAGACTGGGTTTCAACTGGTTTCGACTGGTTCAACTGGTAGCCTACTTCTTTTGGCCCATAATGGGTTAGGTTTACCAACATTAAATGTTTAAAACGCTACAGTGGCCCCTACAAGTGGGTTACATGATTAATCATTTGTTATTGAAACACAGGTATGATGAAATAATGTTCTGCTTTGTCACCAAAAGACATTTACAAGTGTGAGTCACAAACGTGTATTTTTGCTGTGTGTCAAAGCTTTAAATGGGCCTAATGACAGCCTCTGCCTTGTGAAAAATCATCATCTTAAGTGCATATAAAATAATATGTTACACAATTTTTTAAAAAGGAACTTGGACTGTTTTTAGGTTTAGGTAAGATAAAATAAGCTCATAGAGGTTAAATTAAAAACAGACTGCAAAATGAACTGTTTTTAATGTGGTGGAAATAGGCTGAGTAAGGCTATACATGTCAAAAGGTAGTAGTGTTAAACAGTGCAAAAAAAGGTTTGATAAAACAATAAATTATAGACGGTAAAAAGTGCAGCATTTGTTCATTTTATTTCCATCCTTTACCATAGAGAGATATATATATTCATGCAAAACTCTACACCCCAGTCCTGTTTAACTGGCTTTCCATAATGAGTTGCATCAGAAGAACTCTCAAACAGGTGCAGTCACATTTCTCAGGACATTTGGCAGCTTTTTAACTTGTGTCCTTTTAATTTCCTTCCCATTAGAGAGGTTGTTTCACATGAGTCCTCTCAAAGTTATTCCCTTCTGGGAGTTCCTTGTAATTAGCTAGTAGTTCCAGTTAGAGCTGTAGTTGCAGCTGTAATTGGCGTTTATATGTGAGGGTTACTATATATTAAGAAGAGAACAACTTGTGGTCAAACCAATTTTTTTTACCATCTTCAGATATGCCACTGTATTGTAATATTAGGATACTGCACACTACGTGCTCCTGTTTAAGGACAACAAACTCTCTTTGTCTCATATTTTTTTCTGGAAACCCATCTTGGCATTAAAGATGACTATAAATAGAAACAAACATATGAATAGCAGAGTAGGAAAAACAAGAATGGTGGGGAGGAGGGAGGGAGCAAGAGAAAATGAAGGAAAGATGAAAGATACAAACCAACATTGAGATAGAGGGCAGGATTCAGCTAGCGACAAATCTCCATAGCAACACAGCCATCACGACCTAGAGTCGGGAGGTGTGTGTGTCCTCCCACCCACAAATTTCAGTATAATGAAGCAGCTTTTGTATGTGGTTGTGTCATGTATCCAATAAAGACCCTGTTTGTTCTGAGCTTGTTTGTTCCACATGTAGCTATTGGATTGAGTTAAATTGAGTTTGAGGATTGAAATAAGAATTTGTTTAAATAGATCAAAGTATTTCTCTTTTAAATTATTATTTTAACTAAAAAAAATATTATTATTGTATTATTATACTGCCTCCGTTTTACCATGCCCAACGCAGAAATATAGATAATGAAAATTCCATTATAAAATTTTGAATCGATTCATGCACGAGTGGAACAGCTGTGCTGCTGTCAAGGATGTTGGTGCAGTTTTATAACACTTTTATAAGGCAGAAAAGCTTAAGAAGTGTTTTCCACCCCAGAATTACCACCCTTTAAGTCCAGCTAAACCCATTTGGATGGGATTAATTAATAAGACAAATTAATTGAGACAAGTGTAGTTAACGAATCATGCTCTCATTAACTACACTCATCTTTCCAGCAAATTACAGCAGGTGGTTCATTATATACAACACATTCCCCAGCTAATTACATGTCAGATCAGTTATAGGAAGGCAGCCTATAGGCCAGATAGTAAGCTTAGATATAGCTGACATTACAACAGCTCTTTTAATGAACTTTGGGTCTGGCTGTCCTAACAGCTTCTTCTTTGGATGTACAGGCTTCCAATTGGGACTGCGTGTTATTGTAGCCAAAACCTCTAGTTTAACCTCATAAATTGATTTGAAGCTGGTTACTCTTAAATTCAAGTTTGATATGGTTTCGTCCCAAGGTTAAAATTGTCTGTCTTCAGCCATTACTTCACTTTTCAATGTGAAATGCATAGGTACAGTGCATAGGTATATGCCTGCTGTCTGTTCTGTCGAGCCTTTCCTCTAAGTCTACAGTGACCAACTGAAGTTGTCCTAGGACAGGAAGGGGCAGAGTACTTAATTTGTAGTTAATTATTTCAAATGAGAGGGAACAGTGTGATTACATGTAATTGTTAACAGCAGGTTGCGATGTGGTATTTAAAAAAGCGAAAAAAAAAATCTGCATAAACAGCTAGCTGCCAATGAGCCATCAGTTTGTTGGTTGCCAGAGTTGACAGAGCGTCATCATATTAATTCTGTATAATTGGAGTAATAATGGGTCTGTGTAATTATACCACATATTTAAAAAATTAAAAGTACATACAAAAATGGTTTCACATATTTTATACAACACAGATTTATTTATTTTTTGTTGCTTTCCTCCTTCTGTGTCTCCCACTAAAACAAGTGCCTCAGCTTCTCTAATAAGGCCCAACAGAGTAAACGATAGCCAATGGATTTTCAATTGTGACTGCAGATTGAGATAATGTAAGGTGAAGCAGTTTACTCAGTAGTGTAAAAAACAGGCAGAATAATAATCTGGAAGCCTGATCAGATCATAGTTAATAATTGATCAATGTGATCTGGCTATGCAGTAAGTAGGTTGGAAGAGAGCATTTTGTTTTTTTACACTGTTGTAAATGTTTAGTTTGTTCAGCTTAGTCTGGTTAGTCATGTTCAGTTTCCAAAGTGTGTGTTTTTAAGACCATCACTTTTTATTACTCCTCCTTTGCTTCCTTACCGTTAACATTTTTGCCTATCTTTGCCTATATTGCTTTTGGGTAGAGCTGTCTCTTGATAGTAGTGTGCTGCACACACTTCATGCAACGTTTTTCAGAGTTACTTTCTGAACCATACTGTGTAAAATTCCATCTGGTTGTATCTGAGTGGCTTCCTCCCAGAACTCCCAGATTAGTAAAGGTCAGTGATAATGAGGCTTGAGTCAAAACACAACCAGTACTGCCTTGGATTAACATTACTGCTTTGTGTGTGTGTGTGTGTGTGTGTGTGTGTGTGTTCTGGTCATGTGCACATGCTTGTGTTTGCAGGCTGGCAGTAAATGGCTCTCAGCTGCAAACATCTTGTCAGTGAGTTTTCACGTGTGTGTGTGTGTGTGTGTGTGTGTTGGGAGGGGATCTGAATTGTTGGGCAGGATATAAACACATCTACTAATGGTCTCTCCACACGGTAGGCAAAGAACGACAGAGGCTCTACACACTGTTTTTCCCCGCTGCCTGTCTCTGCCGTTGCTGGCCTCTTTGTGCTACTGGGTTAGCTCACTGAATGAGAGTCTGTCGCTGAGCAGCGGCTCTCACTCGTTCTTCGGAGACCATTAAATTAGCTAAATAAAATGACAAATCACCCAAAAGATGGACGATATATTCGTCCAATTGCCCCACCCCATGTGGCTGCGTAGGATTGTTTCCAACTCGTGCGATCTAAACATTTCCAGTAGCTCCAGAGCTTTGTAATGTCCAAAATTCAAAATTTATTGATAAAAGATGTAATCATTTCCAAACTTCACGACATGTTTTTATCTAACGAAATATTCTGCTTCAATCCATATTTGTTGGCGTTTAGCATTTCAGAAACATATACATGCTACAATGACTTATGACCAGCAGCTCAGATTTAATGGGTTTTTTTGTTAACACAAATAATGTCATATACCATATACCCCGGTGAAATGTCAGGAAAGTATAAAGATATGAAAAAACAGATACCGCCCAAGCCTAATGCCAAACTTCTTGAACTTCTTTGCACAGTCTTGCTTACTGCCCCCAGTGTAGTGCCACTTGAAGTGGTCTACAATGTCATGTGATTGGTTACATTTTTGTGTTTTTGCGCCTTGTGTTATTTACTACCTCTACTCCTTTCACAACATCATCTTCCACAAGAGGTCCCTTCATCTGGCGTTAATGTCATTAACAAACCCTGAGTGTCAGTGAGTATAAGTCCAACTCTATATTTATCTGTATGTTGACAGCCATTCTGAATATATCAAAATTAGATTTCCGTTAGGGTACACTGGAATGTTAAATTAGTAAGTTCTTTGCTAAACTTTGTATGCTAGCAGTTTTGAGTTGGTCACAAGCAGCATCAGAGAGTAATGTGAGAACAAAACAATGATGTCACTGATTGTCTTCCAACACATCTATAATTATAACTGAGGGGAGAGAGGTGAAAGTGTGTGTATGTGTTGGGGGAGGGGTTTTTTGCTTAGCCTGCAGCTGCCCAAAAATGAAGGAAGAATCAGAAGACAAAAATAGTCAGACATGAAAGAGGATAGGAGAGAAGGAAAACTGAAGAGTTGAAGACTGTGTAAGAGGGAAAGAACTCAGAGGAAACACGCTTGAATTTTAACTTGCTGTACTTTATACAATGCTCCCAAAATATTTCATTACTCTTAATTAAAAGTTAAGCCTGCTGACTACTGGGGGGATGATCCATTAAAGCACTAGCTAACCAAAGACAGAAAGTTTGTCTGTGTCAGTTACACCAAGGTTGTGCATGCTATACAGCTTTGGTTAGCTGGTTTCGTTTCAGCCCTCTCAGAAACGAGGAATATCAAAGTTCAGTTGTCCTATATTAACTTCATAATCTCCTACATTTCCCCCACTCAAAAGGTTACAACAGGATAACAGAAGTCTTGCTGCCTCAAAATACTCATTGTAAACTTGTGCTATTTTAAAATCTTAAATTCAGCGCAATTTATACTTGCTTTTAAGTGAGAAATAGCAAATTGTTTAAACGTTTCCACTCAGAAATTAAACAGTGTGTCTCATGCTGCCAACTAGTTGAAAAGTTGAATTGAAGTTGACCTTCCTATTAATGTCACATATCACTTTTTATTAGGGCATTGATTACACACTTTCCAGGAAGCTAGCATCTGCATTGACTTTTTGATTGACAAACAGCTCAGCAGTGTCAAAGATAGGGTATCACTGTGTTGCGGCTGTGCTGTAGATGCAGTTTCCAC
The DNA here is from genome assembly GCF_020085105.1 of Siniperca chuatsi. Taxonomy (NCBI): domain Eukaryota; kingdom Metazoa; phylum Chordata; class Actinopteri; order Centrarchiformes; family Sinipercidae; genus Siniperca; species Siniperca chuatsi. The sequence continues at coordinate 8,260,124 of NC_058063.1, forward strand.
TTCAGACATCCATAAAGCTATACCTCTGCTGTTTTGTTGAGCTTTGTGCTGTAGTTATAGGTATATATTTATGTAAATTGCCCCTTTTTAGTTTTTTTTGTTGTTGATTTTGTACTTTTAAAGAAATGTACTTTTTATTTGTGTAGTTGTTTTAGTTTTTAAAACGATATACTGTTGTGTAAAGTCCGAGTTGACAGTTACTCCGAACATTTTCCCCTTCATTGGTCATGTATTTGTTGAGGAGCCCTGATTAGTTCATTCACTACACCTGTGTGGTTTGAAAGTTTTGTTGTCAGAGTGATGGGCAGCTAGAAGTCCTTGTTGATGGTTGTTGTCTTTGAACATTATCAGGTTATCTCTCTGACTCAAAAGCAACGTATACACAGTGATGCTGATAGGTTTTCAATGTAGTAAGTCCCTGGGACCCACAGGTGGTCATTTGAGTGGATCCCCAATAAAAGTGTGTTTGTGTTTTTTGACAAACTGTAGTGTTAACTCGTATTTACTGTTATATGGTTATATTCATGTATGTATGTATCTGAAAATTAAACAAATAGAATCCCAAATCTCTAAATACACTGCAGACGCACAACAGCTGACAGAAAGAGGTCATATTGTACAGAGAAATGTGAGCTTTTTTTTGGTGAAGAAATGTTAATATGTGATGTTCATCAGGAGTCATTAACACCATAAAGCACATGATGTTTAATTAGGAAAGTAGTTTAAATACACACACACACACACACACACACACACACACAAAGGGCAACCATTTACTGCATACTGCCATTAGAAACAGAGTACAATTAGCTGATAATTAGCCTTATTAGCCAAATTAGGCAAACATGAAGATTTTTGACTGAAATACGTGCTGGTTGGTGGATCAGATACACACTGAATTAAACACAGAGGTTTTGGTCGTCACCAAAGTAATTACCTGGTTTGCTGCTTCCTGTTTGGAGCTGGAGAGAGATATGCACAGACGCGTTCTAATCCCATACCGTGATAAAAGAAATGTTACGGTTTCTCGTTTACATGAGGTTTAAAAAATCAGGTTATTGCAAAAAACGACTGTAGCTTGGTTACTTAAGTGCATGTAAACACACTGAGGTAAAAGGCCATGGTGGGATTTCATATGTACTCACATCCGATTTATTAGCAGTTTTTTTTAGCACTACTACTACTCTTTCCAATACAAGTAAGGACTATACCTAAGCATCTTTAGAGTCAGGCTTGTAAAAAATGTATATTTAAAGATACAAAAACCTATTTTGCTGTATCTGTGTATGTATATAATCAAAATTTTAAGTTTAATATTTGGACTTCTTTAATGTGTGAACTTTGTTACTTGCATATCTTCTCAGGCTTTCACACCTTTTAAATTGCATCAAAACAGACAAAATAGGATGCCTTATCACTTTCTAGAAGCTGTAGGGAGACACAAATGTTTTGTTAAGGACAAAATGTGACCTCCAGGCGCCATTTTGGACGGCAGTACTTTAGTGAGATCAATGGAAAGCTGTGACAGAGGGCGATCACATAGACCTCTTTTGAGGACAGTTGATCTAGAAATCAGCTTTGTATGGTCAGATTGGGTCTTATTGTCTCATAGTGTCCACATATGACATATTGTCTGTCTGTCTCCACCCACCCCACCACCCCCCTCCACATGTTCCAAAAATAAAAATAATTTGCTTCCCCCTCACACAAGGCCACATAAGGCCCTTCCCGTGTCCTCTGGGTTTAATGTAACTGTCATTTGTTTTTAATCCCAGTTCCCCCGCTTGTGCGTAATCTGGCCTATTACACTTTATGCAGGTCTGCACTGTCAGCATGAGGATGGGGGGGGTTGGGACGCAGACATTAGATCATACCATCTGGAGCAAGAAACACACAAACACAATGAAGTAATCATGTTTATCCTTGTTTCCCATGGCCCAAGATATGGTAACGGAGGGAGGAAGATGTTGATAAAAATGTGGTCTGTGGATAATTTGTGACATAGAGAGAGCCTTTAATTTGTTCAACCTAGAGTGAGATAATTAGGTGAATAAAATGACTCGTCGGTGTTGGAGGGAGAGAACAAGAGAAAGAGATGATTTGTGCGAACCTCTTCACTCCACACCAACAGTGTGAATTTCACTGGACCGTCTCTCTCGTTGGTGTCAAATCTCCGAGAGGTGTGTGATTTATACTGCTGCGTATACCCGCGTGCATGTCAGTGTACCCACACCAGTGTGTATTCTTGCATCTATGCGCATGTGTTTGTGTCACAGCCCATGTGTGTGTTTGCGTCTCGTTACCCTGGAGCCAGTCGTCCTCTCCTCTGACCCTGATCCCTGTCACCTGTCCACTTAGATCACACACACACATAGACACACACACAATTGCTGTGACCCTTTCCTGGAGTTGAAACCCAATCTCAGTTGCCAACCATGCAAAACTTGCCAGCACAGCAAGGTTTTGTTTTCTTTTTGTAGGTGTGTGTGTGTATGACTGTCTGCTGTAACGTGAACTGAAGCAATTTTACTCCATACTGCCATATAAAGACAAAACTACTGGCCTTGTGGCCTTTTTACACACAAAAATTGCGCATATGTTTTTTTAAACGTGGGTAAACCCACTAAAAATGGGCGATTGACAACTTTCATATTGCCAGGACAAGTTAGCCTTTTCTATTTTTTTTTTTCTGATATCGTGTTTAATGTCAAGAACACGCCGGAAAACAGGGTTAGTAAACAGTAGAAAGCAGCATGGAGGCTAGTGACAATGTTACGGTGGTTCCTGTGTGTAGCCCACAGACTGTATAAAAATAAGGTGTAGCAGCGTTTCAGCACCATACTGGGCAGGTGACAGGTGTGTTTACAGTGTTTGTGTACTCTGAAAGACGTCACAGCACGAATATAAAGTCATAGCTGATGGATTGTTAGCCTAGCATGCTAATACTACATAAACACATGGATGAGACGTTTATAGACATCCAAAGATAGAAACAGATGAGAGTCGTGCCGGAAAATAGACAAAAATTAGTGTGTCCACCCGGGTGGCATGTTTACATCACTGCTGGAGCCAATAAATACCTGTGACTACTGCAGAGTCATTTGACCAGGAAGTGAATGCTGATTGTACCCTTTTACACTGAAGACAAAAGCCAAATGTTAGTGGGTTTTTGTCCAGTGAAAAAGGGGTTTTAGAGTCACAGATACAGTCAAGGAAGCAGTGGTAAAATCTTATTTTATATCTTGATTTGTCTGAAGCCTAATATGAATATCCTACTACAAGATAAATATTGTGTGCAGCCATGACTGGCTACAGTGTGAAACATTAACCATAGTAAAACAGTGACAATAGGAAAAGTAAGACTAAGCTCACTGTCCTACCTTTACTTTGACTGCACAAAAGAGAACCGTTCTTATCAGACTGTTTGCATAGTTTCAGTGTGGGCAGTGGCTCTTACTGACATGTGCTCATACCCAAATATTAAGCGATGATATGTTATGGCAAATGCTACAAGAAAAAGTATAAATTTCAATGTTACAAGTAAATATTAGAAACTAGAACAAATGCCAACCATCAGCATAAGTGGTAGTCAGAGTTTTAACGTTAACGTTTAATAAGACAGAACATGGAAGGAAATTGCAGTTTTGCTAAAATTATACATCAGTTATTTGTAATCAGTGCTTTAGCTCCCCAGTTATTCGCAGCTTTCTGTGTATAAAGCAGTGGACCTGTGTGTTTTTTCCAAAATGGTATTTATGGTTGTCAAATTAGCTTAGAGTGCAGCTTCCAATAACAGCTTTAGATTGGTTTATAAAGCTTTATTTTTTCTAATGTTTGTTGAGTGATGAAATATTCTTTACCTTTCATTTCTTTAACTAAGTCCAACCCACATTTTAACTGTGTTATTTAGTCTCTCCAGAAGCCTGGGAGATTGAGATCAATGTTGGTGTTTGTAATGAAGTGCCTTTTCAACTATTTATAATGTATTAGATATATTTGTTTTATTTTACTTTTGTCATAGTTAGTACTGACCTGAATGCTTTGAAGTTTAATTGCCACAGCATTTGATGTTAAAATCAGAATTTGAAAGAGATTGTGTATTACTTTAAAAGCATTGTTGTCTCTCCTAAGAGGCAGCCATGTTGACGAGGTGTATTACTTCTATCACTTATGTAGATAAATGAAACTCAACTAGATAAATGTCTCTCAACTTCTGAAATGTAGAAATGAGACAGCCAGTGACACTAAACATAAAATGGACATGAAATCAAAGGTTTTGTTAAAACCTTATCTGTCTTTATAAGCTTCTCCCTATGAGTCATTATGTCCTCTTACTATGCCTTCTCTCTTCTCAGGAATCCAAGTCATCTGGCCGCTCCAGCATGCCGCGATGTCGGAATTCCGTCTCCACGACCACATCAGATGACCAGCCGCACATTGGTAACTATCGGTTGCTAAAAACCATCGGCAAAGGCAACTTCGCCAAGGTCAAACTGGCACGACACGTCCTCACCGGAAAAGAGGTAGGCATGCATACGCACCCACGCTAGATACGACTGAAAGCTGTAATCTATCCTTTGGTTCCACTTACAGAGTTGCCCTGACTTTCTCAACTTCAGATTTTTATTTTTAACCACTTTAGTCACATTCTGGTGAAATGCTTTGCTATTGACTATTTAACTAGAAACTAACTGGTCAGGGTTTCAATAACAAACACCAGAAATATAGAAACCTTAAGCTTTTGTCTAAAAAAGCAAGTAAATTTATCACCAAACTGCTTGGACTCTTAAACTTAAAACAAAGTGAAACTGCCATTGTTCACTGGTATAATAGACTAATAACCTCCATATTTTTAGCCAATGACTATTTTATCACCAAAAACTATTTTGAGTAGAAAAGAAGCCTCAGATGTTTTTTAATTAGCCATGATGGTAAAAAGTAGAACAACACTATAAATATTTGGCTGATGTCTAAACGTTAATCTTCCTTCCTGGTTGCTGAGGATAGGGGAGGGTTCACACTGTGATGCACAGTAGGTCTGGTCTGATCCTGGGCTCGTATGGCTTTGGAGACGGTTCATCTGCTGCAGGAGATTGGATCACCATTGTCAGCTTGAATAGAGAAGCCCAAATGTCTCCGGCTTACTGTGAATTCCAGATGTGATGTAATGTGGTGGTTTGTCCCTTTAAGGGAAAAGCTGTGTCTGCAGTGAGCCCATGCTGGGCTCTGTCTGAGGCCCAGTCAAGTCAACTCTTGGTCTGTGTGAGAGAGAGCTAGAGAGGGGTGGGTGGGCTCTGTCAATGTGTGACAGCGCTGTGCCTGACACCCTGATAACACTCCATGTGACTCGCTGGAACACACACACACACACACATACAAAGAAAACAAGGGAGAGTCTGAGGGCATGAAAGACTCAGACAGACAAGCACAACCAGAAAGAGGAGTGGAAGAAAGGAGTTAGTTGACAGCGAAAGACACTGAGAGAGAAAAGGGAGAGAGAAGTAGATCTCCCTTTTCTGTGTCTTGTTAAGAGATAATTCTTTGTTTCCCTTATCTCTCTTTTTGTCATCTTTTCTCTTGTTCTTTTTGATCCCTTTTTTCTACATCTCTCACTTTGAATCTCTCCCATCTGTCTGTTTCTCCATTCTTATTTTTCTCTTCTCCTTATTTCTCTATCTTTCCCTTTCTGTGTTTTATCTCTCTCTCTGTCTCCCTTGTTGGTGTCCACTGTCATATTGTGAACTATAGACCTCATTATGGCATGGGTGTAAACCATGCTTCAGCTCTCTGTGTGTGTGTGTGTGTGTGTGTGTGTGTGTGTGTGTCTGTCTGTCTGTCTGTATACTGCCCTATTATGCAACTGCCGCCTGCTGTGATTGTGTGTTTATCACTTAATGCTGTGAGATTGTATTTGTATCGTTCTGTTTGTGTGTGTGTGATGTCTCCAAAAAGATAGCATTGTGTATGTGTGTCTGTGCTGTGGTCACACGCTGTAGCTGTGCAGGTTTGTGTGAGTAAGATGCGTCAAAGCCACTGCAAGTGTAATTAATGAATAAAAGTGTAATAATTAAATGAACACGTTCTTGTTTTGCTTCTAGGTGGCTGTAAAGATCATTGATAAGACACAGCTCAACTCATCTAGTTTGCAAAAGGTGGGTTTCTCTTTCTCTCTTTCACACAGACATACAAGCACAAAAGTCAAACCTCAGTACTTCTTATCTTATTTCTCAAAAGTCGTCACTCTTCCTGCCCCATGTGTCTTTCTCTTTTGCTCTCTCTCTCTCTCTCTCTCTCTCTCTCTCTCTCTCTCTCTCTCTCTCTCTCTCTCTGTCTCTGTCTTTCTGAAGTGGTCTAGTTTTCAGAGAGTTTTAATTACAGGAAACAAGCTGCAATTACTTCTTTTGATCGTGGCAGGGTGGGGTCTGTCCACTTACACAGTCAAACATTGGTGGTCAAAAATTGTTAAAAAGGCTCAGTAATTTTCTAAAACAGCCGGGGACTGTAGTTTTTTATCAAATGTTACTAAAGTAGGTGTAAATTGTGTATTTGTTGGACTATTTTCAGCCGCAGATGAATTCACATTTGGTGAAAATTTACAGCATCAGGGCGGTTTATGTGGGATTGAGTCAAAAAATGACAAAGTTCCCATGTTTCTGGTAATAAAGGAACATGTCACCCAGTGCAACAGCGTGGCTGACTGATATGTTTTTAATAGTTTTTGGACAACAACTGTGCTCTATAGCTAAAATTTGATATAGCTCCTCAGTGCCACACAGCAAATCAATACAGGTCTAAAGGATACATTTAATGTTTGTTTTTGATTTGTCATGGGCTTTTTTGATAGTAAGAAAAATTAAGAATATCGGCAGTCTTATCATTTAGGCCAGATGTGTCGTCATATGTTAAAGAGTACTGGGTAGTACTACACCTTAGGTTACGCTGTAGCTGACTTGCGCCTCCTCAAAGTTAAGATAAGCATAACTCTAGCTTTAAGGTTCTGATTTAATATACTGTGTTGGTCCCAATTATTAGATGATGTTGAACTTTTGTTTGAAAAAGTGGGTTGCATTACTTTCAAGGCCAGCAGATGTCTTTGAATGGAGCGTATACTTTTAACAGACTGAGCTGTTATTTTAAGAGTGTTGCAGTTTGTAACATTAATAGTTCTAGGCTAGCTTCTAACTGTCTATCTACAGTGTGTCTTCCGGATGATTGGCCCCAAAAACATTCAGTAAGCCTAGTTTGACCTTACCTGCTGGCTCAGAGGAAGTAAATTCCTGTGAGTGAAAAGCGCCCTTTCACGCCTTTACCACAGGAAGAGACCAGATAGCGTTGAGCTAGACTTGGTTGAATTAGTACTTTGTACGCAGTACTTTGACTTATCATGCAGAGTTTACAAACAGCTGAAGGCTGCTAAATTGTACCAGACCTTGGATTTTAACCGGTATTGCTCGAATCTCTGCTGGTATGTTATCAATGACCGTGTTTGTTTTTTGTTTTCCTTCTTGTAATTTGACCCACATGCTCATAAACAGGAAGTAAATCTTTTAGTTTCCGGTGTTATTTTACCCACTACAAATATTGATTCTGGAATCTTTGCAATGGCACAAAGAGGAAATTGCAAACCTGACAGGCTGTCCATGCAAAATCAATTGATATTAATTTGCACAAGAACCTGTAGAATATAAATGTAACTCAACACAACAACACACACATTCATACTGACCGCAATACCAACCTAAATGCTAGCGTATTTGACACAACACTCTGTGTGGCTTGTTTCTCGCAGCTCTTTCGGGAGGTGAGGATCATGAAGATGTTGAATCACCCCAACATAGGTAAGTCACACTGAAATGTGAGTTTCCACTCTGTCATCACTCACTGAGAACCAGATTTAATTGGTGTTTCAAGGTCATGTATGCAAGTCAAATCATAATAATCTTTTCTCTCTTTATTTTTGCTTTCACTTTTGCTGCCCTGGCCTTTTCTTTCTAAACTCTTATTTCCACTGCTCCTCCCTTTCCCCTCTCTTTTTTGCACCATCTCCCTTCACTTTATTTTACCCTCCCCCTCCAATCTGCTGTCTTTGCCTTTCTCTCTCCACCTCCAGTCAAGCTCTTTGAGGTGATAGAGACAGAGAAGACTTTGTACCTGGTAATGGAGTATGCTAGTGGAGGTAAGTGCGAGTCACTGTGAAATCATTCCCCCTGAGGCTTGGCACTCAGTATGTTAGAATCAAACGGTTCCCAAATAAAAATGCTACTTCCCCCTTAATATGCAAGCTCTTCAGTATTTTGTAAGTAATTTGTCCAAAGGTTTGTTATCAGACATATCCTGTTTTTGATTTGTTTAGTTTTTTTCTTTTTTGCTTAGTCACCATCTCTATCCCCATTTGCATTGAAAATGACTGACATTGTAAATAAAAAAAAAATGGTTTTAAGTATTTATGTTTTAAGTCCTTAAAATAATTACATCTTTAGCTCACTGTGTCCATACTGTTTTTAAAGGACAATACTTAGTTCAGTGTCCCATTGACCCAATACTCTGCCTTTAAGGAGACAAGTCATCAGGTTCCAACACTAAATCTGTTCTCCTCCTCTTTCTCTCGTCTCCCAGGAGAGGTCTTTGATTACTTGGTGGCCCATGGCAGGATGAAGGAGAAAGAAGCCCGTGCCAAATTCAGACAGGTGTGTATGTGTGTTAGAGAAAATGCCTATTTCTGTGTGTAAGTTTATTATATATATATATTAATTTATCAATAAATACCTAATTTATTTGGGGCTGTGCTACAAAAATAGCCTATGTCAATTGTTTAAATAAAGCTTAAAAATCAAAAACAACATGCATTCTGTATATTATTAATGATTGATCCCTAGTACTTCCTCATGATTGCTTCCTGATGTCAACGACCATTTCAACCCGTCCATCTTGTCATCCTTTCTCTCACTCTGTCTCTTTCTCTCCCCCTCCCTCTTTCTCTCTCTCACTCACTTTCTCACTCTCCAGATTGTGTCAGCGGTGCAGTATTGCCATCAGAAGTGTATAGTACACAGAGACCTCAAGGTGAGATCACAAACACATTATTGAATTCCATTGAGTGTCAAAGCACAAGCAAGCATGCTCTCTATCTCTGTCTCTGTCTCTCTGTCTCTCTCTCTGTCCACATTAATCTTCATAGGATTTGACTTTTTGAGATGAAATCCCGTCCCCATGAACAGGCGACCCAGAGGTTAATCACAAAGATGATATAATGCCCCTTTTCGAGTGCTAGGGCTTAAACACACATACCCATACATCTATACACACACACACTTGTGTTTCTGTGCCGTTCTCCTATTGTGTTCCCTATTGGATCTTTCTCTCCTTCTGTCTCTTAATTTGTTTTTCCGCCTGTCTTTGATTCACATTACTTGGTGCCAAAAACACAACACATCGCACACGCTTCCAGGTCATTTTGGTTCATGGTTTATGCAAAGTAAATCCTCTTATTGTGCCAGCAGGCAGACCTGTAGACAAGACATTATCATGATTACTGTTACAGTTACCATACAGGAACCTCTCATCTCAAAGTTGTTTTTCCCACTCTTGGCTATTTTTGGCTTTTTAATAAACATATTCAATGCTTTGACCAAGGTCATGAAGCTTTTTCACTTATAACACTTTGAGCAGGTAATGACGGTTGGTTTTTACAAAAAAAGACAGCATGGGAAATAAGCGATTTCTTGAGGACAGACAGTTCTCATTATTGCAATGCGTACCATCCTGCATATTATCCTAATCACTCTTGATCTGTGGGTTGTAATGTGAAATCCGGCACACGCTTCACTCTAGTTGGTCCTACACTGCAAGAACTAATTTTCATGAGCCTGCATTTCACAGCGAGACTAAAATCACTCTGTTTGGATCCCAAGATGAAAAACCCAGTATGGCTGCAATTGTGTTCTACATATGTTTTATACTATACTGGTGGCTGTTTTTTCTAAAAAAGCAACATCAGAGTTTAATTTTGTTGTTTGGCCAACTTAAAGTGTTTATTTTAATTTGCTATAGATGATTAAATCTGTCGGCAAAAAAATGAGAATCCGATGTTCATTTATTTCTTAGGTCAGAGCCTACAGATGATGTCAGTATTGTATTTAATGTGCTCGCACTCTCTCACTCACACACACACACACACTCACTCAAACACACAGAAGCGGCAGAGTATTCAGAGCAAGTGAAAAGGAGAGCGCACCTGTTGCTAGGCAACCCCAGCCTCCTTGCTTACTGGCTCACTTTAGGCTTAGGGATACACACACACACACACACACACACACACACATACACAAGAATAAACTGTGGCAGCTCACTTTGCCCATTGTGTGCTTCTTGTAGACCTCATGCCATTACGCTGAAAACCCTCTCTCTCACCCAGTTTTTTTTCCCAGAGAAAGGTGTTTCAGACAACTGTCTTCAAACTCATTAGCATGTCAGAGAAAATCTTTGTTATGCTGACACTAGATGACGGGGTGGCCTATTTCTTAAACTCTTTTAAACATTTCAGCCATACAAGATAGCTTTAAACTTTATATAGCTTTGACTTTCATTCCTGCGGAGGGAGGAAATATCACAGAACCATATCACACATGTAGTATTCAGAAAAAGAAATCCCAGCATTTTAAAAAAATTTCCTTTTCTTAATCTTTTTTTCCCTCCACATCCTCCTGCTTGCTACATCATAATTATGTTTTTCTTTCCTCTCTCTCCCACACTCTATCTCTCTGCAGGCAGAGAACCTGCTGCTGGACGCAGACATGAACATCAAGATAGCAGACTTTGGCTTCAGTAATGAGTTCACTCTGGGGAACAAGCTGGACACGTTCTGTGGCTCCCCGCCCTACGCTGCCCCGGAGCTCTTCCAGGGCAAGAAGTACGATGGGCCTGAGGTGGATGTCTGGAGCCTGGGGGTGATCCTCTATACGCTGGTCAGCGGCTCACTGCCCTTCGATGGACAGAACCTCAAGGTCAGGAACAAGGGGGAGAATGTGTTTGTGTGTGTGGTCATCTGCATTACTTAAGCGGATGTCTGTATTCTTGTGGGTGATTGTAGTATTTATCGTGCTGGTTTTGGTTTCTTCTGCCCTACAGAATGCAGACACTAAACTAGAGAGCGTGAATGTGTAAAAGTGATTATGCCAACCCAAGTACTTTGTCTCCAAATGCGGTTTGGTGGTGTGATGCACTAAACAGTCACTGAAACCTGGTGCTTTGTCAAGTTTAGTGTTCAGACAAAGGATTTAATGCTTTCTGTGAACTATAGTTATTCACAATCATTCATACCACCCATCACACTGCATTCAGTCAGTACCCATATGACTCATTCTGGAAGTGCAGGCACATTTTGGGTGGGCGACATGACATTGAATGTGATGATATTGATATTAAGATGCCTGCAAACTACCATCCAGGCTTATCGAGTATGCCTTTGCACTACCTCCTTGTGTGTGAAGTTTCGTTCAACACCTACATTACTGGCTTTACTATTGATTTTACAGATAGAAGGCTATTGTTTTCTGATTTCACTCATTGTAATACAATGTATTCTTTCTTTCAAATAGGTCGAACTGATGCACTGACAAAAAAAGTGCAAATGCAAAATGTACATGTTTCAGCACTTCAAAAAATGAATCGTTCATTTTATAAGCCCTAAGACTCTGCAAATTCAATGCCTCACGATATAAGCTCCTTGAAAGATTGTTACATACATCACGGCAATGTTAAAACCTGTCACTACATGCATTTATCCTTCAGTGTCTCAATAAATAATGACAATTACAACCCCTCTAGTGGGACGGGTAACGTTCAAGAGGTTAATAAGTTCATTGGCACACCTTTAAAATGTAATGTAAGGATAAAGGCCACTGTAGTAGATTACAAATGTACTGTGATGTTGATTATTTGTGCCTGATGACTGACAGTGCTTTTGTTAACAACTGCATTATCTTAAATTAATCACATATCATATCAATTATATGATAGGTGAAGAAAATCTAATATCAGCATCTTGAAAATACCAGGAAGTGTATGAATAATACAGTATGTTTTGGTAATATCACCCACATACTATACTACCACTGTGTTAGAATCATAGCTTTCTGAAATGCTAACCAGCTTGTGCAGATTAAACTATATATACTGATGAGATACTGATTCAAATCCTTTATTAAACATTGTTTCATAGACGTTCATATTCTATAAATCATTGGAAACATTTCTGGGGTGCAGTCTACACATTCATGGAAGGTTGCCTCCCTTTGACAGATTCTTAGGATGTGAGGGAACAGGATTGTGTGTGTATATATAAGGGTCTAATTTTTAGAGTCTGCTGTTGACTTTCCATGCCCATGTCCATCTCCAGGAACTGAGAGAGCGCGTGCTGCGTGGTAAATACAGGATTCCTTTCTACATGTCCACAGACTGCGAGAACTTGCTGAAAAAGTTCCTCATCCTGAACCCCTCCAAAAGAGGCAGCCTCGAGGTACAATGCACTGCATTGACACACACAAACAGATTTAGAATCCCTTATATTTAACTTGATAAAACTTAAACCACAGTTTTCCATCTACTAATAGTGTGACCTGTGATTGTTTATTCGCTAATCTAATAGTGTATGTAGCACATGCAGTACTATACTGTATACCTGGACTTGGTTCACCAGCTATATGTGAGTTTGTTGCTGAAGTGTAAAGTGCTTTTTAAAGGCATAGTAAATACTTGTTAGTTTGGTATTTATGAGTTACTATATTTGGTTGCACTAAAGGTAAATGGACGGTAACTAGTTTTGAATGGAAGCTATTACTCAGAAGCAAAAAAAGATATGGTATATAACTTTTTTCCTGAGTAACAGGTATCACTTGCCATTAGAGTTTACCAGATTCCCATTAACAGTTTTGACTTTGGCTGGTTTCTGCTTGACCTGCTAAATGTTATGGCAGCCCTGTAAAAATACAGAAAGAAGACTTGAGCTTTAGTGTTAGAATTCAGTCCTCTGACTGTTTCATTTACACCTATCTTAAAGTTTGTGTACAATGTGTCTACACTTTTAAACAGCCAACAGATTGATATGGTTCAGTTTTGCTCTGTTGTGATTCCAGACTTTTACTCTTGGTTTGAATCAGTGTAGCCTGTTTGTTAAAGGTCACCCCCCATGTTTACTTCTTAAGGAAGATTTATTTGCATATTGAAGATAAAATACACCTGGCTATGCCCATTAGAAAAACTGATTAAACCGATTCATTGTCAAGATTAGCTGATTAAACAAATTAATAATGTTTAGTTCACTTCTGCATCTTTTTCCATTGTCTTGCTAACTTGTCTCGAGGAGACTCTTTTGTACTCTTTATCCTCTTCTCTCTCCTCTCATTCCTTAACCTTTCCTCCCTCCTCTGCTTTTTGCCCCTCTATTGTCTTTGACATCTCATGTCTCCCTGTATCTGTCTGTTTGGCTTGCTCCCAGCAGCAGATAATGAGGGACCGGTGGATGAATGTGGGCCACGAGGAGGAGGAACTCAAACCCTACATTGAACCCCAGCCAGATTATAAGGACCCCAGGAGGACAGGTAGGCACAGAAACGCACTCAAAAATGATAGATTTATTCTTTACCCATGCACAGGCACAATTGAGTACAGATTTTTCACTTCTCTCACACAAGGATAATTTATCTTAAAGAGAATTGTGGACCAGCAGGAAGCTCACCGTTCTAATTATAAACTGGTTTTGTGTGTGCAGACATCATGCTGCAGATGGGATTCTCTCAGGAGGAGATCCAGGACTCGCTGGTGAACCAGAAGTACAATGATGTGATGGCTGCATACCTGCTACTGGACTACAGGAACTCTGAGGTACACAGTTTCTTTCTCATGCCTTCATTTTACACAGTACCATGCCAGTTATTATTGGTTTGTCAGAGCTCCCTTAGCTGCAGTTACAGTAATGTTATACAGTAAGCTGTCAAACTAACCAGCTCTTGTGAGTTCATCATTATATACAAGAAAATGGAGGGCTTCACTTTCATTTTACATTCAAGCTATCAGAACATACAATTTGCTGTCATCTCCGAATTTAACTGCATATGCTCAAAACACTTCAGTATTCTCATAACAGTATCTTGTAAAAAGCTCTATTTTTAGTTTTTTGTGTTGTACTCACATCACACTCTCTCTGCAACTCCTCCTGATACACACGTATTCAGATTTGTATGTTTTGTTTTTTTTTCCTCAGCTGGATGAAGGTGGCATCAAGCCTCGGCCAGGAAGTGATGTAAGCAACATAAACGCCCCCTCCCCGCCTCACAAGGTACAATGAGAACACATAATGTCTTCTGATAACACATAATGAGGTCTCCCAACTCCAGCCAGTGACAGAAGTACACTGACCTGACCATATATATATTTTTATTTTTTTTTTACACTCTGGGAATCTACTTTGATATACCCTACATACATGTGAACTACAGCAGCCAATGCCTTTCCCGGATGCTTTAATTCAGCAGTGTTGTAGGTTTCATGTGTGAATGGCTCTATAGATTAACAGCGGCTGTAAATGCAGCTCTTCTGCTAGCATACTTACATCCCAATGTATGTCCATCTTGCCTCTCTAAGGTACAGCGCAGTGTGTCGTCCAACCAGAAGCCTCAGAACCGCAGAGCCACCGACCAGGGTGAGATTGGTGTGTGTGTCGGAGGAGAAGGGGGCGAAGCTGGGGTGTGTGATGGTTAGGAGAAGGAAAAGTGGACGAAGATGGGGATCAGATTGAGATGGTCATTTGTCAGGAGCTCAGGGATGGAAGCACAGTACAAAATAATTTGTCACATGTTTTAAATTGAATCATATCATTTCAATCCTGGTGTATGCTGGGTTGGTCTCCAGTCAAATGACAGATGAGTGGCAGAGCAGAAGATGATGCAGATGATAAGAAGGGGGGAGGTGTCGCAGGTTGGGCGAGTGTCGCAGGTTGGAGCACAGCAAGTGATGGCCTTTCTGATGCACTGCCTCTCTTTCTTTGTCTAGGCTCCTCCTACTCTAAGAGGGGAGGTCAAGCAGACAACCGGACTGCAGGGGAGGATTCTGGGAGGAAAGGTTCATCAGGCAGCTCTACTACCAAGGTGCCGGCCAGCCCCTTGTCCACCTCTGACCGGAAGAAGAGCGCCACGCCCTCCACCGTGAGACCAAACACCCACACTGCTTACGTTGCATTTTCAACACTCACTTTCTATCGAAAACACATCAGTACATTGGTATGTTGTGGTTCCCACATCACCAATATTACCAAATACAGACACACAGATCCACAAAGACAAACAAAAAACACACTACATTTGTGGTGAATAAACAGCTTTCCCAAATGTGAGTTGATAGGAAAACATCTAGAAAATTTTTGAGAAATTCAAAAGCTAACTTTCACTTAGAAAGTCATGGTTGCTCTTTAGTGTAAGCTAGAGTCAGCTATATTTTATCTTATGCTATGGTCCAAAGATCAAAACAAATTGTAGTTACTAATTAAACTAATTAAAATAAATGCCCATATAACTATGATGGTTTTGTTGCATGGTGTAAGAAAATGGAAGTGTGCATCATGTTTAAGGTTGTGCTAGGTGATTACCTACCATCTGAAGTTTTTTGTCATCTTAAATGAGGCCCTTTCCTTGTCTCACAACGGTATTACAGTTAAGTGATGCCAATTTCTAGACTTTAAGAGCATTAGTTATACACACCCAAAATAATGTCACATTGTTTTTACCTTGGTGTTGTGGCAAAACTATAGACCTTTTTCACAGCAGACACTTTGACTTGTCATAAAGAAAAGTCATGTAAGAAATGCACAGGTGTTACTAATAACATAAACAATGGCTCTGTTCTATTTAAGTGTCAGAGTAAGCCGTGACAGTGAGCCAACACTCACTAAACAGGACACTGACCTTGACTGAAATGAAATTCAGCCATCATTAATTTTATTATTTATACTTGTGCTTTTCCTACTGTGATATGTCAAAATGTCTTTTGTGAAAATCCTTTTTTATTTTCTCAGTATCACCCAGCTCTGGCTGCCACTCAGTTGGTACCAATTTAGAACCCCTAAGGCTGTATTATAACTTACTCAACTAGTGCCTGTCAACCGTGTCAGCCAACAAAGTACTGTAAAACTGATGAAAATATGTAGTCTGACAGTGAGTTGTATCTGTCTTAACTTTGTCAAATTTCAGTGTCAGTCTCGCAACTAAAATGGTTTCATAGAATTTGTGTAGAATGCAATTTGTGAAATTTAAAGGTGCAATGTGTAAGCTATGGCCAGAATTTTAACTAACATCATCAACAGACTATGAAGAAATACCAGTTCTGGCGTTATGTCATGTTGCTCGCCTCTCCTGCCCCCGCCTGAAGCCGCTGTGTCGTCGTCCCCGGAATCAGAGGTCCTGGTCAGAGCCGTCGTAAGACACTACTGTGTTGCCTGTCGACAAACTGGTCTCCATTGGTCTCTGGAGCTGGGTTCAGTCCCGGTCTGGCCTTGTTCACTGGGAGAGTGCTGAGCCTGCTCCCCCGGCTCCGGTTCTGGTGCCCATTCCGGGTTTCTGTTCTCCAGGTTTCCAGGGTTGGGCTTATTGAAAACTATCTTAATTTACATCAGGAGCAGGACCTTAATTTACATTATAGGCACCAAACTAACTGTATAAGCAGATGTTCTGGGTTCAGTCTCTGCTGAATCAGAAGTGCTGTGCTTATGTAGGCGGTGTGGCCCGGGCGTAATGCCATTTCTCCATCCTCCGTCCACTGCACTGATCTCTCACTGTTTTAAACTCTGTCCTCAATCTTTTCATTTCTACATTTCTAACATTGTTCTTATTTTCTTCCTCTTCCCCCTTCAGAATAGCATCCTGTCCACCGGTACTGGTCGCAGTCGGAACTCTCCTCTGACTGAGAGAGCCACGCTGGGCCAGGGCATCCAGAACGGCAAGGACAGGTACACAAACACACATATATACACACACAATGTATAAAAAAAAAAAAAAAAAAAAAAAGAGAGAGAGAGATGAAGAAAGTGCAGTCACACACAGTCTTTCTCACGCAGACTCTTTCTCTCTTATTACTGGCAACTCAAGTAGTTGCTTAGTGAGGCAGCGCTGCTTCCTCGCTAACACACAAATAATACAAACACACTCACCATGGTTTGTGAATGAAGCAGTCTCACAGCTGTCTCAGTGACTGAAGCCCAGACCTTGGCTGGTACTATCCAGAGTTCTGCCAGCTGGCCCAGGGAGGCCCACAGCTTTCCCCTAGGGTGGGGTGAGCCCTCTTGGACAAGGAAATCAGGCTCCCTTGGGAATTTAGGCCAAACCTCCAGTAGGTTACAGATTACCCGTGATGGTCTGATGGATGCCTGCCAGTCAGAGCAGAGGTCACGCACACTCGCATTAACATATACACATGCAAGTTGACACATGCCGACACACAGAGACCTCATTTGTTCTTTAAAGTCTTTGACTTCCCCAAACTTGTAGTTGAATCAAACCCAAAGTTTTTGCCCAAAGTCAAACCAGGGATAGACAGTTAAAGGTTTTAGCAAAATTTAACAAAAGCCAAAAAGGCATTAATCTTTTAGTAATAAAAAACAAAAAGCAGGATTTCTGGGATTTCTTTGTAGAAAATAGAATAAAGTCTACCATTGGGTTAGGCCTTAAGTCAAGTTCCCCTCTTTTTCACAATTTTTTTATTGGATTGGGATATTGCGGCGTGTGATATTACCTCCCCTTTCTCATTTCATCCTTCCTAAATGTAGTTCATCCTTCCAGCTCCCCTTTCTTCCTCAACCACTTTAAACAAATCCAATATGGACTGAGTTGCTTGGTTGTGGACTTTTTAATCTGTATTTTTGAGGCCCTAAAAACACACCTTCACGTGGTGATTTTAGCTGTCGATTAAAGTTGTTTGTGTCGTCGAATTTGTCAAACGGGAGTTTAAGCCTCTGGTGCTGAATACACCTCATACTTGTCCACACATACAACCATGAGCACATCACTCATGCTTAACCAGCCATATGCTTTGTGCGCTTTTTCATGAGCATTAAACATTAAGCCAAACCATAATCCCTACAATGATGCAGTGTTCATTGTCTTTACTGCTTTATTACTTGTTCATGTATCAGTCTCAAATGACCCCCTCGTTCCCAACATAGTGCACTACATACAACATAATAATAATTATTCAAATGAATCCATGTTCAGGCTGTAAAGTCTGATAAGTTTTTGTCATTTTTTTCCTTTTGTCATCATCTTTCAGGCTAAGCACTTCATGGTGACGTTGTGGTCATTTGAGACAGCACTGGTTTTTTTTAGAACTGTGGGTCTATGCGCCATGGTAACTTAGTGGTCATCTGCTTTGATTTTAAAGTTGCTTTATTTGATCATCATTAATGCTTTGAAGTTTGGGCTTTTATACTTGTTACCCCCCCCCCCCTTCCCTTTCTGTCCCTTTCTAATTGTCTTCGTTTGGTTTTATTTTATCTGCGTCTGAGCTCTTGTCCCTCTGGATCTTAAGTCATTCACATTTTCTTGGCACCTCCTTTCCTTTTTCCAGCTTTCTTTTTACATTCTTGTCTTTATATTAATCTTTCTTCTCATTCTTTTTGTCCCCCCTCTCTCTAAGGAGATTAGGAAGACTTGTGATGGAATATTAACTCTTAGTGGCACGATATGGTCCCTGTACTTGCCTCTTAATAGGCTTACACATTACAAAAATACACACTGAGGCTGTACACACACACAAACTCATTGACACGCGCACACACAAGCTTAAACATACATGTCACACATGCTCAAACTCTTGCCACACACTGGGTTGTCCAGTGAATGCAGTTATTTTTCCATCACTAGCAGTACTAATCCCTGTCAGAAGGAGTGTGTGTGTTTCTCTCAGCTATGTGTTTGTTTTCTGTGTAATTAGCAGCTGTTTGTTTGACCTCTATAAATGTCCCTCTCGCTCTCATTGCTCATTCCTCTGCTCTCTCTTCAGATATCTCTCTCCCTCTCTGTCTCTCTCCGGTACCACTCTCCGCTGTCTCTTACTGTGTTTGTTTCTGTGCGTGGATAAAGTCAAGTTAGAGCTGTCAGAAATGTGCAGAGCTTTGTAGCCTGTAGCAACCTTGCTGATTAACAGAGGGTTCAGGAAATAGCCAGTGTTGTTTTGCTTGAGTAATTAAATAAAACTCAGGAAGAATCTCTGTACCTTGCCTGCCAATTATGACCTGAATAAGCATGAACTGTTTGGTTTTAAGTTAGATTTAAACTAATCTGCGGATAATTTTCTTAAAATAATATTTTGAGAATAATCGATTAAACATGCTGGGGAGTCAAATAAGCTGACCAGTGAAATACTGGGGGTGTCTGATTTGCTGAGTTTTGTTGCTTTCCACATTTCTGTAATATTGGTAACCTAATTTTGTGTGAGTGTGTTTTTCAGTCTTCCTAGTCAGTAGAAAAGTGTGTGTTAAACTTGGTCTTTTGTGCTCTGCCTTTTGTGCCAGGTAGATGTTACATGAAAAGATGAAGGCACAAAAACACAGTCAGCCTTTGATTGTGGTTTATGATTGTTTTTGTTAAACCACAATGAAGCAAAGCTAGCAGTGAAAAAGACCAACTTTTCTTCTTTGTTCAAGTCCTTCTGCTCTGTTTTCTGTCTTTTTGTCTCTACTTCCTCTGTTCTTCCACTTCTGTTCTGTGTGCTCTTCTCTCCCTCCCTCCCCCTCCCTCCCTTCCTCCCTCCCCCTCTTAATGTATTTGATAAGTGCTGCTTCTAACCATGCTCCACCTCACCTCCCCGTCGACCCACACACAAACCCCGCCCGGTGTGTGTGTGACTGTATGTATGTGTCATGCTCCCCTGTATGTCTGATTGTGTGACTCTGGTGCGTTTGTCCTGTGTCTGTCATGTTTGTGGGTGTGTCTGCATATGTGTGTGCGCGTTGGGCGGGGCACTCCTCCTGTTCCTCCCCCTCCTCCCAGCCTAAACACTCCGGGCTCCCGCGCCTCCACTGCCTCGGCTGCTGCCGTCCTCTCCTCCTCCTCCTCGCGTCCCCGCCACCACAAGTCCCTGTCCTCCTCCAATCATCCATGCCCCTCTGACCTGCACGCACCACGGCCCAGGCAAGTCTCTCACTCACTCTCTCTCTCTCTCACCCACACACAGACAGACACATGCTCACAGCTCCCTCAGCCCCTTTCAGCACGTACCACTTTACTCAGCACAGATAATCATCCTTCCCGCAAGAAGGCGATGGACAAAAAGGAAAAAGGAGCGATGAAGAAAGGATATGTGATTTGCTGGCTCTTAAACCTTCCACTACTGCTAGATTAATGGGGCAGCAACTTTATTTTGGAGGGAAAAAAAACAACTCTTTGATTACCTTTTATTAACACAGTGACAAATCCTGGCACACAGCAGTGACCTGGTTGCCAATATTTCCCCCCCCAAAATCGTGAAATTGATCAAAGAGGTGGAGTAGAGAATATAGTAGCTGTTTTATTTAACACAAACTGCTCTGTTTGCCAACAGCCACCTCACATACACGTTCACATGAGCAAAGATAACACGTTTCCCTAACATTAGCAGTTTCTATGTATAATTTATTCTCAAATATTTTATCCTTTTTTGGTTTAAATTCTTAATCAACTAAAATCACCTCCTACTGTACTTAATATAAATATTAAAGATGAAATTCACTGACATAGTTACAAAGACTTACATTTGCAAGTTTTTGAAATGGAAAGTTAAGAAGTCTGACCTGTGAAACTTATGCGCTTCTATTCCTTCATTTTTACCTGACAGGTAGCATGTTTACAGAAACATATGCAGTTTAAATATACTGTAAAACTTCCTTCCTTGACAATAATATTTTTTTCCCTCATGCCAAGCCAGAGCCAGGAAGTAAAGTTAGCGTTAGTGTAGCTTATCTCAAGGCAAGAAATAGTTCTAAGATCTAAGTATCTCTATCTATCTATCTATCTATCTATCTATCTATCTATCTATCTATCTATCTATCTATCTATCTATCTATCTATCTATCTATCTATCTATCTATATATATATATCTATATATATATATATATATATATATATATATATATATATATATATATATATATATATATATATATATATATACCACTATAACATCACCATAGTGAGATGCCCAACATTTCTAAGACCAACTATCATAGACTCACCAGTTACTTAGCAACAGCCAGGAAGTAGATTCTGGAGCTCAGAAAGCTGTACAAGCTAAACTCAGTGTGGAGACGTTCACATATCTTGTCTTTGGGTCTTTGGCCAATCAGTCAAACCTCACATTACCCAGTGGACCATAACTGAACAGTCAGAGCTTGAGAACAGGATGAGCAGAGTTTTTTTTTTTACTTGTTTTGTTTCCTGGCAGGAAAAAAACAAACAAATTCAGAGAAAAGACATTTATAGAGCATCAGGGATTAGGTTTCCACGCACAAAGGTCTCAATAGCTAATAAACTGTGTGCAGGCCAGCCCTTTATATAAGCTTGGTTATTGGCTGGCTTGATGTGTATCTGCCTTCTAGGTCAAAGGAATAAAATAAGTAAAACACGTTTCCTAGAAACCTTCTGTTGACATTACAGGATAAAAATGTCATCATCTTATGCATTTTCTTTAATTTAAGGCATGACCCAAAAGTTATGGAAAGATCGAAAGCTTCAAAGTATACTGAATTCCACCCCTGATTAATTTACTGTTCATATTATTTTATTATTAAAGAAAAGAAAAGATACTGGACAGCATCAAAATCATGCTGTTTAAAAAAAAAAATAAAGTGGCCGTTACTACTTTATGCAAATGAGAGCTTAAATAAAATGTTTTATATGACTGCATGCAAAGATGTTCTCTATCTACGTAGATGGATAGTCTACGCTTGTCATAGTCATAAATCACAATCACAAGAATATCCCAAAGTCTTTTGGTATTGAAGGAAAAGAATTTGGTTTTGTATGGGCACATACATATGAACTCTATTCCAAATATCTGATAAACACACTAAACACAGTTTCATAAAGTGCCTCAAATCAACAGCACTACACTTTTCGTCATCAGATTGCCTGGGCTAATTGTCCTCTTTAATAACTGTTGATGTATAAACTTGCTCTCTGATTCTCAAAAAAAAGTTAAATGTTCTGTTAGTTTGGGTCATTAAAAAATTATTTTAGTGCAAGGGCTCTGGGGAGAACCAGAGAAAATGCAGATGTAATAGTTGTGTTGATGCATGTTTCTGTGAAAATGTATCTGTATAATCTGTTGCATGTGTAGATATTTTAATATTGATGTGCTGTGTTCATCGACAAAAGGATTTTCCCTGGCCTTGTACAAGTGAATTTCAGTCCTGTGTAAAGAAGTGGAGTCACTTTAAAGGTTCCCACAGCCTGTTTTGTGTTCTCAAAGGTTAAGTGCTCTCTCATACAGTTTCAGTCTGCTATGTAAACCCACCTCAGTTATGAAGTTGCCTGGGAAAACCCTGTCTACATCTATTAAGCGTTAACTATACTGTCACATGTCTCGTTGAATGAATGAAATGCAGTCTTGACCTGACTGTCTTGTTGGTCATCTGTGTGTGTGTGTGTTTGCTGTCTCTGTGCTTGGTTTGTGTGTGTTGCTTTGTTGTCCAGCTCGCCTTCTTTGATATTTTGAGTTTCCGTCCTCTCTCTTTTTTTTTTTTTTTCCCCTGCCAGCTATGTGTCACAATACAGGGTGGAAGGTCTTTGAATATGTTCCTCAGCTACCTTAAATACTGTCTGAGGCTGTACTGATATGCCATTTGCACAGACAGAGACCCCCACCCTTTTGTGACAGTTGTCTAGTGGAAATAAAGCTCCCACAAATGTCAGGCTAAAATTCCAGCAGAGCAAATGTCAAGGTGGCCCTCTGGCTGTATGTGGTTTTGTCTGCTCTATGTTGAAGTCTTGTTCTGTTGCATGCGTCGTTCAGCAGTGAGCTTGGACTGTTCAGAACCTGGTTGGGAACGCTGGAGAGAAGGTACCGCTCCAACACATAGACTGTACCCTGAGTGAGGAATAGGCACCTTTTCTCAGAACATGAAGTCCCATCCATTCCTGTTTTATCCAGTTGTCCCTAATTACCCTTCTGAATAACTTTTAAAGTACCCTTCTTATGAATTTACATTACTTTAAACAACCTGTTTTACAGTATCATTATTCATGTATTGTAATGAAGCAAGCGATGCTGCACATAGGCAGCACCACATTTGTATAAAGTAGAGGTGCAGTCTACGCAAATTCAAGGATGTCTAGCATGAAAATCATCCAGCTGCACCATTCCTGCATCCACCTCATGCCACACTGCCTTATAATGAGCCTTCTTTAGATACTTAGTCTGTCACTATTCTCTTCCTTAAATCTGAATGTGACAATGGAAATGCTTATGTTGCAACAAATTGGAAAATTTTACAGCTGTCTTCTTCTTAGCAATATGTAGTCCTTCCCAAATATTCTTCATAACTATAATATGTCACACTGGTCCCCACTAATCTGCCTGATCCAGCCTTTCTTTCCTTTCATCCATAGAAGAGCTTTGTGTTTGTGTCTAGGTATATTTCGTCCTCAGTGCACAACTTGAACACATCCACATCAAATTAAAGGGTGTGTTTAAGCTGTTCATCACACAGCTAGACTGTTAAACTTGACTGAAAAGGCTCTTTATTTTTCTTTGTAGTGTTGAGTCTATTAGAGGTCTGCATGGGACTGTTTTCAATCCCTCACTCTGTCCCGCACTGACTTTTGACCATTACTGCTTCTCCAGCAGATGCTCCATTCAAACTGGGTTCAAACTGACTACAGATTGACAGTGATGGCATAGCATGTTTCTTTATAGATCAGTTGTAAGTTGCAAAATAATTTCTGTTACCGACTAAATGTCTAGTCTAAAAAGAGAGAGAGTGAAATTGAAATTGGCAAGTGAGAGATATAAAATCAACTGAAACAGATTTTTTTTTATTACTGGTTTAATTGTGTGCAAAGCATTTACATGGAAGCTTCAGCCTAGTAAATACAGCCTCTCCTGTTTTAATATATAAAATGTTTTCCTGGGTTGATGATGTTGACCACCCCCCTTAGAGTAACCATATCCTGCACCTGCGACATTTGTGTTATGTGGTATCCCAGTCCCATTGCAGCCCTCTACAGTGGATTGTCCATTTGCATCTTTCTCTATTTATTATTTTCTGTATTTATTACACTCTGTCTTTGCCTGTCTTGTCTTTCAGTGTGAGTGCTTTGTTTTTGTGCCTTTGTTGTTTCTGTTGTGTTTGCCATCTGCTGCAGGTGTACTAGTGTCACACAGGCATGGAAGATGGACACACACATGCTTACAAAGCAAAGTGCAAGCTTTTAGCTCAGTGAATAGTTAGTGTGCAAGTTTCCGTGTGTCTTTGTCTTTGTGTGTGAGAGAGAGGGAGAGAGAGGGAGAGAGAGAGAGAGAGGGAGAGGGAGAGAGAGAGAGGGGGGCTTTTGATGCTTTGCCCTACGGACAAGGCAAAGAGGATTAACTGTGTATCTGTGTGTGTGTGTGTGTCACTGACCTGATGTGGCCCTAAATATTGACTTGGCTGCCTTAAGGGATTATATTAAACATCAGGGCGAGCAGACGTTGATCAGACATAGATACTTGTATGACCTTACACTGAGGTAAGTAGCACATCAGAAGGAAGTGATTTTCTTCTATTAGTGTTTGTCTAACAATGTTCCTCTTCCACACCCCTCCTCTTCTCTCCCATCCCCTCTTTTTATACCTTTCTTCTTCTTTTCTTTCTACTTCTCTCCTCCTGCATCTAACTCTTGCCTCCTTTCTCTTCTCATTGCATCCTCCCCACCCTTCCTCTTTCATACTTTCTTTATTTCCTGCTTTTCTTTATTTTCCGCTCTTGTCTCCTGTCTAATCTCCGTCACCCTGAATTCTTCATTTGCACCTCCTCTTCTCTGCCTCTTCTCTCATCACACCTTCAAACCTCTTATCTGTCTCCAATCTTTTCGCACCTCTTTCTCCTTCTCCACATCCACCTCTATGCTCTTCTACACTCTCCCCTCCTCTGTGTCACCTTTTCTTTACCATTCTTCCCTCTATTTCCCTCCTCTTTCTTCCCATCCCCTCCTCTATAGTGCCCCACCTCAGCGGGCGCCCGGCGCCTCCCCATCTGCCCACAACATCAGCAGCGCTGCCGTGTCAGACCGTCCCAACTTCTCCCGGGGGGTGGGCATCCGCAGCACATTCCATGCAGGCCAGCAGCGGGGTGCCCGGGACCAGCAGGGCTCCGCCTACCCCGGCGGGCCCGCGTCCCCGTCACTATCACATGGCAACAGCCAGGCCCGGAGGACACATGGCGCCACAGGGATTTTCAGCAAGTTCACATCTAAGTTTGTACGCAGGTGAGTGATGGAAAAGAGAGGCAGGAGCATGGGAAAATGGGAAAGGTATGGGAACAGTTAAGATTAAACTCAGTGGTTGCGGTGTTAGAGATCAGAGAAAGGAATCAGCACGACAGATAGGACAGGAGAGGATATGTGGCAGAAAAAGAAACTTCATAGCTTAGTAAATGCAAAGCAGTCGTGGTAGCAGCTGTTCTACTTCTTATCCAGCTACTTTGCAGCACAAGTACAGTTTAAAGCTTTTTCTAAGCATTGAGGTTTCAGCTTCAAACAGAAAATGACTAGGTTTACGTGACAAGTCATTTCATGTGCTCATTTCCTCTCAGGAACAACGCACTGTACGTCCATGTCATCACTGGGTTTCAGAGTATTTCTTTTTAAAGGGGCTGGTCTCATCTCATCCCTATCACTAAACTTGTGCTGATCTGTAACTCTACTGAGAGTAGAAAGGGAGAGGAAGGGAACAGCTGTGTCTTCTCTATAATTTTGTTTGGAGCAGTGGTGACTGGGGAGTAATTTTGGTTTTGGTTCCACGTCTGGCCTGGTTTTCATCTCAGTCCTCTAGTGCAGGTTGCAGCACTAAAAATGCTCTCATGGGTACCTAGTTGTAATGAAATCTAAACTTGTTTTATTTATACTTTTTTAATTTTCTCTGGAAGTGGAGTCAGTTTTCTAACTTTAATCCAACTCTGCTGTGTAAATACAGTGAGGTGAAGACAGTACATCGTGGTTATAAATCCCGGCCCTTTGGTTTTTACTGAATCTATATAATTTATATATAATGTATAGTTTCATTTCATTCAGTTTCATAGAAAAAAGTTATTTCCTTAATCAGGTGGACACTGAAGTTTTTACCAAACATTACTCTAACAGGGGTAAATAGGGCATTTGCTGGGGACTATTTTTATCCATGGAGTAATATATATTAGGTGCACTAGTGAGTATTTACAACAGCAGGACGGTGTATGTGGGATTGAATCAAAATAAAGTATGGTGCCCATGTTCATCATAATGAAAGACCATGTTACCGTGCGACCATGTGGCTCAGTGATGTGTTTGCTAATAGTTTTTTTTTTTTTTTTTTTTTATTTTTTTTAATTTAATTTTTTTTTTTACAACATTGGAGCTCTATTGGCACAGAGGAATATTTCAGGCTTTGGCTGCACAGACAGTACTTGTTATGATGGATTTATTGTCGGTTTTGGTCTTTTCATGTGATTTGATGACAATGAGAAAAATAGATATACTTTTTAAATTACATTGCTCTACCACTAAAACGTAATTTATTACAGATTTACAGTTGTAGGCAGGGTCTTACTAAGGAGAATATGAATTTATTTTTCTCTTGCTTTCTTACTTGACATAATTCATCAGGCAGATAGATATTTAGTAAAGACGAAATTGTCAATGTTCCATCTAAATCATGTATGAAGGGCGATGAAGTCGGTACACAGCTGAGTCAGAATGAGAGAAAATTAAAGGAGCGCAGAGGAGACGAAAAGAGGAGCAGCGAGGCTGACTGCATATTATAATCAGAGGCCGCCATCAGAATGGAAGATGTGGAGGAGTGGAAGTGACAGGAAGTGAGGGTTTAAAGGTGGAACAAGATGAAAGAGGAAGGTCCAAGTGAGCAGTGAAAGAATGAAAAGCTAAGAGAGCAGGTAAGGTTGAGATTGTTGCTCCTGTGTCACCAACCAGCCCTGGAGGTTCATTAGGAGAGGGAGAAAGAGAAAAGAGAGAATGAGTATACAGTTGTGTTTTTGCTGATTTTGTTAGCTTGAAAAAGACAGAAATTGAGAATGATCAAGTGTCTTGCCTGCATGCGTGGGTGTTGGTGTAGAGTTGGGGTGTGTGTAAGAGGTGGAGGTACAGGCACTGCCACTCTCTAGGCCTCCCACTCAGAGATACTGTAGCTCCGTGGTGACAGTATCCATGGTTACACCGGAGATATCACTTTTCCCTCAACTATAAATACCACTAGTGGGGACACCTTGACACACATGCACGCACACACTTACGCACACACTTAGACACACACACACACACACAACTTGGCGTGCTGGTAGGAAGTAGTTGGTGGAGACAGAGAGATTGTGTTGCATTTGTACAGTTTGACCAAACACACACACACACACACACACATACACTGAAGCTGTGTGTTTTACTAACATATCATAAACCTCACCACTGCATTTTCCTGCTTGGTCTGCAGAGTGATGTTTGCGTGTGTGTGTGAAGCAGATTCAGTTTCTCAATGTGTGTTAAAGATTATATTGTTGCTTAACCTGTGCTTTTTCATTTGAAATGTGTCGTGTGTGTGTAATGGAGGTGGTTTTCTCTCTCTCTTTTGTTTTTTTTGTTTTTAAATCACGTTTGAACTTTTCACCTCATGAACACTTCTTTTCAGGAACACCCAGGACTGCTCTGTATGTGGAGGAGCGCTTCATTTCATGTTGGGAGGGGGGCGATTGTGTGTTCAAACAGGGTCTTTTAATGTAATTTTCCCACTGAGCTCAATAAATCCCTTTAAGGTGTTTTGGTGTGCATTAAATAATGTCTGTTCACACCTTCACACCAATAATTCAGATACAAAGTCGACAGCAGTAACTGATTTTCTTTTTTTGTTTATTTTTGGTTATTTAATGTTGGTTGTGCTTGCTGCTTCAATCCCAAGTGAGCTTGGTTAATGTTGGACTTTTATTTTTTCTGACAGTTTGCTTTAAAGTTTGCTACTCAGAGGGCAGCTTGTCTTTTACAGGAAAGTCACAAATCTATACGTTTTTATATATACGTTTGTTTCTCTTTCTTTCTTTATCCCTCTTTTGTTTTTGTAGAAATCTCTCGTTCAGGTTTCCGAGAAGGTAGGCAACATCCCCAACGTTAAATATATAACCCCTTGATATATATACGTATATTCTCTTCTTCATATATATTTTACATATATATATATATTTTTCCTCCCCTTTTGGTGTTTCGTGCAGCTTTTTGTTGAAATCTTCCTTTGTGCCTTGAGCCTTATCTTTTCTCCTCCTTTTTGTCTGTGGTTGGCCCTTTTTTGAGCCTTCTGGTTTTGAGTGCCGTGTTTTGGCCCATTTTTATTTATCTATTTATTTTTTTACTAACTTCCCCCTCACACAGCCACCCACTCACTTAACTCATTCACTCCATCATCATGCGGCACAATAACACCTCACCCCTCTTTGTCCCTCCATCGTCCCTCCCACCCACCTCTTCCTCACCCCCTTTTTTCCATGTTGTTGACCAGGTAGAGTGTGTGTGGGATTGTATCCCCCTATAGCATCCCAGATTTAGGTTGAGTCTTAATGGTGCAATAGATCAAACTACTCCCTTCCTGCTCTTCCCTTTCTTAGCTTCAGATGTTGTCCTTTCTTTGAGCTTAATGGAGATCTTCCTCTCCAAATCATAAAAACTGGTGAGGTAATAGTATAAAATGTCATTCCATAGGCAGAGTCCTATACTAATGTCCTCATTTCCATAAGCATATGAGAGAGAAAAGATGCACAGGGATAGGCGATTTCTGTTTTTAAGGTGTTATGAGCAGGTGTTTTCATTTTATTCTGGGATAACGAAGACTAATTATTGTTCAGGATTGTTTAATGTTGCTAATCATCATCCAAGCTAACGCCACCTACCAAACCATCACCCATCTCACGTCTCCGCTTCATCTCTTTGGTCACTAGAATCAAATTTTCATTAGCCATTAGACTGGAGTGTTTTTAGTTTTTGGTGTTTTCTGATGATCCTACAGGGGAAGTAATTTGTAAGACAGTTGGCTGTAGTTGGTACTTGTGGACAGAGGTAGAGGAGGAGAGGACCCAGGAGGGACGGGGCTGCAGTGTTTCTCAGGCTGTTCTCTTTTCTGGAGGCTGCACTCTTCCTTTCTTTCATTGCTCTGTTCTCACTCTGGCACTTGCTCTCTAACAGCAGCAGCAACAGAACTGGATGGCTTTGACCCACTCTGGCTGGAAAAGACCTTTATGCTGTTGACTCACACAGATGACACTTCATGTACATATATGCATATTTGCACTAACAGACCCAAACATTTACATAGACACATCATCCATGCTCATGTAGATATTGGCACTATATGCAGATGCTAAACGCACGTTGACACATTTTACATTTTTATATATATAAGCTGAACGCACCGGATTTCACAACCACATTTGTCTCACACACACTTGCTTTTGAGTGTGTTGTCTGCTTTTTACCAGCAGGTAGAGCAATTTTCCTTTAATCTGGACCATTGCTCCACCTGGTGGTTAGAAGTTGTAATACTATTTTATTATCACAGTGTCATGATGAACTACCTTTCAGTTTTTCTAAATAAGTAGCAATACCTTTGGTCTATTTAAGGATTCTCATAAATCATGAAATATGAGAGGGAGAAATAATTAATCTCCCCTTAAAAATATATTTATTTATATGGGGCAAATTGGTTATTATGTTTGAGTATATGAATAGATTGTAGTTATATTTATTTATAGTGCACTCTATGTTGTAGTGGACAGTGACAGTTCTCAATAACCAGACAAGTGAGATATATTTGGCTTCAAGTAATCATCTCATCAGTCCATTGTTTTCCCTTGATGTCACAGTGCCCCTCTGAGAGCCATTTTGCATCCCTTCATATTTAACTCATACAGGGCACACAAAATGGCACAAATGACGTGATTTTACATTGTTCACCAATTTACCTATTATTTAAGAAATCCTTGTGTAACTTTTTACCATTCCACCCACTTGTCATTTCCCATGTGCTATATTTTTTATCATGTTTCTGTTGCAGGAGGTGTTTTACATGATGTTTTTGGGTTGTTTTTTTAATGGGACAAAACAGGAATGCTGTCTGTTCCCACAACAGATTGAATTTAAGAACATAAACTGTTGAATGTATTTGTCATATGTGCGTCACTTCGCTGCCATTGTCTGCATGTGTTTTGCTGTCTGTCTTTGTGTTTCTTTGTCTGCTTTTCACCATTGAGTTTGTTTTGTGTGTTGTCAATCTTCACTGCTGGTATGAGTGAGAAAATGTGTGTGTGATATATAGGCTGTAGTTATAGTGTTGTTGTCAGGGAAGGTGTGTGTGTGTGTGTTTTAAACGACCTGTGTGTAGGTCCAATGTTACTAATAAAGGTTTTAATGCAGTGCTGGGATCATTAATGCTCCTAACCTCCTTTAGCCGTACGACTCGCCCTCACTATGCCAACCATTCTGTTCCAAACCATTCCATCCTGGTCCAAAACGTTCCATTTCACATTTTGTTCCTAACATTCCATTTTGCTGCAACCCATTCTATTGTCTTGCAGACCATTCCATTCTGTTCCAAATTGTTCTGTTTAACATTTTGTTCCCAACATTCCATTTTGTTGGAATCCCATCCATTACAAGCCATTCCATTCTGTTCCAACTTGTTGGAAATACTTTAATTCTCATCTAACATGAACCATGACATTTTGAGCTTTCTAGTTTTTGTCCAAACTTTCCATTTCATTTAATTTGGTTCACCTCATTTTGTGAACTGCTCTAGACCAGTTCCTTTTCTAATCAGGCCATTCTATTTCATCCTCCACCTTTTTCTGATTCATTCTGCAGCTGGTTGTACCAGCTTTTCACAAGTTCCAGCTTAAGCTAGTTATAACGTAAGTAGAGTTTTATGTGTCACTAAATTAAAATGGGTTGCACCTCACAAACTAGGTCTTAGTAGATATTAGTTGTTACAATATCATCAGTTAGGTCAGCATAATCAGGTTTCTCACTGTAAACCACATGAATACTATTAACTCTGAAACACATTTCTCCATGTATACATATATTTTATTATTTGCCTACATTTTCAAACAGTTGGCAGTTATTTTCCTCCTTAAACTGTTATTTTTGGAAGTTATGTTACAACTCATGATGCTACAGTGACTTCCTGTTCACACAAGTGATTGCTTGAAGACACTTGCACATTTTAATGGTGCAACCCAATTTCGTAAGTCAAACGACTTGCAAAACTAGTTGAAACTGGTAGTTACTAAGAACATAAGAGGGACTTTACACATAAACTTAGTAATGTATTTATGAATAGGTGGTGCAACTCAATCCTTTTCTTCACTCATCTTTTCAACCCATTACGTCTCCTCAGTGAGGAGCTGTGATACAGTGGTTACACAGAGTGGACTGGCATTGGGATCTGCATGCTGGCAGTGAAGTCCTCAGGTGGCTCTGGACTTAAATTTGCTGTTGGAGTGGAAATAAGATATTTGGCATCGATGCTTGATGTGGTTGGATTGGAACATTCAGGCAGGCATGGCGAGCAGCGCAACTGTGTTCAACCAGCTGATTTACTATCTGTGTAAGAGTCCAATTGTTGCCCCTAGCCCTCAAAAAGACTAAACTTGTGTTGATTTTTCTCGAGGAGTCCGTATGAGGGAGAGGGTCGGGATGAGGGGAGCAGGTGAGATACAGAACAGCCCGAAAAAAATTAAAACTATACAAACCCCCAGACTCCACCAAAACCGCCTGCCAATCAGTAGACTGGAGCCAATCAGTAGATGATCTCTGAGCTTGTTGTGAATGGCTGGGTGAGGGGGGCCGAAATGGGATGTAATTGGTTGGTGATGGTGATAGTGATAATGGCTTAACCAATCAGGGGGCAGGAGATTGAATGCAGTGAATGGTAGCATCCCAGAGAGTGAGAGTGCTGGTGTGGAGGTTGACCTGCATGTGTGTGTGGGAGGGGGAATCAGAATCGAAGTACCCAAATGTGTGTTTGTGTGTAAGCAGACTTGAAATTTACTGTTTCACACACAAATATATAAATCCACACATTTCAGTAACCTGAGAGATGTGCACACACAAACACACGGGTACTTAAGAAAAATTTGTTTTTTGTCTTCATTTCCACAACCTCATCATCTCCCTCTTCCTCTCAATCACTCCTCCATTTCTCCCTCCTCCTTCCCTCCTTTTTTGTCTCTACTTTTTAAATAATTCTCTCAATTCTCACACTGTTCTTCTTTTTCTCTCTTTGCTTGTCTTGTCTTCATCCTCCCTCACCCTTCCTTCTCCCTGCCTCTCCTGTCCTTCACTTTTTCTCTTCCTAACCTGTTCTCTCATCTCTTTTATCTGTCTTTTCTTTCTCCTCTCCTCCACCTCTCTCCTTCTCCTCCACCCTCCCATTCCTCACCCAGGTCCATGCTAAGCAGTACAGTGGACAAGTCAGAGAAGACATCTGGTGGTGTTCTCTCCTCCTCTTCTAACAACGATGAGAACAACTCCTCACCAGGATCTGGTAACACTGGTATGTTTTATTACTTTTTTCTACTTTTGTCAATAGTAGGATAAATAGAACTTTGGTAGTATTTTGATAACACTCTCAATAATGATGTCCTCACCACCTTGCATTAAGACAACAGAGTTTCCCTAGTATTTCACCTCAAAACCAATCTTGCCATATTGCTACTGTGGTTTATTTAGATTCAAGATGAGGGTCTTTATTACAGCTTCAGATGAGAGTAGTGCTAAAACAATTAGAATGTCTGACCATAGAAATATTTCTTGATGAACAGAAAAATCCAGACAAGAATCAAAAATCAAACGTGATACCTAAATTACTTAGTATGCAGCTTGATATTCGAGGTAAAAAGTTTGAGCGACTGCTGCAAGGTCTTTTGAGCACTCTCAGGACTGATAAGGACCTGCGTTTTATCCACATTAAAATTTTGGGACATCACACAGAGTGTCCAGGCTTGATGACAGCCAAGTGTCTGCATAAAAGCAACAAAATGTAATAAAATGATTAAAGGCCCAACAGTAGCATAAAGATAGAAAAACACAAATAAGAAAATAAGATGGGGCCAAGGACAGAGCCTTGAGGTACTCCACAGTTCAGATTAGTCGATTAATCAAGTAGTCGATTAACTAATTCGATTAATTTAGTCATTTATCAAGTGAAAATTGCCAAACATTCGCTGGTTCTAGCTTCTCAAATCTGGATTTGAAACTTTCCTCTCTTTTATATCAAAGTAAATTGATATAGTAGCTTTTGGGTGTTTGGATGATGAGACAAGCAAAACCATTTTATTGACAAAATTAGTAACTGATTAACAGTGGAAAACTGTGCAACTAGGGATGCACAGATCCTTTCTGCCAGATTGGTTCGGTTTCAGCTCAGTACTGACCTTATTACGCAGGTATTGCCCAGATGTGACCTATCAACATTAAATATAGCTTCTTAGTCAATATCATGATGAAATTGACTCTTGCTGCTAGAAGTTATTTTCATTTAGCCACACATAGCTATCCCTATTATCTTATTTATCCTAATGAGTTCCTCGCAGTGAGGTAGCTGTTGAACAAACAGTACATTTTGGTAAAAGGGTGCATTGATGATAATCAGTATCATATCGAGTTTAGGTATTGAAAGAGAAAAGGCTAGATTGGGCAGTGGAGTGTGAAAGACATTGGCCTTTTCCAGGTAGGGAGAGTCTTAACAAAATTATTCTATTAATCCTGATTTTGTCTGTTCTTTTATAAATTAGTCTCTTAAGAGTCCCTCAACTTTATGGAAGTGCAACACTGAGTGACAGGAGTGCTCTTTTAATTGAATTAACAACTTAGAGATGCATCGATAATGAAAATGCTGATTAGTTGCAGCTTTAGCTGAGAGAATTTTTCACAACACCCTTGTCATTTACAGTTGTTTTGTCACTGCAGCATTTGACATAAAACGCCCTGGAAACTCTGATTGTCACTGAAAAGTTTTTAAAGCTTCATATCCTGATTCAGTTATCGATGTCAGGTTATGGCAGTCAATTCTGATTCAGACTATTGTCTTTTTATTCTATCCTTTATTCTTCCCTCTTGTCTATTTATTACTCTCATCCTTCACCCTCTCCTCCCCCCCCTCAGGTGGCACCGGCACCCCTCCGGCAATCGGGGGCCAGAAGGACTCGGCCAAGCCACGCTCGCTTCGCTTCACCTGGTCCATGAAGACCACGTCGTCCATGGAGCCCATGGAGATGATGCGCGAGATCCGCAAGGTGCTCGATTCCAACAGCTGCGAGTACGAGCTTCGCGAGCGCTACATGCTGCTGTGCGTGTCGGGGAACCCGGCCCGCGACGACTTCGTCCAGTGGGAGATGGAGGTGTGCAAGCTCCCGCGGCTCTCCCTCAACGGCGTGCGCTTCAAACGGATCTCGGGCACGTCCATCGCCTTCAAGAACATTGCCTCAAAGATTGCCAACGAGCTCAAACTGTGAGTGCGGAGGAGCAGCGAGGAGAGATTGAAGAGTGGAGGTGGGAGGGTGAATGGGGTGATAGCGAGGATGACGATGATGCTGTAAGCGGGGTGGGGGCACTGTGGAGGTCTGGAGGTAAGCTAAAGGGTGGGATCACTTTAAAAATAACGCAATTGTTATCTGGACAAAGGTCTGAAGTAGGGCTATCGGTTCTCTGAGACTAGAAAACGTTTCTTTTCTAGCAGTTTTGTTCCTACAGTTCCTGAGGCTCTGCGATTAGAAACTCTGAGTTGATTTCTTCTGAGTTGTGAAGTACTTATAGACCGAGGTCTTCTCTCTTCCCTGCTCGGGTTTTTTTGTTTTTGTTTTTGTTTTGTTTTTTTGGTCACATTCTACTTAGAAGTTCCACTCTTCTGCATGTCCAATCTGCTCTCTCTGTTTTTTAGAAGTCACACTTTGATCACTTTGACCACTCCTGTCACTTCTTCCTGCTATTTATTCAGTTTTTCTGCACGGTTCCGCTGCCAGGTCTATTTGGGTGGGGGGGGGGGACCAGGTAAAAATGGGGATTGAATGGAGGACGAAGAGAGCAGAAGAATTGCTGAAAAGAAACTTTCTACTTTGTCTCCAAATCTCTAAGTGGTGATGATTGACAGAAAGCTTGGAGCCTTTTTTTGCTGGAAAGCTCAAAGGAGTTTTGATTGAATTTGTTCTGATTCTCTTCCTAAACGGAATGGACTCCAACTGAGCCAGTCGCTGAAGCCCACTGTCTCTCTCTCTCTCTCTCACACACACACACACACACACACACACACACACACACACACACACCCCTACAGATGAACTTGGATGGACGAACTCTGCTGTTGTCAGTTAAAGGACCCTCTCCACCCTCCACCTGCCCACCCAAACCTCCCCTCTCACCCCAAAATGAACTTTTAAAAATCCACCTGATCCATCCTTCCACCACCTCCCTCCTCCCCTCACACACACAGACACACGCTCTTCACCACCCTCTTCCTTTAACTTCAAACTGAACTCAGCACAAACACATCCATCTTTTTTCGCCTCATCACTCCCGTTTTCTTCATTTTTAATTTCTCTCACGCCATCAAGTCCGAAGAGGCCAGTTAGACTTGATGCCATAGATTGTTCAAGTCCGTACTTATGACTTTTTTTTTTTATTATTATTATTTTAGTTTCTTCTTTTATGGCTTTTAAAGAGTTGTGCACTGGAAAAGAGGGGCATATGGGGAAACTGGGGAGGGAAGACGGTTCATGGATGGGGTTGTTGATGGATTTTATGTTGCCTTTCTTTATAGAATTAAATTTGGGGTTTGTTTTTGTTGCATTCGTCAGCACATAAACACTCAAATGATTTATTTGTACTTTTTTGTAAATGTTGGTATAGCTTCGGTTGGCATCACGCCTTCATATCCAGAATGTTAACCCTGAACCGATGCATTTTGTGCCGCCCTCCCGACCCCCCCCCCCCCTTTTTCTTTTCTTCTCCCCTATCCCCTCTCTGCTACACGTGTTCCCAAAGAGCAAACACACACAAAAGAAAGGTGTCTTTTGAGTATGTAACAAACAGTACGTGTGTGTGAGTGTATTATAAAAGATCCCTGGGAAAAAAAAAAAAAGAATCGACAAGGACGACGATGATGAATGGTGAATTATTTTCTTCTACTTTTGATTTGATAATATATTTTTGTGTCGTTGAAAAATTTGGGTTTGTACAGATTTGGACGGGGTGTGAAGGGTCACGTCGGAGCATATCATTGCTACCTTTTCGGTGTAGTGCACCTTTAACACACACACACATTTAACACACAGCTCATAGTGTATTAAACACAAAACCTCCCAAGTGCAGACAGGAGATATCGATGTATTTAATGATGTTGATGGTGACGACTACTGCTCGTTCATCTTTGGCCATTTTTTACTTTTTTTCCCCCCATCTGTCTAGTTTTTGTGTCCTTTATTTTTTTTTTTAAAGGCCTTATCGGTCCAGACTGGTTTAAAGAAGAGAGAGAAAGCAGGAAACACTTCTTCGTCAAGATGTTCTCATATATAGAGCACATGTTCACGTTCAAAACCACAAACCAGAAGAAGCCACTTCCTTTCGCTCTCTTGGCATTGATGCTCCAGTTTGTCAAAGCAGAAGAAAAACACACACACACACACACGGTGGTTAGAGAAAGGGGGCGATGGGGACAATGCTGGGTCCCGTCAGCTGGTTGTACCTAACTGAACACGTTTCTTTCTTTCTATCACAATGACACACTGTCGTTTTATTATTTTTCTTTCAGTTTTTAATACGTCAGATTTTTCTTTAAAAGTTGATCATTGTATTAAGGTGCTGGGTATTGGATTCTAATTATTATTCTGGCTGTTGCTGTTATATTATCTCTTTCAGGGTTGATTTTATTTTACATTATTTTGTTTTACATTGCTGTAATTTACATTGATTTTAAATGTGTTTTGAGCAAACTGTAACTGTAGTGGTGGGTTTGGGGTTGGGAGGGGTGATCAACTCCTGAAAAATGTATTATTTGTTTTTTTTTGTGCAAAGACAAAATGATGAAAAATTACAATGATAGTAATAAAAACAATGATATAATGAGTCGGCCTGTGAAATCCATTTTGTGAACAGCAAGATAAATGTGTTCAGTTAAATAATCTTACGCTCTTCCAGGAAGCTCTCAGCGGCCCTGTGGCTGACAAAATCTCACCACAAGGTCCATTTAGTAGCTGTCGCTGAAACTCTCAGTCATATCACATGATCGTCCTCGGCAGACGCTTGCTCAGTTGTCATGGAATTGTTGATGTTCAAATGTCCATTTTTCTGAGCACTTGAAGTACTTTTTGTCTTAAAATATGAGATTGAGAGCTGTCCTGTGGCTTAACAGAGAATCACTACTGCATGTTTAGATAGATCCTGTTAAATGTCACTCCCTATCCTCTCCTGTCACTCCCCTCATTTTAATACAGCACTGAGCCCGTATAGGCAAATGAAAAAACAGCTTAACAGCCTTAAAAAATAAAAAAGTGGAATTGCTGCTTTACCACTTTCCAATTAGAGCTAGATCAATACATCAGAGGATATTAGTCTATTGCATATGTATTGGTATCTGTGTATGTGTTGGCAGATAAGTAACAAGAAATTGCAGTGCAGAATATCTTTGGTCATTAAAAACTGCCTCTCACATTGTTTGTCCACCAGAGAGCACCAACACGTATATATTTTTTCAACTGCAAAAAGTCCTGCTCAGTACATATCATGACCAGAATTCTGAAAAGATAAAACCAATTTAAGTGACCTTCATCAAAAGTGTTGATGTAAAAGAATGACTCAGCCAATATATCATGATCGGAATATTAAGCTTTCAAATTTCAACATCAACCTCAAAAATCCATTATCAGTTGGGCTTTATTTCCAGTCATATCAAACTGCCTGTGTCTGTTAGAGCATTATTTCTATCGGGAGCCCAAGCCCAGCATGAAAATGAAGATGACGACATGCTGCTAGTTCAAATCCTTAGTATTTGTGAGACACAGATGGTGGTGCGCCACATTAGCAGAAGGGGGCGTTGTGGGATTAAATCATTTAACTGACAGTTTTCTGTTCAGGTGTGTAAGTCTGAATCTGTGTAGAAATTACAACTGGGTCACTTTCAGGTGTGCGGAAAGTATTCTTGAGGATCAAAGGATTGTTGCACTAATTATATTCGTACGTTAGTATATATATTTTTTACATTTCTGACACCAGTTCCTGTGTAGGATAATCTTAATACAGTTATACAGCATAAAGTGACTCAGAATTAATCATACTGAACAATCATGGCTGGCTCTATTGGCCCAGCAGGCAACACTACTCAGTTCTGCACGCTGTTGATCACTTGAAACCAACCAGTACTCATGCAGGAATAACACTACCCCCTTGTCCCTACGCATTCTCTGTGTCACTTGGTGGTAAGAACTTTATTTTGGAATAGGCACAATGTAAGTACAATATAAACAAGAACAGTAAAGGTCCTAAAACTAAATTTTGGCACAGTGTCCCTTTAGGGGGGCCACAAAAATTGGCTCATAATGCAGGACCTTGCCTTGATTTGAATTGATTGAAGTGGTGCAAATTTCCAAACAAATTTATAATGAATCTAATTACCAAAATTGTGATGAAACTGGGATGTTTTGGGGCCCCTAGGGGTCCGGGGTCACAGGAAGTTGCCTGCTTTGTTGGTAATCCAGCTTTGTGAACAACCAAATCTTCATGATGAACGTGTAAAAACGCTGCAGACATGTCAGACAGGATCCTTTATGCGAGGTTACCTGTAGTATGCTCTATTTCCTGGTATAGTTTGTTTTTTAAATGTTTATCAAGTGGATTGACTTGGAGCCAATCGCACACCTTACACTTTAAAACTGTTTCATGTCTGTCCGTGTTTTTTTTGTTTTGTTTTGTTTGTCTTTTACGACTGTAGACGGCTTCTTCGAATACACTCGTGGTGCACAGGTAACGCCCAACAAAGTGCCCGTGTCCACAGACTTGCTCAGGAACATGGGAGCTTGCAGGTGGCCTAACCTGTTGAGAGTCAGCAGATGGTGTTTTGATAAGACTTGGCATTTGGGAACAGATGATGTGTTCATGAACCTCACAAATAACACTTAAAAGGTATAAATTAGGTTAACCTTACAGACTGAACAGACTTTGATTTTTTGCTTCATTCTGTTAGGTAACCGGTCTTTCTAAACTCACAGATAACATTATTATGGTGTTTTCTGGATAAACTGCTTTAAAATGTATGACAAATTCTGTGCTATTTGGTCATTTCTTTATTCTAAAAAAACAAAAACAAAAACATTTCTCAAACACAAACAGTTCAGTTTCCACAATGTAAACAACTTCTCACATACAGTACACACAAGCAGTTTTTGGAGGAACAAATGTAAGACAAAAGGCAAGCCACTTTAAAGCCAAACGTAGTGATGGGCCCCTTTGATTCCTGCTCAGGGCCGCGTTAAACCGAACACCGAAGTCCTCTGCTAACAAAAGTGGGTGATGTGAGACTATCAGTGGAGAAGCACTGGACAGAGTTTAAAGAAAGGTTTATACATGACGTGCGATCCCAGATCTGCTTGAAAATGCAGTGATACACAGGCAACTAGACTAGGAAGAAGGGAAAGATTCAGCACAGCACCAGCAGATGATGTTCAAAAGAAATCACAAATAAGTAGCAACCACAAAATATCATTCAGTCATCTACATTTGTTCATGAGGTTGCCTGTTTATCACCATAGAGGTACATTTCAGAGGCAGAAAGCTGCACTGTGGCAGCACTGAGAAGCGAGATGCAGCCATTTCCTGACAGTTCATTGGCTAAATGAATCCTTTCAGATGCCCTTCGACCTCTCGCACCTCCTTGTGTGCCTGGACAGGACAGGAACTCGAACTAGCAGAGTAAGACGCTGCCTTTGCTGGACTCAGAGGGCTTTAGAGAGTTGTCATCGCATCTTTGTAAATTCACTTGTGTGATTATTCTGACATGCTGGTTGACAAAAGACTGAACTGAATCATCTCAACCAGCCAAGAGATAACTACCACTCTCATGTCTGTACGCTCAGCATGAAGCTACTGCCAACAGCCGGCTAACTTAGCTTAGCATAAAGACAGGAAACAGGGAGAAAATAACTAGCCTGGCTCTGTCCCAAGGTAACAACATTCACCTACCAGCACCTCTTAAATTCACTAATTAACAAGTTGTATCTCGTTTGTTTAATCCGTATAAAAACCTAAGTGTAAAAATGACAAATCGACGTTTTACGGGCGGTTATGTCCCAGACTATTTCTTGTTCGGAACCTGTTGCCCAGCAACCAGCAGAGACTGTAGGAAGTTACTGGTCCTGACCAAGAAATGGTTTGGCAAAAAAAAAAAAAAGAAACAACCTGGACAACGTGTTTTACGTGTTAATTAGTGAGCTTTAGAGGCGCTGGTAGGCTGATTTTGTTACCTTTGGATAGAGAAAGACTAGCTTTTCCCCGTTTCCCGTCTTTGTGCTAAGCTAAGTTAACCGGCTGCTGGCGGTAGCTTCACATTTAACGCAAATATAACAGAGAGGCATCTATCTTCTCGTCTAACTCTCTGCACGAAAGCGAATACTTAACGCCTTTTGTTTTACTACTTTTCCTGTGTCTAACATGTAGGAAGCAAGCTAGCAGTGTAAAATGTCAGACTCTTCTTTGATGCTCAACAGCTAACTGGAGACATGGGAAATCTGTGGGACAATGAGCTTTTAAAGCAAGAACAGACTTTGGCAGAACATTTTATTTTTCAGTGTACGGTTATCTGTAGGAGGTCAGGAAAGGTCAGTCGTCCCCTTCACTTTGTGAACCTGCTATAAAAAAAAAAAATCACTCCTCTACACACATTACACAGAGGCTAATGCTTCGTTCAGCTGCTCTCCAGAGCGGCCGCTGTTAGCGCTTAACTACTGAAAATATTCCTCCAAAGTAATGGACATTAAGCAGTGGGACTTCAACACTGAGCCAGTGAAAAACAAGATGTGGCAAATGTCTTGAAACGTGAGAAAGTCCAGTCACATGTTAAAAGGCTCTTTTTCTTCTTAGTGCTCAGTCAATAATCATCATCATAATAATAAAGTATGTACTATCTAAA
Source organism: Siniperca chuatsi (assembly GCF_020085105.1). Taxonomy (NCBI): domain Eukaryota; kingdom Metazoa; phylum Chordata; class Actinopteri; order Centrarchiformes; family Sinipercidae; genus Siniperca; species Siniperca chuatsi. The sequence continues at coordinate 8,301,540 of NC_058063.1, forward strand.
CTACTTGCAAGAACTAACTGCCTACACCTAGGGCTCACTTTAAAAGTCTAGTCAAAAAAGGGAAAACATCACTCCAGTTAATAATAGTAATACATGGCTATGAGAGAAGAGGGAGAGGTGGGATCTCTTGCTCTTCTTTTCATTCACCCATTTTAGAAGAAACAGCTTCAACCATTAAAAGCCATAACGATAAACTAATAGCACAGCTTCGAATACAAAGCCCACTTTCTTTGCAAAAGTACCTTTTCGCTCCTCTATGAGGGTCTAAGTTTTAAAGCAAAGCTCAATAGAAGAAGGCATGTTTTTCACATCATTTCCAGCCATCTGAATGATTTTCTAATCTACGTGACCTCTCAGGTTTGGCTCAGATGTGGGCGACTCTTCCTCTTTCCCGTCTTTCTCAGCTTTTCTTTCCCTCGTTTATTCATTATTTGATTTTCCTGAAGGTTGTTTGGATGACTTGATACCTGCTCAGTGGAATCTACAGTATAGATATATATATAGTGTGTGTTCAACCACACTCCTCCGCAATCCAGATGTTCAGCAGTTGCCATGGAAACAAGCAGGTGGGTTTGCGCTCTGTGGTCATGGCTTTCTTCAACAGCTTGACGATCCAGTGTCTCTTTTTGTTTTGTTCAGAGGGGGTGTGTGCAGGTAGTGTTTGTTTTGAGTTCCTAGCTTGTTTGTAGTGTGTGTGTGTGTGTGTGTGTGTGTGTGTGTGTGTGTGTGTGTTTTTGCTAAAAAACATGGGTCTGGAGGTAGGTGTTTGTTAGTACAGTAAAGGGGCTTCATGCCACTGCCTTACACAGTAGGCCTGCGGGGGGTCCTGACACACTTCCTGCCACATTTTAAGAGCTGTGATGTCACCTTAGGGGCCTGAGTGCGTTCAATCATCACATGGTCACGTGATGTGTAATGGTCCCAGGAACAAAGGCTACGAGCGATGGTGTGACAGGGTGAAGTCTGCATGCTAATTTGTGTGTGTATGTATGTGTGTTTCTATTCCTATTAGCTGTATATGTGTGCATGTGTGTGTGCGCGCATGTGTATCAGTGCGAGTTGGGCTGCTCCACTTTGAGCCCGACCAGCGACGGAGGCATCTGCCCTGCAGCGGAGGAGGAGGAGCTGGGAGGAGAAGCCCTGAGGCTGGAGCTCCCGGTGGAGGAGGACGAGGTGGTCACCGCAGGCCGGATGAGCGGAGGTGGAGGGTGGTTGTGGGGCGCTCGGTTCTGGAGAGGGCGCGTCTGCAGAGGAGGAGGCTGACGGAGGAGGCTGGGGGGAGCCGAGGGAGGTGCAGGGCGCAGCAGCGGAGGAGGCTGGGAGAGGGAGGAGGGGGTCTGGGCGGAGGAGGGTGGAGAGGAACTGCCGGCGGCATCCGAGGGAGAGTCCTCCATTTTGACCTGAGGGTAGGGAGGAGGCAGAGATGGAGGTGAGGAGGACAACAAATAAAGATGAAGTGAGATTAGAAGACAGTTGGAGTACAGTTGTGAGAAAACAAAAAAGAGGGAGGAGGTGGAGAGGAAAAGTGAATAAAAACAGATGCCATTTTAGCTCGATGATGAAGAGGAGACACATTCAGCCTGAAACCGCAGCAGACGACACAACCACCTGCTCCTTCTGTTCAATATACTCAGGAGCTATGATGTATGAATGTCAGCCATTAAATCCACTTCAGTCACCAAGAGCACCAACAAGCATTTTAAGCTCTGAGAAAGCTGACGCGTGGATTGTGTGAGTCAGCATTAAGTTGATGGTCCTGTTAATGACACAGACCTCATATCTTACCAGTTTTTCTCCTTCATTTCTTCCTTATTGCAAGCAAGTAAGCACCAAGGACACTCAATCAAGTCTGCTACTAAAACCAGCCATTTTGTGTAGTTCTAGCATTCATTTTGAACATCTCTTCTCCAGTAGTTTTAACTCTTAATGGATTTTTTAATCCTTTAAATGTTAGAACTTCAACTAGATGACCAGTGAGCCACCATTTGCACCACTTTGATAAACAATGAAGACTAACACTTAGGTCAGTTTCAGGTGAAACTAGCTATTAACAGATACTCAGGCAGATTCCTTCCTGAGGGCAGGGCTTATGTAACTCAGAGTAGCTTAAAATTTCTAGTTCCCGTCCCATTTTTATAATTGAGAATGACTTCCGGATGGGAGCCGAAACGTCTTGATTCTGAAAACAGTGTTCAGATGACTACGACTGAAACCTTTTCTACGATAGAACACTCCTGGACGAAAGAGGGACTACACCGACTAACACTGAGATTAATCATTAAAAGGTCCAGTGTGTAGGAGTCAGTGGCATCTAGCGGTGAAATTGCAGTTTGCAACATTTGAATACCGCTCGCCTCACCCACCCCTTCTAAGCATGTAAGAGAAACTACGGTGGCCGCCAAACTCACTAAAACACCAAATGCCCTATCTAGAGCAGGTGTTTGGTTTGTCCATTCTGGGCTACTGTAGAAACATGGCGGTGCAACTTAAAATTATATTCCATTTCTGCCAATAGCTCCTTCTAAATGTTACACACTGGACCTTTGATGAGTCCAAGAGTTAGATGATAAGATCAATATCAGTCTCTTTCTATAAGTACAGAGCTTGAGTCAGGACACGGTTAGCTTAGCTTAGCATAAAGACAAGCCCCTGTTTCCCCCGCTTCCAAAAATTCCAAAATTCATCTGTCAACATATCTAAAGATCACTAATTAACCCATTGCATTTTGTTTAGTTATATTACTCTTACATATATTATACTTTGCTGATACTAATCACACCACTACTAGTTCAAGTACACCACCAGTTGTGGGTACCGTACGTGCACTACTATTACTCTTGTATAGTTTCTATTTTATTCTATTCATTTTTATATTTCACTTACTTTTAATTTCTTTTCTTATTTCTGTTATTGTGCTGCTGTAACAACCAAATTCCTCTCTGTGGGATCTATACAGGATTATCTTATCTTTATTTGGTACGCAAAGAGAAATGTAAAAATGAAAATTTGTGCTCTTAAGGGAGTTGGTGTTTAAGTTTATCTGTCTGCCCCGGACTTCTGCTGCCAGATGTGGCCGGTGAGCACCAGGTACGGAAAGGTTTGGGTCTCTGTACAGGCACGATGGTACCAACCCTGACAAACTCACTGTGATGACAAGAGGTTACAGCATATAACTGCATCTAAACCCATAACTTGTTTATTACATTTCTGTTAGATTAAGCAAATAAGATACCTGTTAAATTGTGAGCTTCAGATATGTTGGTAGGTGTTTTTTGAACTTTTGACACAGCCAGGCTTGCTCTGTCCCCCTGCCTCCGCCTGCAGCTCTGTACTTAACATGCAGACATGAGACTGATGTCGACTGTCTTAGTTCACTCTTGGAAATAAATGTATTTTCCAAAATATTGAATTATTCCTTTAATATATTATAGACCATGTAGAATGTATTGTTTTGTACTGAACCATGGAGATTCAACTTCTTTCCCCACTGATGGGTTATGATGAAATATTGTATGTTGTGAAAAAGATTTTGAAAAGTTGTGTTTCATTTATGGTCATTTATATTTTTCTTGTAAACCTTTTGTGTCCATTAACAGTCAATATTTTGTAAAAGCTAACATGGTATACTGTTTAATTTTGACTTGTTCAGACAACTTCCTTGATTAAACTGCTCTGAACTATGAATAACTAAAGGCGTTCCTTGCATCATGCGTATCCTCTGTCACGGCTCACCTCGTCCTCCTCAGTGGCTCCATCTGTAGCTGCTGCCATCTCCTCGCCGCTCCTCCTGGGGTCTCTCTGGTCTCGGCTGGTGGCCACCTGCTCAGCTGCCCACTCCCTCAGCACCTCGTCCAGGTTGAACCTGCGCCGGTAGCTCACGAAGAACGAACTCACCTGAACAGACAGGCAGAGATCGGGAGTCAGAGAAGAGGAAGGAGGAGGGCAGAAAGTTGTACTGCGATCAAGGACACAGAGGCGGAGACTGGAGGTCAGAAGACAAATGAAAGGAGGGATAATGAAGATTATAGTTATCCTATAAAAGAAAAATGCTTATCTAGACACAGGGATGAGGAAGGAATTGGAGACGAGATGAAAAGCTGATAGGCAGCTCACAGAAAGTAAACTGCTGAAAGGATGGAGGGTTAGACTGAGGTCAGAGTAAGAGATGAGAGGATTTTTCAACAAGTTCAACACTCACCTGAGCTGGTGTCTTGGTCCCTATCACCTCGGCGATGGCTGCAAAGTCTTTACCATAGCGACGGATAGCTGGAAAGGAGACAGAAGGAAAAAAGTCAGGTTAATGTTGTCTATGCATCACTCATAACCTGCCATCAAAAGGCTACAAAAACAGTCTGCTTTCTTTCTCTCTGTCAGAGAAATATGGCCATGTGTGTGAGAGGGGGAGAGACAGGAAGAGTGAGTGTAGTGTGAGCAGGCTTGTTGATGCGTGTGTTTTCTGTTAACCTTCGTCTGAGGTCAGCCGGCTGAGTGCACCTGCTCTTTTCCAGGCCTGTCCTGCTTCACACTCTTATTACACACATTTCAGCTTTTGCTTTCTCTTCTTCGGTTTGAACTACATAGCTGCAGTTGATGGGGGTTGAATGCTTTGCTCAAAGGCACACTGACTGTAGCTGCTAAGGAGAAGGGAAGAGGGAAGTTGCTTTTCTGACTAACTGCGACTTATGGATTTTAACTACAGATTGAAATCTCCACAACTCCAACTCCCAACTTGCCCCAATACATGAACTAATTATTCAATTAGTAAACTCCTTTGTTCCTCACAGCTTTATTTCTGATCAAGGATCGAGGCCTTAATAAACTTCAAATGAAGTGCTTGTTGGATCATCTAACAGCACCTGAAATCCCCTTTCCAACTCAGGGAGGTGCATCAAGACAAGTTTTGTTACTTTCTGAAACAGACAATCTGACAATCATGCCTGATTTACGTAGCGATTGGCCAGGTGTGCTGCGGAGCAAAAGAAGGCATCTTCACACAACTAACTCCGTCAAATGAACCCAACACCACGAATGTCTTTGAGGAGTCTTTTCTTGGAGAGAGATTAGGAAGCCAGGGTGAGGCTATGACGGCAGGCTTTTCACCACGCCTTCGAGTAGGGCAATTCAGAACAGATATAAACACTTCTGCCTTTAGTCCTTTGTTGTGCTATAACATTATAAATAATAACTAACAAAATGCATTTAATTCCACATTCATTCAGAACTTAACACCAATCTATGCAGTGGGGTGCCATGGCATGCAGAGCTCTGTGTCCATAACAACAAACAACTAGAATTACCGCCAACCAGTCAAGTTGCAGTTTACCTCCATGTTTGTCCAGACTCATTATAAATGTAGTGAATACTTGGAAGGAAGTGAATCAAGAGGTATAAAGTGTATTTTTTGGCTAAATGGAAGTTATCACTATATTGATGAAACATATGTATGATTCCAGTACTTAATAACTATGTAAAGATGGATTCTTATAGAGTACAGCTAAGCAAAATGTTCTGCTGTTGTTTTCTAATCAGTTCATCCTGGTGTCCAAGTGGATATTTGTGCCAAATTTGAAGAAATTCCTGTGCATTATTAAAGGCCAAACTCCACTACAGCAACACAGCTCAACCTAAGCAGAGGGGTAACTTAAAAATGTAAATGTGCCTCTACAGTACTGACACAGGCAGTTTCTGTGTGTGAAAAATATGAATATGAATGTGTCTAACAGTCTGACTTCTGCCTGTGAATGTGAGGAAGGAAGAAGAGAGCTGGCAGCACAAGGTGACTCTGTAGGAGGGAAGGAAGATGATGCTGGAGCCTTTACTCACCCTGCACAGCCAGGAGCTGCTCCTCTGTAGTCCAACGAGAGTTCATCTTAGGGGCAGGCTGAGACAGACAGGAAGAGGTTAGAGTGTGAGAGAGGTAGGTGGTAAGTAAGAAGAGGAGAGAGGGGTGAAAATGACAGCATGAGAGCAAAGAGCAGATTAGAACTAATCTTGGTCCCACGAGGGGTGAAATAATATCTGGAGGGAGTTGGGGAAAGGCAGAGTGAATAAATGAAAGAGGAGAAAAACAAACTGAAGAGATAAAGTGAATACAGTCAGGAAACAAAAATGAAAGAGGGGATAGATGAAGGATGTAAAATAGGGAAAATGTAGAAAATGAAAGGACTGAAAAAAAGAAAGCTGTACAAAAAAAGACTTACCTCAGCAGGTCTGAAAGTGTCAACACCTTCATTTAAGCCCTGTTTCAAACTACTGTTGTTCTGTTTAATAGACTGAACCTGAGAGGAAAAAGTGTCGGGGGAAGAAAGAGAGCGTGGTAAGTTTATTTTTTGGCTGGATGCACTGATGCTGTTAACCAAAAATCTGTAGCACAAAATGCATACACAAAGGAGCTTCTGTTACTTTACAGGTTCTGTATGAGATTCATAATATAGCAGCAAATAACTATTTGCTATATAAAGATATAGTGGAGTAATGGCGTCCTGAGCGGAGGATGACGTCACACCCCCTCTGCCTGTGTTAGAGCTTCTCTGTGCTTGGTTTATACAGCCGTACTAGCTGCGCGTGCATGTTAGTGCATGTGAGTCCCTCCATGTGAAGGAGGAAGAGCTGGGTTTTTTTTCTCATCTAACACAGTGAATTAAGGGTTTATTTCTATCAAACCAGAGTTGGTGATTGTTGGAACAGTGGAAAGACTAACAAAAGACGCTTTTGGTGAGTTTTATTTTGTTTCTGTCTAGTTTGAATGAAGTGTGTTTAACGATGGTCAACAAGGTAAAATTATAGTTTTTTTTCCCCCCCAATGGAGTCTAGTGGCAGGCGAGAGCGAGAAAACGTCTGTTTCTGGTTAAAGAAAAAGGATCTTACTGTTCAACAAAAACGTCTCTCTCTGTAGGGATCCTTTGCATAATGTAGTCAGACACTTACAAAAACGATCTGAGCCTGTCCGTGGCAAAAACAAGCACTTTTAGTGGACGTACTTTGACTGGCACATTTGTCCCCAGCAGCCATTGCAGCCTGTTTCGTGGCTGCAGGCTGAGGTGTAGAGCCAGAATATTTGAGTGAATTAAGGGTTTATTTCGACCAGCTGTTCCCACTCTGTGATCTGTAAGTTGGGTTTTCTTAAAGTAATTTTTCATGGAACCTGCTTGTAAAAAGGTTCATACTAACAAAAATAAATAAATAAATAAACTAAGCAAACCGAGACTGAATTCATTATATGTCTCATAAAAATGTGACAATTTATTCATATATTGTTACACCAAAAAGCTCTGGAGGAGAACAAATTCTTTTACTGACAAATACATAGGTATAGATACATTCAAATCCTGTTGGTGTTCCTTAAAACTACCACTAGAAGTACACTAGTGCATTTACACCTTCAGTTTATACTCCATTGACCAAGATGCAACATAAGGCCAGATTAAAAATATTCATACATAAAAAGGTACATACCTGTCTCTTCAGTGACACCAACTGTGTGTCCAGCTGTCGTACAGTTAGCACCCCAGCATCGTGGGAGGCCGACAGGGACGTGATGTCTCCCTGCTCCAGGTGCATGCCTTTGGGTGGCCTGCGGCGGGCTCTGAGGGGGTGGTGGCGGTACTGAGCCCCGATATTTTCCTTCTTCACCGGCCCAGAGCGGCTGGGGGTCGCCTTGTCAGAGCTGGTGCTGCTGGGGTTCTGTTTCACTGCCTGTGTGGACAGAGAAATCAGGTTTTATCACAATGGTACCTTACAAGAACAGCAATTCAAGAGTGCAGCATTATGTTTATGTATAATAAATGAAGTTGGAATTGAAGGATACAGAAGGCATTGATTTAGCTAGGCTGATCTCTTCAGGCAAGTCATGACTAATAAAACACAAAGATTTGTTTATATAAGCATGCACACACTCTCTGTCAGACAAACAACCTCTATGAAGTTTTATGCTGCTCACCTCTTTCTTGGTGTCAATCTCAAAGTCACTGTCACTGCCAGGGTCACCTTCCTCCATATCATCATTACTACAAGAAGAAAAAGAAAACTTAACTAAACACGCTCATGGTTAAGCTTTGACCCCAGTCAATTGTCTATTTCTACAATGCTCGAGAATGTCAACTAAAAATCACAAGATATAATATCAAAGCATCTCATTCATATTCATCAGACTCTTGTTTCCCAGGATGACATGCTTATCGAGTGTCATTTAACAGAGGAGTTTCGTAAATGTCACATCTCAGATGAGTAGATTCTGAGAACTTCCCTCTGTCCATCCCTCCACTCGTCTCTCTCCCTTCAGACCCAGTTTTGACAGGGGTTAAAGTTTCATGGTATCTCATACCTGTCATCTTTCTCTCTCTTGTTGACTAGCCTCCTGGCCTGCCGGTCCATGACAGAGGTCCTGGTCCTGGTCTTCTTCCAGCTGTAGTAATACTTCACCAGGCTGGAGATCAGCTTGTCTGGAAGCTACACACAAACACAGAAATCAATAAATTAAGTATTAAAAATTGAAAATGTCTTACAGTCAGTTATGTCCTAAATATTCTGGGGGTTTTTTGGTCTCTCACCATCTGCTGGATGCGGTGGAAGCTCTTGCCGTGGAAGCTGAAGGCCTGCTCGAACAACACTTTATCCTCCACTGTCCACTCGTCTGGGAAGGGGGTGAAGTTGGCCAGGTCGGCAAGCGAGCGCTCTACGTCATGTTTGTGCCATAATAACATGCCCAGAGCCTGAAGGAGCAGAGGGGACGGAGACAGGGGCAGTGACAAGTCAGGAGAGAGAGACACAAACAAGCAGTGAAAAGAAAAAGACATTTTATCTTGTGCTGCCGTACCTGCTCCATGTTGTATCCATGTTTCTCTTTTGCCATAAGGATGTACTCGTCCACTGGGGTAAGAAGAGAGAAAAAAATGGGTTCAAAAGAGAAGAAAGAGAAAACATCAGTAAAAGAAGGAGATGAAGAGATACAGTACAAGAAAAGGAGGAGAAAAACAAAGAAACCATAGCATGGTGGACGGGAAGGGCGAGAAAAACAGGTAGAGAAAGTAAACAAGAATGGGGAGGTAGAGAAAAAAGAAGAACAAGAACTGAATGACAAAGAGAAAGAAAGATGAGGAAAATGAAATATAAAGACATGAGGGAAGGAGATGAAGACAAAGAGGACAAGACGAAACAAGTGCACAGGAAAAAAGTTTTAATTGCTATTCTCCAGTCAGCATATAGCCATTAAACTGAAGGTCACGTTGTTAAGCTTGTACCAGTGAATGTCAGGTGAGGGAGGTAGGTGTGTGCAAGTGTGTGTGTAGAGCTTACACATTGCATCAGAAAGCTGACTGTTGGGACACCAGACCAACATGCTCCTCTGGTCCTTCTCACTGAAGCGGGTTGGACTGTCTGGTAATGAAAACAAACAGGAACGTTTTTTTTATGTTTTTAAAACACAAAATAAACACATTTTGCATTTAAATCCACACATTGTTTGAAGTTATACGTATATTTGAATCCCTCTTTTTGTCAGTCACATCATCTCCTTATGCCTCCTCTCCTCGTCTCCCTCCTCCACCGCTTACGATCTTTCAACTCCCACTATCTCTCTCTCTGCCTGATTGTTTACCTATCAAACCTCATATTCACTTTTACTGTCTACCTTCCTCATCCTTTGCATGTTTTCTCCTGTCCAGACTCCATCTTTGGCTTCCAGATATGATAAATGCAGGGTTTGAACATTACACAGCTAACGCTTTTATTTATTAAACAAAGACTTGACACCCACCTCAAAGAAACCTTTCACTGCACAGTGTCACTAGTAATACTAATTATTTAACACGTTTAACTTACGATTCAACTTAATTATTTAAACTTAATTTAAGGTCTTTCAGTATGCCACAGATACATTATTACCATGTGATGAATGCCATTTATTCCCACCATAAACTGTGTTAACTATTTCGTATTTAAACAGGTAAGGTAAAACATCTGGAAGAAAACTGAAAATTAATTATTTTTGGTTTGCATACAACTGGAGGAAGAGACACACATCACTTTAGACATCTTTGCCTAAGTTCTCTTCCCTTCTCCATTTTCCTGGATTTCCACAGTAACACTGGCCATTTGACATTCATTTCTCTCTTCATCTGCATTCCCCTCCTCCCTCCATTTCAATGTCATCCACATTTCTCCTCACCTCTATGTCTCCTTCTCAGCCCTGATTTCCTCCCTTACTCTATTCATCTTCCTTTTTACTCCTCTCTGTCATCTCCCTTTCTCTCATGCTTTCCTCTCTCCCAGCTTACCTGGTTTGAACTCTGGGATCTGAGCCTGGTAGTCTCCTCCCACTCTGATCATACTGTCTGTAGAGAGAGAGAGACACAAGACGAATATGAGTTTTTATTTCCCAGAGGATGGGTAGAGCTGTAGAGATAAAGAGGATAGTGGACAAGTATTCTGGTAAAAACTTCCCACGAAGTTCCAGAGCTGGATGGACTGGATCGTAAGAAGACAGATAACAGGAGAGACAGAAGGATAGCGTGACATTGATAGCGTGACAGAGAAATAACAGAGAGTGATAATCATCTTCTATTTCGTACATGCTCTGCCCTCTAACAGGCTTTACTATTGGTTTATCCTATCAAGGCTCTGCCTCTGCAATAGTGAAGCCCGTTAGAGGGCAGAGCACGTAATCTGAGAGCTGGAGTTACATCAAGGTAACTTCCTTTCCTTTTTTTTCTTTTAAATGACAAAATCCTGTATCAACTTGATTATTTTCCAGTAGGGATGTCCTGATCAAATTTTTGGCCCTGATCCCAATCCGAGTCCATTAATATTGTGTACAATGATATGATCTGAATGAAAGCTTAACTGGGAGAATGCCACTCTTAAAATTGACGTGAAGCGATCCGCTAGGTTGGAGTGAGACCTACAAAAACACTGACTCCACTTGTGGTTGTACAGTAGTGTTACAGAGTGGCGCTCACAAACAATCTTTGGCTGAGTACAGACACCGGTTTGCAGAAAGCACTTTAATCTGAAAACTGACAAGTTTAATTTTAATTAGTTAAAGTTCAGCTGATGTGATCTGCCGCCGCCGCCAACATTTGTCATTTTAACCGGTGAGAGAGACAGTCTGCACCGGCTAAAAATGAGAAGCTGCTACCTAAATGTTTGGACACGGAGCTTTGGTAATGATAATTACCAGTGCACCCAAATTATTTCACAAACTAATTTTTTCTCTCATATTCAACAAAATGCTGCACTGCCGGCTGTGGTAAAGGAGAGCAGCGCTGCAACACTAGCACCCTGAGGTGGACAAAACACAGTAGAATAAAGTAAAGAAAGGATCGGATTTTGATCAGCTATTTTTTAGCCAACACCGATCCTTTAAAATGTGCTCAGGTCGGCCCTGATACCAATCCTTAGTATCAGTATTAGTGAGTTTTTTCGCCCTCACACATCAGAACTTTACTGTGACTGAATGAGCCGTTTGTCTCTACTTTTTCCAACTTGTAAATTGGGTTTTCTTTTTTTTTTCCCTCTTCGCCATCGTGATGTGCTGCTCTAATTAAACACTGCTGACCGAACATATGATGTGATCAATCACCCGCAAAGCTGAATCAGGCCGATCCTGACACATCTCATCTCGCTATCAATGTAGTTACAAGATGATGGTTTAAACAATCATTAAATACATTGCCTTGGCTGTGTAAAGTAGTGCCACTGCTCGTTTTCCCTAAAGCTAAATAAGCCTAATATTATATTTTACAAAAATGCGATAATTCTTTTGGTGGAGGCGCTCTTTATTTCAGGCAAGGTGGGGCACCTCTACTATAAAACACAGAGGGAAACCCTGGGGATATGTAATTAGTTCGCCACAATTTAGAGTGCAAACAATCTTCAAGTCCTCAAGTTGTCAGCCTATGAGAAACACACAGGGATACTGTTTTGAATGTATTACTATTTAAATTACAGTATAGTGGTTCTAATAGTTATAAAGGACTAGGAACTGCTGACTGTTTTGGTCTTCACTCTATTTACTTGTTCTTAACATTTGGGCTTCTGAACAGTTTGGTTGAACCAGGATTTTTGTGTTTTTAATCACAGCATATGACTTGTCTCTTTTTCCAACAATTCAAATTCAACAGAAATAGCATTTATCGTGATAAATATCTTTATGCATGATATTTTTTATTGTGAAAACATTTTCAGCATATCTCTCATCCCTAAGTGACAGATATATAGACAGACACAGATGGGGGGAGTGCAACAGCAAATGTCAGACAAAGTAATTAGTGCTGTGGTAAAGAGCATGGAAGGCAAAGAGTGAAGAGAGACTATGAGAGAGGCAGGGAAGCAGACCAGGAGGAGGAAGAGACAGATTACTGTTTCCTCAGGGACAGAGGACAGGAAGGGAGGAGACGGGGTTGATAGAAACTGGAGTAGATGGTAAGAAATGGGTGGAGAGAGGCAGGAAGGGGATGAATAAAGAAGAAATTAAATTGGTTGGAAGGAAAGAAGGGGCATGAAAGGAGGCAAAAAATGCAGGAAAAATAAAAGATGGATGAAAAAGACTGAGAGGTTACTGGAAGACTGAAAATGGATGGAGGAGGTGAAGGCGAGGTTGAAAGTGGTGGTTGCTATAATGGTAGGAATGGTGGTCTTTAGTCCATGTGCCTAGTGAGATAACGGTTAAAAATGAAAGATCAACGGCAAGTCAGTGGGTGAAGGAGAGAATGGAGGATGGAAAAATGTATGTGGGCAGAGGATAACAAGGATGGAAGAGTGTGGGAAGGGGATGGAGGAGAGAAGGAGGGGACGACAGAGGAGAGCAGTGTGCAGGGACTAAAGAAGCACTGCAGCAATGCAATGAATGCAACTGGAACAGCTGGCATGATGTCTCTGTATGATGGAAATGTGTGTCTACTGTAAGTACACTTTACACATGCTTCATGATAGAAACCCAGACATTAAGTAGCTAAATCAACCACTCATTTAGCCAGAGAATTGAATTCCGATGAAGTCAGTAGATTATACTTCAGTTTAATATATATGTGTGTGTGTGTGTGTGTATGTGTCTACCATGAGCATGCTCTTCATCGCTGCTCTCCTCTTCAGAGTGTGGTTGGCTGTTGCCGTTGGTTACGGTCTTGGCTCTGCTCCTGGACAGGACCCCGGCCCCCGAGCGCTCCATCACTGAGGGCATGGCTGCAACAAACAGAGACCCTAAAAATAAAATCCCACCACCATTCATCAACAAAATACCGTTTCTGTCTTAAGTATGATTCAATCTCCCATAAAACTATCAGTTAAGTCTTTTTTCATTAGTGAGTTGGCTGCTATTTGTTTTCACTTGAAACCCTATAAAACCTAATTAACTCTTGTAAAGTGAAACAGCACCTTATGCTGCTACCTTGGAAGCACTCCTATTATTTTCCAAACACCAGTTTACAGCATGAGAACTCATTAACCCTCACCAACTCTCAGTTATCTTTCCCTGACCTCATTATCACGCAATAGCTCTCAGCGTCACTTTATAACTTGGTATCTCTCTAATCAAAATGACCTTGCACTGTTGTCAGTTCAGTGTGGCATAAGCTGATGAAGATGCCACGACATGGCCTCTGTTTGTTGGCTAGTAACACCCCTTTTACTAAGTGCGGGATTTCGGCTCAAGTTTAAGTTCTGATCTTCTTGCGCCAAGTATTGACCTCAAGAGCACCTCCACACCCAATCCACAGGCGCTTCTTCATCTTGTCCATCACAGGACCAAAACTGATTAACTCAAGTCTTCCTCTGTTACTCCAGCTAATAAAGAGCATGGGGGCACCACCACCCACAAACAGAGCAGAGGGCTATTTAGTGTCCCAGACCATTGTTTAAGAAACACTAGAGCCGATCGACAGACAAATAATCTGCAACCATTTTGATAATCAATTAGGGATGGACCAATTTGAAGTTTTCTCTGCCCATATAGATTCTGATACTTCAACTCAGGGTATCTGCCGACACAGCGTGTGTACCAATCCCATACCAATGCTCTCTTTTCCCCAAATTTAGAATCTGTATACCTCACTGGTTTATTATGTAAGGTAACAGGATGTCAGTAATTGCTGTGGCACTAAAAACTGAGTTGGCAGCCCGCCGTGACTGAATGAATGTAACGGACATCAGAAACAATACATTTTGTAAAGACACACTGATGAAGAAACTTTATTTAATGTGGATCAGTCACATTATGGCCAATATTTGATCCACTTAACAAGATCAGTAAAATGGCTGAAAGTCAGTATCAATGATATCGATCAGGCAGATCGGCCAGGAGCATCTCTGTAATCGATTAATCATTTAAGTCATTTTTCAAGCAAAAGTGTCAAATATTCTCTTGTTTCAGCTTCTTAACTGTGATCATTTGCTGTTCTTCTTTGTCTTATGTGATATTGAACTGAAAATCTCTAGGTTTTGCAGATTTTATGTCACCTTGGGCTCTAGGAAATCCTTCATCCTTCACTATTTCCTGAAATTTTATAAACCAAACGATGAATTGATTAATTAACAAACAGCAGATGAATAAATAATCAAAATAAGTTAGTTTCAGCCCTAAGAAACATTACTTTGACATATTAATTCAGTGTACTACTTTTAGCAGCAATACAAAACAATTCAGAGTAGCAGAGTAACCTAAATTGTTGACGAGGAAGGATAGTAGAAATTATTAGTTGATTAATCAATTAGTTGACTGACAGAAAATTAATCTGCAACAATTTTGATTATAGATTAATCATTTAAGCAATTCATTAAGCAAAAATGACAAAAATTCTCTAGTTCCAGCCTCTCAAATGTGAATATTTGCTTTGTCTTCTATGATAGTACACTATTTAGATTTTTGACTATTGGTTGGACAAAACAAGCTGTCTAAATATGTTAACTTGGGCTGTAGGAAAACAAAGATGGTAGTATTTTTCACTATTTTCTGACATTTTGTAGACCAATCAATTCATTAAGAAAATAATCATTAGATTAATCAATAATGAAAATTATCATTAGTGCAGTTAGTGTATGTGAAAAAGACAAAAAGGGATGTTGCTTTGCCCTGGCTTCATATTTTATATCTGTCTATGCATATTCAATTGCACTATTAAGATGTCCAAAATGTTATGTCCTATTTTTAGCCTGACATCATTTCCAGTCTGCAATATGAAAAATCTATGCATCACAAAAATCAAGTCACAGCCTCTAGCATACCATTATATAAAACACATGTGCCTATTCATGCATGCTAAGGAAATCCATCACAACAGCACAGCTAACAAGTGGCAGCATCTGAAAAACAACGTGGAAAAAAACGTGCCATGGATAACATGAGGGCCCTCCTGCATGAAGGGGGCTCTCATTTTAAGTGCCATCCACAGTCTGTGCTATATTATTACGTGGCCAAGCCTCGTTTTCTCCCTCTGTGCTCTCTCTATCTCCGGGCCAGTGAGTCTCACAGTAGCACAAAAGACTAGACGGTCAGCTCAGGACACAGCTCCACACAGCAGAAAGTAACCCATCTAAACTCCCTCCTCGTAAACAAACACAGCGCGATCACAAACGATAGGTGACCACAAACAAACTCCAATATCACTCAGAGATCAAAGTATAAACACCAGTTATGTGCGCCGGATCTTAAACGCTTGCTCTCTTTCACCATCACAGCAGCAACTTCACCTCCAGTTTTCCTAACTTGAACTACGACCAGAACAAAGCACGGACGCACGGAAACAACATTAACTTAGTTCCCTCATTCTCCAGATTAAACATGATCAGTTATGCTTGTGGAGAGGGTGAGGGGCAATCTTTACAACCCGAGAGATTAAATCACATCTACCAAACTCCGGTAGACAATACAAGTGTCTGAGGCTCTCTGGGGGTCTTTGTCTACCCCGGCTCCCGGTGGCCCCCACAACTACAACAGCTGTCCCCCTCTTAACTTCACTGGAAACTCACACCATCCAAACCTAGACACATCTGTCTACTTACGTATATCTCCATGCATTTAAGTTTGGGAAATCGCCGAAGCTACAGTTACAGAGGAGACGAAGATAATAATCCCGCCCCGGTTCACTTCAGAGAGTTTCAGGGGGTTGTGATAGCCTCGGACACTGCTACGGTAGCCTCGATCTCTGGCAGATCCATCAACTGTTATGAGCAATAACAGTTAAACTACAATACATAAATGCTAACCCGACTGGGAAGGGTCCGTTTTCAGTAATACGTATTGCTCAACCACTCGCTTATGCTTATATTTAATTTGTCTAAATCAGCAGTCTGGTTCAACTCTCCTCATTTATGCATTTTTTGACTCATACTTACAAATAATGTTGCCAATAGTATTCCTAAAGTGCCTAATGTGCTCATGGATCTCAGACTAAGTTTAGCGTGCCCTTAAAATGGCTTTTCTGTATTTGGTAAAATGTAACACTATAATATCAGTATGTGATCTCCTTTTTTAAGTGCCCTTTTCTAGTCTGTTAAACCTTGGTTTTCTATAAATGATTTCGTTCTTTATTAAACCTCAGCAAAAATAAGAGCTGCTGGACTCGCACCGGTGCTTTATCTGAGCCACGTTTGCTAGCTAACTGTTAAATCAATATTTTCACAGCTTTCCTAAGCACTCATCTGTGTTGTGTGTCAGACTTTGAAGTCCTTTTGTTTTCCCCACGCTTACGTTGCTGTTACTACTACTAACGCTACTGTCGGCTGCTGCCTGGCATGGACTAAAAACTCGCTCTCTGGATTATTAAAACTCAAGTTGGCGGTCTCTTTCAGGACGTTTAGCTACAAACGGTAGCAGTTTGAACGGTCCAAGTAATTTCTGGAGGCTGAACAATGAAAAAACAGGCGACATTGCCCCCCCTCCTCACCAAAGTGCAATCTGAAGTCAAACCTAGTTGGTCGTTGGGATGCTAACGTTAGCCAGTTAGCTTGCAGCTAGTACCCTCGCGTTACATTAGTAACGTTATTAGTTGGAAGTCGAGATAACAGTCACACTATACCTGTGTTTCGTTTTTCTCCGCTTTCCCGCACTCAAAACTTACCTGCGCCTCTTCCCGCGGTTTATAATCCTCTTCAAAGTGCTAAAAGACAAATTATTGCTTCTAAAACGGCTTAATTCTTGCCTAATTGATGAGCACAGTCAGTACAATGAAGTGAACTGCATGGATAGATGGTAGCTGCCGTGAGTGTGCCGGGGAGACTGACAACACCCGGGGAAAAGTAAAGTGAACATCCGCCCCGATGCGTTCGCCTCTCCCAACCAGCCGTTTGGATTGACAAAAAGTAGTCCTGTAAAACTATTAAGTGTAGCCTACAATTAATTTTGGATTTGTGATGCTGAACATGTAATTTGACACGTTAGAGTGATATTTTTTCACCAGCATATCGTATTGAAAGGCTTTGGGGAGGGAAATCCGCTTTTAAAACTGCCAACCTGCTAATTCACACTATGATTATTATCCACAGTTAATCTTGTTTAACTAGAAGGAGAAAGAAGGCGCAGTTATAGTTTGTAGAAACAGAAGCTTTTATAGACTCTCAATCTGCCCTCTATCAAAATCCCATAAATTAGGGACTACTTGCCAGTGTGTCGGCGGAGGGATTCGTCAACTGTGTATCTCTGTGCTGAGGCAGGCTGTCCAGACTTGTACTGATGTATGCATGGTGGGGAAAGGGGCAGAGAGTGCGGTACAATTGAACCTTGTGTGTATGTGTGTGTGTGAGAGTGAGTGAGTGTGTGTGTGTGTGTGCATCAGTCTGTGTGAGTGCACAGGTGGATGAGTGTGTGTGTGAGTAGAATAGGGAATGTTTCAATGATAGCTGTAGCAGGATTTCTCACACCTGATGCTGGCAATAAACACATACACACACAGAACCTGCTACCTTCACAAGTGCCTGCTGCTGACATGTAACAGCCTGTTACATAGGCTACTCCTCCAGCTCTTTCTTTGGCATCACCACCTCGTCCTCTTTTCCCCCACCTCCTCTTCATCATCCCAGTTCACACATTTTCCCACCTTGTCTTCATTTCTTATGTGATTTCTTATTTGTCATCTCCCATTTTCTCTCCACAGTCCTGCTTCCCGCTCCTCTCTGCACCTCCTCTATTTGTCTACTTCCTCTCCCTATACTTCTTTTTTAATCTCCCCCCGTTTGCTCCTCTTTCTTCTCCTTTTCCAATACTTTATCCCTCTTCCTCCTCCCCTCTCCCTCTTCCTTCCACCTCCTAAATATCTGCCCTAATTCTCCTCCTCCTCCCCCTCTGTCCTCTCTCTTCTCTCTTCTCACTGTCCGTACCCCATGCCGGATTTCTTTTTGTTTCTCCTCCTTCTTCCTCCTCTCTTTTTCTCCCCCTGCCTCCCTCCTTTCTCCTCATCCAATTTCCTTTGCCTCCTCCGCTTTCCCCTCCTTAATATTTCTCTTCCTCACTCCTCTGCTCTTCTGACTCCTCTCCTCTGTCTTTTCTGCCTCCCTCCCCTCCTTCCTCACCCCTCCTCCTGCTCCTCTTCCTCCTTCCTGTCTCTCTCTCTCTCTCTGGCTACTTATCTGTCTCCCTCTCTTGCTGTCTTCCTCTCATGTCGCTTTCGATTTCAACAGTGTGTGTGCGTACGTGCAAATTCTTCCCTTCCCCTCCCCACCCTCCCCTACGGTGACACAGTAAAGCAGTTTTGCCTCGCTCACCTCCAGCCAACCCCTCCTTTTCCTCCCCCCTTCCTCTTCCTCCCTCTCCAGTGCCATTTTCACCCCTGCCACCTCCTCCCCTCCCCTCCTCTGCCCTCGCCTCCTTCCTTCCTCTCCTCTCCTCTCATTAGTCAGTGTCCATAAAACTCACCATTCCACTGTCTCTCCTCTCGCTCAGTCCTCCAGTCCCTAACACATCCTCACTAATGAACAACTGCTACATCCCTTCACCTCCCAGCTCCCCTTTCATCCTCCTCTTCTTCTCTCTGTCCTTCCCTCTCCTCCTCCTCTGTCCCCCTCGCCATTCGTCACTCTGTCTCTCTCTCTCTTTTTCCCTTCCCTTCCCTCCTCTTCTCGCTCGGGTTCTCTTCGATCTTTCAGAACTGAGTGTCCCTCCCACTCTCCCTTTAGCTCACTCTTGTTTCCACTTCTTTCCTCAACCCCCCACCCCTCTCCACCTGTCTCATTCCTCCCTTTTGCCTGTCTATCTGTCTGCTCTTCTCCATTTTGTCGAGGTAAATGTCTGTCTCCTCTGCTGTCTCCCTCCGTCCCTTACACCTCACTCTGACTCCCATCTTTCCATCCCTCCCTCCTGTGAATCCTCTGACTTTCTGTTATCTCAGGAGAGGCATGGCCTAGAATCAGATGTGATAGAATGAACTTGCTGTGTTCATTAAGTAGTTTCTGTCATATGGGAGGACCATCATGTATGTCTGCATGTTCTGTATTCCAGTGCTCACCTATGGGGAAAGATGCCCTTTGCCATCGCCAGCTCATTATTATATGATTTTTATGCACCGATTGCCAAGACATCGTCACTAAGGTTGTATGAACACAACATATGAATCATTATCATCAAGTCCACCAACCCATACGACCACACAGGTCGTTTGCTCCTACCCTCTACTACGACCCACAGGAGCGGTTCCTAAATTAGCGCCCCCACCGGGCTGTGCGGTGAGGACGGGCTAAGTTAAGCGTTGACTTTACGTTTAACGTGAACATCGCATTTTTTGTGTTAGGTTTAGCGCTTTATAAAATAATGTAATAATAATGTAATAATTACCACGACCACTAGAGGTCGCACCCCACAATAAGCGTAAACACGGGCCGTAATAAGCTGTTTGCACAAACGGCCTAAATAGACGTTTTGTTTGGTGAGGACAGTCTGCTCATTATAATCTGACGCAAGCTTTTATGACGTAAAAAGATCATAATATGTCAATTCAAACTGAAATGATATAAGGACGTAAAAGATAACACATCACTGCACTGATTTGTGTGCCTCTCGATGCTCACTTACTGGAAGTTACAACTTAACCCCCTGTGTATTTGCCATGTCACTCTTACATAATAGATTCGCAGCCCTTTTTTTGCAGAATCTATATCTCCAAGGCCTAAAAATAATCTTTAAAGGAAAAATTGTACCTAAAATCAAAATGATGATCCATTTACCCACAATGAGTTGTGGTATGCTGAGGTTTGGCGATATCGCTTGTATCTGCTCTCTCCACCTCTGTACAGGGGATTTGGGAGGTTTAATTGCTAGTAACGTTCCAGTTTGATTGACATGCATTGATGCAAGTACTGCAGCATTTGCTGTTAGTATAACAAGGTTAAGTTTTCATCCCCTTGGGAGCATGAACGTACTTAGTAAATTCCATGGCAATCTGCCAGTTAGCTCATGAGATATCTTGTGTGCAGAGTTGACATTTTGACCTGAGGGTGGCGCTGAAGGACTGTTCACAGGGTGTAAAAAAAAAATGCAAAGGGACTTCCTCTTGGGATTATGAATATTTACTTAAAACTGCATGACAATCCAGCCTTTAGCTGTCAAGATACAGTGCCTTGTATGGGCCAAAGTGTTGGTAAAGATGACATTTTGACCTGCAGGCGGAGCTAGTGGAAGTTCAGTGGGTCACTAAAATCATAAAGAATCATCTTTCAGGGATCATACTGTAAATATCCAGAGCAAATTTGATGGAAATCTGGCAAGCAGTTGTTGATATAACTTTTTTTCTGCACCAACTCTGCACTGACATTGCCACCCTTAGCTCCAACCCCTGCTAGAGCAATCGATACTTTTGAATGGCAGCAACAGATATTTTGTGCTAATATTCAGTGTCACTTGTATGAATACACCCAGAATCGTATTGTTATTAGGGTGGAAAAGCCTCTGATGCAATATTTACAGTAGATTATCAAATGAGGCTAAAAGTCTCCACTGAAATCCCACATTTAGGTCTTTTAGTGGAGTGGATGCAGACTCGGCTCACGCTGCTTCACCACCAGATATGAAAGCTGTGAGGCCTTCCACATAATTTGAATACAATCAGCCATGAATCACTTCCAATTATTGCACATAAGGAAGTACCACTGCAGGAGACATAGACAGGCCATAGACATACTGTACAGCCATCTCATCTCAGTAGAATAGCAATGTCGGGTGGATGTCTGGTCTACGTGCTGTAATTCTGTGCTGCAGGGCTCGCTGTGTGGAGAGAGGCCTCAACCTCATCCACCATTCTCCTCTGCTCCTCTCCACATTGCATCTGTTGATTCCCTCTCTCATCCTCCTCCCCTCTCCTTCTCTCCTTGCTCCTGGTCTCGTGTGTGTGTGTGTGTGTGTGTGTGTGTGTGTGTACACATGTACGTGTGTGTATTCCAGTATATGTGTGGGTGGCTTGAATTTCATTATCCACTCTAGAGAGAATGTACAGAAAGTCTTCAGTACTTAGCCTACATATTTATAGACAGAGGAAAACATGTAGATAGTAAGACAAAGAGTTGTATCTCAACTGCAAAATGAGAGTTGATATGTTGATGTTTGTCGGTATGTCTCGGCTGTATGCAAAAAAAACCCCAGACTTCTGACAATGAGCATCAGGCCTCTGTATAGACTCTCTGAGCCTCGTCGCGCCCCCTACTGACACATGAAATAAATAGTTTTTCTACCGACAGCCGAGAGACAGATTCCCTGAAGACAAAAGACTGTAGGCGGGGTTTAGAGACTGGGCCATCTGTGTGCTGGGGAGGGCTGCTGTGTGTGTGTGTGTGTGTGTGTGTGTGTGAGCGTGTGTGTGTATGTGAGAGAGAGAGAGAAC
This sequence comes from Siniperca chuatsi, assembly GCF_020085105.1. Classification (NCBI taxonomy): domain Eukaryota; kingdom Metazoa; phylum Chordata; class Actinopteri; order Centrarchiformes; family Sinipercidae; genus Siniperca; species Siniperca chuatsi. Next base: position 8,323,334 of record NC_058063.1, read on the forward strand.
CCCCTATACAAGGCCTTTATTTGCATTATGAAAAAGGGGGTAGGCTTGTGAAGGCGGCCATCTCATATCCCACCAAACCAAGAACTCATGTAAGAGTCAGTGATCTACAGTGTAATATTCAACCCTTTTGTTTTGCTGTATGTGAAAAAACAATATTAATAACAACAAAATCAACTATTTCTATTTGATTTTCAACTATATCTTTTCTTCTGACCTTGTTACAGTAAAAGTTGACCATAAAGTCTTGTTTTTATGCCAAAAAAGGAAACGTTTCACGTTTTATGTGTTACAGGGGCTATGCAGGAAGAAAACAAGAAATCTGTAGATGACATTTCCAAAGAACAATCATTAGTTGCAGCTCGAGAGCAGATAAAAGGTGTACATAGATAACATACCAAACTTTATTAAATGTGCAAATTAAAGATGTCAAGATTGTGATGTAATTTCCACACCAGAGAAATATCACAACACTGCAATAATATTCCTAAAGGTTAAAGTGTGTGTTTCTGTACTCAATAGTGAGTTTAGGCTTCGAGTGACCTTAATAATATCCCTTTGTCTCCTTGGTAATCACTCTGGGGTCCCATAATATTCTCACAGGGGCCTATGGTGTCTTTAATATGGCATTCTTCTACATTTTTGTGGTTGCTTTCTCACCTAATGAAAGAATATGCAGCTGTATCTTTTCTGTTGCAGGGTGAGGGGAGATACCGCAGTGTGTTTTATGCTTCACCAGCCAATTACAGCTTGTTTGTAAGAGCTGGCATCAAGGTTACAAGAGTGCCCAAAATAAAAGTTGAATAAAAGCCTATATCTTCTACAGCTGCTCATCTTTGGTCCTGTCTGGAGCTTACTTCTAGGTTTGGAAGAAATAAAGGGCAGCAACATGAATTGAGTGATTTCACACTCCACGTTGCCATCTAGTGGTGATGAACTGCTACTCAGATAATACGGAACTACCAGGAGCTGATTTCAGCCTCTGGGCTTTTAAAGAAATCATTTTCTTGTAATACCATTGAGCGGGAGATGAGTCCCTCTTTAAAAATTGACCCATATCTGAGAAAACTGAGCAAAATGTTTCATATATGATGTTTTTGATGATTTTTCTACTAATTTGGTTGTTTTTCCATCTTCAATTAATTCATGCTTTTTTTTGTAAAATTCTTTATTCATGTATAATAGTTGAATGTCCCAGAGATCGATGATCTAAAAGCTGTCTAAGATTGTTCTCTACTCTGCCAGGGATACGTTATGGTGATTGTTAAATTGTTGTTATTATTATTATTATTCATGCAGTTCTATATTTGTATAAAATATTGGTAAACCCTGTAAGAAACACACCTTAAATTAGAAAAATGTAAACTACACATCAGGCCTCTATATTCCCAGAAAAAAAAGTCAAAATATACATAATATAGTGTTAAAGGAACGATCCACTCTAAAATGCAAATGTTATTTCTGTAATATATGTAGCTCGCTTTTACTGTAATTTGTGCATTTGAGTCTTTGAGAGTTAAGTGTGATGATATCATCTACAGACTCTCCATGGACAATGAATAATGGAACAACTGCGTGGACGCTATGAGAGCACCCATGGTGATTTTACTGATATTGTTTGCTGTCGATATTTACGCTCAAAGTCCTGAATTCAAACAAACTTTACTTGGGTGTATCATTTCAAACAGTACCATCAGCAGAGTCTGTTTCTAATTTAGTTTAAGTGGACCAACTTAAAGTGCCACTTGATGCCTTTATCTATTCAGGTAGTGATGCTCTGTTTTCCAGCATATACAGCAGGAGCTTAGGGAGGCAGAAGTTACATGTAAATGATGTATTAGTGTGGTGTCTTTATTCAATTTGAACTTATTGCTTTTTACTGAGAACAAGAGGAATGGGTCATAAAAAAACACATCCACAAACAGCGTAGAAATTACACCAGATAAAGTGTGTATTGTTTTGTAATTACAAAATGAAATGGTTCAGTAGAATATGTCCTTTTGGTCTGCTGCACACGGTCATACACACTGTATCCATATCTAATAGTTTGCACAAACCTTGTGCAGAAGAGCAGCAACAACACAAATCAGTACTTGCAGACATATATGGACGTCTATGCAACACACATATACATGACATACAGTAAATGCCAATTGTACAATCATCACACATCTGAGAGAAATTATATTGAAATAAGATTATAGAGATTATAGCGAAATGTAATAAATATCTGACCGCGAGCGGGGTGTAATGGGTTCCAAATGCTCACTGGGCTTGTAATCAAATTATTGTAATTGTGTTAGCCTACATATGATATGTTGCTCCCAAATCCCTGCATTTCTGCAGAGGTGGAAGAAGTACTCAGATCTTTTACTTAAGTAAAAGTTGCAATACCACGGTGTAGACATACTCTGTTGCAAGTAAAAGTCCTGCATTCAAAATTTTACTTAAGTAAAAGTACATAAGTATTAGGATCAAAATATATTTAAAGTACCAAAAGTAAAAATAGGCTACTCATTATACAGAATGGCCCATTTCGTAATATTATATTACTGGATTATAATTATTGATGCATTAATGTGTAAGCGTCACTAATGTTGCAGCTAGTAAAGGTGGGGCTAATTTGACTGACTGTGTATACAGCTGGGTAGCTTAATCCATAATCCTACTAAATACTTCCTTAAGTGATTGTATTTTGTATTAATAATTGGAATCAAAGTAACAAAGTGCAAAGTAACTAGTAACTAAATCTGTCAAAATAAATGTAGTGGAGTAGATGTATAAAGTAGCATAACATGGACTACTCATTACTCAAGTAAAGTACAAGTACCTCAAAATTGTACTTAAGCACAATACTGGAATAAATGTACTTAGTTACATTCCACCACTGCATTTCTGTTGGTTATTATGATGGGTTCATATCATAAAATGGACATGACTGTTAACTCCAACAACGTGAAGTGTGACGTGCTTCTTCACCCTGTCCAGCCCTCTGAGGGTCTGGCGTCACTTTCCAAACAAGGAAACCATATTCGCGCTAAAGTAGTGGTGCTTTCAAATACTGTCGGAATATTGACGAACAGATATGTGGTATAAAGAATTCACATCCACGTGGTAGCGTGGCCGAGCGGTCTAAGGCGCTGGATTAAGGCTCCAGTCTCTTCGGGGGCGTGGGTTCGAATCCCACCGCTGCCAGAAACCTTTTCTGTTAATGAAACATTGTCTCTCTACAATTTCCAATATATAGTAGTCGACATGTCGGTGGACTGATGATCCGTATATTGTTTAAACAGCATGGAAACGCTGTTGCAGGAATTGGCATGGTTGTGCTGATAGGCCAACATACCAGTTCTCGAAGTCACACAAACCAAGGACATTCTTTTCAACATGAACTGTAAGGTAAGTAGTTCGTTTATAGAGCGATGCCTACAATTAATGGTAACGTTTAGTGATGCATTTTATGATTTGGAATGTATTTACTTGGTGAAAAATATAGTTTTTCTGTTTTCAGGGCTGTATTGTTTAATACTCTGTGCTATCGGTGGAATATAAGCACATTTACTCAAGTGCATTACTCACCGTAGGCTACAGTCTATTGTAAGTACAATTTTGAGGTACTTGTACTTGATTATTTTAAAGACGCTATTGTTAACATTGATAACATCCAGCCACTAGATGACGCACCCCCCCCCCCCCATTCCAGCGGTTGCCAGTTCATTGCACAACCTGCATATTTCATGGTCGAGTGGAGTGAGACATATCAAGTGATGAATCTTTTGTAATAGAGTAATGAATTCATTTTGCAACATATACATATTTAGGTTACTTTGTGCGGTGGTGTTTCATGTAACATTATCTATGGTAATCTTAGGATATGGCTAGCTAGCTTTAGGTAACCCTTTCCCCCCCATCATTTAATAATTATAGGGGTCCTATAATGCAACACTTACCGTAAAATGACATTTCAGTCATCCTTACACTATAAGACATTAGGTAAATATTCACATTTACATACATTTTATATTAACGTGAGTACCGTAGCTGGCTACATGGCTAGCTAGCCACAGGTCCCTCAGCAAAGTGTCTCATAATAGGGCTAACATTAGACTGCTATGAGGTGACACCCTCAAAAACAGTCCCGTTTTGGGTCTAAACACTATAATGAGCAGATTTACAATAGTTCTGAACTTTAATTTACCTTCGACATGACACATTGGTAATATATTGGGATCCCACGTCCACTCTGGTCTTAAAGGAGAGCGACCATCTTTTCATAAGCGGATCAACTTGCCCTGCATAAACTTGTACAGGCCCCGGGCCATCGGTTATGTCGGACCCTGGCCCACTTCTAAACCCCCTCTGACATACATCTTCGTTATAACGTTACAGTGTTTGAGGGAACTATAACGTTAGGTAACTGGATGCAACCGTCACCGTGATGCTAACGTAGCTACTCAGGGATTGAAGCTATTTTTATAATTTTGACAACCGGTGACAACACATTAGTTAAGGTTTTAAGGACTATGCCGGTCGGTAGTTGTTATTTATTATGTTTAAATATGCAGAACTGTAATTGTATGGGTTATTGTTGTTTGGGCGATTAAGCTAAGACAGCTAATATGTGCTAACGTCAGTGTCCGTTTTTTCCACATTAACTGGCAACTATACCACGTGATACCAACGTCGTTATACTATTGGCTCACAAGTCTTGTTAGAAGCAGGAACCAAACATCAGACATCTCACACAGAGATAAACAAAACATTCATTTTGGACCCGTCAAAATTTTCAAAATGATTAATTCACAGTCATATTTTTTTTTAAATGTTATCAATACAGCCTTTCATTAATTTTCATTTTCTGCTGCTTTAAACTTTCACTTTACTTTGCAGATATATATGGAACATTATTATAGGATAAACCACCCAAAGCTGTGTTAAAATGATCTCCAACTCAACACTAAAATGCCTCTTACACATGAATGCACCACTAACAATAATCCAAAAAAATAATATATAATAATATAACTCTCACAGGGAGTCATTCTGCTGCATAGTGAGTACTTTCACTCTTGATACCTTAAGTACATTTTGCTGATAATCCTTACTTTCTTTTACTAAGTAACGTTTTCAGTGCAGGACTTTTACTTGCAATGCAGTATTAATATATTGTGGTACTGCTAATTTTATTTAAGCAAAGGATCTGAATACCTCCTGAATACCAATGCTCTGAGCAACATTTAGGAAACGCAACTTTGACTTTGCGTCATAAAACAGATACATTAGGTACATAAAAACATTACAAAAATGTTGAACGTAAAATAAACAAGATGCATATTTATCAAAAAATACACAAACAGATGTACAGAAAGGTTATGGGCAGTCTTTCCCCAAAGTTTTGGAGTAGATGTTCAGCAAAATTCTTGAAAGTCCGTTTGAGACTCGCTAGGGCCTCAGAAGTCGGAGCTCGTAAAGAGCACGTGAATGCAGCATAGTTAGACGACGGAGACGAGAGGAAAGAAAGGGCAAGGAAGGGACCTGTAATAAATTCAGCCTCTCACTCTTGGCGCCAATCCGATTTAAAGAGGAAAAAACAGCTAAATTTTCATTGACGTTTTTATCAAATTTTTGCCTAACCGCTGCTTCTCTCACCGCCATCGGTTGGTGCTATAGCCAGCTAGCATCGTTAGCACACTATCTATCGTTGTCATATTAATCTGGCCCCCTTCTCTCTGTAGTCACGATACTAATAACTCAGCAACAGTAAAGCACAGGACAATAGAGGTGTGTTTCTCCAGGGGGATCGATAAGACACAGCTGCAAAATGGGGGTGAGTTGTATGTGTTTTGCTTTATGTGTCGGTGCGAGGTGATACAATGAAAGGTGGATGTTTTGGGCTCGTAAATGCGTGATGGTGAGAGGAGAGAAAGAAAGAAGGAAGGGGGGAGGAAGGGAAGGAAGAGAGACCATGGTGGATTGATGTAGTTAAAGGTGTTGGTTGGCACCGAGGCTTATTTGGCTTCGTTAGCCGTTTAGCTGGCTCCAGATAGCTTCGATAGCATTATAACGTTAGCCCAAGCTTACACACAGCTTTATTCAGCAGTATTACTGCATTGTCCTTGCCTCTGTACACAGTTAACTTCTCCTGATGTGTGTTGTGCCATTGTTAGCGTGCTAGCTGTGGTAGCCACTTAGGAATGCCATATTAATGACGAGTGCTTTGCTAGCTGGTACTGCTAACTACGTGTGTGTGTGTGTGTGTGTGTGTGTGTGTGTGTGTGTGTGTGTGTGTGTTCATTTGACCAAAAAAAACAGTGTGATGTCTGTAGCCACCTGGTGTTAATAAATTTGACAATAACGTTAATGTACTTCTCCGCACCAGCCAGGCCTGCACTCATGCTGTAGAGTTAGTATCCATAACTTTAGCTAGTCTCTGTAAGCAGACTTAAGTTTATCCTCCACTTTCACTCCAGATAAACCAATCCACGTGTTTCCACAGTCCCAGCTCAGTCTGCAGCCTCTCTGTGCTTGGTACAAAGTTAATAGGCTGAGCTAAAGTTGGCAATTCAGTGCAGTCCTTCCCATAATTGTTACCTCTTCTGTTCAGGTCTAATCTAATGAAATAATTGAGCTAATTCCTACTTGTTTGTCCATTGCCATTGTTTGTCCACGAAGCATAAATGCACCATTTCTCCACTATAAACATGTCACTGAAAACTTGATTAGCATGTTGTAAATACATGGGGATGGGTATTTTAATTTTTCAAGTGTTATATAAAATGGTGGCAGATTATTTGGGGTTGAATGACTAATCCTTTTAGTACTGCTGTGCAGGAGTTAATTTTCTCTATAAATTACAGGTGTCAATAATTAAAGACAGCTAATAATCACTATTTATGGTAGTGTGCAAAGCACATTTGAAATAGCTGTTGAAGTGTGTGTTCTCTCTGTTGCAAGGCATACATGCAGTCAGAGTAATTTGTGTGAATTATGGCTGCACCATTGCTGATACTAGCATTGGACATCAAGCCAAGAGCAGGCTAAATTAGAGAGTCAGTATCAGGGAATTTTTCCAATACTATAGTCAGGGAAAATTTTCACTGCGTAGATCATGCTGATGATGGTCTATAGCTGAAACACGTTCGTTTTTTGCCCACAATAAACAAGAAGAGTACTTATCTGTGAGTGCGGAGGATTTGTTTGTTTTTGATCTTTGCTACGACGAGTATGTAAGATTTGGAGTTGTGCGTGCTGCTATTTTTTTCAATACTATAGTCCCACACCGAGAGCAATATACAACATCAGTGATATAAACACTCCGCTGTTTTACACAGCATTGGTCATAGTAGCTACTGATATGAATATGAAGGCTTTTTTTTTTTTTTTTTTTTTAAACTTGCTATTGTTATGACAGGTTTATCATGTTTATTATAGTAATGAGATAGTTTGCATGACTGACCTCGATTTGTTGTCTCTGTTTGATGTTTGTTCTGTTCTTGGGTCATTAAGTCTGTGTTGCTATGTTGATGTGTGTGTGATAAAATGCCGCTGCAAATGAGGTCTACACACACACAGAGAAACACAGAATATTACTGGTAATTTAAATTTAGAGGTCAGCAAGTACATAGGTGAATAAAAAAACCAAAGCTGCTAAATCCAAGTTATGCTTCTAACAAGGTTTATACAGTACATAAATGGTATTAACAAAAGGGTGACAATCCTTCTTTTTTAATCACGCTTACTGAATGAACTAATCACGCTTACTGAATGAACTAATAACAAAAGCTGAATAGCTAATAAATACATTTGACATTTTTGTGTGTTGCTCAAAAGCACAGTAGTACTCTGGTTATAACCTGGTCCTGTGTCTGTGGAGCCTGCCTGGGTTACTTGGGCTCTTTGATCTCTACCACCAGGCTTAATGATGATGTGTTGTTATCTGACAAGCTAGCTCTTCTTATGCTTTTGTACCAAAATGCTGCAATTCCTCTTCATGTTACAGCAAGAGACTACACATGTCTTTGGTCGATTTTAGTTAAAGACACAAAGAAGAATGGTATCATATCGAACCAGAGCCAGCATACACTAAATTACACTTACAGCCCCATAGTGGATATCTAGATGAAAAGGATCAGTTTAAATGTATAATTGATCATATGAAATAGAGAAGGGGATTGACTAAGTGACAAAAAATGCAAGAGATTCTCAATAAATGAAATGAATAGATTATTACAGTTCTTTGTTTTCTGACTTATGTCAAATATCTTTCCCTCTTTTCCTTTCCCTCTTTACCCCTTGTTATCATGTGTCATGTCTCCTTTCAATTCTCCTCTCTTCCACGTTGTCCGTCTCATCTGTTCCCGTGTCCCTGCTTTTCTCTTCTGCATGTCTACTACCATCTCAACACATTCCTTCATTCATCCCTTCCTTATTTCTTGTGTCCAGAGGAAGTCCAACAGAGCAAAGGAGAAGAAAGCCCGGCGTCTGGAGGAGAGGGCGGCTATGGATGCCGTCTGTGCCAAGGTGGACGCAGCCAATAAGGTCATTTTGGTTGCAGATTAACCAGTGTGGTAGCTGTCGTCAGCCTTGGAAGTGGTCCACGTGGAGGGGAGATGGAGTTGAAATTATTTAAGGAATTGGAATCATCTTGTTAAAAACAGAGGTTGAGGTGTTAGCTGCTTGCTGACTGCAAAACAAGCGCGACATTTGCAGTATTGTAGTACTGACAATTGCTAATGGCATGCCGTGTTAAAAATAAATGCACTTTTGAGTGCTTCACTTGAAAGCAGCCACCACTTGGCCCTTTTTACATGCTGTTTCAGGCTTTCCAGTGGATTCATATTGCATTGAGCACGGCACTTAGAACCTCCATTGTGAGCTGTGATTTTTATCATATAAGTTACAGTAATAGACTATTGCCCTCCTTGTCCTAATTGCACCCGTAATTGATATTCCTAGACAGGAAAAGCCAAATGCAGTGCCATATGTTTCTTTTTGCATAATTAATAAGCATTATTAAATGGAGTAGAACACACAGCAGATAGCTCCTGTAGCTTGGAGGTGGGCTAGACTAGCAATTAGTAAACCTTTAGTAGTAAGCCTAGAGGAGAACAAAGCTTACACACTTGCCTCGAGCTGGGCTGTAGCCGCTTCCTCAGCAAGCTCTGAACAGGCCTGCCTGCACTTATTACTTTTCTGTGTCACTTTGTCCCAAAATGGGGCACTCTGTGTTGCATGCTGTTCTCTCTCCCGCCCCCTTTCCACTGTTGATGTGCCAACAGAGAAGGAATGCAAGAAATTCTCCCCTAGTAACATTTATTTTTGTTTATGCTCTTGCCAACAGTAATGAATCTTGACTTAGACTATTGTTTCAAATGAATAAATAGTGTATTCACTGCTTTAAGAAAAAAAACATTTTAACCAGATCCTGGTAAATTCTTAAAATGGAGGAGAGGTATGGCTGGATTACTGAACAAGCCTACCGGGCACAGGCCCAGGGGCCCAAGGGGTCAGAGGGCCCCGAAACAAGAGCTTGTGTTTGAATTGATTTGTTATAACCGTTTATCAAAAGTCAAATGGCTCATTCAAAAGTAGGAATGTCCTGATTTTGTTTTTTATTCTGATCCATGAATATAGTGAATTTTCTGACACCAAGTCTGAACTGATATTTATTTGTATTAGATTTCCCGTAATACAGCTGCATAGTTCACATGTCTGTGCCCAGGGGCCCAATGTCTCATAATCTATGCAAGAAGAGGGGTATTCTTAATTTGAAATTCTCTATACTTTCAAGGCCGATGAAAAGATGTGGGCGCTTATGAGTGGCTAATGGGGCTGTAACACTAATAGCCCTGTAATTTTCCTGCCTGTATGGGCCCCATTTGGCCTATTTAGGATCCAGAGCCTGTAGTTCAGCCTGAGGAATGCTTAGGTTAGAAGTGCAGTCTCTGTTACTGTCTATTTTGGGTCGATTTACTGCATTCACAAGTAAAAGAAGAGTTAGATTTTTAGGGGTGCAACTGACGATCATTTTCATTAGCGATTAATCTGCCTATAATTTTACTGATAAAATGCCCACTTAGATTTCCCAGAGCCCATGGTGACGTCTTCAAATATCTTGTTTTGTCCAACCCACAGTTCAAAACCCAGAGATATTTAGTTTACTATCATGTAAGACGAAGAAAAACGGCTAGTCCTTACATTTGAGAAGTATTTGGCATTTTGGCTTGGAAAATGTCTCCAATGTTTAATCGATTATGAAGAGTTGGCGATTTCTGTCAATCAAATAATCAACAAATTATTTCAGCTAGACAGAATTGATCCTTTTTAAAAATTCGTTAAGACATTGTAAATCAAAGTAGAGGCAAAATTAAAGCCACCGCCTCAGTATCTTTTGAAATATGTGTACAATAAATTGCTCCCAAAACTAAAATAGCAGCGTTTCAATGGGGGGCAGTGTAATAAGACTCGGGCATGGAAGGGGAAAAGACTTGATACTTTTGTGTTTTTGAAAGTCTCTTAAGCTAAATTTGCCCCTTCTTCCCACAGCTTGATGACCCACTGGCTGCCTTCCCAGCCTTCAAAAAGTACGACAGAAATGGGTACGCATTGCTTTGTACGCCTACAAAGGACTTATTCAGTATTTCATGAAATACATACTTGTTTCATTTTCTACATGGAGGAGAGAGTTGGTGTGCTGGTGGTATTTATATCTGTTCTTCTTTTAGTCTTTCTCTCACTTTACTACAGTGTAGACACAGATTCATGTACACACACACATTCTTGATGTCATTGAGCCTGTTTACTTGTCTTCCCGTCCAGGCTGAACCTGCAGATCGAGTGTAAGAGAGTGACCTCCCTCAACCCGCTGTCTGTGGAGTGGGCCTTCGAACTCACCAGAGCCAACATGCAGACACTGTAAGAAGTCTGTTCCGTCCTGTTCTTGTAGTTAAAGGTGTAGTTCAGGAGTGATGAATGGACAGGCTCGCATAGATCTGAATGGTAGATTACAGCTGGGAAGAAGTGCTGACGAGCCAGAAATTATTTTGCGTGCAGGAGAATTGGAGAGGGACATCAGACGGCTACAGAGTAAGATGTGGATCAGAGTATGATTTGGACCGTACACACTGGAGAGTCTGCGGAGACGAGAGCAGAGGAAATGCAGACAGATTTGAGATAGAGGCAGAGAAATTGCTACACTTTATCTTCTCTCACTTTGCCAGAATTTGAGTAGAGTTCAATTTAGCAAATGGCACCCAGTCAGTGGAAACAAAATTTGTTCCAGTTAGAAAACGTGTGCTTTCTGAGTGGCACTGCCAGAGCAGCCTGATGGTGGGGAGAAATGCGAGGGTAAAATTAGCATGTCGGGTCACGTTTGAGTCGACCCGTTTTCCTTTTTACCGTGCTGCAGGTATGAGCAGAGCGAGTGGGGCTGGAAGGAGAGGGAAAAGAGGGAGGAGATGAACGACGAGAGGGCGTGGTACCTACTGGCCCGCGACGGCGACTCCGCCCCCGTGGCCTTCTCTCACTTCCGATTCGACGTGGAGTGTGGGGAGGAGGTTTTATATTGGTAAGGCACCGATCCACAAGTAGCTTTTTATTTTAACTGCTTGAGAAACGATGCATTTCACTTGTTACTAAACTTTTTTTTGCAATATGCCCACTCCAGTCTAACTTGTTGTCTTGATTCTCCAGCTATGAGGTGCAGCTAGAGAGCAGAGTGCGGAGGAAAGGACTCGGCAAGTTCCTCATCCAGATACTACAACTCATCGCTAACAGGTAAAATCTACAACTGCCATCATGGAGTTTTATCACAACGTTCTTTAAAGAATAAGGTTAGCGTTATTCTATTTTTTTTTTTTTTTTTTTTTATTGTCGACTTTGCAAATGTTTTTGTGACGAAGGAAGTGCCATTCAACGTTTGTTAGACCGCAAGGATGCACACAGTGTGTTTTGGTGAGAAACACTGAATGTAAACACAACTTTAGTTTACGAGACAACTCCTCAGGGCACCTTTTTAAGGCAAATAGGTCTGTGACTTCTTTCAGTCATGCGAAACTTAAGTAAATATGTTTGTTTTCTGCTCTCTTGCTCTTTCTGTCCAGTACACAGATGAAGAAAGTGATGTTGACAGTTTTCAAACACAACCACGGGGCTTACCAGTTCTTCAGAGAAGCTTTACAGTGAGTATACTGGCTCTATAAACGGCGTGTTTTTTAATGTTAGAAAGAGACTTGGAATGTTAATCATTTTTGTAACGCTTAAGTCAGTCTTGTCTGATCTGAGGTGAAAAACTGGAATCTCCATGCTTTCAAAATTTCTGTTTATGCATAAAGAAAAGAGGACAAACGCAAGGGTGACCGTAATCTGATGTACAGATATGCAACGTGTCCGAAGCTCCGTTTTTTTCCTCTAGAGCAGTGGTTACCAACCCGGGGGGTCGGGATCCCCACAAGGGGTCGCAGGTTCAGTCTGAAGGGTCGTGAGATTATTAACAGGATATGTAAGCAGAAAAAACATATTTCTACAACACAACAATTTCTACAACACTTTCCTCTAATATTTGCTTTTGTTCTTGCAAATTACTGGATGATTTTAGGTATTAGCCTTTTTAGAAATGATTCAAGAAATTATTGAAACAAATCAAGGGGGGTCACAAGCTGATAAGGCTGGGAAGTACTACTCTAGAGCTTCTGGTCTTTTTGACTTGATATTATGATATACTAGATTATACTGGGCTTTTTTAAGAAACCTTTTGTCCTACAGTTTTTTAATGTGAACATTAAGTCAGTCAATCTTATTTCAGTAACATGTAGTAAGTGAGTGAGTAATAGTTCAAGTTAAAATCAGGCTAATAAATGCAGCCGTACATGTGAGTTTTCACACGTACATGTCCAAAAATGACTCTTCCCATTTCATATAACTTCTCCAACCTCCTCCATCCTTGTTAACTAACTCTCTCTCTCTCTCTCTCTCTCTCTCTCTCTCTCTCTCATATATTTAGGTTTGAGATTGATGAGACTTCGCCAAGCATGTCTGGTTGCTGCGGCGACGACTGCTCTTACGAAATCCTCAGCCGGCGGACCAAACACGGCGAGGCCTCGGCGGGACACACCCACGGGGGTGGGCACTGCGGGGGCTGTTGCCACTGAGCCGCTTCAGTTCCACCTTTTTATGATTGGTTAAAAGCCAGCAACTTTCATAGCTGTGTGTGAAAGCTTGAGCTGCCTGCTACTCTGCAAGCGTTTGAGTTTGAACGGCTGTAGAGTGCCGTTAAAAATTAGCCGATGGTGGAATACCTGGCTACAGATATTGATGTCGCGTTATGGATTGAGATTTATGTGTTTTTTGTGTATTCCTGCTACAAAAGCAGTATGCAGTGTGAGCTTTCACACATAGCTCCTGTTTTTTCTTTCCTACTTCTTGGTTCAATGTCCAAGCCATCTTTTTTTTTTTTTTTTCATTCTCTTATCCCAGTTAATGATGACAATTAGTAGTTCCCAGTCAAGAAAAAGCTAAGTCATTGCTGGCATTCTCTACCACTGCAGTGAACCTCATCCCATCCTGCTCTCATCTCCCTACGTGTTGTACTGTATTGACTCATTCTGCAGCGCTTCTTAAACTATGGCTTAGGACCTAAAAATGGTTGCAGGCCTAAGGCTGTATTATAGAAACTTACTACCTCAAGTGAAGATTTCTCAAGTCTAAAATAGGATTACTAGTAAATAGTGATAAATCATGCCCTCACTCAAAAAACCATATATACTAAGCAGATGAGATAGGATTTTTGAGTTAGTCAGTTTCTGTTATACAGCCCCTGATTTCTTTGGGACCTCACACTGAGACTACTAGCTTGTTTCACTCAACCAGGGTCCCAGGCTTAGGCTGAATTCACTCACATTTGGGTCCCAGAAAAACAGTCTGAGAAGTCCTGCTGTACTGTAATATCACCTGTTAAATGCACATTTAGCTTGTAAGTTCTTTTTGTAACAAAAGCACTGCAGCTAGCAGCAACTGCACTGTTTTGAACCACATCGTCCCATTTTTTTACACCTGTTACAAGATTACAGTACACCACTGGCACTACCCCATCTTCTCTGTTCAGGTGATAGCTAAATATATAGACGTCTCCCCTGCTTTTAATTTTGAGACTTATGAGAGAAGATGTTCAAGGTTGCCTTTTTCTTTATTATGCACTCTTTTCTCCCAGTGAAGTTAGTGCTTCTAATCTCTCATCCTCTGTTGCTGTAAATCTGCACCCAACCCAGAAAATAATCCCAGTATGACCCTCTTGCTCATTCAGATGTTCAACTTGCTTTAACACCTAGCCTTCCAGCCTTTCCTTATCAGAGGTACACGTCATGAACTGTTTGCTGGCTCACTGAAGGAGGTCTTTAGTTCATGAAATCATTCGCTCCCATTTTCACCCCATCCTCTTCTTCTCCTAAGTCGTCAACTGTTTTCCCAGCCCACTGTCATTAGTTTGCATGACAAAATTGAACAATGTTTAACAAAACTCATAGTCAACACGTATCTAAAATCATCACGTGGGTCTAATAGCATTACTTTAGTATTTTATACAAATCTCCCACGAACATCAGTGCATGTAGAAAATGTAAAGTTAATGCTGAGGTTTGATGTTCCTTAAAGCATCCTGGCACAAAGTCAGTACTGTAAGTTTTAGGTAAAGTTGTACTGTACATCTGCCGCCAAGATGCTTGTAGGAGTTCCACTTAGGATTTTAGATACCACATTACTAGTCAGCCTAGACAGGCTGCTGTAACCACTTCGATCTTGTTGATTCCATATCTGTTTACAAAACCTTTGTGGTATTTTTGGACAGTTTCGAGTGCTAGTCGGCTGGGTTTGAAGCCCCGTCTCGAAACCACCATACAACCCTTTATTTCCAGGACTGTAGTCAGCTTGTACAGATTTTACTTGTGGGCTGAAGGAGTAAAAAGACATTACTTTACACTAGTGTGGATGTAAAGATTCCTCTATTTAGTGTGGCTGTAAGGGGCTTCAGTTGGTACATTTTGAATTTTTTTTTTTTTTTAAAGCAGGTCATATCAAGGCTCAACTTGAGATTTCATACAGATTAATGCCTGGTCAAAGTATGTGAAACGGGATGGAAATGTGAAGACACTTTCTTTGAAACACCTAAATTCTGAAACAATCTGTTAGACAAGAACAAAATGTTATTTATCACCAAAAATCCTCTTTTGGATGACCGAGCCCAGAGCCTGGGGTGAAAGTTTCGGGTTGTTTCCAGACTGGATAGAGACAAAAAATAATCAGCACCTGGAGACGACGTGTTGGTGTCTCATGCTTGTTTGATCACGAACAACAAAAACAGTTAAACAACATATTGCTTGTTTTAGTTCTAGACTACCTTCTGAAAAGTACAGTAAATCATTTTTTGTACTGCAAAGGTTACAATAAAAAGAGGATGTTGTACATAGTGGTAGTATATCAACCGACTGACAGTCTCTCTCTCTCAGGTTAATCAAACATAATCAAACCTCATCTGTTTTTATTTACCAGCCATGTTGTCAGTTAGCTGTTAGCTGGATTGGATTGGCCGCAGCTCTGACCTAGAGTCAGTTTTTGTTTGTGTGTCATGCCATAGTATTTATAGAAACTGAGTTGAAGAACCTTGTCAACTAGGAAAGTGATAACACTGCTTTTCAAGGGGATTTGAGTTTTTATGATATGTTGCAGTGCAAGAAAAAGCTCCTTAACTCCTATGCCTTGGAAATGTGAAATTGCATGAAAATAAATGACACAAAGTTGGAACTGACCCTAGATCAGTGCTTAGTTGTTATATTCAATCCAGACAGGTGGGCTGTGTTTTAAAAAAGAAAAAAGGCTCACTGGAAGTAAAAATGCTTTTGTGAAAATATCTTAAGTTTGAAAATGAGCCTAAATTTAACCAGTTTATTTTAAGTCAGTGAGTGCTTTTATTAAAAAAAAAAAAAAAAAGGTTACATACCCTCACAAAATCACAGATCCTTCTCTTGGTCTTGGAAAAGACTGAGATATATATATATATATATATATAAGCTGTTGTGGAACCATCTTCATTTTCATTTCTTGGCCTTTTACATGTAAAACACTTTTTTAAACATGATGATAAAAGAAAAGCTCCATGTTTGAGAGTGAGTGTTGCAGTCCTATCCATAAACAATAATGAAAGGGAAAACTAAGTCATTATGCCTTGTCAGTGTTTATTTGTATGTTACAAATAAAGGAAAGTTGTTTGACTTTTCAAGAGATGCCCTTTCGTTTTTTTGTCATTTATGATGATCTTTAATTTTTCTTTTCACAGCACTAAACAGCCAATTTCTGCCTGGAAAAAAATAAAGACAGCATGATACAAATAAAAATTATGACTGAAAGTAAAAACTTTGAGATGTTAAGTCAAATATTTGACTTACTAAGTAAAAATTATGAGATAGTAAAAATTACAAAATAGTTATAATTTGGGAAAATTGTGAGAAAATGAGTTGTAATTTTGACTTAGGACCGCATAATTTTTATTTACTATTGCATAATTTTGTCTTACTGTGATTTTTTTTTATTTTTTATCATGCCTAACTTTTCATGCTTTTTTATATTTTTTATTTTATCTCAGTAATAACTCCTAACGTTTTCTTACACTATACTAGGGGAACTATTTTTTAATTTTACAAGGCATGAATATAACGTTAATTATATTAGCCAACATTTTTGAAACTTGATAAACTGGCGAGGGTGCAGGATTCATGTGGAACTATTTGTGATTGTACATGTTCTGAGGGTACTCCGCTCTGTGTTGCACTGATACCGGAAGTTGTTGGTATATTGCTGCAAAAAATGTCCTAGCTAACCGAATGAATGGATGTTCTGATGCACTGAGGTGCCTTTGCTCTGTTCAAGATGACATGAACCTTTAAGCTCATAACTCAACTCTACCCGCCTCTGGTATGTGCATGAAAATGATCGAGCTATTTTCTGTTAAAACAAATTGTTACTAACATAGCTTAGCTAACACTGATTTATCATCAAGTTAAATGCATATTCATATTAGCCGACCTTCTCAGGAATAGCGTACACAAACCCATCCTCAGCTTCAACGTTTTGCAGTTCAATTAACAGCAAATGTAAGGTTAATATTGCTGAATAATGCTAACCCTCTTTGCTAATTATCTAGCTAAATGTTGAGTTGGGAAACTGAATTTGGTACATTTTAACACATCTGAACATCTTTAGGTCCTCAGTTACAATCTCCACAGCCTCAAGACAAAAATCAACAACCACGAAAAGAATAAAAAAATCATCATAAAATCCTTGGAGAGTAAATCTTTGTGACTGGTAATGTTTTCCATGCCACATATTGTCATCCTTTCAGCTGGTCAGGGTACCATGGCAACGAGGATGAAGCTAAAGATGAAGACTGTGTTTGTGCTGTACTTCATGGTCTCCCTCCTGGGCCTCATCTATGCACTGATGCAGCTCGGTAAGTGGTCACCACACAGTCTCAATCAGTCCAGGAATACATAAGCTCAGGTCAGTCTGACAGGGCTGAGAAAAAGGACTAAATTGAACTTCCATAAAAGATAACTTACTGTGCTGTGAGTGTCAACAGAAATAAATATACCCACTATATTACCTTTTAGTGAAAATACCCTTCTAGTCATTATTCATATTGCAATATGCAATTTATTTTTTGTTTTCATAAAAATTAATGCATCCGAGTGAGGAAATATGTGCAAATTTCAGTAACAAACTCAAATTTAATCACACCAGATATCGCCGTGATTAACTGTTAACCAAATCAAAGCACACTATACTCCTCTACAACAGTGTAGGTGGGTAGGTATATAGTTGTATAGATAAAGGTAAAGACAGCCGTTACTCAGTCGTGACATACAATTAAAAAAGTTTAGGATAAAAACTTAATAGGGCTAAAAGTTTATTTCCATTCCTTGTTAGGGAGGGTAAATAGTAAGATGGCTGATCTGGAAGTTGGGCAAGAGGGATTAACAAACACACAAAATAAAACAACCAACCAAACAAAGCAGCGATTATGTATCCAAGTTGCACAAGCAGGGAAATCCCCTTTTTGCTTTTGTATTTTAAACTGTCTTGTCTGTTGTGTCCCTAACACTTTGCAGGTCAGCGCTGCGACTGTACAGAGCACGACTTGCCCAAAGACCGTACCATATCTCGGCTACGGGGGGAAATGCACCGTCTTCAGGAGCAGATGAGGAAGTCGGAGGTGACCAAACAACCCCAGAATCAACCAGCCAAGCCCTCCCTGCCCACCATCTTTGTCATCACCCCGACATACACAAGGTAGCCCAGGGGGCCGATTTCCTTACCACATCTCCTGCTCACTCGCCTAATTCATCTGCACCCTCCTCTGTTACTGTCTCTTTCTCTTTCACATGCACAAACACACCGTTCCTCTGATTTGTGTCTGTCCATGTCCAGGCTGGTGCAGAAGGCCGAGCTGACTCGTCTGTCCCAGACCTTCCTCCATGTTCCTCAGCTCCACTGGATCGTGGTGGAGGACTCGCCACACAAGACACCACTGGTGACTGACCTCCTGGTGAAGAGTGGCCTGACCTACACACACCTACACATGCCCACTGCCAAGGACCGCAAACTGCAGGAGGTGGGTAGAGACAGGGCAGCGATTTGTGGAGACAAAAATTGTCTCAGTCTTTCCTGTTTTTGTCCTCTTAAATTTAAAACATATGCAGATGTTTTAATTTTTTTCCCCTCATTTAAGTATGAACAAATGAGTGCTTTTAAACTTTCAGTCTGAATGCTCACTCTCCACCTCAGGGTGACCCAAGCTGGCTGAAGCCTCGTGGAGTCGAGCAGAGGAATGAGGGCCTGCGGTGGCTCAGAGAGGACAGAAGGGCTCAGCCAGGAGGAGACAACCAGCAGGGAGTGGTTTACTTTGCTGATGACGATAACACATACAGCCTGCAGATATTTGAAGAGGTAGGTGTTGGAGCGTGAACGTGTTTATATCTATGATCCTCAGCAGTGGGCGGGTTGTCAACATGGGCTGGCTTAGTCTGTTATTGATGTCTACAAAGTCGACAGCTGAGGAAGTGTCTATGTTTAAATGTGCTATGATTGAAAAAGAAATGTCCTCTTGTCTTGTCTCAGATGAGGAGTACCCAGCGAGTATCAGTGTGGCCGGTGGGGTTGGTTGGAGGGATGAAATATGAGAGGCCTGTGGTTGAAGGAGGAAAGGTTGGTGCTTTATTTAAGAAAATCATGAAGTTATTGGCCAAATTACACACACAAAAATATTCTTTTTTTGTCTGACTCCTGAATAAGCTTAGTGTCTTCAAAAAAATACAAAGATTATGCTTCAGATAATTGTATTGTTATTTATTACCAAAAGATAATATGTGGTTTGGAAAAAAAACCCCATCAAAAATCTTAACTCAAGTCCACTTACCATCTTTTTCAAGAGCTTTCATCCACATCTTACAGTCTTCTTCAGGAGATGAAGTTTTCTCTGTTGTCATGGAGATAACTCACCTGTCATGGAGATAACTCACCGTCACCTAAGTATGGAACGTCAGTCTTAACAACTAAGCAAACTCCATCTCCCGAGAAAGACTGTGAGATACGGTTGAAAGTTTCTGAAAAAACTAGTAAGTAGACCTTGAGTTAAGATTTTGTTGTCAAGCTACTGTTTCTGAGGTCAAGAATGAACTTTTTTGCTCAGACAATATGTGATTTACAAAAAATACACACAACTTTTTCTTATATCTTGACCATCAAACATTCAACTTTTTTCCAGTTATATTTTCCAGCTCATATTTGTTGATCCTGATCTTGGTTTTAAAAAAGACCATCGTAAAAACACCAGTTACACAAACCTGTACAGAATTTTAAAGCTGATATATGTAAGGTCTGATAGTATAAACAATTCTCTTCTCATAAAGCCCGAATAGTTGCTTTTAATGCCTTATCAGAACCACTTAAAGTAAGTTATTACCAATAAAGAATATTGTATTTGTGTTTTTGATGATTCTTCTAAGGTGATTCGCTTCCATACCGGCTGGCGTCCCAGTCGCCCCTTCCCGATGGACATGGCTGGCTTCGCTGTGTCCCTCAAACTAGTCCTGGCCAATCCAGAGGCTTGTTTTGACGGAGATGCACCAATGGGCTTCCTGGAAAGCAGCTTCCTTCAGGGACTGGTTACCATGGATGAACTGGAGCCCAAAGCGGACAACTGCTCTAAAGTACGAGTGTGTACATGTGTGTTAGAGAGGGACAATGAGAAAGATAAAGAGAGAGGGAGAGCATGAGTAGAAGGTGTGTGTGTGTGTGTGTGTGTGTGTATAAGTTGGAAAGAAGAGCCTTTGTCATATATTGTGGTTTAGAGCAGATGATGCAGTTTAGATGAAAAGCAACAACACAGTATGTGAAATGCTTTTGAAGACTTTTTACGTTGTTGTAGTATAGATACTCCCGGAAAAGAGATTTTTGAGAGGGAAGTGAAATTTGAGGATGCCATTTTTTAATTTAAGTTTCAGATTTACTAGTTGCAGTATATTTTAAGCAAAATTTTGTATTTTATGTCCATTCATTGTGCGTGTGTGTGTTTTGTAGGTGCTGGTGTGGCACACACGGACAGAGAAACCGAAGATGAAGAGAGAGGAGGCTCTGCAGGCTCAGGGAATGGGTTCAGATCCTGCAGTGGAGGTCTGAGGAACACAAAGACACACTCACACTCGCACACATATATATACACACACACACACATTGTAAAACGTACTCTGCTGTTTAATGCTGCATATGCTGCGTTGTAAATACTGTAAAACAGAAAAATATCTGTTAGAGGTGACATTTAAATTTACCTGGTTATGACTGCTTTTTGTGTCCGGTAGTAAATGTGCGTACGTGTGTAAATATTGAGTGTGTGTTACAACTGTGCTGACTGTATGTTAGTGTACGTATCAGGGTTTTCTTTGATTTTAGTGAGTTAGTTGTCTTTGTACAGCAGTCCAGTGGATGAGGACTCTGTAGTTCAAACAATTGCCTGATGGGGGCACCAGTTTAAAATTTAGCAGAGCCATGCTGTCACACTACCCATACACTTTTGCTTAAAGCTGGAGGAACGATGCATCTTATTACAGACGTCCAGACTCGCATCATTTGTAAGGTTTCACATGTTTATTTGTGCCCAATGGAAATCCTGCAGTCCCTGACAGCTCTTAGATATTTAGAGCTATAACAGGTCTGGCTCCAGACTGTTGTTTCCTCTGCTAGTTGGATCTGATCTGTAATCAGCTTCATCAGTACAGCCACCAACATCTGGACTGATTTCTGACCGAGATACAGGTGAAATGGACCACTTTATTCATGCATGGCTTCTATATTTGCGTGATTAGTGTCCGTAAGTCTGTATTCAGCCATATAGATGCTTTTTTTTCTAGTCACATCATCATCATAGGCATGATAATAATCTTTATACAACTTGTCTAATCAAATGTCTGCATCTACTATCATGGTAATAGTATTGTGGAGCAAAGGTGCCGTAAACAATATTTATAACATAAACAAAAGCCACAAAACTTACAAATGAATTAAATATCAATCAGATATGCTAAATAGTTGTTGCCTTGTATTTATTATGCTCTCATACACCTGTGTTATGGACACAACTGGTGCAGCTTAGCAACACTGTGATGCAACACAGGCATAACAAATACAGAGACGCACAGGTTCCACACCCAGTGTAGCTTTAGTGTTAAAGCTCAGAGCGCAAATGCTGGTTTTCAATAGTGTCATAGCACAACAACAAGTAGTTCTAGCCAGCATTGTATGTGTATATTTTTACTGATGCTTTTTGAAAGCCCTGAATAAGGGAACAAGCTCATATAAATTCCTTATGCAACAAACAAATACAAAACACGCCGTCCATGTTACATTCCCACACTCTGATGACAAGAAAGACTTGAACTTGCCTTTAATAGGCAGAAAATCCCTGGTACTTTTACAGTAGCAGTATTTCAATATTAAATTTGAAAAAAGCTTCAAATATGAATTGAACTACTCGAGCTGTTCTTATTTATCTTCCATGACACCCTCAGAAGTTGGAAGAATAAAGAGCAAAATAACCTTATAGCTCAAATAAGTGCTCCTCAGCTACTGTTGTATGATACTGTAAAAACAGCTAGTGCCTGCTTAAGTGTAATTAGTGCCTGTAAGTCAGTCTCTACTGGTGTAAAATGTATTTATTACTGTATTATTATTCTTTACATTGTACAATGTGATAATGTCTGTCCTTGGCCTTGAAAATAAACCTAGATAATGTAAAACATGTTTTGTCATTGTATTTTGGTATTTTTTTTAAACTTCAGTGATTCATGCTTATCCCTTTTAACTTTGCTCTTTAACTGTTTGCAGGCAAAATGGGAGAAAGAATTGTGGGTTTTATATTGAACTTACTACACATTTTAATTTTTGCATACAATGCAACAGCTCTGTTGGGAAAGGAGATAGTCATTTCATCGTCACATATTCCATTTACCGTCCTATCATATATGCCCATGTCGTGTCTGTAACACTAGGCTTTTCATATAAACATTTGGATCTCATTCTATCTGTACGCACCAACGCTGCTGCACCGCTGCCTGCTTTCAACAATTTAACTCCCTCCACCTCTGCAGCCACCCCCTGTATTAGCATTTAATGTGTGAAATTTGAATGTTTCTATGTTTTCTATATGAAAACCTTTTTATATTTTCAAAATGGCAACGGATTCTGACCCCGACTAGTTTAAGAACTATGCTGACTTGACAAAGAAGTTGAATGACTGTCTTGACTTCCTGCTCAATGTGCTTTATTTGAAACGCAGCCAACAGCACATCTGCTCTCTGAGTGTGTCAGGTAATACTTAACAGTGTCATATTTAAGACTTGTCATGCAGTATGTCCGTGACTTTTATCACTTTTGTCTGTCTCGTTATGTTCCCACCAACCTCTCTAATTCTGTGTTTTAGGTTTTCCCTCTACCTGAAATTCTCCAGTTTCACCACATCAAAATCAACACTAGTTGTCCACCTACAGTACCAAAACCCTAGCTTGCCCCTACTTGACAGTGACCATGGCAACCTGCTTACAGCGTCTGGTACCGTCATCGATTCTCTAACCTCAACACAGCTGAAGTTTTTATAGGCCTGTGTGACTGACAGCTGTTCCGCCCTCTCTGCAGGGAAGTCGCCTGCTTGGTGACTATATATGGAGTGTTGAGGGAGATGTGAGTCTACCTCATCACCCAACACACACTCACAGAGGGCTTGTTAGATGAAGGTGCACTGGGAGGTGAGTAAGAGGAGCTCAAGTCATAGAGCCAGACGCACACCATCTTATGATTCACTCACAGACACACACACACACACCTGGGACCATGTTGGAAATAAGTGTTTTCACTTTAACATGTTATCCTTTGGATTTTCTTTTTCCTCTATCTCATAATCCATAAATAAAATCAATCAACCACACACACACACACACACACACACCTGTAGAGCAGACTACTTGTGACCCTAGAAAGTAGTTTAATTACTGTAACCTTTAAACTATCATCATCTATGCTGTCATGCTTAAATAACTTATCACACCTCATTTAATGTGTCTGTCTGTCTGTCTGTCTGTCTGTGTGTGTGTGTGCGTGTGTGTGCGTGTGTGTGTGTGTGTGTGTAGGTGTGTGTGTGTCTTGTATGCTTGCTGTGCGCGTGCGTGCTTTCCCAATGTTGGTGTATCAGTCACTTCTGGCAACAGTTGCACAGTATGTATGTGTGTGCGTGTACAAAGTGTGTGAGTACTTTACATCCTGAAGCTGACTTAAGAGAAACAGGCATGTAGATAATTACCCAACACACACACACAGCTGAGGAGCTCCCACTCCCTGTCCCACCCAAACACAGTGTTTACCATCCAAACAGTAAGGTACCATTCAGTGACCAAGCTCATTGATTTTATCTACATACAAGCATACTTTCCATTAGGGTATACCATCAGTAAAGAGTAGTATTTTGGACACAGTAGTGGATATAAAGAGAAGGCAAATGACCTTATTTCAGTAGCCATTTTGAACTTGGGTCACACTATGACTCAAACCAAAACACATTTTTTAATCTCATAAATGTTATAAATTGAGTCATAAAATTATGGTTCATTATTAATAATGCCATGGAAATTCAAAAGCAAGGACTTTTAAATGATTTATTCATGGAGGGATGCAATTACGGGATTTCTTATGCCACTTATGTATGGTTTGCAGAGTTGTTAATGGGTTATTAATGAGAAAAGGCCCTTTAAATTCATCCATTAAAGTCCATTAAATGACCTCTGACAAGTCAGTTTGACAGTTAAAGGTGCTCAGTTTGTTTGAGGAACGGTGTGTTTGTGCATGTGAAAGAGAATTTGTTCGTTTTGTAAAGTCAGACTAAAGGTACTCACTTTCATGCACTTTAAAACCTCATGAGACAATTGATATTCCTTTAAATTGAGAAAAATGTTTTGAAGATTGAGATTATTTAATTTGAGCCAGACCAATATATCAGTGATCTAATATTATCAGCCGATGGGGTTGTCACAGATATATTGATATGTTGGCTAGAGCCCGACCTTTTTTGAAGCTGATACCGATATTTGAGAGTTAAAAACAACATATGTGCTAATATTTGTGTTTTAATATAAACATATAAATAATACAATAATATTTTGTTAGTAAGGATGCCTTCAGTTTGTTTTTTTAAAGAAAATGAATGCTAACATCAGCATGCTAACATGCTCACAAAGACAATGCTAACGTGCTGATGTTAAGCAAGTATAATGTTTACCATGTTCACCATTTTAGTTTTACCACGTTACCATGCTAACATTTGCTAATTAGCAAACATAAAGTACAGCTGAGGCTGATGGAAATGTGATTAGTTTTGCAGGTATTTAGAAGATGTCTGCAGTAAGCTAATATTGGTGTGAAAAAAAAAAGTAGTAAACTGCAGCAACATGTTTTGGCAGAATTTTTATGTATATGTAATTATAGTTATTGGCTGATGTTCTCCTCCCCCATTACTAACTTCCTCAAGGGGGTTTGACATTGAAATAAATGAGTTTCATAGAGCTACAGGTGAAAAAACTGCCACCTATAAATATATAACTCCCTCACACAAGAGAGCACTTCAGGTACACCTAACAGTTGTATTGTCACACTGTCAATAGGTTTATGAGTTGCCATCATTCCCATGTGTTATGGACCATAGAAGTTGGATTGTCTGTTGAAGGTGGTTGAACGTAGACAGCTGTTCATGATTAATGATTGATAGCCATTGATAGCAGAATGGGATGTTTGCTTCTGCTGGTAGGATGTTTTGTGAGCTGAAATACTTTTTGACCGTGTGTGTGGGCTCGCGCACATTTGTCCCTGTATCTCATGTTTGTGTTACAGATTTGAAATCAGAACTTCATCTCTAAGTCAAGAGTGTGTTTAAGGATTTAAGAGGCATGTGTGGTTAAGAAGAAAGAGGAAGAGAGAGAGAGAGAGAGAAAGAGAGACAGAGTGCTTTGCTGTGTATGTGTATGTGCCCTTTTGACATGTGTGTATTTGCTTTGATGACGACAGAACTGCAGGTTCGGGCAGGGTGGGTGTGTGACGCGCCGTGTTAGAGGAGTATCCTGAGCTCCCAGCTCTCAGTCATTCACGCAGACTCTCTCTCTCACACACACACACACACACACAAGAGATATAGCTCACCAGTGCCCACACACACAAAGGGAAAGGAGACATCAGCAAGAGATCAGGTGAGACCTGCAACTCTTTCTTATCTAAACGTTTCTGCATTTCGCTACACTATGACATTCTTTTAAGATTAATTATCATGTGTCTATAACTTACTGTATGTAAGAAAGAAAGTCCCAGCTCTCTTGTTTCTTCTTAGGTGGCAGGATGTTAAATTCACTTTTCTCGTTCTTTCAGTCCTGTTTGTCTGATTTTCTCAGTGTTTACCTGCTTGCTGCTCTATCAGTCATTTTGTTTGCTTGGTCTACATTCTCAACATTGTGTCATTAAATCAGAAAAAGTTTATCACTGCACAGAATGTAGTTATCTTAATTACTCTCTGTTTTAGCTGCACCTGTTACAACTAGAGTTTAAGCAAATTTTAGTTGTATCCACTCTCATACACCCAAGTCCTGTAAAAGTCTATAAAAAAACATAGTTTTAATCTATAGGCGCTATCATTCAATGAAACACATAAATGCTTAAGCCTATGACTAATTAAAATGGCATCAAATCATCTAGAGAGGAGAGTGGTATGAATCTTCTCATCTAACTCTCGTTAAGAAAGCCAATAAGCGTATTTTCCAAAATGTGTGTCTAGAGTGCTTTTCTTTCCAATAGGTACCGTAGTTTTTGTTTGCTAAAAAACTAAAAGACCAGAGCGTAAAAATGAATTAGCATAAGGGCAAACTGTAATTGTAAATAGGTTTCTCTTTAATTTGATTGTAGTGAAATGTAGATACTGACAGGAAAGATCAAAAGTGCACTCTAATAGAGCAGTATTTGTGCAGACTTGCTTCTTATGTAAAGTTGGATTGTAAAACAGGGTAAAGGGTAATTATTACTGAATCAAACTATGCTGCTCTGTATTGGTTGAAACCAGGAAGCATTTTTCACTTTTGGCAACAACCCAAAACAACCCAATCAGGGACAGAAGGTGTTTTGCCCTTGAGAATAATGGAAAATAACCTGCTGTGACACTGATGCCCCCTGTCTCTCATAGTTGTCAAAATTGATGCATTTGATCCTATACCCTTTTAACAGTATTGAGAATGAGCCAACAGTTAGGCTGAACTTGGCATTGAGAGATCAATATGAAGTCACTGATTTTGGCTGCTGTACAGCGTCCAACTGGTTAAATCAGTGTCAAAGTCTGAGTGTGCGTGTTTCTCTTTAGTTGTAAAAACATTGTGTCTTTAACTTTGACATTTAGTTATTATCACAACCCTGATAACACTGACGGTGACCTGCAGTGTCAATCACACACTCACACTTATTCGCTCACACATAGTCAAGTTCAAAAATGGACTACTGGCGTATTTTCTCTCCACTTTTATTTCCTTTTTAATTGTTTTAACCTTTCCTGAACTTTGCCTCATTCCCTGGGAGCTACTATGAAATGATTGGGACTGTGTGTGTAAAAGAAGGAGACCCAAAGAGTGAGAGCAGGGTTAGGTAATGGCATTCATTTCTAATCTCTCTTGCCCCCTCTCTTTCAGAGGTAACAAAAAAAGGAGCTGTGAAGTACGAAAATAAAAAGAGTGCAACAGGAGACAGAAAGAGAAAATATGACAATTGGCAAGAACTCCAGGAAAAGCTCTGTGCGGAGCTCAATCCGGGCCCCAAAGTTTCTGGACAAAGCCAATGGCTTCTACGGTCGCCTTGATGAGCCTGAGGCCGCCAGAGAAGGGGAGGAGGTGAGGGGAAAAGAAGTGGAGGAGGGGTGGAACGGGACAGAGGACAGCAACAGACAGGGGGGAGTCGAGAGCAGCCCGAGCCCAAGTGTGGTGCACATTTCTGGGGCAGATGAGAGGGAAGAAGCAGAGATGTTTGACTTCAATGAAGAGATGATGGAAGACGACGGGGAGACTCTCCTCCGGAGGAAACCCAGCCGCCGCAGCAGCAGGTGGAGAAGGAGCTCCAGGAGGAAGCAGAAGGAGGTGAGAGCCGAGGAGGACGCGGCCCAAGATGAGAGGCCCCGCCTGGGCACAGAGAGTCCAGTTGACCCACACGTCTTGGATGACACCAGGGTGATAATCGAGGTAGAGATGGAGAAGCTGAAGAAGATGGGGGAAGAGAATGAGAAGGCAGGAAGCGGCAAGGAGCCCACGCTTGTTCACTTCCCGGTTCGGGAAGAGGCGGACGACCAGGTCCTGATCCGAGACAAGAAGAGAGGGAGAGACGAGGAGGGTGAGGAGGAGAGGAGGATGAGGAGGGAGCAAGAGGAGGGGATGAAGGTGGTGAAGAGGAACACGATGAAGAATTACCGCAAGGTGAGAGAAAATAGACAAAGAAATACAAAGTGACAGCCTTATGTTGTTTCTATCAGCTTTCTGTATCTTACATTTACATAAATTCCATATTCAGTTTCACCCCACCTGGTTAAACTTTAAGCCCTTCAAGGTTACATAACCGAGTCCTCAGAGTTTGTGGAACAGAGGGGTAAAGTTCTTCCACAACATCCTCCACATATTGCACACTGGGCTATTAATCACCATGGAAACTATCATCTTATAATAGACTGCCACCAGGGTCAAGGTACAGCAGCCATTTGTGCATGTCACCAAGTCATTAGGTAACCTCTGATAAGATTTTTCCTTTACGTCACATTTAATGACATGAAAAAACGAAGCTGGAACAGAGGTTTCACTAACAGGCTTTTAGCTGTAAACCGGCCGTAACGTACAACATGTACCTTCACCTGATTCACATGTTCCTAAAGATTTTCTGCTTCTGTTGAAACACATGCACAGAGGTGACATTCCTGTGCCTCCAATATCACGCGATGTGATCAGTGGAATGAAGTAAGGCAGTGTTGACCTGCCTACTAAACCCACACCATTAAAACATTCCACTGCTGTTAACCAGTCAGCTCCACCCTCAGAGTCTGACCTCCTGTTAGACAGAGGACACAGTTTTATGTATAAGGGTGAGTGTAGTATACTTGTATGTTATATTGAAAAATCCTGTTGCTGCTCAATCTCTATAGGGGCTAATAGAATATTCTTGAATGGCATAAAATCACCAGTTACTATAGCAACAGGCTTAGAGCAACAGCAGTTAATATGACTCATATTACAGCTGTCAGACTGTTTTAATTAATAACTCCAGAAAAAACAGCTTTAACTTTCCACTG
The DNA here is from genome assembly GCF_020085105.1 of Siniperca chuatsi. Taxonomy (NCBI): domain Eukaryota; kingdom Metazoa; phylum Chordata; class Actinopteri; order Centrarchiformes; family Sinipercidae; genus Siniperca; species Siniperca chuatsi. The sequence continues at coordinate 8,352,267 of NC_058063.1, forward strand.
ATTTTTTCCCGGGTGGAATTTAGACAATAAATACAGCTGAGTAGCCTTTTCACAAAATGGTTAACACTTTATTTTACAGGTCTTTAAGTTCCTTGGAAGTTTTCTGGAAACAACTATGCAATTTTGCACCACCTACAGAGACAATAGAGACAGTCAATTTGTATACTTCCAATTATTTCCAATGAACTCCTATTGTAACCTGAAGAGCCTACATGCAAAAATGTGAGCTTCCTCTACAAGGAAGCAAACAGTTCAACATACATGGAGAATCAGGTTTCCAATAATAAATAAATATGAATAAATAGTTTGTTGGGTTTCAACTGATAAGTTCTTTCACGGAAACTGTTGTTGATATATCTCAACAACTATTGGATGGATTGCCATGAAATTTTGCATGGACATTCATGGTTCCCAGCGGATGAATCCTAACAACGTTGGTGATCCCCTGACCTTTCCTCTAGCGCCACCCTGAGGTTGACACTTGTGGTTTTTAGCGAAATATCTCAACAATTGGATTTCATGGATTGCCATGAAATTTGGATGAATTGTAATAATTTAAATGCTAGCATGCTAACATAATTCAATTCAATTTTATTTATATAGCGCCAATTCATAACAGAAGTTATCTCATTGCACTTTTCCTATAGAGCAAAGCTAGACCGTACTCTTTATAAAGTTATTTACAGAGATCCAACAATTCTCACCAAGAGCAAGCACTTGGCGACAGTGGCAAGGAAAAACGTCCATTTAACAGGCAGAAACCTTGAGCAGAACCAGACTTGGAGTGGGCGGCCATCTGCCTGCGACCGGTTGGGTTGAGAGAGAGCAGGAGCACAATGTAAATTAAAATAATAATGTAATGGTAGTGGTAATATAAATATTAATAAAATAATAATTGTAATAACAATGATAGGAATAATAATGATAATAATAATAATTGTAGTAGTGGGTGTTGAGCAGGAACACAATCATAGATCTAACACACTAAACTAAGATGGTTAACATGGTAAACATTATACCTGCTAAACATCAGCATGATAGTATTGTCATTGTGAGCATCTTAGCATGCTGAAGTGTAGCATTTAGCCCAAAGCACCACTGTATAGCCTTACAGAGCTGCTAGCATAACTGTAGACTCTTGTTTTCCCCTTACATTCATTCAGCAGCAGTTCAACACAACATAAACAACTGCTTTCATCTTATCTATGAGTTTAATATCTGTACAAAACTGTAATGATACTGAATGATGGACATTTAAATCTGTAACTTGCTTTCATACCTGAATTATATGTAGCCATCATTTTCAGGTCAACCTTATTGGTATATTTGGGATCATATATGCAGATTGCTTACCTTTATCCTCTTGTTCCCATCAGGCCTTGGACCGAGCCTTTCGTCGCGGCTGGGAGGCCTTCATCACCAACCTCTACAGCATCACGCTCACACCTGAGACATCGTCCTCACCGTCATCTTCTTCACCTTCGTCAAAGCAGAAACATCAACACAACTCTGTATTAGCTGAGTTTCAGTAGAGCTGGAAAGCGACATGGACGATAGAATGAGCCCCTTTCTGATATTTTGTTTGTTTAAATCATGAATATGCAGCATTTCCACTAATACTGAATTGTGATGGCCAATCTTGCCTGTATGACATTTACCATGCCATCAGTGGGGACTTTCATAGTCACATGATGTGTTTGTGTCATGCATAAGGCCTCAGAAACATTAATTATTTATGTTAGTTACTGTCTTAATTACTCATCATAAAGTTCACTGCCTTGTCTCATGATGGTGTACATTTGCACACAGACTGCAGGTATTCAATTTTACATTATGAGCTGGGAGAGCCAGCTGAGGATTTTCCATTCAAGTCAGTCCCACTGACTTGAATGGAAAAGTCCCATCTTTATGTGACTGAGTTCAGCTGCTTTTGGTCCCCTTCTACTATGTTACTCTGTATTTCAGATTTTAAACAGTGACGTGAGAACGTCTTAACATCTTAGCTCCTTACATCCGGTCCACTATTAAGAGCTTGGAGCACAAATAATATCAGCTTCCTTTGGTTTAGCACTATGAAACTACTAAAGCGTTGATGTGTAACAAAAAGGAATGGACATTTTCAACTCTATAGCGATGACTGATTAGTGGACTTTAGTTCTGGAGATATTCACATTTCTGTATGTTAATCAGTGCCATTTATTGTTGTCTGGTGAAGGTTATTTAACCTGAAGGGACAGGACAGGAGAATGTATGCATGTGTGTGCATTTGAGAGAGAGAAATTGAATATTTTTATAGCCTGGTTATAAATCAGCACTAAACACAGTAATAGGACCCACTGTATGTCTTTTGATTGTTACCATTGCAGCTGCACATCACGTTTGTTATACACATTCCCATTTGAAAAGAGAGGTTTTAGGAGCCTAAAACGTCAGTCATTGGGACTGTGAAGAACAAAACAGTATTTAAGAACTAACTATAACTTCAGTATCAACGTGCAACTGGGGACATGAAGACATGATGTAAGTTATTCAGATACAGATACTCAGTGTATTAATGATTGACCCTCATTAAAATGAAAAATGTAATGTTTACAATAGACCTGCTGTAACTTTCTGTTATCCACTATGTATCTGGCTTTTATATTACCTCAAGTGTACTCAGTAATTCTTGCAGACTAGACTGAACAGCTGTATATAGTGATTATCTTTGTTAATTTTTATAAAAACTCATTTTGTATCCTAATCAAAGCTTCTGAGGTCATGAACCATAACAAGAAGCACTTTTCTGAGTAAATAAAGACTTAATATATTTTACTGGTTGTATTTTCATATTGAGTACAGATCTGTCTGGATTTTAATTAGCTTATGCCAGAGTCAGTATTATATGGATGAAACAGATTGAATGAGATGTAAAACACAGCATCACATCATCATGTGAGATCGCCATAGCAACTGTAACCATGACACTACTAGCAGCGTCAAAAAGTGACCAATGAAAATACTAATACAAGATGAAGATTTAGCTTTAACCTGCTGAACTTGTGAATATTGAATATTGTATGTAAATGTATAGTTTTCTAATCTAACTATAAACTAATATTTGAACTCTTACATTTCAACAAAGAATATTTTATCTTCGAATCTTACTCTTACAGTATGGTATATTTACAGATGTTCACTATGGGGCCATCAGCTGATACTGTATATATAGTAAATAGAATAACAGAAAGTAGTAGAAGTATTAGACTGCACATGATACATACCACAACACAGTGGTTCAAAGTTCAGTTTAATTGTCACTTCAACAAAAAACCCCACCTGAGATGAAACTTTGTTTCCACAGGACCAGTCCTATAGGGTCAAAACTTCAGCTAAAGAAACTTGAGGGTAAAGAACAACTTTATTATGAGACCAACATGTTTCGGCTTAGCCTTCATACTACAAGTGAAGTGTGAAATCCCACCTCTGTGTCTACAGGAAGACCAACAAAACACAAAAAGAGCATGTGTAGAGCTGTTTGCAATAAAAGATCTAAGTTTGAATTCAAATAAAGTGCACATGGCAAAAGATAAAATAAGACATAAAGCTATACATACTACTAGGTAGAAATAAAAGTGATCTGAGGTGACTAGCTCTATGTGTGTGTTTGTGTTCATCTTATAAACATATAGGTATATATATACAGTATGTTCATTTTTTCCATGTATTTTTAAAAGAATGAAGAGAACAAGCAACTTAATGACAGGTGATAAAATGTGATTATTTTTGAAAAAGCAGATGTACACAGCAGAAACTTCTGTAAAACTGAAAGAAAAAACATGTGGCTCATATTCTTTTATTATTAAATCATTTTCAGCTTCGCTTATTTTGATACTAATTTCCACAGTTTCATGGTCAATAAATCTTACGTTGGTTCATAGGGAAGAAAATGCTCTTAAGCAGTCTGGTAGTCTGACATATTGTGCACAAGCCATGCACTTTCAGTATCTTTGCTGCCACCTCGTGAAATTGACATATATTGCTTTTTCTTAACGGAAATGACGTAGTAAAAGAAACCCTGTACACTTTCTTCAATTTCGTCTTCAGGTGTAAGCTTCAAGTCTTCGCTCTGCAAGCGGTGAGTTTAGCATATTTCTTTGTGAAGTTTAAATTTTCCAAAGCTAAATGTAGCCCATGGAAAGGTTAGAGTCGGCTTCCTGGTGAAAGTTTGCCGGGTGGGAGGAGTCTTTCGGCGGGAGATAAAAAGGAGTTGGACCGGTTTCTTCTTCCACTTCCTCCTCTCGTCTGGCCGAGGTAAGAGATGTCAGCGCATGCTTAAGGCATTCAACTGCAAACCTTTCCATTATGATAGAAAACATGTAACATTGGGAAACTATTGCTTCAGTATATCTGTTATTGAGTTTAATTGTTTAAGTTATTTACGAGCTCAAGTGGCGTTTTCACTAGCAGCTTGTGTGCAGGGTGTCAATGCAGCACCGACCAGAGCTGGCCACAATCCGTAACCATCCGGCAGTAGAACATATTACTTTCATCTGATTAATTTTGTTAACATATGTATCAACATGGTTCCTAAACGCAGCATGTAGTATTTTGTTGGGAAACATACATTGAATTTAGTATGGAAAAATCTTAAAAATGGCCGCTGCTCGTCTGGTGTGACTACAGTGTCTCTCTATGATGATAATTTCACAGACCTGTACTGAATGACTGTGATTGCATTTAATTATTCTGATGTGAGACACTTAAGTTACATTAATTTTAAGGACTGTGCCGTCCTGCACGTTGCATGAAGTGGTCACGTGTTCGACGGCCAGAGGAGGCTAAGCTGCTAGCTACAGCCTGCTAAAGCAATTTCTACTTAATTTTTCTAGATGGGGAGGAAAGATCCAGAAGCTGCTTGCTGCAAAAGTAAGTTCTATATGCCACGTGGCTCGATTAGTTAGTTTGGCCATGCTTTAGTATCAGATGTATAATAAATTGATGTGACTGGAATAGCATGACATACCGTGCAGCCTCATGCTACAGTGATGTCTCATTTGAACTCTCTCACTGAAACAATCTTGAGGAAACTTCATCTCTCAAAATTCTGAGTAGCATGAAGCTCTTATAACAGAAATGTAAACATCTGGAGTTGCCCTTAAAACCCATTAAATGTTTTTATTTTGCTTGTCTTCAGGTCTAACTTCAGAACATGGCGTAACTCTTTACATAAGGTAAATTTTTATTTATTTTTACCTTCTGTGGTAATTTCAGTAGTTGCTAAGTAACTCCACTGTTACGATCAGCCTTTCATCGGCTCTTCAGGAGCTAAGTGCTGCAGTGATGAATTTCTGAACTCTCTCTTACTGAATCAGCATTTGAAGAAACTACTTTACCAGATTCTGAGTAGCACATGGGTTCTAATGCATTGTAAAACACAAGTCAGGTTGTACTTAACAATCACAATTACACACAGAGACCTGTACGTTTAAAAAAAAAAAAAAAAAAAAAAACTCTTGAGCAGCATGAACTAAAAAACACTGATTTTCTTTGTAGGTTGGTCCGTACTGGCCACTCTCTAAACTCTTCAAAGCAGCTGAGGTGAGTTAAAGATGGATTTATTCAAAGTTTATTCATTAGTGGGGTATAAACATGATGATTACAATTAATGACAAGCATATGCCTGATTCGAGTGATGTCAGCCTTCAATCTGATCACCCTAAATTGAACTAATAGCTAAAGCACAATTCTTGAGCATGTGATTTACATGCTGGTGTTTCTCTGCCAGGTGGGAGTTGGACAAGAAGTTTGAGAGGATGCCACGGGGACGTCTCAACATGTGAGTCTTTACAGGAGTTTGTTGTTTTGATGAGTTGTCAGAAACGCCTTTCCTGCAGTGCATCAAAATGTCATTTCATAAAAGAAATGGCTGAGATTTTGTGAGCAGAAATCTAGAGTTTACAGTTAAACTGAAACTCAAACTACATGTCAGCCTACAATGTAGTTAATTTGGCACGATAACGTTGCCAGTACTTAATAGCAATAAGTGAAGTTCTCGAATGTTAAGGCAAGGCGTTTCTGAATGTTTGAGAGGATGAAATGGGGTAAAACCCATCAAACACCTGGACGGCTAATGTCACATGGCAGTTTGTCACCAAAGCACTGATCAAACATTAGCATCCTATAATGACGCTAAAGGTGGTTGTTTAACTCTAATGAAGTGCCGATCTCTCTTGCAGAGCCTTTTTGAGTAGATACTTGAAGAGGAAGGCACCTGTTGAAATCTCATGGTGAGTTCCCCTCCATACTCAAAGTACATCCAAAGAGTAAAATGTCCATCATGCAGTTCCGATGATGATGATACTTAGCTCACTTTGACCCAATGTGAAACGACAAGAACATCTGAGAAACTGCATTAATTTACAACATTAATTTACAAATCCAGAATTCAAGTGAGAACTGGAAGTACACTAAAAAAAGTGCTAGCTTTTGAATGCTGCAGCATGAGTTAAACTATCATATTCTAAACACTCAGTAGTATGATCTATTAGTATTTAGTTTGGAAGTCAATTTAGACATTTCTTTTGAATAATGTGAAGTAAATAAATCTTCTGTCAACAGATGATGCGTTGGTCACTTCAGCAGCATGCTTGAGATGCTCTAGTTGAAGGTGAGACATGAACAAGTCACTACTACAGTACCAATAGCCCTTATTCCCTGACCTGCTGAAAATGATGAGATATATTTGGAATCTCGTTCGTCTGAACTACTGTTGAGAAATGGAATATCTGACATCAGCGGAGGTCAACAGTTAACGGTATACAACTTGATACTATGTGCTCAGATCTGACAGAATCTGGTCTGTTGCAGGTACATGACGTTGGATGTTTCAGAAGATGCTGCACTCTAACACATTTGCCCAGGTGAGCGAGCCCTTTAGGCATTTACTCTGTGTTAAAGCTCAGTGCAAGCACACAGGCTGAAGAGTCATTGTTGGACTGAATCACATTAGTTTTTTGGTCTGGTTTAAGACGACAAATGTCGTTGTCGAAATGTTTCCTTCATGATGACACCCGCACATGTCTTACGCCTTGTGTCAATGCCAGAACCTGAAAAGGTGAACCCACTGGTGTTACCTTGGCAATAAGGGGAAGACCCGTTGGGGCTACCAACAGTCTGAATGGAGACCAACATGGCTGTACAAAATTTTTGTATAAAATTGAAGATGCTTATTCTCAGCTCTGGCACATAATGGCCAGTGAGAGATGGGTTGATGTTAAATTTGAACTAGGGCTCCATCTTTAGTGGCAGAGCACATAAACTCTCGATATTGTGCCAGACGTGTATTTGGAATAATACTGTTTCTATTGCAGCAAATTGATTATCGTGACTGACAATGACATTTCTGTAGTGATGCACTCCAACAACAACTCCTTTTTGTGCATCCATTAGGGCCAAGCTGCCTATCAAACAGGCTCTCTGGACAAGATGACCTAGGTAAGGATGAGGTTTCCAGGTCCAGTCACAAAGTTCTTCCTGGTACCAATTATTCCTCCATCAGACCTCCTATTAGCCCAAAAAGACAGAACCCTGGAATGAGCTTTCAGGTGTAAAGTGATCTTTGGCACACTGAAAGAAGGTTCTGATGTCTGGATTGTTACCAGGATGACTGGGAGAGAAAGATGCTGACCACATTCCTGAACAGTAATTTTGTGCACTGCCTGGCAGGTGAACTAAATTAATCTGGAATTTTATTTTTTAGTTTGCGATCAGTGCTGAACTGAGAGGGCAAGGAGGTCATCAGGATTTCCCAAGCTTGTCTGAGTTGAGGTAGGTATCTGGTCAGTACAGTCTCCAATGGCAATTAAGCAGAAGTGATGAGTTCCTTATTACCGCCCCAGTCTGAGAATTCATGACTGATTGGTATCCCCTCTGATCACACAGGAATTAAAACTTGTCATTCACACTAGTCAAACTGGATTGACTGACCCTGTTCACTTGTTGCAGGGTTGGTGATGCTGTCCGACTACTGTCAGAAACAACCGCACTGAGACACCTGGGACTGCTGCAGGTAAACTATTATTATTATTATTATTTATTATTATGGCATTGTGGAAATGATGACATGTCTACCCACCCAGTCAAGGTATGTGTGCAACATGCCTTAATCCTCCAGTTGTCTCCCCTCCTGTTGACCCAGTATGGCACTGAGGACCCTGTCTGATCTCCACAGGTGTAAGGTGACCTGCTGGAGTTCTGATGGAGGGGGAGGGCTAGCTGTGAGTGCATGACTGAGATGTGTTCTCTGACCACATCCAAGAAGCAAAATCCTACATTTCCAGCTATCAATGGCACTAAACATTTTTTTTACTTTTATATTTGCTTTTTAGGTCTGACGGCATGAAGTCCTCACACGGTCTTGATCTTGTTCTCACTGTCAGCCCAGCTTGGTGAGTATTTGAATGACTTAGTTTAAATTGTGAGATGTTGAGGTTTCACAATAGGGAGTTTTTTTTTTTTAAATCCCAAATGTCTAAATTCAAGCAGAAGTGATGAGTTTATTATTACCGCCCCAGTCTGAAAATTCATGACTGATTGGTATCCTCTGATTACAAGACTAACCTTAACACTTTACACTTGATAGTGTTTACATTTATTAACTTTTCTTTATGGTCCTTAGAGTCGAGCTGGATCCACTACCTATTTCGGGTGCAATGGTAAGAATTTAAATCAAAATTTTAAAGCTGTATCTAGAAGTGATGAGTTTGTTATTACCGCCCCAGTCTGAAGATTCATGACTGATTGGTATCCCCTCTGATCAAAGCTAGAATGTCTTGTTTAACAATGCTAAGGCCCCCCCACCTATTTCTGAGATGTTGTCATCCTTTTGCAGACTCTGGTGCCATCAGCCATCTCATGCTGCGGACATGCTCAAGATGCCTCAAATTATATCTGAAATGTTTACGTGCTTATGTACAACTTGATTTCCAGTGACAGAACCCAGCACGAATTCATTTCTGCCAATAGCTCATCCTAAATGTTACACACTGGACCAACACTTAATGTATTGCGCTAACTGAGCAACAGGGCTGCTGTGAACTGAACTATTGTAATGGCTGTTTGAAGATTTATGTGCATTTTGAGAACTGGGACAGTGACTGTAAATTGCAAATAAAGGACTTAAGTACAGCTTACTGTATTGCATCAATATCTGGGCTTATGGACTGACTTCAGCACCGAGGATCCAAGAAGAAATAAAGTTGTAAGCAGTGTCAATGCATGATAACAGAAGCCACAGCCATTTAGCCCATATCACTGAACTAGAAAGTGCTTTCCATTGCTTTGGTGACTCCCCTATTAAATGTTTTGCTTGAAAAGTGGCACGTTATCACAAGCCTCGATAAGGTCTGTCAACTGACTTGTGGCAACAATCATTAGATATAAGCAATTAATCTTCTTCATTGCTCTGGTTCAGGGCAGAAGATAGGTGAGAGCTATCTGTCATGAAGGGACACTTGACATGATTGCATTCTGACTTTCAGATTAAAGACTGTAGTCCCTCATTCTTCCAGGAGTGTTCCTTTGTAGAAAATGTTTCAGTTATCTGGACACTTGCCAGAATCTAGACGTTTCGGCTCCTGATTCTAAGTGTCCAGATGACTGATGGAAACCTTTTCTACTTCAGATTAAAGTAAACTTAAGTTGTGAACAAAAAACAAAACTGATTACATTGTCAAACGGATGAGATTTAATATGGTGTAAACTTGAGTGTACATGTTGGAAGATGTACTTTTATAAAGTTGTAAATGTCAATAGTGACTAATCTTAGACATTTCAATTTATTACACATCTGAGCGAGGCACAAATCAGCTGACAATCTGATGTACCACAAAGTACACAAGCGGAAGCAAACTGCAAGAAGGTTCATGTGAGTCATTACATTGCATACTGTAAACAAACTTAATTTAGGTTTCAGGATGAGTGAATTTACTTCATTTTGACAAGTTCTCATATTGTTTCTTTCACCTTCTACATATAGTATCTGAATCAACTTTCTGTCAACATCAAATAAAAATTATAAAAGCCAGGTGTGATTTCTGTAATCATTGATAGACAGCACTGATGTCTGCATGTCTGGTGACCTCAAACAGCAGCCAATGGAACAAAAAAAGACAAGTGTTGAGCTGTACTTTGATACTTTGGATCTCCGTAGTCCAATAATGAGCCTAGAGTCACATTGGAGCTCACCATACATGAGGGGCTGCTGTTTAAAAAGAAACATCACGTACACACACACACACACACACTCAGTCAGTGGTGAAGATTCTAGCAGCAATATCGTCTAATAACCAGTCCACTCCAGGTAACAAATTCTCTCCCGTTACTGCACTGCAACCAATGATACACCAGTGATGACTTTTGATCTCATCGAGGGCCAGCGCCTGCAGGAAAACACATGTATGTATGTGAGAACATACATTGTGATGTACAATTTCTGGATAATTCAACTGTAATCTGACATGAAGATCTCTATGATATCGCTGAAATCAAAATTGTAAATCCTTACATTACTGAAAAAAGTAATATCACAGTAACGTGGATGTAAATCTCACCTCTCGTATCGCCTCTTTCGACAGGGCTCCTGGTAAGTCCTGCTTGTTGGCAAACACCAGCAGCGTTGCGCCAGCTAACCTCTGCATGGAAGGAAGGACACACTCAACTATAGAGATTGATATAATAATAATAATACAGTAATTAAACAGCTTTATGGATTTCAGCTTCAAACGGTGCAAGAAGAAGATGGTTCTTTACAGTTATCTCTCACAGTCTCTTTGTGGCTGACTCCAAACTGAGGGGACAGATTAGGGGGGAAACATGGAACAAAGCCACAGCTTGCGAAATTGTTGGTATGGAGCACCAAAATAAAAGATGTACAATTAACCACTAAACCCAACATGTTTCCTTTAACTCCTGTGTGTGTGTGTGTGTGTGTGTGTGTGTGTGTGTGTGTACCTCCTCCAGCAGCAGTGCACTGAGCTCCTGCCTGCAGTCCTCCAGTCTGAGTCTGTCCGCACTGTCCACCACCCACACCAGCCCATCTGTGCTCTCAAAGTAGTTCCTCCAATAGGAGCGCAGTGACTTCTGACCCCCCACATCCCAAATATTCAATTTAAACCTAGAAAACACACACAGAGAAGAGAGCGTGTGGCGCAAGACTGGAAAAATACATGAATTCCTTAATGTAGAAAAACAGAGTTCAATATGTAAAAACAACTAGCACTTTAAAATGAATACTTTTACATTTTTCCTCGGTTGCTTTAAATTAGTGACACCTTCATCTTCAAATTTTAGTGCAACTGATCACATGTCAAATTCTGTTTACAGGTAGGTTACAGCTCAGCAGGGATCATTTCTCAAAACACATTTACACCGCGGAGGTGAAATTGAGTTACATACAGAAAGGAAGAAAGTACAGTACATAGAGGAATGTTCAGACAGCAGGAGGACAGAGCCCACATGCTGTCTGTGAGGACATTACAGCAGAGACATGCAGGGTAGGGTTGCAACATGCCAAAAGACTTTTGTGTATTACAAGAAATACAGTATCAGATGTGAGGCGGGTAAAAAGCTGCGGCCAGGCATGAACATTTCTACAACAGTTCTTAATTTACATTAACTTATGCTGAGACATTTGTCTTTACTGGACAATGATTTTTGGATTTAACATTACTGTTACTACAAGGTGCTTACTGTGAAAGGTGCAAGGTAAACACTGACAGTGAGAAACCTGTGAATGTAGACTTTTTGGTCAAAGTGATATTTGTATTGAGGTTTGATTCAGTAAGCTGGAGGGGGTATTTGACTTTATAACTGGGTTACTGTGTGTAAGTCAAGTAAATACAAAGCACTGATTGCACTTAATGTTTTGAGAACTGCAACAGTGTTTCAGAAAGCTACATCCCTTTTTTCGCAGCAGACATTCTGTCATAGTAGGAAAATCACAGGTGTAACTAATAACATTGGCTCTTTTCTATTCAAGTGTCCCAGTGAGCTAGCATGCACAATACCAAGATCCTGAAAATGAAGCAGCTAAATGAAATAAGGCCGCCATTAATTTTGTTATTCACACTTGTGCTTTGTCTACAGTGACACAGACGAAATGAGAAAAACTGTACAATATGTATGGAAATATGCTATACTTTACTTTAGGTCAAAGCCGAGACATACTGTGTGTGTGTGTGTGCGCGCGCCTTACCCTTTGTGCTCCACTGTTTTGATGTTGAAGCCTAGTGTTGGGGAAATGGTGCTGACGTCTTCTCCATTAAACTTCTTCAGGATGGTCGTCTTCCCCGCGTTGTCCAGACCTCTGCACGAGCCAGGTTAAAGAAGAAACTCTCGTACACCTGACTATTAAATAACCTAGTTAATGTATGAGCTTCGCTGTCCCTCATTCACCCAGTTAGTGAAGTGCGTAATAGCTAGCAAGGTAGCATGATACATCACAAAATGCGCAAAACAAACTTCATACAACAGTTATATATTATCTAACCGGATATAAATGGCTGCACGCGGCTCTTATGTTATTGACACTGGTAAAGTTAGAATAACGTTGTTAGGCCAACATGAATGCTAATTTGTTTCCAGCTAATCTAGTAAACTGTTACAGACAGGATACAACATCAACAGTCTCATCTCCCGCTCCTTCTGCTTCATCTTCTTTAGAATCGTCAGCAAACCCATCGCGACGGTGTCCCGCTGAACGGCAGATATAATATATAGGCTACTTGTACTGATTTGTAGTTTTGTATGAAAGCTGTATTCATAAGCAGCATTGGGAACCAGGAAGACACTGTAATGTATATCCCGCCCCACACAGCCACCAATTGGACTCTTTGGTTAAGAGCGATCGTTGATTGGTTGTTGGAGACGTTCGACGCTGGTTGATTGGTCAGCGAGCATTTTAAGGTGTGACCGTGCTGTAGAGGCGCTGCGCGTTTGTATTGGGTTTGGCGCCCCTGTGTGCATGTTGTGGGGATTACATATGATTTAAGCAATCTAGGGATGATCTGCTTGTCAAAGATTGTTTCCAAATATATACAGAATATAGACTGTTGTATTATCGAAAATAAATTAAATTCGCGGAACACAATAATGAAGTTAATACCATTTTCATAAAAGATAAAACATGCTATACATTCAGACAAGAGATCGTGAAAGAGTTCACTCTAGACCTTGGAAATGGTAGTTAAACATAAAACTTTACCCGGAGCTTTCAGTTGCACCTCATGGATTTTGCTCAGACAGATACAGTTGAAAGCTCCGGCAAAAAAAACAACAACCTTGTGTTTTTTACTTGGATTATTTCATCAAATTCAGGCAAGTAATTTATCTCAGCATATTTAAGTTACAGTATGCAGCAAGACTGTGTGCGAATTCATCAGTGGAGAAGATAAACCTTATCATGCTACATAGTGACGCTGCTACAAAAGTGTGTTCTTCTGAGAAATGTCGGAGAGCTGAAACAACATTTAGACAACAGGGCATTGACTTTATAAGAATGGATGTTAGCCCCCTCCAGAAATTTTGAAACAGTGCAAAAACATCCTGCAATCCAAAACGTTTAAAATTTTAAACGTTTAAAACATTACATTTATAATTTAACATAAGGAAAAAAAACATTATTTTATAAACAATTTCAATAATACATTTTTATGTTAGTTGGATATTTTGAGAATTCAGCTTTATGGATATGTGATTATTTACTTAATAATAAACTTTAGGCTTAATCAAGTTCATCCTCCTGAGAATGAGATTTAAAATAGGCCTGAACACTGATTACCCTAACTACCAAATTAACAAGTCCAACATTTAATAGAATGAACATAATTGTGAAATAAATGTATTAAGGATTCCTTCTTGTATCAGGCTAAATGATTTACACTGATTATCAATATCAGCAGAAATAAAATGGGCTACAGCTTGGCTATCTTTATAAAACATTTCAGTGTGGGCTATTTTTTACTTTGTTGAGAAGGGATTAAACCATGCAAATTAGCAATTTTCCTAAATAAAGTTACATAATTTCCACAAAACGTTACATAATTTCCTGCTGAGAACCGGTAAGAGCTGTTGGCTGCCGTTTGGGGCCTTGGTCATTCATTTCCTGGCAAAAGCATTGGAGAAATTCCCTGCACGTGAAGGAGGCGCAGCCTTAGGCCTATTCTTATTTTGGTTATTCAGCCACCGTGCTGTTCCTGTCCCGAAACATTTTCCCATGCATTCATCATGATACGTTCATGTACTATCGGAAATATTAGTTTATGATTTACACCGTAGTTGACCACACATTCACAATACGACAACGTAGCTGTACGATCCTAATGGAACAATGTACTTACACAATATGACACAATATACAATATGTGTATTTGTTCTGTTCATTCTTCTACTTTTCGGTTCTCCTCTACTTAAAAAAAACAGCAGCCATTGGAACTAGCTACTTTTTCCACCGGGTCCTTTTTGTACCGATTTAGACTTGGATCGTGAAACTAACATACTACATTTGAAGGCAGCAAAGAGCCACCCCCGCTCCCCCCCCCTTCCCCTTACCCTTACCTCTCAATGGGTCAGTTTAAAATAAAGAGAAACTGAAAGCAGTCGCAGCATCATGTTGCATCAGCGGCTGTCTGGTGCCAAACCTCCTTCGCTCAAAAGCCATCAGAGACGCCGTCTGAGCTCCTCACATTTACAGACTTAACAAGTCACCAAGCAGCCAACAGACATTAGTCTGCACCACGGAAATATTGCATTACCTCTTTAGTAGCCTGCACTCCTTTTGACCCTGAGCCATTCAACGTTTACTCCGAGCTGCAGAGACTTCAGGGTTTGAATGGCGTCCCTTACACCTGCGGGCACGCTGCAGCGGTGATCCGAGCTGGGTGAAGATTCATCCTGCCGGTGGACTGTGGACTGTCACTCAGCTAACCGGCGAGCCAGTCTGCTGCGGGGAAGGTATGTCCCCGTTATTCATGGACAGCGTTTACGAGCTCAACAGCCCCGGCTCGCTGTCAGCTGAGGAGAGCCACAGCAACACGGCTGGTTCGGTAAGTTCTCCTTCTCCTTACCAATCAACCAACCAATCAATCAGTAAAGCATACCAAAATAGACTAATGACCTCATATTAACACCCTCGATGGATAGAAGTGTTTGGCTACTGTAATAGCCTACCAGGAGGAAAAAACTGCCTGAAATATAGGGTATCAGAAGTCAAATCAATCAAAACCCCACAACTGAGCACCTTAGATACAGTCTAATCTGTCAGCTGCCTTGGGGTGTCCTGTTGGGCTAGTGGTTGAGATGCACATCATGCCTTACACTATGATTGCAAAGTCTCCAGTTCAATTCCTGCTGGGGACATTTATTTTATTTATTGGTCATTCACCCTGTGTCTCCCCTTGTTGTCTGTCACATCTCAAGTGTCCATTATCGAATAAAGTTCCCAAAAAAAGTTCTCAAAAAAGAATTTAAAATAGAATCAATCAATCACTTAAAAGTGGTCTAAAAAGACAGAAAAGACAAAACATTTCGAACACCATCATTCCTTTCTGCCTCAAAATATATGGTGCTCAATAGTTGGCACCAGTTATCGTGATAATGACTTTCACCTGACTTCAGCCTGGATTCCTATTTCTGCCGTCTGACTAACGGATGTTTTTGTTCAGGCCTGGCTGCTGTGCACCCATCCTCTTATATTGGCAAAGTCTCCTGCACCGCAGCAATGAATATGTTAGTTGTTTAGCTGAAAGGGATGCACTTCCAATTTGATGACATCCAGCTCCTGTTGAGTTTGAATGCATTTACTGTGTGTCGCTTTGGACAAAAGGGTCTGCCAAATGAATGTAATGTAATCTTCGTAGAAAAGGTTTCAGTCGTAGTCATCTGGACACTGTTCTCAGAATCAAGACGTTTCGGCTCCCATCCGGAAGTCATTCTCAATTGTGAAAATGGTCTGAGAACTCAGAAATTTAAGCTACTCTGTGTTACTTAAGCCCTGCCCTCAGGAAGGAGTCTTCCTGAGTGACTGCTGTTATCCTGCCTAGTTTCACCTGAAACTGCCGTTCTTTTGTTTCCATGATGGCCCAGTAATCAGGCCTATTGTTCTCTGGCTGCACCTCCCTCATCACTGTTAAGTATCTATGCAACACAGAGTAGCCTAAATTTCTGAGTTCTCAGACCATTTTCACAATTGAGAATGACTTCCGGATGGGAGCCGAAACGTCTTGATTCTGAAAACAGTGTCCAGATGACTACGACTGAAACCTTTTCTACGATGGAATACTCCTGGACGAATGAGGGACCGTCTTATAATGTAATCTTGCAAATGACCTGGGATAAACATTTAATATAGACACAATAATTATTGCTTCCTTTCCCATTTTGGGTCCATTTGACAAAGAAATAAGAGTCAAACACAGTGATGGGAGAAAGAAATCGTTACATGCCGCCGCCTTTAAAGCCTCATAAGTTTTATAAGAAAGCTCAGGAAAATGACAATTTACCTTCACATCTTAACACATCTTAACTAACTTTGCCCTGGGAGGCTTTGCTCCTGAATTTAACATCATGAGCAACAACACAACAACGTCCCGCTTTGAGAGAGAGCACATGTAATTTCATGTAATAAGTTTGTCTCATGACCCTATGAACTATGAAATCTTAAAGAAGTATGCACTTGAAAAAAACACACACACACTCAGTTAATCACACTCATCTAGAGGTAATTACAGTATACACTGTGTCTGTTGCATTAATCTTTACAGGAGAGAGAAGGAGAGGGACAACAGGTGGGACAGAGAGGGATAAAAAGACGAGACAAGAACAGAGACGCTGCGAGGAAGAGCCGCAGAAAACAAACAGAGAGAGCAGACGAACTTCATGAGGTTCGAAACATTCACTCCTTATCTTTTTTCTCTCCTTTGCCCCCCTTCCCTACACCATCGCCCCGTGAACCTGTGTTTGAAAGGGACACAGAAAGTTACACACACATCCTTGTACTTCTATCTATGTGAGGACTGTCACTGACATAATGCATTCCCATGCAATGCCTAACCCTCACCCTAACCTAATTCTAACCTAACCCTTAAAACCAAGTCTTAACCTTCAGACAGCCCTTTGAGGTTGTGAGGACCGGCCAAAATGTCCTCACTTTCCAAAAATATCTTCATTCTGTAGTTAACAAAAATGTTTCAGTCCTCACTATGTAGCAAGTACACACACACACACACACACAACACACACACACACACACACACACACACACACACACACACACACAGTAACAGCAGTGTCTTGAGTAATCTGTAGCCGTTTCTTGTAAATACTCTACTTTAGGAGAAGGGCTTTCACTCCCTCTGGTTTGCCCTCCCCGTTGGCCCTCCCTTTCCTCTCTCACACACACACACACACACACACACACACACACACACACACACACACACACACACAGTTTGGTCTATGTTTTTCCATCCGTGCCTCTCATTTATTTTTCCTGAGGTGCAAATTCCAATGGTGGGTCTACACAGAGACGGGCACACACGTTATGGGCTTTCTGAAGCACTGAGTCAAATTTCTGATTGGATTTAATGAAGCAAAAGGTGTCCTGACTCAGAAACCTCGCTTTCTTGCCAAGGGTTAGCTGAGAGGATCGATACCACTCTCATGTCTGTACGCTAAATATGAAGCTGCAGTCCTCTAGCTTAGCTTAGCATAAAGACCAGAAACAGGGGACACAGCTTTGGACAGAACCAAAGGTAACAAAACCCACCTACCTGCACCTCTAAAGTTCACTAATTAACATGTTCTGTCTCGCTTGTTTAATCCATACAAAAATCCATTTTCAGGCTGCTAAGCTAAGCTAACCATCTCCTAGCTTGATGAGTTGTTTTAGTTTCCGACTCTTCACCTGTAGAATTAAACTTGCGGAAAAACCCTGATCTTGCGTAGAAATGGCCATTATTAACAATCACTGCTGAGATGGGAAGTGTAAAAATTATCTTGGAATAGTTGGATTAGGTCTTTGTTGTTTATCGACTATCATATCTTAACAGGTTTCTGAGCAGCTAAACAAATCCTTTATTCATCATTAGTGTCAATCTTATTGTGATTTTGTTTCTCAATGAATATAACAAAGGTTAAAATCATTTATTGCTTTCAGGCCATAAAATGTGTTATATTGCTCTCATTATGACGATATGAAATCCAGACTGGTAGTTTACCACGCTGCACCTAAACTCACGGTTGAAGACGTTTGCCTTTGACACTAATTAGTTTGTCTTATTTTCCTCATCATCAACATCATATCCTACTTGTCATAGCATTTTGAATAAGTGTGTGTTTGCCGGATTTGTGAAAGAGTGTGTTTGTCTTTTGTGTAAAAGATTTCCAGACTTTCACTTTCTCTCTCGCTCCTTCTCTTTCTGTTCTGCTCTGCTCTCTGTGTGGCATTCATTTTGAAGAAGCATCGCTGCCACAAAAAACAGTCTGACTTACATAAAATGCAGAGTTGGTGTCAGCAGCTCATAGTTTAAAGGGTCAGCGCAAGTGATGCACAAATGCATAGCAGTGCTACTTTAACTGTCACTCTGTGACCTTAAGAAGAATATAGTTTAAATGTAATCTTATTGGAGGGAAACACTATTCCTCTGAGCATCAAGTCTGTACTCGCTGTTTGTATAGTCATTGGTGCTCAATGGAGATGAATACAGGCTAATATGTGTTTTCAGACTGCACTGAAACTTCACTTAAAGAAGAGTGTCATTAGCATTGCTTTGCTGTAGTGTTTCATTACAGAACAAGCCCAACCTTATGTGGGTGGGGTGTTTATTACTTGTCTTTTGATGTATATTTAATCAGTTTTTATGGCTGATGTGTGCCACTCTTAAGGATAATAAAGATATACCTGACTCAACTTGACATTAACTACTTGCCATTTCTGGCCCTCTTTCCTCCTCTTATGTTCACCTTTCCTTTTTCCCTTTCTTCTCTCTTCTCCTTAGGAGCTCCAGTGTCTGGAGCGATCAAATTCAGCCCTTCAAAAGGAGATTGCCTCGTTGAAAAAAGACCTCCACCTCTACACGGCGGCTCTGGAGCGCCACGAGCCTTTCTGCTGCCTCAGAGCCTCCGCGTCCAGCTCCAGCTCAACAACCCACCTCTCGGTTTCCCCCTCAGCCGACTGTCAGACCTGCTCCAGCCCTCCTGGAGTCCCTCCCCAGGGCTCAAGCTCCACATTGGCTGCTTCCCTATCACTCTCTACCTCCTTAACCTCCAGCATGGGGCTTCAAACACTTGACTGTGTTGAAAGCACTCATCTCTCATCTTCAACTCCTGCACCAACAGCTACAACATTAGCCTCAACTAACAGCTTGTCTGCTGAACCCTTCACTTCCTCCAGCTCTATAACTGTTCCTTATTCTACCTCTTTTTTTACTGCCGCAGCTCCTCACTCTTTGTTTAGCGAAAATCCTCCTTCTTTAATCACATCAAGGCTGACAAATGCTACGCCTGTCTGCACCAGCCTTGTTTCAAACCCTGTAGTCTCCAGCTCTCTCACCACAGCTGCTCAGCCTCAATCTGGGCAGGACACCATCCATGAAAGTTCTTCTGTGTCAACAAATGCTTATTTTTCTACACTTCATCCTAGTTCACTGGATGCCTTTCTAATGAAACAAGCCTCTTTTCTAACTGCTTCACCCAATGTAGTTCCCCCTTACTCCCATTCAGGGGCAGAGAATGCTGGTGTAGTAGTGCCAGGTTGTCCCATGAATGTACCCCCGCTTCATCCAGGTCAGTTTAGTGGAAATCCAATCAATTCAAGTCAGCCGTGTTCTCTTTCACTATCAACTCTTCAAGATCCTGCCCCTCCCTCCCTCTCAGTGTCCCCTCAGTCAAACCCGGAGCCGTCTCCTGCCAATGCTTTTGCCTTAAAGCCAAGTTATAGTCAACAAATTTCACCTGCTCCTCTGCTTTCCCTGCTCACTGTCCCGAGTCCCCTTAATGTGTCTCAGACTAGCTCCTGCAGCTTTGATATACCTCTCTCTCAACCTCTACCCTTGCTGTCACCGTTGGGGGATCCCTTAAGAGATCTCTCCCTCTCTGAGCTCCTGGAGGTCAATGATTGGATACTACAGTAAGTAGGACAAGCAACCAGTAGCACTACATGCCACATTGCAAAGCAAGACCAGTTAAATGGACATTTAATTTATATATTTCTATGTTTTGAACAGTTTAATTAAACTCTGGAGTTTTTTCAACCAGGTTGGACCAATGCCATTCAATCTCAAGTGATACCAAATCACAGCACAGATGTCTCTTATTAGAAGTGAAAATATGCTGAGAAGCTACAGCAACAACGGTAAAAAGGCAAGATTTTATGAGCATAAGCAGACACATTTATACATCTGACTTCTGTATGGAAAACCTGACATCAGAAAATTAACCAAGGGCCAAACAAATGTCTGGGCTCTTGCTCATATTCAGCTTTCTGCTTCTTAAAGGGATACTCTAGTGATTTAGTATTGCATAGTAGTGTATTTAGAACGCCTAGCGGAGGTTTCAGAGACTGGAGTCAGATTTTTCTTTACTCCTAAAGCTACTAAAATTTCTTACTTTGCTGGATAACACGCCAAAACTCTGTACACTGAATTAGTCACTTTTGAGCCCACAGTTTCCAAGCCCTTGTAGATGAAATGTGAACCAACTATGAAATAAAATCCAGCATCGTACAGTTTTTCATTTTCGAATAAATCACAGGTAGGCATTATCCCTTCCTTAATCCAGAGACGAGACACTGAAAAGCTGACTCAACCTTTGAAACTTCGACTTGTAATTTTAGATAGGGTGAAGGGCTCACTTCCTTGCAACTTCGAGGAAATGTCACTAGGAGAAATTTCCAAAATGCCAACTCGAGAAAACTTTATTCTTTATTTTTTCCTTTTCTTTTTACCTTGTTTAAAACATATTATCAAACACACATATTTTGCTGCTACCGATAATTTATTTATGTATTGTGATATTTGAATTTGCTGATTTTTAATATTTTTAAAAGGTACAATTTATTTTTCTACATTTCCTTTGATAAAGTAAATGTATCTCTTTTATTCTTCACTTCAAATAATAGAATTACATTATTTCTACTTAGCACAGTAATTATGATTCTACCTATATGATTCATTGTTAAATTAGGTCTTTTAGCAGGTTTTGCTTGCAAGGGTGGAATACCAACAAGACAAAGAGGGCAACTGCCCAGTGCCCCAAACCCTCAGGGGCCCCAAAGTCCCCATACTGATTGTGTGTCTGTTGGTTTGTGGTAATTTTATTAAAATAGTAAATGTCTGTCTTATCTACTTGTATCACAATGGTGCTCACTGGTAATTTTTGCCCTGGGGCCCCCTAGTGGTTAAATCCAGCAGTGATTTGATGGACAATTTATGTGCCTACTCAAGACCCTTATTTGCAGTTACTGTATGACCAAATCCAGCCATGTGTATGTATGACATCACATATTTTTGGATTAGCTTGTAAATGTGTAAAACTTGCTTTCACCAGTCTGTTTTTACATGCACTGACGGCAGGCCTGCACTGATCTGTGAGGGAGAAGCAGTACACAGCAGGATGAGGTGATGAGGTTGTCAGGGACAGCTTCATTAAGGATGATGATGGTGACAGGGTCATCAAGACAGACATAGATCTAGTGGCCCACTAACACCCCTCACCCCTATGGGTCTAAACCTATGATAACAATGGTTGTATGACTATTAATTCCCTTATTGTGCTCGTTTCAAGTGAATCAAATGAGAGAAATATTTTCATTTTCCCATTTGACTTCCTGCAACTAACAATAAGAGAACCATGCGGCTGCTAAAAACCTGTTGTATGGGAACTACTGCTGTAAGGAAATTTTGATTTTCAAAGGATGATTTATATCTGTAGATATAGTTATGGCCATTTTGTATTTATCATGCATTAGATGAATATATTTTGCTGTAATATTGGTTGCAATAGAAGTTTATTACAAATAAAAACATTTTATTTAAACGTGTTTATTTCACTTTTGTTCAATTTACAATTGTGGTCTATGTGTAATATACTATTCTAATATAATATGTAACTACAAATATAATACATATGCCTATAACTACAACTATGATATAACTACAAACTACAAACATGACTCTTGTATCAAATAAAAAGTTGAATTCATTAGCAATAAACACACCCTCGATCAATTTGATACACAAGTTGTTCTACTACAGCCTTATTTGGTCTGGTATGACCGGTAGCTTATAGTGGCTAATGTTAGCAAACTTTAGATAGATGTTGCTGTATAACTGACATTATTACTGTTACACTACATTTTAGCATTTTAACATAAATGTTATGTGGCCACAAGTGACATTATTCAACAAGAGCTACATAGTCTTTGTTTAATAGATTGTACACTGTTGGTAATTGGACATCAATATTGCAGATTGTTGCTTACATACGGTAGTCGGTCCACCCTTGGTCCAGACTCAAATATCTCAGCAATCATTGGATGAATTGCCATGGGATTTAGAACAGAATCCTTGTGGTCCCCAGAGGATGAACCTTCACGACTTTGATGATCCCCTGACTTTTCCTCTAGCGCCATCATCAGGTCAAAAGTTTTACTTGTCCAATAGGCCTACTTTGGTTTTTGACCAAATACCTGCAAAGCTAATGGCGCTCCCATCAGCCTCAGCTATACTTTGTGTTTTGCACGAATTAGGAAATGTTAGCACGCTAGTATGCTAAACTACATGGGGAACATGGTAAAAATCATACCTGTGTACAATCAGCACGTTAGCATTGTCATTGTTAGCATGCTGATGTTAGCATTTCCCTCAAAGCACCATGGTGCCTACAGAGTTGCTAGCATGGCTGTACACCTTTTAGTCTTGTTAATAGATTGTACTGCCTATTATTTAAATTTAGACAAATGTTACCACAGTTGTTGTAGAGTAATGTTGCAAGACAATATTAGAGTACTGTTAATCAGAGTGTTTTTAAATGTCATTGTCCTTAACAGACTAGTAGCCTAATAACAGCCTCTGGTGATAGCAAATGAGAAGCAGACCAGCAGCGCTCCCAGCCACTTACCGGACTGCCGGTCCCCCCCGTGTTTTTCTCAGAAGGCAACCGGCTGAGCTCATCTGCGACACAACACGGAGGAGGAGGAGGAACATGGGAGGAGAGAAAGGGGCGCAGGCGCGTGGTATAACGCACGCCCTTGCAGCCTACTGGATATAAGATTATAGGCCTAAGCATGAAGTGTGTTTATGGTGAGAAGAGCAGCAAGGAGGGTTCACGGCTGGCACACATTCACTGCACAAAATACATCCACTGCCAGCCAAGGTGTGACTTTGAGGAGATGAAAGCGCGTGGATAATTGCGCTTTTGAGTGCGCGCGCGTATGTGCGTGCGCGTGTGTGAGTGAGAGGGAACAAGTGGCTTAGTGAAGAGATGAACAATGGATGGGACTTGATCCTCAAAGCCAACTACAACCCGGCGTACACGCACAAACAACACGCACGCGCGCGCTCACCTCAAATAGGAAGCGAGGAAAATGGGGTAAGGGAGGGGAGGAGGGGGGAGGGGAGGGGTGGTGGTGGTGGGGGGGGAGTCGGACAGAAACACTGATGCTGGAGCTGGAGAATAGGAGCGAATATTTTTATAGCAGGATGAAACCGCAACCATAGGTTTGGCAGAGGAGCGCGAGGCACTAATGACGCATCTGTTTAACATGAACCGGGTTTAAGAGGCAAAGCCATGCCATATAAATAAAGGCAAATAAATAAATAAATCCATCCTATAGCGTCATCCGCAGTGAGGAGCCTCATTCCTCTCTCTCCTTGCACCACCTTTAGGCTGAGGAACCAGTGGCATGACAGTCAGAGTGAGAGAAGTGAGCATCCGGTCACAGCTTTCAAAATAAAACCTCTATTAATGCACCGGCCTTTTAACAATGTTTCACTGAAACAAGACTGGCAGTGTGTGACCAAACCTTTACTCTTTTTTGAAGAGAATATGATTTGCGTGGCAAATCCAGGTGTGTGTTAGCAGGACGGTGGAGAAAATGCCCCTACAGTTGAAATCATTCTGGGCTATACACAAAGAAATGGATCCTATCATTCACTTTTCATTCAGTATTTACCATGATTTTGTACTTCTGGGGAGAATGCTGTGAGAAATGGTGGGTGAAAGAGTTGTGTGTCTATTTTTAATATAAAAAGTAACTGCTCTGAAATGATTTACTAAGAGGAGGCTGCAAAAATATGTCTGCAGATTTCAAAATAGAGAGAAATTAGAGCAAAAGAATGCAAATTCAGTATATGAAAAACATAATAAACGGCCTCCTTGATCTTTCTCCACTGTCCATGATGTCCGCTGGCTCTTGGCAGATGACCATGACCCCTTCTCTGTCAAATCTCAGGGGAGTGTTTGTTCAGGGTTCAGTCTAATGTTCAGTTGCTCAGTGAGATAATTCTTTCTCTGTCTTTACTTGTCCCTTCAACTATAGGCCTTCAGGTTCAGGTGTTCGCTGTTGAATGATTGAATGCACTTAGATGTAGAATCTGCCTTGAGGTTGTGTAGAAGGAATCACTGGCCAATGAAAATAAACGTGCTGTTTTCGGTTGACAGAAGTTGTTTTGCACGTGCCGTGCTGATAGTGAGATCGCCACACCACGACGCCAGAAATATTGTAATAAAAGAAAGGATCACAGCTGCACGTTCATAACTCCAGCGCAGTCTTTTCAGTTTGAATTCTAGAGATCAGGGTTTTCGATTCATCTTGCTCCCCCTCAGTGTCAGCTGAGTCTGCACCACATTTTAAAACAAACAAACCATGTATAGACTGGTGTTTTTATACGTTTTCTGGTTGCATTCACTCTTCATTTGTCAATTTTCTTTTGTTTGTTATATTGCCTTTATCGTTGAGTATCTGTTTCTGTTTTATAAATTGTAGTTTTCACTTGCTGTTTTATGCTGTGTACTATTCTGCATTTTTATTAACTGTAAAACACTTTGAAACTGTTGTTTTGAAAAGTGCTATATAATAAGGCTTACTATTACTACCTGCAAGCCAGCACCTCACTTCAAAAGATGTGTTTTTTTTTCTTAAGAAATCTTGTTATGTCAGTAAGCCTCACACTGCAGGCCCAAGTTTACCAACCTATCCGGGGATACTTTAAGCTTATAAGAGGCCAGAGGAATGAGAGAGAAAATCCAGATTTCCCTGGACAGCGTGCTTACTTACTGTTGTTTGCCTGCATTTTGCCAGTTTTAATTCACATCAATTGTTGGTGGAAAATAAGTTGACCCTCGAGTTGTATTTGCACAAATAGCATGAATATGTGTTAATGGATTCAGGCTTATAGCAAACGTTTGACATCTCTGTCTATTTCATTTATTTCCTTTTAATTAGGCCCATTCAGTGCTGGATTACCACCTGAGCAATGCGGGCAACTGCCCCAGTGACCAACGCACAGTTTTATGTTCACTCTCTCTTATTTTATTTTGAAAACCAGGATGCCTCATTTCCTGCATATTCCTGACTCACTGCGTGCTTCTTGATGCAGCTCGCTGAGACGCTGTAGGACGACCGGATAACGGGATCCGAGAAGGGGGACAGGAGCAAAACGCGTCAGTCTGACAGACATAGACGGGGTGCTATTGTATAACACGGGCCTTCAGTTTTTTTCACTCCAGGCTGCTGTTGCCAGGAGGAGCGGAACCTTTCTTTTATTTTTCTATTTTCTTCTTCTCTCACCTCGGAGGTAGAGACGGAGCGGAGCTCGGTGTTGCAGCATCGGCCGCTGGCGGAGGACCTGCACATGTCGGCGCGGTGAGGGACCGTTTGTTTCCCCGCCCTGATACGGTTGGAGGACGGCAGGAGGAAGAGGTTGTGTGGAAGGGGTATAAACCGCGACGAGAACAACATTATCCACCTCTGTAAGAGAAAATCAAAATAAGCAGGTGCGGCCGTTTTAACGGTCGAAAGAGGATCCGTTAAAAACGAGCGAGAAGGACAACAGTGATGCGGCAGCCGAGGTGGGCCCAGATTGATGATTTTATTATATCATCCACCGCCAGGACCGATCACTGATTGTATTGATAAGGAGCATCATCGAGGAGAATAAGCGAGGCCCTATAAACTGACCCAGGAGGAGGTTAATCGGTGCTTGACTGCAGTACTTTCTTAACATAAGGAGCTGTGTGATCAATTATAGAAATAAATATCCAAATTTAGGCCGATGACTTAGTGTGTGTGTGACGCCAATACAGCAGCAGAGAGGCGTGTGTGTGTGTGAGGAGACGCGCCTGTCTGAGCATCATCTGGTAGCTGCACGGGCTACTCCTCCACGGGGATGATACACAAGCGATTTTTCATCTGTGCGTGAAAAACAGAAGATTCAGGGATGCTGCTGATGCTGATGCTGCTGCCATTTCCAGTCCGGCTCTGATAGAGACAGCGAGGCGCACAGCACGGGACTGGACATCCAGAAAATATCTCTCCTCACCTCTCCTCCGCCTCTGCACCTTCTCCCCCCTTTATCTCTCACCCCTCTCCTCCTCCCTCCTCTTCCTCCTCCTCCTCCTCCTCCTCCTCCTCCACCACCACCTCCACGCCGGAGCGTCTATTCATTCTGATCAGTTGATAATTTGTGATTCAGAAAGCCACCCACTCCTCCATCCTCTCCTCCATTCACCCATACATCCTCTCAAGCACCTCTTTACGCACTCACACGCGCAAAGGCACGCACGCACCACCGCATCACCCGCGCCATCCACAGCCATCATGGAGACGACCAAGCTGCCTCCGTCCAGCCCGTCCTCGCCGACCACCAGCTTCTCGGTGCCGTCCGCGGAGAAGGTGGACGGCTTCCCGCGGAGGTCGATGCGCAGAGCCCGGCAGAGGAGGTCCCACAGCTCGTCCCAGTTCCGCTACCAGAGCTCCCAGGTGGAGCTCACCCCACTGCCCCCGCTCAAAGGTGAGACACTGCTTTACGGCAGCAGCCATGGGTCAATGTCAGAAACATATATTACAGGAGTTAATAGGCCTACCATAAAGTCACCATAAACTCACTCTTTTCACTTTATATAGCTATGATGAAACACCTCTAGGTGAAAGTGAATGCATAAGACACCCATTGATCAGTACTGTAGAGGAGGTCCACTGATGTAGTGTATTTTCTATCCATAGATGTCCACTGATACATATTGTCCTCTCTGTCCTTGTCCTCTCTAACTGACAGAGGTGATAGCAATGGCTTTGATTTAATGTCTGATAGTCTGTTTTTTTTTTAAAGGCCTGTTGTTGGAATACTTTGTTTCAGGGCTGCCACCAACTATTATTTCCTTTTTAATGAATCCTTTTGTCAGTTGAATAACAGAACGCATTGAAAGATGTCTAGCCCAGTGTCCAAGGTGACGTCTTTAGATATCGTGTTTTGTCCGGCCAACAGTCCCACACCCAAACAAAATTCAGTTTGCAATGATTTAAAACAGAGAGAAACAGCAAATCCTTACATCGGAGAAGCTGATTTCTCCAATTTTTATGCATTCTTGTGGGAAAAATGACTCAAACAGTAAATCAAAATAGTTTGATATAAATGTTCTGTCTCTTGACTAATAGATTAATTGAAAAATTTCAGGTCTCTTCTGTACCTTCTTATATTTCGAGGTAATATTGAGATCTGATTATTGCTGAAGCAGATGAGGATCAAAGGAAATATAACTAGAAAATTATACCGTAGAAGGGCAAATTTTCCTTCCAATTATCCTAATTTTTAGCAACAGTCATACGCTGTCTGTACTACCTCCAATACCTACCTACGTCGATTATGAAAGTTAGTGTGTCTTTTGAAGAAAATATGCTTTCAGCTGCGGCTAAAAATGCGTTTGTCCAAACATTCAAGTTTAAATTCATGTATGCAGAGTGAGTGAGCTTGATGTTGCTCACTTACACACTCATTAAAACACAGTACCATCAAACATCTGCTTGGTTGATGGGGAAATGGGAGAAGCAGCTCTTCATTATGAGGCCTTTCCCCTTGACAGACCACTTTTGAGAATAAGAACTGCCTCTTAACTGCTTCGTTAGATAAACCTCAAACAACAATACATAAAATACCAAACATACTTGTACAGATTGTGGCTTTGTAAAGGTCTTGACATTCAGACTGGTATGACATCCCTCTGCATTACTTGCAGGTCTGTTGCCGTAGCTCTGATCCCAGAGCTGCTGTTACTACACAGAGGCCACTTTGATCTATGTGAGCTTGTTCAATATCCTCTCAGAATGAAGGCACGAGGCTGCAAAGACACTGGCTTTCATTTTATACTGTATGTCTACATTTCCTATCGCCCAACCTGCTCACCCTGCAGACAGGTCTGGGTGGGGTTTGGTGTGATATAGTTAGAAAAAGAGGACAATCACGGAAAGTAGGATTTTTTCTTTAGCCAGGATGCGAATAGCCAAATTAATAAACAGGAACTGAAATCATTCATTGATAATCAATTAGTCAACTGGCAGAAAACTAATCGGCAGCAGTTTTAGTTTTTAATTTAGGACAATTTATTAAGCAAAAATGCCAAACATTTTCTGGTTCCAGCTTCTCGAAAGTGAGGACTTGCAGGTTTTCTCTGTTTAATATAGTTGTAAATAGAATATCTTTGGGTTTTGGATGGTTGGTCGACAAAACAAGAGATTTTAAGATGTCACTTTGGGCTCTGGGCACTTGTGTTGAGCAATTTTCGCCCTTTTCTGACCTATCATACACTGAATCCGAATGATTAATCGATTAATCAAAAAACAACAACTGCAAAAAAACAAAACAAAACAACAACCCCAAACCCTGACAGATGAATCCATAATCAGAATAATCGTGAATTTCACTCCGAGAGTGAACATCAGCATGCGTAGTGGGCAAAAAAGAACGGACCTATCATGAAAAGGTACTCATTGCTGATAGAATTACCTAAAGATGGAGAACGATGGTGTATTCAAGTTTATAGTATTTCATTTATGAATGAAGAAATGACACATCCTTCCTCTTACAAATGCAAAGTTTAATTCATAAGAAATAAAACGCACCCTCAGTTAAGTCAGTACACTCAGAGCTTTTGCTGCTAAAGCCTTAATTGGTCTGGTATGACCAGTAGCTTTTAGTGGCTGATGTTAGCAGACTCGACATTACTGAGTCAGTTCGCTAACATTATGGCTCTTCTATACATGTGCTACTGTTATGCCACGTTTTAGCACAGTCGCTTTAACCTCTAAAAGATATTTTCTGAGTACACATCAGAGATGTCCAAATCAATATTTCTGTACCTTTTCTTTTGGTTCACACAACAAACAAGACCTATCCTTTCACGTTCCTTCACCTTTTCTATATTTGCTATCTCAAGAGCTATTCTATCTCTATCTATTTATCTACACCTCTTCCTCACCTTGTGTATCTTCTTTCTAACCCATGTGTGCAGCACAAGGGCACATTGTAAGTCCTCTATAAGGTTACTCCCACTTTCATGTAGCTTGCAATCTCTTCCCATTAACCCTCTATGAAGAGCAGACCTTTCTGCTTTTAGAGATGATTCGAGGTGCGTGTTGGCTTGTGTGTGTGTGCTCTTTCGCACCTCATTTCCCTGGCTTCGACTTTCTCTCAGGCCCGTGAGCGAGGGGTGTGTGCAGCAGGACGGTGGAGGGTTTTCATTGCATCTTTACAGCCCCTTCAGTTCAGACCTCTCTGTAGATACGTGCTGTAGCCTTCACAGACAAAAGTCTCTGCACCGCTGCGGCACTGTTTCTGGATCCCCAGGAGGAACTGATAGTAAGATCCTGCAGCACCGGCGCAGGAGAAAAGCCTGGTGTGGGGAAGTCTGTAACGGCCAGTATGTAGGCCAAGTGTAGACAGACTTGTGGGTGTTTTGCCCTCCAGGGAATCACGTTCCCATTGTTAATTCGAACTTCTTCTCCTGTTAACAACGGCACATCTCTTTCACTTTAAGCTCTGAGCAAAGCTTCATTCTTGATTAGTTTCAGGCTGAATATGAAACATAATAGACCCAGGAAGACATGGCATATAACAATGATGAAGATGTGACATAAGAAAAAGCTGGTAAGCAGCATTAAAGGTAAAATCCACCCTGTAACCACTTAAATACTGTCAAGAAACAGCTTCTAGTGATGAACATTGCCTTCTTGTGGATCAGTTTTGTTGTTTGATGCTGTATTATAGACAACTTGCCCAAAAAATGTACATTTTCAGCACAGCTACAATGGATTGACAGCAGGGAATGCTTAAAATTACCAGTAGTGAACATCAAGTTTTAGATATTAGTCTTAGAGGGAGCAAGAGCCTCAATATTTTGGACAAATTTTAACAGTCAAAGCAGGAAGAAATCCATCATAGAAGAGGCAGACATACTGATTCCTAGCCTCAATCGATCATAATGCAACGCAGCCACAGCTTGCAGCTTTGCAGATCTCTCATCAGTTGCGTGTGAAACAAATCGTCCTTTGTTTTTCTCTACCTGCTCTCAATTTTTCTGGATCTGAAAAACTTACTATGGAAAATGTTGGTAGTTTTTTCAGTTGCTTGGTTCTGGTCTTGAAAACAGGTCACGTCATCTGTCAGTTCCTCTGCAGAGGTTTTGTGCATCAAACCATGTATTATGTATGTGCTATGGTAAGAGTTCAGCATAGTTAATCTAGCTGTTCCCGATCTACGAGATACTTACTTCCACATCAACAGTAGCCTCAATTGATCAGGATGCGATGCAGCCACAGCTTGCATCTTTGCAGATCTGTCATCAGTAAGGTGTGAAATATATCAGCCTTTAAAAATAACTTTTTTGTAATTGGAACAACAAGACAAGGCACACAAGACATTTTTGTAGTTTGAGTACATGAGGCAGGTTTATAGATGTTTGGAAGAACAAAAACAAGTCTATTCATTGGTCAATTCCTCTGCTAAATGCAGCCCAGTATCCCTAGAAATCTCTAGGAACAATTTTGCACCTCTCGAATTATGTCTGGTGACAAAGGTCAGTGCCAGGTGGACATTAAGGGTCTGGAAGTCAGGGTAGTGGATGGATGTGTAGTGTGAATTTTTAAAATGTTGACATTGGATGTTTTCATTAGCAACAGACCTTGTATCTCCTTAATGTAAATGTTTTTTTTGTTTAAAAATGGTCTCAACCTGTGAACCAGCGTGTCATCCTTCAAAGCTGCTTGTAAGCAGCCTTATTATTTGTGAAAATCACCCGAATTGGAAATACATGGGTATCATCCAAACATTGCCATTCACCTGGAGCAGTCTGGTTCAACCCTTATGTTAGCAACATCTACCTTGCTGGTATGTCACTGAACCAGACATTGACTTTCCTACCAGCTTCAGGGCTGATGTTCTGTACCTGACCCTGACCTCTGAACCCCCAACAGTTTCTTTAAAGGGGGTTAGTGTCACATCTTAATAACATGAGTGTTAATATTTCTCTGCACACTGTTAAGGTGTGTGAACTCTTGTGAATCTCTGGCATAAACTAATCAGTTTTCATTCATTCATTAATTTTTTTTGCCCCTGCCCCTTAGAGAGTCTGTGCAGGCCACTGGCCTCTGTGGCCATCTACAAATGCTTATTTTAGGTAAAAATGCAATGTTTGCACTCTCTCACTGAGGATGAGGCACGGGCAGCACATTTCATGAGCATGCCAAGAAACAACATTTGGTTCCGGGTGGATACAGTAGACTTTTAGAGAGTAGGACTTATACACGGTGCCAGAAACAGGTTATGATATCGAAAAGGAACAAAAGGTGTGAAATTTGTCAGAAATCGGGAGAAATACGGGAGAATTGTGACTGCGGGAGGAAACCGGGAGAGGGCAATGAAAAACGGGAGTCTCCCGGGAAAATCGGGAGGGTTGGCAAGTATGAGTAAGACACAGCAGACACAGCAACGTTGCAGTAAAGTATATGTGAATGATTTTATTTAGTAAACATGGATAAGTTGATCTTAAGGTGAGATAACTACACTACTCGTTGTGATGCTAAACAGTGAACTGATCTGGACCACTAAACCAACCAATAAAAGAGAGTCAGGGATGGTCAAGGCAGCCAATTAATCAAAAGATGAGGGGTGAAGGATACAGGTTTCGCCACAGGCCTGTAGCAAGCACATGCACAGACATTTCACCCCTTTCCGGACAATGTGTTCTTGGACCAGTGCTGCACTTCAAAGTGGTTGCAAAGTACTGCAGTGGACGGTTTATGTCTATACCAATGGACGTACTTGTTTCAAACACAGAATTTATGGTGAGTTTTTCCTTCAGGGTCTATTTCATGAAAACCCTTCTAAAGCCTCTTTGGATGCGGAAACAGTCGCCTTTCAGTAGGCATTTCTGTTGTTTATCAGACTACTATCTTGTAAAAAATGGAGATGGATTGCTGCCTTTAACACCATCAGCATTTGCTCCATTTCAAGTGGTTTCTCTTTTTTCACTGTCTAAATGTTCCTGTTAAAAAATGGAGCTTTAATGTAAGTACTTCTGAGTTTTTCCAGACAGGGCCCCCAAATGAGATGATGATTAAGTCACACCGAGGCGCCAGGGCTCGAAAAACTTAGTGTTTCTCTGGGACTCAGGCAAATTGAAATATTTAATATCTGCTATCACAGTTTCAGAGCCACCAGATGGGTATCAAAATGTTTTCAGACACGGTGAAAGCATTCTCCTCCTTTCCTGTCTCTCGATAAGATACTTAATACTAATACTAAATACAGCTAACGGGCTGTCATCATCTCCTTACTGTTTCCATTTGTACAGAATCAGACTGCAAGTAAGAAAACAATTGGTTTGAAATGCAGAAGACAAACATATCTATCTATCTATCTATCTATCTATCTATCTATCTATCTATCTATCTATCTATCTATCTATCTATCTATCTATCTATCTATCTATCTATCTATCTATCTATCTATCTATCTATCTATCTATCTATCTATCTATCTATCTATCTATCTATCTAGATGTTTAGCTAGCTAGTTATCTAAACATTTAGCTAGGAAACTAGCTAGATTATTATTATTATTATTATTATTATTTAGCTATTTTAATCTAAACAACCTAACCTGCTAACGTGGAAAATTGTCTATGTACAATAACTAAATATAACAGTACAAGGCTGCTAATTGCTTTCAGACAACTGAGGTACTGTTGAGAACAAGTAACAGGTGATATTTTGTAAAACATGCATTAAATTGTGCCTTGGTAGTGTTGAAAAAATTCTGCCATGTTGTCAGCCTTGCTTTCATAATGGCATGAATTTGCCAAACTGCTGTAAAACCTATTGTGCCTCATAGCTTATCATATAAGATGTTATTTGTTGCAGATTTATCAGACTTGATTATTGAGTTGGTCCTTGGCTTTCTCCTGGTCGTCCTCCTCCATGTCTTCAGTTACACTGCAGCTCTCTGTCTTACCAGGGAACAGGCTGTTAGCTCAGCGCTCCTCCCCAGCTGCGATGCTCTCCCCTGGGGCTACAGACACCAGCCTTCCCAGTCACGGGTGTTGTGCTATCGCTGGCAGGCTAACCAGACTAAGGTCACATTCCTGCCCAACATCTAGTCAGCAGATAAAGAAAATTATGATTAAGATTTATGTCTTGTTCACACACCAAAGACAATTTGCACAAGTGCGGTTCAGGATGATTTTTCATTTAAACACAAGAAGACTATTGAACCAACTGTCTCTGTCTATCAATAGTAGAGGATCCTGCAACCAAGCAAGACAGCACTAGATTCCTTGCTTTTGACCTTGAGATATGCTCAGTTTCAAATGCCTCAGTAGTTAATTTGTAGACTTTTCTACCTCTTCCTCTGCTACTCTCTCTCTACACTGGGTGTTAGAATGCATCTCAATCTTATCTAATGGAAAACACACGTTAGCATGCACTGCAATCAGAATGTGATCAGCTTTGCCCGACCACCAGGCTTGCATTTTGATTTGACTTACAGTAAGCATGAGTCATCCAGGTGAAAATACATTCTATTCTCAGTGTGACTGTATCTGTGAAAAAGTGTCCACTTGAGGGATAACATACGTCATCAGCCAGGAGAGAAATATCATCAGCACAGGTAGAAATATTGTCATTGCATGTAAATGTCATGACAACAGGTAGAAACATAATTTTTTAAAGATTATTATTATTAGCTTTTTGGCATTTCTGCTTTACTCGATAGTGACAGTAGAGAGAGACAGGAAAGGCAGGGGAGAGAGAGCGGCAAGAACCTAGCCCCGATACGTGGCACCAGGTGAGCTACTGGGGCGCCCCGGTAGTAACATCATCACCATAGAAACATTATTACCGTTATTACCATAGAAACATCATAGTAGAAGCATTATTACTGTGTGTAGATATATCAACAACAGTGATCCATCAGAGTATTTAGAAATATAATTACATCACTGCAAATAGATACATCGCCACTTTAAGTAAAAACACCTTCACTGTAGGAAGAAATATTATCATTGTGCATGGAAATGTAATTACTAATAGAAATGTGATCCGGATAACAAATTACCACGATAATGGATGTAGGTTAGGAATAGGTTTGACATTTGTGGGTTTTACTATGCAGTAGGTCAGTGATTCTATTCTGAGCCGAGTGAGGAGCAAAACTTACGGAGGCACTGCAGTCATCGAGTATTTGTTAAGGCCTGAGTGTGTGTTTGTGATTGTGAAAAGCATGTATGTATGCAGGGTGATCATGGGACACTTTCTGGTCTATCTTGAGATCTTGGGGAACAGTGTTGCAGCCGGCAGCTACCTCAGCACGAGCTTCAGAGAGAAAACAGACAAAACAGACTTTCTGCCCAGCTCGGCCCGGTGGCAGTTTTACTAAGCTCACATTACATTTTCGACTACATTAAATGGTAAAGACCTAAGCTGACATGACAGGAAACCCAACACGTAAGAAAACTCATGGTATACCTGTTTTATAAAAAAAAAAAGACATCTCCACAATGTGCCTCATTTCCTAAGTTTAAAATGAGGGCAGTAGCAAACATGTATCTGTTATTGGAAGTCACAAGATGATCACACTAAAACTATTCCTGTAAACTCTGTGTGACAAGAGGTTCTAGTTTTGTCGTCCTAGTTAAAAGAAAAACTAAATTTTGTCAGGCACCCCATCTGATCCGGAAAACAGCAGGAGATGAAGTAAAAAGAATTTAAATAGTCCAATTTTTTACCATAGTTGTTTCTTACAGTCAACTGTGGTGTTGGATTTCTTCTCATCAAAAATTAATACCTAGTTGTTTATTATTATCTCCCACACCAATGTGAAAGCAGCAGAGCTGCTGAACGGCAGCAGGCCTAATTGCTGTTTTGAAAATGAATCAACACGCTCAGCTCCAGTACGCGTATCTGGGTGCTGAATCCTCAAAACAGCTCAACAAAAAATCATTAATAGGAGAGCATTCACATCAAGTAATTAATAGATAGATGGTTCATGCAAACATCCTTCAGCGTGCAAACTAGCACCAGCATGTCTAATTGATATTTTAACCATACAAAAGAAATATCCACATAACAAAATAGCCATGCATGACGGTTTCTGTCCTTGACGTTTCCATCAGTGGCTGCCAGCAGTAGTGGCTTTTCAAAGGGCCGCTGAGTGGCTTCAAATAACTATGTCAGGCCCTAAAGATGTTGTGTGAGCTTAGAGAGTGTTAAATCTCCCATACCTGCATGAAACCCATCCTGTTGGTTGGCGTTAGCATTTAAGCATCTCTAAAAGCCTTGAAACACCCGGCAGATATACGACGAGCACTACAGACAATGTAACTGAATCAGGCTTTGTTGCACAGATTAACAGCTGGTGAATTGAACCAGAGTGAGATAACAGGAAGACTTAAATGTTGTTAGACATTTTAGGTAAAGTAGTCATGTGAAGTATCAGTTTTTGTGCTCATACTCCCTGTTAAGATCACAAAGGATGACCCCTGTTGCAGACCAGCAAGTAAGGTTTCTTGCAGTATTGCATCTAAACATTTGTCTGATTATGCTGTCAGCCCACTGGATGCTGTTTAACAGCTTTTGCAAACCTTATGTTTCTATGGAATGACAGGAAATGCATTTAAAATGCTCCCACTGCTGTCTGCGAAAGAACAAAAATACACTGCTGCTTGTGTTTCATAATGTACTCAAAAATGGGCCATTTTCACTGCTAACAATGAAGGTATTAGAAGGAAAACATGCCATCAGACATGCGCATTATGAAATCTTAAAGACCACCTCACAAAATATAATAGAGTGAGGGTATCTTTACAAGGACATTCTGTACCAGCCTTACAAAGGGGCGAAAACACTGTAAAGTAAGCTTTTAAACGTAAAAACTGTTTGAAGTGAAAAAAAAAAACAGGACAGGGTTGATTTGTTAAGATGCACGTTGCACGGATGTCTGGCAACTTTTTCCTAAACCACAATTTAATTGAACACTTTTTTGAATTTTAAAATGAATTAAATTCTCACTTTCACTGTACCACTGTTTGGTAAAAATTGCCACAAGTTGCTGCTCTGACCAATAGCCCAGCGTATTTTGGGTGTATTTCCCTGCTTAGATGTAATTTCTGTTTCCTTACGCCACGATGTGATACTGTACTTGTCAAAAATGACATATTGCCTATGCAACATGTAACATAACCTCACATAATTTAGCTAAACATGTTAACCTGCATGAGAGGATATGTCTGTGCGTGTTTTCCTTTTTGTTTGTCCAGCATGTGTGTTTGTCCACATTATAATAATGAATGTATGGCAGGCTCTGTTTAAATGTGCTGTTTACTGTAAAACAGTCACCTTCTCACACAGATTGTATGTGGGAGATTGAATGACTCTGTGTGTGTGTGTGTGTGTGTGTGTGTGTGTGTGTGTGTGGGAGAGGCTAGCTGGATGGGCTTGGTATTGGGTTACAGAAGGCATGGAGTAGTTTTTGCTCTATGACTGTCTCAGATCAATTAAGAGGGAGAGTGGGGGAGAAAGTGAGGGGGGTGATGAAAGAAACGGAGTGGATCAGGAAAGAGGAAATGACTGAACATTAAGTTGACAGGTGGAGGAGGAACAGTGGGAGGAGGAGAGATGGTGAGATAAAAAATAAAATAAAAGGCAAAGGATATTGCAGGGGAGGGGATGTAATGAAACGGCTAGCGATGCAATAACCATAACCACTGCTGTGTCACCGAGGAAAGAGTTGATTCTTAAAGGAATATGCTGATGCTCGGGCAAATAAGCTCTGATTGAATCACCACAAGTTTCACCTTCGTGGGTGTTTACTATTAA
This sequence comes from Siniperca chuatsi, assembly GCF_020085105.1. Taxonomy (NCBI): domain Eukaryota; kingdom Metazoa; phylum Chordata; class Actinopteri; order Centrarchiformes; family Sinipercidae; genus Siniperca; species Siniperca chuatsi. The sequence continues at coordinate 8,389,666 of NC_058063.1, forward strand.
ATATGCTCTTGTGGTACTGAGGCAGTGCAAAGCTAAGCAAACAAGGAAAATCAAATACTGGACATGCAAAGGTGACATGTTGAGAATCAGCCTTGAAGGAAATTGTTAAGGAAGATTTGTTTTAGATGGGATGAGATACTGAAAGCAGAAAAATATATGCGCAAATGTTTGCAGTGAAACAAAACCAGCTTTTAAAAAACACACTCAGACTTAATCAAGGACAAGAAAATGGGACATTTCTTTTTTCATTCATCACATTTCCTTGTGTGTGACAAGCAGCAGCAGCAGTGTGGAAAGCACTGTGCCTGATGTATACGCTGCACAGCAAACCAACAGATTATTATTCAACAAGTGAGGGTTACAAAGCTGCTAATCAAATGTTGAGGATGTCTCCAGCTGGGATAAGCGTCTCCCACATTTGTTTACTAACCGTCTCCAATTTGTGTTTATGTTTCGCACAGCAAATATTGCTTTCGGAGGAGAATCTTAATATCTAAAATTCCTGAAAGTCATTCTGCGGTCAAGGAGAATTTGGACTTTCAGATAAAAGAGGAGACATGTGCTACAGCCCAAAGAACTGTGAAAAAGTCTGGTTTAATCGATACTCACCGAAATCCATTTATTGATAGTGATTCAGCTGATTATAGGGAGAGTAAGCGACAAAAACATTACAGACAACAGAGCATACAGATATGAACTGCAGCCTGTAACACCCAGCTTGTCTGTTCATTATGCTGTCTGGTGGAAATGTGTATTATTAGTATCATTGGATTATTTAAAGATGGGCTTAGCGCGCCACTTAATCTTTTGCCATGACTTAGCCTTCTCTCACTGCCTTTGTTAAAGAGAGAATAGGACTTTCCTGTCTATGCATCCTTTAAGACTTTCTGCCATGTTTTGAAATCCACTGCCGTAAGAATACAATGCTGTTTTTAAGCAAAGGTCTTCAGATACAGTAGCTGTCGCTTTCATTGTTAATCAGTAATGAGCTTCACTTCAATAATTGATATTTTTCAGATGGTTGCCATCTAAATTTGGAACAACTCTCAGTTTGTAAAGTTCCTTAATAGGAAGGATCAAAAATTCGGGAGACTGTCTTGCTTTATGCTCACAATGTTATAGTAGTGTTTTAGCCTAAAAAATAGAAAGAAAAAGATAATTGTCAGTTTAAAAACTAAAAGTCTGCCAGCAAGCACAAACTTCCATCAACACTGAATCCAAGGACATCATTCTTGTAATTTTAAGTGAAATTGATTTTGACCCTGCAAGCGTTCCATAGTATTTGGAATTCAGTCTTTATCTTCAACAAAAAAATAGTTAATGCAGCTCAAGGTCAACTTTTTTGAGCTGTTCAACCACATCTCACAGTTTTCATTAGCGAATTGAAGTTAGTTCAGTTCTCCCCATATACGACCACTTGTTATCATGTGACACATGTTCCACACTTAGGTCACGTGAGGACAGCTGATCCAACTTCAATTCGCTGACAAAGACTGTGAGATTATGTTGAAAGGTAGTATGTAAAAAGCTAATAAGTTGACCTTGAGTTACATTAATACATTTATTTTTTCGGCCATTTTGGGGCAGTGGAGCAATCTATAAACACAACATTGACATATTATCACCCTATATGGTTGTTATAGCTAACATGTTAGCAAAGAGTTACCTTTTTACATATCCAGCAGACATAGAGCAACATTAGCATTCATTTAGAGTCGTTTCTGTCCACCTGATGAATGTAAATCCAACATCCACATCCAACGAGGTTGATGAGAGTGCTGAGACTGAACCAAAACAGTAAAGTTGTGAGACGTAAAACCAAAACAATGAACTAAAAGATGCGAAAACTCTCCGTAGAGCTATGGGCAACTGCAGTCAGGTGATAATTCTCTGTTGGGTCATCACTACGAGCGATACCTTGAGAAAGAAAAGTTATTGTCGGCCACAGAGCACACACTTCCATCAACACTGACACAAAAACACCATCGCTGTCATAGGTGAGATTGATTTTTTTGACCCTGAAAACCAAAATCCAGAATTTGCAAACCGGTCTCTGTTTTTGTTATTTGACTAATTGGTGTAGAAATTCCAGATCCAGATGAAAATCTAAATATAATAAATTGTTCCTTGGCCCGAGACCAATCTGTCCACCAAATGCCATGAAAATCTGTTTATAATTTGGTAAGATCTCCTGCTGACAGACAGACAGGCTGACTGAGAGGAATAAAACACAACATCCTCAACGGAGAGCACAAACACGTCTGAAAATGTGCTCGTTCTTTTTCCTATTTCTGTCAGTAGGATCGACTTGATTACCAGTAACAGACTGTACATACAACTCTATTTACATGTTATATGCTAATACCCAGCCTGTCTCATTACCTATTCTCGGTACCATCACCATGTGATGACTTCCATGTATTTCCTGCTCTAATTTAAAGCAGCGGGATGATTTGTCCTGTTCTTTCTTGGCAGGTAAATAGCTGTTTACTCTTCAGTCTTCATGAAAATCTGAAGATAGGGACGGAAGGGGGATGTAGTCAATCACACATGATAGCATCCCTCTTCATTTTTCCTTTCTAATCAGGCTGTTCATAAGCAGGATAATGGATAATGTGTTGTACATGTTTCCTAGACAGTTTGTGATGTTGTGGATGTTATTCGGAGGATTAGATTATTTAGAGATGGACTTAAAGCGCGTCACTTAAACCCCTTAAGGTGATATTTATACTGCCCTGACTTCTACACTGCATGGTGTCTCACTTCTGATAGCTGCTGAAGCTCCCTTCTACTATTTATAACTGTCTCTTTCTCTTGCTTTCCTTCTTTATCTGCCTCTATCCTCTTCTGTCTCTTTCTCTCCTTTCCCCTCCCTCCTCATCCTCTCTTCCTCTCTGCGTCACTGTATCTGTGCATTGAGCATGAGTGTATGTTTGTGTGCTTAATGCCAGAGGTGCAGAGGCGGCTTGGATGGTTGCTAAAACAGAAGCTGTCCTCCTCTCTTTCTGTCTCTCTCTGTCACACACACTCAGCCCCAAACAGAATAACTGTTATTTAAAGACTAGAGCTGTACTTGCTCATTTGAGAGGGGGGAAAAAAGCCTCGGAGAGATTTATGGGTGGAAGAGACGGAGGGAAAGATGGAGGGTGTGGAGAGAGGGAGCAAGGGAGGAAAAGAAGGGAGGTACCTGGTGATGGAAAGATGAGAGAGAAGCAGGAGGAGGATGAAGGGGATGATGTCATCTTTTAACCCTATACCGCTCCCCTCTCCTCCCTCCTGTTTCCTTCCCACATTCTTCCTCCTCTCCTCTCTGTGTCTCATTCTCCAGGACTATATTTAGATTTGTGCAGTTGTGTATGCGTGTGTTTGTGTTTTGATGCTGTCGCAGGGTGTTTGGCACTGCTCAGTCTTATATGTTACTGCTCCTTTTACCAAATCCATCCACCCCTCTCCCTCCTCTTGCTCCCACCATCTTTTCTACGTCACTTGCTGTTGTTTCCCTCCCTGTGTTTCAGTTCGTCTTTTCTTTCATCAGCCTCTTCCTCCTCTGTGCATTCAAAGGATACGTCTAGAGAAATTCCCCATTTTTCTTATTGTTAGCAGATCCCATGAAAAGACCAAAACCAACAATGAATTGAACCTACTGACAAGTATTGTCTGTATAGCCAAAGCCTGATCATTGTTTTCACTCTATTCCATTGTTGTCCAAAAATGATTAAAAACACATCAATGAGCTACACTGTTGCACTGGCTGACATGTTCCTTCATTACAATGAACATGGGCACTGTAGTTTATTTTGACTCAATCCTACATACACCGTCCTGCTGCAAATACTTGCTTGTGCCCCAAATGTGTATTAATTAATGCACTATATACTCCTGTTTAAGTAATGTTTCCTAAACTTGAAAAAAACAACAACTTTATATTTGTGACCAGTTTTTAAAGACTTACGTCTTCAGTAGGAACAAATGGGCTTGGGGCTGAGTGGGTCCGTGTACGAAGTATAATTCATCTAGTATAGTTCATCTTGTATACTGGATGATGTGCCTTTTGCGTTCTTTTCTTTTTTTTCCTTTTTCCATTTTTGCATTCACACAACTGTAAAAGCATGCAGACAAAAACTGGTTCGTAGCACAGTGGTTGGTCGTGCTGAAAAAATAAATGGGCTTTGTCGCGGCTCTTACTCTTTCTTGTAAGTGGTACACTGAAACATTTTAAACAATTTGGGGATGAATCTGAGAAAAAGGAAGCTGAAGAGGCAGAATCAGCCCACGGGATTTTCAATGTAAATGCACGCTGTGTCACAGAGCTTTTTAGTCTAGTAGCTGCTAAATAGATTTCTTCCTCCTTTGGGTTTCTACTGAGGCATTTTAATCACCTTTAATTATTTATTATAAAGTGATTCATATTGAATCAATATATTTGAGAATTTGAAAGAAAAGTAGGCTGCTGATGTTAGTCAGTGCTAGTGGAGAGAATTTATCATTAGACTCGACGAAACGTCTGACAGTTTAATGTTTCCTTATTTAATGGCCAATAATAAGCACTCCTTAGTTTCTGTGAAAAAGTGATCTGGTAGCTTTCTAGACTGCATACAGTATGGGACTTGTCTCCACTTGTGTCCCCTTGGACTTTGAACAATGTGAAGAAGTGCTATTGGACTTTTTCATAGTCCTTAGTCAGTTTTTTTTTTTGGTCTTGTTACAGTAGATCTAAATTGGACTGTTGTTTTCTGTTATTGTTACAACTTTCTCTTCATTTTTGGTTATTGCTTTTTTACTACCTATGGCTTCTGTTGCACCGCCAGCCATCCGTGGAGAGGGAATCTCTGATTGAGTTGCCTCTCCAGAGGTTTCTCACATTACTTTTCTCATGCACCAAAGAATTTTTACTCTTTTCAGACCGCTACAGGGCTGGGTTAGGAACCGTTGTTGATGTGCGCCTGTAAAACCCAATAAGACATTGTATGTACATGATATTTGGCTTTACAAATAACCATGAGTTGACATGCAGGATGGAAGTCTGCTGACAGATAAGATTTATGTCTTTGGCCTTCAATGAGCGAAACACACTTTGGCACCCTTTTCAGTACGCCTCACCAGAATCAAAACACCTACACAACAAATTGCTTAACACAATTGTGTTACACATAAAAGTTGGAGGTCACAGTAATTTTAAAGCAGCGATACTTTTATTTTTTACATGTAGTCATTAGATCCATTGCTAATATAGAAATATTAATTAGTATAGCTTTAAAACAGAAAAAAGCAGAGCTGTAAGTTCTTCAGTTAATGATGGAAGGGGAATAAAAGACGAAAACTGATAAATTAATCATTCTTTGTGCATGTGTATTTTGAAAAGATCCTTTATCTGCACAGTCATATGAAGAATAAAAGAGAATTGAAAGAATAGTAATACAGAGCTTGAAGCACTTTGTATTAGCAATAATAGCTTATTGTTTATAAAAAAATGAAGAGTGTAATTGCTTGTCTTAAGCTCGATTGTGTGTTTTATGCCTTCTGTTCTTACTGACGGTTTGTTTTAACATGCTTTGATAATTGTGGTAATGTAACTTGTAATTTGGTGATGCTGTTACATGTTTACGATATGAGTTTTAATCTCAAGAGACCATGTGAGTTAATAAAGATGAAATAAATAAAGGAGTAAAATTTAACTACATGTATTTAATGTTGCATTTTAGATTTTATAGTCACAATTTTGCTTCTTACTTATTCATAACACCAATTTGGATTGTCAGAAACATGAAAATAGCTCAGTCATAAATGACTCACTTGCTGTAATTAAGATCTTATTCTAATCACTGCACTGACATTATATTAAAAGCTGCTTTGAATGAATGTGTCTGGAGCAACCTGTTTTGACCTAATAATAGCACAGCCATGAGGAAAACTAAAATTCACTTCACTGAGTATTGCCTCAGTTTGGTTTCTCCACTGCCTCACTGTGCACTGAATTTGTGTCTTAGGAAATTTTTCTTCCAAATGTAAGCATTTTATACCTTATCAAGACATGATGATAGACAGTAATGTAATACTGGTGGCCAGTTTAGCAAACACAGACAAGCCAAAAACAGTTTTAGCCCATTTGCTTTGCCTTAAAATATGTACTGTGGCTCTGTCTGTGCTTGTCATCTCCCTACAATTTTCCTCTCTTTTTTACTCTTTCATTTTCTTTTCCTTCGCTGTCTCCCACACTTGCGCTCACATGACCCACCAAGTCTCTTCGTTCTTTTCATCTTCCCTGTCTTTTTCTCACCTCCTATCTCACTCTCCCAAACACACATACATGCTTTTTCTTTCTCTTCCCTTCCCCTCGCTCCTGTTCTTTTTTCTCAGTCCCAGCACGGCACATGTTCATACAATTACTCTCCATTAAAAATGGATTAGATTTCACCTTCACAGTCTATCTACAGTGGGAGAACAGGAGGGAGGGCGGGAGAAGGCGGGGGGGGGGCTATGAGAAATCTGGAGAGGACGAAGAGATAGACAGCGTTGGAAAGGGCAGATTAGGAAGGGAACGAAAAAAATCGAGGGGTAGAGAAAGAAAGGAAAGGATGGTACTCTAGAAAAGGGAAAGAGATAGAAGAGAGATGAAAGGTCAGGAGGATGAAAAGACTGAAACTTCTCAAACCAGCCAAGAGCCACAAATACAGAGGTGGTTTGTGTTCGCTTTGCAGATTTAGACTCACATTTGTTCTCGAAGCAAAGTCCGAAGAAATTGTTCACCCTCTTAAACTTTTCACACTTGTTTTTTCGTCACAAATAGTCCGAAAATTGTGTGAACTTGGCTGTCACACATTTGTCCAGTCACTGTGAAATGGCTGCAATTCAAGAACAAATTGGCCCCTCAGCACAGCTCAATGGACAGGCGTATAGATGTCACCACTAGATGTAAAATGTGCAAAAAGGAAGGTTCACACAGAGAAAATGGACAAAAAACAAGAAGCAGACAAAACACAAACAAGACACAATCGTCTGCATATATATCATGGAAAAGTTCAGAGAAATTTGCCTGACTAGAAGGCAATCTTGATGTAGTCTGGCTAAATCTAAACAAAATTTTTGTTGGTGTTTCCATATCACGAACCTGGGACTTTATCAAACAGCAGCTTGGGAGTTTCGGTATGTATCAGACTTTAAACAAATCCGGATATACAGATACTCTGTCAGACCATAGTTAATAGACCAAGCACAGTTGGTCATAATTGATAGAATAAAATGCCACTTTCAATGGTCTCAAAAGAGTGTGTGTCTTGTGCCTTGACACATCAAGCAAAGGGCAGCCCTCGTCTATTGTTGTACAGCTCTGTGCCAAAGCAGATGGTCCTGGTGTGCCCACGAGAGGTGAGGGGGTCTGGGGCTGGAAGTGCTCCAGTCAGCCCCCCTTACCCGTCCTGTGTTTCCTACCTGGGGGTTAAGAAGGGTTAAATCTAATCTGCTCCTGCTGTTTTTTTTTGTGTGTACGTGTGAGTGTGAGAGCCTTGGATCATCCTCTTTCCAACTCCACAGTTAGTCTAGACTGCTTCCCAGCCATTGATAAAACTGCATTGTTTTCTTTTGACAGATTATTTTTTCATGACTGTAAGTACACAGAGTAACCAGTATATTAGGTACACCTATATAGGGGCCAGCCTGAGATCACTATTCTCTTTTGGGTGGCACATAAGTCAGTGTCTTTCAGTATTTTTTTCTGTGTGACATGGCGCTCTAAGGTTAGTAATCACTATTTTGGGTCACCCACTCTTTTATTTATTCGCTCTGGCAGCAGTGACGGCTAAATAAGCACCAAGCTTGCTAGTATAGTATTAGGAACTATACATAATGGGCTTGCTCTTTTTAGCCACACTAGCAGTATGGCTCTAGGGATGGCAATGTCGCTCTATCGGTCGGAATTTTGTACAGACATTCATAGTCCCCGGAGGAAGAATCCTACCGGCTTGGTGATCCTCTGACTTTTCATCTAGCCCCATCATGAATTGACATTTTGGTTTTAAGTGAAATGTCTGCACAACTATTGGATGGCTAACCATGAAAATTAATACACACATTCAGGCTCCCCTCAGGATGAATTGTAATCACTTTGGTTAGCCCTTAACATTTCATATAGCGCCATCATCAGGTCAAAATTTCAATTTGTCCAATACAAAACTTAAATTCCCAGTTTAGTGTTAATTAGCAATGTTCGCATGGTAACAAGCTAAACGTAGATGGTGACTATGTTAACACTGTACCTGCTAAACATCAGCATATTAGCATTGTCAGTGTGAGCATGTTAACATGCTGCCATGCTAGCACTCATAGAGCTAGCATGGCAGTAAACTGTTAGTCGTGTTATAACCATCATTGAAAAAACAATTTCTGATACTCTGATACTGGAAGTTAGAGGATTTTTTCTTACAGGCAAAATGTGGGTATATAATATAAAATAAGCTGCTAATAGTCTCTAATGGGCAGAAGTACTAGTAACAAATATTCCTATTTGGAAGAAAAGAAATAATAACTTGAAGTAGAAAAGCAACTTGGAATTTCAGAACACACCAATATACACTATGTTGATATTGTGCATCTGTTTTTGTCTCCTATGAAAAGTGTAAGAATGTTTCCCCGTAAGAAAAAAAAATAGAGTTAGTCAAAATGTGCTGTGTGGTGGCCAAGCTGGAGTCACCACTCCTTTACTACATCATTGACTGCAACCCAACACAGATTGCCCGGTCAGGTCTAGTCAGCTCCAGTGGGATGTAGTAATCAAGTTTTCGATCCAGTTAGGCCCACTGAGGTCCTGTTGGATCAGTCATACACGTACGTACATGGCAAGGTTGTGTACCATACATACATAGATACGTACCGTACAGCTGGAAAAGGATTCACAGCTTTAAACAAATAATCAAAGAAGGTGATCTGTCTGTGATGTCTTTCCAGCTGACCTTCTCTTAATTTTCATAGCAATTATGACAAACAGGTCATTTATATCATGTTATAAATATACACATACAGTCTGAAATGTCTGCAGCATTCTGCTGGAAATCCCTCAAAAACCTTTGCAAAGAGGAATAGTTTTTATATTTTATGTATATTTTATCATTTATCTCAATATAGACCAGCATTTTATTGTTCAGACCAAACCTCACATACATCTCACTTATATAGGAATCTAAAATTGGGATATTTCACTGCTATATTTAGTTATTGAGTCATCCATCATCTGGTTACTCAGAAAAAGAACCAAGCAATCCCATTTGGCTGCTGTCAAAGCTCGTAACTCTCTACTTTGGTTTTTGCTTAATTTTATTTACTTTTTGCATGATGCTTTACAGGCTGAGCTGCTAAGTTTCACACCCCCCCAGGCCTGTGGAATCAATTTAAAACTATGTGTTCAGTAATCCATGGGTATCAGCCACTTTCTCTACATCTGAAAAGTGGTGTTTTTGGAGGTACAAGGTTTTAATCTGACGGCCGGCAGCAGGTTATTTCATTGTGACGAACAGGTCTGGAGAATGAATCTGACAGGTAATAGGACTGAGATACAACACAGCCCTCTGGAGGAAGGTGTGTGTGGACATGTGTGTGTGTGTGTGTGTGTGTGGGCGTGTACAAATGTGTTTGTAGAGTAATAGTCTGCTCTCTTTCCCTCATTACCTTTGAGAGAAGATTTAGCCTGTAGAATACATCTCTGTGTACTCCAACACTCCCACTTTGTCAAACGATTCACTACCAAACACAAAGCGCCTTTCAGGAAAGCCATCGGAGTCGGCTGAGCTGCATCGCCTTTTTTGTCCTTTAACCTCCTTGTCTAACATTTCTCTTCTCTCTCTCTTTCTTTCTTCCTACCTCTCAATTATCCAGATGCCCCGGTGGCAGAGTTACATGACCTGTTCTGTAAGAAGCTGCAGCAGTGCTGCGTGCTGTTTGATTTCCTGGACTGCGTGGCTGACCTGAAGGGGAAGGAGATCAAACGTGCGGCGCTCAACGAGCTGGTGGAGAGCGTGGCCACTAGCAGAGGAGTCCTCATAGAGCCTCTGTACCCAGAGGCTATAAAGATGGTAGGAGGGGAGGAATAAAGGAGAGGTTAGGAGTTGAAATTATGTATAGATTAAAGGAGAAAAATGAAAGTCAGATGAGTAAATGCTAAGTATCCAAATGCCAAAAATTAACATCAATCAACCTCATCATTTGTGCACACAGCAAGAAAATAGACTAGGAAAGAAGGATGAAAGGATGGATGAAGGAGGAAAAATAAGAAGGTAGACAGTGTGATATCCAGCTGAGGAGCTCTGGTGGAGTCACCAGAGGCTCCAAACAAAGGTGGTGAGAGAGGAGAGAGAAGAAAGGAAGAGAGGGATAGATAGATAACGGGAGGAAAGGAAAGAAGAGATAGAGGGTTTGCAAAGGGTGCTAAGAAGCAATAGGCTGCACAGATGGCGAGAAAGAGAGGGATGGACAAGAAAGATAACGTAGAGTGTGGTGGAAAATGTGTGGACACCGTCACAGAGCACCAAGAAAAAGTGATTGAGGAAAGAAGGTAAAGCGAGCAGAGGATACAGCTTATGTTATGTAGTCACTATGCCCAAAGGATGTGAAAATGCTGATGGATGGGATGAAAGGAAAGAGGGCGAAGGATGTTAAGCAGGTATAATGTTTACCATGTTCAGCGTGTTAGCATGCTAACATAGGTAGCACATAAGTGGTGGACCAATCAACTGACAGACGGACTAACATCCCTAGCCACAGCTAGCATGGCTTAAAATCACCAAATGGATATTTGCACAATTTGCACCTTTTTAAATCCAAGTGAGGTTTACATGGTCATGTGAAAGAAGCTTGGATCCTCCTGCAGTGAGAAGTTATACATATGCAAACAGAGGTGTGGAGAGGAGGAAAGAATGGAAAAGAAAATAATGCTGATTTGGGGTGTTGGGATTTACCACATTTGCTATTTGCAATATAGTTTATGCACTAAATGGCCAGTGGAAATGCATTTGTTGAATAAATCATGACATAGCGAGCAGTCAGGTTGCATGGCTTATTAGTTGTTCTTCTCAAACACAGTCTGCGAACAGCATCAAATATGGCTGACAGTAGCTGAAGTTGTTTATGACAACTCGGAAACTGAAAACAGATAGTGAAGACCACGATTTTTCCCCCTTGATGCAACAGCTTCTTCTTTTGATTGGACAGTTGGCATCTGATATAGTAGTGCAACACTACCACCCACCTAACACAACTGTTTTACTTATTTTATTTGCTTGATTTAGTTGCTAGAAATCCACCTAATTGTCCTTTTAACATAGGACTCATTACAGGAAACATTACATTTGAATGATAATTGGCATTGTTTTCTAACACCAGCTATTCATCCTGGATCTATCCGGAGAGATAATTTGGTGTGTGGTGACACAAATCTGTGATGTGCATCCTGTTGAAATATCAGGATGATGAAGTCTAGAAATTAGTCAAAGGATGTTTTTGTAAATGTTTTTGCTCTGTCATGCGTATGACTATACCATACTAGGACAGTAAAGAAACTTTCAATCAGAGACTCGTATTCGTAGACACTCGAGACTATTACATCCCTCTGTACTACATGTACTGTGTGTCATTTGGTTCTTTCTAATCTTTTCTCTCTGACCTGCTCTTCCCCCTTTTCCCCTTCCTGTATCCACATCCCTCCTTACCTCTCATCCATTTTCATCTTTTCCGCTTCCTACTTTCCTCCTCACACTCCTCCTCCTGTTCCCATTGCTCTCTTCCCCTCCTCCTCCTTGTTTGTGGTTTTTCCAGATCTCTGTAAATATCTTCCGGACTCTCCCACCCAGCGAGAATCCAGAGTTTGACCCTGAGGAAGATGAGCCGACGCTCGAAGCCTCCTGGCCGCATCTGCAGGTACATCGTACATATGAAAATGTTCATGTTGTGGTAAAATTATGACCATATTCTGACGATTTACATAATTTCATGCATTTTCCCCTGCAGAGGTAAAGGGAGAAAAAGACAGTTTCTCTTAGAAAGGATATGTTCAGCAAAATGTGTTGAATCTGGCCTTTTTCGCCAAAAAAACAGTTTGGGAATTGTTGTGATGTACTTGCTTTGTTATTAAAGTGAAACACAATGCAGTGTCAGTAAGTGTCATGAAAAATGGGCCCTACTATTTATTATATACTATATTTGGGAGAGTGGACAATGTCATAATGCACACAACCCCCACCAGGTGTTGCTTTTAATGCAGTGTTCAGCATTTATCTGCACATAAACATACTGTACCTGAGCCTGGTCCTTTAGATCAGTTAAATCTGCTGATTAAAGCAAAACTTTATACCAAAATGTACCTGTTTTATCAGCCTGAATCACAAAATGAAGCTCTAGCAAAGAGGAATGTCACATCTGCTAAATATCGTAGAAAAGGTTTCAGTCGTAGTCATCTGGACACTGTTTTCAGAATCAAGACGTTTCGGCTCCCATCCGGAAGTCATTCTCAATTGTGAAAAAATTGGACGGGAACTGGAAATTTAAGCTACTCTGAGTTACATAAGCCCTGCCCTCAGGAAGGAATCTACCTGAGTATCTGTTAATAGCTAGTTTCACCTGAAACTGACCTAATAGTTTCAAGATGGCCCAGTAATCAGTAATCAGGCCTATTGAGTTTTGAACGTCTTGATTCTGAAAACAGTGTCCAGATGACTACGACTGAAACCTTTTCTACGATAGAACACTCCTGGACGAATGAGGGACTACACCGTCTTATCTGCTAAATAGACTTGTGATGTTTGCCCATGACATTTGGGTGTGGTGTACAGTCACTTCTGCACCTTCAGCAAGAGATGAGTCAAAACGTAAGCGTGAAGTCCAAACTGTCTCGTGAAGAATTGATACCGATCTTCTGATCTTTAGCAACTTTGCTTACAGAGGGAGTGTAAAAAACAAATTAGAGAATAGCAGAAGAGAAGTCTTGTTTGTGTTCGTCATTTTCTTTCCTCCACTCTTTCTCTTTATCACTGTCATCTTTCCATTCTTGTGCCATCTTCTAAATGATTTGTGTATGAGCAGTCTTTGCGCTTACCTAAGCTAACCGGCTGCTGGCTTTAGCTACATAGTTAGCGTACAGACCATAGACTGTATAAAACAGATGAGAAGATCGATACCACTCTCATGTCTAACTCTCGGCAAGAAAATGAATAATTCCCAAAATGTCAAATTATTCCTTTAGGAGCACTGGCGCACTTAATGACATCTAATCGCTTGCTGTTTGTGCCTCCGTTAGCTGGTGTACGAGTTCTTTCTGCGTTTCCTGGAGAGCCCGGACTTCCAGCCCTCCATGGCCAAACGCTACGTTGACCAGAAGTTTGTCCTGCAGGTAATCCTCTCTCTCCCCTAAATATGCAGTTTGTCCTATCCAGAGCATAAGATGTTTCTGAAATCCTGATAAATGGAAAGGTATAAATAAATGAAGCTCCTCTTTGAAACAGCAGCCATCGCAGGACCAAGTAATATCCCTGTTGAAGTGCTCTCAAATTTTGTTACCTAGATTGGGGCACATATAAAATATTGACTTAAAGACTCCACAGTTCTTGTCTTTGTTTAATATCCTGCTTTATTTTAGAAATTGATGAGGAAACAACAGTTAATGTAATATTCATTTTGCTTTGTGGATGGTAAAAATATATTTCTATGACCATGAAATGTTCTCACAAGATAAAGAAATGAGACAAATATCAGAGGTTATTTTGATGGTCTCTTGGAGGAGCTGTTGGTTAGAGATAAGGTTTATGGTTGAAAAAATTAAAAATTTGTTTAAGATTAGGATTTGGGTGTAGGCGTGAGGAGGTTAGAGAATGAATGCAGTCAGAAAAGGTCCTCACAAGAACCATATTATAAACATAGTGTATTTGTGTCTGTAATTATCGTATGTGTGTGTAGCTCCTGGAGCTGTTTGACAGCGAGGACCCCAGGGAGAGGGAGTATCTAAAGACCATCCTGCACCGTGTCTATGGAAAACTACTGGGCCTCCGAGCCTACATCCGCAAACAGATCAACAACATCTTCCTCAGGTACAGGCTGCCTTCCACCAATCCAATGCACAGAATTTAAAGGTGCTATTTATAGCATTTTAACATCAATAAATCAAACAATAGCCAACAAGGAACATCAGCACTGAGAACAGCTGTGTTTATGACCTCAGTAATTCACTTTTTTTTTTGCTTGGTGTGTCACTGGAACATATAATGATGATTTTACAGCACGAAACTTGAAAACATTTGATATATTTTTTATATACATATGCATGTGCATATGTATTGTTATCAAGGGACAAGAGACAAACGTTGCATTCAAGCCAAGTTATCAGTATGAGAAGGACGGAAAAACCTCCAAGTAGCAAGTAGCGACATCCTTATTGTGACAAGTATTACCAGGGTTTAAGGGACATGTCTTCTAAATTTTGAGAAGCACAAAATGCAACATGTAGTATTTTCTGGCTCAGATAAAGTAGTATTCTGCCTCACATGCAAACAAACAGGCACAAGGCATGCACAAACATGACTGTGCACATTTGCAGTCATAACACTCAGTTCAACAGGCTTTATTGGCATGACAGTTGACATGTGTTGCTAAAGCACAATTACGATTATGATATATAATATAAGTAATCAGTTGTTATTGTTAAATTGTTGTTAAACTCACTGAGTCAGCCATCCTGCATCTATCCTGAGAGTTAAATCATTGTGTAGTGACACAAATCTCCTCAAATGATGTTAAACAGCTCTGATTAACAAGAGTGCTGTGATGTACAATCCTGTTTCATCTTTTCCCTTCACCAAGTGTGGCTGAATTGTTGTGTTTGCAATGTAATTCAAGCACGGGAGAGCTGCAATGCTGCAACATGCTCTATTTCTGTCTCAGTTAACTGGTTTCAGTATCATTGTGCCTTATGACAGCTAAAAGATAGTATAAGCATAAATCTGCTTAACTGTTATTGTGCTTCATTTCTCTTTCACATGATATCATCACAGAGGTAACACAGTTGTATTTTAGACATGGTACCTCATGATATTGTTCAATCCCTTAGGAGAGGCAGGAATGCCAGGGAATTTACAGAAGTTAACAGACTATGTTTTACTATTTTTAGAATTGCAGTCCTTCTTTTAGTTGCTTTTACTGTTAAACTAGAAACAGTTGCCTCACCCTCTGTGTGTGTGTGTGTTGTATCTGATCTTCAGGTTCATATATGAAACTGAGCACTTCAACGGAGTCGCGGAGCTTCTGGAAATCCTCGGCAGGTTTGTATCCACAATCACACAGACACATATACTTTGTAGTATATCATGGCCTGATGAATGCATTTGGAGTTGAGTGTGAACAGACACACACACACACACACACACACTTACATACACGTACTGTACTTTGCCAGCTGCTTCTTTTCGTGAGACAGCTGGTAACCCAGTGAATTAAGCAACTATGAAAAACGGCGATAAAGCATAACCACTACTGAAACTACTCAACACAAAAACGTGTCAATATGCATTTTTTTTAAAATTTATCATCATTGCTCCCTCTTTCTTATCAGGTAAAAACAACTGTGGAAACACACTTGCTTTCTTTGTGAGATAAAAAGATCAATATCAACCTCATGTCTGTGCATTACTGAGCTGGAGTCATGACGTGGCTAGCTTAGCTTAGCATTAAGACTGGAAGAAGTGGAAATAGCTAGCCTTGCTCTGTCCAAACTGAAAAAATATGCCTACCAACACTTATTTGATTAAAACATACATAGTATTGTTAGCTAGCTGCTGTTGGCTAGAGCAACCACAAAGAAGAAACTTTCAGTCGTTTTGCTCTTTTCATAGTTTGTCCTTCTCTGAGGAACATTTTCTGAATTAACCAACTACCTTGTGCCGCTAACACTGGCTCCAATTCACTTTGATGCTGAGTAATCCAGGCTCACATCACATCCTAGCTAAAGAAGTTAGCTGGCTAGGTAGGTGGCATGCTGCTTGTTAAGCTAGATAAAGGAGAGGTTAGTTACTGTGACTGTGTAGTTTGTGTAGCATTCTTTGTCAAAATGAAAGAAATGAATATTTGCTTTCCTCTCAAGGACATTCTAGTGTCTGAAATCTATTGTGCCCGTTGTCTTTCATTATTCAGCACTATAAGTACAGAAATGCCTTTAAATGTTTTTTTTATTGATGTTATGCAAAGAAGTGGCAGAGACTTGAAAAGAGGGCTGGATTTAAAGAAACAGTCTGTAGTAGTTTGCCTGAGCTTGGATTATTAGTCAGCATTAAAGTGTTAACAGTGTTAGCTAGCTCCTGTTGGCTAGCATGACCAGTCTTTTTGCTAGTCTCAGAGTTGTGTGTCTTTGTCTGAGGAACTCTGATAACCAGCTAGCTGCTGCCGTTTCCTTTCCACTTTGATGCTGAGTTATAATCCAAGCTACATGACAACCTAGCTAGTTAGCCGGCTAGGTAGGTAGTGGCCTTGTTATGCTAATTTACATAAAAGGAGAGAGTAGTTACAGTTTCTTTCTCGGAAAGAAAGCAATTAAATATATCTCTTATGTAAGATGCAGACACTCTACAGAGCTTAATCACTGCTTACTCAAGTTTGAGACAAAGAAACTAGTGAAGACATTAGTTTGTTACATTAACATACATGTTGATAGTCCTGAAAGATGGAGACATGGAGAGATGGAAGGAGAATAAACAAAAGAAGATGGAGGATGAGAAATCAGACAGCAAACAAACAAATAAGTATTAGAGTCAATAAATATTCATTTCTCTCTGGTGGCTGGAATCTATAGCTTGTGCCCCCTGTCTTTGTCTTTCATTATTTAACAAGTGCCTTTAAATAACCTGTATTGATGTTAAACATAGAAGAAAGTAAAGAGAGTTGAAAAGAGGGCTGGATTCAGAGATTTAGAGAGACTGGAGTGGTTTGTCTGAATGCTGGTTAGGTGCTAGAATATTCTTGCAAAAGTGATACTATTGTTTCTTTAGTTTTTACCAACATAAAGGATAAAGAGGTTCATACAAAATCTGAAACCTTCCTTCTAACCCGTAACCACCATTTCACCTGATCAAAAAGTGAAATCAAAAAGGGACGATGACTTTTGAGGTTTGAGAACTGTGGGTTAATGTAGAGAAAAAGGAGGAATGTAGAGGAGAGGATGAGGCCAAGGTGAGAAAAGAGGGAGGAATGGAGGGATGAGAGATGGAGGCAAACAAGGAGATGGAGGGAGGATGAGTGAGTGAACGGTGAGTCAGAAGTGGAGAAAGGAGGAGGGAGAGCAGGAGAGGAGAGAGAGGTTTGTATTCATGTTGGTGGTAACAGAGGTATTTATAGCTCCTCCCACACATGGAGACAGGGAAAGAGAGGATACAATGTACAGAAAGAGAAAGAGACAGAGAGAGGAAGAAGACAGAAGAAAAAGGGTGAGAGGGAGGCAGAAAGAGAGATTAGAGGAACAGCAGGAGGGAGATATTATTGAAGGAATGTTCTACTAAGCAAAGATGTTATTAGAAAATGAAGACAGACAGACAGACAGGTAGACTGAGTGATAGAGAGACAAACAGATAAATAGTCCATGCAACCTGACAAACAGCTCAGAGTGCTGCTAAAGAAGCGTTTCCAAGTTTAGTTCCCACTGCTAATACTCTTCCCTCCGTAGGCTGAGCTACCTCTTTGTCAGTCAGTGTAGTAGTGAACAGAGCAGACCATGCATTTGTCCAGTCACTTGGAAATGGACACAGTACAAGAATAGACTCCACCACACAGACAAATGCACACGCTTACACAGATGTAAATGGTAGATTTTTTGAAGTAATACGTGATGTTTTCATGTATATGTTAATTTTGCTGCTCTCTATTGACTAAAAGTACCAGCTTCACCACATAGAGTTGCATTTTTAGTCCAAATGTGTGTGTGTGTGTATTTATATACAAATGCTAAATTATGATACATCTTCCTGGACATAATGGTTTACTCTCATATTTACTAATTACTAACAGTTGATCTGGATCACCTGCAACATCTAATCTAGATTAGTTAATTTATCGATTGACTGAAAATTTATCAACAACCATTTTGATGATCAATTTAAGGCATTTATCAAGCAAAAATGCCAAACATTCACTTCTTCCAGCTTCATATCATTGTTAATTGGATTGGCTATATTTTGGTTTTACACTATTGGTCATAAAAAAACAAGCAATGCAACCAAATTTGATCCTGTCATCATGTCAGCATGAGGTCTGTTGTGACCATTTTATAACATTTTATTAAAGGATTAATTGATTAACTGAAAACAAATAGAAAGATTATTTGATATTGAAAGTACTCACTAGATGCAGCTTTAATATAATCAACTCCCATAATCATTTCCAGTATTTTTGACATATTTTAACTGAAAGACAATGTGACAGATGTGAAAAACAGCACCTTGTTGTTTTTGCCAGGAAGAAAGCAAACGTGATTAAAAAAAAGAGTTCACATGGCACAGAGTGAAAGTATTTAAGTGTAACTTTGACTGTCCTCTCCTCTCCTCTCCTCTCCTCCAGCATCATAAATGGCTTCGCACTGCCCCTGAAGGCTGAACACAAGCAGTTCCTGGTTCGGGTTCTCATCCCGCTACACACGGCAAAGTCCCTTTCCATCTTCCACGCACAGGTCAGTGACATATTCCTGCATACTCCAATATTTAAATGTCTTTGTACGTTAGACTATTTCATAAGGGTTAGTACTACCACCAGTTTGTTTTGATACCTGGTGGTATTAAAAACATTCCAACTTAGACTGTTTTTTAAACCCATTTATTGTTTTTTGTAACACCACAAATGCAATTACACAGCAGCAAAATTTGTTGATGCCATGTGTACATCCACATGAATGGGACAGATGTTTGATTGTCTGGTGTACCTTACAACTGTTTGTCATGGCTAGCATGTGTTCATGTGTGTCATCAAGGCCAACACTGATGCTGATGTTTTGTAGTAGTGTTCTGGACATCAATTTTCATAATTTTCAAGCAAAACAAAAAACAAAACTGAATTCTGTTTTGTGTAAAAGCCACTGAAACTATATTTAGATCTTGGTAAAGTAAAACTATCAAATGAAACCCAAAATACTTGGTGGTTTTGCAGTTTTTCTCCAGACTGAGACTGAGGTTTTAGAGACCCTACCCTACTTATCTTCTGGCTTCTCTACTGTACCTTCTGGCCTATGTTTTGCTCTAGCAGTGATCTAGCGGTCAGCATCAACAAAATCTCCTGTCAAAAGTTTGATTGGTCTCTCGGGTTTTATGCAACAGTTAGCACTGTCTACAAACATTTGGCTTGAATATATGCACGTATAGGGCTAAAACCCAGAGGAAGAGGAGAGTCAGGTCTTTTTCTTACCTTGATAAATAAACGATACATGAATATCTCTCAAATGGTAGTGGTAGTTAGAGATTCCTGCAATGTGCCAAATGTAACACTAGGAGGCAGCGTTGAGTCACAGATAATACTGCAGAGAGATGCACTCACCCTTGAATTACACACAGAGTGTGTGTGCCTTTGGTTTCTTTGGTCTGTGTGTGTTCATATATGAGTATGTGTGTTTGGGTTATCATAATATTTGATGACACAGATGGTAGCCAGTCTATTGTGTGCGTGTGTGTGTGTGTGTGTGTGTGTGTGTGTGTGTGTGTGTGTGTGTGTGTGTATGTTCTGGGTCTGAACATCACCGTGCCCTACATTTCTCCTCCCCGTCTCTCTCCCTGTGGTTCACACACATACATAATTCACACACTCAAACACACACTCAGTTTGACAGGGTCACGGGGAATACGATGCTAGTGGACAGCATTTTTGCACTCAGTAGGTGTGGCTGTGCAGGAGTGACCTATTTCTGAATCTAAATATCAAAATATAATATCACAGCAGCACCTTTTATTCATCTTAAAGGTTTCTCAACACTGTAAAATACATTTGAATCATCCTTCCTGTAGACTGTGAAGGGTTTTGTCATTTATATTCATGTCACCTAATTGTAATAACAGCTGTTAGAGCTATATTGTGAGCCACAACATGGTTACACATCACAGCTCCAAATATCAAGAAGCAAATTCAGTGCTTTTACTTTTTAAGCTTCTATCAGATTCTTATCTTAAAGTTGAACGAATGAAATTATTTTTATTTTTTTTGCTACGACACCAGTGTATCCTTGGTGTTTGTTTTGACTTATTTGGTCAAAATCACTAAAAACAAGACATTTAAGTTTGATCTAAGTTTCTGCTGTGATAGCCCCCCCCCCAACATTATTGTTCTCCAGGGTACGATATTTTTTGTTCAGACTGACAATGTCGGTACTCATAATCTGATTGGTGCAATATCTGTGTGGGTTTGTAATATGACCTCAGTTCCAACAGACACTGGCAGATAGCCAGCTGGGGGGGCTGACGTTAGCAGTTACTTAGTCCCATCTGAGATTTGAGCACTCCCTACGTTACTCCGTGACTGCTGAGATGCTTTGAGTTTTGACAGTCTTGTCCACTGACCCATGAAAGACATGGGTAATGCTAGCTAGACCCTCCTCCTTTGTATGATGTGGAATAAACACAAGTCTGAGTGTGCAGGAGCTGCCAAATGACTCAACAGGTGTTGAAATAATATGAGCAAAAAGTAACTTCTAGTGGGAATCAGCCCTAACAATAGCAAGCTAAGCTAACTAACTTCAACTTTCCGAGTGAAAACTCGTTTGCCTAGCTTGCTAGCTTCCACCTTTCAAGTGGAATACAAACTTGACAGCACGATGTGTCTTCCCAAATGTTGAATGTTGTTAGGGGACAGATGTCTGAAATCGCTAACGGTTGAAAACCAATGTTATGTAGGCTCATTGAAAAGAAGAAAACGACACCTTATATCAATGTTTGTAAGCTATACAGGGCTATGAAGTAGCCAACACGGAAGTTGACACTGCGTTCAAATGTCAGTCAGCCGCTGGAGACTCACACCCAGAGGCCTGAATCTTAGATGGTGTTTTCAGAAATATGTCCAAAAATGTTTTCATCCTTATTTGAAAAATGGAAAGAGTTGCAGCACAAAACGTACCTTACAGAAAAAGTGAGGAGAATTCAAATTTCAGTTTGACTTTAAACTAAGTGACAATAAGTCAACATGATCCACAGATTGTGAATAATCTGTGGATCTTTGTCAGATATAATGTGTTTATATCTGACAAAGCAATTGAAAGAACTGTAAAAGCATGGAAAGGATAATTTTTGATGTGCAGATCGTAACAAATTTACAGGCAAGAAGCCAACATTAGAGCTCTCTAGAATGACTTTGTCCCCCAAAATAGACCTGAATTTGACCTGTCACCTTGACAAATCAATATTGGTAAAATCGCAGCTTTAAAAAGACTACAATGTCCATAATCCGTAGCCTAACAACAACCTCCTGCACCCAAAAAGCCCGGCGTGACAACAGAATCCAACATCATATTTACCCCAAGCAGTTTCTCTAATGCCTCACTAATACTTTAAATAGTTTGACCGATCAGCACCTTTATTTTAATCCTCCTCTTTTTCCCACTTTTCTTTTTATTCAAGCTTGACATCCCTGCTTTCACCAGTCCCTTTTTTTAGCCTCCGCTCCCTCTTTCCCTCTCCTTCTGTAACCATGTTGTGGTGCGAGTGAGGGACAGGAAAGTTAGGGTTGGAGCGAGCAGAGAAGACAAACAAGAAAGGTGCACCGTAAGAAGGAAAAGGGATTAGACGGGAAAAAAGATGAAAGCTGTGGAAGATGTGAAAGCCAGACAGGCAGCGAGACAGACAGTGGAGCTACAGGTCAATAATGAGACAAAGAAAGAAACAACAAAAAAAGAAGAAAGAAAGTAAAAACTGATTGTCCTACAAAAAGATAGAGAACAACCATCAACAATCTGACAGTACACAACCTCTACTGTCCATAACTATAAAATTGGACAATCCAGCATACTTTTATTTTGACAGTATTTGAACTTACTTATCTGAAAGTCATAACATGGACCAGTACAGTAATAATTTGAACAAGGCAATGGTATAAATAGGACAGAAGAGGAAAGACAGAGAGACTGAGACAAGAGGTCTAAACTCTATCTCACATTGCCCTTAAGGGACTTTGTGTGTGTGACATCACTCCTTCCGAAGTAAACACACGCACACACAGTCTCCGTCGCCACGGTGCCCACTCGCCACGGCAACCGGCCTGGGTGGAGGGGGCAACCGCAAAACACACACATGCACACGCACACACATGTGCGCACACACTCGCTGAATAATAGGAAATGATTGCAGATCATATAAGAGGAGACAAGAGCTGATGTAGAAGTAGAGACACAAACACACTTGTGACACACATCTCCCTTGGAAAACTTGTCTTTCCGATCTTTAGCAGTGTGTAATCCTGAGGGATAAGTGCTAAGATCCCCCTTGTCTCCTTGACAGCTTCAGGGAATGTGTGTGTGTTTTCTGTGTTGGTGTGTGTATGTTCTAACCACGTCTCCCCTGTCCTTACAGCTGGCCTACTGTGTGGTGCAGTTTATGGAGAAAGATGCTACAGTGACTGAATATGTAAGACTGTTTTTTCATGACCTTACTGTACTCACTACAACATACTTGTTTATCAAATATAGGATAGGATATAGGAATAGGAATGTGAGGGATAGGAATAAAGGATAATTAAGTTCTTAGTTTTGTAGTTTTGGCCATCATTTCTATCTACCAAGTTAATTGCTGTGATATCGGTGACATCGCTAAAAGAAGTCCGATGTGGCAAGAAAAAAATCATATAGGTTTAAAGCTGCACTAATCAATATTTTTGTATAAACAATGGCTCAAATGACTACATGTGATGTGAAAGGTGTCGCATGTGGTGACAAACCTACAGACAATTATCACCAGCGTCTGCAGTTCCTCTCAGCTCTGCGGAGCATTTTAGTGCCTTTCAGCTCACTGTTTTGGTTCACTCTCACTGCTCTCATCAACCTTTCCAGCAGCAGCAGGCAGCTGTTTTTTTTAGCAAAAAAGTTCTAATAAACCCACTGTACACTACCTGTCCAGCACCAACCGACAGACAGACAAAGTTAACGACCAGCTGGTGAACATAGTGGAGCATTTAGCAGCTAAAGAGCCAGATATTCCCCTCAGGAGTTGGTGGAGACCAAAATAGAGCTAAAAGGAGGAGAGTGAATATTGCACTTACATTCTCCAGGTGGCCAGAAACACGACTCCAAATGAACGCTAATGTAGCTCTGTGTCTGCTGGATGTGTAAAGCATGTTTGCTATATCGACATCATAATGTGTTAACAATGTTGTGTTTACACCATGTTCTGCTGCCCCCAAGCGGCCAGAGAATCCAGTATGACTGCTTTTAACAAACCCGCAGGTTAGCCAAAGTTATCTGAAGGTAAATAACTTGAAAAACAAAGGTCGAAGAGGAACATTTTTACTTCTAATTTTTACCCAAACTCTCTGTTGTAAACATCCTTCACAGTTTAGACCGACTCCCTGATTCAACCTACTAATTTTCCTGTGACATGAGGGGTTATTACCAACATTTCAGATCTCTGCATTTACTTTAGTGAGTACGATGCTATCATAACTGATAGAAATGATGGACAAATCTATGAAAATAAGACTCAAGTAGTAATAAACGGAAATTATTCTTTATTATATAGTATAATATTATAATTTTATTGCTAGTAAATTGACCATCAAACTTTATAATTAAAGTTAGTCCTGTAAGTAGTACACCAATGTAAACCCACCTCTGCTGGTCTGAGGTTGAATTAGAGTATTTGCTATAACCTTCTTCTTCATTCATCAGTGCAGTAAAAAACTCAGTGCAAAGCTAACAACATATTTCTTAATGCACTCGTCAGATTATGAATATGAATTAATGGAGATGGCACAGATGGATGGCAGCCAGCTACCCTGCTGAGCTAATGGCTGCAGTGTTTATTTATTTTAGTGCCTCATATTTTCTCTGCAGATCATCAGAGGGCTGCTCAAGTACTGGCCAAAAACCTGCACGCAGAAAGAGGTGAGAGCTGGTAATAAAAAGGCGGTGATGTTTCTCAGGTGCTCTCATTAGTCACTGCTGAAACATTTTCTCATGTGACACTCAGATTTCTTAAATATCTGTTGTTCTTGTAGGACTTGTGTATTAATTGTATCTCTGTTTTTGATTCCTCCTCAAGAGGTATTCCTCTTAGCATTTTTTATTTACTTCTAGGAGTCATGTGAATGTCTTCTCTGTCCTTTATGTATCAGTTGTAAAAATGTGTGTATTGGTGTGTCTGTGTATTCAGGTGATGTTCCTGGGGGAGATTGAGGAGATCCTTGATGTGATCGAGCCGTCTCAGTTCATCCGGGTGCAGGAGCCGCTCTTCAAACAGATCGCAGCCTGTATCTCCAGCCCTCACTTCCAGGTGAACGCCACACCTCCCTACATTCAAACCATGCTGGAATGTTTGAAAGTATTATCTAAAAATATTCCCAAAATGAAGAAAGAATAGTTACAAAAATCAGCCCTCAAATCATGTTCAAACAAACAGTTTTGGGAGTAATAAGCCTGATAACAGTAACCTAATTGCTTAATTATAGAAAAAACAATCTACTGAAGGACACTGTAGAAAAAAGTCAGTTACTTGGAGAACTTCTGTGAGTACAAACATCAGTCTGATAAAAAGAACCCTGTTACAACTTTGATAAATGAAAGTCAACTCTGCTGTCTGTGTGTTTGTTTCAGGTAGCGGAGCGGGCTCTTTACTTCTGGAACAACGAATACATCCTCAGTCTGATAGAGGAGAACTGTCAAGTCATCCTGCCGCTGGTATTCGCCACCCTCTACAGAGTCTCCAAGGAGCACTGGAACCAGTCAGTGGCTCAAACATGAACACACACACACACGCACACACACACACACACACACACACACACACACAAATTAATACAACTCATAACTCATAGATTTTGATTTTAGATTAACCTCAAGCTCCATTACTGTTTGGATGGCAAATAAATATTAGACACTCCCAGTTGGTCTTTAGTCCAATCAGAGAGTGAAAAGTGTCATTTTGGGAGCTCCATTCAGGACAAAAGCCACTTAAGTTGACAGCTACATCAAAATGCCTGGAAACACTGACACCCCACAGTCAAAGTGTCCAAAGCAGAGCTGAAGTAAAAGTGGAGCTGTACAGTTTGGTCCCACTGCAACCAATTTTGGGGGGCAAGAAACACTGATGTAAACATTTTTTACTCGTGTGTCCCCAGTAGGCCATCCATTCTTGTGCCTCATGCCAATACTCAGTGGTGGAAGAAGTATTCAGATCCTTTATTTAAGTAAAATTAATAATACCACAATGTAAAAAATACTGCATTATAAGTAAAAGTCCAGCATTCAATATTTCATCACATGTTCAATATCATCATATTTTATTAACTGATTAAGTTTCCTATAAAATCTTTATCTGCAAAGTAACTTGTTACTATAGCTGTTGAATAAATGCAGTGGAGTAATAAGTACATTATTTTCTTCTGAAATGTAGTAGCATGACATGGAAATACTCAAGTAAAGTACAAGTACAGAGCGAATCTGATGAAGCAACACGGAACGCATAGTATCCTGGTGTGCGCTGGAATATTTATTTTTTGGTTTTCTGTGGTTTGCTCTGCACCAGCTGGCACCCAGGAGAGAAGCACTACTGTACACGGGGCATCTTCAGCTTTTTGGATAAAGTACAAGTACCTCAAAATTATACTTAAGTAAATGTCCGCAGTGTTCCACCACTGCAAATACTTTAGAAGAGGACTTACCATTTACAAGCCTCCTATCAAGTGACAGTGTATGCTAAAGAATTAGCAGTAGAGCTAATAACCTACCAGGGACACATGAATTATTATTTAGGCAACACATATGGTTGCCACTGGGTTAATCTCCCAAAAACACTGACTTTTCCTTTAACCTCTATCTCCTGACCCATAATCCCATGGGACTGGTGATGACTGTCCAGATTCATTATCTTCTCATTCTGTCCCCCCAGGACCATCGTGTCTCTGATCTACAACGTGTTGAAGACCTTCATGGAGATGAACAGCAAGTTGTTTGATGACCTCACTGCCTCCTACAAAGTGGAGAAACAGAAGTGAGTATGACTCACTCTCTTTGTGTGTGTGTGTGTGTGTGTGTGTGTGTGTGTGTGTGTGCGTGTGTATTTGTGTCACTGGATACAACAGTGACAACAAGAGGAAGAAATAGAAGGCTCTTAAGTCATGTTTTAGACGGTATTTGTTCCATTATCCATCACATTATATTTCACATTGGAAGTATGTATCGCTTAGGTCATCTTTTGATCACGGATCACATCATGATTCCACTTATTCATTACCTTGTTTCAAACTCAAGATAGTGGATACTATTGGGAAACAAAATTTAAAGGAGTAGTATCGGGAAATACACTTATTTGCTTTCTCCCCGAGAGTGAGAGGAGAAGATCAATATCAATCTCATGTCTGTGAGTTCAGTACAAAGTTGGAGTCAGGGCGTGGTTAGCTTTAGCATAAAGACAGGCAGGGGAAACAGCTAGCCTGGCTCTATTCTTACCAACACCTGACTTATTTACGTGGTCTGTCTTGTCTGATTAAGCCGTGCATGAGCAGAAATGAAAAAAAAAAAGACAGTTTGTTGTTTTAGGGGGAGTTATGTGTTGGAACTGTTTCTTGATGAACAACAGTTTATCCATCTGCTCAACACTTCTGTGCAGAATCACCGGCTATACTGCAGGTTTCCAGATACAGTTGGTGAGCACAGGTTTTGGTTTTGGTCTCTCTACAGCAGATGTATGGTGATGCGTATACTCAGACACACGACATACACCAGGGGCAGGAGGATTTACTGTATACCTCCCTAAAAATACCCACATATCACTGTCCATCTTGCAGAGTAAGACTGCAGGCAATCATGTTCATCGTTCATTCATGTAATCTGTGGTGTTTACTGCACATGCAAGACTTTTGTTCCCTGACTTAAGCCTTTCAGGCAGTGCATGCTCCCAGGAACCATTAGTACCCCTGTAAAACTGCACCAAGTCTTCGGAGAAGCGCGGTCTTAAGGACAAACTTAGGGAACAAATGTCTCTTCCCTTGTTGTTCCATAACCAGCAAGCTTCATGGAGGGATATGAAATGGATAAGTATACAGTATTAAAACACTACAAATATGAAGCAAACATACCAAAGCACATGATTAAACTTTGTCAACAAGAAACAACTGTCTGACAGTGATGACAATGAGGACAGTTTACAAGCTAGATAGGAGAAGCATCTCCAGAAAGAGACAATAAGACAGACATAACGCTGCTATCGTTCGCCAAGAAAAAGTTCCAGCATTTAACTAAAACCACATTTTGTCATCTTTATGTACAAGTTAAACAAAAGAGATATAACTTGTTAAATTCTGAGCTTTAGGTTGCAGTAAGCCCCTTTTTTAATTTGGACAGAGCCATGTTGTGTTTTCCCCTGCCACCAGTCTTCATGCCAAGCTAGGCTAACCATGTCCTGATTCCGGCTCTATACTTAACACACAGACATGAGACTGACATTTATTGTCTCATCTCAGTTTTGGAAAGAAAGCAAAAAATGTGCCAAATTGTTGAACTATTCCCTTAAAGGAACAGCTTCAAGGAACTGAAAGGGCTGTGATAAGAACATTTCCATTATTCTACCTTTCTTCTTTTATCAGTCTCTTCTCCAACCATTCTCTTTCTGTCTTCTCCTTATCCTCTGTTTCTCACTTACGTTATTTACGCGAACACACTGGGTGCGATCTAATAGATATGATTTTATCTAACTTCATGTGTTGTTAGAGAGACTATAGTTGGACAGCTTAGTAAGAATTATTGAATGGTTAACTGTGTCAAAGGCCTTACATAGGTCAAGAAACACTGTTACCCCTTCTTTACCCCTGTATAGCCTTGATGACTTCAAGGAAATAGCAACACGCAGTTTCAGTAGAATGCTTCACTGTAAATCTAAATTGCATAGGACTGAGTAGATCATCTTTTTTCAAACTTTCTACCATCTTCAGCAAGTAACTTTTGAAGCAACAGATCTGTAGTTGCTTTCCTCCTGTCTGTCACTTGTTTTGTATACTGGAGTCCCTGACAAATTTATGAACCTATTTATGATCTAAGTAATAGAAGTTGTTAAATTGTCTTTGTATTTATACCAGCATTAATTCCCCAACTTTTGCCTTTTGTCTTTGAATTGTATATGGATAAAATTATTTTATTTACCTTAGACTCATCTATTTGCTTGAATGCAGTTGTATCATTATTTAAAACCACAGGGAACTGGAATTCTCTTAGATCCAGCAAAGTTTGAGAAGATGTTGTTATTCTTGTTGCACTTTCAATCATTTGTGTCAAATGAAACCTACTAGGGACATCTTTTCATTTGTTTCTACTTTGTTTTGTCCAACCAATTAAGACTGAAATCGCCCATTAAGAGCACTTCTTTAGCAACAAACCTTTTGAAGAACTTCAGATAAATGATCAAAGAAAACATCCTTTGCAGTTGCAGTTGGTGGTCTATACAGTACAATTACAACAAAGGCTATCTCAGGAGAAAGTGTGATGGTAACTCCAACACACTCCAACATATCTCCAGGGATTTCAGTTTGTTTACACTGAATGCCCCGCCTCCCTTACTATATTCCCCATCTCGTCTGTAAGCATTGTATGTATAAACCTGGTATGGTTTCTCTTCTTCCCTTCAACCTGCCTCTCCAGGGAGCTGAAGCGAGACAGGGAGCGTGCAGACCTCTGGCGAGGCCTGGAGGAGCACCAGGAGCGCCGGATGCAGATGCTCACTGAGGCCGCCAGGAACCAGCGCAACCTCCAGGAGCGAGGCGAGAGAGGGGACCCGCCGACCCCTTCGTCCCCGCAGACGGCTCACTCCGACCAGCCCGAGCCCAAGCCCAGCGGGGCCTCCTCTTCCTCCTCTGGAGCCGGGGAGAGCGCCACCTAGGTGCTGCTCCACAGAGATTGGATAACAGGGGGGGTTAGGGGGCAGAGAGAAGACATGAGGTTGATGGTGAAAGTGTTGGGAGAGCTCAGACAGAAAAGGTACAAAACAAATCCACTGTTTCTCTTTTTATCTTGTATCATCGAGGGAGTGGCTTTTTGTGAAAAAGCGCACAAAACTCAGTGATCCGAGGTAAAGACCTTTTTTCTGACAGAATTGTGTGAAACTGGTTCACTTTTTGCTGTACACACATACATTATGTTGCAGATCAGAAGATGAATATTGTCCGAAAGTGCAGACTGTCATTTTAATTAACGGCTGGTTTATTAAACTGCAGGTCAGTACCCAAAATTGGTAGCTGGCCTGCTTCAAATCAGCCTCAAAATAAGAGATGAAATTTCTCTTTTGGTGCAACACTTACCAAGTTTAACATGCGTGTAACTTGTCTTGATATTTAACCAACCGAGTCAGCGTCTGTACTGTGGCCTCGTATTGATCTTTTGGTCAGAGATGCTTATTTCATGCGTGGATAGCACAATACATTAATAAACAAAAGAAGCAATTTCACACAAATGTCCCAAAACTATTGCCGCACAGACCAGACACACAAGCCCTCACGTACACACAGATGCAGGTACATATTTACTGTAAATATGAGATGAAAGAGCTACAGAGAGAAAGTGTATCCAGGTCAAACTAATCTCACACACCAACAATAGACACACACTCACATACATACATACAGACTCACACACACACACACACACACACACACACACACACACACACACACACACACACACACACACACACACACACACACACACACACAGACAGCTGGTTCTGGCGCTAACTCCTCTCCCATTTTGTCGGGTTCCACCAAAGGACGAGCCTAAAGTCCCTCAAGGTTAAATAACCACTGATGAAGATGATGATAATGATATAAAGTACAATACTGTTCCTTCTTCTTACTTGTTACTCTACTACTACTACTCTACTCTAAGTACTACTGATGATGATGATGATGATGATGATGATAATGTTTTTATATATATACATATGTCTCTGGATATTTCTGTAGTGTATTATGGGAGAAACACTAGTGTAGCAGATACCATAAAGGGGAAGGCCGGCTTGAATTCTGAATTCACATCACATGTTAACTGTATGAGGCCATAATGTGAGCGCTGAAATTCAGCGGAATTCCCCTTTAACAGACCTTAAAGAGGGGAGGAATGAACTGGATTGGCAGTGGCTGTTTTTCTTTTCTTTTGAAATTTTGGATGTTTGCGGTGCGGTGGGTGTATTTTAAAGGGGTATTTCTTAAAATACAAAAACATTCCATGTTTAAAGACCATTACTATGTTATTTTTGGTTTCTTTAAAGGTGCTCTGTGGAGAAACAAAGTTGTTTACATTCAGTGTTACTCATCAAAACGAATTGTGTGTATCCTTGAGGCTTGACAAATGTGCTGAATGCATTTCCCTCCTCGTAAAACATTTGCAAAGCCAATTTTTAAAATATTTTAACTCTTGCATTGTTTACATCCATGTTTACTTGCTAGCAGTCTTCTTCTTCCCTGCCTTTGTTGGCGTATTGCTGCGTTTCTTTGCACATTACATCAGTGGAATATCATGAAACTGGTGGCATGATGTGAATCATATTGCATGTGCATCTTCATGCGTGATACAAACATAATGGGGACCCCTTCATAAAAACATTGCTTTATAACGCTACTAGTGGTGAAAAACTCCACAGGGTACCTTTCATTTTGACGTTGCGTGACACGATGATTTTTTGGTTTAAAGTTTTACAAATTTACTAATTTGCCTAGGTTACATTTTACAAAGTTGAAGTTAAGAACCCCCCAACTTCGAACCAAAAATGTATCCAAGCAGACCAGTAAACCCCACCCAGCACAGAGGTTATTGGTGGATAAATATAGCGCACCACAACTGTTTCAGACGAAAAGAAAAACACAGTGATCCAGTTGGATTTCTGAACCCGGAGCGTCTGTTCCTTTAGGCTCAGCAGACGTGACGCTGCTAGATGGCGACCATGATGATGATACGTTTTTTCAGTGTGAACCAACAAAAATCTGTTTATTCTTGTCTGATCATTATGATAGAGTGATGGGATAAAGAGAGGAGAAAAAAAACAGAAAAAAATTATTTTAGCAATATTTTCATTCTTTCAGGATAATCTGTGTGTTTTTAGGGGGTTAAACAGGAAGTGGGTGTCGCACCAACGTTTACCTGCCACTCTTGTTTTTACTCCTGTTGCGTCCTTGATATTCACATTGTCTTAAAGGTACTTTCTGTGTAAATTTATTTGATGAAAAATGATTTTGCTTTGTAATTATGTTTTTTTTTTCTTGGTTTTTGTATGATCTTGTTCATTTTGTGGAAAACTGATACTGATGCTATTTATTTTCTATTTGATCAGGAAATGTAACCTTATTTGAAGATGATGGTCAGGTTGTGTATGTGTGCGTGCGTGCGTGCGTGCGTGCGTGTGTGTTGGTGTGTATCCAGTGAGTGAATCATGAGCAGGAGATGAGCGTAGACAGAGTGATAGAGAACGAGAGAAAACAGTTCTCTCTTTGTTTCTTTTTCTCTCTCGCTCCTTCTCTCCTTCCTGAGGGACAGGGTTTGAATCCGAATGTATCGTAAAAACAAATCAATTGATTGTTTTTTTTTTACGCTTGAGACGCAGAGCTACCTGTCGGCTGCTTCGTAACCAAACATTCAAAAACTCTTCAGACCAGCAGTTTTTCAAAACGCTCACTTCAAATCATGCCTGAGTCAACAAGGTTTTGAAATCTATTTGACTTTCAGCTCTCAGATTGGCATTTCAAGTTTTATTGAGCTGTTAATGAGTGATTTAGCATTTCAAGCAGCATGAATCTTACAACGATGCATTTATGCCCCCTGCCCAAATTTCCAGGTTTTTCTGAATGCTTTAAGTTTGGTGGACCTGTTCTGATGCTTTCAGGCTGCGGTCACACCTAATTTGCCATTGCTTCATTGTTCCTTTCAAGCTAGAAATTGGAACCTGAGTTAAGATTATTACACATGTTCAAGTGGTTCCCACCCCTTGTGACCCCTCAGAACAAATTAATGTCTGCTTGTGACTCCTTGGCCTTTGTGTGGACGTGAGTTGCGAGCAGTTAAACCAAAGAATGTTTTTCCTTCTTAAATAGTTTGAATTGTGGGGTTTTCAGAGGCAAAAATACAAAAGAGCAAACAATATCAGAAAAATAAAATACTTTTGTTAAAAGAATAGTAAAAGACCTTAACTTGTGACCTTTATGATTTCTCCCCCACGATGGGAACCACTGGCATATGCCTTTCTTCACTAAGTACCACACTGCTGCATATTTTTTCCTTTCAGGAAGACTTTTTTTAGTTTTTCTCCTGTTTCTGCACACAACAGGAGCGTAGACGTAAAGTGCACAAATTCGGATTGGGTGTGCTCCATGGCAGCCACAGAAAATGCTCTGATGGATTAGGTGTAATAGCGGCCTAATACTAGTAAACACCTCAAGACCTGCATCTGCAGACACTATCTTGCTGGCACTCTGGGCAGGCGAGAAAAACAAATGCTCCCATTTGATCAGATTTCAAACGTTGTTTTGATTCAGGCAAAAAAAACACTCAAAAAACACAACTGAAAAGAGACAAAACTTGACCTCGCTGTCGTAAAACTCAGCTTACTTTATGATTTTTGTTTTGGCTTGCTTACTCACAAACCCTCTTGATTGTTATTGTCAGTCGGCAGCTGACTCGGGGAGAACGGAACCCCAGCACCCACTTCTCAACTATATTGATCAATAGTCATATTCTTCTTTCTAGAATTCTGTCGTACATTCTAGAACTGCTCCAGAACAGGAAGCGAGAGAAGAGAGAGTATTCGTAGAGAGCTCTGGTATCGCCTCACAGACAGCCATCAAACGCTGGTTTCATTCACTGTCACATTTCCTCTCTGTGGCCATTTCCATGTGGCGAAATTTAAACAAATGCTTTAAATCAGAGGGGCGGTGTGAATGGATTGGATGAAAGAAGCCAGTAAAGATAAAAAAACAGAGGAGAAAGACAGAGGAAAGAAAAGACATAGAGTTACGATAGAATGGCAATAAGTCAGAGCAACAGTAACAGAACGAGAATATAATGTTACCGAAACCTACAACCGCATTACGTAGCAATTTCACTGAATTTCTAGATTTGCACTGTCTGCCCAATGGTCTGTGTTTGTTGTGTTGAAGAAAAACCTTAGAGAAGATGATTAAGACGATGCAGAAGAAGATGTATATTTTGGGGACCAACACAGCGATGGGGGGGTTTGAATGTAGAGAGGCTTACTACTGTACGTAACATTACAGGGGGGTGTAGAATGGAGAAAAAAAACTATGTGCTAAAAATGAAACTTCACTTTGAGAAAACACTCTGGGAGTCTGTGCTGTTTTGTGTGTCACCTCTTTTGTCTCTTCAGTAATATTCATATATTGATATTTAGCAATCAGTGATCTACAGGCACACTTAAAGCGGAACAAGTTTAAATTTTTATATAGACAATGTGTAATATGACTAGAGTCGATACGAATTTACTGAGAATTATCACATGACTCTGCATTTCCCCTCAGCCTTTTAGCCTCTTTTAGCTTATTGTTTTGATTTTTTTGGCCCACAAACTCCATTGTCATCAAAGCCATTTCCTGTCTCAGCTAGGCAGCTGTTTTCAGCGTAAAAGCTCTTATAAACCCGCTGTACACTGCCTGCCTAGCATCAAACAGCAGACGAAGTTAGCACCTAGCTAAAGGAACATTTAGCAGCCTCAGGAGTTGGTGGAGACCAAAGCAGAGCTAAAAGGAGATTAAATATTGGACTTACATCCGTCAGGTGGTGAAACACAACTTCAAATGAATGTTAATGTTGCTCTGTGTCTGCTGAATCTGTAAATACTCCATAAGGTGATATTGTTTGGCAAAAAATGCTGGTTTAATCTGCTAATAAGTGTATTTAAAAGACATGAATGTTTTAGCTCCTTTTTTTTTACAAACAATGTTTTCTTTAGATTTTTGCTGACCATTTTCAAATGTAGGCTTCACAGTTTTGATGCATTTTCCCAACTGTTTCAGGCAACCATTGATTTTCATTCATTTCCATAGGGTGTCAAAAGCAGACTCTCGAAACTTGCTTGAGTTGCGTAATGAATCACAATTAACATCAAATCTGCATTAAGTTTGATCATTTCATTGCATTATGATGGAACAATGAATGGGAACCAATGGCTGCCTGGAAAGGTAGCAGAAATACACCTACAAATCTAAAGCATCATGGTTTGCAAAATCGTTAGCTGTGATGTAGGTGAGTTTTAGAACACACAAACACTGATATGGTATGGAAAAAAATGCCCATGTGACACCAGACGAGACAGTTAGTCTGATGAGTTCACATTATCTGGTTTAATCCCCTAACTTTGAAATTGACAGGATTTATAGCCAATGTACCTTTTATCTAATTATATGGTGTCAAAAGTTTTAAATTACCCAGTACGAGTTTAAAAAGTTCTGTCCTTTGTATACATGTTACCAATCCTTTATCACTGTAAGTGTCAAGTTGAGTACTGACAATCCTCACACACACACACACACACAGTCACACACACAGTCACACACACAGTCACACAGAGAGATACAGGCTGAGGTTAAGAAAACATAGCCAAGCATCAGTATTTTCCAGGGAGTCTCCATTATTTCTGGCTTGGGGTCTCTAATGGTATTTCATTGTAATTGCTATGATGTCAGCGTGTCCGCCCTAATGGCCTTCTAAAAACAACAACAAGGACAGATTGCTTCCATTCACTGGTTGTTGTCTGGGCAGAGAGACACCAGAGTCCAGCAGCTCAAACCTCTGCAAGATCATCTGAAAAGGTGAGTGTTTTTTTAACATCCATTAGGGCAGGTATGTAGCATTCAAATTTGACTAATAATTAATTTTTTAAGAGACTTCGAACTACTTTAGGGACAAAAAGTGCATGTAATTATGTTAGCAGGCTATTTTACACCACCCTTAGAGTAGTTTCACAGCCTATATGGAGTCATTGTACTCACAGTGAACACAGTGTGGTGTTAGTGGCTTATAAAAGTATTCCACATCATTCTGTTCATGCAGAAAGTATTTTTATTTCAGTGTTAGATTTCTTAAAACAAGTGAAGCATTCTGCAGTCTGGCTGCAGAGTTGAGATGATTCCAGTTGTTTCAGTACAGTTTAAGTGGTTTGCTTGAAAACGTGCAGAGTAATTAAGCAGATGTCTCCAGTAGCATTAAGGAATTGACTCTTGAGTCTGACTGAAACAAGAAAAGAAAAAACAGCTGTTTATGCATGTTTAATTAACTACACTGTCAGATTAGTCACTTAGAATGGAATTTAAATGTTTTTTAAGTTGTTTTTTTGGTTTGAAAGTGACATTTTTGAGTTATTAATTACTCATTAAAATAAAGTAAAGCGTTTGTTTGTTTGTTTTACAGTGTATAAGGTCACTGGTATTATTGGCTGCAGTAGCCATAATAAACACTAGAGGGAGTTGTGAGTCATGCTGAATGTCACAGTATGCTGCTCTGAAAGTCAGTCTTTTGTCAGCTTTTTTGATCATCTTCCCCTATAGATGTCAAATATTCTCAATAAAAGCTTTAGCAATTAATTATCTATTTTGTATAAGAGACCAAACTGAATGTTCGGGTCTGTTCTGGTTTTTAATAGGAATAGAGTTGCTTTGAGGCCCAAGACATCATTTTAAAGTGACAAATGAGAAGAGAGAACAAGACTCACAGATATTTTTTAAAAACTCAATAAAATATTTGTTTCTTCACAAATAATGTAAACATGACAAAAATATGGCATCTTTATTTTTATAAACTGTCTAACCACCCAGATACAGTACTGACTGAGGAGCAATGGATATAAATACTTGAATAATACTCTTTTTTTCCCTTCATTTCTCTACCCAGGATTCCCAGCATGCATCTCCATCCCCTGTCCCTCTCTTTCCTCTTCCTCCTGGTTTCCGGGGCAGCCGTGGTGTGCGTTGCAGTGACAGCCACGCTCCATGGTTTCCGAGGCTGCGCGGTGCGAGAGTTCTCTTTTGTGGCCCAGAAGCCTGGCTGCAAGGGACTGCTCATCACCACAGAGGCCTGCTGGGGGCGCTGTCACACCTGGGAGGTAACATGCATATACTATACTGTACAAACACACACACGGACACAGTAAAGTGACAAAACATCAGTTACATTTAGCCAGTGTAGGAGTCCAACTGTTCTCCGTTGCTATTTCTGAAAGATTCCATAATGCTGGAATTGTGAAACATCAAATAAATGATTAATGACCCAGGACTCGACCCAAACCATAAGAAAGCTGATGACCCATTCTCAGCTCTGACCCATATGTCATTGTCATAAGAAATACTCAAATCCCTCCAAGCAGGGAGGGTTACTGAACTGTTACTGAACTGTTCTAGTTTGCAGGGATTCAAATTTCCCCTCTGAGTAATTGAAAAACCAAATTTAGGGATTCAGAGCCTTTAGAGGAGAAAGAGCTCTGAATCAGCAACAACAGAGCGGACTCAGTCACATGGCAGAAGGCCAGTATTAGAGTTTAAAATCAACAATCTTAACTGAAGGTCCACTTACTAGCTTTTTAACAGGACTTTCAACAGCATCTCATGGTCCTCCTCAGTGGATGCAAGTTGCTCATTTGACGATAAACATCTTAACACAAGAGTCCACTTACTAGCTTTTTTTGGTAAGTGGAGTTTCAACTGCATCCACAGAAGGTTAACTGTTCACTTCAATAATACGAGCAAGGTTATGTCCCAGCTGAAGTTTAATTTCAAGAATCACATTTGTTAGTAGTTAGTTAGTTTGTTAGTTAAACAAAAGCTGTAAAGAAAATCAGCTTTTAAGTTACAGGAAACACAGCGGAAACATAGCAGTAAAGTGTGTGTTTTGGGTTTTTTTTTTCTAATCAGAAGTGTAACCCAACCCCACAATTTCTGTTTATTGACTCTGGAACACAAATTTCAGAAACTTTGTTGTATTCGCTGCCATTATTCTTTGCTGGTGTATGGGAAAACAATGTCTAATCAAAGGACATACCTATCAATGGAGAGCAAAGTAACCTGTGTTCCACCTGTGTGTGTGTGTGTGTGTTTTTGTGAACCCTGCAGAAACCTGTACCAGATCCCCCCTACATCCAGCGACACCACCGTGTGTGTACGTACAGTCGTACCCGCCACATGACCGCCCGCCTGCCAGGCTGCCAGCCCGATGTCTCCCCTCTCTACCACTATCCCATGGCTCTGCACTGCCACTGTGCCGTCTGCTCCACACAGGACACAGAGTGTGAGACCTTCTGATGGGCAGGACACTGCTTTCAGCTAACAGTGTTATCAACAGTTTTACTGTCATGAATGCCACTGAATAAAATGATGAAATCAAGACATTTGAGTAAGTGTGAGACTTTTTGAGTCAGGGAAAGACAGCAAGAGGTTTATATTTAATAACAGAAAAAGCCCTGAAGGAAGGATACTTGACATCTAGTAATCTAAAAAGTCTTCCTGTAGACTGAAGACTGTGCATGTATAGTTATATATGTCTGGATGTAAGGAAGGAGAAATTACAGAGCAAGCATTACATTTCAAAATAAGACTTCTGTGCAACATACAGATAGAGGCACTTGTTGAATACATGTTTTAAATGAAAAGAGGTTAGCATTACATACATTCTGTATTTCAGCTGTTGTACTGTATCTGTGTACCAAGGCTGGATTACTAACCAAGCAAAGCGAGCAGCTGCCCTGTGGACCTAGACCCTAAGTTTATTGTGCTTTACGGTAATTAGATCAAATGCAATTTTGTTTGGGGATACTCATCAATAAATTATAATTTCAACTGAAATTAAAATGACAAGGTCCTTTAATTGGGCCTGTATTAATCTCAAGGCTCAAAAAAATAGTTTTCCTATAATACCTCATTATTTAAGTTAATATTGTACTCACACTGTGCGTATTCCTCTATAAATCTGTTTAATTTGTTTACTTGAAGGTGACATGATACATACACATTTCACAGAGAGACAGCGGTGCTGAGGTCGGTAGGGGCCCACAGTCATATTGTGGGGACTCAAATGCAAGTCCCCACAATGTAGATCATTAAATTTAAGGCTTAAGACGTAAGTTAAGAGAGGGGGGGTCGGACTACATATCAAGGATGTAGTCCATGGTGCAGGGGCACAAGTAAATATCACTGTGGGATTTGGCATGTAGTGGTCCTGGTTAATGTTAGGGGAAGTCACCAGGGAATGTGTGTAAGTCAATGCAATGACCCCTTAAGTAATGGAAACAAGTTTGTGTGTGCGTAAAGTGAGAAGAAAAACCAAATGTCCACACAAGTTACTTTATAGTTGCAGAATAGCAATTTATTGAAATACAATTTCATCACAAACTATACAGTGCATTCTTTCTTGTTTCATTTCATTGACATTTTCAACATTCTTTGGTTTCATCAATAGATATTATTTACAAAATGTCCTTTAGTTCAAATTCATAAATATAAATAAATTTTGTACATTCTTTGGTCTCTTGTCTGTTTTTAGTGGTTATTGCAAAGAATGAAACTACTCTTGTATATATCCTTTATGTTGATTCAAAGGTCGACAATATATTGACATTTTTTGTTGTTGAATACAAGTCAATGAAGAGATGACTTAATTTAACTTAACTGTAATGTAATGTTCTCATTCATTTTGGCATATTTCAAAATGTGAAAGTGAGGTGAAATCAGTGTTTTTGGAGTTTGATTGATTATAATCCTTGAGTCTCTGTGTACTTTCACTTGCTACTGAGTCACTAAGTATGAAGGGTAGTGTGACTAGTTTGTATTTCTAGCTGCTTACAAAGTCAAGTGTCTGCCAAGCCTCAAAGCAAAAAAACATGTAAAAGGTTGAGTTTGTTTGTGAGTGACAGAATGGTTTATACAGCCTTTAACACAAATGTGCATCAATCAAGTTTTCTAGAAAAACCTCCTGTACATCACATACACAAAGAAAGACGCAAACACACACACACACACACACACACTCACATGGACAGCACATCTTTAAAGACATACAAAAGTGTGAATTTCCCATTTTAATTTTAAGGTACTGGGTGACTGATCCAGAGCAGATTTTTTTATTCTGCTTGACTGAATTTCACTTGATTTTAGTAGAAAATGTCACAGTCTAGGTAGATCTGCAGAGACCTTTCCATCTTTTGATCATTTTCTGTCCTTACCTTACTTCCTTTCATTCTTTGAGAACACAAATGAAGGAAAACCTGATTTTGACAGTAACTTGGTGGAAGGCTGATTCTTTTTCAGTTAAATAAGTTTGAGTGGATTATTTTCAACATTCAAAACAAGTCGACATAGACAGAAAAAGGATAGTTACTGGTGCATCACTGAAACTCTTGTATTTCAATCATTTACCAAAGTTTGTACCGCCTAACTTACGAAACTGTAATTTGGTTCTTATCTCGGTACATTTGGTATGCAGCATACTGTCTTGATGTGTCAGTAGCGGGACTTGTGGCACATGTCGCAGCGACACGCCTTCGCCGTCAGGATCTCTATTTCGTCATGGTGACGACCTCGAGGGCAGTCCACGCGAACTTTGACCTGAGGGAAGACAAGCCAGAGGACATGAACAAC
Source organism: Siniperca chuatsi (assembly GCF_020085105.1). NCBI lineage: Eukaryota > Metazoa > Chordata > Actinopteri > Centrarchiformes > Sinipercidae > Siniperca > Siniperca chuatsi. The sequence goes on from NC_058063.1 coordinate 8,429,467, forward strand.
TGGCAAAAATGATAAAAAACAAACAAACTAGAGGCTGTAGTTAACCCCTCTTTTCATTTACCACTACACGTCCCTCCCCTCACCTTAGCATCCTTGCTGATGGTGCAGCATCGTGAAGTGGAGGTGATGTTGTGGGTGAAGTTGGAGGCCACCAGCACAGAGTATCGGGACGGGAAGGCGCTGGATTCGCAGTAGCCCACGCAGGCGTAGACCAGGTGGGTGCCTTTACATGTGCCACGACGGTCACTGCGGATGGACACGTTGAAGGCTGGAGAGAAGACCGAGGGATGAGCGAGGGTGAAGGAAGTCGAGCACTATATGTGTGCCAGTGTTCAGCACTTACAGAAATCTGAACAACATGGTTCAATCTATTGTGATACGCTGATATACTCGAGACTGATAATCAAGGTTATTTCTCCACTAGAGTGACTGTTGATGCTGCCGTTCTCAAGATTTCCCACAAACCCCGTTACTTCCTGTCAAAAACAGTCTTCGTTGTGAAAATATGCATATAAGTGGGTGCTGTTTTTGGGGACACTGTGAGTGCATTTTCAAACTGTGTGTGTTACTCACGGTGTAGGTGACACCCTGGGGTGAGGCCTTCGTGGCTCCAACCAATAGGAGAGAAGAGCAGCAGCAGTGACATCACTGGTAGGACCAGCAGGAAGAAATGTGAGGTCATGCACAGCGACATCTGGATGACAGCCTGAAGGGTCCAAACAGAACACCAAAGTATGTAAGCCCTTACTGGAAGACCAGAGAAAATCTGACATTTAACTGTCTTTAAGAGATTTTTTCTGGAAAATAATTCCAACTTCAATGAGTGTAGAGTAAATATATATGGATATGTTTATGACATCATATTACACAACATATAGCTGGTGCTAAATTGGTCAGTGGGAGTAAAAAAACATTAAAGTATTAAATGCTTTAATCCATCTGGGCCAGTAGTTCCCAATCTGGGGTCGAGACCCCTCTAGGGGTCAAGATCCCTCTAGGGGTCAAATCAATAAACATAATAATCTTTGCTTTTGGTCTTGTGAAATACTACAGTACTTTTGAAACGTACTTTTTGGTTGAACTGCTTACAGACATATGCAACCTGTGATGAGGTCATCAGTAGGCATTGCTTGGCTATAAAGTGTCAAAAGGTTGGGAACCAGTGATCTAGGCTGCATAAAAGACCTTAATGAAAAAAACCCAGAAGAAGCGGAGTTTTCGCTCAACCTTTGGTGAGCTTCTGCTGCTGAACTTTCCCGCTTTCCCCAAAGCGTTGCCCAGAGCCCCCTCCTTTATCTACCAAGGTGATTTCCCATCCTGCACGTCTGACTGTGTGTCACTCAGTTGAGTAACAGCTAATGTGAATAAAAACAATACTGTCTTTATCTTTTCAGTCTGCCTCATTTCACAGCTACCTGCTGACACACGTACATGCACAATTTGACTCCTACAAACGTACACGTAGCTGCACATATGGCAGCAGTCCCATAATTAGATACTATACATGAATAAGTCTGTCTTTTTAAATAGAGAAAAGGTGACGGATCCTGTGTTAACCCACGTAAGCATGAACATGTACATATATCGTGCACACGTGCATGCATGAGTGAGTGTCCATGGATGCACGTGCTCATGCCCCCCCTTCACACACACACACACACACACACACACACACACACACACACACTCCAACACGTGTGTAAACAATAAAGTCATGTTTTCCTGCGAATTTGGTGATCCTGACCCTTGACCTCTAAAATGGCAGCTCTTTCCAGCTCCGCTTCCCTCCAACTGGAGCGTTGGGAATTGCCACTGTGGTGATGGTGGAACGGCCCTGGGGACGCCATTAATGCTGCTGGTACGACCAAATTAACGGGTCAGGACTGTGTGTGAGTGTGTGTGAGGCCATTAACCCCGTGTCAGCTGTTGGGGCAGGGGAAATTCCCGGCTTTTTCCTCTTATGTGGGGTTTCCATGCCTGAAGGTTTGGTTTGTCTTTGAGGAAAGTGGGTTGTAATACGCCTAACGAATATATATCTGAGAAAAGTTAAGATCCTTAAAGCCCCATACACACAAACACCATGTCAAATGCTGCCTTTTAAAATAATTTAAAAGTGTGTGAAGAAGGAACTTATGACACAAAGTGGACACACTGCCCATCCTCAGCAGATCACTTCTGCTTCATAAGCTACCTTCAGAACTGAAAGACTGTCATACACCTAAAAGGAACTAAGTTTGAGCATAACCTTTAATTGTTTTCCTGGCAAAACAATTAAAAGTATACAGACATTTGGCAAGTGAGAGGTGGAAATATTTCACTGGAAATCACCCAAATTATCCTCCATTTTTCTAAATTTAACTTACATTGTTTTATCAACTCAGTTTGTTCCAGGTGCTGACCTTGAAGTTGCAGTAGACCATTTTATTTTATATAAAAACCATAAAATCGCTGTTATATAGACATAGTTTGGACCATTATACACCAGCGCAATCAGCCTTTTTGCAATGTCAAGGACCTAAAACTTCTACTAATTCTACTTAATACCGACTAATGCCAATAGGGTGCAATTTAATACAGTCTTTTAAAGTAGCATCACATTATCTGTGCAAGGTAAAAGGTGTGCAGGAAAATACATTTAATAAATTGTATTTATTTAATAAAATCACCAGACTCAAAGGAAACACATTTTGTCTCACCTGTCACTGTCATGTCATGTTCCAGTATGATCCATTTTCTTTTTAAAGAATAATCTATATTAGTCCAGCATCTAAATAACAATAATTTTACAAATATGCATATTGTCATGAAAGTAGCAGCTGTCAGCTGAGTAGTTTCAAAATAATAGTAGTTTCTAAACACAACAAAACTTACTTTCTGTTCTTAATATGGGCAATGTACCCACTTGCAAAATGTGGTAATATTTTTGAAACATTAAGAGCAAAAGTTATTAATTTAAACATACATGTAAGAATCAGAAAGTAAAGAAGTGTGAAATATAAGGAGAGCTAAAAGGGTTAAAGATGCATTTCCCCCAAATTTACAACTTAATGTGACTTGTGGAATTCTCTTCATATACAAACAATACTCAAAAATATATAAGAAAGCAACAATCGCAAGCCCACAGCCTAAATGTCACAATCACAAGATTTAAAGGTCTGTTCCACCAACATTAGGTCTCTTACCTGAAGACGTAGAGCAGTGAGTGCAACTTCTCGAGTGCAGAGCAGGTGTGTCGACTGACAGGTGTGTGTCTGAGTGTGTCTCTTCTGAGCCTCATGCATGGATATAAGTAACACAGGTATGAGCGAAGGCACTTATAGCTCTGGACACACCCACAATTAGAGAGCTGAGTGTGAAGTTTTTTCTTTTTTCTTTTCTACAGGTTCTCTTTCTTCTCCACTCCGTCTACCTGCACAAAAAAACCCACAACCCTGTGAAATTCTCTAAAAAAATATTAAAATCGCCTTAAACTTCTTTCTTGAACGTCTTCCTCGTGGAGTGTGTTGCCATCTCTCTGTCCCTCCACCCTCCCCCTCCTCGCTCTCTGTTTTAAACCTTTAGGGGGGCTGCTGCTGTGACACAGAGGAAAACTAGATAGGTTTTCCATCAACGCACCACCACGATAGTAAGAACACACACAGCTTTACCTCACACGCGTGCACAGAGACGCACACTCGGGCTGCACACACACACACACACACAAAAGCACAGTTGTATGCATGCATGCACGCAAAATCACACAAAAAATAATATTCTAGGCCTCAGCTGCCAGTTGATACACACTACAAGTGAACTAATAAATACACTGAAAGAGAGACCTCACACACACACACACAGTCTGCCTGGGTTTTCCATTTGTGGCTGCAGGAAGAAGGGCAGGGTCGGGTCAGAAGATATTGTTGGTTTGGGCCAACTGTGTGTGTGGCACATGATGGGTATATTGTGGGGAACGCCTGGCTCTGCTTCTCGTCTTCCTTGTCTTGAACAGAGGAAATCAGCTTAGCAACCACCCCGTCCAAACTCCAGCGGGTAAATTAATAGACTCTTAGATTCATTGTTGGACATTTGCAGCAGTATCTGGCCACTTCAGTGACATGTCACAAAGGTCGCAAACCGCCAGATTAGACCACAGAAGACTGCGTATAGCTCTTTAAAAGTGCTGCCAAAGACCCAAAATGGGTGTCCTTTGTTCTCTGTTGGTGAGAATCCACAAGAAACTGAAGGAACAAATGTCTTACTTGCTGGAACAGAGATAAACTTTTTTTCCCCTTCAATGTCTTTGGTTTTCAATGAGTTTTTCCATGTCTTCCTGGAGAGTTTGGGCTGGGTTGGGAATCGCGACTATGTAAAGCTCACCGAGACACTATGGCTCACTGATAATGGGACATAAAAATAAACGACTTGTCCTTAAAAAGCTATCTTTGTCTTTGACAGAACTTGATCACCTGCCAGTGATTCAAGGAGAAGTGATTCAAGAAGTCGAGGAACTCACTAAATGATAAAACTCACTGGAGGTGAACCAGTGTGCGTGATTCAAACTCACATTTTGTATTAACTTACTATACTTTGGTTGGATCTCAGATGTTAAAATCATCATCATTTCATTGTATTCACAGGACAGCTGGAGACTATTGGTTCAGAAATACAAACTGTAGATGTTCGTTATGACCTTTGATCAACTGCAATGACAAAAGGAGGAACAGCACTGTAATATGAATGAATGACATTTTTATTATTGTGTCATGCATATAACTGTGCCCAGGCCGCATGGGGCTTTCAAGACACCATAAATTCATACAAGCTAGGACCAGAGTGCATATAGCAGAGCTATACATTTCCAAACAACAGAGAAAGTCCAAAAATAGAAAAAAATCGATTGAAAGAATATTTCAAACTATTTCCATAATAAATCAACTTGTTTCTAGAGTTCTTTTCTAGAAATGAGCGAGAACAGTGATAATAAGGCAGGTCACTGCACTAGCATCAATAAAAAAAAAAAAACTACTTGATTTGAGTTATGTTAAGTCGCTTTGGAAAAAGGTCGGATTATTCTAACTGTGCTGGCAGATTTTTTCACTTGTTTTAAGAAAACCAAACTTTTAGGACAGACAAAGACTTATTGTCAACAAATTTAATTAAAATAACAAAACATGCAATGAATTTCTCCCACTAACTAATATTGCCTTTGTAGCCAAAGCCTGATACTGCTGAAAATAATGAAAGAGCAGGAAAGTCAGAAAGTATTGAGAAAGACTAATGAATTGTTGGTTTTGATCTTTTAATGGAATTTGTTGACAATAAGAAAAATATAGAATCACACCAACCTTATCCTTTTAACCCTCTTTGCGCCACAGTAAGAACCATAGTTGGAGAGAAATTAACGCTCATACGCGCATTTTTGTTAATACACATTTCGTTCTGACGGCAGGTAACGGTATAACGGCAAAACGATTCTACTTTTTTAGAAAGAACAGGTTGTAGTGCTCACTTAATCAGTGATTCAGGATAGATGCTTTGGCTTCCAGTGCTGCACACGCACACACATTCTCACTCTTACATGCTCACACATACACACCTCCTAAGGAAAACACAATTATCATCTTATGGCCCCTCTACCCCAAACATTCCCAATCTAGTTATGTCAATGGAAAACGGAATGTGTGATATCATCACCTAAACCCCCCACCTACATGCACACAAACACACAAAACTATTAGTGTGTTGACTGTAAGTTGCACCGACGGCCGCAGTGTGTTTCTTCGTTTCTTCTGATTCCATACCAACCAGAGAGAGAGAGAGAGAGAGAGAGAGACTATATATCTGAATGGCCCACAGCACCTCATCAGGAGAGAGTTAGACGTGAATGAACTTTGTTAAACTGGAGACTCGCTTGTCGCTGAAATGCACACACACACACACACACACACACACACACACACACACACACACACATTTCTCCAGTGTGACTCAGCGGGGTGACTGATGTTTGTATCGCTCAGTGGCCCCGTCGCTCTCGGCTGCCGTGGAAACCGTGGCGTCTTGAATAACTATAATATCATTAATGTGTCCGCTTCCACTTCTGCCCTGTTATTTTAATCTCAGTGTGTATGTGTGTGTGTATGTACGTACATCTGCGTGTGTGTGTGTGAATGAAAGTATATGGTCTATGTGTGTGTCTGTATAGCAATGTATGATGTGTGTGTGTGCTGAATTGCAATTGGGGTTGATACAACTGTGTGTGTCTGTTATTGTAAGTGTGTGTGTGTGTATCATTATGTCTGACAGGATATTGTGTGTGTGGTCAAAGTGTGTAAGTAGATGTGAGTGTAAGATAAATGATGTGTGTGTTATTTTGGGCTCTATGACAATATAAGGAGAGGATTAGGCAAAGTTTTCCTGTTTCTAAGATGATGTTTTAGTCCAGTTGACCTATTTCCCCCATACATAAACACACACATGCAAGCATGGATACGTGCATGCAGGCGCACACACGCACACACGTTCGATTCATAAGGTTAATCAATAACCAGATTTTTTTGGTTATGTTTTTTTGCATATTTGCGACAGGTGACAAACATCAGCTCTAAATATGCTATTGTTTGTGTGTGTGTGTGTGCACAGATAGAACATTTAACTAATTTAGATTGACAGGAGGAAAGTGGAGTTTCCACAAGGTGATACTCACTGAAGCTCAAGGTGTGCACTTATGTGGACACACACACACACACACACACACACACACACACACACAAACACACACACACAAACAAGGGAGTGGAAATATTAAGAAAGAGTCGGCATTGTCTACAACATTTCCCAGAATAAAGCCTTGGAAGACGTGGGATGTAAAAAAGTTTTACCATTGTACAGCATGGGGTCACAGATCATGAACGCAAAGCTAAATGTAGCAGAATTTAAGATGGGAAACTGAGAAATGAAACACACTGCTATTTTGTTGGTATTCGAGGGGGGAAAAACTAATGAAAGTAGATCCAGAAGAAACAATATCAACATCTATGAATTCACAGAAGATGCAGGAGGAAGGCCAGTCTCTGATTCTGTGGTAAGAAGAGAACTATACAGTAAGAAAAAAAGAGAAGATCCAGTTATTGCATGTGATGCTATGAAAACAATAATGTGAGGCAAACTAATCAAGGTCTCCATCCATAATGGAACAATATAAAACAACATAAAATCACAAAAACAACCAGGAATGGAATATGAAGAAGTAACAATATTTATTTGCTCATGGTATCAATAAAGAGCTACACCAAAAAGCTGACAGACCCTCCAACTCTGTGGCAATAGTTTTGAAATAAATTAATGTAATGGGAAATCTAACATATATGTTAAGAGAACAAAAGAAGAAATATCAGCAAAATGGAAAAAACACTCTAATAGACACTAAAAGATAAAAAAACAGATCTATGAAATACTGTTCCTGAAGAAACCAAAACACTTTTTTATGTTCGCACTGCAGAACCTTAACCAAACAAACCCCAGTGAGTTTCCACTACTGGAACCAGTAAAACCGTCTCTCTGCCACAACTCTCAGGGGTCTCTGAAGAGCAAGGAGAAGGGGAAGATTTGGCTGCAAAGAGAGAGACAGACACTTTCACAGTTTGTTCTCAACAACAAACTGTGCGTAGGATTAATGCAACTGTGGGCTTGTCCCATAAAGCTGCTACTGTATATCATTATTACCATAAAAAGACTACATTTGTAAGATTGTTTGGCATGCTCTTTCAATGCGGAGATACTTTTGTCAGTCTTTTATGTGCCTAAGGACATCTGGCGTCTCAGCTTGTCTCAACAGACACAGGAATATTGTAATTTCTGTGCTTATAATAGCTGGATTTCCCCGATCCATTTTAATCTTTGACAACTTTATTCTTTCAGATGTAAAGTACCAATTAGCTCTTGTTTCTCCTGTGGGTGTAAAAGTCAATCAGATCTACAAATAAGACAGTGACATCACTATCATCTCCACAAATATGAATCTTACCCTTGCTGTGTGCAGATTTACTGATCTGTTGTTAGGTTCATTTGACAGCTTTTACTTGTGGCATGCTAGCGAGATACTGTTTACTGTTGGTGTGGCTGCTCTGAACCTGGCTCCTAAGGTCGAAAGTGTACCTTCTCACTGCCCACTGTGCCGTCATACCAACCTGGCCAGCCGAGTCAGAATTCCTGGCTTCACAGGTGTCCCAGGGACAGAGTCTGCATTGTCTCCTTCCTCATCACCCTCTCTCATGTCCTGTGTTGTCCCAGGATGCACTTCACCCGGAGTCCCACTTCCTCTTACTGTGTTGACACCTGATTTCTGCTGGGGTTCGTCAAACCTCTTGGTCCCTTTCTGTGGGAGAGGATGAGAAGAAATTTAAATAAAATAGAACAGAATATGAAATCTTTTTTTTTACAGTAATACAAATGTAATTGAACTGACCGTCCGCTAACCCCTCCCACCGAACAGCAACTGTCCAATCATAGCTTTGCAAATATGACTACTGTAGCTTTGGATTTCTCCACATGTTAAAGCAGTGTGCATGGGGCTGTAGTAAGAGCAATACTCCATATAAAAAGAGTTTGGAGAGTCGTGTCTTTTACAGGAGCAAAAGTGTAAGGAACGGGTTAAACAATGTTTATCTGCTGTAACGTAAGCCGCTAACGTTAGCATGCCCGGTTAATTAGCTTACTAACAATAGTAGTAACCTAGCCTTAGCATATGATTAGCTAACTAGATTATTATATGAAGTTCCAGTGTACTTTAGAAATAGCAATGTTTAGTTGCGTGGCAACCAGTGTAGCACAGCTCCCAGGTGCTATCTTAGCATAGACTGTATATAAAGATGGACGACGTGTCTCCACTTCCTCCCCCTGTACAAAAATGAAGCCAAAATATCCCGGATACAGGCGATGCCATTTTGCACTGGTGAGGTCATTTGGAGCCAGAGTCTGCGAGTAGTGATTGGGGTTGGAGCCGCAATATCAAGGTAAAATTTATTTGACGTGTACCATGTCCCATCTGCTAACACAGAGGGGACGATCATGTTGTTTTTGGCTTCATTTTTGGAGAGCTGTCATGTCGTCCATCTTTATATACAGGCTATGGGTGCTACTCAAGCCCCCAGGCAGTGCGCCAGGATTGGAAGCCAATTTGACATAGTGGCCAACCCGTGTAATTACAACTTCTGGGTCCGTCACATGATGCACACTGGCCCAAAAATACTTTTTACAATAGACTTACATTGTAAAAGAAGCGGCAGTATACGGTGGATAAATTTTTTTGAGCGTCACAATCCCCGCGAAATTACTTGTTTCACTATTAAAATTTGATCCATTCAGTCCGATAACATTTGGCCGCGCGATTAAATAATTTTATCCCCATTCAAGTTAGCAGAGGGCTAAACTGGAAGTTAGCCGGCTCGGCCAGCAGAGTCTCTAGTGCGCTCGCTCTATGGGCCGCACAATGCGGAAGTGTATGCCGAAGATCCGAGTAGGGTATCTCTGCAGACTGGAGACTTTGAATGGGGTAACTGTTAATCATTTTTTATTTGGCCAATCAGAGGCTTATAATCCTCTGTCAGTCAAAAACTAATTTAACCAATACGCCACCTGAACCAGTTGTCAATCAGTTTTTAATTCGGCTAATCATCTTTCTCATAGAAGAAGGGGGAGGTTCGACACAAAGAAGCAAACTTACCTTGTTTCTCAATGTTTAGATCCGAAATTTTCAGCTCTAGTCAAAGGATCAAAGTATCAACAGACAACAACGTTTTTAATGAACATTTTAAAGTGGAGGTAGAGAACTTTTGATCATAACAGAATATAGTAACTTTCACCACTGCTCATTTTAGAAATTACACATTGTAAGTTTATTAGAGACGCTGGCGGCTAATGAGCTATCATCATGGCTGTATGCAGTAAACTGCAAGCTAATGTTAGCTAACTCGCTAACCTCTATGGGAATTTACAGTAGTAAGCAAATAGGCTAGAAAAGCGTTGGAAACCGGAAATGCAGTAGTGCCCTTGCCTAATGAACGACGGAACAAACTTTTAAATTAGGCCTTGTAGATCTAATATGAGTGAAAATTCGGCAACTGGACTGCTTATTTCTCGTCTCAAATTTGTTCAGAAACAGATTTTGGTGGACTACTAAGGTGAAATAAGTGAAAGTTTACGTAGCCTACTTCATACAACATAACCCTACTACGCATGCTCAAACCCCATCGGCTCACAGAACAAGTGGCCTCAGGAGGGAGCACTGCAGTTGGATCCTTCTCCCACCGGACATGATCCTGGGAAAATGAAGGCTTGCTAGCTAATGCTGGAAGCCAGAAACAAACATTGTCTGTTTGATAATCTAATCAAAGAACACGTTTTCTTGCGGTGGCCTTTCTAAAATGAGCAGTGGTTACTATATTCTGTTATGATCAAGGAGTCCGCCCCCCTTATAATACTGTGAAGTGATTTGCTGAATTAAAAAGTGATTGACAACTGGTTCAGGCAGCGTATTGGTGAAATTCAGTTTTTGACTGACAGTGGATTTTAAGCCTCTGATTGGCCAAATAAAAAATGACTGACAGTTACCACACCCTCTGAGAGTCTCCAGTCTGCAGAGATACAAACTTAGCTAATTTTATTATTTTTTATTATTATTATTTATTTTTTTAACCAGGAAGTTGAAATGTTTTGGCTTCATGCGCCACTGAGCAGCTTTCATAGGAATGAATGGAGCCCTGTCTGTGAAGCTGTATCCAGTTCTGTTTATACATCCATGGTTTTACTAAAAGTTTAGGGTAATGTTATCAACTCTGTCGTGCTCTGTATTGGATTTGGGGAAGGTGGCACGATGACTGCCAAACTCATCAGTTTGTCCAGTTTGATATAAATTTTTTTCTTTACTGTACCAAAATATTAGGTAGCTAATTAGCTAACTAGCTCCATCCTACAATACAAGAGAAATGCTGCTGCTTTATTTCCATGTGTTCATCGTAGATCATAAACTTTGGATGCTGACTATTTACCTGGGACCAGTAAGCTTTAGCATTAGTCTTTTCTGCATCATTATACAGCACTTAGTTCGCTTGATATTATGTACGTAGCCATCAAATTAATATTTAAGACTTGTTTGCAAGTTTCTCATTTTCATACGAGTTAGCCAAAAACATTAAAAACTCAGCCGAAGACAGAGTTTCCAACCAACTCATGGAGTTGATGTTAGTTAGTTAGCTAGCTAATAAAATATGCTAAGGACAGTTTTCATTTCAACCAGTAAAATTGATGCTCGGTGACTATGAGAAGCCTGCTTTCGTCCACTTCCGTCTGAAGTGGACCCACTGTTAGCACGAATTTTGAGTGGTAAATCTGCCACTGTTATCACTGTTAACTGCATACGTGCCTTGCTAGAATGGAAAACTTGACAGGCCTAGCAACAATGACTATGAGTGGTGGGGCTTAGCCAATGGCAAATTGGATTCTTCTATTTGCCTCAGTGTCAAAGATTTGAATGGAATTCCTTATAATAAAAATGGACATTTGAAAACCCAATATTTTTTCTTCGTCTTTTGACTACACTTCTCTTGAATTTGTTTGTGCAATCAGAACCTATGCTTAATGATCACCTTCATTGTTCAAACTTAATCCTTTTTAAAGCTGGTAGACTTGTATTGGCACTTCCTTCTCAGAAAATAAATACCTCAATGGGCTGACATAATTAGTTTAAATCATTTTTTCCACTTGAAACAAATGTGAGGGGAAAAAGCAAAGCTAAAGAAGAGGTAGAAAAAAAGTCAGAGTGGACCAATGTAAAAAAATCCACAGGATTAGATGAGATGAAAGGCCATGGAGGAAAAGAGAGTGGGGTGGAGGGTAATTTTGGGACTAAGTTGCTAATCAATCTGAAGCACATCACCTGAAATACACACTCTCTCACATACACACAATTACATAGAAACACGTACACTCTCTGTCTGACGTAATACTATTATTAACCTTAATCACACTTGTTATCCTACCTGTCTGCGCTAATGTTAGCCTGGGGCAACAATAAAGACAACAATAAAGTGTGTGTGTTTATAGATGTGGTAGAGAGGAAACGAAAGGGTGGGATGAGATTGAAATTGGAAGATGAATTGTTGGAATCAATTAATTCTAAACAACTGTGGGCTGATTTATTTGACATTTGAGAGAGTGACAAATCAGGTAACCAGTTAAATGTGATGAGTGAAAGACTGAACTGAATTAATAAAAGAAAAGAATCACCTTGTCAGCAAGTCCTGGATCTTCCTTGACCTCTCTCCCTGAATGTGCATTGTCCACATGCAGCCCGCTGAAAGTTGGATACAACAAAGTTTATTCTTACATTAACAGAACAATTACTGCGTAAATTCTTTGAAAGTGTGGTCACATAAAACATGAGGAACTTTTTACTTTAAAATGAAGTTTTGTTCTTGATTTGTATGTTTATGTAATAGTCATCACAGAACCAGAATACCCAATACACATATAGAATACACATTAAATGAACAAGGCTGCTCTGTTGGAAATGGAAAGAGTAACGCAAGATAAAGAATGAGAGGACCATGCTTGATGATCTCAATTTCTGCCATTAAGCTTTGTGTCTAACTTTTGTTCATCTGTCATTTAATTTGTCACAGAATTTTAACAGAATTTGTGTATCAAAATAATATAAATTATTATATAGGAGAAGAAAATGATGCCATACAATGAAAATCAGTGCTTATCTGTCAATGTCCCTGTTTTGTATTTAAATTTGTGGGTGTCATGCCTCATAGTGCATGCCTCCAAAGGCCTTTAGTTACATGTTAGTTAATTAAAATGAATTATTTTGCAGACAACACCAACAATCGTCTCTTTGATGCTCTTTGTTGACAAGTGTGATTGCATGACTGTTACAACAGGTTGTTGTATTTTAATTTAAGAGGTGTAGGAAAATATGCACCTTATCAAATGCATCACCTTCATTTAGCAGACACTTTTTGCCAAAGTGACTTACAAGAAGTGCATTCAGCCTACATAGGAGCAAGAACTAGATGTCGTCAAAAATATTTATAATCTGACAGCGCTGACAGACAGAAGAAATTGCATAGGCCGACCAGTGGCTTAAATATTTTTGCATTCAATTGACTTGAATGAGCTACAGCTGCAGAGGGCCATTTAAATTCAGCAACAGGCTACAGCCCTCAGAGCTTCAGCTTCACAGATCTAAAAGGCATAGTGGTGCAGACCATCAGGCTGAAGGTCTGTGAGAAGGAAAAGAAAAGTTACACAACAGAACCAAATACTCCACAGAAAAGGGCCCTGAGCACCAAGGTTGCAGACAAATATGAGACAAAGATATGCAGCTTCAGTCTCTGGATAATGAGAACACTGCAGAAGAGGCCTGACAAAGTGGGAAAATATTAGAGCAAACTCTACTAAGAAGAAAGAAGAAGGCAGCGGAGATGTTTCTGGCTCAGCAGGAGCCAGAAAGTGCAGACAAGCACGAGGTCATGGTTGTCCTGACCCAGGCTGGGCACCAACTGTCTCCTCAGGCCTCTACATGAGAGCCAACAGACCCTCAAGGAGAAAGAGAAAGAGTGGACCAAGAGCAGGACTAACATGTGGGCAAGATTTCTCTTCTGGAGAAGAAGTCCAAAAGTCCAAAAGGGCTAGACTTTTGCAGAGTAGAACAATCAATGCCCTGATCCTGATTGGGAAGGAAAGAAAGTAGAAAAGGAAGATGGAAAAATTTGTCTAAAAAAAAAGAGAAAGAAATAGTGTTGAGAGAAAATATACAAGCTGTCATTTTTTGTCCGTTCTACGTCCACACTTGTTCTTTGAAACTCATTATTTTCTGTTCCCATTTTTCCAGCAAGTTTAACACAAAAACAAACCATCTGTCTCTCCAGGGCAACATGTAGACACACACACACACACACACACACACACACACACACACACACACACACACACCGCAGTATGTAGGAAGACCCTGAGAGTAGAAAGGACACATACTGCTGCCAGTGTGTGTGAACTTGTACCTCTGTGTGTTTATGTGTAGCACCTTTGTAAGGACATGTAAGTGTAATGGTCAATGTGGTGAATATAATTCAGTGAGAATTGCTCACTGAAACTTGATTTCCTGTGAACTGGTAATGATGCTTGAGGCCCTGCTGTTTGCAGGATGTTTACACAGTTTGTGCATCTGAGTGTGTGTTCCTCAAGTTAAAAAAATGAGACAATTCTGTTTATACAAGTTAAATACAAACTAGGTGGAGGGCAAGACCTTGTTTGTGTGTGTGTGTGTGTGTGTGCATTTTAAATAATAATTTTCGCCCCACTGATCTGACTGTCAGTGTGATTGAGGTGGCGCCCGTTCGCCTCTTGTCTGTTTCATAACTGCAAGAATCACTGGAGCATGTGTGTGTGTGTGTGTGTGTGTGTGTGTGTGTGTGCATGTGCGAAACAGGGCAGTTGTCAGAATGGATGTCTTAGTGATTTTATGAATAAGAACACTTACTTTCATCTCTACACTATGTGTATACAGATGTGTGTGGACGTGTATGATGCTAGAGTGAACAAGCTTCCTATTATTCCACCCATCATCTTCGGCACATTATCCACATCACCACCCTTACAGCAATACATACTGTTCACACTGAAGAGGAATAAAGAAAATAATCAATGCCAGCTTGGCAAATCAATTTACCCATGCCTACTTTTGTCAATATACATTACAGCACACTGTAATCTATGGTGAAGTCAATAATGCCTACTGTATTTCTACTCTCACAAAAATTGACCTATCACAGTTTTATCATTAGTGCTGTGATGATACAAAGACAGTTTTTGTAATTCTTACATTATATATTGCTGAGAGAGAGGGCTTTATGTGTCCTACACTTGATTATCTCAGAGCCTATCCAGAGACTTCATTTAGCAACCTCTCTGTTTGGCTGAATGTTGTGGTTTTAGAGTAGAAAGTAAGAGTGGGTGATATGGATAAAATCCTCTATCATGGTATATATATTATACTGTACAATTTATATATATTGTGATATTGTACATTTTCTGCAAAATCAATGGAGCAACTTTATGGATACAATAACCAGATAGGAATGTCTGTTTTTGATGTTTTTGATGCAAAAACAATACAAAAATCCACTTTTGTCATAGAACAGTCCTGTTCATTGATTTACAACACATGCCCACAATGGCCTTATACACACAGATATTAAATGGATAGCTACCGTAAGTATAAATGGTATGGGGAAATCTTTGACAGTTGGCAAATTTATATTGTCTAATGATGAACATAGTCATATCACCAAACTCTAGTAGAGAAAATGGCTTACAGATTAGCTCTACAGTAGTAAAGAGAGCTCTCACCCAACCATAGAAACCTTGCTTTCAGCCTCCAAGTCATTGATTAAGTCCTTTATTATGGCCTCCTCTAGTGGTGAATCTCTTTTACAGCGCTTTGACTGTGGCTCACAAACAGAGGGGAATCGCTGTGCAACCACTTTCTCCTAGAAAACACACATTAGCGTACTGTATATGATACATGGCATGAGGTGGATACTATATAATTTATACACAACTGTAGGTGTACAACATAAAACAATCCAATATAACAGCCCTGCAACAAATTGCAGCTTTGTGAAGTTGGTAATGTTCAGTTCTTATTGACACTGTCAGAGAGGTGTTGATTCAACTCTATAATAATGTCTGGCACCGCATTCTGGGGTGTTGTTGTATTGCACAGTTCTATATTGTAGTATTTATCTCCACAACACTGGACATAGTGTACACACACACACACACAACCACACACACACTAGCCTGTATTGTCATTGTGAGAATGTGAGTAACATAACAACAACTCACTGGGTTCAACTTCTCCTCTGCTTGCTTTTCTGAAACAAGATAAATACATGTGAGACATCAACATGCCTGAATAGTACGTCAATAAGTATATTGGGTTGATTGAGCACATAAGGTACCTGCACATTACCACTTTTCAGTGCGGGAGAGTGGTCAGGCCAATAGAGCCTATATAGCCCTGACACATGACACTATCCAAGGTTACAAAATCTGTAACATTAATTACTACAGTATGTGTCACTGTTACTGTTGCACCATATCTCTCTCTTGATGCACAATCAGTTCAATAACAAATGTGCATGTCTTTGTACTGGTAACATGTAATGCTTTGCAAGTACAGGATGTATTTTGTGAATACTCTGTGTCATCACAGCAACTGGATAAGATGTGAGTTTTTGCACATGTGTGTTCATCCTCACCATTCAGCACGTTTTTCTCCAGGTAGAGCATAAGAATAAACGGGTAGGCTCTCAGCTTCCTCTCACCATATTTGCACATCACCTTAGACACTCCCTCCCAACGCTTCTTATCTGGTAGCTACAGTTAAGAAAATACAGTGAACTTCTAGAAAAAAGGCATTTAGCAAATAGACTATCAGTAGCTGTAATCTTTGCTCTGTATTTTTGCAGTATAGCAATTTAAAAGTAATACACATAGCTGCTACAGTACCATCTACTAAAACACGAGCATGCACTATAGTGATCTCAACACTGAATATTAGTTGTGACCCTCATTCCATTGGGTCCCCACTTTGTCTTATTCCCTGTTACTCTTTACAGTTTGCTACATAAAACACAGACATGCAACAAGTCTCACATAAGATGTAAAAGCACTGTCAATGAAAGCTGGTGACAAACTTCCACATCTGCATGACCTCATCCCCATGTATCACTGTAACGAAGGCTGGAAGTGTGGTGGAGAGATATACAGTATTGATATGGGGATGATTAGTGGAATAGGTAGCTGGCAGACAAACAGATACACTAATGGATGAATAAACTGATGAACTCACTGTAAAGGATACAAGGGAAGACAACAAAGTGGGCACTAGAGAAGGGTTGAAGACTGTCCAGGTTGCCGAGAACAGTTCTGATAATTTCCTGAAAACAGAGAAGAGAAAGAAAGAGAGAGAGAGAGTTAAAGCGAGGGAAATAACATAGACAATTAATTTGATTAAGAGTAGAATTCTGACAGAGCGACTAAGCAGGCGAGCGGCATCCATAATTACCTCCAGTTCCTGATTGAAGCAGTTTCCTCCCATAACCTCATCTCCACTGATAAAATATATTATACACATTATAATATGTTCACAACACATTTGTAAAAGATGATATACAGTATAAGCAGTTCAAGTTTTGGTAACTTTTTTCAAATGCTGTAAAGCTGATTACAGTATAAGGCATTGTATACATCAGTGAATGCCTTAAAGGGCTTTGACTGTTGAGCACAAATGTCAAACGGTAAGAAGATATAACGCTGGAATGCTGCTGAGCCGTGAGTGTCAAAAAATATTAGGTATAGTTTAAATATAAAGAGTCTTCTTCACTCACAAGGAAAAACGGCTTTAAGGCATTTTAGGACTCTTATTGTAGGATGTTATCCCTGAATAAAGGCAGACAGATCCTGTGGGGCCTTTTTTTTGCAGATGAAATGTCAAGAAAAACTTAGGTAACCCACATCAGAACATGTACTAGTAGGCAGTAGCGTTGGAGTTAAAATGGAGAAAACAGATCAATGTTTCATCTCTTGCCTGAAGCTCAGCCGTCTCCCAAACTGCTTTAGAGACTGAAGAACATTTTGCAGTACTTTGAAGAATTGAATCTTCAGGAGAAAAAGGGAAGCGAAGAATGGAAGGAACCTATGAGTGGATGCAGCATCGATCAATAGTCTTTCTCTTGCTGGTATGTTTGAGCTTATGGATTTTGAGCTTGTGCTGTTTTGCTCTGCTTTCAAGAAATTAAAAGTGAAAAAGAGAAGGAACTAATAATGGCAAACACATTTAAAGAATGCCAGAAAAAGAATTACTCACGTCTGTAGTTGCTCTAATGCAGAGCCTAGTCTCTGTTTTAAGTTTGGTCTCAAAATACTTTTTTCTCAAGCTATTTTTTGTATTTTCTTGTAGGTTCTTCATTTGGAATGGTCTCAGGTTTGGCCACAGGTAAAGCACAACCAGCTAAATTATTTCATTTCTGGTTATTTCTAGTCATCTCTAGCTTGGTGTTGGGATGGTACCCTATTTTCTCTGCCACTGTCTATCTTCTCTTTTTCTTGGTTCCCCTTTATCTCAGCCTTCAGTTGAACTAAATTTATCAATGGTCTTGTCTTGCGCTCATATTATACTTCTTGCTCTCACCAAAAGGCAGAACATTGGTGCAAGGAAGAATAGATATTAAGTATAAACATGAGGCTGTGAAGATGTAGGCTAAAGACCAATGTCTATCTTGCCTGTAGCTGCTGCCTCTTCTGATCTTGAACTTGTAGATAAAACTACCAGCTTTGAAGAATCGAGTTTCGGGGACAGGGAAGGAGAAGGCCTGCAGTGGCATGGCTGACCAAAATCATAAAATACACACATTCATTTATTTATTAATTGATGGCCTGTTGGTTCAGAGGGCAACCAACATACAGAATACATGTCAACATCACTGAGGAAAATGTTGAATTGGTTTAGCTTGCTAACTAGGACAAATTTAAGATACAGTAGGCTATAACTAACTGCCTTTACTCATGTAAAAACTGTAGAAATTCTTGGTTCCCTCTCT
Source organism: Siniperca chuatsi (assembly GCF_020085105.1). Lineage (NCBI taxonomy): Eukaryota > Metazoa > Chordata > Actinopteri > Centrarchiformes > Sinipercidae > Siniperca > Siniperca chuatsi. The sequence goes on from NC_058063.1 coordinate 8,448,117, forward strand.
CGCTCTCTCTCTCTTAATATTACCGTGTCTAGAGAAAATGGCGAACATGAAATTTGTAGGTCATCCAGCAAGCTTCACATCCACATCCCTCCAGCAGTCAACAGTTAAAACTGTGATGATCGTCAATCACACTCTTGACTCGCCTCGAGATTCGCTGAACAGGGCGAATTCCCGCCTTCCGGTCGCTATGCCTTCTTTGATTAGCTAGATCTTCTTCCAATCAGCGGCGTCAGAGAAGGCGTCACTATGGTGACGGGTGACACCGCCAAAACTGTCACATGACTGTCAGCGGACCACGTGTAGCGGAAAGGAGTAGTTGTAAAAATTCCTCTCTGTATATCGGTTAAAGTTAGAAGTGGTTACGGTCTCCCTTTTTTACTCGTGGCATTTCCTTTCACACTTTTCCTTTAGTATGTGAATAGGCGACAGGTCGATGCCTATTTATGCGATCTCCCTCAAAATAATTCAACTGAAAGGGTCCAAAAGGTGAGATAAAAATATTTATCTTTAACAGTGGCATCTTATTCAGTGGCGTTCCAACCCAATTCACTACATTGTGATGTAACAACGGTGACGTTTCTACGTCTTAATGAATACTGCGTCATCATAGATGTCACATTCCAATGTTATAACATTGCATCATTGTAGCAAAGTTTGTGCTCATATATTGTGACGTTTTGTTTTTTGTAACAATGCTACATAGCTTTGTGACGGTACAACGTTCTAACACTGCCACCAGCCACGTATTGACGTTCCAACCTTGTGAAAATACGTATCATACAAGGGCAACCTCCGGAGCTGAAAAATGAAGCCAACGCGGAAGTGCCAAAAACTGCAGTTCCTCGAATGGCCACTTGAGGCTGGCGGAAGTAAACATGTTTACAGCCTGGTACAAAAACAGATTTGGTCTCTATAGCTAATTTCCCTGCTCATGACAATTTTTATATAACTCATCCATTTAAATTATACTAAGGCTTAAAGTTGTGCATAATTAAGGGAGTGGCTGCTTTGAGTGGCAGGTGGGTACCTTCACAGATGGCTAGCCCAGCAACCAGGCTTCATATGGCCACCTCAGCTCCACCCACGCTCCATCCATCCATCCATTTTTGGATTAACCGGGAGTTAGGCGGAGTCAGGCACTGCCAAGATGGTGACGGCTGGAGCCACCACTTTGAGCTTCACAATGGCTCATCAGAAACCTACGGGTGACGTCACGGAGACTACACCCATGTTTTATACACTCTATGGTATCATACTTTGTACTCACTCATGTTTGTACTCACTGTCACACACACTGCCACATTATACACCTAGCAGCATTGTGATGTGTCCTTAAAGGAATAGTCAGCGATTCTGGAGAAAGATTGTTGATATTTGAAGTCACCAGTCAAACAAATACACCCCTCCCTTCAGTGCTCCTTCAGAAGCTCAGCCCCCCCAAATTCATGGACGTGCATTGCCAAGGCAGTGAAACTAACAGCAGAAACAAAACAAACAAAAGAGAAATATGACGGAATCCAGAGCGTCTGTTGCCTGAGGGTAGTTAGCCTTAATAAGGGGAAGCAATTTATATCGCAATGAAAATACTGATAATACTGTAGCAAGTGTGACAATAAGCCTGTCAATATTTAAAGGTCCAGTGTGTAACATTTAGGAGGAGCTGTTGGCAGAAATGGAATAAGAATCGTTGTGTTTTCATTACTTTAGAATGAGCCGTTTTTATCTACATAGGGAGCGGGTCCCCTTCCACGGAGGTTGCCAGGTTGCACCGCCATGCTTCTACAGTAGCTCAGAACAGACAAACCAAATGCTGGCTCTAGATTGGGCCGTTTGCGTTTTTCGCGAGTTTTGCCGACACCGTATTTCTCCTACACGCTTGGAAGGGGAGGGTGATGCGAGCGGTATTCAAATGATTGCAAACTGCAATTTCTCCGCTAGATGCCACTAAATCCTACACACTGGACCTTTAAAGGTATAGGTGTTGAAGCCAAATACTTATCTAAGCCAAAGTCTAAGACTGAGGAGTAGCTTAGCCTATGTATCGTAACATTATCGCTAGTAACTTCAACAGTAACTTATACTCTACCATCAATGAAACATGGAGCAACGTTGTTTATTGCAAATTCTAAAAGAACAAGATACAAGAACAAAATAACATGGCAGCTCTTCCATCCATCCATCCATTTTCTACCGCTTAGTCCCGTTAGGGGTCGCGGGTGACTGGAGCCTATCCCAGTGACTGTGGGCCTTAGGCAGGGTACACCCTGGACAGTGGCCAACTCGTCGCAGGGCTAACACAGACACAGACAAGGACAGACAACCATTCACTCTCACATTCATTCAATACCGGCAATTTAGAGTTATCAATTAACCTACACATGCATGTCTTTGGACGGTGGGAGGAAGCCGGAGAACCCGGAGAGAACCCACGGTAACACGGGGAGGACATGGCAGCTCTTCTTTGGCTATATTATGAGCACTGTTAAATTTTACTATCATTTCTGACTCCTCACTGCGTCGGTTTGCTGCTGCCTGGCCTTTTAAACGTTTCAATTTGGAACGTTGATGCTCCGACAGCAAAAGCACTGTTCCCAGTAGTGATGCGCGGGTCGCAGTTAAATCCACGGGGCCTGCGGAAAATCTGCGGATCGGGTGGGCCGGGTCATACAAATGAACATTCGCGTCTTCCCCTTAAGAGAGATGCTGTGCACATTTACGCATGAGGCACGGCGACAGGATCGGTCAGGATCTAAGTTAATTAATGTTCAAAAGGTCACGCACACAGTCCAGGTTCATACAGTGAAATTGTTTGGAGTAAAGCAGCCGTCCTCCTGATAAATCCTGAGCTCCATCAGAGCTATATTTCAGAAGCTAATAGTTTAATTATGTCCCCTCTGTCCTGTCAAGTTTATAACTACAGTTAAGATATTTGCTGTGACATTACTGCGAAACGTTTAAAATGACTGACAGCAGACTCTCTGATCATTAAAGTAAATCGTTAAAGAAAACACTCGTACATCAATACAACACACAATAAAGCAATCACCTGGAAAGCTTGCGCTGCTCAGCATTGCCGGTGCAGGTCTCTAAATCGGAGAAAATGATTAGTTCGGGTGGGTGGCGGGTGGATGATTTATATGTACTTGCAGATTCGGTCACGTCAGAGCCAATCCGAGCATCACCACTGCACACCCACTTGGTGTTTGTTAAAAAATATTTTTATACATTATTTTTTAATCAGACCTGCTATATTTCGGGCGCACCAGTGCGACCAATGAAAATGTTTAGTCGCACATGACAGATTTTTGGTCGCATGTGTGACGGTCGCACCCTGGAGCCCTGAGAGTAATTTAAAAAACCTGCAGAAATCAGCGTAACCTTTCCGCTTCTCCACCCAGTGCAGTACCAGTCCAAATACAACCTTGCGTTAATATTTACTACCTAAGAAAACCTCCAATTTATGTCTCACTCAACTCTCTCTCCCTCTCTAACAGTGTTGGATAGACCTAATAGTCCAAACAGGTACAAAGAAGAAGTGCCTTTCAGATCAGATGTCCTCCTCCTCCACTACCCCTTCTGTCCTCCTAAATACGGGGGTTCAGATGCCCCTCCTGGGTTTGGGGACCTACAAGTTGTCGAGTCCTGAAGATGTCTACCGGGCTGTGGATGCAGCGCTGGTTGCTGGTTATCGGGCCTTTGACAGTGCAGCCGTCTACCGGAATGAATCTGACTTGGGCCGAGCCCTGAAGGAGCTCCTGCCCAAACATGGCTTAACCAGAGAGGATGTATTCATTACCAGGTGATGTATAAAGGCTCATATACCTTCCAAAGCAGCACAGCATGTCAGTAACTAAGTGACCTTTGGGACATTATAGTTCTTAAGGCAGAGTCTTTAGTTCCTGCAATTTATTGGAAATGCATGTCATCTTGAATACAGCTGTATTTGTTTTGTGAAACTAAATATCCTCTTCTTAATTTACTTAAAATGTTTTCTTTATCTGATTGTTGTAGCTGAATAAAATGAACAATACATGTCTATTGGCTTTGGTGTCATACCCACATCACATGATTTTTTCTCTGAGACCATATGGAGGCACTGAATCTCAGTCAAGTTTGATTCTCAAAGGCACAGTGTACCATTCTCAATAATCTCCCCGCCTCCCCCAGTAAGCTGGCTCCCGAGGATCAGGGTGAGAGGGCCATGGAAGGAGCCCTCCACAGCCTGTCTCAGCTGGACTTGGGTTACATTGACCTCTACCTGATCCACTGGCCTGGCACACAGGGCCTGGTAGTGGCTGACCAGCGCAACTCGGGTAAAGAGTTCAGATTAAGTCAACGTTTTCCTTAACGTACCAAAATATCACTGAAAACATAACCATGTATGTATGGCCTGTAGGTACATTTATGTTAAAAATAAATGTAAAGCATTTGAAGTAACTCTGCTTTGGCCAGGTGTACTTAGTCTTTTATAAATAAATACTCCACTAATTAAGAAATAAGATTCAAGCTGTCTTCTCACTTTCCTCCTCCACAACAGTGTTGTACTTAAGTAACACTGATGATGAGGCCTTAATTAATATTTGATTCCAGGCAACCGAGCTCAGAGTTGGGCCACACTGGAGGAGCTGCATGCCCAGGGAAGCTGAAGGCTATAGGAGTGTCCAACTACACACCAGCACACATGAGAGAACTGATGCAGAGCTGCAAAGTCCCTCCTGCAGTGCTACAGGTATAATGCATGAGTGAAAGGAGGATAGATAACATATAATGTACATAATAGTACAGAAATACAAAAAAGCACAAACACTTTTTTCCCTTCAGGTAGAGTTTCACCCACGGCTGTGCCAGACAGAGCTGAGGAGTGTGTGCGAGGAGTATGGAGTGTGTTTTCAAGCCTACTCCTCATTAGGGAAAGGAGCGCTGGTCACTGACCCTGTGGTCGTGGAGGTGGCAAAGAACTGTGAACGCACACCTGCACAGGTAAACACACACACAAAGCATCTTGATTAAATGTGTTTTAGGGCCAGCCTCACCTACTCAGTGTTCAGTAAATAACATTGTTAGCATAACGCCTTTGGTCTTTTGTTCCCCTCCAGGTCCTGTTGCGCTGGGCTGTGCAGCAGGGCGTCCCAGTGCTCCCCAAGTCGTCAAATCCAGACAGAATAAAGGACAATGCCAGGCTTTTTGACTTCACACTGAGTGACACAGACATGGACAGACTGTCAGCTTTGGACTGTGGGCACAAGTACTGCAGGGATCCATCAGAAGTGGTTTGATAGACCACTAGTGGAGCAAATGTTGTCTTCCATGATGCCTCTTTAATGCTACTGTTATCATTTCTGGCTGGCAGTAATGTAGTGGTGGGAAACCACCACCCGAAAAAGTGGGAAATTGGAGTTTAGACACACACAGCTCAGTTAATTATTTTTTTCTGGGTTGCCAACAGATTTCACATAACAAATGCACTGGCATAATGTATTGGGGATTTAGGTAAATGTATGTACTGAGATATCTGAGAGTTCAATTTTTTTGATATCACTGGCCAATAAGTTTCCCTGTTTATTGTGACCCATATGTCATGAAACACTGAGAATCTTTTCAGGCAGTAGGTACAGGTGTGTTGCCTACTAGCCAAAGTTTTTTTTCTGTTGTTTACTAATCCGTCCATGTGCCATAATTTTAAGACTAGTTCCATATTCTTTGTTGCATCGTACTGTTATTTAATCATACTTTTACAAAATAATATTATTAAGCTTGTGTTCTAGCTTTCCCGTTTGAATTGTCTATGAATTACCACAAATTTGCCATTAAAAAATTATGACATTTTCAGTGTCCTCTGTACTGCAGAATTTAAAAAAAATACACAAGACTTACTTTAAAACCACATTTAAAAAGATTCATTCACGTAGCATACCAGACGTTTTACAGCTGTAGAGAAAATACATTTACAAAAGTCATTAAAACATAAAAAGGAATCAATAGGAGGTATGTCTCTCGCTCGCCCTTAAAATTGCCATAATGATTACAGATAATGGCGTGCATGAAAGTGGTAGGTAGTCCAACAAGCTAACTTTACCCTCCAGCAGGACGTCACCAGTTAAAACCGTAACCGACAATGAAACGCCTCGTGATTCGCTGAACAGGTCGAATTGCCGCCTTCCGACCGCTATGCCTTCTTTGATTAGCTAGATTTTCTTCCAATAAACGGCATCAGAGCAGGTGTAACTATGGTGACGGCGAAAACCGCCCAAACAGTCACGTGACTGTCAGCTGACCACGTGTAGCAGAAAGGAGTAGTAAACGTTCCTCTGTACAACGGTTAAAGTTAGAAGTAAGGTTACGTTTGTCCAGTTTTATTCGTGACATTTCTTTCCATTGACACTTTTTCTTTAGTATGTGAATAGGCGACAGGTCGTTGCCTATTTATGCACCTCTCCCTCAAAAGAATTCAACTGAAAGGGCCAAAAAGGTGAGATGAAAATATGTATTATCTTTAACGGTGGCATCCGTATTTAATGACGTTCCCACCCAGTTCGCTATATTTTTATGTAACAACTGTGACTTAGCCACGTCTCAACGAATACTGCATCATCATCATAGCTTTGCACATTCCGTTGTTCTAACATTGCATCACTGTGGCAGTCAGTGTTTGTTCTCATATATTGTGACATTACAAGCTTGTAAAACAGCATAATCGTAACAACGCTACATAGCTTTGTGACGTTCCAGTGTTCTAAAACTGCATCATCGTAGGTTGATTGTAACAATGGTTGTACTACATTGTAACGTTCTAACACTGCGGTCAGTGTACTAGCTGCATTGTGACGTTCCAACGTTGCATCATGGTGACAATGTTTGTACTTCACTGTGACGTTCCAGCGTTCTACCACTGCAAATTGTAACAGTGTTTATACTTAAAGCTACATTGTCACCTTCCAGCGTTCTGAAAGTGTGTATCATACAATGTTGGTACTTTCTGTCACACACACTGCCACATTGTATACCTAGCTGCATTGTGACGTTTCAACGGTGTAACACTGCAACATTGTAGCACCATTGGTACTCATTTGCTACATTACAACACAATGACCTTCCTCTGTAATGAAGCTGGTGGAAAAGAGTAATGGAAAACCTGCAGAAATCAGCGTAACCTTTCCGCTTCTCCACCCAGTGCAGTACCAGTCCAAATACAACCTTGCGTTAATATTTACTACCTAAGAAAACCTCCAATTTATGTCTCACTCAACTCTCTCTCCCTCTCTAACAGTGTTGGATAGACCTAATAGTCCAAACAGGTACAAAGAAGAAGTGCCTTTCAGATCAGATGTCCTCCTCCTCCACTACCCCTTCTGTCCTCCTAAATACGGGGGTTCAGATGCCCCTCCTGGGTTTGGGGACCTACAAGTTGTCGAGTCCTGAAGATGTCTACCGGGCTGTGGATGCAGCGCTGGTTGCTGGTTATCGGGCCTTTGACAGTGCAGCCGTCTACCGGAATGAATCTGACTTGGGCCGAGCCCTGAAGGAGCTCCTGCCCAAACATGGCTTAACCAGAGAGGATGTATTCATTACCAGGTGATGTATAAAGGCTCATATACCTTCCAAAGCAGCACAGCATGTCAGTAACTAAGTGACCTTTGGGACATTATAGTTCTTAAGGCAGAGTCTTTAGTTCCTGCAATTCATTAAAAATGCATGTCATCTTGAATACAGTTGAATGATAAACATATTGACTACATCACATGATTTTTTTTTCTCAGAGACCATATGGAGGCACTGAAGCACAGTGTACAATTCTCAATAATCCCCTCTCTCTTTCTTCCTGCAGTAAGCTGGGCCCCAAGGATCAGGGTGAGAGGGCCATGGAAGGAGCCCTCCACAGCCTGTCTCAGCTGGACTTGGGTTACATTGACCTCTACCTGATCCACTGGCCTGGCACACAGGGCCTGGTAGTGGCTGACCAGCGCAACTCGGGTAAAGAGTTCAGATTAAGTCAACGTTTTCCTTAACGTACCAAAATATCACTGAAAACATAACCATGTATGTATGGCCTGTAGGTACATTTATGTTAAAAATAAATGTAAAGCATTTGAAGTAACTCTGCTTTGGCCAGGTGTACTTAGTCTTTTATAAATAAATACTCCACTAATTAAGAAATAAGATTCAAGCTGTCTTCTCACTTTCCTCCTCCACAACAGTGTTGTACTTAAGTAACACTGATGATGAGGCCCTAATTAATATTTGATTCCAGGCAACCGAGCTCAGAGTTGGGCCACACTGGAGGAGCTGCATGCCCAGGGGAAGCTGAAGGCTATAGGAGTGTCCAACTACACACCAGCACACATGAGAGAACTGATGCAGAGCTGCAAAGTCCCTCCTGCAGTGCTACAGGTATAATGCATGAGTGAAAGGAGGATAGATAACATATAATGTACATAATAGTACAGAAATACAAAAAAGCACAAACACTTTTTTCCCTTCAGGTAGAGTTTCACCCACGGCTGTGCCAGACAGAGCTGAGGAGTGTGTGCGAGGAGTATGGAGTGTGTTTTCAAGCCTACTCCTCATTAGGGAAAGGAGCGCTGGTCACTGACCCTGTGGTCGTGGAGGTGGCAAAGAACTGTGAACACACACCTGCACAGGTAAACACACACACAAAGCATCTTGATTAAATGTGTTTTAGGGCCAGCCTCACCTACTTAGTGTTCAGTAAATAACATTGTTAGCATAACGCCTTTGGTCTTTTGTTCCCCTCCAGGTCCTGTTGCGCTGGGCTGTGCAGCAGGGCGTCCCAGTGCTCCCCAAGTCGTCAAATCCAGACAGAATAAAGGACAATGCCAGGCTTTTTGACTTCACACTGAGTGACACAGACATGGACAGACTGTCAGCTTTGGACTGTGGGCACAAGTACTGCTGGGATCCATCGGAAGTGGTTTGATAGACCACTAGTGGAGCAAACGTTGTCTTCCATGATGCCTCTTTAATGCTGCTGTTACTGTATCAGTTCTGGCTGGCAGTAATGTAGTGGTGGGAAACCAAAAAGTGGGAAATTGGAGTTTAGACACAGACAGTTCAGTTAATTATTTTTTTCTGGGTTGCCAACAGATTTCACATAACAAATGCACTGGCATAATGTATTGGGGATTTACATAAATGTATGTAGAGATATTTTGGATATCACTGGCCAATAAGTTTCCCTGTTTATTGTGACCCATATGTCACGAAACACTAAGAGCCTTTTCAGGGTAGGCAGTACCTATCCAAACATTTTTTTTCTGTTGTTTACAAATCTGTCAATGTTCTATTATTATAAGACTAGTTCTATATTCTTTGTTGCCTCATACTGTTCTTTAATCATACTCTTACAAAGTAATATTATGGTTGTTGTGTTCTAGCTTTCCCATTTGAATTGTCTATGAATTAAAACCACTCTTAAAATTATTTATTCAGACAGCATAAACTAGAAGTTTCACTGCTGTAGAGAAAATACATTTACAAAAGTCATTAAAAAGTTAAAAGGAATCCAACAAAAAAAAAAAGAAGGAAATATTAGAATTCAATTTTCTCCATACACATCTCCAGATTCAAGTAATACAAAGGATGGTTGCAAAACTCCATGTGCTCAGGCAGGTTTTTCCTCTGGGGTGTGTTCACTGTCATAAATGTTTAAAAGACAAAACCACGATGTCTTCTGAAATGGCTTATCCAGCCAAAATCCGTGTTAGCTATTATAATGTTTTTTCCTCACAGTTGTGACAGCAAACGCACCTCCACATTATTGTGCTTTTTTTCCCCCCCCTTGAGCGTAAAATGGGACAACGAGCTGTAAAGTTTAAGGCGGTAATTGGGTAACAGACAAGGCTGGCTATGCGGTGTCACATCACAGGTTACAGCATGTTCAAGGCAGTTCATAACAATATTTTATACTCTTTTAAATTCCAGCTGAACTTTATTTTCAAGAGAGATTAAAGCATTCTTATCTGGCCCCAAGCTCTCAACACCATGTACATATATGCCAGTTGATTCAACTGTACTTCTTGTGTCAAAGCACAGGTCTACTAGGAGTGACTTGTAAAACAGTATTTGTTGTGACAGCACAATTACTTAAACAGTCATTCCTGATTTCCCTATTAGTATGTGTGAGAAATCTGATATCATAAAATGGTGGAGTCACTCCTTTTTTTGAGGACTAAGTAGTTTAGATGTCACAGCTGAGTCTAACAGTATTACTTGTGTTGGGACCTTCATACCAGATACCAATTCAATTTGAAGGGTCACCAAAAATTTTTCAGTCAATTCATTTTACAGTCAGGGTGATGCATATGTTATTCAACACATGGTAGACTTGGGTGAATCTTGAAAAAGGTGGTGCTATTCAGATTGTCGAGAATTCTCTTAAAACTTTAAAATTTCATAACCAAGTTTAAGAAAAGCTATAAAAAAAAAGGGGGAGCGAAGTTTCAGTTTAAAGACGATACAAATGCAGCCCCCAGCCTGCACACCCGAGCACTTCACAACTCAACCCTACAAGTCGAGAAGAAGAGAATAAGACACAAGTAGAACAAACCTATTACCATTTTCAATAATCACATATTGATAAACAAGTCACAAATAGCCTAATCATATTTACCCAGCTGTGTAGAAGTGCTGATCTTAATTTAGAATCATTAATATGAATAGTAATAACTCCCACAAAGGTCATATTGTGTGTGCCAACAAAAATAGCAAATCTGGCATCAGATCAGCACTCCTAGACCTAAGGCTTGATAGGTCAAGATCCCATATTATTCACATCTCAATGCAGATGAAACTGCAAAACAAATTGTTTTATAAACCCAACAGGACTGGAAACTCACTTTCCTAAACAAACTTGGCAGACAGTTGGGAAAAATCCTGTTTAAACCCCTACACCTGTGTTTCAATGTGACTAGACTCTAAATCCATCTTCTATATGCACTGGTTAGTGAGGAAATGGGGCCAAAGGCTAGTGTGTTGGCTCCTTGTACAGCAGTTAATTCATTCCCACCCACATCTCTAAATATGCACATAACATTTATCACAACAGCCATGGATTGTTCACTGCCTATTGCTAGGTTGGCCAAACTTATTAAATAGAATGGTAACCTCGTAAAATAAAATTCTGGCTAAACCACCTTCGCCATTTGATAAAATATTAACAAAATATTTACACATAAAAATTCCAAAGTCTGTTTTTTTTTTTTGCTAATGCAAGGCATTAAAAAGATAGATTCATATTGGTTTGTGCTTTTATAAGTATGTTTAATGTCATTTTCTTCAGATATAATCTAACCCTGAAGTTTTACAAAAGATATTATTTCTGCAGAGATTGTCCTTGTACGAGATTGTTCTCCTTTTGATAAATTTGAGATATAAAGCAGTTAATGATAGTCGAGTACAGCTGTTTAAATGGTACTGGCTTGCAGGTAGCAGAACAGGAAGCTGGATGAAGGCCTGTGTTGAATACTTTAAAAAAATCCTTCCTTTTTTATACTCTTTCCTCTGTTGCCTGCGGATCATTTTGGCACACAATTACAGTGATCTCCATTAGCTTGTGTTTGTCAAGCACAAACATTTGGAGCAAAATAAGCATTAGTAACGCAGTGACATTGGGGACTTCCTCAAGAAAACAAGGAAGGAAATTCTAACAGCATTCACGGAGGTCTCAGGTGCTTTGATTTCAGTACATTTATCTCTCCATCTACAGTATATTGCATAGTGCTGATGGGAGAGACAACTGAAATGGTAAGCATCTTTTAACTGAGTGGTCACCTCTGAAATCCACTTATATGCTAGTCTTTCTTTTGTGTTTTCAAGAGATCATCTCTCCATCATTTTCTCCATTCTGTAGGGTTATCCTCATGCCTGACTGATGTTTACCCTTTCACAATGCGGCACCCAACAATACAAACAAACAAATACAATAATTTTTTTTTTTTTTTTTTTTTTAAATGTAATGATAGAAAAATGACATGGGACACTCAGCCATCCACTTAGCCATGCCTCTTTTTGTTCAAAACAAACCTTTTTTCCGTCACTTCTCAGAGCAGGTCTCATTGTTCTCATCACAACTGTTTTCTTGGCTTCCCCATTGCTTTCTTGTCATTCCCATCGATTCCTCCATTCCTCAAACCTTGTAGCACTCCTATTTCCTCTCTCGGTGCCTACTCAGTGCGGTGTGTGTGGTTTTCATGGTGGCTGTTCTCTCCCTCGGCCTCCTGGTGACTAAAGAGGTAGCTCCACCAGCTTTTAGAGTGGTGCATCTGTTTGGCCGTCCCAGCACTCCTTACCCTCTTCATTTCCTGCACGAAATAGAGACATATTGTAAAGTTAAAAATAAGTAATTCGAAGACATAGTACAACCTGGCATTACGTGAACCTTTTCCTTTACCAAAAACACATCCATTATCACCACCTTTTTAATCATTTTAATTGGACTTGGACTTCTTTCCCCCCAACCATGCCAAATATATTTACACAGTCACTGATCTCTCTTTTGTAACAATTTTTAAACCCTCCTTCCATCCTTTGATCCCTCATTCTCACCCTTTTATCGAGCAGGCTGTCAAACTCGTCGCTCATCCTTCGCAGCTGCTGGCCGTATTTCTTGGCTGCCCACAAGGCAGGAGGCGCTGACTTGGACCGTCCCCGGAATGGAGCTCCCTCAGTGGGCGTACCAGCCTCGTCTTCCCCCCTCGCCTGGAGCTCCCCGTCTCTGGAGACAGTGGAAGCGTGGGACTCTGAGTTCAGCCTGATTCGACCGGACGCTACATGGGAGAGACAAAGGTGAAAGGGGTTTGTAATGCTTCACAGAAGCAGGAATATAGGAATTTTAATCTCTAGTTATGACTGGAACAGTGTGTTCAAAAACGTCAAACTATGCGGATAAAATTCAAATAAAATCTGTCTCTCTTTACTGCTTTGAATAGAGATAGAGATATTTTAAATGCAAAATTGGTTAGCTTACATTTCACCTAACTAACAATGCAATCTCATTTTAATGTCCCAGAGTACATCAAAAGTAAAGCCTATGTGAGAAAGACCAGATTCCATTTCTGCAAACTGAGGCATAAGAGACAAAGCCAAGAAATGGCAATACAAAAAAGGGGGAAAAACAGACAGTAATGTTGGAACGAGCGATTAAAGGTTTGATGCACTGACATAAAATGTTTTTTTCCCTTTTTTTGTCCAAGAATAGGATCTGCATTGCAGCAGCATAAAAACTAGATAGGAGCAGAAAATATAATACGATTGCATTCTTTTTCTACAAAAACTGCTAATATCATTACTAACGATGTGGTTAAGGATGCTCAAACATACTTTGGCTAGTATAACCATGCTGAGACATCTTCTGTGGCCCTGGTCCCAAATTTGCTTAATGTTCCAGCAGTTCTTTAATTCCCCCTTTCCCACAATTCTTTGAGATTTCCTACCTGCCATTCTGAGCTCAGGTAGGGTGAGGGCTTGACGTTGAAAAACCTGCTGCTGTTGTCCACTTGATGATTGGTTATTTTCTTCTTCCTTTACCTCTTCCGATGACTCTGACTCGCTGTCGGAAATGGTGAAGTTTGCAGCCATCGTGGCATCTGGAGAAGTAAGATTCAAGAAAAATTAGAAACGGTATGCTGTAAAACCCCAAATTACTGTGTATTGCAGAGAAGGAAATAAGCAGATACACATACTGTACACAAATAAATGTTAATGAGTTTCAATGTTAGCAACACCCCAGCTGGTTAATATTAGTGCTGCCCTGCACTTGACCTGTCTGGGAGAAGACATAAGGCACGTTGTCCATACAAATGAAATTACCAAAACATTTGTTCCTATATACCTCTGTTATAAAAACGAGTAAGGTACATAAAAAGTGGCGACATGACAATTATGCTACCATTTTACTGTCAAGCAGCACATTAGCTATTTTTTCAAGAATCATAAAATGGCATCATCCATTGTACCGCTGATGCTGCCCCTATCTAACACACCCAGCAGACTATCTATTGCTGTCCCTGATATTAGCCAGTCCAAAGGTATTCACAGTGTAACAACCGAGATAACCGACTTGTTTTGATATTATAGAACCATATGAGATATCATTAACGACTTGTTGTTCCACGGTAATTTAACCTGCCAACACACCTTCTCCAGTCAACACACTGACTCGCTTATGTTGTTGTTGACTGAAGAGGACAAAAGAAACTTCCTAGAGGGCGGAAGCAGCTGAAGGGCTATATTAGCTAACGAAGCATGTAAAAAATGATTATGAATAGGTTTACTTACCCGAAATGTTTATAGTGTGATCCCGAAAAGTGCGAATGTGTCTTTAGTTGGCCCCATGCGGCCGCAGCTGTTGTTTTTGTTATCGGTATCTTGTCTTTTTACTGAACAACAGAGTTTAGCTCCGCGCTCACCCAATCGCCGCGCATCACTGCACCGCCGCTGCGCGCTGACGTCACTGTTGCGAGCTAGGACTGGGCTGGTGTTTTGTTTGGCTCACCGGCTTACCGTAAAGTGCAGTGTAGAGGCGCAGCAGGATTTAATAAGGACTGAAGTCAGGGCATTTGTATTTCTATCCATCTGTTTCAATTTCTAAGAGTGGTAGGGCTCAGATCCTGTACTTATGAAAGCTGCTTTCAAAACCTAATATAAATAAACATTTGTATCACCAGATTTAACTTAAATTATCAAAAGTAAAAGTTCTTATTATGCAGCAGAATAACCCCTTTAAGAAGTATGTTATATATTGTATTATTTGAATATTATTACAGATGTATTAATCTAAATGTGTAAGCAGCTGATTGAGGTGGAGCTAATTTGACCTACTTTATATAGGACTACTGTTGGGTGGTTTAATATATATGAATGCATCATATTTTATAAACACATTCTATGTTTTGAATGTAAAATCTTAATCTGCAAAGTTACAAGTAGCTTTAGCAGTCAAATAAATGTAGTGGAGTAAAAAGTACAATATTTACCTCATAAATGTGGTGGAATAGAAGTAAAAAGTAGCATAAAATAGAAATACTCAAGTAAACTACAACTATCTCTAAATTGTACTTGTTAGCTTAAAAGTTGAGTTTCATTCTTCATTCTTGACCTTGGAAAGAACAGTTGACAAAATGAATGAATTCTTTTTTTTCTTTCTGAAAGGGATTTGCAGACAACATGGAAAATTGAGGCTAAAGGTGAATCAAAAGGAAATAGGCAGGAAAGGCAGATCCCATGTTACACAACAGTTATGTGAGATTTGCTTTTGGCAGATGTTGAGGCTGATAAGGAGAGGGTGGGGTAAGAGATGGTAGGCGGGCAAGTGTAAACACACAGATCATACTGCCTCTTACTGAGCATGACTAGAAATAGTCATCCAGTAAAGTAATTTTAATTGATTTAGATTTGTGGTAAGATGTGTTAAACATCCACCAAACTGATAGCAAAAAAGGGGAAGGGCTATGACTATGGACTATGTTGAATCTTGTCTTGCCTTCTTTTTCTTCTCTTTTCTCTTCTTCCTGAGACAGGTAAGACAAGGAGAGGATAGAAAATTCTGCTGCTCAGTTTCTTGTCATACCTTGTATGAGCAGCAGGTGGGGAGGCAGGACTACAAACTAATCAGCTCTGACTTTTGCTGAGCTGTGTTCCTCTCTGGTCACACTGCTTCTTCTCCTGTCACAGGCTGTCTGGTTTCTTGCAAAAAAAAAAAAACAAGGATTTTTCAACATGGTTAGTTTCGTTTTTTTAATTGCAAGTAATTGCTGTAAAAACACATTTTGCAACATGTAGGAAATGTTTCATGATGTCAGGATCGGAATTGCCCATTACTATTGCATAATAAAATCCACGTCAACAGGAAAAATAAACGGTTTCTCATTTCCTGATATGGTGATATTGCAGAAATAATGTTTTTGACAGAGTACTGCTTATACGAAAAACACATCCTCTGTCCTTGATCGCTTGTACAAAATCATTGCAATAGAGCAACACGGTATATAGGGTGTGTATGGCACTGTATACCCTCTACTGATGTTTCTCTACTTTGCTCTCTTGCACTTTCCTAACATCAGCGCAGGAGAGTCAACCATGTAATTATCTACCATTTATATCTAGAGCTGCCTCTTCGCTCTTCTCCTCCTCTGCATCATTCTTCTCTCTCCCCTCTCGTGCATTAAGAGCCTCTTGTGAGATTAGAAACAAAATTAGTCTGTTTTGCAAAGTCAGTAAGTGGCACTTGAGTAGGAGGAGCAAACTGTTTTTGTGGAAACTGTGACGGGATTCGAGGCGATGTGATGCAGCTTCTTGTAATTCAGTGCATCCAAATAGAACTAATGTGAGTTTCAAAGCTTAGACAAACATGCAAAGTCCGCACAGTCAGCTTTTCATACACTGGTGTATGGATGGAGCAGCTCTAGAAAATGTCTGTTGAGACTCGTTTCTTTTGAACTGAGGGATTAGAGAAATAATACATGGGAGTTCTCTTTTTGGTTGGATTTGTGTGACGTTTGAGAGCCATACAGTTGTTATCCATTTTAATCTGTATGTGGTTTGTGTGTGTGTGTGAGCCTGAGACAGAGTAAAGCCATATATGCACTAACTCTGTGGCATTTAAGAGCCATAAAACTACTGTCCATACGAGTGTGTGAGCGAGAACAACTGAGTTTCTCGTACAAGCACACACACATGCACGGGCACACGGACAGAGAGTGTGTGTTTGTGTGTAAATCTGCTGGATTTGAGTGTAATCTGAAGGAGCCATACAATTAGCATCCATTTATATCTCCCTGTACCAACCTCGCCCTGCCTACCGGCCCCTCATCTGGCGGTTATTTTGGGAAACGGAGGCGTATGCACTCCCACACTGTCTCCACACCACCACTCAGTGTGTGTGTGAGTGTGCCTGTGTGTGCCTGTGTGTGAGAGTAAATGCAGCAGCGTTTCCAAGCGGCTCCCAAAATGTTCCTTCCAATTTAATGCCAGGACACTGGCTGTCTGCCGCCGCCGCAGCAGCTTCACTCACTGTCCTTTCAAATGTTTCCCCTTCTCTGCAGACCCCAGTTCAGTCTATGTTGGGAGCTGAGGAAGATGTAGAGCAGGTTTTAAATTATTTGAAGTGGGAGAACTTAGAGAGAAGAAAAGAAAGATGGTGTGAAAAAAAAGGGTGATTTGGTTTCCTACTTTCAAAAAAGATGAGAAGCACAGCCAAAATACAGACAGTATGTACCCGACACGGAGAGAGGGAGAGACGCAGACAAAGAAACTGAAAAAGCAACAGATGAAGGATCAAAAGTAAAGGCAGACCAAGAGATGAGAGACGTGTCTGGGAGTGCAGAGAGAGAATTAAGGTGATAGAAGAGCAGAAAAGGTGGCAGTAAATGTAAGACTTTTGGAAGACTGCCAGACAGAAATCAGAGGAATGGCACAGGTGTAAGAGACAGGAACATGGAAAGAGCAAACTTGACCTACATCAGAGTGAATACACTCCTCCAGTCTGCTCATTCAACATGAGGCCTTTTGTCATTGCTCTCAGTACATGCTCATTATATACGGACCGCTCCCTTGCTGTATAACTAAGAGACTCTGTGATCACAAGGCTGACATATGGCAGCTTTCTAATTCGATCCACCCCACCCTTCTGCAGCCTGCCGGTCTTATAACCCAACTCTTCTTAAACTAAAGTTTAGGACTAAAAATGGGTTGCTGACTTTTTCTCCAGTGGATAAAAATTAAGAAATGCTTAGCTCAACAAGAGATTTGATCTAGGACAGGTGTTGAAATCCTTCTCTACGCATGACAAGTGAAAAATCTGTCATATGGCTGAGGAAACTCAAATAAAGTTGTGTTTCAAGAAGCAAATTTTTGTTTCCCCAAATGTTAAAGGAATACTTTAACATTTTGGGAAATGTGCTTTAACGCCAGGGATCAGATGAGAAGATCAGCTCTTTCCCCGTCTCAGTCTTTAAGCTAAGCTATAAGCTAAGCTAAGACAACTGTCTTCTGACCGTAGCTTCATATTTAGCGGACAGACATGAGAGTTTTATCGATCCTCTTATTTATCTCTATTTCTAGAAAGCGAATAAACATATTTCTCTAAATGCCGAACTATTCCTTTACAGAAATAGACTAAAGTAACATATGATATACCGACAACAGACAAAATATTTTTTTCTGCAAGAACCAACAGTATATTTCAAATAGTCTGTCTTTCGAGTCCTGGCTTGACTAACAGTTACAGCCCAGGTTAAAAACTGTAATTAACCTCTGCCTTGACTTTTAGTGGACACACATACTCACTCCCACCCATGCCTGTTCTCTATCTTGGTAACTTACAAGCCACACACTCTCGTCCAGCCCTTTTTCAACCCTCTAATATCCTCAATTATGGTTGGGCTGTTTTCATGTGGTTGGAGTGGTATGTGTGTGTCCTCAGAGAGATAATGTAGATATGTATACATGCTAGTCTGAAACATATGTACTCCATATGGGAACTTCAAGGTGTAGACTGGCACATGCTTCATTTAGTTATCATGGTAGAGCCACCATACATTATAGTGCCATACAGCAAAGCCATTTCCAATGCTCCTGGCCAATTAAATCATGATTTACTGTAACGCTGAGGTCTGTTATCAACATAGCGTGGTGCAAATGTACATGTAAAAGACAAAATACACGTCATTTATTGCTTTTACTGGACAACATGTACTGAAGGAGTTTGTTTGGACAAAAGTGATAGTGATTAAATTAAATATTCTCTACAAAGATAGAACATTTCTCTGTGCGTAAAACGAGCAGAAAATGTAACATTGCTTTGATTGTTGACACGTTATACTCGACTGTTAGAACTGCAGAAATTCCCCAATCTAGCATAAAAGGTTCTATCTGATTTTTGTTTATTTATTTTTTTGTCAAAAATGAGTTATTCACATGACACTATTCATCGACAAGCTATGAAGATTCTGTGTAGGTTTGTTTGAGTTTTACACATTAATGGCCCTATGATTTGAAAAAAGAAATGGTTCTATCTCTAGCTTGGTTCTATAAGGTTACACCTGCATAGCCAATCAGTGCTCGGAATGAACTCAGGAGGACCAATCAAAGCAAGTTCTGCCTCTTTATTTTTGTCACCTTCCTGGTCTGTGTTTTGAAAACCTCAAATTAACAATTTTGTTGAAGACATTCTGAATGACACTAATACCAATGCAAACTAAGTGGAGATGTGTTTATTATCTTGTCTGAACTTGGTGAAAAGGTTTAGTTGAGTTACGCAGCTCATGCTAACATTTATGAGCAAGAATGAATTTGTCATCAGAAACTCAAGTTACTGTGATGACTTTAGACATCTCAGCAGTGAAGGCCAGAATTGTGTAAACAAGGAAAGAAAAGCATCTGCAGAAATGAGAAGAGAAACGTTGTTTTTGACATGACATTTCATTGTTTTGAATTTCATTGTTAGAAAAACTTCTGTCAGTGGAGATCTTTGATTTGACCAAAAGTTTTAGTGTCTAAATTTAAAACATGTAGCTAAATTGTTATCTGTTCCAAAATACCTTATAGAATCACTCACTTCAGCAATTAATATATTGATTTAACAAAGTTTGACTAAACTGTTTACTTAAAAAAACCCATTGCTTTCTTTTCTGCCTTAGCAGACAGATCCTTATAATTTCTTGCCTTTAGGATGCCTGTCAACCTGTTATTCACAGGTATTATATCATAGCAAATGATGCTGATGTTCTGTGTAACAATTATTAGGTTAGATGACACTTCTAGTAGCTCTGCTCCATGACTGTTTTCCTTCCCACATCTTTCACAACAAGAGTGGGTAATCCATCCTCCTTAAAGATTTTATTTGTTTTGTTTTGACAGTGATGAGAGACAGGAAATTGGATGGAGAGGCGCAACACGGTACAAAACAAGCCGCATTTTCAGCCCAGATGAGAGTACATGGTATCTGCATTAGTAGATTCGTCTTCCTCATCGCTTTAATCCGCTCCCCCATCTTTCTCATTTCACCTACTCACAGACAGCATTTTCCCCCTTTATTCTTTCATTGTGTCTTTTCTTCCATGTCTCTGCCCTTGTGCCTCCATCACTTTTTGTCCATCTGTACCTTTCTCTGTTTGTTCTTCTCTCCCCCCTCTCATTTCTTATCCATGCTCACTCTGTACCTCTCTCTCTCAACGCTTCAATTCAGCCCAAATCTGGGTTGCTGACTGAACTAGTTCATGTAGAGCTTGCTAGCTGATGGCGTCAATGCCCCTGTTTAATTGATGTTGTGTGATAGAAACAAGCTGCTTGTTGGACTCAGTCAGGTGGTAACAAAATCTTAAGAGCCTGACCAGAAACAAGAACAAGCTGAAAATCAAGAGGTAAGTAAAACTTTCTGGGGTGAATGTGATTTCACATTTGGACTTTTCCTTTGGAGCTAAAAGCTTTCCACTCGTGGCACATCATGTTTGGGGACACAAAATGGTGTAATTCATTAGTGATTACACTTCATAGTCTCACACTGTGTACAGCTTTACTCTGATAGGACTTTTCTTCGCAAAGTTAGAAAAGTGCTGTAAAATACTGTAGAGCGAGCAGCACAATGACATTAACAAACCACTGAATGCTAATGAGAACTTACACTGACTGCTGGCTCCAGCTAGTCCCAGTGAGCAGAAATGGGATAAGTAAGTGTAACATTAGCATAACAATACAAATCTGCATAAAAATAATAAAATAAAGGCTTTGATGGATGGCCATCATTACAAGGAAAGGAATTGGAACACATTTGCCAATAACCCAATGTATTTTTCATCCCACTTCTGTTCCTTAAAGCCCATTATATTATTCAGCTCAACGATATCCTTGCGGGTCCAGTCCCTGCTGCAGGCTGTTGGACATTTCCATCAACTCAAAATGTCTGCAAAGAGGGATACATCTCAGTTTTACAAAATTATAGTACCAAGTACCAAGCTCCAAATTGCGATGTTAACATAGGACATGTATATAAAATGCAAGATGTGTGTGCCTGTACGCTTCTATGTGTGTGTGTGTGTGTGTAGTGATATGAATCATAGGGGAAGGTCAGTATTGCTTGAGGGGAGATGAAACAGAGGAGACAGAAGTGATGAATTGCACTTTGGGACCATCTTCCTTGTAACACCCCAGGTTATATTGAACTGTGTGAATGTGTGTGTGAGAGTACAGGTGCATGCATACATGTGTATGTGAATAAGATACTTGCCTGTATGCATGTTTCAATTTAATATTTGTGTGCGTTCTTCTGTCTGCGGATGAGCAGAGACAAAGTTAGAGGTTGTGTCTTTATGTTGTTGTTACAGCGTAAATGAAAATTGTGTGCATATTCGCTCACAATTTGAAGCTGCGTCTTTTGCAGACACGTACCATGAAATACACACAACCATTGCGTTGGAGTTGCAAAAATGTAATGTGCGTGTTGCAATCCAATCCAGGACGTTCTCACAGCCAAGTGGCAACTGTAAAGTGGAACTGTCCCCTATGACTTCTCCTTTATGATTTTTAGTAGAAGAATTATGCAATAGCAACAAAGTGCAGAAGAAGCTCAGTTTGTTTAGAAAAGAAATGCTTTCATCATGGCGGTGGTGAAGATATACATCATAGATAGATGATTGAATAGAAGAAAACACTTTTTGTTTTGTTGTTGACATTCAGTTTCAGATGACAGCTCAGCGCCACCTTTGGTAATGCAGGCATCATCTGGCCCTCGGAGTGCATTTTCATTTTCACATTTTCACGAGTTAATAATGAGATCAGGCAGGATGCATGCAGGGATTCTGTGTAGTGTGTGTGTGTGAGTGTATGTCTGTCATGGATCTGATTGGTTTTAGCCTCCTGATTAATCAGCAGCTCCATTTCAGCGCTGATCAATAACCAGGCAGGCTGATGAAGGTGGCCCACATCTCATCTAAATCTTTGTGTGTGTGTGTGTGTGTGTGTGTTTGAGTGTCTGTGCAGGCAAAAAAAAAATGGATGGGTTTGTTTCAGTGGATGGCCATGAAATCTACAGTGCATCGAGTGTGTGAGTGTTTGTGCACATAACAGTCGGTCCCAGAGCCACGTACGCACTCAGCAGTCGACTTATGTTGTGCTTGACGACCAACTAAGGGCCAGAACGCCACAGTGACAGATGCTTTGATGCACTTGTATGGCAGTTAGCACTATAATAACCTTGAGTGGACAGAAAACAATGAACCAGTGGATGTGGGAGCATGTGTGTTTCTGTGTTTCTGAATCCACGTGTGTGGTTTCATGTGTCTGGCCATGACTGTGGGCGTATGTACAAGCATATTTTAGCTGGTGTGAGAGAGAAACGGTGTGGTGTGGCTGTGACGCTCATCTTTTCCCTTTCGAATTATCACGACTCGTTGGCTCGCAATCCTCATCATCAGTTAGTTGTGTTTCACAGCTCCCCTATGGACTATACACTGCATGACTTACAATTGCTTGGGTGACCTAACACAAGGAGTGTGAGGCGGCTCATGAATAATCAGGAGCCAACAAAGCTTTATAAGGTTAGCGATAAAGCAGAATGGCTTGATTGGTGGGCTACTGTGAAATCATGACCAATATCTGAGCTGTCTTCAGGAGTACATGAAAGGATTCTGAAATGGGATTTGGGGAATCTGGCCTCTATTAGCCTTTATTTACTGAAAGTAGTTTCTCTAATCAGAGTAGCTCCACTCCAGCAACACCCTGCAACAAAATCACATCAGTCTGTGGTTGAATTTTCTCTCGACGCCTTATGATACTCTTTGGAAAGCACTAAAATATGCTATTCCAAGAAGTGAAAGTGATGTGATTGCAGTATAAAACTAGAAGTACATATTTTGTAAATATGTGACACTTATTGTGAAATAGGTGTATGCTGTGATTTGGTCAAATGTGCTAACAAGGTCAGAAGGTTAGTGTTCATCTTGGCTTTAAAGGAATTGTTCGACTTTTACTCCCGACAAGAAAGCAAATAAGCATATTTCCTAAAATGTCAAACTGTTCCTTTTACAAAACAGAACTAACACAGTTAGTTTCTTGAAACACTTTATTTGTGTTGGAAAAACGAAGAATTACTTCAACCCTATGACAGTTTTCTTTACTTGTTACCAGAAGAGAAAGATTTCAAGACTAGTCCTATATCAAATGACTTGTTGAGTTTTGCTTTTTTACATAATTTTTCACAGAGAAAAAAAACAGCAACCCATTTTCAGTCCCAAACTTTAGTTTAAGAAGAGCTGTGACTTAGTTATACAGCGAGGGAGCGGCCTGTAAAACTCCCCTTCGGTTTTTGTGCAGCTTAAACAAAACCTCTGAAGCTCAGTAATTAGCACTTTATATTTTGTTTGTTTAGTTTGTACAGAAACTGAAGTGTGAAAACTGGTGAGCTTCGGATGTGCCTGTAGGTGGCTTTTGTTACATGTGGACAGAGCCAGGCTACCTGTTTTTCCCTGTTTCCAGTCTTTATGCTAAGCTAAGCTAACCGGCTGCTGTTAGTAGCTTCGTATTTAGCGTACAGAAATGAAAGTGGTATCGATCTTCTCATCTAACTTGCGGCAAGAAAGCAAATAAACGGATTTCCCAAAATGTCAAACAGTTTTTAAGCACATTTACACTTGGGAGCTGCAGAGTGTGATTTTCTGCTCTACTGGTACATTTGGTTTACACTGTAATGCTCTAAATAATCCTCTCCACAATAGAATAAATGCATGTTGAATAGGTTGTTGTTAAATTTCTAAATACAATACAGTAGCAAGTGTGTTGCATTGAAGCTTACTGTTAGGTACGTTGAATGCAGCCGGTGTAACCAGTTTTTATCAACTACAAAGGGGACGAGTGTAGGGAACAGCAACAGGGGACAAATCAATGTGAAGAAGAACTAGCCTAGTTTTTAACTGGCTTTTGTGCTGCGCCAACTGTTTGTCTGCCAAAGTCTGTGGAATACATGACAGAGAGCAGCATGTATTGTTCATCCAGGGAGTCAGTCCAAAGGCAGCTTGAAAACTACGACTGTTAATTATGAAGCGTCTCAACTGAAAAATGCAATACAGGTGTCACAGCCTGCAGCCTTGGTACCAAAGGAAACGTAATTTCCTACTTTTATTTTCTTAATCTTTAATTTTCCCGCTTGTGCTGAGGTAATTTAATCATTTGGATTTGAGTGTGTGTATATCTGCATGGACATTTGGAAGGCTGCTGTCATCTATCCACCAACTAATAGGCATCAACTCAAAATTAGTCTGACCATGGCTAATTAAAATATGGTATTTCTGAAGTAACATCTGTGTTGAAAACTCTCATTATCTCTAGAAAGATTAATACCATGACAACTTATTCTTTTAAATTGGAGAAGAAACATTCATCTCCTCATACGCCTAAGAAAGGTTCTGAACCTGAGGCCAAGAGCAACGGTACCTTACACCAATTGGCTATTGTATGTATGTAATGTACTCCACCATTAGGTTGTGATCAATGTGACTCATTGCTGAAATGCAAATCTGAGCTATGAGCATCAGTGGCAAGTGAGCTTAAAGGGCAAAAGGAGTGCTACATTGTTCACTTTCAATGCATCTCTAATTAGAGCTGGTTTGCTAGAGCAGAGAAACAAAGTGGGTAATGTTGTAGAAACATTAAAATGAAATATGGTGTCTATAAAGTTAGCCTTTTCTGAAATAGTGTTTGGGTGTCTCTATAGAGTTTTTGCAGAACCAAACTATTTTTGTTTTATGTATTTTCTGGACTAATCTCATACTAATAAACCATATTAAGATCACATAAAAACATAAGCGTGAACCATCCTGTTATATGACGAACAGAACTGTAACCAATGCGTCACAGTTTTACGAGTCTCAAGCTAAAGAATCAACCTAATATTTCATAGAGAACAGCAGTTATCCTCCAGGCAGAAACGGTTATCCTCTCATTGTCATAGAAACTGGGTAGAAATGTGGCTTTCTCTGAAGATGGCACTGGGGTTTGTTTGGCAATATAGTAGTGAGGCAGGCAGACACACACACTACAAGGCGATGGGGGAGGGTTAATAGGCACTGACTCTATAATGTGTTGGTGTTTTTGCTGAGAAAAGGAAATACAGCAGAGTTAGGGAACAAGGAATGGTATGTGGCGGAGCTCCAGTAATCTGAATAGAAGAAATTGGGAGCTGGAATCTGGTACAGTGACTGAAAAGTTGATTTTAAGAATGTTGTACTATAATTCAGTTTATAGATTCAAGTTATTGTTATTATTTTTTATTTTGAAAGTATTTGGATGATGTTAATTGACTTTGAATAACTGACAATGAGTTGAATTCATTAACTAGCATTTCATCCATCAGAAACAGAGTGTGTTTGAAGCCATCATGCCTTCATTGTGAGAGTTAGATGCTTATTTTAAGTGATGTATCACCTTTGCATTCACTTTTACATTCTTCAGGGACCTGCGGAGTGTGGTAAGCAAATTGGCATTTCCAGGGGTGATATGAGTTGTCTCAGTGCTTCAGTTTAGGGCAGGTAATCAATGACCTGTAGCATTTAATGTTTAAAAGAAACTTTGACACCCCTCCCCCATAAAGTATTTTTTATATGAAAAAAAAAAGACTTTTGGTGATGTCCTTGCATTTTTCGTCAATTGTGTAGTTTTTGTTTCTCTGGCAAGAAGAGCAATTGAAAAGATTATAATTAAAGCCTGTATTTAATTGTGGGAACAAGTTGCTTAGAATTAAAGAGGGAATTTCTAATCTAATCAACCTGATGGCACATCGAAATATTTCAGGCATAGCCTCAGTGAAGTTTGACTGCAGAAAGAAAATAAGAATCATTTTCCCCCCTAAGATTTACCTATAATTAATTGTACCATTTTGTTCAACAGACATGCAGGGAGAAATCTCAACAAGTCCTCCAAATTAAACTAAAAAGTGCATTGTTGGTCCATGCCCTCCAGAACAACACATACACACTAAGCCTTTTCTGATCTGACGCCGCTATGGTTAAGGTTTGGCTAGGTTTAGGCACAAAAACAACACGGTTAGGGAACCATTGTGTTTTGGGTTAAAATGACTACATTGTTAGTTTGGGGGCCTTTGTTGTCATGGTTACAATAATAACGACTTGGTAAGGGAATGACTGCTGTTGGGGTTAAAAGAAGCCAACGCTGACTGTCTGTAGAAAACCGGAAACGAACAGCAGTCTCCCGTGTTGATCTATCCATCCACCTCGACTTCCTCCCTCTGTGGACTTTGTCGCCCTACAACGACATCACCTGACTCTCACAATTGCTATGTCCACTAGAGGGCGTTTTCACTTGAATGGAAATGCTGTCGGTTTTTTTTGTTTTGGACGAGGACAGTCTCACAAAACAGCATTTCATCAAAAAATAAATCTTTGAATACACTGATCATGACAGATTGATCAAATCTAACACAGTGAGACTGTCAGAGGATCATTTGTTCTTTTCAGCAGTGTGTACACCCTGAAGGATAACAACAATGAACAAATCCTAACAAGTATTGCCTGTGTAGCCACAGCATTATAAAGCTCATTCCTCTATGCCTCAGAGCCACATCATCATCAAACAACTGAAACCACATAAGTGAGCCACGCTGTTATACAGGGTGACATGTTACTTCATGAACATGGGCACTGTGGGTTATTATCTGTTGATCTCACATACATCCTGTTACTGCCCTTAACACTCACTAGCACACCAAATTTGCAGCTGAAATGAATCCCCAACAAATGCACTATTTACTCTTGTGTGAGTAATGTTTGATAAAAACTACAGTGCCCAGTGAAATGAAACTATGCATGTGTGGATTTATATTTTCTGTAGGAACTAATGTATATGGGGCTGAGTGCCACAGACAGGGTATGAAAGTCTGAAAGGGCAGAGAGACGAAGCTAACGAACTTTTGGTTTTGGTCTTTTCATTGGATTTCTGCCAGCCTTATCCTTTAAAAAACAGAGAAGATAAAAGAGAACGTAGTGCCTTTGCCTTTGTAATTACTCTGAAGAAGAATATTTCCCCATTATTGTAGGCCACCATGTTATTCATTAATAAAGCGCTTTAATATTACATGCACAACCATTCACAGAATCCTCAGCTCTAATCATTTCTAGACTTTACTCTCCACAAGAGCCATAATAGAAATCTGTGTGGGCACGGTGGATGTGTTGGCATCTTAAAGTTTGCACACGTGTTTGTGTGTATTGTTCTTTCATGCATAATTTGGACTGTTGTGTGTGCGCAAACGTGCCTGTTTGTCCAGCTATGAATTTGCAGCTCTGCGTTTAGCTGGAATGCATTTGGACACGGATGCTTGCACATTCTCTCAGCGAACGTAAGAGTTTGGCTGGAATTGCTCTCTGTTAGTCTGCGCATGCTTGTGTGTGTGTGTGTGTGTGTGTGTGTTTGTGTGTGAGATGCCCCCTCGGGGTGTGAATTAGCTTGCGTGTAAAGGCCATGCTTCATGCTGAGACAGAACTCTGATCAACTGTGTCGAAAAGACGGATAATGCATAACTGCTCCTCTCCTCTCTCTCATTATTTACACTGACTCCAGCACCTTTTCCCATCTCCACAGCACCCTTCCCACCCATCACCTTCCAGTCACCCTCCTCCTTTTCTCATTTCTCCTCTCTGGCCCCCATCCCTTCCTTTCCTCCTCTGTTCTTTCGTCTCACCTTGTCCGCTTTTCCAGTGTTCTCACTGCCCTTCTCCCCCTCACCCCCTCATCTCATCGGAGGCTATGATTCTTCACCACCTCCTCTGTAGAGCGGTGCTGCGAGGCAGAACAGCACTTATTGATTGATTGATTGAATGATTTGGATCTCTTTGAGCTCATTGGCTAATCTTCCAAGAGTCCACATTCAAGCAAAACATTTCAGGATACAATAATTCATAAATAATTCAACACACAATTGTGGACACACACACATATCACATGCATACATGTGTTCACGTATAATACCAATACTCTACAAACCTACTGCCAATACAATACAACAGTGCGATGATAACTACATCTTGCAAGCTACTATACTTGAGTGAGTTATTGTAAG
The DNA here is from genome assembly GCF_020085105.1 of Siniperca chuatsi. NCBI lineage: Eukaryota > Metazoa > Chordata > Actinopteri > Centrarchiformes > Sinipercidae > Siniperca > Siniperca chuatsi. The sequence continues at coordinate 8,476,195 of NC_058063.1, forward strand.
GAATTCCATAATTTAACAGTTCTGAAAATGAAAATAATGATTTTTATCTCTTATTCTTATGTGAACTTGATGTTTATCGCGTACTAATAACCTTATACTAACTACCGTTTTAAACATTTGAATTTTTGATTAGTGCAATACAAATGTTGTCTCACATGTGCTCCTGCTGTGGAACATTCCATTATAATATGTAGTTCGCTCACTCCTTTGCAAACCCACACCTTAAGAGCATTCTTGCTGCCTTGTTTAGTGTGTTGCCCAACACTGCACAGCAATAATTAATGTGACTGTAGATTAGACTATGAGATATTACCTTAAGAATGTCCAACCGTTCCTGCCATTTTCATCACTCTTTTAGAAAGATCTGTAATATGAACCGTCCATGAGAGGTTGTTTTGTATTTTAATAATTTGACTTCTGTAACCTCTTTGATTTGAACTCTGCCACATGTTAAGTACCACAGCTTCAATTAATTTGCGGATTGGAAATCCAAGAAATCCAATCCGCAAATTATTTCTCATCCAAACAACATACTTTTATGTGTTTGGTGAAACACGTTCACAATTCAAGTAATATATACTGTCTGTGTTTATAATGATATTTTGACGTTTTCTCAAGAAATTCTAGATTCTAACAACTTGTCGCCAACTTTTTCACAATACTATACATTTAGGCTATTAACTTGTACCACCTAAACTTCATTAGATAGCTGCAGTAAAGAGATGACAGGAAATGAGGGCAGAGAAAGATGAGGAATGACAAGTAACAAAAGGTCCTTGGCTGGAGGCAAAGAAGGGACGCAGGCAGCGTTTCATGGTCAGTATCTTAACTCTTAGGCCATCAAGCCAAAATTCCAAACACTTTTGGTTCTAGCTTCTCAAATGTGAGCATTTGCTGCATTTCTTTGTTATTTGGGGTTTGGATGAAACTATTTAAACAATCTTTCACTGTTTTTATTTTCTCAACATTTCATGTCATGAGTAATGCAGCCCTGAACTCCTAAAAGGCACAAACTTTGCTCTTCCCGCCATCCATCTTTTTTCATTATCGTCTTACTTCTTTTTCACCTCTGATGCTTTTCAGCTTGGCAATTTTACTTCTGTGGCTTCTCTTCTCTCCAATGATCTGTGTTTATCAGTGCAGGGGCGATGCTGCTGGGAGTGCATGCTCCTTTGGTTCACATTCATCCTGTGCCCTTTCCCAAAACACAGGCACACACACACACACACACACACACACACAGAGTAATAGCCGCTGTCCAGCTCTCTGTTATCCTCTACTCCTGCTCACATCAGCTCGTCCTTCCTCAGTCTCCATCTCTCTCTTTTTATTCTTTCTCAGTTCCACATCTTTCTCTCCCTCTCTGTCTTGTTGTTCTGCACTAGAAAGCGAGAGAAAGAGGGGGGAGATGCTCCACGCCAGAGAAAGCAAGAGAGAGAGAGAAAGCGAGAGAGAGAGAGAGAGAGAGAGAGAGAGAGAGAGAGACGGGGAGGGCGCAAGAGCGCGCCAGCGAGCCAACGGGTGAAGTGCTCGTGCTCTGGAGCCGCCGCCGCCGCTTCAGACGAGAGGAGCCGTTTATTCAGCTGCTGAATGAGGGACGGAACGGAGTGAAGGATGAACACATAGAGGGATGAGTGAATGAATGAATGAATGAATGAATGAATGAACGGATCCCGACCTGGCCTTCTTCGAGAGTACAGAACCGGTGAGAAGACGCAAACAACGTGTGTACTCTTGTTAATATGAATTGATTATGCATTTATTAAAATGGCTGTAGTTTCTCTTATTACCACATGTGAGCCGTGTGTGTGACAGGAGAAAGTCAGTGCGTGTAAGAAGTGTACGCACATGTGAGGTGCGGTCACTTTGACAGTTAATTGCAGCGGGTGGTGTAATTTGCACAGATCGGTGCGTGCGTGCGTAAATAAGGAGCACAAAACCTGCCAGGGTGAGATGAGGCGGAGGGTGAACGGGAGAGGAGAGAAAGTGAAACTGATCGTGTAGCTTAGAGAGAGACGAGACGAGAGGAATCTACCGGACACCGGACAGACAGGCATGACCGGGGTTCTCTCTCAGGTGCGTGCGACACCGCAGAGCCCTGCCCTGGCCGGGAGACGCCATCAGTACCGCTCCAATTAAGCATTTATCCGGCGCACAGTCTCCACTGCTCTGCTGGAGGGAGAGCCCCGGTGGAAAAACGGTGAGTGGCATTTCCCCAAAGCTGCAGGGGTATAACCCTGCCGAGCGGGGCCGTGGACCGCGCAGGCTGTGAAGCCGGTGGCCGGTGAGGGAGGATGAGATTAGGTTGAGGGATAGTGAACACACCCGGGTCCAGAGGGACTGCGCACCGGGTCAGGGTGCACGAGAGGAATGGATGGGCAATGGGGTCAGTTGCAGACAAACAGAATATATACGGACAGTGAACTCTGTGAGGTCGATATAAATTCACTAAATTGAAATGCACAATAGCAGTAGCTGGATTATTAATTTTTATAGAGCAGCGATGATTCGGTTTAACTGGTCTTTTAAAGCTAATTTTTAGTGCTAGTGATGGTGATGATGGTAGTGCTGGCTGGGAGTTGTGATGAAGATGGTGCAGGTGATGATGATGATGATGATGATGTCGGTTGATATCTAGGCTATTTTATTGGTTTTATTATGACATTTTCATCATTTTTATTTCTCGTGTGCATCAGTCTCAAATTGTTTTACTATTGGTGTTTGTGGTGTGCTGGTGACGACGACGATGATGATGATGAGGAAGAGGAGGATGAGCAGAATGATGATGGTACTGGTGATGATGATGATTATTATTATGGCTGTGGTGATGATGATGATAAAAATGGTTGTTGTGGGAGTTTTGATGATGATGATAGCTGAGCTAATGGCAGCATGATGATGGTGATGAGGACTTTTTGAACAATGGTGAATAATTAACATAAAGATATGTCACCCACTCAATAATTTAAGCACCCAAGCTGTCTAAGGAAATGTAGGCTATTAAATGATTTGCATATCTCAAACCATTTTTCAGCTCACATCAGCAATAATAAGTCTTTGTTAAGCAGCTTTGATGCCGTCTAGCTGGCTGCTACCAGTGGGCTTTTACTGACTGCAAGAGCCAATGTGGGCCATGTCTGCAGGGTGGCGATACATGAGGCAACATTTTGGACAATTTAGACATGCAAAGCTGTTTTCAGCAACTAGCAAGGGGCCTAAAAAATGTATTCCGGTGTTTTCCTGGCAGCAAGACTAAATGATTTAATGATTAAAGGAAAATAAAAGGGCACTTTCTTGAGTTAAGTTGTTCAAAAGTTGTTTTGTTTTATAGGCCACCACGACACAGAAACAACTTTTTGAGACAAGATGAAACTTTGTTGATCATTCTGAGTAAATTTCCGTTAGAGTTCTGATTTTTTTTTTTTTAAAAGCCCACAACCCACTCATTTTGTGTATGTTTTTGCCCTCAACTAACTCAGACACAGCAACAGTGTGTTTTAGGCCTCCCTGTCATCTGTGCTGATTTTGTTCCATCTGTCCAGTTATTCATGCTGGGTGAGCTATGACTGTAAATGACTGCAAGTCCAGAGAAACCAGGTGTTTGGAAGGAAAACCGCATGCATTTATTCATTATTTTGTGAGAGGCCTAATTCTAGAAATGTCAATATTGACATTGATTTGGTCAGGGTGTCACATTTATAGTTCACATCTAGGTAGGATACGTGTGTGCTGTGTGTATGCACATAATGCATGCTGCCTCCGTACCTGCTAAGTCTCTGTGTATTTGTGCTGGTGCCAAAAATACCCAAGACTCTCTCTCTTTTTTCTGTCTGTGGCTTCCTTTCCTGTGACTGTTTGCTCAACTAATCCATTAATGACTTAAACAACAAACTCACTTCCTCGCTAGAGAAGTTGGTAACCCACATCTAGGCCTCTATTCTTGTCCATGTTAATCTGGTTATGTGTATCACTGGCACCGGTCTCTGGTTACATGTGTCGCTACAGATTACTGACCCCCGCGATCCCACTACTGTCAGCATAGTGTGTCTGGCCAGTAGCTGGGAGAGACAGGAAAGTCCCTGTGGTCATAATCTTCTTCTCTCCTGTGTGTCTGTGTATGGTGTGTGTGTTACATGCTGTTAGTAGTGCCAGTAGGGGGTTGTTAGCCCTGTAGATAGATGCCTTTTGTTATGAATGGTGTGGCAGGATGAAGATGATGACTGGGAAGTAGAAAAAGAAGAAGAAGAAGAGGCAGGAGCAGGAGCTTCTATAAAGATTACCAGATGAGAAATTACATTTGCCAATCATTTACATGATCTTTTTAGGTTTTTATTTGAACGATTGATTATATTTACACACTATACTGTAGTTAGTGTGTCCCTTAAGGTACCACTTAACATTCAAATCTTTAAAACACTAACCAGTTATTTTTTATGGTCCTCTTCTGACCTGCAGAGCTAAAACAATTCCCGATGGCGGCGACGTTATTGATTCTGAAAGTCATCATTTTAAACATTTTCTGATATTGGACATTGCCAGTATGGAGTCCCAAAGTGTTCAATATCAAATACATTGAAAATACATTATGAAATAAATTATCACATGAATAATTTGTGTAAAATAGCCTAAATAAGTGAACCAATAAATTATGAAATAAAATTGAAGAAATCATTAAAACTCAACCTCAAAATGTTGTTTTAGCATTCTTAGCTAAGCAGGGTCATGAGCTTGGTGTATTACTCAGCATCAAAGTGAAGGGACAGTGTTAGCAGTGATAGCTAGCTTCTGTTGGCTAGAGCGACCACAAAGAAAGATTGTCTTTTTGCTTTTCACAGAGTTGTGTGTCTTTCTCTAAATAACATTTATAGAATCAAAATGCTGTTAGCTAAACAAAAGGAGAGGTTAGTTACTGTGTCTGTGTTTATTTACAGCAGCACCTCTAGTTGGTTGATTCAAATTTGCTTTGGCATTGTTGTTGCTAGCTAACAGGAGCTAACTGGCTAAATTGGATAGCAGTTGTTGAGCTAGCTTGATTAAGAGATGCAGGGGGCTTGTGATTGGCTGAAAGGTGAGAGGGCGATGACTGGTGACCACTCCAATCATTATAAACTAAAATATGACATGTGACAGTGTTATCGGGAAAAATGTCATTATCAAAATAAAAACAGACTTTTGAAATGGGGAATTTTGGGGAAAAAATACTATAATGAAATAAATATGGACGCCAATAAAACTGTCATTATGAAAATAAGAGTGATGAAATAACATTTCATGATGAGTTGAGTTTGAATAATTTAGAATTTGTTTCATAAAATATTGGTTCATTTGTATACTTTACACAATTTATTAGTGTTGTTATTTACATCATTATTACAGTTTTATTAATTTCATATTAAACACTTTAGGGCTCCGTACACCTGATGTGTGCAGTGCGATACAGCCTTTTTTCCTGTGCATTTTCCCCACAGGGATTATTAAACTTTCAGTTCTCATCTCAAGCTTTCTAACCGACTCGCCAGCTACATTTTAATTTAGTTTTTTCTTGTGTTCAGAAAGTAGCTTGAATCAAAATTTTAAAAAGTCCACTCCATCTCTTGTTTAGACTGCCACTTTAATCAGGATAATTTCGGGAGGCATTTTAATCTTACTGCAACCTAACTGTGAATCCCCCCCATGAGGCTTTAAAAAGCATGGCGTCCTGCCTACAGGTTGATTAATTAAGTCCCTATAACAATAGAATTTGAAGACAGTGATAGATCATAGTGTTCAGCTCTTCTCTGGCTGTGACACAAAGTCGTTGGCCTATCCTGTTGTATTTTATGCAGTGTTTAACATTCATGGAAGTCAGTGCCCAATATGCTGCCTGCTCTACCCAAACGCCACATCACATATTGGCACCTCAACACTTGCTGGACTAGAGTCTGCTGTGAATGACGGCCAAGGGGTGGTGCTTATACTATAAAACTAATCTATCAAACTCCTTTACAGTCAGTGCAGGCATGTTAAATCTAGCCATGAAATAAAAAAAATTACATGGCCTAAAGCCTTGTAAGCTAGGAGGAGAGTGTTGGGAAACACTTGATAAGAGAAAAGTTAAAAATATGTTTAACTGTGTTTGTCACTAAGACCTAGAAGAATTTAAGATCAAAGTAATGCACCTCAATCAAGTATCAAAGGAAACTAAATACTCTGCTAGAAAATCAATAATCACTTATACAGAGGGCTGGGACAATGTAGGTTTCAGATATATTCTGGATGTAACACCCTCTGAGTTTAAAAGACCAATAAAGATGAATAGTGCCGACCTAATATCAACCTGATTTCCCTTCAGGGGGCCAAACAGGTTGGCCGGGCCTCTCACATCATTCATTCCACTCAGTTTCCAATCACTCCCAAAGCATCACTTCAGGGATTCATTTGACACGTTTATTGCCAAATGGTGTGATTTCTAAGCTGGGCAGCAGTTTTTGATGTACCAGCAGTGACCTCACTTGCACAGTAGACTGATTTGGCCCTCGCTCTTGTGTACCTCACTTAGTCCTTCAGAGGTAAAGTGGCAAGTGATGAACTGAGTCGTTAATAGCCTGTAGCACTGAAGGCGGCATGCAACATTTTGCTTAGTCCTCATATTGACCAAACCAGGGAGGAAAGTGGGATCTTGCAGTATTACGCTCCTGTCAGTAATGATTTGTGTTATGTCACTTAGAAGTGGTAAATGTATTGTTTGAATTCACTCTATTTATCACACACTAGTGTAAACTCATACTGCAAGCCTCTTGCAAAGTATATTTAAACATATTCAACAGAGGAGGAAGTTATTTTCTCTAGAAAGCGCAGCCATAAAGACTGTTTGTTAGTAACACCTTTTGGATTGTGAAGATCATAAAGCTCCAGATTTTCTATACATATTTATGTATGAGAGGGCAGGGTGAGAGGATTGTTAAAGTTTGTTAAAATCCACTTTAATATCTTTATTCTAGTGGCATTATACCTCGTATTCCTTACTTAGATTTGTTATGTCATGGCATATTTTACTTATCCTCCCAGGTAAGTGGCAAATGTAGATCACATTGTTTCCAGATGCAACAATTTCCACCAGTGCTCATCAATCAACCTAGGAACAATTCATCACAGTGTGGCAGAGATAGCAGGTCCTCCATGTACAGTCGCCTCAGTAGATTAGAATGCAATGTAGCAGCAAGGCCTGTATGGGCTTGGAGTGATTTTCTCAAGCAGACACATCACTAACTGAAGTATATGATGTAGGTGGAGGAAAAGTAAATGCACCAAAATGAAAACTACAACACTTAATCAATAATAAATCAACAATATAATTCCCAAAAATAATAATTCCCAAAATTCACAGGTTGAAAAATATGCAACAATTTAACAGTGAAGATCCACCGGAAGTGTCTGAATCGCGGGACATTGCCTCAGCTCGCTCAGCTAGAAAATAGATAGCTCGTTAGAAACATTATGTAACAAAAGCAACATACCCCTTTGTCCAACAGTTTATGTGGCTTTTGTGCCAAGCACTACTTCATTTTGGTTTGTATCTGTAATCTTGGAAGCAAGGGATATATGGTCATATCTGGCCTGTTATCCCATAATGCATAGTGCTTTCTCAAACCACCCCCTACACCCTCTCCCTACCCACTTCCCCTCTGTTTGTGTGTCCACGTTGAGGGCCCTCCACATTAAGTGCCATTCCAAACCGATTAGGAGGGAGTGGAAGTGGGTTATAAAACCCTCCAACAGCGAGTCTGCATCGATGCTGACTTACTGGCCACGTACAACGCCGTGATGTGTTCGGCATGGAAGACGCTCTGTACAAAAGTTCTGTGCGATTATCTGTACAAACATAAACTGCTCAAACTAAGATGGACATTTAATATTGTCATGCAGACATTAACAACTTAAAGGTTACATTGTATTTAGAATCAAATATACCCTTCTCTAGTCTAGAAAACGGTAGACGTGTTCATCAGATTGTAAAGTGTTGCATTTTACAGGGACGGTTGCAAAAACCAAGCAGCTTATAAACATCAGAGTGAAAAAGAAGATGTTTACAAAAAAAAGAAATGCCTCCTCTCGTCAACAGCTGGTGGATCACGGCAGCAGTTGCAGCTTTCAGAAAACTGAATTTCTGTTTAATACTTTATTTAGTTTAGGTGCATTTTTTTTATCCACAAATTTAAATGTTTAAGACACAACCCTTATTGGTGTTTTTTTATGAGAGAACTAGCACTGTACTGCAAATCACTGAATTATATGAAAAAGAAAGCAGCAAAAAAAAAAAACTACTGAACATTACTGATGCCTTAAAATTATTACAAGAGACCCCTTAGCCTATTTTTGCTATTTTATTTGATTGTTTCTGTCTTTTATTAGGTGATAATTCTGTTTACATTGTGTGCTCCATTTTCTAAAGAGAATACTAAAATACTGAAGCAGTAATCAAATCGGTATTCCCATGTTTCCAAACAGTTTTCAAACTGATAAATGCATTTTAGCTAATGTTTTAACAGAAACGGAACAGTTACCGGTTTAGATGTGACATGCCTGCAGAATCAGGCATGGAGGACCATTTGCCAGGATCTTAATTATCTTTTTTTTTTTTTTTTTTTTTAAAAGATTAGCTATAATCCCACATGACTCAGTGTCCTTGAGTCCTTGGGTCTACATGTAGTTACAATCAACATCCAATGTGCTCACACACACTCTCTCGCATAAAAGTTAACACAGAACAACCTAAAACTGACATGACACTGACATACACTTACAAACAGACAGCAACACACTTGATGGCGCCGTCATCACTGTCATCCCACCAGATGATGTTTTAAAGATGAGCTGGGCATTGATATGCAGAGGGACTCGCCTGGCTGCTGCTAAGAACAGACACCACGAAGGTGGAGGGGAGCCATTTGTTTTATGAGTAACCTCAGCCTTTGACACACACACACACTGTCGAACTGGCGACAGTGTGTGTGTGAGAGATAGCAACTGTGTCTGTGAATCTGTCTTTCTCTGTGTCTCTAGCTATCTGTGTGTGTGTGTGTGTGTGTGTGTGTGTGTGTGTGTGTGTGTGTGTGTGTGATCTGTATGCGATGATTCACAGGGCGGACTGTCCCGGAGATGTTATTATTGTTGTCGGCGTAGTTGTTGTTGTTGCCTTAAATTACATTTCAGGGATGGCTTGATGCTTGGCAGCATGAGACTGCGCTAAGTGGAGAAAAGTGACTAAGGTGGTTGCGATTTCTGAAAGATAGAGGAAGAGACAGAGGGAAGAAAAAAAAACGCAACCCTGCTTCTGTCCTTTTCTCAGTCACTCTCGGAGGCCAGATTCAACACAATCTGCTCTTTTGAATTCATGAATGGGAGGCATGATGTGAAATGGACAATCACAGACCTATCCAATCGACTGTGAAAATGGGCACAGATGAAGAATACACTGACCTTTAAAGCTTTTCTGAGTGGACAGGCTTGAATAGGCATAATGTGAAGCGAACAGCTGGAGAAAGCATCGTGTGTTCTGAAGCATTTAGCAAAGTTGAGGAGAGCGAAAGCCTCCTTGGAGTGGCTACTGGTTGGCGAACAGATGAAGCACTTTCTGAAGCACAGATTTATTTCCTGATGGTTTTCTTCTCTGTGTGTGTGTCTGACTCCCTCTACCTCTCCTCTCTTCTCTGCCCTGTTGTTTTTCTTTCTCTTTCCCTCTCCACCCTGTTTGTACAACTTGCACACTATAATTTTCTCCTGTCTCCACGTCTGTCTCACTCTCTCTCTGTCCTCCCTCTAGTCTGACTCTCCTCCGTCTATCTCTCTGTAGTCACCACACTTCCTGCAACACATGCCATGCAGTACGTACAAAATAAAACTAAATAAACTTGAAATAAACTTCCTGTTAAAACAATTTTTTTTAGTCAAGCATACAAATTCTACATTGCAACACATTTACTTCAATAAAAATCTATTAGTTACACTTTAGGAAGAGTAAGAAAAGTTATATAAAAAATTCTACAATATATAATACCATCAGTGTTGTGTATGCTAAAAGAGCGCTGTTCATTGAACATGCTAATTTTTTTGGTGAACTATGCATATCAGTTTGCAACTAATGAACTTAAACGTGAGCGTGTGTTTTTTACGGAACCCAGCATGCCGATGTTTTGGGTCACAGAATCTGATGGGTCACAGCTTTTTTAAAGTGAGTGAATGATGAGCAAAGTTTCTCCACCCAAGTCGAACTCAAAGCATTTTGTAATGAACGTGAACTAGTTCATTTTAATCTGTGTGAACTGAACTTTTAGCTAGCTCTTGTGAAGTGTGAACTTGCACAACACTGAATACCATAAGTGTTAACCTGTAAATAAAAGTCTCTGCTAAATCCACAACATACACACTACAACATATGTGTTTGTGCGTCTGTCTGTTACATACTGACTCAAAGACACTGATCAATCTTCATTACTGCTAACTACTACAGCATAGTCCAACCTTGAAATACTGTTATTATGGTGATACTGTTTAACTGGATCCCCTTTTCAGATGCAGCACTTTCTTCCAATTAATTAAAATGTCAGCCCTATAGTCTAGCAGTGTGACAAAATAAATATATAATAAGTGTCAATCGGGGGAGTGCAAAATCTGTAAATGTACATTATGCAAGCACAATGGCTCAATCCGACATGCAGGCCTCCATCGACAAATTAGAGTGCATGAGACAGCTCTAACATCACAACTAAACATCCATCAACAATGCTCCTGTGCCCCAAACCACCGAAACAAGCCGAAATGGCGCCATGTTATGATTTTTCTTCTGCCCCACTGCACTCAGTAATAACCTCAGGTCAGCACTAAAAGATGGTCTTACATATAACCACTCGCACATACCAAATCATTCTGTATGGTTGGCATTTTGTGTTTTCCACCTCAAATATAGTGTACGACAAATTGTTGTATTACCACATAATACAAATATATATATATATATATATATAAAAAAAAAACTTTGTCCTTCACCCTCCGCGGGTGGTCTCATCCTTCGAGCTCGGGTCCTCTACCAGAGGCCTGGGAGCTTGAGGGTTCTGCGCAGTATCTTTGCTGTTCCCAGTACTGCACTCTTCTGACCGAGATGTCTGGTGTTCTTCCAGGGATCTGCTGTAGCCACTCCTCCAGTTTGGGGGTCACTGCCCCGAGTGCGCAGATGACCACAGGCACCACTGTCGCCTTCACCTTCCAGGCCTTCTCCAGCTCTTCTCTGAGACCTTGGTACTTCTCTAGTTTTTCGTGTTCCTTTTTCCTGATGTTGCCATCGCTTGGTATCGCCACGTCAACCACAACGGCTTTCCTCTGCTGTTTGTCAACCACCACGATGTCAGGCTGGTTCGCCATTACCATTCTGTCAGTCTGGATCTGGAAGTCCCTCAGGATCTTGGCTCGGTCATTCTCTACCACCTTTGGAGGTGTTTCCCACTTTGACCTCGGGGTTTCCATTCCATACTCAGTGCAGATGTTCCTGTACACTATGCCAGCTACTTGGTTATGGCGCTCCATGTATGCTTTTCCTGCCAGCATCTTACACCCTGCAGTTATGTGCTGGATTGTCTCAGGGGCCTCTTTGCACAGCCTACACCTTGGGTCTTGTGGTAGATCTGGGCCTCTATTGCTCTGGTGCTCAGGGCCTGCTCCTGTGCAGCCATGATGAGTGCCTCTGTGCTGTCCTTCAATCCAGCCCGCTCTAGCCATTGGTAGGACTTCTTGATATCAGCCACTTCAGTTATGTTCCGGTGGTACATCCCGTGTAGGGGTTTGTCCTCCCATGATGGTCCTTCCTCCAGCACGTCTTCCTCTGTTCTCTTCCTCTGTTCCCCATTGCCTGAGACATTCCCTGAGCACGTCATCTGTTGGGGCCTTATCTTGGATGTACTTGTGGATCTTGGATGTTTCATCCTGGATAGTGGCTCTCACACTCACTAGTCCACGGCCGCCTTCCTTACGGCTAGCGTACAGTCTCAGGGTGCTGGATTTGGGATGGAACCCTCCATGCATGGTGAGGAGATTTCGCGTGTTGACGTCTGTGGTCTGTATCTCTTCCTTTGGCCACCTTATTATTCCTGCAGGGTATCTGATCACTGGCAGGGCGTAGCTGTTTATTGCCTGGGCCTTGTTCTTGCCATTGAGCTGACTTCTTAGGACTTGCCTTACTCGTTGGAGGTATTTGGCCGTTGCCGTCTTCCTTGTTGCCTCTTCGAGGTTGCCATTTGCCTGTGGTATTCCAAGGTACTTGTACCCATCCTCAATGTCTGCTATTGTTCCTTCTGGGAGTGAGACCCCTTCTGTGTGGACTACCTTTCCTCTCTTTGTCACCATTCGACTGCACTTCTCAAGCCCGAATGACATCCCAATGTCAGAGCTGTAGATCCTGGTGGTGTGGATCAGTGAGTCGATGTCCCGCTCGCTCTTAGCGTATAGCTTGATGTCATCCATGTAGAGGAGGTGACTGATGGTGGCCCCGTTCCTGAGTCGGTATCCATAGCCAGTCTTGTTGATTATTTGGCTGAGGGGGTTCAGTCCTATGCAGAACAGCAGTGGGGACAGAGCATCTCCTTGGTATATGCCACATTTGATGGATACTTGTGCAAGTGGCTTGCCATTGGCCTCAAGGGTGGTTTTCCACAACCTCATCGAGTTCGCAATGAAGTCTCTTAGAGTCCTGTTGATGTTGTACATCTCTAAGCATTCAGTGATCCATGTGTGCGGCATTGAGTCATATGCTTTCTTGTAATCAATCCAGGCAGTGCACAGGTTGGTGTGTCGGGCTCTGCAGTCTTGGGTGACTGTTCTGTCAACCAGGAGTTGGTGTTTGGCTCCTCTGGTTCCTCTGCCAATGCCCTTCTGTGCTTTGCTCATGTATTGATCCATGTGTCCACTTATCTTAGCCGCGATGATGCCTGACATGAGCTTCCATGTTGTGGAGAGACAGGTTATTGGCCGATAGTTGGATGGGACTGTACCCTTTGCGGGATCCTTCAGGATCAGGATTGTTCGCCCTTCGGTAAGCCATTCAGGGTGCGTCCCATCTCTTAGCAGCTGGTTCATTTGTGCTGCTAGGCGCTCATGGAGTGCAGTGAGCTTCTTTAGCCATAAAACTTTGTCCTTCACCCTCCGCGGGTGGTCTCGTCCTTCGAGCTCGGGTCCTCTACCAGAGGCCTGGGAGCTTGAGGGTTCTGCGCAGTATCTTTGCTGTTCCCAGTACTGCACTCTTCTGGACCGAGATGTCTGGTGTTCTTCCAGGGATCTGCTGTAGCCACTCCTCCAGTTTGGGGGTCACTGCCCGAGTGCTCCGATGACCACGGGTACCACTGTTGCCTTCACCTTCCGATATATATATATATATATATATATATATATATATATATATATATATATATATATATATATATATATATATAGATATATATATTTTTAACCAGAAGATTAGAATAAACACAATTTTATGATCAATTATCCAGAGTTCTATGTTTGAAGCATATAAAACAGAACAAACTGAACTTGATATGGCTAATCTGTTAGCACACAATTGTCTATTTACACATCCAGCAGACCCAGAACAATATTAGCATTCATTTAAAGTTGTGCTTTTGGCCACCTGATGAATATAAATTCAATATCCACTCTCCTTTTAGCCTTGCTTTTGTCTCAGTTCTTGAGGGAAATACCTGGCTGTTTAGCTGCTTGGTGCTGGGCGGGTAGTGTACAATGAGTTTATCAGGTTGTGTTCACTGAAAACAGCGGCATGCTGCTGCTGGAAACAAGTTTGATGAGAGCGGGGAGAGTGAAGCAAAACATTAACATTTCGGGCCTTAAAACCAAAACAATGAGCTAAAAGATGCTAAAATACTGAGGGGAACTGCAAAGTTGAAGATAATTCTCTGTGGGTTTGTCACTGTGAGCGACTTTTTTCATATTAAACATAGTCATTTGACCCATTGTTAATATAAATATATTGATTATTGCAGCTTTAAAATTATACTTCATATATGGCGAAAAGAGACCACATATGAAGGTCTCGTTCTGTGCATCATTCTGTGATTTATTATGACAATGGCACAAGAATAATTACATTTTGTTGTATTTCTTTGTCTCCTTCCTCCTGTTTTACTGTCACTTTCATTTTCTTCCGCCTCTTTCCTCCTTGCCCTTTTTTCTTTTCTCCTATACAGTCTCTCCCACTCCCACATCTTTTTCATGATTACCTCGTCTTTTTGCTCGTCAGGTTCACTCCTGTCTGTCTTTCTTTATCAGTCTCTTTCTCTTGTTCTGTCCTTTCACATCCCAAAAATCCCCCTCTCCGTCTTGCTTCCTGTCCTCTCTCTCACCTGTGGTTCCCAGCTCACCCCATTACTCTCTGCGGCCTCCTCACCATATGCCCTCCTCTGTCTGTCACTCCACTCCTAGGTTGTTTACCCCTTGTTTTACTATATCCCCTCTGCCCTGCCTCTCTTCTGTCTTTTCTCTGTCCAATTTCCACAATCACTCCCATATGTCCTTTTTACTGTCTCTTCCTGTCCAGCTCAGCATAATTTAAATCATTAGAGATCTTCCCTGTAATGCTTTATCTTGCATTATATTTCCTAATATCTGTTTTGTTCTACTCTTTTTTGTCCTGGCTGCTTCTATCCTTCTCTTGCAGAGCCTCTTCTTCTATTCATTTGTGTGTAATCTGTCACTGCAGCATAAACCCAAACATAGCTTATATAATCTGATGAGTCCACACACGCATACAAGCTTTCCAGCCACGTTGCATACATGACTGCTAGGCGTTTCGACATGCAGTGTGTGTTTGATGGTGTTTGCATGGATGTGTGATTGTGAAATCTTGCGAGTGTCAGCTTCATTGGACCAGGTGGTTTGTATGTTTGTGTGTAAGTGTGTGTGTGTGTGTTGAGGATTGTCATGTCTGGTGATTTTCTGATTGGATTAAAGAAAGGATGAGGATCATAAGTGATAGAGCGATAGTCTGGAAAACAATCAAAAATAAAATGAAGCATGAGTGGACAACAGGCGCTCCTAAATACCCATAATCCACTCTGTTGTCATGCTATTGCAGTCTCTCTGCTTCTCTGTTTTTCTCTTTCACGCACACTCAATGCACATCGCCAGCTTTTCTATCTCTTTTTCAAGCACTCACACACCACTGCTGTGCAAATACAACACATCTGTGCAATTTCTCTTTGTACTTGCTTTCACCCTCCAGGTTTTCATGGTTTTTCTTTGTGTTTGTGGAAGTTTCCTGTCCTCTCCAGGCACCTCAGACCCCAGTATGACCCATTTCAAAAGGGTACGGGTGTCAGCGTGAATCTGAAAATAAAGCCTTTTTTTTTTTTTTCTGTTACTCCCTGAAAATAATGGCCTCCTTTGAAAATACATTTCAGACATGGAGCAATTTCACTGCTTCTCTGTGCTACTCCTGTGAAATAAAGAAAGGGCAGTGTGGGGGTTTTATCATATGGGAAAGCACTGAGCTAATGAAAGACTTCATTAGTTTTACCACAGCTCTTTTGCTCCCATGTTCTGAACACGAACAAATTAAACGCACTCGTGTTATCCATCTGCTCTGTTATCAAACTGTACTGCTTCTTGGCATTGCTCTCAGGCACACACACACAATGTGACACACCTCTTTTTGGCATTCATTCGAAAGAATCAGTAATGTCTCATCACCACAGGGGTATTTACTTTTGAAATTAAAGAAATGGAGGAGAAAGAGAGCCAGCAAGTGCCAACTCTTTATGATTATGGCTGAGTGTGGAGCCAAAGGACTTGTATAGTGCACTTATTTCTTAGCTAGAGGCAGTGGAGCTGGAAGGAGATGGATGAAAATAAGATTTGGGGAAAACAGAGAGAGGTTGAAGAATGAGAGATGGAGGGAAAGCAACGGTCAATTTAATCACAGTGGAGTAAAATAAAGAAATGAAGACAGATGAGGATGGAGCAGTATAGCAGTAGCATTTTGTCCATATGCCCCCTTCTTGCCACAAACTCCCCTTTTCTTGTTCTCACCACTGCTGACACACTGATTCATAAAAAAGTCAACTTGACTAAATCCTCTGTTCATGAAGCTTTGTTCATAAAGTGATAGCTGGTCCCTTTAAATCTTGATTTCTTTTTTGTAGTTACAACTGCGAGTCACTCGGAGTAAACGCCTCAGCTACTGCAAATGGCCATGACATAAAAATGGAGAGAAGCTTTGGGTGAAGGTGTAAAGGCATTCAGGGTGAGTGTAGTGCAAATACCCAAAGATTGAGGTTCCCACAGGATGGCTGGCGTTCAGTTTGTGTGTGTTTGAGAGACAGAAAATGTTTCTATAGGTCTGCGTATGTGTGTTCAAACGGTGTGACGACTTTTAGTTGTGAACTCCACGTGAGTGTGTGTGTCATCAGGGCTCCGCAGCGGAAAAATAACACTTAAATGAACAGCCTGCACAGATATCTGTGTGTGTGTGTCACTAAGTCACTGTAGCAAAAAGAAATCCATACGAGTGAAAGAACACTATAGAACAGGCTGCATAGAAGCATGGTGGGTTGTTGGGAGTATGCTAAGTTTAAATGTTCACTCTCAATGTTCATATTCATTTATTTATGCATGATAAATGCGTGTGTGTGTGTGTGTGTGTGTGAGTGTGTGCGCTTTAGATAGCTAGCTCCCTCAGGCTCTCTGCTATCCTCTCTGTGTGTGACATTAGTAAGGGACGGAAGTCTGAGCACCGTGCTGCCAGTACCTCTCAACATCATAAACACATACACACCCTCACACACACACGCAGAGGGAAAAACAAACAAACGGAGGCTGGCAGATAGTGGATATGAACATCTGCAATATGACTTGCGCTCTGGGAGAGCAGAGTGTGTGTGTGTTCGTGAGCGTGAACAAAACATATCCATGATTTCCTATCCTTGGAAAGCCGGGGGAAGATTATGCTGATTGCGTGTTGCGTAATACCATACGTGTAATATGCATTATGAGATTGCATACATTACATTATGGGGATTATCTAAAGGCACAGTTCGAGACCTGTCAAACTGCCAGGGCCAGTTAGAGGGAGGCTTACACTCTCACAGCATGCAGTCCACAGCTGCATGGAGGCAATTATACTATACTATTATTATATAGTTTTTACTATTTTGTGTGTAACTCATTAGAAGTCACAAAACACCTGGACACTATGTTACATCAAATATATTACTGCAGGCACACATGAAGAGCACACATGATATCACCTGACAGTTCATGCTTAAATAAACAGAGCATTTATTTAGAAGAGTGATCAAACACCTCCCGCTAGTATACATTACGTAAAATTGTTGGACACCCACTGGCCAATCAGAATTGAGTATCATGCCGTCATGTCATGGTATAATTTGTGATAAAGGACATACAGTAGCAACTGATGCTGGATATATTTACATACATACTTAATATACTGGGGCCAGGTGGTGACACTATGTCAGCCAGATTATGGCTGACATAGGATTTTATATTAAAGAGTGGATACGAGGCAGAAGAACAGACTGTAATTTCATTAAAACATTGCAACAACACCTAAGCAGCATTTTGCCTTTGACCTGCCATTGATGTGCCAGTCTGCCCAAAGCTTGAAAACATGCAAACATTGTCAAAATCAAAGGAATTATAAACCTATAATATGTGAAATTATTAATCTACCCTTAGGTGTTTTAGTACAGCAAGCACTAACTAATGTCCTTAAGACATTTCTCTTTGGTGCAGTAGCTATTTTTGTTTTATCTTTTGGTGGCAATATTGTGTCATATGTTGTCACACTTACCTTTGTGGGTGCCCCCTGTTGATAAAGATTTCAGTCAATCAATCAATCAATCTGTGATTGAGGTGTTTCTAATACATTGTCCACCCCATTTATATCAATGTTTCAAACACCTCTCTTTATCACTGTGTATGTAGGTCTGTATCCCAAATTGAATCTAAGTTTGACTATGCCTAATACTTTGTAGCCAGTTGTACTGCTCTGGGATGATCATTAACTACACACACACACACACACACACACACACACACACACACTCAGAGAGTCCTTTTCCACTGGCTGCGTCCATTCACTTATTTTTTCCCTTTGTTACCTGATCATGTCTTTATAAAGGCAGTGTAGTTATTAACCTCCAGCCCCAGGGCCATGTTCATTAAGTTCATTCTCTAATGCAGGTTTAATCTAGAGGTAGAATGAAACATTCATACACGCTTCACCATTCATCTGTCTACTGATACTCCACCAAACTTCTCTGGCTTTTCCAGCCTAGAGCGCCCACTGAGACTTTTCTCATTTCCACCTCTGTATGCCATTACTCTTTTCTCTTATCTCTTATTGTCTGCTCCGTTATTCTATTTTCTCTTGCTATCTAGTGTCATACTGTTTTCCTCATGCATATCCTCCTTTCCCCTTCCTTTCCTCTCTCCTAACATCCTCCCCTCCCTCTTCATTGCTGTGCTCCTCTTCTCTGCCATTACCAGCATGACAAACTGTTGCTTTCTTGGATCTCAATCACAGCTTCAAACATGCTTTTAGACGGATCAAAGTAGATATTAAGCACTAATACACACGCATACGCAGGCACACACACACAAACACATGCAGGGATCACATGCATGCATATCCACACCCTCACAATGAGCCTGTTGCGAATTACTGGCTTCAAAGACTGAATATATGCTGTGCAGTTTGATATCTCTGAAATTTTACATGCACACCCACACACTTCCCAATCCACCCACTCAAATCACACACATATGAGTACACGCAACTAACATGCATATACATAAAAAATGTATGAAAGAGAAAGTAGGAACATTAAAACGAACCTATGTGTGATTTTCTGTGCGTGAGAGAACATAAAAGTGTGTGTGCAGTTGAGTGTGTGATTGCCTGTGTAATGAATGCTTGTTCTCAGATCTGCTGGTTAAGTAGGATGTCGGGAGACGGTCGAACGCTTCAAAAGCTCTTTCATGCCTGCTTCAGTTAGGTCACCTCTGGATCTGCAGATCAATTGACCAGCCTTAATTTCACTCATTTTGGGTAGCAAGAACTCCCTAATCTAACTTTGGAATGCACACGCACACATACTAATGTGAATGGTGAGCCAATCATCAATATTACCAGTACTTGTTATCTTTTTCTTTGCCTTTACTCTATTTTTTTATGAATATAAAGTCAAATGTCACTCTCCTTTTAGCTCTGTTTTGGTGTCCACCAACTTCCTCTGGGAAATATCTGACTCTTTAGCGGCTAAATGCTCCACTATGTTCACCACCAACACTTTGCATGTCTGCCGTTTGGTGCTGGGCAGGTGTCGTACAGTTGGTTTATCAGAGTTTTTTGCTGAAAACAGCTACCTGCTACGGCTGTAAACTATGTTTATGAGGTCGGTGAGAGGTCGGTGGGAGTGAATCAAAACATTAAAGTTGCGCGCTGAAAAACCAAAACAATGAGCTGAAAGATGCTAAAGTGCTCTGTATAGCTGAGGGGAACTGCAGAGTTGGGTCAGAATTATTTGTGACTTACATTATTACATCACATAGTGATTTGACCAATTGCTCATATTAAAATATTAAGTAGTGCAGCTTTAAGATTTTAGAGTTATAGCTTTTGGGGAGCCATTACTTATAGTTCATTTCAGTATGATATGAAAATCAAGTTGTGACTTGAAACTTGCTTGACATAATGGCTTAGTGAACATTTTGACAGCTTTATGTTTCTTTTCCAAAGATACATAATTGGAAATGCAGTTGCGAACAGGGACTGCTTTGAAAACTGCTTGTTGGTGTGCTCAAGGACACAGCTGTCTACTGCAGAAGAGCAGCTTACTCTCAAATCTTAAAAGTTGAATAGCACTTGAATCCAACACAAAGGAATGTTTCTGTAAACTGCCTCACACCGACATTACCATGTACTGATATCTAACAAATAAAGAAAAGGGTTACCAAATGTTCAGCTTCAGTTTCTTTGAGTGGACTTTTATTGTGGGTACTATAATTATTGGAAAATAATGGAGGCCTATGAGATAGAAAGTCAATCTAAAATCTTCCATTATGACACGGAAAATCATCAGCATCATCATTGTGGTTCTGTAACTTGTTTTTACATGAGGAAAGTTGATGCTGACTATGTTTCTCACAGCTACACACTTGAGTACTGCAGTACTCTAGAGCATTAGATGTTTGATTCCTTGCTCAAAGGAACCACAGCTCTAAATCTTGAGGTAGTGGAGAACATTACTTATTCATTTTTTCTCGTCACATTTTACCAAGCCAGTCATTCGATTGAAACTGGCAAACTTCCAGTCACAAGCCCACACATACTCCTCTATCCTTGCTGCTACCTCTGTCCCCTGGTGAACTCCTCTCTGCTCTCAGGGTTGTGTTGCCTGGAGCTGCTGGTCAGAAGCAGCGGTTTAATTCATATTTTAAAAGAGAGACGACAGGCAGGCAGAAAGTTGATTTCACTCAGATTTATTCTGAAATCTTATGTACACATGGTGTGTGGTTTTTTTGACCTCCTTCACCCTCCCTGTCAAGCGGTGTCCCGGTTAGATGCAAGAAAACATCATCAATCCAAAGATAGAAAAGCAGCTGGGGGGCTTGGACTAAACTCATTTCACTGAGGATTTCTCATTTCTCTTGTCTCTGTCTCGCTCTGGCTTTCTCTCTCTCTCTGTCACACACACAATCACCCACTTATAATGATAATGTTAAAGACTTTTGTATCTCATTAATCACCATGGCAACAGTATCGGACCTACTTTCTAGTCTCCCTTTCTCTCTCTTTGTTTAACTCTCTCTCTCTCTCTCTCTCTCTCTCTCTCTCTCTCTCTCTCTCTCTCTCTCTCTCACACACACACACACACACACTGGGAGATTATGTTTCCATACTCTTCCACTATACACCCATCTATATTCAGTACTATATTGGATATTATTGGATGTGACATACTGCTGATGCACACTCATTGTTGCTTAGATTTTATTGCTGCAGGATGTGCTGCTGGATTATGAGTGATTGCATGCGTGTGTGTGTTTGTGTGTCATTGTGTGTGTGTGTAGAAATAAGAGCTAGTGAGTGTGTGGGTGAAACAGAATGAGTGAGTGTCTGCTGGAGGCTGTGGCAGGTGTGTAACCCCCTAAGTGCAGAGTTCCATTGTTAACAGAGTAGTGCTACATCTGTGTGTGTGCTCCAGGAGCATCCACATTACTAGGTAATATGGATTGGCTATGTAGGTGGTATAAATGCACAACTCAAGTGTGTGTGTGTGTGTGTGTGTGTTTCTGTACTGTAAAGCAGGTGAGAACAGTTCAAGATGTCTTTAAGCGAGAGCATATGGGAACTCAAATGTTTTGGAGCGTACACTACATGATTCATTTATGGTGTGTATTGTGTATGTATGTTTGGTTGTCACCCTGAGGGGGTTATATAAACACAATTTCATACCAGCCAAAGCAAAAAACAGCAAGGGATGTGAGACACTACATGTTATTAAAGAATTACTCTGTTCTTTTGTATTCACAAATAGAAAGTGAGCCATGCAGAGTTGGCTTTGCATCTAAACCCTTAATCTGACCTTAAAGCTGCACTAAGCATGTTTTTTTATACAAAACATCAATCCGTCTGTTCAAGCTAAATCACAAAGTTCAGCTTCAAAACATAATCACCTTTTACTGAGACTGTAGATTCAGGCTAATGTAATTTTGGTGTCAGTAACAAACACATAATCTGAGAGTGAAGTCTAAACTCTTGTTCGGACATTTAATGAACTCTCCAATCATAAAGGTTAAAGTTTGACCATTAACCTCACTTCTACCTTTGATTTTCTTTCTAACAACTAGGTTTCTTTATGTTAATTTAAAAAAAGCAGAAATGTATCTGTGTTATTTTAAGTATTTAAAATTCAGTTAAAAAAAGATTTAAAAAATATTGTTTATGTATTACTTTGAGACATAATCAGCAGCAAACGTGTACTTTCTTCCTCAATTTCTATGATGTGTAGCTTCGGTCCTCATTGTAAAAATGCGCTAAATTGTGTCACTTTGGACCAGAAAGCACAGCAACTTTTGAATGTGTGGGGCCAAAAAAGTCTTGTGAAGAAACCGAACTAATGTATATCTTTTAAAAGGCTCTTTGGTTAAAAAAAAAATCACAAATGATGAGCCTCACTAATCACATCACAGAGCAGTTTTGTAGATGTCGGACTCCAACCGGGGATGTTGTGACTCTTGGTTGCTGCCTTAAAACCCCTAAGTTGTTATTCTATCAATTACTAACCCTGTTTATCTCTGTATACATGTCTATTACAGATCCTGAGTTTGGGGGTCATCGTTGCCAAGAAACCACTATTTCAGTCAGTCCTGCCACTCGCACACTGCCAATAGTCAATAGAATTATTTGTGTTTTAGATAGTTGCAGTTGCCAGTTGAAGCTACTTTTCCCTGTTGGCAGTAGTCTTTCTTCTTTTTGTCTTGTTATTATCAGCTGAATCTATATAAAGGCTATGGTTTGTTTTCTGCACTTGGGTCCAAGTTAACATTACAGGACCCAAGTTGGAGCCAAGTTGCACCAATGTAGCTTGTTAATTTTGTCATTTTCCTGTGGCTTTATTTCAGTGAGTTCATTCTCAGTTCAGTCTCCCCTCAGAGCTGCAGGGATTCAGTGTTGATTCTTGGATGCTTTCTATCAGGGAGTCTTGAGCTCATGTCCTCTGGTTGAAAATTGGTTGAGATACTTTCCTACTGCACCAGACTGAAAGACATTAAATCAAAGTACTCCTGAAGGTGCTGGGGGATGGGGGGATTGCTCTTAGCAGGGATGGGGATTTGAGACTTGGACAAAATCCACAACTGGAATATCAATCATGTTTTTCAACTGCTCCGACTCACAAGCTTGAATAAGCTTTTGGACGTGACCTTCGGAAACTAAATATAATCCGGCATACTGACACTTGGGCTCGTCCTTTTGTTAAACATCCACTCTTAAAGGTCACATTAAACACCTGTTGGTGATACACATTGTGTTGGGAACCATTTGGTTGTTTGCTGATTCATTTCATTCTTCTCCTCTGACAGACTGCTCAGACATGTTGTGTTTGGAGTAGGTGAAGGATGTGACGTGAAGCTTTTGTCTCTGGCTCTGCTGCTGACTGCTGGCCAATTTGGTGCCTGAGGTGAGGTCACCAGCACCCAGTCCCCTTAAATGACCTCTGACAGAGCAACGCACGCAATGACCACTACTTGTAATGGGCTGACATCCTGTAAATTCTTCAGAGGAACAATGAGAAGCAAATAAATAGAAATATCTCTCAAAGGTGAGAAAAAAACAGTTTGCATTTAAGATTAGTTCCACTTTTGCAAACAAAAGTGATTCAGCAGAAAACACACAAGTCTGTGTGATTAGAAATTGAGCGGGATGGTGTCAGGCAGCTAAGCCTCCTGGTCTTGTTGAAGCAAAGACATCAAAACTAGACTTGCAGTCAGGCCTGTCATCTGCTGACCCACTTTGCTGCTGATATTGAATGCTCCTGCAGGGCCAGAGGCCAAACGGGAGGAGGAAGTGTTGAATGGTACCAGCTTTCATTTGCATTGCTGGCAACATTTTGACTATTGATAGAATTCTCTATATACAGTGTAAATTAAAATGTTAACAGCTGTTAAGTTTTTTTTGCGTGTATTTCAAGCAATAGTTTGACATCTTGGAAAATATACTTCTCCGCTTCCTTGCCAAGAATTTGATGAAAAGATCGATACAACTCTCTTTCTGTACGCTAAGTATGTAGCAAGAACTAGGAGCCGATTAGCCTAGCTTAGCATAAAGACTTGTAGCAGGGGTTAAGAGCTAGCCTGTCTCTGTCCAAAGTTCAAAAATGAACCTGCCAACATGTCTAAAGCTCACTAATTAACATGTTGTATCTCATTTGTTTGTGTAAAAACCTCAAGTTTGGTTTTACGGGGCATTAAGTGCTGTAACTATTTCTTGTCACAGTGCATTCTTGGAATCTCCGGCTAGCTGTTACCCGTGCTTCCAGTCTTTATGCTAAGCTAAGATGAGACATGAGAGTGGTATCAATCGTCTCATCTAAATCTTGGCAAGAAAGGGAACAAGCATATTTAGCTATGCATAGGTATAAGTAAATATGCTATGTTGAGGGAAAGTGGGTACACCATTAAGATGCAATATCTAATCTCAATATATATATATATATATAATCTTCACCAAAATAACTCCACAAGGATCTTGAGCAACATTGTAAGAGCATTCACAGATGTGTTTTCCTTTGCTCGCTTGACCATTTCCACATGTAGCAAGTGTAGAGTTTTCAGATCGTCTATGTCAAGCAAATGTGAGATGAGAGCACACAGAGCAGGTCAGACATCCAGGTCATGGCAAACTCAAACTCCAAGTTGTGAACAGTGTCTGAAGACAGGTATGAGTCATCCCCTCAGTCGACTTACTCGCCTTTGAAAACATTTGGTGCCCAGCCATTCAGTCTGTTTGTGTGTGTGTGTTTGTGAGTGCATGCAGGTTATTGACTCTCTGTGTCTATTGGCAGTGCAGACAGCCAAATAAGCAGTCACCTGCAACAGTGAGTCACTCAGTCACCCTCAACTCAATACGGTGCCATTTAGACAAGACTGCAACGCACTCAGAGGTGTGAGTGTGTGTGTGCACTTGTGTGTTTGTCTTGTATATGTGGGTTTGCCTTTCACATTTCAGCCATATATTTGCATGTTTTTTTTAACACTTTTTTTTTGTATCTCTGTGCCTGTGTTGCATATGCTATGTGTCTCTGTGTTGACAAACAGTACATTGCATGTGAAAGCTTTGTCTGTGTGTTTGTGTGCGTATGCGCTGGTGTGTGTCTGTATTTGAAAGTAAGCTCCATGTTTCTGTTTGACCTTTGGAATTCCCTCAGTCCGTCGCACACTGCTGTTTCACTATAGATCCACACACACCGTTCATTTCTGTGTGTGTATGTGTGCACTGAGACACTGAGAGAGAATCCAAAAAAAGGAGAGAGAGAGAGGAAGAAACAACATAAATGTTTCATTTCTAAGTAGAATTTGTGCGATTTTGATATTGTTTATGCCTAATTTATACCATTGTCATGAATTGAGTTAAGGAATAGAGTCAAAGAGACAAAGATACAGAAAGACAAATGTAAAAACAGTAAGAGTAGCAGAGATAGAGATGTCTGTCCAGCTGGTCAGCTCATAGTCCACAGGTCAAAGGTCATTTAGTCACTCACAGATTTAATGAAATAACCCTTTTTAACTGCTTTCTAATAGCTGTTGAATGTGTGTGGTGGTGTTATTACAAGCGAGCTCAAGCCTTGTGCATATGGATCATGGCTCTGATCCTTATCTGAATCCTTGCATTGGGTCACCACAGGATCAATAATGAATACATGAGTAGGTAATTAAAATGCATTCCCTAAGGAAGTGAGAGGTGAGTCGGATTCAAATGAAGTCCTTCTAACATGATTGGGGCAGAATAATTAAAAAGGTCTCTTTCATTAGTTGCAAACCGCCAACAATATGGATGAGATTGTGGTTTCTTTCTTTCTTTGATTTCTTTTTTCTTTTGTTCTTTGTTTTTTTCTTTGTTTTTTTCTTTGATTCTTTCTTTGGTTCTTTATTTCGATTTTTTTGTTTTTTTTGTTCTTTGGTTTTTTGGTTTCTCCTTTGGTTCTCAAGTTCATTCTTTAGTTGTTGCTTTGGTTCTTTGGTTCGTTCTTCTGCTCTTTGGTTTTTTCTTAATTTCTTTGGCTCTGTCTTTGGTTTGTTTTTTTGGTTCTTTGGTTCCTACTTTGGTACGTAAGTTAATTCTTTGGTTCTTTTTTTTGCTGCTTTCTTCTTTATTGTTTTGTTCTTTGGTTTGTTGCCTCTTTGATTATTTGGTACTTTCTTAAGTTATTTGGCTCTTTGGTTCTTTCTTTCTTTGTCTACTGGATGAAAAGGTTCCATTAAAATGTGTATGTGTAATATATTTAATTAGGAATGACTTGCCTGGTTCTAAATCATTTAGCATGGCAACTAGTTCCAGTGTTGACATAATTAGTTTTGCAGATCTTGACCCACTGTCTGATTGGTGGACATATGTTCCAAAGATGCTGATGTGTGTAGATGGTGCTGTTTTATTGCATTGGTTGATGTACAAATCAATAGAGCCAGAAAGAGAGAAATGAAGGTAAGAGAAGATAGAAAGAAAAAATAGAAAGAAAGACAAGTGAGCAGTTGAAAATTGAAAGATGGAGGAGTAGCAAGGCGACATTGTCATTAAGGAAAGAGACAAAAAATAGGAAATGTATGGCAGGTGGAAGTGGGTGAGGGATAGAAGGACGAATGGTGAAAAGAAACTGATGAAATAGAGGCACAAAGATGGAGGAAAATAAAGGAAGAGAGTGACAGAATTAGGAAAACGTTGCATCATTAGGAGGACCGACTGATGTGACTGATGTGAAGAGTGAGAGTGTAGAGAAGAAAATGCAGATGACAGATCAAGGTGAAGAGGTGGAGTGAGAGGTAAAATAGGTGAAAAGAGCAGTGGAGATTAACAGAGATGAGAGGCTGATGCAAAGTGGAGTACAGGGCAGCTGCAGGGGGTAGAAAATGGATGGACAATTGCTATGGAAATGGAGTGTAGGACAAGATTAAACCTAATTAGAACATTATAATGACTTTGTAAGGTGAAATGAATAGATGGTAGCCATTATGTTGGAGATAAAGAATGGAGACAGTCCAGCTCTTTAATGAAGAATAACACTGATTCTAACCAAGGTCATTTTTTTTTGGAAAATCCTGTGTAAGGTCGAAATGGATTAATCGAGGCTTGAGCAGAGAAACAAATGGAGAAAGATAAAGAGAGAAAACACAAGGACAATAGAGACAAATAGAGATGAAAGCAGCATTGAATAAAGATATATATCAGAATGGCAAACAAAACAAATTACAAAGAGGAGAGAAGTGCAATGTAAGGAGGTGGGGAAAAATCTCACTGAAACATTTGTCATTTTTAGTCATGCTAGCGGTGTGGCTCTATGGATGGCAATGTCGGTCTGTTGGTCAGTCGTTCAGTCCCCCACTTTGGTCCAGACTGAGATATCTCAACAGCAATTGGAAAGTTTGCCATGCAATTTGGTACAGACATTTATGTTACCCTCAGGATGAATTGTAATAACTTTGGTGAACCCTTCATTTTTCATCCATTCCCATCTGCCTCAGTTGTGCTTTGTGTTTAGTGCTAATTGGCAAATGCTAGCATGTTAACACACTAAATTAAGATGGTGAACATGGTAAACATCCCTGCTAAACATCAGCATGATAGCATGCTGTTAGCATTTAGCTCAAAGTGCCGCAGAACAGCCTCACAGAGCTGCTAGTGAGACTGTAGACTCTTAGTCTTGTTGGATAAATAAAGGATCTGGGTAGTTAGCATGAACAGTGATTGCCACAAGGGCTGAGCAGACAAAGAAGGTGCACTACTTTCTAAATAATATAATATACATCCGATGTGTCTGACTGGCAGGCGATCTGTAAAAAGTGTAGGGCTGAAACACCACAGCAATGAGCACCAAAAACTGAGACAAAACCCCCCACAAAACCAAAACTAGTCTTACTTAATTCACTTATATGAAGTAGTGGTGTGAAGATTCACTGATCTGCACCAATTAGTGTTTAAGATATAGCTAGACTGACTCAAACAGCTTGTATCAAACAAGAAAGAGCGAATAATGGAAAAATACATGCTGGTTTCAGAGTATTGGTAAACCTATGATATGATACATGTATTCCTCATGTCTTTGCATGTTTTGACTTTGCTCTGCTCTACTCATCAGCACCATGTGAGAGTCTGAGACATTATGTCTTATCTAATGTGACACTGAAGAAAGATATACATCAAGGGCTGTAACCGAGGTCTCTCAACTTTAACTGAGGAGTGGTAGCACACAAAGAGGATAGTTTACATAGTTTTAACTACCTTTAGAGTACATGTATACTCTCTGTGTGTGTGTGTGTGTCCAGGTAAGTGCTCCTTCAGGCATTCACAGCTGAATGAAGCAGAGGAAGCTTAAGCAACTAGTCACTCTCTTGCATTTTCTCAGCTGGGAGAAAAACACACACACACACACACACACACACACACACACACACACACACACACACTCTATACTGCTTCATATCTGACAGTCCAATAAATACTTTCGTCTCCAGTGTGCACAGCCATGCATGGAAATGTACGAGTGCCATTACCTTCCCACCACTGTCGAGTGGAATATTGGAATTTAATGGAGGTGAATCTAAAGTAGCTTATATATTACATTTAATACAACATTTAGTCCCTGCGCGTGAATATGATTGCACAAAAGTCATTCTAGCAGAGACAACCGGGGCCTAATGGTTAATAAGGTATAGGCTATGACCACAAAGTTGTCGGCTTGAATCCTGGGAGAGGCTGAAGTGTCTGAACAGGGTGAGAGACGGAGACGCACTCACTTTGCCCTCCTTCAGCAGCCACCATCACACTGCCCTTGAAGAAAACACTATAAAGTCCTTACTGAGGCGGACAATGCAGAACCGTGAGTGTGAAGCTCGATGAAAAAATGCAACTGTGCTTAATCAACCTTTTCTAGATGAAGGTTGAAGTAATAATCTGTGACATTTTTATGTAGGTGTTCATTTTGTTGCCCTATGCTGATTGATATAGTACAAAAGTGAATGAACCAATAGGTTTTCACATTTGCTGCTTCAGTTGCGTCCCGATACACGTCGTAATTGTATACAGTATGTACTATACGAATACCGATATGTACTTTATAATTTTGTACAAACAGGAAATGAAGGCTAACACTGACTGACATCATTCAAACTGCAGATGCCACCTCCAATTAACCCTCTCAGTCCCAGGCCGGCAATTATGTTTGTACTTCTTCAATTCATCTGCACCCCCTTTTTTAAAGGCTTAAATATACATGTTTTCCTTTGTTCCTTTTTGAGGACAACTGTGGCTATTTGAAAGTGAGCAAACATTTGACGTGAACAGTTGCAGTTAAGATTATTAATAGATTAATAGATTTTAATAGATTCAATAAATGTAGAATTTAGGTTTGCCTGGAAAAAAATCGTTACCTGCCACACAAATCATGGCTGGAATAGTGTTATGTGACCCGGTCCGAGCCACTTTGTTTATTTCCCATTTACAGAGCCAGGGCTGTGTACAAACACCAGAGTTTTTTTTCAGCACACACAGAATGGACAGCTAGCGGACCGTGAGGAGATATTTGTTGAATTTGACAAAAAGACGTGTATGGGATTAGAAAAACGAACAGAACTATTGACATGTTTATTGGCAGTGAGATACAGCAGTTGGTTCATGCGTACTGTAATCCTCACACAAACAGTGGGTGCCAGCTTTCTGATGGGCCTGAGCAAGCAAAAATGTTTTTCAGAGATTTAATACTTACTTGTTTGTTTTCCAAGAGTTCCTTAAAGCTCTCTCACCACCATTTGCAGTTTAATTTAATTTCTTTTAAGGCTGTGAGTAGCTCCCCAATTTCCTTGATGCATCTGATTGTGGGACAAAAGTGTACATTGATAGCACATTAAAAAATCAAGTATGATTAAGTATGCATACAGACATCTTTGTGAGTACTTAATTTAGTCACTTTTTCAGTGTGAATAGTATGGAACTAGGACACAGGTTTGGTTTCTCTAGGGGAAAAAAAATCCTCTACTGTACAGGAAGTGATGTGTTCTTTTTTGCTAGCGCCTGCAACAGTAGTTAGATCGGAAGGAACTGTGCAGTTAGCACATGGAATTACAGTATAGCCTACAATGCTGGAGGAAAAGAGTGCCATCTACAGAAAACTCTGTAGAAAATGGGTGTCACAGTCCCACCCACACTGGTTAATTAATTGACAAGTGATTTTGGGAAGTGCAGAGACACAACAACAGCAGGCCACAGGCCCATATTTGGATGTTTATGTTCTCTCAAATGCCTGCATTTAATATTTCAGTGCTAGTAATTTAATGCAGGGCTTGGTCGAGAGCTCCAGAGGCTCATATATTTTACTGTAGGGCAAAGGCAAGACGACAGAGATTTGTTAGGGAGCTGTGTGAGAGAAGGACATCTGCATCTTAATTGATTTCAGGCTGGATAGTTTTAAATTTATGTGAACATAAATAAATGATTCATGCCTAGGAATGTGTATTTGTGTGTGTGTGTGAATTAGTAGTTGGTGTGCATGAAATCTGTGTCAGATATATTGCAGTTAATGTAAATGTCTCTTTTGTGTTTCTATAGTAACGTGTGTGAATTTGAGTGCTTATTCTCAATCTGTGTGCTGTTAGTGTCCAAAATTGTGTTAAAGTGAGTTATTTTGTGGTCCTCTAACATCAATAGTCACAATGGTGTGTGTGGATGCGTGTGTGTGTGTGTGTGTGTTTGGTTCCCTACAGCTAGGCCAGATGGTGGTGTCAAGTACAGACCACTGAAATCAACTGCTCTGACATCACATTGAGCCGCAGACGCGCTCTGTATGTGTGTTCATGAGTGTGTGTGTGTGTGTGTGTGCTGGCGGACCAATCATGAGGTCAGGGTGACTCAGGGACTAACCACACCTGTTTGCCAGAGTCTCTCTCTAACTTTGACTCTCTCCTTTTCTCTTTCTCGCTCTTCGTCTCTCTGCAGCAGAGGGGTGGTTTCACCCATGGCTGCACACACTCGTTGAGCGTGCTCAGCATAATGAAAGAACACACACACATACACACACACACACACACACACACAGAGAGAAACATGCGGGCGGCAGCAGTAATTAACAGCTAACTGTGAGAAACCATTATCATTACAGGAACGAGGTGGGATCAGACGCTCCCACCTACATAATGGACAATTAGTCTCTGCATCGTCAAGTGTCCAGCAGAAAACTCTTTTCAGGAATGGAAGCAACATCGACTAGTTCTGCACTGACATTAGGGTATTTTTGACACGATATACTTAAGCCTTTTCTCACACTGGAGACAGTAATGGGCATTCCTGATGGGGGTCATTGTTGTAATTTTCACTCCAGTTTCTCCTTTTCTTCCAAACGCTTGTGGCATTTTACAAGACAAGTCATTACCGATGGCTTGATCGGGCCCCAGGGTCATGAAACGCTTTCTCTAAATAAAAGAGACAATTTCAGTTTTATCAGAAGAAATAGGCTAAATGTTAAAACAACTTAGGTCATTTTCGAGGCCATTTTATCAAGGGTTGAGATTGTTTCCACAAAGTTCACTGTGGGGTATAACATCACATATAAAGGTCTATGAAAAGTCACGTGATGGTATGAAAATGGAAATTTTAATCAATGTCTCAGTTCTCTGAAAAGCGATGTAATGGGTTTCGGGAAAAATCAGATCTTTTCCTGTGATATTACTAAGACACAAGTCCGATCCCGGATGCGACTGCATCGCGTTCTGGTTGCGCAACAACTCTGTCTCGTCTCCCTTGCGGTTCCAATGTCCACTGGCAGCGTTTCAGAAGTGGAGCATCTAAGCAATCTGCTCTTCAGCAGATATTATATCAGCATATTATTTACAGTTGTTTTGATGAAATTTTTTTGTGTTTTACAAGCATATTGTATTGATTAGTTGTTAGAGGCTCATTCATCATCAGTGTGGTAACACATAATTTCAATGTACTCAACACGTTTTAACTACTATACGCAACTTATCTTTATTTTGCATCTGTATTTCCTCAACAGTTAGCAGAAAGAAAACCAGAGCATTTCTTTTCCTGCTTCAGAGACATTATGTTAGTGACATAAACAAATCTGAACAAGCTTAAAGGGACAGTTCACCCCAAAATCAAAAATACATATTTTTTCTCTAGATTGTTTTGGTGTGAGTTGCCTAGTTTTGGAGATAGCCGTAGAGATGTCTGCCTTTTTTGAATTGAACGGGACTATATGGAACTCAAAGTATCAAAAAAAAAAAAACATTTGAAAAATTCTAAAGCAATATCTCTTTCCAGAAATCATGACCCAGTTACTCAGGATAATCCACAGACCTTGTTGTGAGCAGTTTCATGTAGGAACTTCTACTGATAGTACCTGTTGATCTGTTTTTATTCTTTTTGGACACTTGGAGCACCACAAGCCGTGTGCCATCAAATTCCATTTTATTCGAGACAAGGCAGACATCTCTACGGCCGATCTAAATGGATAAATGATTCTACAGGTAAGAGGAAAAATATGTATTGCATAGAGCTAAATGCTAACTTCAGCATGCTAACATGCTTACAATCAGAATGCTGTCATGCTGATGTATAGCAAAGATAATGTTTACCATGTTCAAATCCTCGTTTAGCATGTTAGCATGCTAGCATTTGCTAATTAGCACTAAACTCAAAGAACAGCTGAGGCTAATGGAATGGCATTAGTTTTGCAGGTATTGGACACATTAAAATTTCGACCTGGTGATGGCCCTAGATGAAAAGTTAAGGGATCACTAAAGTTATTACAATTCATCCTGAAGAGAACATGAATGTCTGTACCAAATTTCATGGAAGTCCATCCAGTACTTGTTGAGATATTTCAGTCTGGACAATAGCGGTGGACCAACCAACTGACGATCTATCTGTGCTAGATAAAAAACTGGCTAAAAACTAGTTTTGCCATATTTACATAAATGCAATATCAGTAACAAATGAAATCATTCATTGCAGTGCATCATTAGATATTAATTTCAAGTCAATTGTCAGTAAATATGCATTTATATACATTAACAAGTGAATTTCATGCTTCAGAGATGCGAGCTGATCTGGCAAAAATAGTTTGTAAAGATATCATAGTGGCTAGCACTTGCTGATTTCAGAGGCAAAGTATTCCAAAAGCAACTTGAGGTGATCTGATTTAACTTTTTACTTGATTTACTTTTATGTCTTGTGGTAACAGGATTGATTCCATTTTGTCACTGTGTAATGGGTAATCTGAGATGGAGTGCATTTTCAAATTAAACATCCCATGCTCGCCTGCTAGCCAGAGATGAATACATTAGAGGCCAGACAAATTGGGTGAAATTGTCAACCCCCCAACTCCTGTCTGGGCTAATGGAGCCACTATTAAGGCCGTGGCCAAACCGCCTTGCATGGCTGCTGCTGAAATTGATCCCTGCCTGCACACCAGTCCATATAGATTATAGTTGTTACAAAATATTCTGTCTTGCTTTTTCTTCTCTTGCATCTCTTTCCCCATCTTTTATTGTTTTATATAAGAAATGTCAGACGATATCAGAGTATTGTAATTCATAGAACAATTCGAGTATAATGTGTATTTTTTACTCCATAGATGATTGGAGGGTTTTAAGGATTTTGTGCAGGATGGAGCGTCTTACCAGAGGCTTAAATATGAGTCACGATGGTGTGTGTCTTCGTGACTGTCTCTGTGGTTGTGTGTGTGTATAGGTATTTTTTTTCTCCTCAAGGTTAAAAATTAAATCCACACCGTCCATATTAGTCAGGCTGTATATCTCCTGTAGCTCCTGACTTCTTTTTGATAGCGTTCCGTCATTTCCTCTGCTCACTGCTCCATTTGGTGCTTTCTCCTTCTTTTGTCAGCCACATCGTAAATATAAACTGCTGTTTTTCTCCTCTCCTCTCCTTTCCTCTCCTCTCCTCTCCTTTCCTCTCCTCTCCTCTCCTCTCCTTTCCTCTCCTCTCCTCTCCTAGCCTCGTCCTCTCCTCTCGTCTCGTCTCCTCTCCTCTCCTCTCCTCTCCTCTCCTAGCCTCGTCCTCTCCTCTCCTCTCCTCTCCTCTCCTCTCCTCTCCTCTCCTCTCCTTTCCTAGCCTCGTCCTCTCCTCTCCTCTCCTCTCCTCTCCTAGCCTCGTCCTCTATCGATTGTGGCTCCCATTAATTAACAGAATTATTTCTAATGAGCCGAACACTGATTACCTTGTTCCAGACGTAGAAACAACCTCTTGCGATGCTTCAGACAGACCTTCCAACACAAGGTCAAAATAATCAGACTGTACTCAGACCACAGTGCCTCGCCATTGCTGTAGCCCCAAGAGGTTTTGCACCAAACGGCTGGAAAATAGCTTGTTCTGCTGCCAACTTTTTTCCTGCAGACAAGAATAAAGAGTCAGTTGCGGGTTCCTGAGCATAGGGGGATTATTTTTCAGAAATGTCTTACAGATTCAGAATCAGAATCAGAAATACTTTATTGATCCCTGAGGGGAAACTCTTTTGGTATAGCTGCTCACTATCACGTCAGTGCACACTTGAGAATAGAAGGAATAGAAGTACTAAGCAAATCAAAATATAATACACTATAATACAGGTAAGATAAATTAAGTACAAAGTGGATATAAGTATAAAAGCTAAAATAAGTGTAAGTACCAAAGTGGATTTAGAGGTTGATAAATATGTACGGTATAATGCACTGTAATAATATAAGTAATAAGTAAAAGTGCAATAATGAGTACTGTCAAGTTAAGTGTAGCTTATGACTAATGATTATGAGACGGTGGATTACAAAGAAAGGTTTCCTAGAGGAGAGAGGATACACATTGTGTGTGTATGTGTGTGGTGGCATCAGAACAGCGAGCCTCCTGCTGATTGTCCAGTGATGCGGTCAGCTGGTTCGGGCTTCAGCACATCACACAGAAGAGAGTTGTCATGTGTCTTGGATAGCTACCCGATATGTGAAACCATAGCCATAACCATGATCTTTTCCTAACCGTAAAGTAAAAAAAAAAAAAAAACGTGTCTGGAGGGGAATCTGAAGAGACTGAATTCACGTGACAGTCAGAAAGCATGTTGAAATTGTACGTCCGTAGAAATAGTGCCATGTCCTCGATCTTTCACATTACTGTCTAGATTCATTTGTGTGTGTATGTGGGTAGGTGTGTGACCTTGAGGTCCCATTCAGCTGATGATTGCCAGGCCTCTCTGGCGTTGCTGCTGGTAATGCTGTGAATTGATTTGCTGCCAAGCCTCCAAATTTTTACCTTCTAATCTAAATCTGTCTCCCTCTCGCTTTTTTGTCCCCTCTTTATTTTTCAACGCCTTCCCTCCCTTTCTCTGTCTTTGTCTCTTTCCTCCCGGCCTTGCATTCTGTTCTCGAACTGGATTTAACCGCCAACCTCGCTCATCTGTGGCTAAGCCTGTGCTACAGTGAGTGTGTGTGTATTTGTGCGAGTGTGTGTTACTGCGCTAAATGTACCTGTTAAAAGTCTTGCCAACCTCATTGCTTAACTGTCCTAGTCATTACAACACTGACAGCAAAGGTCTATCCACATTCATTTGCATTTACAGTCGTTGTTTGCATCTGTGCATGTGATGAAGATAAAAACTGATATGTGTGTGTGTTTGTGTGTGTGTACCTGTTACAGCTCTAGCCAAACAGCAGCTATTCAGCCTGGCAGGAACAGTGACTATTCTCTTCTTCATAATTGCAGTAAAGGTTCATTCCAAGTATTTCACATCGTGTACAACCTGTGTGTGTGTGTGTGTGTGTGTGTGTGTGTGTGTGAGTGTGAGTGTTTTTAATTGTTTTAATTGTTTTAATATGCAACAGTAAAATACTACAGCTCCCTCTCCTCTCACTCTGATATCCCACAGCTCATATGCCCACCCACGCACACACCCACACACCCTCTCAGACACATGAATAGAGCTACCCTCCCACTCCCAATTACAGCAGGGACGCTTTCCCTGGTTTTATTAGGAGGTTTGGGCAGATTGTGAGTGCAGATGGATGTTTTGGATCTTGGTATCTGGGAAGGTTTAAGAACAGAACAAAGTTTTAAAGATAAGGAAAAAAGTATAGGACAACATCATTTGTCTGCACGCTTTCCAAAACCGTTACAAATCACTGTTGGAAAATATATCTGTTATGGCAACACTATGGTTAAGGTTTGGTAAGGTTTAGGCACAAAAATGACTTGGTTAGGTTTAGGGAAAGACCATGGTTTGGGTTAAAATAAGTACTTAGTTAAGGTTAGGGAAACATCGTGTATAAACATTTCTAGACTGTTTAAGCCCACCTGTGAATGATGTCTACGTGTGTATAAACAATTAATAAATGCTTTATAACACAATGAAAACACGTTATAAGCCTCTCTAAGTGGCGTGAAAATAGACAGAACGAGAAAGTGGGTACAACAAGAACACTGAACAACATCACAATAAAAATAACAGAGGATGCAAAAATATAGTCGTGGTTCTGAAATACAAATGTTATACTTTTTTCTAATTGGCTTTCGGTATTTATCTTTATATCAGTAAATCCAGTGTTGCTTCTGCTTGTTATTGTAATCTCCACTTAGTCTAATTTACTGTATGAGGAAAACCCTCTTATCTAATCAATTTAGTTAATGTCGTCCCTATGAATAATCTGCTAACATTAGTCCCTGGCTGACACACACACGCACACACACTGGGTGCATCACCCACTCATTTCATACTCATAATGATAATAATAACTTGCCTATCCCATTAATCACTGTGGTAACGTCACAACAGCACAGGGCCTGTTCAGTCTCTGCTCCCCGCTCTCACTTTGGGTTTTTTCCCTCTCTAACCATTCTTTCATGTGAATATAACTTTTACACTGCACTCAAGATAAGTGCTGTCCAACTCATTGTTCAGTATAAGTGCCAAAATATTTGCAGCACTAAAATTAGAGGTTTTCACTGTATCACACTGCAGCTGAAAATGTACTTTATCATCAAAATCAAGTCAAAAAATCGATCATCAGAATAGTTGCCAACTAATTTGCCTCTCTTTGTGGTAGTTTTGTGTCTCTTTGTAGTGGTTTTGTGTCTTTCTGGGGTTGTTTTGTGTCTTCTTGTCATCATTTTGTGTCTCTTTGTAGTGGATTTGAATCTCTTTGTTGTTGTTATTTCATATCTCGTTGTGGTCATTTTGCATTTCTTTCTGGTGGTTTTGGTCTCTTTCAGTGACATTTTGCAGGTGAAGCCCAGGGGGTCCCCTGTGCCTGCTAGGCCTGTTCAGAAATCTATCCATGCGTGACAGGCAACGAGCGTAAGGACAGATGGGCAGGGAGAAGGGAAGAGAAAACAGATACAATCCATATATATAGAAACTGCAAAGTGACAACAAGAAGCATGAGAGTGTGGAAAATGGCTGGCTTAAAGGCCCTATGCTGTTACCACGGTGACTAATGGGATACCAAAGTTATTATCACTGTATAGCATGAAGAGAGTGGGTGACACTGTGAGTGTATAAAAAGATAAATATAAGTTTAAAGGACTGAGAGTACTTGTGCAGACAGAGAGGGAAATCACGTCAGTGAGTGTGTGTGTGACATGAAGAAATGAAGTGTGTGTGTGTGTATGCATTGGCAGGTATATTGTATGTGTGCTTACTTCACTAGTCAGGGAGATCAGGAGGGATTAATGCAGCTTCCAATTATTGTTCTTGTATTTGCTTTCCCTCTCTTTTTCTCTCCCCCTTTTCTCATTCCGTCCTCCTTCTCCCTTTGACAAACACACACACATGTATAAGCAAATGGCCTCCCTTTCTCTCCCTTTCTCTTTCCTCTAAGCTCTCAGTCACAAGGGGATTTTCTTTAGCCTTTTTATTGAGATTGCTGTTATTTGTCACACAAGAGAGAGGGGGCAAGAGAGAGGGAGGGATGAAGGGAGGAAGAGAGGATTGAATGAAAGGCAGAAAGACAGAGAGAGGGAGAATCAAAGTGGTTGAAGAGGTTTGACGCTGAAAGACACGACGAGGTTGGGAGACAGAGAGATTTGAGTTAGAAGCGAAGTTAGAATCAGGGAGTGTGTGTAAAGGCAAACGGGGATTGCGATAGACGAAGCGGGGGAAAGGAGAGCAGTGGGAGGTGAGGAGAGGGGAAAGAGAGAGTAAAAAAAACTTGCATCATCCATCTAAAACAAGCCCGGGGGATGAGGAGGATGTTTGTGATGATAAACTCTTCACCCTCACTGACTCTGGCACACACACACACACACACACACACACACGCATTCTCAGATACACAATCTCATTTGCTTCATGTTGGCTAGCCTTTGTCACAAATGTAACTTGGGTCCTTGGTTGTGTTCAGTTTAAGGCAGCGAGAAATCCTCATGCTAATACATCAGGTATTTATTAGCACTGTATCAGGATAAACGCTCCACTGAAATAAATAGTTTTACTTTACATGCAGGTGCAGAGCAGATCATAAATGTTAGTTCGATTATTCATTTATGAGTGTAATATATAACTTGCAACCATAGCTGCTGAATTTGTTTTTTCACGGAGAGTGCTTGAAACATGATTCTATATGTACAAAAAACTGTGCAAAGACCATCACATAGCCATATAGTCATATATACCATATGCATATACCATACCGAGGATCAGTTTTTCAGTCAAAACAACCACCTCATAACCAACTAAGACCAGATAACCAAACTACCACCAACCAAATCAATACCAAAAAAATTATCCGTGCAAAAAATCAAGATAAAGTGAGTTTCACTAAACACAACCTACTATTGCATGTTATTAGTCTCTGCATGTTGCTTGATTATCTACACACACATTTCCTCACACACCTAAACACACATATATATGCATGCCCATCACTTCCACTGGCTAAAATCAGGCTTATTTATGCACTTTTCCTGAGGTAAGCATTAAAACAAATTAATTTCCACCTCCAGAGTTCTCTGATTTTCATGCCCCATGTCACTTACACTCCCGCCACACACCCCTTAAAAAAGTATCCTCACACACACGTAAACCCCACACACAGCCAGCCTTATCATATCATGCATCATCTTCTCTCGTTTTAATGTCACAGCCCATTAAAACCCTTTTAACCCCATTTGGCTGATGTCCTCGCCTACACAAACTTTCACGTGTTTCTGCAGCATGCTGATGAAGGGACAGAAAGAGAGAAAAAAAATACTATTAAAAAAGTGAGAACTTTGGCTGCAGGCACATATCTTCATACGTCATACAATTTTGTATGACAGAAGAACACATAACAGCATTTTAAATGGTTCGATTTCCTCATAGAAGATAAAAACATAACCGATAAAAACATTCAAACAAAGAAAAAATTAGACATGAAGGGAAAGGAAGAGAGAGGAGAAGTTTTATTACTTCAGGCAGGGTTATATTAACCCACAATGACTTGGTAGCCTGTGGTGAAATTTGTATGCTGTAAATGAAGGAGCCAGACTCTTCTGGGGGCAGAGAACAGCAAGACTCCTCTACTTTCTATTCATGAACTGCACTTCACCGTCTCCTGTTCCTTAACTTATTCTGAGGCCAACAAACCGTCTTTCATACAGCCGCATGACAAAAATAGGAAGTGTTTTCAAATTAAGCTTTCTTGTGTGTTTTAGTCATTTATATGCATGTATCTTGTGGCAGTGTGTTCTGTGTGAGAGAGTGTGTGTTTGTCCTCATAGTGATGGTTGTGCCTGGCGGCAGGTCGATTTCAGAACAGTCCTACAGGGAGAAACATTGAGTGACCACCAGAGTATTTACTACACACACACACATGCGCGCACACACACACACACACACACTTCTTAATCTGAAAGCTTACTGATGCATGTGCAACATTCTGCAGCGACTTTTAACGCTGTTTGGAGGGGACAGTCAGACTGCATCCCTGATGTCTTTCTTTTCGTTCCACTGGGTTGCGTTCGTCATCGCCTTAAGTCTGCACTGTGCTCCGGAGTATGGGCAGCACTTTGCAGCACTCTCTAACATGCTTGGACAGCTGTATCCACGGCCCAGTGGGGCGCGTTGGCTATCGGTCTTAAATCTGCCTAATTACACATCTCATCAGCTCTTCAGCCGCTCGATAGCTGTAATCCCAGAGCCACGCACACACACATGCACTGCCGCTCTTTCTCCACCTCTTTCTTTATCTCGGTGTATCTCCTCCCTGCCTTTCTTGGGTTTTATCCCAGCGCTCTCATTTCTTTTTCTCACTACCTTTCTTCTCCCCCCCCCCTCTGTTGTATCATCCTCCTCTCCTCTAATCTTGTCCTAACCAAGTAACCAAGCTCTTTGAGATCTGTGTACCACAGGCACCCAGCGCCATGGCTCCCCCCTCCCACAATAACGGCTCCCTCCTGGGTTCGCCTCGCCGCCTCATTGCCTCCCCCTCCACTTCCACCACCACCTCCCCCTCCCAGCCTGGAGCTTCCACGGCTGCAGCCAAAGATCAATCACGCATGCACATTCACACACACACACACACACACACACACACACCACATAACCATGCACACGCTCACACACAGCACAACACCAGTAAAGTTGCAGGGAACAGTCCGCATACACACAAACATGTACACACATAGGCCTACTAAAGATATGACCAAGATCAGTCACGCTGACTTCATCTTGCTCCCTTTCACGGAGGAGAGCTAATAACTTTGTTAGAGATGGAGGGCAAGAGGGAGGACGGGATAGATAGTGAAGGGAGGAAAAGGGGGAGTCAGGGATGAAGATATATGATATATTCTGATTTAAATGAAGATATAGAGATAGCTTGACTGATCTCCTCCCACAGGTCACTCCAGAGTTGAAGGGCCCTAACTGCAAAGTCCTGGTCTCACTAACAAAGATCTACCAGGATCTCAGGCTGCACTCATGATGGTCTGAAAGCCAATTCTTTAAAAGGGATAATTAAAATTTTATAATGCACTTTCAAATAGCAGCCTGCCGCCCCCCACATTTCAAGAGTCAAAAGTCATCCAGTGGTGCAAAGTAGCAAGAGATGGCATGATGAAGATAGATAAATGGAGGGATGGGATAAAAAAATGGCCATCCTGACAAATCATTTTGACAAACAATTTGAGAAATTGTCATTCTTTTTGACTTACTTATATCATTTTCTTATAAATCAGTACCTTCAAAGTGTAAGAGTATAAGGCGCATAACAGTGCTATAAAACCATGGAAATGACTTTGGATTCAAAGTTGAACAGAGAAAGCAATGACAAAAAATATACTTGTAGTCCGCAGAGAGTATATAACTCCAGGTCCAGCCACTATTGTGTTGTAGTTATATAAAATGTCTGGAGGACAAAGAGATATAACAAAAACCAAAACACTACCTACGCCTTTAAGCTCACGCTTTCCTCAGGGTGTTCGAGGAGTCATAGGTGATTTGCACAGAAAACTGTGTTATGATCTCACTTCAGTGAGTTTTTTACAACTCAATATTAGGTCATATAACTTGTTAGGGCACTGTTAGGAGTGTGAAAGGATGGGTGGATGGAGAGAAAGAAAGAGGAAAAGGCAGTAATGCAGAAGTAAAGGCAGAAAGTAGGAATGCTAGATGAGCCCATGAAGATGTGATGAATCAAATGTCATTTAACCCTGAGACAACATCAGCCCTCTGCACTGTGTGTGTGTGTGTGTGTGTGTGTGTGTGTGTGTGTGTGTGTGTGTGGTGATTCATGGTGCCAAACGAGGCAGAGCAGCGAAGCACAGTTGATGAGATATGAATCAACAACCACGGTCAATGCTCTTACTGCTTTCAATAAACAGGTCGAAGCTTGTGTGTGTGTGATGTGCGTTACAGTGGGTGTGAATATGTGCGTTGTCTGCCTTTATCTCATCCTCCAGGCCCCTCTGGCACATGCTATACTTAACATTTTCCAAATTCACTTTTGAGGCAGACGTTGTTCTGGTTTATTTAGCTACTGCATCTCCAGGCAGACAATTTCTTTTAGTCAGTACTGTTTATTGTTGTGGTGCCCTTTCTTTGATATTGCTTTAAGATAAAAGATTTTCATTATTATCTCTGATCTTTGCTGACTTATTTGTAGTTATATGTGTAGTTATAAACCTTAAGATTTCAGTCCTGGATGATTTGGTGACACCTGTGGTTACTGGTTGTAACAGCAAGTGCGGTTTAATACCACAGCAAACAATCCCCAGGCAGCATCTTTGTCAAAATTTAAACTGGAAGAGCAACAGGTGTATCTGCTTACAGTCCTGCCAAACAAACCCATGTTGTTTTAATAAAGTCCATTACTCCCTGCAATATTTAAGCTGATCCGCTGTGAAAAACTTTCCAGAATGCCCGTTTTTCTTGTTTAGTAGATGCATTTTGGATGAATGATGAAGAACGATAATGAATATCAGCGCTAACTTAAGTGACAAATACATGCCATTTCCAGTGAATGCTTCACAATAAAAGCCACCCTATGATTCGTCAGTTGAATGCTTTTAATGTGAAATAGCAGCAAATGTTGGGTTTGCATGAGCAGTAACTTCATACAGCTCAGATATGGCATTAGGAGAGTGACACGGTAATGCTGGATTACATACATTGTTTCCTGTGAATCTCCTGTATGTGTCACAGCAATTTGAATCCAGTGCGGGAATGGCGGACTCCGCCACTAACAATCAAAACTACCATGTAGAGAGGTACTTAAAGAATGTAAATACATTGATTGGCTATGGCTGAAAAAAGCTGACCATAAATAATAGTATAGTACAACAATAGTATAAAAACAATCTTAAGGATTATACCTTTAAGAAGACATCAACATCATTAGCTGTTTTTTCCCTGAATTTTTTTAAAAGACATTGTAAGACATTGTAAACATGCATCATTCAATTATCAAATTATCTGCCTCGAAACTCACACATGCACATGAACACTGTGAACACCTGTTTGCATGATTGAAAGCAGAACCAAACAATTTTCACAGGTGTGTGTCAGTGGATTGTACAGTTTGTGTGTTTGCACATGCATGCATTTTCATTTACCTACATGTCTGCATACACGCACACACGTGCATGGGCATCACTGTGAGTCTTGAGAAAAGTCAGAACAGGTCATTGTGTATGTGTGTGATCTGTCAGAATGTCCTACAAGGGAAATAAGGAACACATACACATAGATACATAGACATATACATGCACAAGGATTAAGAAGATATTTCAAGCTCTGGACTGGTGTCAGACCTTTGGGTTTATTAAAGACCAAGACAATAAAGATGCATCTTTTCATCTGCTGTACATATTTTTAGCATCATACAAGGCCCACAAGTTTACCCTATTAATGTGTGTTACAGTAAATCTCTGGCAAGTCCTGAAGTCACTGCTACCAAACATCAAAGCGTGCAACTTTCTTAGGATGTAAAAATGAACAGGATGAAAGCATGTTCCATCTTCTTCAAGTGTTAAAAAAATCCACTTAACTTTATGATATTGAAGCAATGTAGCATCTTCTGCATATATTTTTATCAATCCCCTGTCCTTTTACAGTGAAACTACCACTTTTTCAGCTAATACTATGCAGCTTTCCACTTTTCCTGTTTGTATTAATTTGCTCTGTGCTCTGACGCCTTTCTGTCATGCAGCCTTGCACATTATCATTAAAGGGTTGCACTTAAAGAGGCAATATGTAAAATTTGGCCAGAATATTAGTTTAAAACATTCAAAAAATGAGCTAACCTCATCAACAGAATGTGAAGAAGTAACAGTTCTGACATCATGTCAAAGACGTCTATGTACTGTGTTGCAGAGATATCAACTGAAATTAAACTCACAAAATGTCAAGAAAGGAAATATTCTTACACCTATTTTCCTTATCAAACAGAAAAATACAACCGTACACCTTCTGAATTCACGTTTCTCTCTTTTACTGAACTGAGACCAGCTTAACTGCCTTGTTAACTCATAAAATAAACTTCATTCAAATTCCACAGAAACAAAATAAAACTCACTGAACACGCTGCATCTTCGTCTTCTCTGGAGAGTCCTGGTCGGAGCCACTATAAATCACCTCCGTACTGTATTCCCTGTTGTCAAACTGGCCTCCGTCGGTCTTGGTGGCTGTGTTCGGTCCCGGTCTGGCTGTGTGCACTGGGAGGCTGCTGATCTCGGTTCCGTTGCCTGCTCGCCCGACTCCGGTTTGGGTGCTCAGTCAGCTAATAGTTAAGCTAAGTTAGTTGCATGGCTAAGTGAGCTAACTAGCTAACGGCAGTTGGCAGCAGTTGTGACCTGATATGTGATATGCTGCCCCCTATTTATTTGGAATATGAATTCAACAGGTGGAGACTGTAGTCTCACTTCTTACATATTGCCCCTTTAAGTCGGGTCTGAAAATGAAAGACCATCTTGACTTAGCCTAAGAAAAGGCTTATAACTTTTTGAGCACAAATGCATCTATGGAAATTATAAATACTTTGACACAAAACTGAGCTTAAGCTGGAATTCAGCCACAACTGCTTATTTAACCAGAACCATTTAATTCTGTATTTAGCCACTGTGTACCATTTGCATATTTTCATTCATCTTCTCATCCCATCATTTTTTGTCACTATCCAGTTAAAGTTAAATGCTATGAAAAAGAAAAGTCAACTAATTTGTGCATATCTCCCTTCCCATGAGCAAATCTTGATTTTTTTAAAATTATAATTTGTATACTTTTGTACCAGCAAATATACATATTGTGGACTAAAAATGGGACAGATTTGTTTACGGATGAGGATGACATGAAAGGAGCGACGAGGTTGGACAGATCGGAGGTGTGAAAGAGAGAGTGAGCAGAGGATATGGAGAGGTGCTAGAGACGTGAAGTGATGTGTAGGTGGCGAGAGAGATGGAGGACGGTAGAACATTAACTTACGCAGATACACAGAAA
Source organism: Siniperca chuatsi (assembly GCF_020085105.1). NCBI lineage: Eukaryota > Metazoa > Chordata > Actinopteri > Centrarchiformes > Sinipercidae > Siniperca > Siniperca chuatsi. Next base: position 8,520,915 of record NC_058063.1, read on the forward strand.
GGCTGAAAGAGAGTTGGAGATGGAGAAGATGGGAAGGAACAAGGGGGGAAGAGAGTACGAAAATAGGAGATTTAATGAAGCAGGTGAAAGAAAAAGAGAATAGAAAAGAAGAATGCGGAGTGATACTGATGAATCAAGTCTCAATAAAAGGGGGCGTGGAGTGATTGAGTTTATATAGTGGTTTGATGATTATCATTATGATTACTTTTAAACAAAATAGATAATTAATTTTAATAATTCAGTTCTAAATCCCCAAGATAATTGATGGAAATGGAAGTTTCTCACCTCAGGTCCCAGGATTCGGTCTTCATCACCGGACTGAGTTTGTCATGAAACTGAAACTGATGTTCAAACTTTTTCATGATTCTGAGAACAAATGAGCAAACTCAAATGGCTGATGAAGACGGTGTGTACAGTCAAAAGGTCCAGAACAAACGAGTATGTGGATCCTGAATTGAGATTATTTTGTCGAATCCATTCAGTACTTTAACAAAATCTGCCCCAGACACTTAGGGGCCCTGAGGCGCTCGGAGCGGATACTGCAACACTACTTTTTCACTATAATCAGTGAAACTGGCCACACCGTGAGAGCAGCGTTAGAAGATAAAGAGCTGTGTATGGTTTACAGCTGGAGGGAGGTTAACACACTGAAAAGTGGTTTGACTTGGACTTAGAAAGAAGTGAACTTACCAGACCTCTGTAGCCCACTCCTCATCTCTGCGCGAGGCTACTTGCATAACACACCTGAATCTCCGATCGAACTGTTTGCGGTTGGGTTACATTGTGGGTAATGTAGGCGCAAGAAAGAAAAATGCATGGAATAAAAAAGACAATATCTCTGGTTCTGATGCGTCGATTTTGATACTTTTTCTCTTAAACTTAGTAAGTCCGACAATGTTATAGGCAATTCTAAATTGGTGGAGTACTCTTTTAAGGTGACACCTGCATTATTACATCATTTTGAGGCCCCATCTTGTAGAGAGGCCTTGAGTTAAAATCCAATTTATCTTGTGTTTAAAGTGTGCATAGTCCTTAATACATGTGTGCTTAATCAAGTTAATGACTAATTACAAACTAATGCACCCACAGATCAGTTTTGCCCTGGGCCCTCCTAGAGGGTCATGGCTGTGTGGAGTTGTCAAAACTCATTTGCATGCCAAGAGATATGGGGAAGATTTTAAAAATAGCAGCCAAGGTGGAAAAGTTAAATTTTCCCTCATTATAAAAAAAGAAAATCACTTTTATCACTCTAAGCTAAAATCTTACAGCAACCTGTGATACAGGAGTGAAGTCTAATTTCTGACTGAAAAGAAAGAAAAGAAGAGCGAGACTAAGGGAGTGGAGGGAAGCAGCAGCGGGATAGACGGCGGAGGAGAGAAGCGAGTTGAGTATTGAAGTGACAGGTTGTTGTCAGAGCAGCGAGACCCTGGAAGATAGATGAAGACAGGGTCAGCAACCCCCCGCTAATTTCATGGCAGATGACTAACCGTGGTTGTGTGTGTTTAAGTGTGTGTGTGTGTGTGTGTGTGTGTGCGTGCGTGAGTGTGTGCACGCACGTATGTGTTTGTGTGAAGACAGGGTCAGCAATTTTTTGCCCAAGGCTGACTAACCCCCGAGTGTGGTGTGTGTGTGTTTCAGAATTTGGAAGTGTGTGTGAGAGAGTATGCAAGTACAAGGTCAGCAACTTCCGCACTACAAGGCTGACCGACATGATGTTGATGTTTGTGGATTTGTCTCTGCGTTTTGTGTGTGTACATTTGTGTCTGTCTATATGTGTGTGGACTTTTGTGTGGATGCTTTTGAGAGAGGAACCTTTGTGTATGTGTTTGCACTGATTTGACCTAACACCGCCACTTCAATCTGTTCCTCTTCCTTTTTTTGGTCCGTTTTCATACACATTAAGTGTGGTCCAACCGAAAAACCACTTCCTCGTCAAGGAAACATATTGCTGTTGTGTCTCTGCTGTCGACTGCCTGTTCTCAGCTCAGATAATGTTTATTACCAAACACTGTATAACAACATGACATCTGCAGCAAAGTACAGCTGGCTGCACACATATGCAGTAGTCTATAATGACTTGAGTGTAAAGATTCCCACTTGAAAGACTTGATTCAGGGCCATGAGGTGGAATGGGGAATGGGGGGAGCACTGGAAATTCACCTTTTTTTTATGTTGCAGTTTGTGCTATATAGCATGTTCATGCTGTTGAATGAGTTAAAAGAGCCATCAAAGTTTGAACATTTTGGCCTTCACTGTGCACTCACACAGAAACGTTCATGAGCAGTAGCAGAGAGAGTTGCGACGTTTTTACCATCCTAAACCTAAACCTAACCATTTATTTAGTGGAGCCTGGAGGCTTTGCTGAGCATTTGGATAGACAGCTGAAAAGTAGTTTCTGTGGATATTTTTAGATTTTTTTTCTGCCGTGAAAACTTACCACCACTGGAATTCATAATTATTGGTCTGGATGTGGGAGCCATGACTCTAGTTAGCTTCAATGTGATCTTCCCTGAATTATAAAACCAAGCCGTTGCCTTTGCCTAGATTACATCAACCCAGTTACATTTTCTGTTATCATAATTGAGTTCAAGAGTTCTTTGTTCACATTTAAGGGATGGAAGGACTGGCACAAAGCTAGCCTTGTATGAGCCAGTTTATAGCCCGTGATGCTCTAGAAGATTTCTATCACAAAGTCTAAATTAAAAACAATCCAAGAGTCCACATTACAAATGGAGTAATGTATGTCTACAGTCTGCTCTGTGGTCCAGCTAAAAAAGATGTTCCTATTGACTGTTCTACAGTCTAGATTAAAAACAAGAGGTGATTGATTTTTTTCATCTGGGCTCCAGAGGAACTCAGGCCGGCTACATCTACTTCATTTTTATTATAGACTTTTTTATTTTAACTTTATTACAGATGCTGGCTACAAGTGTATCATCATTTACAGTACTCCTTTTTTCAGGCTGGCTTTTATGTAATGACCTTTCATTAATTCTTTTATTGCTTTTTCATTTCATTTCATCTGTTTTTAATCTACCATTAAGCACTGAAGAATGTTGTTACTTTTAGTCACAGATATAGGGTTTTGCCGACAGGCCACCTAAGCTGGGGATGCTTTTCCTCACCCTGTGCTATTAACTTCAAGTTTGAACACTTTCTGCATGCTTTAATTAAAGGCACTTGAGCTGATTTAAAAGCAGCAGAAGGTGTTTTTTATTGTGAATACAATTAAAGCCAACAGAAATAGTTCATGAGAGAGTTCACTAAGTGGTGTTATTGAAAGGTTGAATAATGACTCTCCTTCTGTCTCTATCCTTTCTCTGTCTACCTCAAGAATTTGGACGTCATTCCACGCTGCACAGACCTAGTAGACCTTAGTAGAGTCCAGTGAAGCCCCGGCTGCATCAGCAGAAATGGCTCCAGCAGCCATGTCTGTGCCTCCATCCTCTCTTGCCTCCCTCCTCTTCTCCCTCCTCTCCTTCTTTCTCCTCCTGTCATGTCCTTCATCGGCCCACGCAGATTCATCTGAGAAAAACTGCTCAGCTAGTGGAGACCCCTGTCAGGAAGGTGGGTTGATCTTATCTGTAAGTTTAATGCATATAGGAATGGATTAATGTGATTACATAGGATTGATTTCTGTACTTAACAAGCTGCACTTGCTGAAAGGGTTAAGTAACATAAGGAGTTAAGCCTCTGGTTTGGTTATCCGTGCACCAGCCACGTAAGCTACTGATATTGTGAACCTTTATTACAGCTGAACGTAATGATGTTTTAGATCAGTAATGTTCACCATTAATACCCAGCAGATTTCAGACAAAAACACAACATACAGCCTAATTTGAGGAGAAACACTGTATCCAACACCATCTTTCCTCCACTTTCAAACTCATTTACAACATTTTGTTTCTAAAGTGGCTTATTCAATGAATTCAATTTCCTCTTTGTAAGAAACAATAATTGCATGAAATTCATGATCGATTATTATGTCAATGTTATAACGGAGGCAGTAGATGCACTAAATTATACGTTTGGCTGCATTAATGCATTTTATTTTTTCCGCTTCAGTATCCTGCAAATTTAATAGCCAAGTCTCCATTGCCTTGGTTACACTATCAACCTATCAATCCAGCATGTATAGAAGAGTGATTTTATAGGTAAAAAATAAACTATACCAACTTTATATTCAGCCGTTGGGGGCAAGTATTATGCTGCTGGGAGACAGAGCACTAATTCACCTATCAACTAAAGCTCTATAACATGGTATTCCTATGGTGACTTATAATTTTAAAATATAATTTTTTTTCTTTATTGTATCATATAGCAACATATACTTTTGAGTATGCTCAGCTTAACGCCATATAGTTTATTGTATGTTTTTCATGTGGTACCATAATAACCTCTGCTAATGACAGGAAAGATTTATTTGCCAGTTGCCAGGTGCTAATGCACTAGTAAAGTTGAAACCGCCTTAAAGCTAGAGAGCATTGATCCATTTCAATAAGTTTTAGTAGAACAAATGGGACCAAATGGAAAATCTCCCATTTATTAGAATCCTTAATCAGGTTATACTGCCACTGAGATTTTTACAAAATGCCCACACACTATACAAGATTAGAGCTGGAGAGATTAGTGAGGTTATTACACAAAGTTGTTGCAGCCCAATATTTCTTGTGATTCTTTTCTGCTAAACTCTGTTTGATTATCTTTTTAAATGTTAAATGTTCATTTCAGGCGTGGTACTGCCCGTGTGGAACCCTCAGAACCCCTCTGTAGGAGACAAAGTGGCACGAGCCATTGTTTACTTTGTAGCACTCATCTATATGTTCCTGGGTATGAGCATTATAGCGGACCGATTCATGTCTTCTATAGAGGTAGGCAATCGATGAATAACCAGACACTTATTTTACTATTGCAATATTACTTGACTTCAAAGTAGATTAATGTAGTTATATACAGTATTCATCACCCACTATCACCAGTCATCGTCCCTTTGGGGAAATACAATGTATCTTATTTAATATGACGCATGTTCGACAGCTCTGTGGCATCTCTGTAAAACAATGAATTGATAAATAAACAAAACAAAACAAACAGAGAAACGGCATAATTTTGGAGCCTCCTCTGCCATCCTTTCCTTTCCATTCATTCCCTTCTCTTGCTTTTTGTTTCTTTTCGGTGCCTCCTTTTCTTTTCCTCTCCTGTCCTCTCCTTTTCAGGTCATAACCTCCCAGGAGAAGGAAATCACTATAAAGAGACCGAATGGTGAGACCACCACGGCCACGGTCAGGATCTGGAATGAGACCGTTTCTAATCTAACTCTAATGGCCCTGGGTTCTAGTGCCCCCGAGATACTGCTGTCTGTTATTGAGGTGAGTACAATATGAGCCGGGTGGTTACACATTTGATGAACTGACACAGAATGTAATGGGAACACCGTAATCTGATTTTCACCCCACCTGTAGGTGTGTGGTCATGGTTTCGAGGCTGGCTCCCTGGGTCCCAGCACCATTGTGGGCAGTGCTGCCTTCAACATGTTCATCATCATCGCCCTGTGTGTGTACGTGGTTCCCGACGGAGAGACGCGCAAAATCAAACACCTTCGGGTGTTCTTTGTCACGGCGGCCTGGAGTATCTTTGCCTACATCTGGCTTTACCTGATTCTGAGTGTGTTTTCCCCTGGAGAGGTGGAGGTGAGGATAAAAACTTTTGAAAAATTGAAAGTGGGTAGGAAGGAAGGCAAGGAAAGAAAAAAGCAGGAAGGCAAACTCTGTCTCTTCTCTCCTCTAGGTATGGGAGGCGGTACTGACCTTCCTCTTCTTCCCCCTCTGCGTGGTCCAGGCCTGGGTGGCCGACCGTCGCCTCCTCTTCTACAAGTACGTGCGCAAGCGTTACCGTGCCGACAAGAACCGTGGCATCATCATTGAGACCGAGGGAGGGGCGGACGGAGGGATTGGCGGTATGGACGGAGGGGGAGGAGCATTGGGTCCGGGGGGGTTCACCAAGATGGACATGCTGGAGCTAGACGGACAGATGGCGTTGAACTGTCACAGCGGGATGGACGGAGGGATGATGGAGGAGGGAGGAGCGAAGGACGAGGAGGACGAGGCAAGAAGGGACATGGCGAGGAACCTGAAGGAGCTGAAGCAGAGGCACCCGGATAAAGACATGGAGCAGCTGATTGAGATGGCTAATTACCAGGTCAGGAGGGGTGTTCTTAGAGGTGCATACACACATAGCTGTGTATGTTAATTGATATTGGCTAATTTTGAAGGAATAGTTTGACATTTTGGGAAAATATGCTCATTCGCTTATTTTCCAAGAGTCACTTAAGAATATCAATACCACTCTCATGTTTGTGCATCAAGTACGGAGCTAGAATTGGGAGGTGATTAGCTTAGCTTAGCATAAAGACTGGAAGCAGGGGGAAACAGCTAGCTTGGCTCTGTCCAAAGTTCAAAGCTCACTAATTAACATGTCTGTATGCAGACAGAAACGTTGTGGTTGTTATGCAAAGTTTATGGAAAGTTGTGGTTTTATAGGAAAGTACATGCTGTAGCTATTTATTAGCTAAACAGTGGCCAGATGCCGTGACTTCCTGGAGATGCTGTTTACCACTGTTTGGTAGCAAATGTAGCAGCTCGTACTCCCTCTAAAGCCACAAAATGTCGTCTTTTCTGTTTGTGTATGGATTATACCAATGAGATGTGTGTTCATTACTGAGCTTTAGAGGTGCTAGTAGGCATATTTTTTTAATTTGGATGGAGAGACCGAAGCTAGCTGTTTCCCCCTGTTTCCAATCTATAAGCTAGGCTAAGCTAAGCCTCCTGGCTCTTGCTCCATACTTAATGCACAGACATGAAAGTGGTATCGATCTTCTTATCTAACTCTCCACAAAAACAAATAGGCTTATTTCCCATAATGTCAAGCTACTAAAAGACATACAAAATACATATGCATTAGATTTTGTAACAATACAAAAAGTTTATAAATGGTGTGTACACCTGTATAAATGTGATTGTTACTAGACAGCTTCTAATTATTGAGGCCCTGATGGTGAAGCATGAATGAAGCAGCTGCACTCGATTTCTTCTAACTTGTTTGCTGTGTCTCCACTCCATCTCGACTTTGTTCCTTCCTTAAAGTTTTGTTCTTTACTCAGCTTCTGAGCTAAAGATCTTTTTACATCTGACAACAAAATGAAACAGAAGAAAACATAACATCATGCATCACATTTCATATGTGACTCCTCTGAGGGTGACATTGTGTTGGAGATGACGCTGTGACACATTTGGTTGTGATCAAGGTGTTTTAGGTGATAGCAGGTAGAGCAGAGAACATTTCAAAATGTTCTTCGAAACAAATTAAATTGCTTTTCCATTAGAAGAGATGAATGAAGAGGTTAATTTTAATCTAATTTACTAAGGCAGTTATATAATGAATAGTAATTATTTCTAGAAAATGGAAAACCAACTATACACACACACACACCAAATAAAAACAAAGTTATAAGAAAGTTAATTAAAGTGTTGGCTGAGGATCAGATAGCTACACACTCCCTTTCAGTCTCTCTCACACACATAAACAGATACACAGAGTAAAATAAAGATTTTTGGAACACTCCTCAATGTAATGTTATGTGCTGATTAAACCACTAGTCTGCAGACAGGAAGGTGCCTGTTGGCTTGATTGACAACACTGTAACATGCAACTCCTCTGCCATGCAGGTGATTTTTTGCCCGGTAAGTTATAGGAACATTAGATATGTGAGCGCGAAAGCTCATTCTTGACCTTGGAAGCTGTAGCTTGACAAAAAATGTATAACACAAGGCCCACTCGTTTTTTCTGAGCTTTCAGCCGCATCTCACACATTGAGTTCATGCTTTAAGGAAGGCTGTGAGATGTGGCTAAAAGCTCGGCAAAAAGCTTGCAAGCGGACCTTGAGTTAAGATTTTTGGGCATTTAGATTTGCAATTTGTTAATTGATATTTAGAAGTGATGAAAACTTAGTGCTTTGTTCTAAATTTAACTTTTGGTTAAATTTGGCATTAGTTTAGTTGAGTTTCAATTGTCAACGCGTCACACAGAGATTAATCGACTAGTCGGTTAATTTGTTCTCATCGCTGGTAAAAAGAAAGGAGCTGCTACTAGTTTGCTGTCATACACTTTCCCCTCTTCCTTCCCTTGCCTCCTCTGCAAGTCATTTCTTGGTTTTGGTCTTTGTTTTTTGGTAGTGAAGGAGGGAAGGAAAGAAATTTGGCAGGCACCCCAATGTCCACTGGGCACCTCCCAGATGTTTGTTTGCATTCAGGCCTTCCTCCCCCTGCAGCTACTTCCTCAGCCTCATGCTGTAAAAAAGAAGGACAGCTGCCCTGGAGATTAAACTCCACTGGATTAATTTAGGTTCTCGTGGTCATAATGAATCATTAAATAAAAAATGAAACAGTGGTCCCTTGTGGTCCCCTTGGACTTGGAATTGGCCAAGTTAGGCCAACTTGCTCAGCAAAAAGAGATCAAGTTTTAACTAAACTAACAAGCTCGCTTCCCTTAAATTTAAATAAATCACAGTGTTTCAAGCTCTGAGGCCACATTTAATCTAATGATCTCCGCAACTACAGTGGCCAATTTGTTCATTTTCTATTTGGTGGATCGTTAGGATATTAAATTGCTATTCACCCATACATTTTTTATTGAAATCATTACTTATAGACTGATAAGGCTCATTAGATCTTTGCATTAGAAGTGTGCAGCTAAAAGAGCCGGCAACTAGTCTTGTGCATTACTAAGAGGTTAATACTTTAAGGAGGTGGACGGCTACAATGTCAAATTCTTCCCATTCCAGTTACTTTTAAAGCATGAATGAAGCTTTGAGAAAAAGACATCGCTCATCTTAAAGTGTAGAATCTGAGTTCAAACCTCAAGCAGTGTCCTTAACTCAGTGAATCTGTAGCTGACCTTTGACCTCTAACGTCCCCGTGGAGATGTTAGAAAAATTTCCCAAGAGAGAGTCACTGTTTAACCTTTAAATTGCAGATGTCCATTTAAATGAGTAAGCTTTTATAAAAGCAAGACTAATCTGGAAAAACAAATTAAGTTATAGATTAGCATGTTGAATACAATAGATCAATTTGTTAATTGATTGGTTTTGTTAATCAGGTCCTGATGCAGCAGCAGAAGAGCAGAGCGTTCTACCGAATCCAGGCAACCAGGATGATGATCGGAGCTGGCAACATCCTCAAGAAGCACGCTGCCGACCAGGCTCGCAAGGTGAGACACACATAATCCCCCCTCGTTACCAAGCAACCTGTTATTCACAGCTAAAAAACACACTGCACCTGAGTCTGACACGCCTACTTTTTTCCTGTCGTTTTTTTCCAGGTGGTGAGCAGCCATGAGACCCAGACCCAGGAGGACGACCCTCACACCATCAGGATGGAGTTCGAACCCTCCTTGTACCAGTGCTTTGAAAACTGTGGCTCCTTGAAACTGACCGTTGCCAGACACGGAGGAGACCCTGGAGTTACTGTCAAGGTGTGTGTGTGTGTGTGTGTGTGTGTGTGTGTGTGGAATTAATGCAAGACAGTGGGACTGTTCAGAAGAATAAGAATCAAAGTGTGTATATAACGCCGTGTGTGTGAGGGAGAGAGGCCAAAAGACACTCAGACAGACAAAAGTAGAAATGAGAGAGAACAAAAATCTACTCTGAACCGATTTCACTCACATCTTTGGCAGTTTTCCTAGTCTCGATCCTACTCATAACATGTTCTCACTTCTAAAGGCTTTGAGCATCCTTGTTCTCTTTTCTGGCCAGATGCTGGTAAAGGGATAGAAGTGAGTGAGAGAGGAGTGTAGAAGAGAACTGAAAGACACAATACAAAACACTTTGTTCTGTTTTTAGATTTCAGCTCAGGTTGTAACTCAAAGAAAACACATATCCTTTTGCAAAGGCTCATTGATCTTGGGCTTAACACTGGCCTGATACTCTGAATAAGAGATTTTCTTTCAAGTCTCCCACAGAGAGTCTGTGTCAGTGAAATAATATCTGATCTGCTCACAGGGGCTTTGCAAGGGTCTTTCAATTCTTCTCCTTGTATACAAATGAAACTATGATGCAACATCAGTGCTGTCTGTAGAGGTGTGCTGTTGGTATGGCCTCAGTCTGCCGTCCACTGAAGACTGATTTTGTTAAGTGAAGTGGCCTATTTAGCCCACACACAGGCTCTTCAGGCATGGTGTCAGCGCAGCGCTTTAGAGACGAACAAATTATTATCTTCACCCAACAGGGTTTCTCAATGAGGCTACTTGTACTTGATGGCACACATGTTGAAACGGTCAAAAGTTCCAAGAATCTATTCACAATCCCAGACTGCAATCTGAGCCTTTTTGAATTTCATGTATACAAAAAAGTTTAAAGAAATCTACACAGCACATTATCCATCGCAAGCTAAACAACAGACTAAAACCTGCATTAACTCATTGTCTTTCCACTTGGGAGCACCAGAAATAAGCTGTAAACACAACACTGATATATTATCACCTTTTAAGCTAATATGGCTAACTTGTTAGCGAATAATTGCTTATTTACACATCTAGCAGATACGGAGCAACATTAGCTTGAATTTGGAGTGGCGTTTGTATCCACCTGATGAAAGAAGTCCAATATTCACTCTCCTTTTAGCTTTGTTTTGCTCTCTGGGCAGATAGCGTACAGTGGGTTTTTAGAGCTTTTTTGTTGAAAAACAGCTGCTGAAAAGAGTAGTGAGAGCGAAACAAAGCAATGAAACAACAATGAGCTTAAATGCTAAATGATGATGCAATGTTCTGTAGAGTTGGCATGAACAGCAGAGTTGCTTGTTAATTCACTATGGGTTCGTCAGTATGAGCGACAACTTTCACATTCACATAGTCATTTGAGCCATTAAAGTGAAAACAAAAATAAAAACAAACAAATATTGATTAAAGCAGCTTTAAGTTTGCTAGAATAGTTGATATATATAAACCAAATTCATATTCCCATTAGATGTGTTCCTTACATACAGCTGGCGCATGTGCTGTATTTGAGAAATTAGGTGTCATATTGAAGGCATCTACAAAGTGTTATATAGTTAACTTGAAACTTCAGTGATACAGGTCTGGCTGACAGGCTATCCGAATATAAATAACATTAAAGGCAACTCATTAATTTATCATTTTTCTGCTTTTATAATCACATCAAGATGTAATTTCTCACATTTTAATCTCAAATCTAAAATGTCAAAAGCAGCACTCCTCATGGCGGAAACATCTGAAATATTATTAAGCCTCAGTACAGTCGCCCCAGCAATATCAGCTAGTATAATGGATGCATTCAAAAATTTAATGAAATTAAGTTTAGAGCTGTGTCACTTATACACATTTCATCAAGAGCTGAAACTAAAACAGAGCCAAGATAATGACTACAATAGCACCACCAACACTGTCACTTATTCAACTTTGCCTACAAACTGCCACAGATTATTTTGAAGTAATATTTTGAAGCATTTCTCCATTTTATATAGGCCTGACTTGTGACAGAATCACTGTTATCTGATTATAAGCAATGTAGGTACGTTTTCAAGCCTCTGTACAGGATGGAGAGGGTTAATAAAAGAGAGAAAGGAGAGAATACAGGAAAAGTTTTGTTATACTATCTTCAAAGTCTTCATTATCAGACTGTATCTGACCAGAGGGCTCAGTTTAATGAAGCTGTTTTTCTTGTTTTCTCTCACCCTCTGTTCGCATCTCCCCAAATGCCTCTCTTTTCTGTTATCCTCTATCTCTCTCTTCCTCTCCATACTATGTGTTCTCCCTCTTCCTTTGTGTTTATCTGTCCTTTTCATTTCTGTTCACTTCTGTTTCATCTTTGACGGCTCTTTTGGCGCTCTCTCTCTCTCTCTCTCTCTCTCTCCCTCGTCTCACTCCACTTCCCATCTTTCTGTCTTTCTACCTCCCCCAGGTGGATTATCGCACAGAGGACGGTACAGCAAACGCGGGTTCAGATTATGAGTTTGCCGAGGGAACACTGCTGTTTAAGCCAGGAGAGACACTCAAAGGTAAAAATAACAGTGACAGCAATAATTTATGACATATTTTCAAAAAACATGTCATTGAGACTGAGGCTCAAATAGCAGAGGTCATCTGCAGCACCTTAGGCAATTTTTTCTACATAAAGAGTGGTACCATGAACTATTCTGTACCAAAATCAACATCCTAAAATGACTGTTCTTTTACCAGAGATCACAGTCGGAGTGATTGACGACGACATCTTTGAGGAAGATGAGTATTTCTATGTCCACCTAAGTAACCCTCGAGTGGTTGGTTATCCTGAGATTGGCACCGCCCCGCTGGATGCCAGTGCCACCCCCAAAGCCGTGCTGGGTGACAACCACACAGCCACAGTGACCATCTACGATGACGATCACGCAGGTAGGAGGAACCCCTGAGTAATTTAACAGGAATCTTAATGTAACTAACAACTTAAAATACGTTTGGCCTTTACATTTTGTAGTTAAAGCTGAAATTTGAATTCTTACATTTTCCCCTCCTTAACAAGCCTTCATAACTAGGTTTTCAACAGTTTTAAACCGTCTGTCCCTTTACAACATTCAACATCACCCATTCACCCATCGTGCTGTTAAGTTTGCAACTGTTCCACTCGGAAAGTGGAAGCTAGCAAGGTAGGCTAACTAGCTTATACTGGTAAAGTGGAAGCTGATTCCCTTACTTTTCATTTCAACACCTGCTGAGTGCCATCCCCCCCTAAGCAGGTTAACTTTCTGATTTTGAGCACCTACCCACACAAATATTGCACCAGTCAAATACCCAGCACCAGCAACATTATCAGTCGGAACAAAACATTATGTCCCCCCCCCCCCACAATTACAATTTTGTTCAAATAAGTAAATAAGGGTAAAAAAAACTCATTGAGAATTTCTTAGCAAATATTATTATTATTATTATTTAATAATTATTTTCACTTTGAAAGAGACAAAGGGGCAAAAGTAGATGTTAAGAACAGGGGCTGTAATAATTTTAAACTGTATGGTTTTGATAGAAATGTATGCACTCCACCAGCTTAAATGTTGGATTCACATGGGTCTATTGCTTTGCTGCATAGTCCCAGGATATCCACAAAAAGGTATCACAAGAAGGTTAAAAGAGTTCTAGTCCCCTCAGTGTTAGCACTGTTTGATAACATCCAAAGAGAATTAAAGTGAGGGAGGATGAGTGGAGAGTGGGCGTTTACCTTATTATCTTTCATCTAGAGAGAGTGGGTGGTAATCTGTTATCCCTTTCACTGTATACAGTATATGGTACATCTTGGAGAGCAAGCTAGTGAGTGAGAGCGTAGGTGTTTATCAACCTCATCTTTCACGTCTTTCTAGTGTTTCTCCCATGTGAAGTACTGTATTTTCTTTCTTGCTGTCTTTCTTTCTCAGGTATCTTTACCTTTGAGAGTGCCAGTCAGAAAGTGAGTGAGAGCGTAGGTGTGATGGAGGTGAAGGTGCTCAGGACTTCAGGGGCCCGAGGCCTGGTAGCTGTCCCATACCGAACCGTGGATGGCACCGCTAGAGGAGGGGAGGACTACGAACCGGCCACCGGCAAGCTGGAGTTTCAGAATGATGAGACCATGTAAGTAGACACGTTGTTAGTAACTGTCATTCCACCCACTTTACTGCACATTTTATGCAGACTTTGAAACTGAACATGTGACAAAAGCTGACAAAATCCTTTGAACCTTTGCATTCCTACACAATGGTTTTTCCAATACATAGACTTGCTAATATGAGCGATAGAGCATTTCAATTATTTCAGCACCGTAACTTAGCAGCCACAGGTTTGTAGGAGATAGATGCTGAAGTTCTCATCACTCACCGAGGAAGTTGACCAGTGGCGCAATATCTAAACCCAGGTATACTCCTTCAATTTATCAAAAAGATGTTTTTGTAGCACCAAAAGGTGACTGACATATTTTTGGATTGTAGATGACACATTTGTCTTTCTCTGTTTCCTTTCTGTGTGATTGACTCACATTCAGAAATTGCTGTTTAGGTTAATTGAGTCTTTAACATGAATTCACAGTATAAATAACTCTATTAGCCAGATATCGGTGTAATAATGCCACTCTTCAAGGTAGGCTACTCTGCATTAAAATACTTGCGCGCACACACACACACACACACACACATACACACACACACGAAATTGCTCTTGCGTCCTTGGGCACATGCATTTTTAATATGCTGATGTTAGCGGTGTTAAATTGACCAATACATAAAGTGGTTTGGGAATGCAGTTTCCTCAGCGCCTCCTGGGGCCTATAAAGCTAGGCCTCTGTGTTTATATGTGTGTAAGTGTGTGTAAGTGGTCTTGTACTTGTATCTTTATGAGGACCAATTTGACAGTGAGGACAGTCATGCATAGTGAGGACATTTCTGCTGGTTCCCACTTCCTCAAGGTGCTGTTTGATTGGCAGGGTCAGAAAAAGGTAATGGTGGGGGTTAGGCTTAAGGGTTATGGCATGGGAGTAGTCAACGTATTTATGTTAATGAGTATCCTCACAAGTATGATAATACAAATGTGTGTATGTATGTGTGTGCTTGTGTGCCTAGGGGGGCCAAATGTTGGCAAGGCCATTCAAAAGCTGTTCATCTGTGGCTTGTCCTCAGAGAAAAGTTGAGAAGATGGAGTGTGTGTCTACCCGTGTGCGCGTGTATGTGTGTGTGTGCTTTTGTTCTTCTGTCCTTGTAAGGACCAATTTTAGTTTTAGAGAGTGAGGACATTTTTGTCTTCAAAGAGCTGTTTGAGGGTTAAGACTATTGCTTAAAGGTTAAGATTAGAGTTACGTGTAGGTTAAGGTTAAGGGCTGGGGTTAGGCATGTACTGTCGTTGCGATCAAGGCTTTGGGGCTAGTGAATGCATGATGTCAACGAGGGTCCTCACAACTACCAGAGTACAAATGTATGTGTGTGTGTGTGTGTGTGTGTGTGTGTCAGATCAGAATTCACAAATGAACAAGAAGCTTGCCAGCTGATACCAGCCTCTAAGTATGAGTATCACTACAAGGGATGTTTGCGTGTGTGTGTGTGTGTGTGTGTGTGTGTTCATGTGAAATGAAAGTTTAAATAGGTTTAAGTCTTACCTTTTGATTAGGACACTACACCCACTTTTAGCAAGCAGTATGCATGTAATCAGAACTAATAATAAATAATAAAACTTTATTTATAGAGCACTTATCAAAACAAAGTAGTGCTTCACAACAAGAGAAATAAAATACCACAGTGAATGACGAAATATAAAAAAATAAAATACATAAAATACACAAAAGCAGGTAAAATCAGGAAATGCTTTCAGATAAAAATGTGTTTTGAGACGAGACTTAAACGAAGACACTGACTCGGACAACCTAATTTCTTCGGGCAAGTTGTTCCAGAGCCTCGGGGCCCTGATAGCAAAAGCTCTGTCCCCCTTAGTTTTCATCCTGGACTCAGGAACAGACAGGAGACCCCTGCCCGAAGATCTCAAACTATGTGAAGGTTCATAAGGGATTACAAGGTCTAAAATATAGTCTGGAGCCAGGCCATGGAGAGCCTTAAAAGTAATCAACAAGATCTTAATCAATCGATCTAATCAATCCTAAAACCAACAGGGAGCCAGTGTAAAGAGGCTGAAACAGGTGTGATGTGGTCTTACTTCTTGGTCCTGGTTAACAGCCTAGCAGCTGAGTTCTGTACAGTCTGCAGTCGTGTCCAAGTTTTTTGATTAAGACAAGTGAACAGTACCAAAATGACCTATAGACACCTAGCTGCTTATCTGCTTTTTTAAGTAGTTACTCCAGTGCGGCATCATATTTTGTGCTATTTTTCCACTATGCCAATTTATTTTAAAATACAAAATCTCTTTACATTAAATATGATTGTGCTTTGTCTGCAGTAATAATGTCAGAGATGCTTTGGCATTACAGTTGATCCACTGTCATCGTTCAGCTGCATCAGTGTGTCTTGCTCTTTATGAGAAGATGGACAAACCAGAACAAAAAAGAGAAAGAACTTGTGTAAACAGGATGCACGCTCTCATAATATCCCTCCCCTTCTTTATTTTTCATGTTGTTTCTTGCTGCAACTCTTCTCTGTGTGTTTTCTCTCGTTTCATCATTGTGCCTGTGAGCCCCTTGTCAAAAAATGTCCCCCATTCCTCTACACTAATGTAAACCTTCTTTTATCTGCTGCACTTGTTTGTTTTTTAGCTCCCTCCATCTCCCCCTTTTCTCTCTTTTCTGTCTATGCCTCATTAAATTGCTGCTCTTCATTGACCTTGGATTTACTCTGTATAGCCATTTTATTTCTCTCTCTCTTTCTTTCTGTGACATCTCTCCCCCTTTCTCCCATCCCCAATATTTCTGTCTGGTATATTTTTAGATTTTCTTCCACGCAGGATGAGTTTTGTCATCCCCCTCCTCTCCTCCTCTCCTCCTCCCTTCTTCACCTTCTCCTCTACCCTCACGTCGCTGTCATCTCATGTCTCTCCTCCCTCCCTTTTTACCCACTGCTGCGCACCCTCGACTCATCATTTGCATCTTCCTCCCTTCTGCCTTTCACCTTTACTTATTTACACTGTCAGACTTTTCCTCCCCTTTTTCCTCCCCTTATTGCCTTCTCTTCCTCTACCTGACACCCCAATCTTCCTCCACTGTCACATCATCACCTACTTTCTTCTTTTTTTATCCCTTCTCTCCACCTCTTCCTCCCCCCTTATTTTATACTTCTTCTCATCCTCTCCATCCATCCATCTCTGTCTAACCCTTTACTCAGAGAAAAGGAACTTTAGCTGGCAATTTAGCTGGATCACAACCCAGACATAACTCACCTTCCACACCTCCCTCCTTTCTCCCTTGTCCCTCCAATCTGCGTAAAAGTTTTGTTTACCCATTTTGTCTATTTCCTGCATTCAAGCAAACCCCACATTAAGCTGTCACTTTTCGTGTTTACCCTGTCATTTGTAATGAGCGTCCTGAAACGTTTGTGAAAAGAGTAAAGTAGTAAAAGTAGGAGGATGGACCAAGGGAAGAGGGGATGGATGAAGACGGGGTGAGCCAGGTGCTGCTTAAAATTCTTGGGGAAAATCTAAAAGGCATTGGAGCTGAACTGACAAAAAGAGAGGAGAGGAAAATGAAGGAAGAAAAGGAGAGGGGGGCTTCAGCTCAATTTCATGAGCTCTAATTCATAAAAAATAATGTGATACCACATTGATCCCTCAAAGAAAATTCCCTTTTCTTCTTCCCGTCATCAGAGAACAGTGGTCAGGTTTAAGCTGACTACTCTCTTGAGCTGATAGGAATTTGGTATCTTGCTCATTTATACTTCACTTGTTTGCTGAAATGTATGTTTAAAGGGGCACTCCACCAAATTTACACACAATGTCAGTTTACTTGTCATGATCATCTAATTTAAATCTAAATGAAGAGTACTACTCAGCCTGTGAATACAGGAGCATAATGTCTTCTTTGGCTCTGAAGGAGCTTTGTCGTGTCTAGAAGAGATAACCTCTGATGATGTCATAGTGATGTCATCAGGGTTAGCTCAGCTTGGGTTTGGAGACTTCACATTTATAACAGAAACCCTGTGTTTGAAAGATGTAGGCATTTACCAGGCAGGGAGAATGTAACGAAAGATGCTATCCTGTTGATTAATGGGAAATGTAGTACCCAGCGTTTTTGGAGCTTGACCCATTCTAGTGACAAAGTGAGGATATAAAATTCTTTGCTGCTTTGATTTTGACAATTCTTTTTCAAATCTGTCTCTTGTGAGTCCTGCGACTTTATGGAAGTGCAACACTAAATTGCTGGAGTACCCTTTGAAACTTGGGTCCTCCAATTTAAGGATGTTTGCCAACCAAGAGGCCCCCCTGCCATCCAAATCATAGGGAGAATAATGCAAAAAATAAGTGTGAAAAAATTTGGTGCAAATGCCTTAGAAGTGGAAATTCATTCCTACAGAGAAAATATGTTTTCATACAGACAGAGTTGAAGCGTCACTCTGCGGGAAATCACACACACATACACATAAATACAGCAGAGTGAATCTATATTTATTTACTATTTGGACTCAGATTATATACTACAGGAATTAATTCTCTCTCTGTTCAGCCAGTGAATGCTTCTGTTATTTATCCCTCTCTTGTTCGCCAACAGAACCTAAGTGTCTCTCCTGGGTTTCTCTCAGTCTCTCTGTCTGCAGCTCTCTCTGCCTTCTCTCTCTTTCTTGTTCTTTTTGTTAATCAGAGGGCGTGTGTGTGCAGAAGTCAAAGGCAAAGTGAACAGTGTGTGTGTGTCTGAGAGAGAGAGAAAGAGAGAGAGATAGGCTCAGCAGGACCAGTTTATTCTTAGCCTTCCTCTGACCTGCAACTCAGCACAGAGTCACAGCCAAGACACAGACAACTGTGTGTGTATGTGTGTGTGTTTGTGTGTGTATGACTGTGTGTGGGGTCCTCTCCCATGGCTACTCATTATAAATTTCAAACAGGTGTCGCCACCAAACTGCGCCGACGCCTGTTCAATCACTGCCTTCCCCTGTGTGTGTATGTGTGTATTTGTGTGTGTGCATGTACTTTACTTAACAAACCACTTCCAACATATTTGCTTAGATAATTTTTTAAAAACTAAACTAAAACTCTTCAATATGTCACCTTGCAAAATAATTGTTAGAACCATAAGAACCATTACTGTTTCAAAAAATTGCACTTTAGAATAAAATTTTGATACTTTCACACACCAATATTACAGTAACTGCACATTCCCTAAGCCCCACCCCCTTTAGTTACGTTGCTTGGCCTGTCAATCTGTCCGTTCTACAAGCTACAAGCTTTTCCGTTATGAAATGTTACTATAATGAAAGCGGTGGCAGATTTACCCCACAAGGTTCTTAGAAATAAAAATTAAAAAAGGGTTTTTGATTTTAGACAAAGATATAAAAAAGCAGGCTACTCATTTCTAGCCAGCAATTTTGATGAAATCGCTGACAGATTTGATCAGGTATAACTACCTAGCTTATTAAGCTAACATTAGCTCCATAAATCGGTGTAAACATGGTGAATCTTGTAAAAGGGGTCTTAAATATGCTCTTGTTTGCTACAAACATGTTATTGTGCTAAAAGTCTAAGGCTAAAGCTACGTGTTAGCTTACATTCTTGTTTGTATTTTCAAATGGTATGTTTCACTTTTAACATTACAAGAGAATAGGCTCTTAGGATGAGGACTAACCAATGTATTTAGAGAAGGTAACGATATCTCAGGTAACATTGGGGGTGCTAGAGTGTATCTTCCCTAAATTCAATAAAGAGCTGGAAGGAGCCGCTAATATTAGCCTAAACTAGAACAGCATCCAGGACAGGCTTCCACACAGCGAAGAAAAACAACACAGTGGATGTGCCACTTGTTTCTAATGTAACCTGTACCCCCACCAACTAATGTAATTAATTAATGAAATGCTCCTTGACCTTGGAAGTGACACTTGTTTACTACTGTGGGTAGTAAGCTAGTTAGCCTGACATGCTAACGATTGTAGCTTATGTTAGAACAGAAAAACACACTGTTTGATCCATTCCTCGCACATTTGCGTTTGTGCTTTTGATTTTGGAAAGGCAAAGAAAAGAGACACCACCTCCTTAACTCTTTAAATGCAGAGTATCGCTCTAATTAGAGACCCATGTACATCGCTACAGCATGTGGAGAAATCCAAAGCTTGACAGACCTGCCGTGCTAGGTACGGTTGCTAAGCTATGATTGGACTATCGCTGTTTGGGGAGGGGTTTAGCAAATGGTCAAATTGGAGAAATCTCATCATGCATACATCCATCCATCCATCCATTTTCTACCGCTTGGTCCCCGTTAGGGGGTCGCGGGTGACTGGAGCCTATCCCAGTGACTTCGGGCCTTAGGCAGGGCACACCCTGGACAGTGGCCAACTCGTCGCAGGGCGAACACAGACACAGACAAGGACAGACAACCATTCACTCACACATTCATTCAATACGGGCAATTTAGAGTTATCAATTAACCTACACATGCATGTCTTTGGACGGTGGGAGGAAGCCGGAGAACCCGGAGAGAACCCACGGTAACACGGGGAGGACATGCAGACTCCACCCAGAGAGATTGTGTGATGTTGGTCCGGTCCGGGAATCGAACCCACGAACCCACGATCTCCTTATTGGGAGGCAGGAGCTGTAGCCGCTCTGCCACCGTGCACCCATCATGCATACAGAACAAACAAAATTCAACTGGCAATCTACCACACATCACTTGAAGGTGACAAATGCTGTTATTTTGTTTTCTAATTGGATCATGGAGATCACTGAAACACCCCCTGAAGTGCAGATGAATTACCACTTCACAATATTGCACTTTACTGTAATCCCAACTTCCTGCCATGTTGCATTATGTGTTAATAAAGCCCGAACACAACTTCTTAGTGTTTCTGACAAAGCTGTCAGAAGAGCTGTGATCATCCATTAGCTGCTGGTGAAGGAGAAGTCAGCGCATACGTTTTAAACAACACATTCTCCCTTTGGCGAGATGTTTCTTGGAATTAAGAGAGGGAAACGGAGGAAATACGAGGAAAGTGAGAGTGAGAGTTTGCGTGTGTGTTTGTGTGAGTGTGGGTGGGTGTTTTTGCGTATGTCACAGTGCTTGTTATGTGATATTTGCAACCTGTTTCTCCGTCTGTCACCAAAGTAGGGTGACTAACCCAAAAGCTGTTCCCAAAATAAAACATCCTTTGAACTCCAAATCCCCAAGAGCTGCGCGCTGTATGTGCACATAAGGGTGTTTGTGTGCATTCAAGTGTGTGTCTTTCATGCCAAAGCCATTCGTGTTCATGTAAGTGTTTGAGCTGGCGTGCTGCTGCAGGTGCATGTTTCTGTGTGTCAACAGTTTGCTGTATTTCCTCACAGTCATGTTTGCTGCTCATCTAACGAGTGCCATGTCATCCTTTCCACTTACCCCTGTGCACACACACACACACACACACACACACACACTTTAGCGTCTTTAGCATTCTCCAAACATTCAGCATGTCTGCACATTGTGTCCTTCCTGCTTATCAGCACTCTGCTTAATACTCTACAATACTATGAACTGTTTATCATCATATTGAGATTAAACTGATAGCTGCTTGGATTTTAAAGTCTAAGCATGTGTTGTTTCAAGGTGTGACTGAGCTGACACCAGAATAAAACAGCACCAATCATACATTAGAAAAACACATATATGACGCTAGAAACATGTTATTATATACTGTTCGCATGCTGCTTTGCGTGTATATCACACGTCACAATTGTCAAGCGGTGGGTTGGTATCTGTCACAAACACAGCATGCATTCTGGTTCGTTTATATGTATACTGCTTCCTGCTGGGCATATTTATGCAGCAGAGTTGGTATTAGAAAATATCCACTCTAAACCCTTTTAACACGGTTAAAAACAGCCTCTGGTAATATATCTTGCAATTCTGAGGCAATTCTGTTATTTCCAAAGATATCTGGACAGACATGTTTGCAGCATTTTTTTCATACCCTATTGCAAGAGATCAACAGGGTAAATGGACTGTACTTATATAGCACCTTCTAGTCTTTTCCGACTACTCAAAGCACATTCACACAGTGATGGCAGGTGCCATCAGTTAAAAGAAAATAAATCATTCACACACCGAAGCACAGCCCTCGGGAGCAATTTGGGGTTCAGTGTCTTGCCCAAGGACACTTTGACATGTGGGCTGGGGGAAGCCGGGATCAAACCGGCAAGCTTCCGAATGGTGGACGACTCGCTCTACCACTAAGCCAGTTGCCCCGAATAGGGATGCAGTTGTTTACATTGCATTATTTCTGAAACCTTACAATATTTACAGGTGTGTATATATATATGTTTGCTTTAATATAAAAAATGAAAAGACAACCATTTAAGAAAGAAAAGCTGTCACACACAGACTCATACATGTCTAAATAAAATATCTATCTAAAATAGAGGGGAAATAACATAAAATGCAAAGGTATTACATAAGGGAAAACAATGACATTAATGGTAATAGAAGTAATAATAATAAATTCATTAATTGAAATAAATACTTCAGCTGTATTAAAGTAAATGAGCAGCTTGTTGATTTGCTCGATCACCCATGACATCATTTAGTAGTTTCCCATTACTTCTACTCTTCTCAAGGCTGTACTTATTATTGTTAATTGCACTTTTTAGAGAAGAGAAGAGAAGCTGGAGTGGGTTTCTAGTGATTTGTTTCAAAGCTGCAATTCTGATGACCCTATATACATATTGGTCTATTTCTACAGTTAATGCAGGTGTCGTTAAATGTAAATGTTACATTTTAGTTTAGTCTCTGATAGGTTTTTAGTATTGGGCAGAGAAAAAAAAGTGTGAGTGGTTTGCATTCTTTTCACCACAGCTGCTACAACAGTCTGATTTGAATTAATACATTACATTTTGTTTGGATTTTTGGTGTACATTATGAATGCTCCCTCTACATTGCTTTATGTACATTTTCCCAATTTTTCCTCTTTTAACTGGCCTTTTAGTTCCATTTTAACTTAAACTAAAATTTTATGTATATTAGAGAGGAGATTGTTTGTGCTCCTATTATAATTTTCAATCATGAATAACATTTGTGAATATACTGCATTTGTAATCCTTTTCACACCCAGAACTGTGATACATTATCCATTTTGTTAGATTGAAATTGAGTTTCCAATGTCATTTCTCTAGTAGTTCCTTATTTATTTCGATTTTTTTTTACCAACCTTTGTCCAATTATATAAGGTATTATTGATCCATCTGTTTTGTCCTTTCAGTTGTACATTGTCTTTCTAGCATTTTTTTAAGACATCGGTTACACTACATCACAACTCATCAGTACATTTTAAAGTATAGAGCTAGCATAGAAAGTACAGTACTGTTCAAAAAGACTCTTTTAAGCTTTATATAATATCAGACAGTAGCCACATATTTGTGCATTTCAGGATAGTTTTGACTCCCGGCAGTTGCATTGCATTCGCTGATGTCTTCTCCTCTACACGCCACACATCCCTTCAGGTTGAAATGGCAGCCTGCTAATGGACAGATAAACACTTTCAAAAGTTTCTCTGTCTCCCTCCATCTTGCCTTTTCTCTCTGTCCTACTGAAGAATGTCAGGATTCCTCCGCCTCTATAAGGATGGATGATTTTTACTCTATCCCTGTTTGTTGCCTTAGCAACTTTTGATCCCTCCCATTGTAAGCACAACAAAGAGGAGACGACAGAAAGACAGAAAATTAGAAAGAAAGATAAAGAATAAAAGGGAGACATTATGGAAGTGGAAAAAGGAGCTTTGTTGTTTTTTGATTTGTCGTTTTCTTCTTAGGATTTGTTTTTCTGCTGTCATGTGTCTGCACTGAAAGTTTAAATGCTAAGAACCGTATGATTAAACCCACTTTCTCTCTCATTGATTTCATCTGTTATTCCATTTCTCTACCGTTTGTTGTCAGATTCTAAAACAACTACCACTGTGAGTGTCAGTGTGTGTGTGTGAGATACACGCTCATTGTCTGTTCTTTAATTGGTAAAGGAAAACATTCTTTGGCCAAATGGATTATGAAGATTAAAGAGTCAGATCACATTTCGGCATAGTCATGGTCTGCCCGACAGAGAGAAAGACAGAGGACAGAAAGAGATAAAGACGGGCTGAATGACAGAGTCAGAGAGCAGAAATAAAGACGGAGAAAAGAAGAAAAAGAAAAACTTGAGGCGAGATAGAAGGCACACATGCTTTTATCCTCCCTTTTCCTCTCCTTCTCTTTCCTGCCTCTTCTTGTTTCTCCTCCTTCTCCGTGCTTCTTGACTCTGTTATTTTCTCCTTCTATCCTCCGCTCTTTCTCTTCATCTCCTCTAATGTCAGAGCAGTCAAAGTTAAGAAGCTTAAGTCAACATCTTTAACAACTTTGGAGGCTTTCTCTGTGTGTGTGTGTGTGTGTGTGTGAGTGAGTGTGCATCCGTTTCTCTTCATGTGTGCGAGCTTGTGTGTATTATGTTTCATCTGTGTATTGAAATCGATGTGGCAGCTGCCGTCTGTTGTTTGCCTATTGAGGTTTTCTGCCGTACTACAGTAATTCCACTGGCAGTGTCTCACACACACACAACCACAGAGCACCTCTGGCTTCCTCTAAACACAATTTTAACCCATTTTTAAATCCCTGCCTCTGGCTCCTCTCTCCCAGTGTCTTTGTCTTGCAGTGCTGTTGCTTAACAGCAGAACAGTCTATTGATTTGTGGGTCTAAGACGAAGCCAACATCCTGATAGTTAAAGCAGCGGTTAAGGATTTTACAGTAGTGGTTTAGACAGGTGTATTGAGAGGTAGGATGTTGCGATGCTAAAATACAAAACAGCTCTCAGTTGAAGCAGCTTTTGACTTTGAAATGCTAACCCTGCTGCCTCTGTCTGAGTCTGGCTGGCTGCTTTTTACCCGTTGTTGTTGTTGTTTCCTCTTTCCCTCCATGCCTCTGTCTCTCTGTTATACACTTCTGCCATTTAGCATCCCTGTCACTCCCTATTCTTGTCCTCGCTCAGTCTCTCTGTGTCTCTCGTTTTATACTTCTTAGCCCTGCATCTTCCCCTGTGGTTGTTTTTTTAGTGCTGCAGTCCCAGCAATTTTCTCTGCCAAGCATACACACACTCACACAAACACACCCTATGGTCAGAGTCCTGTGCCTACACACACACACACACACACATGCACACACATGCACACACTGACTCTTGCCAACGCATCCCTGTGATCAAACCCCCGTGGACTACACACACCCTGTAATCACGGCTCTGAGACCTACCGTGAGCTGCGGCAACAGGCTGCCCCTGCCCTTCCATGCCCATGATTAGAGCCTCAACAGAGGACAGATACACCCACTGTAACCCCCTCTTCTCCCAGCCCTGGGCCTCCCTGCTCCACTGGCCCCCACCCTGCCACACCAAGACCACATTAAAGGCCACAGTGCTGGGTTTACTGACCAACAAGGCTGGGGTAGAAGCTCTAGGGTGGGTCAGCCACTTTTCCATTTATTTAGTTTTGACTGTATGTTTTCTTACAGTTTTTAAGCACTTTCTTTGAATTAACCACTGCATGTATGTGAGGGACAGTCTTGCAACGTGACCTCTTATGAATTGATCAAATTCATTATACTATCAGAATCAGAAATACTTTATTGATCCCCGAGGGGAAACTCTTTTGTTACAGCAGCTCACCTTTACATCAGTGCACACAGGAATAGAAGTACTAAGCAAAAAAAATATAATACACTATAATACAGGTCAGGAAATAAATTAAGTACCAAGTGGGTATAAGTATAAAATAAGTGTGAAGTACAAAGTGGGTTTACCGGTTGATGATAATAATACGGCAAAAGTAATAGTGCATGAACTGTCAAGTTAAGTGTAGCTATTAAGATTATAATAAGACGGAGGATATTGCGGTTCTATCCTGAGGTTATTCCTCTAAACAAATAAGGCCATTTTTGCTTTTTGTTTCACAGCCCTGCTCTTGTTTGTGAAAAGACTAGGTTTCCCATAAACCCATTGCATCCTCTGTGTGTTTAATGTTTCTTTTTTTGCCTACGAAGAGCTGACATCTTCTGCTTGTATGTTTTGTCCCAAAACACAGATTTTTGGTTAATATCACAGAAGGCAAAGTAAAGCAACAAATCCTGACTATTGAGAAGCTGAAGTTAGGTCATGTTCGAGATGTTTTGCTTGAAAAATGCAAAATAATTGCAAATTAATTGTCTGATCTAATCGATTAATCAACTAATCGTTTTACCTAGTAGTAATTCATATTTTACAATTTGGTATTGAGTTGTTTTTAAGATTTAAATCCTTATGGCTTTTCTTTGCCAAGTTCCCATTTTTCTACCTTCTTGGTTCCTCTGTTAGTTCTGTACTTTGAAGCTTTTATTCTTCTTGTGTCCATTCACATCCTGGAGAAATCTTGGCTAATAAAGTCTGTCTGAATTTGGTCTCTTTTCCCTTTTTGCTTTCATCATCTTTGCTGACATACTATGTCTGTGCATGGCCTCATATTGCACAGTTTACCCTCTGATTGGTCAGAGGGCATTGTTAAATTCAATTAGAGCAGTGACCTCTGTTTGTGCATGATCGGACACTGCTTCGATGGCAGTAGCCTATCAATCTAATGAAGTGAAGTGAAATAATAATGCAGCCACAGACTGTCCGGCGCTGTGCCATACCAGGGATTAACTCTTGTCCAGTATACAAGAGAAATACTGGCCAGATTTTACAACAAATAAGATACATATTCTGATTGCAAAAGTGGTGAATGCAGTTGGTGTAGCAATCAGGTGCAATCATATGATAAGTGCTTGAATAACAGTTTTTAGGAATTTGATTAAAAGAGAAAGGGGGTTTATAGTAGGTGGTTGGATTTAAATAAAATAATTTCCTTCATTTTACATCATTTGTAGGTGAAGATAATAACACTATTCAATCAATAGTCTCACAGTGCTTTTATTTCATAGCTATCTCATAGCTAGCATTCAGGTTCTGAAATAGATTGCATTGCAGAGAAGAATTTTGAGCAAGTAATCAGTCATTCATGCTGGATTGCATTTTGGCAGCGACCTTCAAAATCTGGATATGGTTCTATAATTCATCCTGAAGGCCTGGTCACACCAGAAAGTGGCACAGTGAAATTAGTTTGCACGTCCTTGTGAAATATTTGGTTCTTGAAGCTTGGTGAAGAAGACATTACTCACAGGGCTAGTTGGTGAACTACTGTAGTTTATTGCTAACACGCTAGCCAGGACATGCTGGTGCTAGTCAGTCGCACTAACTCTCTGAACTTCTTTCTATTTTCTCTGTCCTGTGCCATTTACTCCCCCATGATGTTCTCTTGACTTTACATACTTTCATTCAAAGAGTTTTATTGATATGCTTTTATTGTTATAATGCTTGCTTCAAGACGTATTTGTACCATCAACTCCTGTCTCATTTTGTTCTGTTGTGGAGCAGTATATACTCCAGTATACTCCAACAGAGGAGGTTAAATAAAAGTGGATGGTGACACAAAACTAATAAGCTACCATAGCTTCCCCCATGTGGACTCTCTTGCTCTCCGTTACCTGAAGGGTCAGCACTGTGAAGACGGCTTGCCATTGATTAACAACGCAAATTGGCGGGTCACAGTTCGCCAAAGTTGATGCAAAATTCACGTAGGTTTACTTGCTGCGAATTAATCCGCTAATGGCAGTTCTCTTTAAATGAACTGATTTTGCCACAACGTTTTTCCGTTTCAAATGCTGATGTGACCTTTAGACTGGAATGACACTGCACTTTTTTTATCTCTTCGAGTCTAAAATGCAGTGTGCTACTGCTGTGTCAACACAATAGTAACTTATTAGATCAGTTATTTAGTTCATTAAACTGCTAATATCAGTCTCACAGAGGATATATATCCGTAACTGCTTACATCAGTCTGGTGGAGGCCCACTAGTCAGAACCTGTGACCTGTTTTGGGGTCTCAGTCCATAGATTGAGAAACTTGACTCTGACATGATGAATGCACGCTGCTGTGGAAGAGTGATGAGCCAGTTCCTGACTGCACTAGCTCAGGGTAATCTGGTATGATACACACACACTTACGGACACACACACACAGACTCAGTGATGTCAGAGTGATTAAATCACTAATAGCTTGCGGAGGAGACGATGTGACTCACACAAGCTCTCCATCGCAACTCACATCTCTCACAATCCCTCTCAGTACTCTTTGCAATATGGTTCTTCTTCTTCTCTCCATCTGACTCCATTTAACTCATTGTCTCTTTCATATTTCTGTCACCTTATTTCCCCTTATTCCCTCCCTCTATGATCCTCTTCATCCTGCTTTCTTCCTTTATCTTCCTCCAACTCTCTTCATCTCAATCCTATTCTCTTCCCTGATCTGCTACTCTTTCTTCAACATCCATCTGTCTCTCACTCATCCTTCCTCTCCTTTATTAATCTCTCTATTTCTTTTTGCCCTCCACCTCAGCTCCATCCATCATCTCGCCCTGTCGTCTCTTCACTTTTATTCTTCCCATCGCAGATATCTCTGTCTCTCTCTTCATTTTACAGGATGATATATCATCCCTCGCCGTATTATGGTTCACCCATACCGTTCCTTCTCACCTCTTTTGCTCTCTCTTTTGCTGCATTGCTTCTCTTGCTTCCACTGCTTCATCCTTTGCCCTCCATCTTTATCACCCTTCACTTACTACACTTCACTATCATCGTTCTCTTGCCTCCATTTTCCTTTTAATTCTCTATTGTTCCTGTTCCTTTTAAGAAAGTTTGGCCTACGCTTTTAAAAGGTCAGCACAGGTCAGACTTTAAACAAACAAACACACACGCATGCTGTATGTACACACACTCCCGCTCTTTTTATAAGCAGTTATTAGTGCACTCCATTTATTGTGATTATTGATGTCTTCAGCGTGCCAGTAGCGCATTGCCAATAAAGCTTAGTGTAGAGGGTTTTAATGGCCAGTAAAAACAGATGGTAGGGAGAATAGGAGGTTGAAGGGTAAACTGGACAGATAGATATGCATGCAAAGGAGAGAAAAAACATGAACCACTGAACTGAAAGATGGAGAGATGCATTTAAAAATGTCCTGTGTTGTGCTCTTGAGAGTGCACAGACTCATCTAAGTGCATACAGAATGTAGAGACAGAAGCAACACAGGGTATGAGGAGGAGGAAAGAGGAGGAAGAAAACCTTGTTCGTTTGAGGTTTGACTGGCGTTCTTTTGATTATGTCGTCTTGTTGCGCCCTCTTCTTCTGCAATGGTTTAATGGCACCCGATTGGAGAATTAGCACAACTCCTACTATTCACAGAACAGTTGTGGGTGGAAATGCACATTTTGCAGATTTTCAGAAAATTTGCACTAAATTTGGATGGAAACTTGGCTACTAGCCACATCTGGCAATCCGCGCTGTAGCCAGAGACGAGACACAAGAACTGTGTTATTGTGTTACTGTGCTATTTCTTAAAGAACTGCTGTTTATCAAGAAGTAGCTCCAACATGTAACTCCTCCTAAAATCACAATTTTTTTCATTTCTGTTAAAAAACAGAACAAGACACATTGTGTTAAGAAATCAGCTTTACGTATGTTGGTAAATACTGCTTTTGTAATAATTTTAAACAATCATTAACAGGTGCAAAATACAGCTGGGAAGTTGTATGGTCAATTACACAAACCTTTATAATTCACCTATATTACAGTACCACTTGATGCACAGTAATATTCCTTGTGGCTCATTTACTTTCCTTACTCTTTCCTCTGATGGCCAATGATAAAAACCTCTCACGACCTCCAGGTTATAAACACACTTGTGCAGGTAATGTGAGTGATAGATAAAAGACAGATAGATAGACGGGGGGACACAGGAGGATAGTGAAGGTGTCGGAGAAAGATGAATAGGCTCAGGGACAGGCAGTAAATGAAAACATGAGAAGACAGGAGAGAGAGACAGAGAGGGGCGAAGAAAGACGAATGGACCAAGGAGGGGGGTGAGACAAAGAGACAGACAGAGACAGAGTCGGGTGAGAGGAAAGGGCAGGTGGAGGTGGGAGGCGAGAGAATGAGAGCAAATGATGGCTTGAGGGAGGGAAGTAAAACAAATAGGACAGGAGGAAGAAAGGAAGGAACAATGGATGAGGAGAATGGCCTCACATTTGGTGAGGCCAACTGTTGGCACCCTGAGTGGAGAATGGGGAGGTTGAAGAGGAGGGAAAGAGGAAGAATGAGTGGTAATTTTTGCCAGGGGCAGGGAGAGAATTAGAGTGTGTGTGTGTGTGTGTGTGTGTGTGTGTGTGTGTGTGTGTGTGTGTGTGTGTGTGTGTGTGAGAGAGTGAGTGAGAGCCTTTGGCAAGTAGCCACATGCGAGCTTGGCAGCGGTTGGCATGGCGATATATATACCCCACTGCCTAAAGGCCCTCACCTTGAGTCGCTAATGCTAGTCAATCAAACCAAGGTGTCATTACACACATACAACAGATTGTCTATATTTGTGAGCACCACCACTGATGACATTCATTTTCTAACTACTGACCTTTAACCCTTTATCACACAGTGGTCATTACAAACTCATGCTGTGCAGCCAAATATTGTTCAAACCCACTGAACTTTAGTTTAAATTCTAGTGTTGATCAAAGCTGGACTACCAACTGGGCAAAGTGGGCAACTGCCCCATGGCCCCAGAACTCCAGGGGGCTCCAAATGCTCCAGGCTTAAAGTGTGTCAAGTGATTTGTGCTAATTTAATTGAAAATTTGTTCAGAAGAATATGCATTACTAAGTAAGAGATATGACCAAAGTGTACGCTTCATTCTAACATAGCTTAATTCCCTTTCCTCCTCCCACCATTAGTTGATTTAGATGTCATTGACATTCACGCAAATATCAAACAACTTTACAATTAAATTGTGTGGGTAGTTTTCACTGAACAGCTATTTATCAATTTCATTTTATTGGTTACACAAATAACCCTAGCTCCAAGCTCTTTGCTTAAGCCTCACTGTTGTTGTCTTTACCTAGAGTTCAATTCTGATGCATTCATTTAGAATGGCAAAAATCCGATTTCTAGAAATTAGTCCATACCTGCCAGCCGATTAGAATCAAGAATTCTCGGTGTCCGTAGTATAAAGCACAGTATTAAGGGACATGATAGGAGTCTAAAGGTGGGTCCTGTCATATTACCTAATCTTAAGGTCTGGAAGAGGGTCCCCGTATCAATCTAGTTTCCAGACCTTTATTATTTCAGTATTGTGCTTAGTTTTAGCATATTCCTGAACTGATTTGTGTTTATTCATGTTATTACATAGTAAACCTGTGGCTAGGTAGTTTTCCAGCATTAAAAAAACTGTACAAAGTCAAGTGATTTCTAGATAAGAGTACTCTGATGGTTTTCTAAGATACTTAATAAAGGGGTCCAAC
The DNA here is from genome assembly GCF_020085105.1 of Siniperca chuatsi. NCBI lineage: Eukaryota > Metazoa > Chordata > Actinopteri > Centrarchiformes > Sinipercidae > Siniperca > Siniperca chuatsi. The sequence goes on from NC_058063.1 coordinate 8,551,952, forward strand.
CAGATCTGTTCTTGGCAGTCTTTGTTTATTCTGAGTTTTTCGTAACAAGCATTAATAAGAGGCGTGATCGCTAACAGAATATATACTTTTAGTTTGGAAATCATTGGATTCTTCATGGTTTAAAAAATTGTTGAACAATGCTGATTGAAGTCTGAAAGACAGAAACATTTTTGGATGTTTGATGGCTTTTCCTGTACTACGTAATAGAAACCTAAACCTATTTTGAAATATCTCAACCAATCTATTCATCTTTCATCCATTGTTTAAAATGGGGACAGCCAACCCCCTCCCTTTTTATTTTGTACTTCTTAATGCGTGTATATGTTTGTTTGTTTTTTTTGTCTTACTTTTACTTTATAACATCCTACTTCTAGGTTTGTGAAACCAAAAATAAGATATATTTAAAAAAAAACAAAAAAAACAAACAGAAATGCAGCTAATTTTTGCCCCAGGGCCCCTAGCAGGTTATCATGGCCATGATGGAGATCCCAGAGTTTCCCAAGATACCAAATACTTCAGGCTAAATTTGGTGGAAATGTGTAAGAACTGATGCACAAGACATCTAGAAAGGTTTTACGAAATGCAGCCTTAAAAATAATGGAGTCTTGGGTTTGCATATTTCACTCAAGCTGAGAAAGAATATATGATACTAAACTTAACGCCCATCCAAACTACATAGAGGCAAGTAACACAGATTTTGTCAGTGTGTTATGACATTCTTCAAACAGCTTGGTTCTCCATGGCAGCCCCCTATTTGACCAGAACATAAATATATGATGAGAAGCGTTAAAACATACATGAGAACAGACGAGTTGAGAGAGAAAGAGGAGGAGGGGGATAAAAGAACAAGGGATGACAACAGAAGAGGAGAAAGGACAAGTGCCTCATTTATCTCTCTTTGTCTGGTTGTTTTCAACATTACTTTTTCCACCCACCATAAAGATGGAGAATGGATAAAGAGTAGTTAAGATTAAGTAATGTCTGTCTCGCTATTTGTCATCCTTTCATTCATTGGCTTGTTTCTTTATTTTGTATTTCCCTATTCTTCTTTTTCAATTTCTCTTTTTGTTTTCTCTCCCAAACTATTCTTTCTCTTCACATCCATCCTCATTGCCATCCATCCATCTATCCATCTCTCTCTCTCTCAGCTGTAAAAATAAATAAATAAAATGACCCTGATGGTAATGTATAATTAAAAGCTGCTAAAAGGGTTTGCAGTAGGGGGAGACCCGAACTGGCAGCAGCAACGTTTAAACAACAATTTCTGAAACACAACAACAACGTATCTTGGTCATCACCATGGCAACCGCCTAATGAGAGCTTCAAGCTGTAACAGTCTGGGATCGTTATGTACTTTATGCTGTTGTGTGCAAGTATGACTTTTATACAGTAATAAAATTCCAAAAAAGGAAGCAAAAAGGTTTAATATGTCATCAAAAAGTCCAATTTGACTGTCAAATTGTTTAAAAATCATTTGCCATGTTTCCTTGCTTATGAAAAATGGAGAAAAATAAAAAAAACATAAAAACAGATTAAGAATATCTGATCTAATTGCACTGCAGCTGCAAAGCCAGCTAACATTTGGTTTAACAAGTACAGGTGATACAGTAGCTGTGAAAATGTGTCTTAATTTTTAGCTCACTTTTCACAGAGTAACAGCTGTCTGTTTCTCACGCCTGAAGGACAAAATTAACAAGCTAGTTCTCGCTGTTCAGGTGATGTTTCCTTGTCTCTTTATCACATCATACCATTTTCCAGGACTGAACTGTACCCAGTGCTTCCTGGGAAGGATGCAAGATGGCTGACAACACAAGCCGTTACATAAACTATTACATGAAGTCAAAGTGTTTGGTCAAACCCCTGACCCATGATGAACGAGCCACATCAAACAAAAAAAACTCTCAGCTGACTCACAGATTCACGCGCTCTCATGAGGCCGATTCCTTTCAGAGGCAAACCGTGCACTGTGATTCCTCTATACCCAAAAACCCTTCTGTACTGTCTGGCCTCTTTTCTCACTTTTTAAATAGACACAAATCACACAAGGAGGGTAAACTGCCATGTAAAAATAGCTGAGAGAGTCTGGGTTGATTGCATGGCTGTCTGTCTGTTTTACATGTCTGAAGTCATGAGCCTCAAATCTTTCGCTAAGCCTTCAATCCCAACTCCCCATACTGTCAGTGTGAATCTAATTCTGTGAATTTAGCATGCAAATGGAGAAAAGATGTTAAGTGTGCATTGCTGTGAATGTGTTTAGGTTATATATACAGTTGATTCATACTTATATCCACAAATGCAGAGGCTGTTCAATAAATATCAATTCACTTCCATTTCCTCATTTTTGGCCATTTTGCATATTTCCTTTAATTTTTAAAGGTGAGAAATAGGCAAGGCAGTAACAGAATCTTAATTTATATTTGACCAACACTGCCCAGTTTGACAGTTTTATCTGAGTTTCGTGAGCCTGGTGCGTTGCTCTGGACAGACTCATTTGCATAAAGTAGAGGTCAAGTCGTGTTTATGCAAATACAGACACAGCGACCAGTCTGTCAACTCGCCGCAGACATATGTCATCGCATCCAGTCTGCGCGTACCCTAATAAGACAAGACACACTGCAGACACACTCCCCTAAAAGAGACCAAACTAAATTTTGATGACTATCCATTAGCATTTCTAATGCATCAAGGAAGGATAAATACATCATATATAATTAAATGGGAGAAGCAGTAGTAGTGCTTACATGCTTTCTCAGCTCAGTCCAAACTTCATGTGGGCAACAAGATCAAACCTCGTCAGTCACCCTGTTTCTCACCAAAATCACAACCTGTTTTTCTTTCCTACATCATCTTTATTCTCTTCTTCCTTCCCCTTCCCACACCTCCCTATGTTTTCTCTTCTTTCCACTCCTTCTTCTCCTTTTATGTCATTTCTTGTATTTGTGCATGCCATTTGTCTTTTTTCTTTTCTTTTTGTATCTGAGCCTCTCATCTTCTACCCTTCATTTCTACTTGTTTCTTCTTCTGTCAGTCTTTTTCTTCATTCTCTCTTCCTTGTTTTACACTTGACTATTTTTTTCTCATCCTCCTCCATCCCTTTTTTCTCTTCTACTCCCAGCGGGTAACAGTAGCTCCCTTGGATTACTGTACATCATGCAGATTTGTGTGTCCGGCGATGTGTGTGTGTGTGTGTATGTGGTAATGTATGCATGATGTGATTTGTGACATAGCTTAATAAGTAAGTAATACATCACGTTTCAGTTCGTTCTCAAAAAATCCGTCTACATCTAACATGACCATCCGCCAGTTCATGCTGTCTTACCTTTAGCGTTGCTCCATGTTCCTTGGCATTTTGTACCGGCATCTTACCTCCTATTGTCTGTGTACATCAATCCAAATTTTGTACCCGAAAGTAGCATCTGTAGCAGCTACGCCATGTAAACAAACACCAGCTGTGCCAACACCTATGGCAGATTAGTCCCTAAAATACCCTGAATGCAGCGTGATGTGAAGTCAGTTCCGAAGCCCTGTTTGATGCAGTTTGAAAATCTCAAAAACATGAACATTTCAGTTTAATTCAAGTATAGTGGAGTCCTAAGAGGTGAGAATGTAGTGGAGAGCTCATGGGGCCCTGGAAATAAATCCTCTTCCTATGATACTCTTTGGGTGGAGAACCAGACAGTGTCATCCATGTGTTATTTTAAGTGTCAGAGGGTCACTTGTGCCCTTACTATATTAAATTTCCTGTGTGAGAGGTTTTTTTTCCACTGTTTCTACTCAGTTGCCTTTTTTCTCTCACTTCATATCCTGGTGCCATCATATCTTCCACATCCTTATCTTCTTGTCCTCCTTCTCTTACCTTTTCCCTATCACAGCCTAATCCCTCTGTGCCTCTCCTCAAACCTCAAATCATCTCATGCACCTATCCATCTCTGTCATCCCACACACACCAGAGATGCAACTTTATTACTTACCACAGCTGGAGACCACTTAGCACAAGTGTGTATGTGGGAGAGAGAGTGTGTGTTTTGTGTTCTCATTATGTGTTCCATGATATCATTAAGAGGGGTACTATCTCTCCCTTTAAGAGCTTTTTATCTGTTTCGCGCTCTCTGTTGGCATCCCTTAAATTATTTTGTTTATGTTGCCTCCACTCAGATGAGAAGAGCTAAATGAAGGCTTTCTTTCAGCCTACAGCACCTGCTCCTGTAGAAGTGTGTGTGTGTGGGTGTGCGACAAATAGAGAAAGATTCAGCCCAACTCATTTCATTTGATCGCACACAGCTCTGCTGTACATTTTTGCCTTTATGCACTTCCTAATATCTGTAAAAACTAAAAAGCTGCTGTCACTCAGAATCCCACTAAGTCCAATGTTAGCAGTTTTCACAGTGATTTATTTACTTTTGAAGTAATTCCTGATAATCTGACAGTAGACAGTATAGAGTTGCATTTACATTTTTGGCATTTTGGTAAAAACAATCAAGTTAATCAAAAATAGTCAGAGTTCAAAAAGTTCAGCCTGCAGTTTGAAGTGCATTAATGTAACCCCATCTGCCATCATCCATTATTTAAAACGCAAGTGAAATGTTATAGAGTATACTGCCCTACAAAGCCAAAACACAGTAACTACATATCAAAATGGTCAAAATTGCTTGGAGACCAAGAAAAAAATATTTGACATCTGTTTTACCATACAAAAAATAATTATGCCATAGAAATGTGAAATTATTGAGAAAACATCATGTTGCTAATCTCTGACCTCTAACACCCATCTGTCCCAAGAGAGACAAACAACAAGACAGCTAAAGCGAAAGGGAGCTACGTGATATCTTTTGAGATAGCTAGTTAGCCAGATAAAGCTAAACCTACCATCTTTTCCCTGCCTGTCTCCTATTATTGAAAAATTTTGATGATCTGAAATCTTAGTAATTCAATTTGTTATACCACATACAGTAGGCAGCAAATGCAATCATGATGAAGAAAAAAGTAACCCCAGCTAAACTAGTCTAAAAAACCCGCTAACTTCAGTGTGAAAGGGTAAAATCGGCATTTACTCCCGGGTCAAATGACTCTGCAGTAGTCACAGGTAATAGGCTCCGATTGGCAGTGATGTAAACATGACACTTAGATGGACACGCAAATTTTTGCCCCTTTTCCAGTGCAACTCTTTCATCTGTTTCTATCTGCGGATGTCTATAAACATCTCATCCATATGTTTATGTAGTATTAGCATGCTAGGCTAACAGTCTGTCAGCTGTGATGCTGTGACATCTTTCAGAGCACAGAAACAACATAAACACACCTGTCACCAGCCCAACACGATGCTGTTAACCAGAAACACCGCTGCTACACCTTAATTTTATACAGTCTGTGGGCTACACACAGCAACCACCTAGCCTCCATGCTGCTTTCTACTGTTTACTAACCCTGTTTTCCGGCACATGAGAAAAAAACAGAAAAGGCAACTCGTCTACTGGCAAAGTGAAAGGAGGCAATCACCTATTTTTAGTGGGTTTACCCATTTAAAAAAATCTGCATATACAAATTCATTTTGGTCTAAAAAAGGTATTACTTAACTAGCTTGACTTGCTAGCTTATAGGAGACAGTATAACTGTCATCTCAGCTGCTGTCTGTAGTGTAATTCCCAAGATTTGTCACCATATCACTATAAATATATCATAGATTTATTTGTTGTTCCAGTTCATCAGTTAAAATTGTCAAAAAAGGTGATAGGACACTTTTTGTTAGATACAGTGATTTCCAGTCCATTTGTTTAAAGCAGCTATAATCAATATTTTTCAAATAACAATGGATAAAATGACTACATGTAATGTGAAAGGGGTCACTCATAGTGACAAACCAGAAAATTATCACCTGATTTGGTAGTTCTCCTCAGCTCTATTAAGCGTTGTAGCATTTTTCAGCTCTTTGTTTTGGTTTTACTGCCCTCAACTTTACTGTTTTGGTTCAGTCTCACCGCTCTCATCAACCATGTTTCCAGCACCAGAAGGCCGCTGTTTTCATTAAAAAAAAGCTTTTAAGATCCTCTGTACACTACCTGCCCAACAGCAGATAGACAAAATTAGCCACTAGCTGGTGAATGTAATGGATCATTTAGCAGCTAAAGAACCAGATATTTTTCTTAGGAGCTGGTGGAGACTGAAACAGCACTAAAAGAAAAGTGAATATGGGACTTTCATTCATGGTGGACACAAACACAACTCCAAATGAATGCTGATGTTGCTCTGTGCCTGCTGGATGTGTAAATAGGCAACTGTTTGCTAACATGTCAGCCATATCAACTTTATAAGGTGATTGTCAGTGTTGTGTTTGCATCTTGTTCTGCTGGCTAAAATCAGTTAATGCGGGTTTAACTAGACCTTGAAAGTGAAAGTTCAAAGAAGATATTTGAGTTTGTGGCCTGCAGTTCGAGTGCGTTACACTTTCAACTATAACATTACTGTGATCTCAGTTTTACAGTGTGTGTGTTTGTGTGTGAGAGAGAGGGATAGAGAGATTTAGACGTTCCGCCAGAAGCAGCAGATCACACAGAAGCAAATCAACCTCACTCAAGAAAATGAGTTGTTTGCTGCTGTGGTTCTCTAAGATGCTCTCTCTCACGCAAACATTCTCACTGCAATCTTTCAATGCCTGAACACACACATATGCACACAAAAGCAGTCTCTCCCCGTGGGGACCTCAATTTTTGTCCTCACGGTGACACAAGTCCCCATGGGTTAGTGTGCATTCAGGTTGAAGTCCCCACTGGGATATAAGAACATGCACACACACACAAACACACGGCTTCCAGTGGTGGTCAATCAAAAGTAGAACTGGAGCCAGAAGAAAATGGAAAGAGATGGAGACAGAGATATAAAGAGAGTCCGTGTCCATTAAGTAATGCGATGATGTCTTAGCTAATCAAATCAAACTGTCGCTCAATCATTCACTTCTATAAGAACTTTAGAGCCACACGTAAACACACACACACACTCTGTGGCAATATAAAACTTATCCATTAAATTGATTTACAGCCCACTTGATTCTGTTTGGGGCTTTTCAATCAACAATACCTTTCGTTGACCTTTTTCAGTCTCTATTTCAGGCAGTGCAAGTTCTGTGTTCAGTGAATTTAGTGCATGTGTGTGTCAGTGTTTTGTGTCAGTCGGTTGACAGACCGGGGCTTTGAGGCTACTGTCTGACAGAGGAAACTTTCTGGAGAGCAGGTGTCAAAAAGTAACAAGGTAGAAATACAGAGAGGAGGTGAGACAGACAGAGAGAGAGGGAGAGGGAGAGAAGACTCAAGTAATGTATTGCATTTAGGATTGTATCATAAGAAAAACAGCGTGAATGGGTAGTGATGTAGTTATTAATGAAAATTAACTCTGCAAATTCGCAATGAATTGTACTCTACCCAGCATGGCTGCCATTGGTGAATTGGAATAAGTTACTGTTGCACATTTAAACAAGACTAAGAATCTACAGCCATGCGCGTGGCTCTGTGAGGCTGTACTTAGGCGCAGCGGTACTTAGAGCTAAATTCAAACATCAGTATGCTAACATGCTCACAATGACAATGCTAACATCCTGGTGTTAAGCAGGTATAATAATTAGCACTAAATACCATGGTACAGTACAAAAGGTATTTAGTAATAAACCAAAGTATTGGACAGATTAAGATTTTGACATGAAGATGTTAGATGGAAAGTTATGGAATCACCAAAGTTAATACAATGCATCCTGAGGCGGGCGTGAATGTTAATGTCTGTAACAATGTTAATGGCCATTTATCCAATAGTTGTTGAAACATTTTACTCAAAATCAAAATCTCAACAAAAAAAAAAGTCATCAGGATTCATCCCCTGGGAACCATGGATAATCTGTACCAAAGTTAATGGCAGTCCATCCAATAGTTGTTTTAAGTGATTGTGATGTCATGTCCTCAGAAAGACACACACAAGCCCTGGACCTCCATTGATAGTCCCAGGGACCAGTATTGTTGCTCTCAAGTCTCTGATGTTGGAGTGGTTTTCCAAACGTGCAGTTTTAACCTAATAACTGAGCTAGGAAGGTGTTAAACTCCTAATCCTTGATATCAATTACAGGTATGTTCACATGAATAATTGAACACTGATGCTGGGATTGACTCTAGCCTCCTGTGGCCATGAGCAGAATAAGCTGATCATGGTGTGTTTCTAAAATGAATGGAGGGAGGAATTTATGACTAAAAGAGAACGAGAAAGGAAGAATTGGGTTTATGTGACGAAGAAAGCCTGAGAAGGGACAGGGACTGAGACAGAGATGGAGAGAGGAGGGCACAGATGGGCGGGCTGCTATAGCCAGCACCAACGATGAATAATGAAAGCACACAGTCAGCGTGTGTGTGTTGTCTGCATGTGTAAATTGGCTAGATTAATGCCTACATACGCTTGTGAATCCCCAAAGTGTTTACCAGGACCATGTTTTCATGCATGTCATGTTTGTGCACATTGAGCTCAATAGTTTGTGTGTTTGTGTGTATGTCTGGGTCTCTGTATTACTAGTGGAACTAGAGTGGATGCAGGGGCGGCTGGCTGTCTGTTCATACAAACCGCAATCTGTGTAATGTCTATGATGTACACCATGAAAAACATTGTGTGTACATATCCACTGTGTATGTGTGCATGTGTGTATGAGTGAGTGTATTGAGTCGTAACCCTTCATATCGCAGTGGAGTCCATGCATTACTCATAATCCTCTATCAACCTTCTTTCTGTCTCTGTCTTCTTCTTCACTCCTTCCCCAGCTAGACTGCTACTCCTCTATATACATCTTCTTACAATTTTCCAAACTCTCTTTCCTTTCCTCCCTGCCCAATCTCTCATTATCTCCTTCGATCCTCTTATCTCTGTCTTTCCTCTTCCATCTCATCGTTGCTAAGCCCTGTCCCCTTTAGTTACTGCTGCTACACCTGTCAATCTTTCCATTCTAGCACAGCACATATACAGTTTACAATGATTAGGTAGATTTACCACCCGAAATTGTTAGTCATTTTTAGAACAATGGGTGCTTTATTTCAGACAGAGGTAGACAATAGCAGGCTTCTCATTTCTAGCCAGCAACTGCTGAAATGACAACTGTCACTGGCAGATTAGCCTCAGCAAGCTAGCTAATTTAGCTAATGTTAGCTTATAGGGTTGCTTGAAAACACCATCTTCAGCTGACTTTTTTGTGACATCAGACTGTTCTAACATAACCCCGCTTATATTATACGAGAAAAGGCTTTAAGGATGAGGTTTAACCAATGTGTTAGCATTGCTAAGCTATGATTGGACAATCACTGCTTGGGGAAGGGGTTTTGCTGTCATTTCTGTCCAGTTAATTTTCTGTGGAACTCAGTATTAAAGTATATTGTTTGTCAAGTTATTACTACAGGCAGATGTCTCGAAATGGTTAGAGAAAAGAAATCAGCTGTAAGATATAAAATACAAGAGATTTTTAATTTCTCTCCTCTCTTCCTTCCCACTTGTCCTCCACTAAATGGATTTGCATGTAGTTGTAGGTGTTTTTTTCTCTTCTTGTTTCACATGTGACTAAATAATGTTTTCATATCTTTTCCAACATTGTTGAGAGTTGGCTGCTCAACCTGATGTGATGCTGGAAATAGCAAATCCAGCCAGTTTTATCCACTGTTGCTGTGACAGCTCACCAATGAAAACAATGTGCTTCCACTTCTTCATCACTCTCTCACACTCCTCTCCTCCCTCCCGTTTGTCTCTGTTGAACCGAAGCCTATTTGTGGTGTCAGAGTCAACATGGCTGACAGTGAAGCATATGATGACACAACCAGGTGGAAATGAACACTCTCTCTTCCTCTCTGCTTGTCAAATACAGATGGATTGTTGAGATGAAGATTATATACTCTGGGTGAAACAGACCAGAAAGAGGCCAAACTAATGTGATTTCCAAAGGACCAAAAGTAATACACATGTCATGAACATTTTGGTTCCCTGAATATTTTAAAATTAGGGATGTTGATGTTGGATTTTCTTATTTGGAATTTCCTTTACTGCATACTGCATACATCAGCCAATATCAATTCAAAGTTACAACAATTACACAGCAGTGAAATACTTTCTAAACTGTCAGTCCAGTTCTACAATGCAACCCTGGCTCCTTTATTAGGATTATATATTACTAATTGCTACCTGGATTAGGTTCAGTGGTTAACGTTTTTGTAGAGTGAAGTAAGTTCCATGTTTTTCTACCACCTGCAAGTTGTAGGGAGGTGGTCCATGTGCAAGACTTTGACACTGAAGACCAAGGTTCAAGGTTTTGGTTAAATGTTAATAAAGTAAACTCATTGTGTCTGGTGTTTCAAGTCACTTTTTATTTTTTCATTATTCAACTAACACCACAATCTTTACATAACCTTAACCAAGTGTTGTGAGTGTCTGAACATAACTATAAAAAAACTTGAATAATGCTTTGGTTGATAGAAGCAGAATGGATTGCAAGAGCACATATTGTAGGAAAAACAAATGTAATATGCTGTAAGTGAACATTTTATAGATACCGTTCTGGATGAACTTTGTGCATCTTGGCAGATATATTCATTAAAAACCGCATTACGTTTCCCTCATACATATTCGTTGTTGAAAATTAGTAGCATACATTTGTCATTTCTAGAAGACAGGGTTGCACACTGTGACTATGAAAATGTCAAAGCACATGAGTCCACTGCTTTTATACAACTTATACAGTGGGAGTGAAGACACTGTTAGCCTCAACACACTCTTCTTAAATGGTGTCAAGTTTGTCCCTTTAAAAAAAAAGTGATTATAAATTTCATCCAACCCAAATTAGAAATCACTTGTATTACTTACATTTTGAGTCAGTAGCATATACTTTAGAGAATCCTTAAAGCGTACTGACAGAATGTGTCATCTATCTTTCTTCCACATTTGCAAATTCTCTTTTCTTTCTCTGTCTCTAAATACGTTGACAGATCTGGTAACGATGCCAACTCACCTATTTTCTCAGTGTACTTAGACACGGCTCACACGCACACACTGCAATTTTTTAATATCCCCACTCCTTTTTTAAGGTCTGGTTGCGGTACGCATCCCCTCAAAACTCTTTGCGCTGCATTTTAGGGCTTTCCCGTGGGTGCTCCTAATTGAAAATGTCTCAACTGTGGCTGTGCTGCACATTGCATCACTGTCAGCTGGAGAAAAATGTTATTAGAGCCTGGGGGGAAGTAAGCAGCCTCATCTAGTGTCCCACTGAGAATGTCAACTCAGGCTTCAACTTTCATCTTTGCAGAGGCTCCTCATCATTTTCTGCGAGAGAAAACACAGGAGTGCAAACTTAATCATGTTCTTTTTCTTTTGTGGCGTATCCTATTCGTTACTTAAGGTAATAGGATAGTTTTGATAGTAATGAGGCAGTCCTTACCCATGCAGCTGTGCTTTGTGTCTGAGCAGCGGAAACGGCCTGCTGTCTGATTACAGCCTGACGGGGTGAGACTTTCCGAGTTTTAATAGACTACTCTAAACACACTCTCTATGCACACTCTCTTGTTATGAGGGACAGCATAAAACTGAAAAGGGTAATTATCTGGAATACGCTCACTGAGTCTCATCTTTCACTTTGCTTTTTAACAGGAAGATCATCGAGGTGAAGATTATCGATGATGAAGAGTATGAGAAGAACAAGGCCTTCATCATCGAGCTGGCAGAGCCCATTCTGTTGGAGATAGGGCAGAAACACGGTGGGTGTCTTTGTGTGTTTATGTGTGTGTGGCTGTTCAGAGAGACTGACAAAAAGCCAGGAGAGGGAACAGAATCAAGGAAAAATTGACAGACAGACTCTATATTTAACCGCCACCAGGGTCTCAGGCCTCCTGCACACCTGTGCCTTATAAACAGGGTGAGACCTGCATTGATTGTCTGAAACCTCCAATCTACACTGGAAACATTTTACTTTGAGCTAGGGACGTGGCTTGGAAAGGATATAAAAAACACTGGGCTTGAGGTGTGATGTGTTTTTGAAATATCTTCCTTGTCACATAATGTCGGGTCACACAGAAATTATAGCCTATCATAATCAGTGTTAGTGTCCCACTTCCTAACCACATACATAAATAAGTTTACCATATACAGTATAAAAAAGCCAGGAATCTTCTATATTTGTGTCTGAAATCACTGCACTATTGCACTGTGGTCATTATTGCAAAGAATTCTGTAAACTAAGCAGCAAGAAAAGTGCAGATTGAACACATTTAGCTGTTCATTCCTGCTAAATGAACTATTTTGATCAGGTTTCTTTCACAGTGGCACCTCCGCCCTGTCATTTCCTACTTTCTGAATCCACATAGTTACCAGAGAGCTCTGAAATCCATGAATCTAAAACATCTAAGCCCTTCAACTTAGGAACCTTAAGAATGTAGGAAGCTTTAGTTGAAATTTTAAAAGGCTCATTACAGCCGGCGACAGCTAATCTCTGACAGGTGACTCAAAGCTAAAGAGAACCGTCACTGAAAGTCAATAAGTAGTTCCTGCATCTTGTTCTGCTTTGACATTTCTATTCAAATGAAATTCCACACGATTGAATGTTTACAAAATGAAAGAAAAGACAAAAAGAAACGTGAAGTAACTTTCCTTGTGTCAGTTCACTTTAAAGAGATATTTTCACTCACTGCTTTTACTCTTGGCTGCTTGTTGTGATATTAACAAGATAACATACATACATCTAACCTCTAACACAGTGGTTCTCAAACTGGGGTTTGGGACCCTACAAGGGGTCGCAGGATAAATCAGAGGGGTTGCGAAAAGATGAAGTGGACAGGAACCACAAAAACATATATCTGCTACACAAAATGATCTCTAATCTTTGCTTTTTTCTAGTGAATTAAAAGATCATTTTTTAGGCATTTTGACTCAAAGGTCAAGGACACTGTGACCTCAAAAGAACCTTGACAAACACGTTTTTGGCCATAACTCAAGAATTGATGCAGTAATTATGACAAAATTTCACACAGATCTTTAATGGAATGAATGCGATAAAGTGATGACATTTTTTACCCAAAAGGTCAACTTCACTGTAAATGGAATGTACTTATATAGCGCCTTTCTGACTACTCAAAGCACTGCAACTACATATCACATTCATACACCGATGGCAGAACTGCTCATCAAAGTATCCAATCATTCACACACCGAAGGGACAGCCCTCAGGAGCAATTTGGAGTGTCTTGCCCAAGGACACTTCGACATGTGGGCTGGGGGAAGCCGGGATCGAACCGCCGACCTTCCCATTGGTGGACGACCCGACGACACCATAACTCAGGAACCGAAGGGGAGATTGTGACCATATTTCACAGTTGGTCGGACACTGAATAACTCTATAAGAATCCATCTTTACATAGTAATCAAGTACATGTGTACCTGTTTAGCCAATACATCTATGATAATCTTCATTAATCAGTTCAATATTGTGTATTCACTGGAATCATCAATATAGTGATAACTTTAGCCAAAAAATACACTTCATACCTTTTATTCAATTCCTTCCTCCAAGTGTTAACTACATTTGTTATATGAGTCTGGACAGAGATGGAGGTAAACTGCAACTTGACTGGTTGGTGGAGGAATACAACTGCAGGGCGGTAATTCTAGTTTTACCTCTTCAGGCCTCTCAAAATAAAATAAAGAACAAGAAATCTTTGGTTGAACTTGTCACAACCCAAAACAAGTCAGGAACCACTGCAACTCACACAGTAGCTCCCTCACTTGCACACATACATTCATTCTCACTCACTTCCCATCCTCAGTATACAAAAGTATGACTGCAACTAATGATTATTTCTATTACTGATTAAACTGTTCTGACTAATCAGTTAATTGTTGGTCTATAACATTTCAGAAAATAGTAAAGAATGCCTGTCAAATATCTTCAAATTGCTTGGTTTGTCCTTAATCAAACAATTATCAAAATTGTTGTTGAGTCGTTTTCCGTTGATCAACTAATTGACTAATAGGTTTGTCACGATACAGAACCCTGTCCTTCTTGTCTTGCTTGTGGCGTGGCTCTAATGATGGCAAATGCTGGTTGGTCAGTCGGTCCACCGCTTTGGTCCAGACTGAAATATCTGAACATCTCAACACACAAAATTATTTTGGCTATTTTTATGCTATGTGTTCATGCTTTTTAAAATGTTTAGGCTTCAAGTCTATTTTCTTCTGTTTAATGCTCGTTACTACAGTGATTGGGTGACCTACACTCAGTACTGTGCCTGAACGCATCCTGTGTAGACACAGATGGAAGACTATTGCTGCTGCTGGTCTGCTAACACACTGCTCATGCTTCGCCACCTGTGTTAACACGGTGACAGATTCTTCCTGGTGGAGGAAGAGTCCACACTCTAGATGTCAGTCATGAAGAGCCAGCAGCCTGGGGCATGTTTCATAACAGAGGAATTGATTTTATAACACACACACACACCCACACTCAGCCACACACATACTGTATTACATACAATACACCGCTTTTCAATTACAGCAGGTCTACACTGATAACAGCTGACTCAGTTAATGACTGTCACTGTGTGTAAAGAGTGAGTGAGGAGACATGGATCAATGGAGGGGTGCATGGTGGAACATATGATAATGGAGAGAGAGAGAGAGAGAGAGGGGTTGTTTCATTGGGAGAAAATGTAAATTCCCTGTGGGCATTCATATTTGTAATAATGCTTAATAGCTTGGATTTCCCATGTGGTGAATGATCCCATATGATGAAATGATTTACTAAAAGAATTTGAAAACTTACATCCACACAGGCAGAATAGTCACTGTTATGGACAGGGTTTCCAGCGATTTTTAAGTTCAAATGCAAAGGACCCCAGTTATTCAAAACAATCTATTTCATTCGTGAAAGTAGCACTGTGAGTGGTTTGTAATGGATCTTTGACCCAGGTTTGTGATCATGAAACCTGTATCTGGCTTTTTTCATTGAGAAGTGTTTTGCCTACTTTAGTTAGTAAACTCACAAACCAGTAGGTTATATTTTGATCATTTCCAGACACACATTTTTTCCCCAAAAGTGACTAAAGGCCTTGTTTTTAAGGTAAAAATTACAAGGAAGCAAAGAAAGCAGGCCCCTTAAAACAAAAGTGAAACATACATTAGTTTGTTTTAGTAATTGAATATGGCATCTGTGACTGCATCAAAAAACAAACAAACAAAAACACATGGTTACATAATGCCATATTCACCACAGAAAATGGCATACATTACTGAGACTGAGGCTAAAATTTCAGAATAAAAGTTCATGTAGACATGACCGCAGTATTCTCAACGGTAGTAGAAAACAAAATGAGTACCTATAATTGGGTTCCTTTAAGTTGGTACTGGTCCGCTGACCCATTCATCTTTGTGGTCTCCTAGGTGACTCCAATGAGAACAAGCCTTTGGTGGGAGCAGAGGAGGAAGAGGTGGCCAAGATGGGCTGTCCCAGTCTGGGCGAACACACACAAGTAGAGGTGGTCATAGAAGAGTCCTACGAGTTCAAGGTAAGAGTGTTCTTTTGCTCACATACTGTCTCCATTAACAGGAATGTGTGCATACGTGCATGTAAGTGTTTTCTTTCATTTTGTGTAGTGTATCAGCAGCTCATTAGTAAGATTTTAAGTCTTGTTGAAAAAGACAGTTTGGCAGCCATCAAGTCAGCTGCGTTAAATAGTACCTTAAAAAGTAAACAGACTTAAAATGCAAATTCGATCTAAAATGATTTAAAGTGAGTGTCAGCTGCCCCGGGCCAGAGGATGAATGATTCATTTTGTTAGCATGTAAGGGACTCTCTAATGAGATGGTTGAGATGTCATTTTGATAGCAGGCATGCAAAAGACAACACATTTATTCAAAGTGAGCTGTCATCTTGTTTCAGAACAAAACAGGCCTTAAAAGAAAGGAGAAAGAAGTTGCTGGTAGACCATTCATCCAGCAAGTTAGAAAATATATTGGCTTAGTCATTGAATAAATATTGTATATTAGAAGGAATGCGTTTTCAAATTTGATCAGTTTTAATTTAGCCATGGATCATCACAGATAACTTGACATTCCTTATGTGCAGCACAAGAAACACCGTAACAAGTTGGAGGCGTCTGTCTCATGTTCACCTTTGTCACTGTCATGCCATGTCTGTTGCTTTATTTTGATTCTGCTGATTTCCACATGATTTTGTCTCTAATCTGGAATTTTGTTTTTGTCTTGAAATTGTAACCAATCATACGATGTATGTTTATTGATGATTCCATTCGCTCATTTGTCCATTTGTGTCATTTTGTATGTGTGCGTGCTTGTGCAGAGAGCAGTAAATGAGCTTATTTGGCGTGCTGACAAGGTTATCTATCTTTCTCACTCTTGAGTTTGCCTGTGCATGAAATGCTAGTTCTTCTATCTACTGCTGTACAATACTGAAATGTTGTGTGTCAGGGTCCAGTATCACATTCTATAAATATATAAATCCTTAATGGTCACCCCACACTGGAATTAATTTGTGACTTATCTTATTGTAAGTGCATTAGCACTTACAATAAGATAAGTCACAAATTAATGAAAGACAACATAAACAACAAGATTTACTGTATATTAATACAGTAAATCTTGTTGTTTATGTTGTCTTTCATTTATTAGATAGTAAATCTAGGGTTTTCTCCTCACAAAACCCTGTCAGCTGAGTTATGATAATGACTGCTGGTGCGGTGCTTTTTAGCTGCTGCGAGATGGTTTGCATCAACATCTTTCTCGCTGCTTTAAACAGAAAACTCAGCCAGTCTGCCTGCAGGTTTTTCCTAGAATTCATGGGGAGCATCACAGCCAATTTCACAGCATTGTATTAATTAGCACATCCTAAACCTCGAATTCTCAGTGTTATGAAATAACTGACTTTTGCAACTTGGGAGCTAATTGAAAGGTTTGAAAAAAGTATTTTCCCTTTTCTGTGTGGCTGCGAGTGAATTAACAACTTGAGGGATGTGTCTTTCCTGTTCTGCCTGGTCTGTATGCACTTGCATGCTTGCTTTTGTGTGTGTGTGTGTGTGTGTGTGTGTGTGTGTGTGTGTGTGTGTGTGTGTATATAGAGTACGGTAGATAAGTTGATCAAGAAGACAAACCTGGCCTTGGTGGTGGGAAGCAGCAGCTGGAGGGAGCAGTTTGTCAATGCCGTTACTGTCAGCGCAGGTAACACACACACACATACAGGACATAACGCATCATTTTGATTTATGAACAGTGGTTTTGGTTGACATCTTTCTTGATTTCATTTTGAAAAGATGATAGATGATGAAAATGTACATTTCTTAAAAGTTTGCATAAGCATTTTAGATTATTTATTTTTCATTGTGCAGATTTCATTGCTGTTACTGATCCTAAATACCCAATATGGGGGCTATTTTTTCTCTGTTAAGACTAGACAAGGAGGTAGTATCCTTTAGTCCTGCTGCAAAGTAACACAGTGGGTCGACATTTTGGGAAATGTGCTTATTCGCTTTCTTGCCAAGAGTTAGATAAAAAGATCCACTCTCCACTCTCTTGTCTGTATGTGAAGCTACAGTCAGCAGCCATTTAGCATACCTTAGCATAATGACCGGAAACAGCAGAAAACAGCTAGCCTGGCTTGGTCCAAAGTTTTAAACATTTCTGTTTGTGTATGAGCATGCTAATTAGTGAGCTTTAGAGGTGTTGACAGGTGGAAGTTTTTAGCTTTGGAGAGAACCTGGGTAACCTGGGTGTCTAGCGCTAGTCTTTATGCTAAGCTAATCACCACCTAGCTCTAGCTCTATACTTTGCGGACGGACATGAGAGTGCTATCAATCTTGTTATTGAAGGGTTGGGTAATGTATGAAACAAACTAGTTTTTACAATGTTTTGACCGAATCAAATGTGTTTCTAGTTGTTCTGAACGACCACACTTGAAAGTGAAAAGCCGGCCATCAGAGATGGGGGAGATGCGTTATTGTTCAAATATGTTGATAACATCGCACACTTTCAGACAGAGCTCCTTTTTGTTGTACACATGCGAAGTGTGTACAATCATGTACAATATTTATTACAGTTTTAGTGTAATGAACGAAAAAAAGATAGCTACAGAGAGAAATTCAAACCCAGCATACTTTGTCCCGTCAGCACAGCTGAAGTGGGTGTGAATGTTGGATTGTCAATTTCGGAAAGTTACAGAAATGGCTGGACACAGACCCTCCAATTCTTGGAAAGGTGTTGGGCGAGGGGAGTTTCCAAAGCTATTCGACCACCCGACAAGCTGTTCTGAAGAAGTCTACTGGCAGCTTAACTATCGGCAAAAAAGCAAATAAGCTTATTTTCCCAAATGTTGAGCTGTTTCTTTAATCTGATTTTCTGAGAATCTAAATTCTCTGTCTCCTTCCTTTGACTTTGCCTGCATACACACTGTAGTTTTTGTCCACTCACCTTTCTCTTTCTCCTTCTTTCAATTATCTCTCTGCTCTTCGTCTATCTGTCTCTTCCCTCAACGTTTGAATCACTGTACCCAAAGGAGACGACGATGAAGAGGAGAGCGGCGAGGAGCGGCTGCCGTCCTGCTTCGACTACATCATGCACTTCCTCACCGTCTTCTGGAAGGTTCTGTTTGCTTTCGTCCCGCCCACGGAGTACTGGAACGGCTGGGCCTGCTTCATTGTCTCCATATCACTTATCGGCGTCCTGACAGCGGTTACCGGCGATCTGGCATCACACTTCGGCTGCACGATAGGACTGAAGGACTCTGTGACTGCTGTGGTGTTTGTGGCACTGGGAACATCGGTACCAGGTGAGCAGGAGTGGTTTGATATGTATGTAGAGTGATGGAGGCAAATCAACTTCTATCATGGTACATACTTCCTTTCTGACGTTACCCAGCAAGCAATTTTGCGTTTAAAAGATGTCTAATAGCCGTCTGTACGTACGTCTAATAGACACCAAAATAATGGCTATAGAATTTACTTTTTGCTCAAATTTAACTGGGTCTGGTAACAAATGCTATACCAACTGGGCTACGTCTAATTGCCGTCTATCCTCTGACTAGGCTAAAACACGGCTAAATTTGGGCTGTTGAAAGTTTAGTAGGGCTAACCATAGCCCAAGTATAGCCTAGCCATCAATTAAATGGCTTTTGAATAACTAGATCAGTGTTTTTCAACCACTGTGCCGCGGTACACTAGTGTGCCGTGAGATCGTCAGGTGTAACGGTCTGGTCCCTGAATCAAACCAATGCGAGGATGATACATTGTTTCAATTTTCAAACTGGTCCGGTTTCCGTTCACAAAGGCACAACTCAGACAGTCCAGAAATTGTAAACAAAACTCATGTGGTGGAAATGTCGTTAGATTACTGGTTATACTGTAGCAGACTCATCAGACTTTAGAGGACCGCACACATGAACGCTGATAGAGCCGACTCGAGCCGATTATATCATCATACTATAATTGAAGGAATCTCTGTCTTTCTTTCTCTATATCTGTCCTTCGATTTTCTTAACAACAGTTCATCCATTGAGGACCCAAGGAAGTGCAGTGTCGAGTATGAAATTTTTTGGATGAGCGAAAGTAGGAAAAGTGCTAGGTGCGTCGCTAACCGCAAATGCTAACAGTCACATTCTGAACTGGCACTGTAGCACAAGTGCTAGGCATTGCGCTAACACGAAAGCTAAGGCTAACAGGCACGTTTTGAACAGGCACTGCACTAGTTTCAGGAAATACAGAAACAGATGCAACGTGAATACACATGGTCTGTTGCTGTGAAATGTGCATGAATATAGTGCCAGCACATGTGCTTTCTAGGTAGCATGTTAAGCTAACCACACTATGGCTTACTCTCCACTGCTAACTGCTGAAAATGGCACGGTTCCTGCACATAATAAAATAATAAAAAGTAATGTAAATACATAATGAACACATGACAAGACAAACACACAGCTACTTACAAGATAATCCAAATAACTCAGAACTGCTCAGTTCTGCTCTCTGCTCTGACTGTGGCAGATAGGAGTAGTGCGACTAGAGTCTTCTTCTTCTTCTTTTTAATGGCGAATTGCAACCGGGCACCAATTGTCCAGTCTCCCGTTGCCAGTTGTCATGCCTCTCAAGCAGTACAGCTGCCCTCTAGCGGTTGAAAATCAAAATTGCATTTAGTATTTACGTGTAAAATGATAGTCAAATACGGAGAATGGTGTATATGAACTATGCTAATTCAAAGGTTAATGTTATTTCGCCACATGGACTAAAAGCAGGCTACACGTAGCCGGTCCAATTCAGAACTAGATCGTGGCTACACATAGGCCATGTCAATGAAATGATACTAATACCTTGTATTTATTATTGACATTGCAAACATGATGGGATATTATCCATCTCACAAACTGCATAGGCAAAAACTACAATGAAACAATTTTGGCTAGAAGTGGGCTACATATAACTGGGGGCTAAAGCGTGGCTATGCATTAACCATGTCAAAGAAATGAAACTGTACACCCTATAATCACTGTTGACTTTGCTTACATGATGGAATATCATACATCTCGCAAGCTGTGTGGGCAAAAACTAAATCATCATTTGGGCTATATGTATATATATTAAAATAAAGTTCTAAACATGAAATGAGTTGCATATTTTCATTACAAGAAAGAGGACTGATCCTTTCTACTCTATCTGATTTCAATAGCAGCCACCGTCAGTAAGCAGGCCGGAAATCAAAATTGAATTGTAAAATAATTGTAAAATGCCAACTCCATCACAGCCTTCAGCCTGAGCTTGTCTCCGCCTGGAGGGGACACATTGTCCCAGGGCTTTAATTCAATTTCTTTCCTCATTCTTCTCGTCAGCCATTTTATTGTTGGCCCTCCGTATGATTTATAGAAATAGCTCCTTTGCTACTCTTCCAGGCGGTAACTTTGATGGCTTGCAGCGAGTTCTCTGGAAAGTAGCAATTCCTTCAGCAGCCATATTATGTTGTGTGTTGGATTTGGAAGCTGTAAACACAGATTTAATATCCATTATCAGTGTGTGTTCCCTGTCACAAGACATGATGTTAATTTGTTGGCTTTTCTGGCTTTTTCTTTTCCCATTTTCCTGTTCTGAATCTCTTTTATTCTCCTTTGTTTTATCTTTTTCACTCATGTTCACTGTTTTCTCTCCCTCCTTTCTCTGTCTCTCTATCTGTTCCTCCCTCACACTCTCATATCCCACCTCACTTATCTGTTATACTTGCTCTTATGCCCCATCCCGGTCAATTTATTATCTTGACTTGGTGTTACCTTACTCCTCTCTCTCTCTTGCTCCCCTCCTCTTATTGGATGTTGTGGTTTCACTATTATACCATCCATCATTCTGACCTGTGTGTGCTGTGGTACCCAGGTGTGTGTGGGTGAAAATGTGTTTGCTCTGCTGAGGTGATGTAAGTTTGCATGCGCCAAGTCTCGTAGGTCATTATAACTTCTCCACTGGGAGTGTGTGCTCCCTTGTGTGTATGTGTGTGTGATTATGATCTCCTAGAAGCTTGTTAGAAACATTCATCTTCTCTCTTGATTCCCACTGTCTGACTTGCACCCTCCCCTCCTCCAGAATAAAAAAAAACTATTCGGCATTATTACTTTGGAGACACACTCGAGGATTATCCAGCCAATTTACACCAGATTTGCAGATTCAGGCAATTAGAGGGCAAATGCTGATCAGCGTGGTTTGAACGCTGTGAACTACTAAATTTTTCTGGCTGTTTAAGAGGTTTATGGAGCTGATTTGTAACCATCTGAGCCATTTAAATAGTATCAGTGGTGCTTGATATTTGCGTTGGTGGTGAACAAGTCCTGCAAAGATCACAGATTCACACTGGTTTAAAGTCTTGATCTCACACACTGGTACAGTACCACCTTGAGTTTATCTGTGCATGAACTGAGAGAGACTTGACTTTTTGATTCGTGTCACATTCAAGACATTGACATGACATCATTTTTGAAGGGTCAGTACATCCCAAATTAAAAATTTCTTCACAATGAAGGCACATGGACAATTTTGTTTTGAACTGCTTTCTACTGAAGAAATAGTTCATATGACAGCGTATTCTGTGCATTATCCATAGTAACAGGGACGCTGTGTTTAACCTGATAATCCAAGTAAATTGCCATTTTGTTTCACTTCATTATTAAGTTTGACTTTGTATTCATTTTAGGTATTTTTTGTTTGGTATGGGTTGTTATGACATATACATCACGCCAAAGCTACTTTCAGGCTACTGGCAGCTGCGATAGCAGTTGCTAGGAGAACATTTTCTGTTTATATGTTTCTGGCTCTGACCAGTGTAGGGCAGTAACACACTATTTAGTTAAGGGATTACAATTTGAAATTCAGAAATTACATTACAGTTACAAATGCCAGTAGCACTCCTTTAATTTGACATTTTGTGGGTTGTTTTGTTTGCTGTCTTACCAGGAGGTAGATGGGGGACACAGCTTGGCGCAGGGGCTGGAGGTGCAGTGAGGGGGCTAGCTTCTGTAAAAAATAGGAGGAAAATGTCCTTCAGTAACTCCAAAATTGTCAGAGCCAATTAAGCCATTTAACATTTAGAAATCACCTGGATATTGTTCAGTTACCAGCTATTTGCTGAAAAAATCGGAGATGTAGCCAGCGATTCAGAGATCTGAAATCAGCCTACACTGTTTCTGAAAATTCAATTTACAATTTATTTATATAGCGCCAGTTCATAACAGAAGTTATCCCATTGCACTTGTCCTATAGAGCAGGTCTAGACCGTACACTTTATAATTTTATTTACAGAGACCTAACAAAACTCACCATGAGCAAGCATTTGGCGACAGTGGCAAGAAAAAACTTTAAGAGGCAGAAACCTTGGACAGAACCAGACTCAATGGTGGGCGGCCATCCGCCGCTGCTGTGTTGGGTTGAGAGAGACAGAGAGAGCGAGAGAGGTGGAGAGAAGGGGGGGAGCACAATGCAAATTCCACCTAGAATTAAAAAATAATAATAATGTAATGGTAATATTAATATTAATAAAGTAATAATAATAGGAATGATAGTGTTAGGAATAATAATGATAATAATAGTAATAAGACTAATAATAACAATTGTAGTAGCAGTTGTCGAGCAGGAACACGGGGGGCAGCAGGTGGCCCACAATCACCGATTCAGACTCTGCAGCTCTGGAGGCAGAAATACCTGCTGAAAGTGACAAAAGGAGAGAGGAGAGAGACAAGAAAGCACAAAACTATGGGAGAGAGAAGATGTTGAGTTAGTAACATGCATTAATGGGATAAAAATGCATACATATGGTGAGGGAGAGGAGGAGAGTGGAGCTCAGTGCATCATGGGAAGTCTCCTGAAAATAAAAATTGATAAACATGGTGAATGTACAGTATATGATGCAATGGATTTCTAAATTTGGGTATGATCTTCTGTGTTGCCTGTATTACTTAGTACAGTGTATGTGTGTGGAGGCAATAATGTGCAGCTTCATGACTCATATTCAAACCCACATCTCATGTGCTCGTTTGTCAACACACACAAACCTTCCATTTCTTTTCTTCGTGTGGTCTGTTACCCCCCCCCCCCCAAGAAAGTTTGGAGGATTTATTTCATGTTGGGATATGAATTTCAACTAATCTCGCTGACATTCAAATGAGAATTGAGACTCATCTCACCAGCCCGTTTAAAAATAGAAATAAGCCTAAGACAGGCATACAATAACTGACAGCTGTTTCTCTGGCGTTCCCTGCCAACCCAGTTGTAGAGTCTCTGAGCTTTTTATCCAATTTCTCCTCAAATATTCAGCACCAAAGAGCTCTGCTCTTGTATACCTACAGCATTTTACAGCATTTATTACATCTGTTCTGTCTTAGGCTGATGCAAATATACAACTGTGGATTACAGAACGGAACTATGAATCTTCCTGAAAATGATCGCAAGTCAAATTTATATGTTTCATTTAGAGAATATAGATGAAAAATAACATAAACCAAGTGAATGTAACTGAAAGTCTTAACCTGGCTGTTTTGACTATGGGCAGCATTGCACTTACCTCCTTTGTTGTTTTCAGATAAATTGAACTTAAATAATTTCAGATGCTCATCTTGATATGAAAGTATCCACAAACTATGAACTGAACAGGAATCTACTTACAACGGCAACCAGCTGGCTAGCTAGCTGTTTGGTTGGCCAACTACCTGCAGTAATAACAAACATTAATACTTATTTCTTTTATGTATAACATGATTCTACTGCCCAGGAAGTATATTCCTATGTAGTTAGCTACAACAGCTAATTCAGGGGGTTTCTTTCTGTTTACTTTGCACTCAGAGCCAAGCATTTGAAATGATTCACAAAACCAAGTGGCAACCTCCAGGTCTGAAAAGTGAAGCCAATGTGGAAGTGCCTTAAATCTGCATTCTTTCTAATGACCAGTGGGGGGTGACTCCACTGCTTGCAAAAATAAGTCAGATTGGATAGACGTCTATGAGAAAATGACCCTACTTCTCACTTGATTTATTACCTCAGTAAACACTCTCCTAATGAGTTTATGGTTACAATCGCTAGTTTCAAGTCTTCTTCTATACAGTACGATGTTCATTTTGTAAATTGGTCACTTCTGGCTCCAAAAAAACGAGATGGCGGTGGCCAAAATGCCAAACTCGAGGCTTCAAAACAGTAGTCCATAAACCAATGGGTCCACTTCTTTTATACAGTATATGTGTAAAACGTAAGTTTTGAAAGTTTTGGGAGGCTCGCTCTCCTTGTCCCAATATATATTGTTTTTCCAGAGTTGTGTTTTCCTGAATCTCTACACAGAGGTGGTGATTAAAAAATTTAGCATGACCCGCAACCAGACCCATTGTGTGAATAAGACCCTGGTTGAAAAGAATGCCTCTTTAAGGTTGGTGAGAAATGCCAGAGATAGAGCACCTATGCAGTTTGACTGATTGCTGAATCAGTTGTTAGTACAACTTTATATTGACAAGCAGAATTTCAAACAATCAACCCTCTATGTTTGGTTGGCACCCCAAACAGTTAAGTTCCATCCCTTCAATGTCTCTCAGTAGTCTTTGTCCCTTGTTTGCTCTCCTTGCTATTTTCTAACCATTATCTGTATGTATTGTTTATCCCTGCCTGTCTTTCACTATCTCTAAAAGTCGTCCATTAAATGTGTAATTATTTCCATAAATACTGACATCTTTTACACTAACTGGTTCATAGTGCCTGTCTATGATACCAAATACCTTGATCTTTACACCTCTTTGCTTCTCTTTTGTGTTTCTCTTTGCATGCAGTACATGTGTGCCACAGTCTGTATTCGTGTGTGGCTGTGAGAATACTATACGTGGGTGGTTTCATTGAGGTTGTTTCCTCAGTGGCTTGTGAGAAAAGAGCATCAAAAGTCATTTTCATAAGACTCTTATCCATATTGTTGCCTTACATTATTTGATTCTTTTGTTGATGGTTTACTTTTATGTTTCCTGCCTAGTTTTTATGTTTTCACATTGCTTTTGCTGTCAATTTTATCAGCCGTCCTTGTATGTATGATTTAAAAATTGCTAAAAGGTTTTTAAACAAAGATCAATAACAAAAATAAGAATAAGAATCATACAAATGAGACCAAAAACAGTTTTAAAATGTGATGTCAAAGATGATAAAGCCTAAAATTACTGTAAAATTTTTGTCTTTCTCATCCAGACACATTCGCTAGCAAAGTCGCCGCCATCCAGGACCAGTACGCCGATGCCTCCATAGGCAACGTCACGGGCTCCAATGCCGTCAACGTCTTCCTTGGCATTGGTGTGGCGTGGACCATCGCCGCCGTCGCCTGGCGCTCCAAGGGCAAGCCATTCTTGGTGGACCCAGGAAACCTGGCCTTCTCCGTCACCCTCTTCACCATCCTGGCCTTGGTGTCTGTGGTCACACTGCTGTACCGGCGGCGGGCGACGGTGGCAGGCGGTGAGCTGGGCGGGCCGCGGACTTGTAAGGTGCTAACGTCGCTGCTGTTCATCTTGCTGTGGCTGATTTACATCCTGCTGGCTTCACTGGAGGCCTACTGCCATTTACCAGTGTTTTAAATGGCGAGGAGAGGGAGGGAGAGAGACCCACTGCCAATATGAAGAGA
The DNA here is from genome assembly GCF_020085105.1 of Siniperca chuatsi. Lineage (NCBI taxonomy): Eukaryota > Metazoa > Chordata > Actinopteri > Centrarchiformes > Sinipercidae > Siniperca > Siniperca chuatsi. Next base: position 8,578,103 of record NC_058063.1, read on the forward strand.
GAGAGAGAGAGGGATGGGACGAGGAGAGATGGGTAATAGAGGTGGACCGATATGGTCCGATTCTGATATTTTTTATGGAGTCCGCAGATCATTAAATTCCATCTTTTTTTTTTTGATCCAAAACAATTTTCAGTATTTCAGACAAAATTTTTGTGTGTATACCATTATGAAACACTAAAACTCTCCAATTAATTCAATTTCAATTCAATTCAATTTTATTCATATAGCTCCAATTCATAACAGAAGTTATCTCATTGCACTTTTCCTATAGAGCAGGTCTCTTTATAATATTAATTACAGAGACCCAACAAATCCCACCATGAGCAAGCATTTGGCGACAGTGGCAAGAAAAAACTTCCTTTAAGAGGCAGAAACCTTGAACAGAACCAGACCCAATGTTGGGCGGCCATCCGCCGCTGCCGTAAATTATATCCATACATTATTGTTTTAGCATTAGCAGCTCTTTTAGGAAAGGAGACCCACAATCTTTCCAGTGATGAAGAAACTTCTAGGATACATAAAGCCTCTAAATTAAGAATTATGCAATGTAAGGCATTAATTTAAAAAAAGTGCAATGCAGGTTTTAAAGAGCACATTTATGTAATTGCCTCAGTCATCCATTGGACAACACTGTTTAATAGTTTATAAAAGGCTAATACTGTTCCAGTATACTGCCAAACCACCAGGAGAGAAGAAGAGATAGACAGCAAAAGGAGCTTTTAGCCAATCAGCTGGGCTCTGAAGGGAAAAAGCAAAGGTGAAGAGGAAGCATAAGGGTGAAAGATACAACTGGGAAAGTTAAGAGAGGAATCTGGAGGCAACAAAACTAGTGAAAAGTCTATATAAAGTTGATGGCGAGACTAGAGAAAAGACGACATCGAAAAAAGTAAAAGAAGAAGAGTAGATGGGCAAAAATATTCTACACCCCCTCCTCACTCTGTCTTGCTCCCTCCATCTTTACTGTATCTCGTCGTCACGGGAACAGTGGATCCTCAAATCATGCCCACTGAACTCTATCTAATACTGTTAGTGGTTTATTACTTTTAACCCTTCTTCCCCCAACTGTACACACACAAACACACACACACTTTGGGGCCCTCAGGTGAATCTGCAGTGGAGGACCGATCACTACCTTGCGGGCGAACAGGCAAGATAAAAACGGACGTCTTTTTTTTTTGTCTTGGTCTTTTTTCCTTCTCGCCTTGAATACACTGTGCGAAATAGTCCTTCCACCCTACAACACACACACACAGATAACGTACACTCCCTTTCCTACAAATACTTTGCAGACTGTACACACTCCTCCGTCCCTCCCTCTTGCCTTACTCTCATCTGCCCTGTAGGAATTGTCTCAAAGTTGTGATAATGAAACGCTGTAGTCACCACCTACCAGCCCTCTTTTTAATTGAGCCAGTCCCAAGACCCTCTCCTTTTATGCCAAACAACAGCCTCGTTTGTCCCATGAAGGAAACGTACCCTCCCCTGTTTTTTTCTAAACTTTTCAATGGCGTCACGTGTTGATGTTGTTACCGTGCAATTGTAAAAAAAAAAGAAAAGAAAAGAAAAAAGACATATAAATATAGTATGGAGAGATGGAAATAAAGAAAGTTAAAGCAGGTTGTTTGGAAGATGGGATGCAACATGGAAGATCAAGATGTTGGATTAGCACCTGGAAGAAATCTCAAAAGTGGGAATGGAGAAACATAAGGAATGTTTGATAAGCGGAGTGAAGATTAGAAACAAAAGTCTGGAGAACCAACAAACAAGCAGTCCACCTAGTAATTGTTGTCTTTCTTGCAATGAAGAAGCATTGTGCACTCATTGTGAGGTACACTGTTTACACTCTAAAGCTGAATTAAATGGCGGGTAAATAAACATGTGAACAAGCAGAGCCAGAGCCCAGCAGGAATATGATGTAACGCCGAGAGACATCAACGAACAAGACAAAGGTGGGACCAATCAGAATGAAGGATCTCACTGACAACAACTAAGAAGATGATGGTGATGACATTGTTGTTGATGACAAATCAAACTATGACCATACCCAGTGTTTCTAATTGTACATGATAATATAAGAAACTTTTATTGATGTGTGTAAGAAAACACTGATATTTAATTTATGTGAAGTCCCCTTCTTTGTAAGGAAGGAAAAGAAAGATCCATGTGCCCTTTTTTCCCCTGAAACACAGTTCAAGGAGACATTTTACGGAAATCCATCGCAAGGGAAACAAGGCTGTAAAATGGTGAACACAAAACCAGAGATGACTCACAGACAGAGAGAAGAATCGAATGCTCTGAGGGAAATGTACGGCAGCTCTGAAATATCACATGACTGTTCTGCAGCAGATGTAAAGTTGGGATGTTTCTTTGTACTCAAAACAAAAATCACAATTCTCTGTTATCCAAAGATTTAATAGAAGAACAGTCACAGATCACCATTCATTTTCAGTGTGCAGTTTCACCTTGCAGGCATTGTGTAGGTTCCACAAGCTGCCAGTTCTAGTTTAAAAAAACTGGTAATTTTAAATTCATAAAGGTGTTCACACTACAGATAAATGTGCTTAACCATTGGTATTATTTATAGGAATGAGCCTGTATCAAAAGCTGTGCTATTTATTTTGTTTTTGTGCAAAGTGTGTTGATTCAGGCATGGTGTGTGTGAAAGTGAAAGTATATCAGAATATTATGCCACATATCATATGAAATCAACCATTTTGTTATTATTTGTCTGTCCAAGAAAGTGTCAAATCCAGATTTATATTATGTGTTAATATCCCTGCCCTGCCAAAGGGCTGGACTGAAGCTGAACAGAAATGATGGCATATGGCTTGTCAGTGCAAATTATTGTTAAATGTATTCCCCTTGTTAACAACAGCGTAGAAGGAAAAACTCTGCAACCATTTTCCCCTCAACTGCCCGTAATGCTGTTTGTAAACTTCAAAGAAAATCCTGAGAGAAAACAATAATTTAGGTTTTTGTCATACCCCTTGTTCACTAAGAGAAAATTGGGACTGAAAACAACAATTTACCTGCCCACCATCCGCCTTGTTAAATACGGCCAAATTAACCTCTACTTTGAGCCCAATGTAAATGCAGGCTTTACAAAGCCAGCTCAGTCGTGACCAGGCTGAATAGACACAAGCTTGTCCGATGCAGTCTTTGCTAAGGTCAGTGCTTGCACAAATGGAAGATAAGTGGTGATTTGGAGCAGAACGGAGGTGTTACCCCTTCCCTCAAATGTGACATTTTAAATGCCACACCAGCTCCTTGCACTTTCTGACACCTGTAAAGGAAAGGAGAAAGTGAAATATTCCAAACTTTAATTGTAGAAAATGGGTGAAAACAGAGGTGAAAGCTTCTGTGATTCCTTCAACAACAGTTTTCTAGCTTAGAGTTACTGTATCAGCTGATTTCAGACAAGCTCAGCCAAGATTCATTGATAGAAGGAGTTTGGCCACCGGCCATGATGTTCTTGCTTTATTTCAAAGAAATATTTCTTGGCTGCAAATATTTAACATTGCTGTCTAGAAATTAGTTACAATGGCATGCCCAGATTTTGCACTTCACAGAAGAGCTGCCCTGGGGCTTGTAGGGATTTAGTGTCTTGCTCAAAGACATTTCAGCACGTTAAGTGCTTGCAGGGCCGTAGCCAAGATTACTGAGGTCATGAGTCCGAGTCCCCCCAAATGCAAGCCTACCCTTCACAGAAAAGTTTGCCAAACCCCAAAAAGAAAGTTTGTTTGTCCAAAAAATTGTTAGAATGTATTTACATGCAGATTTAAATGTTGTTTCAAAGCCTCAATGTTGCTGAATCATTTGTTTCCTTTTTTGATGGCCTAATGGTAAAATTTAAATATATTGACTCTAACAAGACTAAGAGTCCACAGCCATACTAGTGGTTCTGTAAAGCTACTACTTAGTGAGCTCCAGCGGTTAAATGCTAACATCAGCATGCTAACAATGACAATGCTAACATCCTGATGCTTAGCAGGTATAATATTTACCATTTTCACCATTTTAGTTTAGTGTGCTAGCTAACATTCGCTAATTAGCTCTAAACACAAAGTACATACAGAGTACATACATAAACCAAAATACTGGACACATTAAAATTTTCAACTAATGATGGTGCTGGATGAAAACTTAGACGATGACAGAAGTCAATAGGATTCATCCCTCTTGGTAAAATGAATGTTTGTACAAAAGTTCATGGCAATCTATCCAATAGCTCTAGAGATATTTCAGTCTGGACCAAAGTGGTAGATTGACCAACCGGCATTGTCATCCCTAGAGCCACGCGTGCCATGAATACAATATCTTCCCTCACAAATCTAAAAAAAAAATAAATCCCTGAAAAAATACAAAGGATATGACCTCTGTGTCCTCAATTGTAGCTACAGCCCTGGATGCTTGTTGATATGGTGTTTGAATCTGTATCATCCAGCTGAAATTGTGTGACTAACCATCCAGATCCTTTCATTGTCTCCATCTCCTTAGTCATTTCTGTAGCGCGCAGTATATCTTAAAACGTAGGAGTAAACCCACCATGATGAAGGTCATCAGCCAGTTGCCAGTTTAGACATGACTGGCACGTCGGCATGGCTCCTGGCCCGCTGAGACGCCAGAACGCATGCCGGGCCAAACTCTGTTTCTCAATGACAGTTGCCAGTTTAAGAATGAGTGGGCAGGATAATAGTGCTGCTGACGCCACAGGAACACAAGAATACTGGGACTGATTTAGAAATGTAGGCTTTTTAAAGTGTGATAAGCCTTCCAGGAGGATGGCTGAGTGTGTGCGCACGTGTGTGTGTCTATGCGTTTGTGTCTGTGTGTGTGCGTGCTTTCTAAGTGAGTGAAAAAATGCAGCCATATTTTTAGTCTCTTGCCTGTTGCTTAGCGACCATCTATCTGCAAGCCGATGTCTTTTTGACTGTTGCTGGTGTGTGTGAGACATTGTGTGTGCCATTCTCTTTTGATGTGTCTCACTTGGTCTGCTTGCCCTTCTTCTAGTGAATGTGATGACATAGTTTCTCATTCATTTTTTCTCTCTCTGCAGGTGAATTTGAACATATTAGGTTCTCATCATAAGTGACATTTTTCAACGTGTGTGTTTCTTTTACTTTATGCTCCTTGTGCCTCCCACTTGTTTGCATGTGTGTCCATCGTGTGTAGATCTGCATGCATATTTGTGCCTTTGTGTGATTGAGTGTGTTTGTGTGTCAGTTGTAATCTCCTTATAAGGGCTTGCCCTGTTTGTCCCTGGCTGAGTCCCATACTCTAGATTAATGAATTAGAATGCCAACCTGACCCACAGTAAAAATGGCTGGAAATTGGATTTCCTCCCTCTTGTGCGTCTTTGAGCGTGCGTGTGTGTGTGTGTGTGTGTGTGTGTGTGTGTGTGTGTGTGTGTGTGTGTGTGTGTGTGTGTCGAATAAGATTAGATATATAATAGATCTGGCTGTTGATCAAGACTGGGAAGAGATGGTGGCACTTTGCCTGAAGAAGTGTGATGTATGTGTGTGTGTACAGTATGTGAGTAACTCTCATGTATTAAGGTCGCTGGCTCCACATCCTCTCATTGGCTGATGACTAGATGCGGACACAAGTGTGTTAATTTATACACATATACTGTACATGCAGAAACGCAGAATCAATATGGGAATCAATCAGGCAATCCACACACACGTGCACACACACACACACACATACAAATGCTGGCTGTACTTGGTAACTTTGGCATTTTTGAAATTCTACATTACTATTAATCGAAGACATATTTCCCAGTAATGTTACACTTCATCATAGTTAGAAAATGACAACAATGGTGGTCTGAGATGAAATTTGAAATGCATTTATTTCCTTCACTGTGTAAGTGTAAGTACATGGTGGCTAGGTTTATTTGCTGTGCATGTGTTCATGTGTGTGTGTGTGTATGTGTGTGTGTTAAGGGTGGTTACAGACATCACTATCTGTATCTAAGTTTAAAGATATAAAGATTATTTGTTAGTTTGTAAGTATTTGCATTCTGGTAAACCTGGAGGCTTTTAGAAATGCAGAGGTCATGAGTCCAAGTCCCCCAACGCACCCCACATAAATTCTTTTTAATTCAATTCTTTTCATATTTTATTTATTCAGTTAATTGTTCAGTCTATTAAATGAAAAAAAAGGTTACCACACATCTATGTTCCCCACCCTAAGGTATCTTATTGGCACCAATATCTATTCTCAGCTCTAGCAATTTATTTATTTAGATTTTGTTGGCCCATAAGTGGTCACATTTAAATATATTGAGTCAAATAATACCCATCATGTTTTTAATTGTTGAATGTCATTCCCCTCAATTTGCTAAAATCCAAATCCACACAGTGATAAGGTAACTTCTTCAATGCTGTTATATGCTTTGATAAATGTTGAGATATAATGGAAAGGATTTGGTTTCTGAATACAAAAATAATACTGAACAAGTCTGAAAAGATCCAGTCTTTCCATAAAACACATTACTTGTATTTTGTCACATTTTAGATTTGGAAACATCCCTTGTGTATGTATATGTGTGTGTGTGTGTGTGTGTGTGTGTGTGTGTTTGTGTGTGTGTGTTTGTGTGTGTGAGTTTTAAGTCCCCAGACTTGTGTTAATCAGCCACTATCTATTTATCAGTGTTTCTTTATTTTGTACCTTTTTTTTCTCCCTCTCTCCCTTTCTACTATAAGCCACTCCATTGCTCTCTACCTTATAAATATTTCTATATTTTATCACTTTATACTCATTTTATTAATATATCATGCAGCCCTATTTATGAGGACACAAAGTGCTTTTGATATAAATATCTGGTATTTAAATTTTCCCATTTATTTTATTATTGTACTTTTTGTTGCATTTGTTTCCATTGTTTCATGTTGTTTTGGTGATTTGTTTTGTAAAAAAAAAAATTCCTCAGAGAGTAGAACAAATTAGTATAGTAACAAATTACAGTGAGTGTGCTCTTATCCTTTTTATTGTGTGTGTATGAGCGTGTGTGTGTGGACGCATGCATTTCTTCATATCATTCCGTCCACGAGTGTGTCGATGCATGAATTAAAGTCATTCTGAATACAGTGTTGATGTTGGAAATGTCGTAGTAAAGAGTAAAGTATTTTTAAACGCTGAAAATGACATGACATGAAAAACGATGTAGATGTTTACAAAGACCAAACTTTTCTTTTCTCTCTTTTTTTTTCTTCTCAAAGATGAAATAAAAGTTGACTGGCAAATGCTTAGGAGAGTGTCTGTATTTGTTCTACTGATGGAGAGAAAGTCTTAACTCAAATAAGGTTGAGGATATTTTTCAAAATGAAGATGCTAATTCCACTAAATGCTTAGCAATTAGCACATGGACCGCATTATGTAATCATATTTGGATTGAACTGTCGGTTGGTAAATTAGCTTCAGCCCTGCTTTATATTTGTAATTGCAGGCTAAAGCCTTATTTGATAGTGACAGTAGCGAGAGAGAGAGAGAGACTGGGCTAGATTCAAACCCGGGACACCCAGGATTCAGCCTTGATACGTGGCACACGCTCTACCAGGCGAGGGGCACCTGGTTACTGTCGTTTTAGCACAAAATTCCCTGTTTGTGTTACCCTCCATCGCAGCTCAGCAAACACTGTCTGGAAAAATAAAAAGAGGGAATTTCATACTAAAAAGTACCCACCCACTTGATGCCCACTTTAAACTCAGACAGCTGAATCTTCATATTAGTTTTAGGTATTGTATATAGTTTAACTTTAGACTGCACTTTTGCACAGAACAAGGACTGTGGATTTTGTCCATGTCCTATCCTTTAACGAGCAAAAATCAGTTCAGAAGTGGTGGTGTCCTTTCTTATAGAACCTATATATCTGAAAACAAGAGTCTACAGCCATGCTAGCAGCTCTGTGAGGCTGTACTTAGGCACAGCAATGCTTTAAGCTAAATGCTAATGTCACCATGCTGACATGCTAATGTTTAGCAGGTATAATGTTTAGCAGGTTCACCCTAAAACTGAATTTGTGAAGTGATATTGCACCATATGAAAATAAAGTGGCATTCTGCCAGCTTTATTGTATTACATTGGCCTGTTGTGAAAATTATCACTTGACAGAATAAAAAGAGGTCAATAAAGGACACTGTCAACACAGAGATGATCACTTACTGTTGGATATCAAGCTTAATTTAATCTGCTATAATGCTCTGAGTCATTTCCACTTCAATTACACTACAATAATGCTTGTATTTTCCTGTGTCAGAGTTTGTGTTTGTTTTTGTATGTCTGCCACAGTCCAATAATTACAAATCATAAATTATCTGAAGAAATGATTAGATTAAATCGCCAAGGAACATATCTGGCTGTCTTAGAGATTTGGTGTCAGCATCGTATCAAACGTTATGACAACAAGATGACACATGCATGATTAGAGGAGCCTGAATAAGAATGTCATGAACAGAACTGATTTCTAATTCACTTTCCAATCGCAAGGTGTAACATGGTGATGTTGCCAGCTGTGTGAACACTTGAATAAACAAGATAATGAGCAGATACCAAAGAAAGTTCAGAAAACTAGGCAAACAAATATGACAGAGCTAAAAGGAGAGTGAACATTGGGCTGAGATTCCTCAAGTCACTTGAAACACAACTCCAAATTAAATGTTGCTCCGTGTCTGCTAGATGTGTAAATTTAGACAATTGTCTGCTAACATGTTAGTCAAAACACCTTTATAAAGAGGCCAAAAAAATCAGTTAAAGCAGGTTTGAAGAAACAAATGCTGCCCTTAAAGGTGGGGAATGTGATTCTGGAGAAATCCAATACTATGACAAATAACATGATATAGAGCAAACAACGACACAGCGGTAATTTAACTAATGTTAGCTAGGTTGTGAGTTAGCAAACTGTCGCTACAGTTGCTGCAGCAAAGCTAACAGCCAGAGAGGACGAGGCGGTTTCCCAGAGCCAGCACAGCAGCTCCAGACAGCGATACTCACAACTCTCCTGCTACTATAGCTAACATCACAACAACAGCATATCCTGGCAAACTAGAAAGTAAGCTGAACGTCCATGGGCAAGTCATTTAACGGTGCCTGACACACAAATCATGGCTGGAATATTATTGTGTGGCCCGCTCCGAGCCACTTTGTTTGTTTCCCATTTACAGAGCCAGGGGTGAAACCACAGTTAGCGGACCATGAGGAGATATTAGCTGAATTTGACAAAAAGATGTGTATTGGATTAGAATCGCGTACCCCACCTTTAAGTCCAAAAATTAAACTACATCTAAATTCTGGTCTCTTATAGCGAATGTAAGATCTTAAAAGGTAATCCCAAAACTCTTGTATTAGTTTTGGAAAAGCAAGATGCTTCTTTGCACATCTAAAGGAACTATTTGCACACTCAGGAGATGTTGAAATGATAACTACATTAAGTAGATGTACGTATGCTAATCTGTGCCCGTATCTGTTGTCATTCAGAGCTGCTATTTGCAGAGTTCTCTGGGACAGAAATAACTCCAAAACATGTGCTAAACTGGTTTACATAAAATTTGATCATGTCACAATTTCACTCTAAAATTTGATGTTCATTTGGGTTAATATTTAACCTGCACATGATGTAAATCCGAGGGGTTAGACTCTATGAAATGCTTGCTGGGTAGGATAAGGTCAACCTACAAACTCTCCTTGTTTGTGCGTTACTTTTTACATTAATTTCAGTAAACAAAACTGCCTCACAGTTAATTATCTCAGTATACACCTCTGTTTGTTTGTTTTTTTAGCTGTTATCTAACCTGGCAACATGAGCAAGAACACCATTGTATTTATAGCACTGGCCAGAGGGGAGTGGTTGTTGGAGATTAAAGACTCATGCAAACACACAAGCAGACACACACACCTGGGACCTGACCAGCACAACTGCTGTGTTGCTCTGTTGGCCAAGGAACATCTCCACTGTGGTTCCCTGATTTGATCTAAGGCGCTTATAAAGCGGACAACAAAAAAACAAAAAACAAATCCAAACTTTAACTTAGAGGTTTGAAACAGTTTATGTTTTGCATGTTTTTGGTATTTTTTCCCCTTTTCTTGTTCTTCTCTGTCAGTTTCTGAACAACGGAGTGGCAGCTGTTATTCCCACAGCAATCCCACGGTAACCACGACGGCGAGACACGTCTCCATCCTCCGCTGGAGGAGAACGAGACGGAGAGACAAAGAGTAAACACAACGGTCCTGAGGGAGAGATAGAGGAGTGCAGGAGGAACAACAAGAACGAAGATGCAGACAGAGACAAAAAGAGACAGACAGGGAAAAAGATGGAGAGCTACAAAGTGTGTGAGGAGGAAGACAGAAAGAACGGCAGACAGAGGGGGAGGAGTGTGAATGTGACCAGAATTTGAGACAAGCAGACACAGAGAGAAAGCGATAAACAAATTGAAGGATGAGAGAGGAGCGATGGAGTTGGTGCAGATTTATCCTGCGGGATGAGGAAGAAGACAGGAAGTGGCACGCTACATTGATCGTCTCCCCTCTCCTGGGTCCAAATGTTTGCCCACACGCATAAACTGATTTTGACACAATTTAGTTGGTTAATTGGCTCTGCAGTTTTTACAAACATCCTCCTATAAGTATTCACCAAACAAAATGTTGTTTCTCACCAAAAGAGGAAAGCATGGAGTTCTGTTTCAGTCATTTACAGACATGAAAAGAAACAGAGAGAGCAGCGTTAAGATGTGTTTCATGAAATAGGAAGAGACAAAGATGGGTTTTAATCAAAGTATTTTCACAATATTTGCACTTTTGAAGCAGAAAAAAAGTTTTTGTTGATGATAAATGAAGCTTCCAATATCGCACTAGAAATGTACTGTCTATGTGAGATAGTAACAGAGGAGTCATTCAAAATTACTGCAAATAATTCAAAGAATTTAAAAGACAAGTTTTGAAATGCTGAAAGACTGTTATTTCAGTCTTTCAGCATATCATAAGAGGTGTTCTATAATCCCAAGAAATGTCAGTCTTGTTAATGTTCCCAGGCATTTATCTACCACTACAGCTGCATACATGCATGTAGCCATTTGAGTATTAAAGCACATTTTTTTCAAATTAAAAGCATCAAAATGCTAAACACTAAAGATGAATGATGGATGTGTTTTTTGACACTTGGGGAAGATTTTATTTCACTTGTGCTCTGTTCATTGCTGATAAACACACACATAATTAATATTTTTACCTATTATTACATATATAGTATAATGTAGCTCATTTGATGCATAGAAGGAGATGAAAAAAAGAAAAACAAAAGTGTTATATCAGTTGATACAACCAGCCATACAACAAAGTGAAAGTCACATTTTGATCTTGTAGTGATAACTATCATAGAAATAAAGCAAAAATCGCCAGGAATTCATCTGAAAGCAATATCAACTACAAAACAGTAAGGAGTCGTGTTTCTGGTCACCTGACAAATGTAACTCCAATGTTCATTCTCTTTTAGCTGTTTTGGTCTCCTTCTTCCAATTCCTGGCTCTTAGCAAGTCGCTAACTTTGTCTGCTGTTTTGTGCTGAGCGTACAGTGGGGTTTAGCAAAGCCTGTTTGCTAAAAACAGCTGCCTGCTATGGTTGGAAACAACGCTGATGAGAGCGGTGAGACTGAACCAAAACAGTAATTTTGGTCAACAGTGGTTGTTTTAAATGCTATATAAATAATGCTACACAAATAAATTTGACATTGACAGTAAAGTTGCCGACCGTGAAACCAGAACAATGAGCTGAAAGAGGCTAGAAAACTCCATAGAGCTGAGGGGAACTGCAGGGGTGATAATTATGTGGTCACATTACACATAGTCATTTGGTCCATTATTAATGTAAAAATATTGATTAGAGCAGCTTTAAAGGTTCAATAAAATGGCTGTGTTTTGATGTGTTTCCACATGAAACAGTATGTTTTCGTGGGGTTGGACTTCAAAATAGACAGTGACTGTCGCTGAGGATCAGTCATGTTGTCCATATCGCATGTTTAACTATACCATTCATGTTTCAGCCTTTGACAGTGGAGAGCGGACGTTGATGTTGTTGCGATGTACCATCCAAATATATACCCATATATATTATTACCTGCAGCATTACTTTAGCTTAGTTAGTTTAGTTGGTTTAGCTTTGCTTAGTTAGCTTTGAAAAATGGCAGAAAGTGGATCAAATATTTAATATTTCTTTAATATTTATTACCCTCGTTAAAAAAGAGGAGGAAAAAGAAACACAGACAGATATAAAAATAAAAAGTTGCAGTGTTTATATAGTTCTCATTTATTTGTATTTTTTAACTGGAAGTCTACATTTTTTATCTTATTTTACTTATATATATTATTTATTTTGAAATAGCGCAATTTTTCTGTTTATGTGCATGTTTTTATTTCACACTTGCTTTGGCAATGTAAATGTCTGTTTCCCATGCCAATAAAGCGTGGACAGACAGACTGGAGTGAGGGGATGAGGGGGATAAAATGACAGAGAGAGGGAGGGATGAAAAGAAGGGATAAAAAGAAACCAATGCGATCAAAGAGAGCAGGCAGTAGTGGCTGCGACGGAGAGGATAGACCAGACTTTTAGCAAACAGGAGGGATAAAGGAGTTGGGGAGGATATGAGATTGACAGGGAGGAAAAGAGAGATAAGAAGAAGGAAAAAAGAAAGAGGGACTGTTGAATGAGTGGGAGAAGGATGAGAGTGAAATGATCTGTTTTTCTTGGTGGGATTAAGGTCTGTCTTGAGCAAGAGTGTTTGGATAAAGGGCTAAAGAATAAGAATTTTGTTTTATCTGACAAAAGAAGATGCAGGAAAAGGAAAAGTGAAGTGGTTAAATTTGGAGGGATGAAGATGACGAAAGAGAGAATAATGACTTTGTGAAACAGAAAGGAGATGTAGTTGGAACAGATTTCACAGACAACATGACAATTTGTTTATGAGGTTATGAACATTTTGAAATGACGCAGTCGATAATCAGAATGCAATTACTGAGTTTGGATAAAATGTGCATAATCTCTTCTCTGAGAGTCTATTGTATCGCTGATTACTGGGGATTTGCAGCAGGTAATCAGCAATCTGTGATGGATTATATTCTCAAACTAACCTTTACGACCCTGCCAAGCAGCAGCAGGGGATGAGAGAGGGATAAGAGGAGGCCAGAGGGGAAAAAAGAGAAGAAGAGAGATGAGCGTGTGACAATAAAGCTGCCGTCTGGCCTATAAGCTGCCAGTTGGATACTACGGCAGCTAATAGTGTCACTTCCTTTCTTTGCTGAGTAAGGGTGTGTGTTTACATGAGGCATGTTCACTGTCACGTCTCCAGCGTGTGTGTGTGTGTGTGTGCAGTGTGAGTGTGGTGGCACTTTAAACATAACTTCACAAAGAGCGAGTTGTCTTTCAGAGTGTATTGCAATATTCGGTTAACTGTCTTTTCGCTTTTCTGGAGAGAGGTCAGAGGTCAGGCTCAGCTGCAGAACAGAACAGCAATAATGAAGCCTAATGAAAGTTGAATCAGGAAGACAGTATCTCACAGAAGTGAGTACACCCCTCAAATTTTTGTAAATTTTATTACATCTTTTCATGTGACACTGAAGAAGTGACACTTTGCTACAATGTAAAGTAGTGAGTGTACAGCTTGTATAACTATAAATGCAATAAATTTGCAGTCCCTTCAAAATAACTCAGCACACAGCCATTAATGTCTAAACCACTGGCCACAAAAGTGAGTACACCCCTAAGTGAAAATGTCCAAATTGGGCCTAAAGTGTCAATATTTTGTGTGGCCACCATCATTTTCCAGCACTGCCTTTACCCTCTTTGGCATGGCGTTCACCAGAGCTTCACAGGTTGCCACTGGAGTCCTCTTCCACTCCTCCATGATGACATCACGAAGCTGGTGGACCTTCCGTTTGAGGATGCCCCAGCTGCTGTCATCAGTGTCCGATTTACACGACCCACCTCCACCCCATTCACCTCCAGTTTGCATCTGGAACAGCTGTCCAGTGAGTCCATCGGGAATCCCGCTAAAGATCGCATCCATCCAGATCTTCAGCTAGGCTGTTCTTCACTCTTTCACCACCACCAGTGTCTAGACGGGGGATATTCCTGTACAGCTAATGGCATGACTACTACTGCAAAATGATGACGTCATGATGAGGTCTAATCGCCCAAGACTCCGCACATACTGTATATCTTCAACACTACACTATATTAAATAAATGCATTTATTAATATATCCAGCAGCTGAGTCTAAACTATTAGTGTACTCTACATTTTTAAAGCACGAATTGAATACAACATCCAGTATTGTTTGAGCATGCTATCCAGTATGCACAGTGCAATGTATTCTATGCTGTGTCGATCTCTGCTAAAAAACAGTTGATTATTAGTATTAAGAAACTATTCATCTGAAAAAAGAAATACATTTTAATTTCATTTTATGGACTCCAGCTGCTACTCTTCCTGCTTCATTCCTTGTCATATGATTTAGAAAACCTCCTCTGACCAGATCATTTACATGATGATGTCATGGCACAGTTTTAATCATGTATGGAGCAAGAGCTTCATACTAAAAACTTATACATGGTGAGTGTTTTTTGATTGATTTCCAGGGGAACTTCCTTGAAAGAACAAATCATTTGAAATAAAATTGCCGGTAGTAATACTGAACCGCTAACTTAATAAATAAAATATGAAAAATCTAAATAATGAAGAAGTTTGACACATTTCATTATTGTTTAGGCAAGTATTTGTAAAACCCTGGCTACAACCGTGCTGAAAGTTTCATGTGATGTACAATTGTTTTCCTACTCAAACCTTTCACAAAATAAATTTGTATACTACAGTGCTATTGCATATTAGTGTGTAGTTCAAACAATGCAGACACAACTAGTTTCTTGCTCAATGGCACTTGAGCAAGCAGGATGCTGAAGCCAGTTTCCCTGACAGTTCGGTCTCTACTTTTTGCAAATAACTGTCTCTGAATTAAAGAGAGTGTGAAGGCAAAGCTGTACCTTAAAACTAAGTCTGTCATATTCAATAAACTCAAAAAGTGTTAAATAATAGACACTTTTCATTACAAATGAATAGGAGTAAAATGCCCAGAAAGCCTGAAATGCAGGGGCGGGGGGATCACTCTGAACATCCATGACAAAGAAACTAAAAGCAGAGATAAAAATGTTGCACCGATCTTAAGTTTTGAGGGAAAAAAGAGCAGAAAAGACCCGTCTATGATGGTGCACAAACACTGTCTTCATCACACACACACAGACACAAAAAACAGCCGAGGTTCAGCTCCGCAACAGGAAGTTTTAAGTTTATTACTGAATGTTCAGTCATATACCTTATATTAATTATGAAGGAACAATATAATATTACATCTGGATCATTGTATAGTATTCCCTTTACAGCCAACAATCATATACACTACATATACAGTGTCAACAAAACTCACTACATATCTTCTTCACTATCTGAAGTATACAAACACGGCCGCTGCTTTTAATTACTTCAACTAGTCCAAAAGTAAAAGATGGTCTCATTATTGGGTGAAACTGAAGGGGAGGAAATGGGACAGTGGAATGGAGAGAGGAAGAAAAAGAGAGGGAGAGAAGACATGACAGCCAGAGGCCTCAGGGTGGGCCTGAGGGAGACTAGTCACACCAAATGTCTAATAAGAGTAAAGTCAAGGAGCGTTTGTGTGTGTACTGCTGAAGTGAGCATAGTGTCTAATGGTACGCTGCCGCTTTTGTGTCAAGAATATGATATTGTGTGTGCCTGTTTAAATGATATAATCATCATAAACAGGACCGAAATAACAGAGGTTAAAGCTCACGGCTGACAAGAAACAACCCGCAGGCTCCATTCTGGTGGGAAGGAAACTAGCTAACGGCGCTAGCATACTGACTGCACTTCTCTCTACTTTTTCTGTGTGCCAAAGCAGCACAGGCCAAATCTAAGCATGTACTGAAGGAGAGAGAACTAATGCCAGCCTTTTTAGTGTCATGGTTTACAGTGGAAGTCAATAAAGATCCTGATTCAAAATCTGATATCCAAATGTCTTTCCTCATTATGTTAGTCCAGTGTTCTCCAATGCTCTCCTTTTAGCTCTGTTTTGGTTTCCAACTCCTGAGAAAAAGATCTGGCTTTTTTAGCTACTAAACACTCCACTTTGTCACCTGATAATTACTAACTTTGTCAAGACAGGTAGCATATAGTGAGTTTATTTCAACTTTTTCAGTGAAAACAGCTGTGACTGGAAACAAACTTAATGAGAGCATTTAGACCAAAAAAATAAAGTTGAGGGCCTTAAACCAAAAATGAAAACCTGAAAGATGCTGAAACGCTGAGTGGTGTGATAATTCTCTGTGGGTTCATCACTATGTGCAACCCCTTTGACATTACACAGTCATTTGATCCATTGTTAATATAAAAATATTGGATTAGTGCAGCTTTAAGTCTGATATTAATTAACAGCTTGAAAATAAAACAAAATAATGAACCGTGGCATTTTAAGTAATTTCAAATTCTAGGTCTTTTGCGTATTTTTAAGTAATTATGTCTGTCTAACAATCCAGTATTAAAGCAGCTCATTGACATTTTATCACTACTTTCCAGTCTCTATTCTTGTCATATAATATAATCATATACGGTCAAACTCCCAAAATCATGTTCTTTGTGAACGTGAACCCATATTTGACTAATTAAACAAGAAAGACTTCATCTTTATCTCCCAGCACAAAGTGCACAAAGGGGTTCAATTCCCAATCAGGGCGGGGCAGTATCCAGGTGGACCCTTGTACCCTTAGGCAAAGTTCTTAATGCTACTGAAATATGCAGTATATGCAGTGGCTATGGGATATATGGATGCTTCAAAACCCAACATCTACACTGACAAAGAAACATCTCCTAGCTCAGTGCTCTAACATCTGCAAGTGGCAACTGCAATCACAACTTTAGATTGATGAGGTACAACAAACATGCTACAGCAAAGGGGAGCCAGGACGACAGTTCAGGGGGGAGATATCATCATCATCATCATCATCATCATCCCCACACTCCGAGATTGGGTACCAAGCCCCAATAACAAGCCCTTACGACACAGACTCACTTAACACAAGGGCGACTGAACTAAGATTGAAGATGACTAAGCTGGACCCCCAGTTACAACGATCACGACTACCAAGGTTAAGTGACAAAGTACCCTCTGAATGTCTGCTACAAGATGTGAATGCAGCACTGCATACTATCTCTACTAAGACCATAACTGAGACCAATGAGCTGATATACGCCTAGAAATGCTTGGCTACAAGATGAAAACCATAAGCCATAAACAGCATCATCCCCCATGGAGGAGAAGGCTGGAGGCCAAGATCAAGGCAACATGGAGAGAAGTCAGTCAGCTCTCAAAGTTACAGAAAGGTGCAAGGAAGAAGGGGCTACCTAAGAAGGCAGTGGAGACTGCCAAACAAAGACTCACAGCTCTGGCCACCCGCCTGAAGAGATACCAGCAGAAGCCAGGAGAATAAAACTCTAAGAAGCAGTTATTACATTGGAGTTCAATGTAACTTTTTGTTAGATTTCTAAAGATTTAACTTACCTCAGTCAGGTTTTGACAGGTTTTAAGCGGTTAAAAAAAGTTTGATTCTCATTTATGTGATGACTTTTGACATCCAGTATAAAAAAGCAAATAGTACCAAATCTAAAAAAAAGAACCTTTGTGTAATTGTCTTAATGTGCTCAAACGACTCACACTAAACCTCATAAAAATAAACTGCTGTTTACACAAAAAGTAAAAATCATTGAGTGTTTGTATTGATGTGCATGTCACAGCAACAAAAGATTTTTACAAGCAACATAAACAGAAAATGATAAAAGTGCATTTAAACATGAAAAGAGTCTCAGCTGAAAGGGGTTGTACTAAAATGGGATGTTTCAGCTCAAACATAAGAATGAAAAAAACCTCTAAGTACCTGGTAATGTCAAAATCTTACAAATGTACCTTTGAATATTTGCCACTGGACTTGGAATGGCTTGGACCACCTTGACACTAAAAGCAGACAGCCTGTGAGGAATGCATTGACTTTTTGGGAAAATGAACCTTTTGATTTGAGAATTCTGGTGGCAGTTTCACCTCTGTCTCCACTGAATAAAATAAATACTCACACTGTATACATTAGTGTCCAAAATGAGATAGCTGAGCAAAAACATTTACATACTGTGTGCAGTGTGGCACACTGAGTGCAGGACAAAAGAGGTGAACAGACTGGCAATCTCTGACTGTTAAATTATCAGAGATCAAAAGGTCAGCGTATTCATTTCGTGCTGACCCCAGCGGGTGTATGTTGATGTTGCTGTCCTACTAATGGCCCATAAGTTAAACCAATAATTTCATAACTGTTATTGGCTTCAAATTGCTTTCTTTATGGTGTCCAACCTGAAAACCCTGTTGTAGGAAAAAGCAGAGCTCCATGATGATTTCAGGCACATTAAAATGCTTAAAGATGCACATACTGAATTTGTAATGAGGGCTTGATATATGAAAACCTTTTACACTTTGCAAATGGGTAATTGAATGAATGTATACAGATACTTACTTCCAACGAAACTTAAATAACCACAAAAGAAAAAGTTGTTAAAATTTCATTTAAATAGACGATATTTTACAAAGGCTTTGTGTGTGAGGGGGAATAATCAGACAGACAGGCAGCCAGTGCTCACTGACGGAGGAAGGTGGGAGAGGACAAGACGGGACTCGCTGAATCTCATCTAAAAACTTTGAGAAAAAGTAAAAAATTTTATTCACTCTAGTTTCTTCCCTCAGCCTTCCTTGACTTCTCCTCACCTCCATCCCTCTTTAGCACTTGTGGTCAGTAGTAAAATTCACATAAAACATATACACAGAATACATATACACAGAGTGCCATCATCACCCCTCAAAGTGGACAAGACAAGAAAGAAAAAAGCAACCACGAACATTGTGCTGTAAAAAAAAAAAAACACAGCGAGGAAGCACCGAATTTGAACTTAAAGTACTGTTTAGTTTGTGCACCACAATCCCACATTCAGTAGTTGGCTTGAATGGAGTATCCAACACACTGAGGGAACTGTGTGGGATATTTTAAATGGCACATTCACCCTAAAAGAAAATTTACATAAGCTTTTCCTATGTCCACTGACAATTCTGGAAACAAGAGAACTGAACTACTGTTTTTCATACAGTTTTTCATAGCAACACACGATAATGGCAATAAGAGGTAACTCTTAATTTTGAGGCTTCAGTGAAATTAAAGCAGCAGAAAACAGACTTCTGCAAGTGCATTGTTACATTAAAATGTCATAGTGCAGTTTTAAGTCATCATCTGAAGACTGCTTCCTACAGTGGCATTACTATGTAAGCATACTGTATGTTATGTGTGTGTGTGTGCTGTTTTTCAAATGGGGGTAGATTGGATGGGAAGAGGATTTTGGAGACTTTTGTCCTCTGAACCTCTGTGTGTGTGTGTGTGTGTGTGTGTGTGTGCGTGCGCAAGTGAGTGTTACATCACTTAAATCCTCCCTTCTTTACCCTCAAACACACACACACACACACACACACACACACACACACACACACACTTGTCGCCAGATGGATGTCTGCTGACCGCCCCCCATGCAACCTTGGCTTGATATTGATTGGAGGTTAAAGGCCAGAGACTTTATCACGACCAATGATGCTGCAAATCTGCTGTGTGAGTGAGTGTGTGTTGGGGGTACAGTATAACAGGATAATCAGGCTGGATGAATGGAAAACCACCAATTTAAAATATACAGTTAAGGCTGCAGCACCACTTGCTGGTCAGCTACTGCCATTACAGCTAACACTTAAGCTTTTAAAACCTTTTTTTAAGTGTCTAAAAAATCAGGCTAAAAATGTAGCCCTCTTTTCCTTCATATTCCCTCTTGATACTCAATTCTGGAAAATACATCTCTAACCTTGATCATTTTTAAGTAGAAAAGATGTGTGGTTTTTGACATAGTTTTGCAGCACTAAGACATCTCCATAGGCTGTGTTTTAAATAGTTCCTCATCTATTTGTA
The DNA here is from genome assembly GCF_020085105.1 of Siniperca chuatsi. Classification (NCBI taxonomy): domain Eukaryota; kingdom Metazoa; phylum Chordata; class Actinopteri; order Centrarchiformes; family Sinipercidae; genus Siniperca; species Siniperca chuatsi. Next base: position 8,598,196 of record NC_058063.1, read on the forward strand.
GGACATACCAATAAGAAGCAATCACATTGGACAAATGTTGCTACAAACAAAATGTCAAAGATTTGTTGAGAATTACTTTTTCTTACCTTTATGGTAATAGCTTGGGCCAACTGTATGTATGTTACTAATTTTCCCTGACCAAAGGCCCTAACCCTGCTCCTCTCTCGACACAGTTTAAAGCTCAAAAAGTGTCAAAAAAATAGGTTAAAGCTGTTACAAACAGAAAGCTTTTAGCAAAAACAGTGTGAACATGAAGCTTGCGGCGTTGCAAAACCATAACAAAGCTTACTGACCAGACAAAAATGGAAATGATGCAAAGAAAAAGGTATGAAAGGATATGACATTAAAAGCAAGATATACAGACAAGAAAATGTAAAAAAAGTCAAAAGTTTGATTATGAAATCTTCCAACAAAAGGCATGATGTGTCATCTGACAAAAACAGCAAAATAAAAAATAAAATAGCTCTGTAGACAAGAACAAAATAGTCTGTAATAAAAAAAGGAATAAAATTAGTTAATAATTAATATCATTACTATCCCGCAGTATAATCATTATAGACCCCAGTTGAATGAATGTATTTTCCTTTTTACAAGTAATAATTTTAACTGAACGACATCTCCGCCTCTGACAGGACGGGAGTGGTGGACGAGGAAGTGGAATCGGCCAATGAGGCAGTGCTATTGTCCATGCTCCTGTTCCAGGTGCTCCGATTGGGCGTTGACGGGTCAGAGGGCGTGGAGCAGTTGGAGGGCGGGCCTGAGCCAGAACTGGGGCTTGGGCAGCTGTGATTGGACAAGGACGAGAACAGGGCGTCCTTTCGGAGACCTTTGTTCTGGAGTTCCAACTGAAGGTGCTTGCAGATTTCCTCCGGTAGTCGCTGATACTCCTCCTCCAGTTCCCTCTCCAACTGAGACTGGAGCTGGATAAGCATCACCAGGAAAATATTAAAAGTGTTAAAGTAAAAGTTTGAGCTTTTGGGAAATTCGCTTTCTTGCCGAGCATTATGTGAAAAAATTGATACAACTCTCATGTCTGTACGAAAAGTATGTAGCTAGAACCAGGAGGTGATTAGCTTAGCTTAGCATAAAGACTGGAAGAAGGCGTAAACAGCTACCCTGACTCACTCTAAAGTTTCAAAAAATATATCTACTAACACCTCTAAAGAGCACTAATTAACACATTGTATCTTGTTAATTTAATCCGTACACAAGCAGAAATGTAAAAATAGCAATCTGTGGTTTTACGGGGAGTTAAGTGCTGTAACCAAATTTTTCATTTCGTCACCATGAGGCATCGTCAGGCAACCATGGGAGACACTTAATTGCCCCAAAAACCACAAATGATCATTTTTACATTTCTGTTTATGTACAGTTTAAACAAACGAGATACGTGTTAGAGGTGTTGATATGTGTATTTTGGACAGAGCCAGGCTAGCTGTTTCTCCCTGCTTCCAGTCTTAATGGTAAGCTAGGCTAACCGCGTCCACTCTTGAGGTAAGAGTGGTATCAGTCTTCTCATCTCACTGTCAGTAAGAACGTGAAAAAGCTTATTTTCCAAAATATCAAACTATTCCTTTAAAACTTAATGTAGATATTGTCATATTAAAAACCTCAAGACTTCACATTCTGGAGATTTTGTTTGGTTTTTTACTACTTTTGGAGCAGCAGCACATTAAAATTTCAAGATATACAAGAACACTGCTGCCCTTTGAAAGCAGAGAGCAGTAACTATAGAAGAAATGAAGAAAAGGGTTTAAAGTTTTTAGGCTGGCTGATTATTTTAAATAGTAAAAAGTAAATTTAGTTTTAGGTTTAGCTAAGGCTAGCTGTAGCCAGCTCGCCAGCTAGCTTTTACTTGATATGGCTGTGTTACTATAGCTGTCTTGTTGGTTGTTTCTCTGTGACAGAGATTGCAGTAAGTGCAACGGTACCGCATTTTGCTTTTGGACGGTAGACTGGAGTACAACAAAACTGCCTCTGCTCTTAAATCAGTTAAATGACAGCACTTCAATGTGTGTGTGAGTCGATGTGTTTTTGCTCACCAGTGGAAATTCCTCGTCTATGTGTTGCAGTACCTCCTTCTGCTTCAGCTTCAATTTTTCCTGTCTCCTGGTCTGAGCCTCCTCCAGCTGGGGTGTGAGGAAAGAAGAAGGGAGGAAGATTTTGGAAAGAAGGAAGGAAAGGGACAATGAAAGGAAGATTTGAGGGGTGTCAGGTGGGAAAAAGGAGTAATGCAGGGGAAGTAGGAATGGAAATAGAAGGGAGATACAGGATGAAAAGCAGTGTGTAAGAGGGGAGAATTGAAGATTTTAGAAGAAACCAGTAAAAAAAAATATATATATATAAGGATGCGGAGGAAGGATGGCAACGTGGATTAGGAGGTGAAAAGATAAGGGAGGAAGGGAAATTAAGATAATGTATGAGAGAGTGGAGAAAAGTTGATGACAATGGCAGAAAAATGTACTATAAAGCAGGTAACTGGCCCTTCTCAAGGATTGTTGGTGATAAAAGTGTGTGTACGTGTGCTAGACTGGGTACTTACCCCGCGGATTAAAGCGACAGAATCTTGAATATGTTTCCTGTTGATCTCATTCAGTTCCCTACAGAGAGAGATAGAAGGACGAAGAGAAAGAGTGAGGAAAATAAAAGAAAGAAGACTAGATTTACCACCCCGCGGTTGTACACCTCCACCAACCAGTCAAGTTGAAGTTTACCTCCATCTCTGTCCAGACTCATATAATAAATGTAGATAATAATACTTGGAAGGAATTGAATCAAAGGTATAAAGTGTATTTTTTGGCTAAATAGAAGTTATCACTATATTGATGATTCCAATGAAGACACATTATCAGTAGGTGAAACTCACTCACAGGATCACGATTAGCTAGTACCCAATACGTTGTTTGCAGTCACGTGATTCCGATGACGCTCGGAATTCCGAATGAGGCAGGAAGCGAAAGGCAGAATGGACAAGAAGGAGGAAAGCCCGTACTGTGCTAGTTATTGTTTACTCAGTGTGTCGTCCTAGTCAACATGTGTGTGAAGTCTGAAATCGGCCAATTCATTCTTAAATTATGGCTAAAAACCCATTTAGAGGTCACAATGACCTTTGAGTCAAAACTGTCACTTATTCAGTGTCCGACCAGATAAATATGGTCACAATCTTGCCTTCTGTTCCTGAGTTATGGTGTTGAATAATGGCCAAAAAAGGACAAGTGGAAATTTGTGCCAAATTTGCAAAAATTCCCTCAAGCCATTCCTGAGATATCGCATTCACGAGAAAGGGACGGACGGACAACCCGGCCACGGCTATCGCCTGTGCAGACGCATAAAAAGAATGAAAGACAAGTTTTTGTTGTGAATTAAAATAAGGTCTGACTGCTCAAATATCCAATAAACATGTCTAATTCCAGATAAATAACAGACAAGTTTATTACGTTTCAGCCTTGTCTTTGTCGCGGCTCTTGGCTTCGCTGATGCTGTTTTGTCGCTTCCTGTCCAGGATCTTCTGGAGCTCTTTCTTCTCCCTGCAGACACAATTACATACCAACATTACATCCGAACAAAGACAAATAACAAGTTTTGTAGAGAAATATGACATTTTTGTGAATGTTAGTAAAAAACCTAGATGCTTGTGGTGAATCCAACATCTGGGAATCAAAGTCACATGTTGTAAAAAGGGACAAAGCTACTTTAAAAATCAATATAACACTATGGCATTATGGCAAAAACTAAGACTTAATTATACCATAATAATAACTAAAAGCAGAAAGTCACTCTGGCAATGACTTTTTTTTAATGTTCGGTCGTGAAAGGTGAAAAGGGGCGCACTTACTTCTCACAAGTCTCCCAGAGCTTCTTAAGCTGAGCTTCTTGGCATTTATGAGCCGTATCCTTTAACTTCTGGTAGTCCTAAAAACAATGTATATTTAAGAATTCACAGGAGGGATACAGTGTTATTCCAATTGTGTCACCTTGAGTATGCTTAAGTGTGCATTGATGCTTTTCATACATAGGTGTGTGTGTGTGTGTGTGTGTGTGTGTGTGTGTGTGTGTGGTTACCTCTTGCAGGTGTGTTTTTTGCTTCTCTCTCTCCAGTGAGTAAAGTTTCTGTCGGAGTATCAGCAGTTCTTGCATCTGCCATTCCCTCAGCTGGACCGTCTGCTTCTCAATCTCCTGATCCAACGCTGTCAGCTCACTCTGCACTGGCTCCCGGGGCTCGCTGAACACACACACACACACACACACACACACACACACACACATTACAACATACGCAGTGAGGTCAGGTTTAGTCAGCTGCAACTGTAAGTGCAAGTTTAAGTAAAACAGAGACCTTCTCCCCTTCATCATCTGCTTTTTCTTCTTCTTCTCCTCAAGTCTTTTGCACCTACCCCACCATCCATCACCCACCCGTTAACACACTGATTTCCATCCACCTATCTTTACATCATTAGTCTATCCAGATATTTTATCATATCTGTTCCGACTTCCCTCCTTCATTTACTGGTACTTCTTAAGATCTTCTCCACTGTTCTCCCTTTATACAACCCATAAATCCATCCATCCTTACTTTTTCTTGATGCTACGTTTGAGGTGTTTCTCCATCTGACTGCGTCTCCTCTGGGTGTCAGATTGAATCTGGCTACTCCGACTCTTCTGCTCCTTACTCAGATTCCACACCTACCAACACACACACACAAGCAAAAACTACTGTTTTGTAGCAGACAGGCAAAAGGAAGTGATTTGGACTTTTCATCATCCAGTTTCTATGTAGAGCTGAAAAAAACACGTGGAGTAAAACATTAAATACATATAGTTTTACATAGGAGTGTTTCCATTCTGTTAGGCATCTGTCTCTGTGTGTGTGTGTGTGTACCTTCTTAAGGTGTTTCTTGCGCAGCTCTTTGACTTCCTTGCTATGTTTCTTTAGCAGCTTCAAATAGCTCTTCTGCTGCTTCAGCTCCTCTATAGACTGGGCCTGGATGTCTGACAGAGACAGAGAGATCTAGAATTATGGCCAATCACCACTGTAATTTACCAGTTTAAAACTTGCTGACAACTTGCCACTCCTGGCTTGTCCAACTTAAAAAATGGCCATTAAATCTATATCCTATACGCAGCTTTATGTGACACACAAATGATTTCACTAATTTCTGAGCGGAAATGAATGCAGTGGAATGACCTTACCTGCCAGAACACTGGCTATGAGGTCTTGCTTCGGATTTTGTACACACACACACACACACACACACACAGAAGGAAATACAGGAGGAGAAGTACACACAGACAGTATGTGTGAAATGGACGATGAGAAAATTAACACAAACAGCAGAAAACTCATTGTGCCCAATGTAATGAACAGTATGCATAGCTTTAGTGTAAGTTTGACATACTGTATAAGTTATCCTTGTATTGAAAAGAACAATATTTTTCATAAATGGATGAAATTGGGCGAGCTCATAAAATTTCCCTTTCTTCTACTGACTAAAAAGTTACATTTTCAAAAAGCTTTAATTCATGAAAAGTTGACATTTTGGGAGATGCGTGATATTCACAAAACAGTGAAAAAATATTGTTTCACTTGTTGAAAATTCCTGGAAACAAGTGAAAAGACCTTGTCAATAGATCACAATGGATATTTGTGCAGTGAATTCACATACATGGACATATTACATTAGCTAACATTAGCATATAATACACCTACTCGTAGTAGGCTAACAAATACACATGGGAGGTAGGCAGACTGATACAACGGAACAACTTTAAGTGAAGATAAATTAAATGGTGTGGGTATTTACATGTGTTACATGTAGACATTAAGACAACATTTGTGGCTGTGTATGTATTGTTTGTGGATGTCTCTACCAGGTGCAGGTAATTTGATGATGTCAGGGGCTTCATCCAATGAGCAGGGGGGGAGGGCGTGGAAGGGTGGGAGGGGTCGACCTCCCGAATTGACGTCATACTCTTTCTTGGTCTCTTTCTCTTTGGGCTGGATGGGGACATGCTGGACAAAAGCAACCGAAAGATGAATTTAAGTGATTGAGTTGAGAGTCCACAATCTGTAGGCCTATCACACAGTGACTTACTACTGACTACATGGGGTAAAAAAAGTTGGGGGGGGTCTTTACAACCACACACGTGTTCTGACATCCCTGCAAAGTAACAAGATTTTTTTTCTTTTAGTTTATTTTATTATTACTTACACAGATGTGTCTTACCTCACTGTTGTCCTCTAGGAGAACAGCCAGCTGTGTCTCTCTCTTGTGCAACTGACTGATGTGCTTAATGGGGTTGGTCAGAGCCTCTGCGTACTCTGCGAATACACACACACACACACACACAAAAAACAAGACAAAGAGTGTCTTAATGTCATGGATGGATATTAACAAGTTCATATATTCTGGACAAGAGCTATGATAAGTCCAAGTCAAGTCTTCAAGCAAATTGCAAGTCAAGGTACTTTATTATTTATTGCTATTTGAACATTTCTCTTTCAAAACTTTTTTACATTGCTGAGACTAAGGCCTTATGATGAAAATGATTCCGGGGCTTACCGGGTTAAAATTAAAGTCTCAAATTGTCTTAAAAGGAATAGTTTGGCGTTTTGGCAAACACGCTTACTCACTTTCATGCTGAGTTAGATGAAAAGATTGATACCACTCTCATGTCTGTACACTAAATATGAAGCTAGACCCAGCGGCTGGTTAGCTTAGCTTAGCACATGGATTGGAAGATTTAACAAACCAACCACTGGCTCTATATAGGGCCGTTGGCGATTTTCACGGCCACCGTAGTTTCTCCTATACGCTTGGAAGGGGAGGTTGAGGCAAGCAGTATTCAAATGGTTGCATTCTGCAATGTCACCGCTAAATGTCACTAAATCCTACACACTGGACCTTTAAACAAAGTAGATACAACATTTTAATCTTCTCATCTAACGCTGGGCAAGAAAGTGAAAAGTGCATTTCACAAAATGTCAAAGTATTCCTTTAAAGCCCTGTGTGAACTGAATGAAAACTAGTTAGAAAGTGAGCAGAGAAGTCAACATTAGCAAAAACTCATGGATACATTTTTCAAATAGTTAGCTAAAAGTAATGGTATTTCTCAAATTGCCAAACTATTGCTTTATGGTGGTAAGTTTAAAGTAAGTCAAGTGGCTCAAGTTGGTTGTGTGGTGCAAAGCTGCAAAGTGCTGTTGTTTATGTGTTCTTACCCTGATGTTCATTAGGGATGTAGTCCTGAGCTTCAGTGTAAACCAGCAGAGAGGGCAGGAGGAGAGGCTGGTTTAGCTCATTCTTCAGGTTGATGTAGTGGTAGCCTAGAAGGAAGGAAGAAGGGAAGAAAGAAACAAATAAATGACTACTGTCCATTGGTGCTGGACAGTAAAAGGTACAGTAGCACAACATTTCCACTGAATGCAGACATACAGTACATCAGTGGAGGACTTTGTTTAAATGCTTGACAGTAAGAGAGAGTGTTCATTTGTGTCTGAGTGTGACAACTGACCAGGTCTAATGGCCGACACAGGGAGGATCCGGTGTCCAACGAACTTGCCGTTTTCTTCAAACACCGCTATCCTCAGAGAGGCCAGCGTAGGGAGGACCACCTGGAGAGAGAGGGGTGTTGATGCCATGGGAGAAGTTTAGAGAGTATGAAAGAGTTAACAAATGACAGACAACGAAGGGTGAGAGTAAGATTTGAAAGACATCTGAATTCTGGTATGTGTGCATGAGTTACCTTATTAAACACAAACATTTCGTCATCCCACACGGGATCCAGCGAGTTCCCATTGGACGTTTTGGTTCTGTACTTCCTCTTTGTATCAGCAGGAAGTCCAAATATGTCCACTTCCACGTACACGCCCACCTTTTTATCTGTCAGGAACTGGCCTGAGATCACCTGGTTGATGTTAAATTATAGATGTTTATTATAACAACTCTTACAAAGAAATCGAATGTCCAACTGATGACACGTTTTGTCCTTACCCTAATTTTGACAGTATTGGCGACTATCCCATCCACTATGTTTTCTGTAAAAGGGTCAAAGTGTTTGTCCGTCCTTCTCATGAACTCAGGTTTCAGCAGGTAGCCGCTGCCGCCGTTGTACTCAAACACACCCATGTTCAGCTGCATAGGGAGGTCTGACAGAGAGGAATTGATAGATGGGGGGGGGATTTAGTGGGATGAAGACTGAGATGCTTTAACTTGACCTCCCTGAGTCTTGAATTATTTATAAGGCTGAGGAGACTCTTTAAATTATCATCTATGCCACAGTATCTGCCAGTTAAAGATGAAACAATAAGGAAACAGAAAATTGGCTAAACATGCCTACATAGCGTGTGATAGTTCTAAAATGATAAATTAGCAGAATAAAAATGCAGACAAAAGAAAATATGTGTTAAAAAGACATGAATCCCAACACAGACATGTTTGGTATAATGTCCTATTAAACTTGTTAGGAACTGCTCTTAGAGTGGAAATGAGTAATTACATGCTGCAAAAAAATACAATTACTTTTTGTAAATGTGCACAATTTATACTTCTTAAAGGCTTAAAGCAATTTTTTAAGAGTTACAAAGGTTGAGTGGATACTTTGTACATCTGAGGCTGAAAAAGCAGAACTTACCGAGGGTCTGGAAGTTTAGCGCCACCATCTGGCAGCCGACATTCCAGAAGAGCTGAGGCATGTAGTTGGAGCTATCAACCCTTGTTCCTTTAGGGTAGATTCGGCTCAGCTGATTCTTATTGTACCTGGAGGAGTGCTGTTAAGAACCAAGCATTGCATATGTGGCATATACAGTATGTGCATGACCATTTGTTACATGTTGTAAATTGCAGCAGATAAAAGGCAAACATCACTTTTTATTTTATTATAGCTTTAAAGGTCAAATTTTTTTAAGGCTTTTCCTCCGTCACTACTTCCCATCCTGATGAAGAGTTCAAACACAAAAGAGGCATTTGAACACACCAAAGATTATGCACATAAACATTAACTGTACTCCTCAAAAGAAGCTCAAGTTTTCAAGGATCTTCCAAGGAGCTTTCAAGGATACTCGACAAACTCGATGGGGGAGCTCTTCAGGGTGTCCATGCCTTTCGTTTCCACGAATGACGACATTTCAAAGAACTTCCTCCTCTCTGGTGGGCAGAAAGCGAGTCACAAAAGAGAAAAGAACTCAGACGAAGAATGAGAATGTGATAAAAAAAAAGAAACAAAATCAAAACGGGTACAGGAATTGATTAAGATAATCTATGTGCAACAGGTCTGTATGACAAGACTGATCCACCCCCCTCACACACACACACTCTTTTTATTTCGCTTTATATCGTCTCTGCCCAGCATCTTTCTGTCTCTCTCTCTTTATCACTCACACACACACACTTACTGTTTGCCACCTCGAAACTCTTGAATTTGACAGGTTCGATGTAGTTGACGAGAGTCGACATCTCCTCTGTGGCGTTCACCTCGCTGCTGGCTGTACCCTGAGGGAGGCAGATACCACTAATCCATCAACCAGCCCATCATCCAGTCAAACACACCCGTCAGTCCTGCTCCTGATGGCTCTTACCTCGTCCGAGTTCGGCTTTTTCAGGTCCATCCCTGGCTCGTCCTCGTCCTCCTCCTCGCTCTCTCCTTCACCTCCTGGTAGGATGTAATAAAAACACCTTATGCAAAATATACACCACACTGGCACCCTTTCTCATCATTCATTCCATTCTTCTTCAACCCACCTATGGACTTGCGAGGCTCCGAGTCTTTGACCATCCTCTCAGCCAGCTTCTCCTCTCCGTTGGACAGGAGCTGACTTCCCTCACTGTCATTCAAAGGACAGTCTGCACAGACAACAGCAAATGATCAGCTTTGATTTGGTACCTTGAATTCTTGTTTTTGCACATATATGTGTAGCAAAAGGTCTTTATCAACCTTACTTTAAGCTTGTGTGTGCGATACCTGATGTAGTTGTCAGCCATATGCCATCTTGGCCTAAGACTATGCAGGTTTTCATTCCTCTAAATACTACAGAAGCTGATTTCATTTCATTAGTACAATAAGACAAAATGAACTTAGGCGTGAAATCAGCTGCTGTAGTGCTTCAATACAGTCCAAACATACAGATTCTCAGCCCTACATGCCACCGCAAGAGATGCAGTTGTCTGCGCTCACCGTTGTGGGGTGAAGACTGCTCCTCCAGTTCTCTGCGTTGTATGCTGCCACCACTGGAGGGTCGGTGATGTTGGTGCTTCTTCTTGTTTTTAATGAGAATCTTCCCCAGCATTTCCTGCGGTGAGGGGAGGGGCTGACCCTGGTCCAGCTAAAGCCACATGAAAGACACAATGGTGAACTCAGTGCTAGATTAGTTAACTTTTTAAGGTTTAGATTTAAATATGGTGACCAAATATAGAAAACCAGGGAGTGTGACTATCAAACTTTTGACAGGACAGATAAAGGGATAAAAGAAAAAACACACATCATTTTAATCATGAAGTGCTCTGAACAAGGTAATAGTAGATGTGTGGACTGGCAGGAGTCACAGGGACAAGCACAGTGTTCTATAACTGAACTTTTCAGTCTCAACACTGGACGATTGTGTTTAGTTTAAAAGTCGTCACACACTGCCCTCTGATACACATTCAAATTGATTCATCCTTGCAGTTCAAGCTGTACTTTCCATTACTTCTCCAAATAAAAAGTCAAGTCTGGTGCTATGACCCTTGGTTTGGGTCATGGGCCGTGCACATTTTTGAGTTTCATTTTAAGAATTGTGTATAGCCTATGCACTGGGAAAAAAACGGTTGAAAAATAAATAAATAAATAAATTAGTGGAATACTTTTTAGGCCACAGTTGTGAATACAGAGAGGTCAAAAACAGAGCATCACGAGTTGTGTTTGGGTACAAAATGATCAAGATCATGAGCTGATGTGCATGTCACAAGCTGTTTGATCAGATTTGACGGTTTGCAAGTTGATTAACACCGTGACTGCGGAGTAAAAGGATATTAGTGTGTTGAGGAACAGCAGTGAGACATCACTCAAAATCACAGACGACAGCCCTGCACTGTTTCCTTTACATCTTCACATTCAATCACAGTTACTCCCGGAGAAATCATATTTTCTTTTGGTCTAATTTCTACAGTGATCATAGGTATCTTAACTACAACAAATTGGCAAAGTTCATGTCAGATCTGACTGAAGATCAGTCTTACCGGATATTTCTCCAGTGGATCAATGAGCAGGGCGTCTCCAAAGATGGTCCTGCAGTACTCTGCCATTTTGGCCTGCTGCTTGGCCCTGACAGAACAAGAGACACAGGTTAGTTTCTGGTTTACTTTAACCTACCGCAATGGGACGGGGCAGTTAAATTAAAACCCAGACTGCCTTCAATCATCACTTTTAACTGCACATGTTTTAGAGCAAATATTTCAATAAAAGCCTTGAATTTTGCATCTGGTCTGCTTTATAAACACATCAGACTAAACTGCAAACTGTAAAAAAAGACTTGATTAATGAGCCAAAATACATAGAGCCTGAGACAAACTAGATGACCTGAATCCACGTGCTGACAAACACACTCATACATGCCGACACGACTTACGAATCTACGTGGTTTTCAAAGGACAGGATGAGGGGGTATGGTGAGGTCTTGAAAGCACTCTCTGCTATCGCTTCAATCACCTCCTACATTCGGGGAAAGAATGAGAACATTAAAAGGAGCTCCACTGAATAAAATCTCCAAGCACATGGTAAAATAAACATTTCCTCAGATTGTTAGGCGTTTCATGAGTGCTCATAACCTTTTTTTTGTGACAGAGGGTAAAAATGTAATTATTTGAATAAAAACCCAAAATACTCAACAGATATTTGCTTCAGGTAAGGTTATGGCACTGCCAACACTGTAATAATAATAAAGAAACTGAATTTCAGTGGAAACTTTTTATAATATTTCTTCTGCTTTGTTCAAACTGTCTGTGGTCGCTGCCTCCATATTCAGCAGCTCTCAATCCACTGCACAAATACACCAAGGTTAAGAGGTCCACACACCAAGTTTCCTAAAACAATCTTTATATTTTTAACAGCTGGAGGAGGAGAAATAGCATCTCAGCTTGTCAGGGCTTTATAACATGTACATAAAAGTCAATAAACTATCAAGTAAATCTACAAAGTGGGACTCTTAATGAATTGGTGATTTATTGAATCACTTTTATATACTGTCAGAAAATACAGAGTGGAAAAACAGACATTTACAGTATGTGAGGGAAAAAATCCCGTGAACATTTCATACCCTTGTAAAAATGCTGTATAGTAAATGATATATAAGACCAATAAAAAACACAAACTCAACCTAACCAAGGTTTCACAATTAAACTAGGCACAATGGTAAACTCAGTCAAAATTGAAAATCTGGAAAAATAACAGAATGATGCAGGAAGTCTCAGTGCTAGCTTAGCTAACTTTTAAGGTTTAGATTTAAATATGGTGACCAGATATAGAAAACCAGGGAGTGTGACTATCAAACTTTTGACAGGACAGATAAAGGTATAAAAGAAAAAATGAACAGTAATAAATAGTACGAATTGTATCTAAAATGAATAACTTGTTTTTTATCACGAAGCGCTCTGAACAAGGTAATAGTAGAGGTGTGGACTGGCAGCCACAAAATATTATCCCAATTTAATGCTACAATGTTACAGGAGTCACAGGGACAAGCACAGTGTTCTATAACTGAACTTTTCAGTCTCAACACTGGACGATTGTGTTTAGTTTAAAAGTCGTCACACACTGCCCTCTGATACACATTCAAATTGATTCATCCTTGCAGTTCAAGGATAGACAAAAACGTCAAGGGAAGAACGCTGGGTAATTGAATGCACAACACAACAACAAGTGGATGCCAAAAAGCAGTGGCTACCACCTTAAAGGGGATCTCAGTGGTCATGGTGAAGCCGTGGGTGATGTAGGGCTCCTCATCTTGCGGCCGGCCCTTCCAGCAGTCCAGCTCTACACAGCGACAGCCAGTCAGCAGCACCTGCCTGTACATCTCCACTGACGACAGACCGGTCAGCTGACCCACTGCAGGCAGACAGACAAAGAGGAGGGAAAAACAGTCTCAGATCCAAAAAGATTAACTATAATGCTAAATATTAAAATGAAGCATTAAACCGGTATGTGTGTCTCGTTAGATCTGAGGTATTTGTGGCTCTGTGAGTGTGTTTTTTTTTTGTTTTGTTTTTTTTACCTGTGAGGTATGTGTTGTGTGAGGAGTTGATGAAGTAGTGAGACAGCGGTTGGTTCATATCGTCGATGATATCCAGCCTCTCTGGAGGTACGATACTGTTTTCCTCTCCTCCCAGATACCGAGTGAAAGCCTGCAAACTGATCTGGTCTGCAGGAGAGAGACAGAGTATGTGTTTGCCGTCAGTATAAATGGACGGACCAGCATCCATCGGCAGCAGAATAACTGATTTGATTTAAAGGGCAAGGACTGGAAGATGCTATATTAAATTTACGTCATCTGCTTTAGCAGTAAACTGACCCAAAAGAGCAAAAGGCTCGTGTTTTAGGACAGACATCAACAGATTTAGAGGGAGCTCCAGGTTAGTTCTGAACACTGTGGGCTGGATAGTGGATCATCTTACAGGTTTTGGCTTAACAGTGTCCTAGCAGAGCGGCTCACGGTAGCCAAGTTTTGTACAGTTTATCCACGGATGACCACAGCAAAACATGTGGAGGACATTTCATCAAATGTGAGAATGATTCCCACATTCTGGATGTTTTACAGAAGGGAAATGGATGTGGCCTCAGTCAGTGCATGGCCAGGGATTTTAGAAAAAGACAACCTGCGCTCTTTTTTGCTGCAATAAAAATCAAGGAAATCAATCATACCTATAAACCAGTAATTATCTGAGTACTGCTGCAGCTGATCAAATTTGCTTTGGGACAAAAAGATACAAAATACAATAAGATAAAGCTGCATGTACACTGAACTCTTCAACTCTCGTCTTGAATCTCTTTTTGTGCGGTTATTTAATGCAGCAGCTTAAAAAGGTCAGTGTGTCCTGGTCACTTCCTTGGATGATCTTTAAAGATCACATTAAAGGCAAAAGCTGATTTATATACGCTGCAATGGTTCACTGCATTATTTTATCAAGATAAATGAAGATCACATGTTTTAAGCTGCTCTTGATATAAGCATCTAAATGCCTGAAATGTAAGAGAAACATAAGAAATAATAATAAGTTACTAACCTCTCTCCAGCTGGCTGGTGTTGGTCTCATACTTCTCCATGATGTGTCGGACCTGTTCTCTTTTCAGCGGGGGGTACAGAACCTCGTTCAGTCTGGAGTCTCGCTGCCTGCGGTTGATGAAGTCCATCAACTGGTCCAAAGAGATGAATGGCTTCCTCTTGGAGCCACTGGAGCAAAGCGAAAAGTGTACTGAAAAGAGTGTGTGTATGATCACTGAGGTACAGGTTGGGCGCATTACTAGCAATCCTAAAAATATAACTAGAGCATAATTACAACAGGATTCAGGGTGGGGATTGAAATTTTATTCTGGGGAAAGGGAATAAGCATAATTGAAAATCACAGCATATGTTTGTGAAAGTGTTATTTATGTGCCACATACATTTCCTCAAAGATGCTTTGTATCTCAGGCCGGAGACAGAGGCTGTCGAGAAACTTCTGGAAGGCCTCCCACGTGAAATCATCTGGCTTGAGTCCCTCTGACTAAAAGAGAACAAGGAGGATTGTGTAGAAAGACTGGTGGTTTGAGAGACACTTTGATCCTGTTAATCCTGTAAGTCAGCCTCTCAGCAGCCATCTGCCTCCAGCGACACACTGACATCCAACTTACTCCCATTGTAAGTATTTAAAAAACACAAGACATTCTAAACTATGACGCATTGTACATTCTGCAGGCTGAAGACAAATATACTTTCTAAAGCACCTAATAACATTGATGACACTGTCAGTTGCAGCTCAGATCCTCCTCGGTCTTTTCCCACCTTGTGTGTTCTTCTACTTAACCAGCAGGAGGCACTAGAGCACAACAATCCAAAGAGAAATGCTGACAGGGCAGTTTGCATAAACTGGTCTCTTATTCAAAAAGAAATGTCTTGTGACTCCAAACTGATTTTTAGAAAAGATTGCACTGACTAATAACACACAAGAAACCTTGTTTTACCTACCAAACCACACGCCTGTGTTACCCAACACTGCCAATACAAGAAAATATTTTGACAATACACTGAAAAAACAGGACTGATATTTTCATTTGACTCTCAGGTTTGTAGGAATGAATTAAGCCATGGTTTTTAGTATTTTAACAACAGTTGCTCTCTCTAGGAAGCCGCATTTATTAGGAAAAATCCTGATTTTTTAAGTACAATGTTTAAACTATTATTAAAGCCCAAGCTGCAAAGAGTCACTGAGCGATTAATGCATTTACATTTAGGCTAGTGTAAGAGGCCACAATTTAATGTCAAGTAACACAACATAAAAGTTGATATTGTTACAATATTTCTTTCATACAGTCAATGTTCAGGTTGGTTTGGTCAAGTTTTCATTCCTGCTACTACCACTTGGTGTGGCAGAAGCTGGGCCCTTCAACCATTAGTTTTATCTAAATATTTCAAATGTTTATCCATTACTAATAGCTTTCTATTTCAACTGTTTATGCATTACCTTTAGCTAACTATTTCAACTGTTCATCCTTTACTGTTAGCTATATTTCAACTGTTCATCCATTACATTTAGCTTAGCTTAGCACAAAGACTGGAAACAGCTAGCCTTTCTCTGTAACAAAATCCACCTACCAGCATCTCTAAAGCTCACTATTAACACATTATATATTTGTTTAATCCTAAAACTTAAAAATTTGTGACTCTTGTTGACAGTTAATTAAAATGTAAATTGTCATATTTTAAGGCTACTCTCCGATAGGTCTACATCCTTTTTTTTTGCCTTCCTTACACCGCAAAGGCATGCAAAGAATGCTATGCAACACCCCAGGTAAGAGACTGGGTTGCAGCTGTCATCATGTATCAACCAGTACAATAGAAACACACATCTTGAGTAGCCCTGTGGTCAGTGATTGCTTTTCATGATTACCCTGTTATTGACGAGGCCACACTGCTCCAGAGCCGTCTCCACTCTCTTTTTATCTGAAAACATCTTGAGAATACTGAAAGACAGAGAGTTTGGAGAGATAACAGTCACTGTTCGAAACTATTTTTTATCATGACTGAGTCTAACCATTCACAGGTTTATTGTTCTCAACATAAAAATCAAACCCTGTCAGGAGAGTCTGGAAGGATTTGATTTAGATGAGTGACAGGGCTGAGCAAAAGGGGTTAAAGTAGAGGTGAACTAAGAAGAGACAAGAGAGAAAGTGGAAGAGAGACAGAGAAGAGGAAAGGAAAGAAGAAGTTTAAAAAAGTGGTTGATGTGTGCGTTTCTCACTTCTTCACAGGAATCTTCCCATCTTGATTAATCTGCAACTTTAACTTAGTGTACCTGAAACGAAAAGAGACAGAGAGAGGCTTTTAAAATAATGATCTAGAATCTACATTTGCCTCATGTCAAGATAAGACACACACACACACAACTTCTTACGCTTTGAGGAGGAAGGTGTTCCGTGATGCATTCTTGGAAAGTATGTTTGTGGCCAAAGTGAACAGCTCATCCGTCCAAATCTGGAAACACACAAGAATGAGATGATAAAACGGGGTTGTTTGACTGTTCGTCTGGTGTTAAAACTAAGTGAAACAGTTTCTATATACAATATAAACGATACAGACAAACACACAGAAGAAAAAATCCCACTTTACAACTCCTAAACACACACATGCAGATGCCTCAATGTCAACATCGTAAAGTGAGTAATCAGCATATGGCCTGAGGAAAGAAAGAGGGGGGGATAAGGAGGAAGGAAGGAAGGAAGGAAGGAGAGATCAAAGGAAGCAAGGAAGAAATATTATGGTAACCTTGGCTGCATCTTCCTGCATAGCCTGGAAGTTGAGGAAGGAGATGTTGACAAGGTCGTTGCCATAGACGACAGTTACCAGCTTCCCTTCAACGTTGTCACCCTTACCGAAGCCCAGCACCTCCCGCAGCTTCGGGTCCTGACACACACACACACACACACACACACACACACACACACACACACTTTAATTTACATTGAATGTGAACATGACACATGCAATATATTGACCACAACACTGGTTTGATTTGTGCATACGAACTCTGCATCCTTCCCGCTCCTTCTCTCCGTCTCCTGAGAACAGTAAATGTGATGCATGTATTGTAGCACATTAATTAACCAAACAGTTTCTCAGTTTCTCTCTATCAATTATGCATTCTCTCCATGACTCCCTCTCTTAACGCATCTGTCAAACTGTCTTTTCTACGTTACTTAAGATTATACAGCAGGCTTCACTATTAACCACCAAAGAAATAGTCCTCGTAAAACTGTTGACAGTGTGTTCTGTGCATTTTCCAGAGCGACAGGAACACTGCTTCTGTTTATAAATGCTGTTGAACTTTTGAAACCTGCATTAACAGATTGTTTGGCCAACGAGCTGTAAATACAACATCGATAAATTATCACCTTATAAAGTTGATATGGCGAACTAACAAACAGATGCTTATTTACACATCCAGCACATACGGAGAAACGTTAGCATTCATTTGGAGTCGTGTTTGTGTCCACCTGATGAATCCTTTTAGCTGTGGTCTGGTCTCTTCCAACTCCTGAGGGAAATATCTGGCTGCTAAATGCTACACTATGTTCACCAGCTAGTCGCTAGTGTTGTCTGTCTGCTGTCTGGTGCCGTGCAGGTGCTATACAGTTAGTTTATCAGAGATTTCATTTGCTAAAAACAGCTCCCTGGTGTGGCTGTAAACAACACTGATGAGAGTGGTGAGAGCGAACAGAACAGTAAAGTTGCGGAACGTACAATCAAAACAATGAGATAAAAGATGGTAAAAAGCAAAGAGTGACCCCTCACATTACATTTCATTTGAGCCATTGTTAATATAAAAATATTGATTATAGCAGCTTTAAAATGAAATGTACAATGCTGTTAGCATCACAGACAAAGTTGTATTGAGGTGGAGGCAGAAATCTCAAAGAACCAAACCAAAGCTATCTGCTAGATACCATTAGTGATAGGTGAGAAGATGTGTGAACCGGCCCCTTTAAGTATTTAAATAAGATTTTTTTTGTCACTGCTTTTCTGAACACCACATTTTGACATTACACAGCAGTCTTAAGGCACATTTCCTAACCACATAACAGTCATGATATTCACTTTTTACACAACACTCCTAAATTAAATGTCACACTGTAACTAGACAATATTTCTGAACATGGTGTTTTTGTTACATATTGGCTAAGTCTTCATTGCACTCCAACATAATTTTAGTGTTTATTACTTTAATTACAAATTGTAAGTAAAGGAATGATGTAAAATGCTGTTATATATTGACCAATGACTCAGCAAAGAGTCTTTTGTTATTTTTTTACCAATTTGATCCACAAGCCTGCGCTATGTCAACACATCCATATGTTTGAACTGTTTACCACTAATACATGGCTCTATATTAGTGTCTCTGTCTGCCTGATCTACGCCCTTACACAATGACTTCCTCACCAACAGTCACTGGTTTTATCACTTCCTGTCTCCATCTGTCAGCAGGCTCATTAGTGCTCTGTCACCTTTGCACCATCAGCTGAGAGAGGAAACACACACATACAGTAGACACACACATACATCTTTTGGTGACAGTCACACTTGAGCATTACATTTCTGGTCAGAGGACAAAGTTATCAACAGCAGGAGGTGACAGCCTCTCTCTCTCTCTCTCTCTCTCTCTCTCTCTCTCTCTCTCTCACTCTCTCACTCTCACAGAAATTACCAACCTTTGGTTGTTTGGCGTACTTTCCTGTTCTGGTGTCCCTGATGGTGCCCATGTCCAGAATCTCCACCTCCTAAAAGACAGAAGAGTAGAAGAGTGTGTCAGGACAGAAATTCAACATTAGTTGTAATGCTATAAGAGTGGTTCATCATATTTTTTTGCCACAGCTGTGTTGTTCTTGGGATGGCAATGTCGATCGGTTAGTCAGTCCACCACTTTGGTCCAGACTGAAATATCTCAGTAACTATTGGATGCATTGCCATGAAATCTGGTACAGACTTCCATGTCTCCTTTAGGACTAACTGTAATCACTTTGGTGAACCCTTAACTTTCCATATCCTGCCATCATAAGCTGAAAACTTGACCAAATACCTACAAAACAAACGACATTCCCATCAGCCTCAGCTTTACTTTGTGTTAGCAAACCTTAGCATGCTAACATGCTAAACTAAGATGGTGACCATGGTAAATATTGTACCTGCTTAGCATATTGGCATTGTCATTGTGAGCATATTAGCATGCTGATGTTAGCATTTAGCTCAAAGCACCAATATGTCTAGCCTCGCGGAGCTCTCAGTCTTGTTCTGAATCTATTTGTATGAAATACTGATTGAGCTGGGAGCTGTTTCCTTCAGTTCAATCTTCACTTCATTAAACGTTTACACATGCACTTCAACTGATAATTGGGGCAAGTATGCTTATGCACCATGGTGGCGTGGCACTCCAGTTTTATATACATTATTTTCTGCTGTTTGCAATTTATGTAAGAAACAGCAAGCAGAAATGCTGACGGAACAAAAGTGTGTTTTTGGATGGATGTGAAATGAAGAAAAACCTGAATAGAGGCCTGTGTAGAAATTTATTCCTCAGGCTAAAAGCTTATGCTCTGTCTATGCTTTCTCCTCCTTCCATTAAATCCACTTTTATCTATCTTTTATCAGACTCCCCTGCTTCTCTAGACATAAATCACAACCACTGAGATATGAACTCAACTGTGCTGTGTGTGTTTGCGTGAGACAGTGGAAAACAGAGAGAAACAGTTGATATTTAGAGAGAACATTTGGAGAACTCCACACACACACACACACACACACATCTTTGGAATAGATTTGCATGCCTGATGGTCTGACACAAATACACATATGTATTCATGCACACACACACACACACAAGCAAAACACACACACAGAGAAGATAGAAAGATAGAAAGAGTTGTACTACATAACAAGTATAATATGCATGCATATCAAGCAAGGATAGTGTGGTCTGTGGACGAAGCAAGAGACAAAAATGGGAGGGATGGACAAGAGGAGGAAAGTGTGGTCATAAACCCAGCCATAAACACAGAGGAGGACGCACTGTAAATATTTGTTTAGCCCTGCACTCATTCCCCAAGCTTTCTTACTTCATCTATGTCACTTATGTCCCATGTTCTTTTTCTCCTCATCTTTCTCTCCATCTCTGTGCGGTTTTGCTGTGGCATTTAGTGCATTTTTAGGACGCATTTTACATTTCTTCCTCCATCCTAAGATTTCATTAATGAAAAAAAAACACCAAATATTTATGTCTCTCTTCCTGTTATTGTTTGTCTGAATCTGTGACTGTTTGTCAGTTTGTCAAACGTCTCCTTGCCCTTGTTTTATTCATGTTGTACCCAGATTTCCTTTCCAAAAATAACAACAAAGACAAACTCATAAAGTCACTATCCTTGGCTTAAGTATTGGAACTCATGTCTTCTCCATTCCTTCTTTCGCTACTTGACTCTAGCTGTGATGTTATGGCTGGCTGTCCACTCCCCTGGGACTGTCCGCGAGTAATAAAAGGTCAGAAGTGTTGGACCAATTGGATTAAACTCTGTCTCAAACTTTGTCCTCTGATTGGCCTGTGGAGAATAACTTACTTCCTGGGGGATTGAACCACTTCTAGGTCTGTAGGACACACACACATAGACATACGTGCGCACACACACACACACACACACACACCTCCTCTCCCACAGGCCATGGTTTCATTCTGCCATTGCCATGGTAACTCCTTGGAGACCGCAGTAATGAGACTACAGCTTTGTCAAATGCCTGTGTGTGTGTGTGTGTGTCTGTCTTTGACAGTTAAACATTGGCATCACTGGCTAGTAATGTAAAACACACACACACACTCAGACACACACAGTTGCAGCAGTATAAAGACGGGCATATCCTCGACAAGCAGGTCCCAACTTGTGAAACATCCTGACCTGTTGAGCAAGACAGGGTGTAGGTGTGTAGGTGTGTGGATGTGCGTTTGGAAGAGGCTTGTAAGTCAGCACACATTATGTGACACAAAAGCGTGAGCAATTCTTCAAGAGCCAATCTTCACTCAGGACGAGTACAAATGTGTCAGCGCGAGATCCGAAAAGTGTGTGAATGTGAAGTGAAACGTGTGTGTTTTTGCACATGGTTGTGTATCTGACCGCAGAACGTGGTGCGCGTGTACGTGTGAAGGTCGGTCATCGCCGAGAGCACATTCCTAACATATTCCGGCCTTCTGCTCAGTTAGCGTGTGTGTATCTGTGTGTGTTTCAGTGTGTAATATTTAGCTAGTCATGGCAGCTGTAGCGCTCCATTTCTCTCTCAGTGCTAAGCCCAAACACAGCTCACTCCATTTATCACTTCAGACTCGGCTGCAGGCTCATTATTGTTCCAAATGAGTCTGGGTGAGAGTTTTCCAGGAGTCATGTTGTGATAAAGTGCTATAATTTACCGTTTCTGGTGGACTGAAGAACTTTCCCTCAGCCTGCCTCTGTACTTTTGCCTCAGTTAGTGATTTCCTACATTTCCCAGAATGCACTCCCATACATCTTCTAGAGAATGTTGTGAACTTGTTGCACTCAGCTGTTGATTACGTGGAAGGGTAGTTTCTAGTTGAGAAAACAAAGAATGTGCGGGGTGTGAGTTGCTCACCCTCCCTTTTTGATTCTAAGGAAGCGTTACCAACACCATTACTGTTGATGTTTTATAATAATAATAATAATAATAATAATAATAATAATAATTAAAAAAAACTTTATTTATAGAGCACTTATCAAAACAAAGTACAAAGTGCTTCACAACAAGAAACAAGAAATAAAATAGCACTGAGCTCATTAATTAATATAATTAGTTTTTCTAATTCATACAAAAACCAAAGTGTAAAAAAGACAAGTTGAGGTTTCTACTCCAAGAAGTCATTGCACCAGGAGAAGAAATAGTCCAGCACATTACCCCCCCCCCCCCCGTAACAGCAGCAAATTGTTTTTGGTATCACTCTTCTCATCTAACTCAAGAAAGCAAACAAATGTATTTCCTAAAATGTCAAACTATTACTTTAAATAAAATAATAATTTCTTACACAGTGTCCTTAGGGTAATCTTTTGTGCTGTGCTGCAGTTGCGTGCATGGGTGGTTTTGATGCAATAATAGTTATTAGGTTAGTCTATATTTAGGCACTCAACACAAGAACAGTAAATGTTGCTTTGATTAGGCCCTCGGTCACTTACTTTCCTTCCTTCCTTCATTTCTTTGACTTTTCACTTCCCCTCCTCCCACCTGCCCTGTCACTCTCCCCCATTCACTTTCTTAAGATTAGAAAAATATAAAATCGCAACTAAACAATCAAGGGAGCGCCACTCCTTTCCTGTGACGCGCCTGTGTGTGTGTTTGAAAGATCACCAGAGCTAAATATGTCCCGAATGACCAATCACGGCTCCTATCAAATGGCACATGGTGACGGCATATAGGAAACTGATCCTCCTAAACACACACACACACACACACACACACCCCGCCAGGACAGCATACGTCGCCACCCTCCACAGCTTGGCTGCGACCCAATCGGCCAGTCAGTGCGGAGGAGAGGAGAGAACATGTAGCCTTGACAGAAGAAGACTTTAAAGGACACAGAAACATCGAAGAAGTAGAACAAAGAGACCTTCAAACTGTTTTATGGCGGTGATGGGAGAGTTGGCAAGGTGTTTAGAGAAAGAGAAGGAGGGGGACACTTAATACCCCTGTGAGCTCTATAACTCCATCTCTGTCACCTCATAATATTTCCTCTGTGTACATCAATGAGCTCTCACTCTCCCTTTTCTACTCCTCCACTACCGCTCCCTCCTTTATCTGTCTCTCTCTCTCTCTCTCTCTCTCTCTCTCGCTCTTTGTCTTTCATCCTCACTTAGTTGTTTCATATTTCTGTGGTCTGGAGAGAAAATGAGGAGAGAAAATGAAGAGAGAGTAAACATTTTAGCCACTTAGCTGACAGACTGGGGCGGAGTGATTTGCAATCAGTGAAATATTAGAATCTACACAGAGAAGAAGAAGTGCTTTAAGGATGGAAAGAGATAAAGAAACAATAAAAAGATGAAAGAAAAATGAAGTCTGTCCAAATGTATGAGGAAGGAAAAACGATCATTTATGAGAGGAAAAGCAAAAACAAGTTGAACATCAATAGTACACACATACACAACATAGTCATACCAAATGTCTCAAAGCGCAAATAAATACAGGCAGAACTGAGCCAAACACGCACACAAAAACTCACACAAAACAAAAGCAGTTGCAGTAATCATAAATCTCTTGCAAAACACAAACACATATAGATCAGTGGGGGGTGAACTTACAACACAAACCTGCATGTGCATGTAATAGCTGGTAAAGTCCAACGGAGCAAGAAATGTGAGTAGGCAGGTTGTAAACTACTTCATTTGGAGGTGAAACAGAAAATGAGTGCACATGAATGTGGGTTATTATCCAACATTGCACAGGAAAATTATGGCAAGTAGTAGGTCAAAGCTGAACCAGAATGTCTGTCCATGAACAATTTTGAACAGACAGTTTAGGTAACTATTTTTATTCATTTGCCTGTTTTCTCCTCCAAATATGTTAAGCTAACCTGGGAGACTGTTTAAAACCTGTGTGATCAACTGACTGCTTGTGTTTCTTCCCCTGACTTTTTTTTTTTTTTTTTTTTTGATGTCGCATCATTCCACCTTCCCAACTAATTTGGTGAGTACAGCGTTAACGCTAGAAATGATGGCTAAAACTATGAAAATAAGAATCAAGTTGTAATAAACCATAATTATCCTTTAAAGCTGAATTTCTAAGCTGCTCATACACACATGGTGGCAGTTTCATTCGCTAAGCACTGCAGAGAGATTAGCAAGGCACTACACAGTGTACAGACACTCCTGCAGAAACACACATTTTGGAGGAAGCATCTGCTTAGACAATGGATTCGATACCGTGCAGTGTCTCACTTCTTCATACAGTGAAGAAGAACCGAAGGTCTATGCTATATCTGTATGTATATATATGTGAGAGAGAGGGAGAGTGAAAATAAAGACTGCTCTGCCATGTGCACTGACAGATAATGTCAACAGAAAATTGCACATGTGATCGAGTGAAGTAAAAAAAACAAAAAAGAGGAGAAAGCGGGAGGAAGCTGTCACATTATCGACTGACACACTCAACTTCCCCTGCCAACCGCTCAGTCTGTGTGTGTGTGTGTGTGTGTGTGTGTGTGTGTGTGTGTGAAAGAATGACCCTGTGCGCGCGCGTGTGTGTTATGTAAACCCCTTGTTCCAAGTTAATTCCTTGTGGATGTTTGACTTGAGCCAGGGAGATAATCTCTATTAGATCTCTACTTATACATGCCAACAATCATTCCACTACCAATTCAGCAGCCTCATTTATATGCACACAAGGTTGGGAGCACCACAACAAAAGCTTCAAGAGGCTGCCACTACATTTAAAACAAAGTCACTTTTGAGATTTTGGAGAAACTTCCCAGCCTGGCACGTACACACGCACACAAACACATACACCCAGTATACCAGTGCAGTTAGTTATGGTTCTAGTGCAGCAACTGAGGGCAGTGAAGCCATTCTTAAAAGGCAGTTATCAAGGGAAAATGCTAAATGCTTTTTGCTGGTTTGAGCTTCCAAAATTTGAAGACTTGCTGCTTTTCTCTGTTTCATATCACTGGAAATTGAATGCGTTTGGGTTAGTTGAACAAAACGAGCAATTTGAAGACATCAGCAGACATTTTATCCATTAAAAGGAATAGTTTGGCCTTTTGGAAATACGTTTATTCTTGCTGAGAGTTAGATGAGAAGATCAAATTTGCTTACCAGAAATATTGCAAACAAGGGGAAACAGCTAGCTTGGCTCTGTCCAACAATATCAAAATCAGCCTGGGACGTCATTGTGCCAAGTAATAGTCCCGCACATAACCCCATGTAAAACCACAAATTGACTTTTTACACTTTGATGTTTGTACAGATTAAACAAGCGAGATATAATGTGTTAATTGGTGAACTTTAAGATATTTTTTAAACTTTTGACCAGAGCAAGACTAGCTGTTTCCCCTTGCTTCCCGTCTTTATGCTAAGCTAAGCTAGCTGTCTCCTGGCTGTAGATTTGTATTCAATGGACAGACATGAGAATGGTAACTCTCGGCACTCTCCTTAAACATCAGTTAATCAAAAAAATAAATGTACACATTGATCAATATTGAAAATTAAATATCCCTTGTTGAAGCCCTATTTAAAACCCAAACCATTCACACTAAAGACACCCACTTCTTCTCATATTAGACCGACATGGTTCAAACCACTTTCACACCTCCAGTAAGTATGGGGTGACACTGGAGCAGCTCCCTCGGGTGTTTATTAAAATTACATCACAGGTAAAACCTGACACAATAGAGTAAGTGTTTGTTTGTGGTTTCTGTGTATGCCCCACCCCTTCATCTGGTCATGGTATGTGAAATCAATTCCACACCATTACAGGCTAAATTGGAGTTCTGTGTGCAATTTAATTACATCCCTGGGGGGGATGTCTAAAAGCCCAGGTGCTATTGACATGACTTGTACACCTTAGTGGAGGAGGGAGGGAAGGAAAGACAGAAAGAAGGACATAAGGAGAGAGAGAGAGGAATTTAGAGAAAAGGGGAAATGTGGAGGAGGAGTGGGAGGAGGGGGAGGAGGGGGCAACGAAATTCCCCAGAACCCCCATCTCCTCGTCTGAGTAACTTCCTGCCCACTTTCCCACGCCTAGGAGAGAATGAGGGCGATTAGAAGTGTTGTTGCAAGAAATTAAGGAGCAATAACTATGGTAGGAAGGGACCACTTGAGAAAATGCACTGATGAGATGAAGAGGAAGAAGAATAAGGGAGCGGAGGGAGGTATGGGAAGAAGGGAGATGGAGAAAGACAAGGACAGAAAATGGAGATAGCGAGGTGTAAGACAAAGAGCAAGAAAAGATGGAGAGCAGAGGGGGAGGAAATGTCATCCTTCCGTTTATATTTGAACAACTTTTGCCTCATCTCTCTGATGGCTACCAGCTGCCCTGAGACAGACAGACATGGGGAAGTAAGAGGGGGGAGAGAAAGACAAATTGAAGGTGGATTAGCAGTGTAGAAACAGGGCAAGATGCAAGAGCAGGAAAGGATAAAACAGAGCGACAGGGAGGATTAGCAGTAGTGCCAGGTGCAACTCAACTCATCCCACTGTGGCAGGTGAGGCTCCACCAGGATCACCTCGACAGCACTAAATCAAACTGGCCTGTTTGTTTATTGGAAACTACAATTTAGCTGACAAATTATCTGCGCTGGCAACAGCAGTGTGGAAAATAACTGCAGAAATGACCTTCAACGGGGAAACAAAGTGCCATGAATAATATCTGGCCTGGTTAGCCCTGTTTGGCTGTGCAGGGGAGACCAGGCTTTACACCGTGTCGTTCTTTAAAACCACATGAATCGTCAAATCCCACCACATTCTTACATCCGCAGGGCTCGACATTAACGCCTGCCCGGGGCAAGTAAACTCTGTTCGGGCAAGTGGAATGCCTCATGCAGTTGTCCGATCAAGCAAGTGAAAAATAAATGATGTCTTTATCCATTTTTCCTTGTTGAAAACAGTTATTGTTGTTGTTAGCTGTCCACTAGCCGTCCATGATGATCTTAAACGCACTGCGCAATGAAATAACGAGCGACCATCTTGTTGGACCAGTTGTTGTTTTTGGGGCGATTTTTGTCATTTTATTTAGCTAATTTGATGGTTTGCCTCCAAAGAACGAGTGAGAGACGCTGCTCAGGGACAGACTTGTTCAGCGAACTAATCCAGTAGCACAAAAAGGCCAGCAACAGCAGACAGAGGCAGCAGGGAAACCACGTGTAGAGCCAGAATATTTTCACATCTAACTGGGTGACTTAAAGGTTTATTTAGACCAAACCAGGGTTGGTGATGGTTTGAACAATGGAAAGACTAACAAAACGGTTTCGGTGAATTTTATTTTGTTTGTGTCGAGTTTGAATGAAGTGTGTTTTACAATGATCAGCGAGTGAGGTAAAATTACTGTTTCTGTCAATGGAGTCTGGTGGCTTTGAGGAGAGCATATAAAGGCTGTTTCTTTTTACATCTAACTCAGTAAAATAAGGGTTTATTTTGACCAAACCACAGTTTGTGATTGTTGGAACAGTAGAAAGACTAACCAAAATGGTTTTGGTGAGTTTTATGTTGTTTCTGTTGAGTTTGAATGATCTGTCTTTTGATGAGTTAACAAGGCAATTAAGCTAGTCATTATCCAGATATTTACTTTTTAATGAAGGAAGTGTAAGATGGAAATTTGATTGACAAGAATAGTGCAATCACACCCACATAGC
Organism: Siniperca chuatsi; assembly: GCF_020085105.1. Taxonomy (NCBI): domain Eukaryota; kingdom Metazoa; phylum Chordata; class Actinopteri; order Centrarchiformes; family Sinipercidae; genus Siniperca; species Siniperca chuatsi. The sequence goes on from NC_058063.1 coordinate 8,625,795, forward strand.
ACTATAATCTGCAATGCAGGGCCAGTTAAAACGGATAGAAAATGAACCACGTATTGAAACTGAAATGGTAATTGATTTGGTTTATCCTCTCTGAGGTAGCTAGAGAAGTTTTTCTTCAAGCAAAAGGTATAGGACTATACTTTTTAGATTTTATGTTTATAACCTTTAGAATAACATTTTTCAACCTCTCAGTGCTCAAGGGTACTTCAGCAGGTGTGGCCACCTGGGGCTCAAAAGAGGCTACCACTTTGTTAGAATACTATCCTGTCACAACATATAACAGCAAAATCCACAAATATTAAATAAATACCACTGTGAATTCATGTGAAAAGATTGATGGCTCTAGTTTAAGATCTACCTCAACCTCTTGTGAGAACTCTTTAACCCCTCTCCTCCATCTCATATTTTACCACCAACAATCTGTTCATCTGCTAAATACCTAAAACATCAAATTTAGGTTGCAAATGTAAGGGGGAGGTGGAGGAGAGTTTGGCCAGAGGACAGAAAAAGGACACACACAGCAGGATTAGCAGGAGGGTGCAAGCATATGTTGTAACAGATGTGTGGATTTGGGATGTGCATGTTGATCTTGTGTAACCCTCAGCGACTGGCATGGCCTCAGCCAGACTCAACCCACCAACCAGCACTGAGGATTTATTGGGGAATTGGTTTCCAAAGTGGCTTCCATGGGCCCTTACAGGTCATTGAAGGGGTGACAAATAAAGGGAATAAGAATTTAAAGATGAACACAATAAGAAACTGTGTTAAAGTTTACAAAAATAGAATTTTTCCTGGACATACAGGCATTAAAAAGCTGTTTATGAAGGGAATTCTGCTGCAACCCCTTTGTTAAATGGGTTGCTGTCACCTAAAGCACGTCTCTTCTGAACTCCTGCTGCACATGAACAGTTTCAAAGTTTGGAAACCGGTGAAATATGCACTGTTTAATTAGAGCGACCACTTGGAACAAACCTGCCTTTGGACTGCATAAATTAGCAGTGTGGGAGTATATCTCTCCAAGGTGCTACATCAAACAGTATCAACCATGTTATACTAACATTTGCCGAGGCCTGTATGTTATGTTACTGAGTCCGGCTGTCATTACTTTTAAATATTTTTATAAAATTCAACCTCTGTGTACCCTGCTCAATTTATGCCTGCAGAACACCCAAGGAATAACAACTAATATAAATCACAAGAGTGTAGCTGCACCTCAGTTTGATAAAGTGAACTCTTTCAAGTAAAAATGTGTTACTGATCATGTTAATAACAACTTTATCTCAAGGTGCAAATAGTGGACAGATTTCAAGAGTCGGGAATGGAAACAGAAAAACAGAAAGAAGGAAGGAGAGTGAATGAGTGAAAGGGAGAGAAAAACAGTACAGACTGGTGCATGGTGGGGTGTGTCTCCCTCATTTCACTGCCAAGCCACTGTGTGTACGTGTGTGTACATGTGTGTGTGTGTGTGTGTGTGTCTGTCAGCGACAGTTGGTTGTTATCGCCACTGACTCAAGCGTTATGGGAAATTCTGGGCGCGCGCACACACACACACACACACACACACACACACACACACACACACACACACACACACACACACACACACACACACACGTCAGAGATCTTGTAACCTCAGAACATTACACAAAGATGAAGAGAGGGAGATAACTGAGAGAAAAGGGGAGGAAAGATGAAGGAAGGGAGGAGAGGAAGTGAGAGAGATATCAAAGATTATTATACAAGGATGGAGGAAGGAAACATCAGGCACAGCTGACCGGTCACGGAGGAAGAAAAGGAAGGCGAATACAGTTCCAAAGAAAAGGTGTCAGCAAAGAGACAGAAACAAATGAAATGTTGGAAAAAGAGAGAAAAGTATAGAGTTATATAAAGGTAAAATGTTAAACAAAGTGAGGGCTAAGAAGAAGGTGACACGAAACAGTGTCACAGTGGATTTAAGTGAACAGAGAGAAAAGAGACGGAGGATGGGATGAGGAGGAATATCTGGAGAAAAGGTGAAAGGACACGCGTTCAGATGGATATACAAAAGGAGGAAGAAAGGGAATGAGACAGACCAGATTTAAAGATGAAACAAGTCTGAAAGAAGAGGCGAGAAGAGGGAGGCAGGTGATCCAAATACAGTCAGGGAGGAATAAAAAGAGACTGATGATGGATGATGTATGGATAAAGAGAGAAAAGGCTGGAACATGCTTCTCCAGGCTGCACGTAAGGGGAACATGTACGGGAGTTGTTCAGAGATGTCAGCATGGATGTTTCCTTCATACTGTATGGCTATAAAGTGTAATGTGTATGTGCTTTTTCTTTTATTTCCCATTATGAATCTGCCTCTCGACTGGAGTCGGATCAACCAATCAGCTTGCTTGATGCTGAGTGACCGAGTACTTGGTTTTACATTCCCAACAAATTGCTTTAATTGCTGCTTTAATTTGGCACAAAACTCTTTGATTACTGTATGACAAACTTTCGTCACCAGGTTCTAGCTGACATTTTTGTCAAAATTGAGTTAGTCACATATTCTTATTCTGTGACAACTTATTAACATTATGTGAGGTGCTTTTTTAAGTTGTATGCATTTTTTGACTTTTTATTTAAAAAAACAAAAAGTTTCTATCTCCAGTCCAAGTCAAACTCTAACTTGGTTATAGTTATAAGTTCAAACTCTAACTTGGTTATACTTGTGAGCTAATCAGCACTTCGAATGCACACAAGACGACCAATCAAGTTCTGCTTCTTTGTCATGTCGCCGCACTGCTCAGTGACAGCGGGAATAGGAGCAGAGAGGACAAAGAAGTCTGTGAAGATGAGAAACGCAACGCTATGTTTATAAGAAACCTCAAGATCGAGGATTTTATTGATGGTCTCGTGAAGGACAGAAGTACAAATGCCAGGCAAGTTCAGTCTTTAAAAAAATAAAAAAAATCATTTTGGATCTTGCAGAGGAGTTTATTTTCATTGTTAACTACCACACTAGCTTCCTAATGTCAGTCTGGCAGCTAATGCTAACAGGCAAGCGCTAAAGGATAGATTCGGGTTTTTGCCCGTGACTGGAATAAATGTTGTAGACTTCAAAAAACCTGAACCTTTAGTGCTTGCGTCTTAATGTTAGCATTAGATGCCAGACTAACATTAGGAAGCTAGCATTAGCTGGCTAGTGTGGTAGCTAACAATGAAAATAAACTCCTCAGCAAGATCTAAAACGATTAACCCAAAGGAAACTTCAACTAAGCTTTTTTGAATGAGATGATTTGCCCTAAAAGAAGAAATCAATGTCATAAGAATGCTATAGAAAGCATTCAATTTAACTTTGTCATACACTCTCAGACACTCTGTTACAACACTAAGTTGATGGTTTGAAACAAATTATGAGTAAACGGTTTGTCTCCTTGAAAATCATTGCTTCTTTTCATGTTTTGCAAGCTAGAACATTCAAAAATCACTAAAGTACAGTAGTTGTAATCACAGATTTTCCACTGACACTAAATAAGGTTATCCAGTAGGAAATGCACAATGCAGATCTTACAGGACAAAATTTTATTTTGTATAATGTCATTAGGATTTCTGAAATGATATTGAATTGCATTTATGGAAATTACTTGAGTCTAATACTCTACATTACCTCATTCAAAACAATGTAGTTTCCTCTATAACTGTAGTTAGATATCGGGGTTGAAAAGAGGGCATGTGTTTCAAGAGTCCTGAAACTCAAATCCACAGGGGCTGAGCTTTTATGCCTATGTGCCCGTCCTAAATAAAATCCAATGTCAGTGCTGTATGTTTCTCACCTTGATAAAGAAAATGGTACTTTCTATCCTCTCATCTCAAGTTGAGCATTGTTAAAAAAGTTCTTGTGACACTTCTGGGTTACAGACTTTTGGACGTCCTATGCTGAAATTCTAAAAATGACTTCAGTGGATGCGATCCAGTTCCACTCACTGACCACGGGTACCCTGAATTTCACAAAGCACATCTTACATACATCTTGATCACCTCCGAATGGAAAGAATCATTCGTCTTTAATTGAAACTGTATCGTTTGACATCTAAAGTAATAAAAGCAGAGCAGCAAAAATAAAAACTGCACTGGAGATCAAATATTTTGGGTACCTCTATTCAGAGAAATGGGTTCCATCCAGAATACCCTTGTCATCTGTGTAAAAGCGTATTAACTGTTCTCATTAATAATAGCTGGATATCTGTGTTGCCGTGTCCTCTTTCTTTTCAGCTCTGGTTTGAAATCTCCTGGGGAGCCACAACGCTGAATTAAAGCTTCACTCTGGGATCACTGAGGTCACTACCCATTCACTTTGAAATAGGACTTCTGAAAAAGCCACAGTCCAGATCTATTCATTCAGGTGTGCTTATTTTCACCTTAGAACAGTGCAGAGAACCTTCATTAGACCAAAAGGAGGTTTGTCCAGATTGCCTGAGCCAGATTTAAACCTCTAGAACTTGAAGTTGAAGAATCAGACGTCACAGCACTGGCCACACAGTTTGACTAACAAGTGATCTCCGGGAAGTACTGTTCAAAAACAAATAAAGCCTTTGAAGCGGCAATATACAACTTTTTGGACATTCAAATAACAAAAATGAACTACCATTTTTAGTCACTGCCAGTCTCTAACTCTGTTTCTACATGTGTAAATACCCACATTTCCCTGGGTTTGGCCTTGGTGGACTGGATTTTTTGAGGCATATTTCATTTTTTTGGAGCCATGGCCAATAGTGTGCTGCATTCCCGCTACGGAAGTAAGAATAGTGGCCACAACCCAACTCAGTCACGCCAACAACAACAAAGATGAAAAGCAGAGTAATGAAAGAAATGCCAAACATTGTGGCACATGAGGTGACACTGGCCCCGCAGCCGGGAGTTGCCTAGACTTAGGAATTGTTGTAGTTTTAAGATAAAATCTGACACGACAGTATGAAAATAGATCATTTGCATGGCTGGATCCAAGTAAGCAAATGTATCACAGCCAGTGATCAGAGATATTTCACCTAGATATCTGTAATCAAAGGCACAGGGGTTTAGAAAAGGCTGATCTGCCTTCTAGTCTGTCTCACTTTCCATCTCCTGTCCTCTTTATTTTACCCACACCACACACTATGTGACATCTAAACAAACTCTTGCTGCACGTGTCTTTATAATACAAAAAAAAATCCATCATTGCACAAAAAAAGTGTGTGCTGCACATCTGCAGTATGTATGTTAGGTCAACAGGAAAGGAAACAGGAAGTCGGTCTGTATATTGTGATTAAAATTTTATCTTTCACCTTTGTTTTCTCTTCCAAAGACATTTGGCTAAAACCTGTCTGCCTGTTTGTGTTTCTTGCTCAGATGTGACTTCCTTTTAGCAATGATGCCATATTCCCAAATGTCAGAAATTAACTTGATGAGTGCAATGTAGGGCTGTCACTTTTTATATAAAAACAAAACAAATATTCAATCTGTAATGATCCATTTGATTTCAAAATTCAGCACAAGTGGCATAAAAAGCACTGTCCATCTGACCCATTGCATGCCCTGTTGCCCTATCAGTAAAATAAGCTAATGTTCTTTTGGCTGACACAAAACAGAGAAAACCGTGGTCAGCCATGCTGAACAGATAATCATGGCACAAGACCTTAGGACAAGTAACGGTAGATGGGGAAATAATGGATAAAGTTACGCTGTTTGCTGCCTTTGTAAAATGCAGCTGCTTTACAGCTACGTTAGCTTGTCACTCGGTGAGCCAGTAGAGGTACCATGAATTTACAGAACAATGTTAATTCTACAGTGGAGTTCAGGATAGGGCTACATGGCTTGTGTTTGAACTAAATTGAAAAAAATTACATGTAGGTTTGAATTCGATTTTTTTTTTTTTTAAATAGTGATACTGCCGATATGAAAATGGCCAACGCTACAAGTAGGCAATCTTTAAAACAAGAGTGAGTCTGATTAACCTACAACAGAGCCAGGCAGGATTTGAATATCACCCTGAAGTACGCGTGATGACTGAAGTGATATTTAATACATGACTATGTTCTCTTTTTCTTTCCTTACCTGACAACTTACAGCTTCTCTACAAGTGATGTGACATCGAAACAATCTCCTGTTTCAAGTTGCGTGTGTCTTTATAAAACTGTTTGCAGTCATTATAAAGGGCGGCTTTATTGCCGCGATGGCAAGATTTAATGACTTACAATCTGAATCTTTGCTAAACAGTGTCACAGTTGCACCTCAGGCAACAAATGACCTATTATCTCTATACCGCGTACACACGCACATGTGCAGGCACATGCACAAGCAAGACATCAGGATCAAAATTTAAAGCATCTGTCTGTTATGCGAGTGCTTGAACACGTGCTGACACACGTGCATACTGACAGGATGACGTTTGTTCTGGCCCAGATATGTACGCACACGCACACACACACACACACACACACACACACACACACACCAAAACATGCAGACACAACGCAGTGATAATATTGGCTATCAACAGGTCATTCCATACATGCCTTTTGGATAAATAGACAAGCCAGAAATTAAAAAAAGTCAGTGTGTGTGAGAGAGAGGGAAGGAGAAAAACACAGAGAGAGAGAGAGAGAGAGAGAGAGAGAGAGAGAGAGAGAGAGAGAGAGAGAGAGAGAGAGAGATTGGGATGGGGGCGATGGGGGAGGTGGGGTGAGTTAATTAAGCTGCTCTGAAATGTCATTTGATCCACGAGGCCTCACAAAATGTTCTGACCAGGCCAACATGACACAGATGTATATACATATAGTAGATGGACAGATGAATGGAAGAATAACCGAAAGAGAAGAACAATAGATAAAAAAGGTAGAGGTAGAGAGCAGACAGAGGAAGAAAAAAGGAGTAGAGATGGAAGCCAAAAATACAGAGAGGTCACTGTGTATATGGGATTTGTTTATGAGAAATGTTTTACAAGTTTCTCAGCATTATTATTATAATTTGATATTAAAATGAATATTAAAATAAAACATCGTTAACACATCCGCACTACACAACCACAATCAAAATCTCTAAACCCTACATCCTGCTGACTCACTGCCTATTGCTTCTGTCTAATTATGTCAGCTAAATGCCTAAAATCCAATATTGCTAAACTAATGGCTTAAGCGCAGCCACCAAAGATATGGAGGGGAGGGTGGTTGTTGGGAAGTACAGATGGATGGAGTGAAAGAGATGGAGGACTTAAAGGATGAAGACCACAAAGACATCAGGGAACAGGGTAAAGAGGAGGCAGACAAAGACCGGGACAAATTGATGAAACCCATTTTGGCTGAACTAATGGACTGAAAAAAACCACAATAAGGGACAAAGAGACACAAAGAGAGAGGAGGGAGAAACAGTCATTTAGAAAGACAGCGAAAAAGCTGGAAGAAGGAGAGTAGCTATGAAGTAGAGTTAAGGTAAAGAAATAACAAGTGCCATATTCATATTGGCTGGTGCATTAAAAATCCATTGTGGTCTGCTTTAGAGTGGCCCATTTGTATTTGATCATGTCTGTTTTTGTGAGATGGACAGTCCCTTTGGCCTACTTTGAGACCAACCGGTGTGAGTGAGTGAGTGAGTGAGTGAGTTTGTGTGTGTGTGTGTGTGTGTGTGTGTGTGTGTGTGTGTGTGTGTGTGTGTGTGTGTGTGTGTGTGTGTGTGTGTGTGTGTGTGTGTGTGTGTGTGTGTGTGTGTCTCACCAGGTTGGACCCTCCAGTCCAGAAGAGGTAGAATCCATCTGGGTCAACTTTCAGGGTTACCAGGGTGGGGGGCCCGCTGTTGGGCTCCTAGACAATAACAGAAATAGAGACATTAGAGGGGCGAACACGCAACAATAATATCCACCTTTCCCTCAAACACACGACACAAACGGCTGGAAGTAGAGAGAAAGTGAGCTCCAATTTTATAACCAGTAGCCGGTATACTTAAAGCTCATCAAGGATAATTGCAGTTTATTAGAACTTGGGCCTTATTTTCATAGTTTGACTGTCGGTTCTATTGGCTATGATAACATTGTCCTATCCAAAGTACTTGCTGATGTCTGAGAACACGACAACATTGTTACAATGACATCTGACTGCGCAAAAAACACGAGTGTTCAGATGATCAGACAGATTTTATACAAGCAGTTTATCCATATCATCTAAACCACTTTAATTAGATGTATAACTGAAAGTGAGCACACCTGAAATGTCACTATAATCCCTCATTGCACGGAAAAACTAACTGCAAAGTACGGTAGGTAGGTCAAAATCGAACCAGGAAGTCGGTCTGTAAATTGTGAGAGATGTTTGCAAGAGAGTTCGGGTAAAAATGTTAACGTTCGCCTTCATTTTCTCTTTCAAATAAGTTTGGCTAAAACATGTCTGATCATCTGACTGCTCAAGTTTCTCGACCAGTCTGACTACTTTTTAGCAGTGTTGCTGCGTTCCTACATTTGAGGATTTAACTCTGCGAGTGCAATTTAGGGTTGTCACATTTCATTCAAAATTAGAATTCAATTCGTAGTGATCTGTTGGAATTAAAAATTCATTTGTTCCTAAAAAGCACTGTCCATCGGACCCCCTGCATGCCCTGCTGTCCTCCCAGTGAACCAGGCTATTGTCTCTTCACTAACGCTAAATGGTAGAAAACTAGCAAGCCATGCTGCTGAATGGATAAGCAAGACACCAAACCATATGAGAAGTAATCGAAGGAAGTATTTTGGATTCAACACCATAGGTAGAGAAATCGTGGATAAAGTAAGGCTGTTTGGCTGACTTTGAAAAATGCAGCTGCTTTACAGTTTCGTGAGCTTGTCACTCAGTGAAGCAGCGGAGGGGCTGCACATGACCAGAAGAACGTTAATTTTACAGTATAGTTTAGGATAATGCTGCGTGGGTTGTGTGTGAACTGGATCAAAAGAATTACGTGTTAGTTTGAATTCATTTGACCACCTGGGTCCTATCGGTAGTATGAAACCAATCATTTCGTTTAAGCTCTAAATCCCTCAGCCAGTGTTTCTGAAAACTACAGATTGGACTCCCAAATGAGTCAGGGGCTCGTTTCTGCTTGGTCACCTTGTATAACATTACATTTAAAATTAAATGTAGACTTCTGGTTATGTGCAGCAGGTTCGTTGAGGGGCCCTAAAAAGGCACAGGTCCTTTGATCCATTTTGTTCCCAAGCTGCATTTAAGGAAACAACTTAAACTGAAGGAGAGTATTGCAGAAGCTACTCTCTTTACTTTTCTTTACAGACGTCTCACAGCAATAAGAACAGTGTGATATGAAATAAGCTGTTTATGGCAGTATTGGCTGTCCCTACTGTTTTATGGTGCCTTGCCATTATGAGATTGTACAAAGACAGACAGACAGACAGACAGACAGACAGGGATATTGTGTGCATGTGTCGTGCAACAGCTGTTTTGATGCTGGAAACCACACATTTGGCCAGCATGAAGATCTCATTCATGTGCAGCATAATGATGGCACAGGAGCCTGCATCAACATATCATTAGCATCATCATTATGGGGTCATACGCACAATACAATGACCGCACACGTACGCATTCACACACAGCTACTGGCTCTGTAATTACAGTGGTGAGCGGTCATACTCCGCTCCAACAGACACACATACCGGCCAGCCATCCTGGGAAACAACGATGATGATCCAGATTGTTTGTTATTACAGTGACAGATGACTCATGTACACATGTCATCATGAGCATCAGTATCAGCATCATCATCTACATCAGATGGGAAAAGAGAAAGATCTGCCTGGCAACCCACAGAAAACTTTCCCACCGACATACTATCAGAGGAAATACGGTAAGTTTTCAAAAGGCAACATGCAAACAACTAACCACTGACCACAAACAAACGGTATTTTTTTTAATGTGGGGTAGAACTAATAAAATGACTACCATATGATTGTAACAAAGCTGACAAATGGTCATAGTTTCATGTTTAACACATACTGTAAATGTCTAAACACGGACTGAGCAGCTGAATGCTTGAATAATCATTCAAGACTGAATGAATTCAAATTCTGTATAACAAACAGGACCCAGCATAAAATAATTGATGCAAATCAATTTCTAAATGACCTCAATCAAGTGGGATACTGAAGCAAAGACAAGCAAATTACACAATGTTACATTATTATTTTATAGGACTACATAAAGGACTATTTTACTCATGTATACTCACAATAATCATGCTTGCCTTAAGGTACAGAAAAGGTACAAAAAAGCAATTAATAACGGCATCCTTCACTTAATAAATACAATTTGGAGAGACAATACAAATCATTTTTATTTAGTTTTATAAGCTAATGATTCAAACTTAAAGTGATGTGTAAGTAAGACATGTTGTATACCATATTCAAAAATCTCAAGTGAAAAAGTAATCTTGTTGAAAATGATTGTCAAACTACAAAACTGAAACTATATATGATGTTCAATACATGTCATTGGAAATATTTATATTGTTCTTTACTTAAATGAGATGAAAATATCAATACCGCTCTCATATCTGTACACTAAATATGAAGCTAGAGCCAGGTGCCGGTTAGCTTAGCTTAGCATGGAGGGGGAAATGGATATATCTAGTTTGTTTAATCCTTACAAAAAACAACGCATAAAAAACAACAATTGTTTTGCACTTACCTGTTTTCAATCTTTATGCACACATTAAGCTAAACATGCTTCTCATCTACTGTATCTCTACACAAGAAAGCGAATTAGTGCATTTCCCTAAACGTTGAACTATTCCTTGAATGAAGTCTCCTTAGTTTCAACTTTTGTACCGCTACCAGGATATGTACATTTTGAGTACATTTTAAGCTGAACATACCTTGAGTTTAGGCTCCAAGGCCGGCTAACGGAGAAGGAGTTAGCAGGGGAGGGAGATGTTTGGATTGGGATGAGGACAGAAGAAACAGAGAGAGGAAAAAGAGAGAGGGGTTGAGAAAGAGAATGATTGGGAAGGAGATGGATAGGAGTGGGATTAGAAGAAAGGGTGCCGGTTGAAAAAGAAAAAAGAAACAAAAAAAAGGTCAGGAGTAGGAGAAGAGAGCATGAAGTCCAACCACATCATGAGGCCTTAATAAGCAACAGTAAATGCAGTCTTTTTAAAGTGGGCATCCCTAACTTAGAGTTAGGTGATTATGAGACTACTTTGAAACAAGACTCTTCACTCTGTGGCACCAACCAGCTGTGAAGTTACCGGGATTTGGTGCTATGCTTTCATATAAATCCCAGTAAAAGAATGACAGCTGAACTTTGAGTTTAACATCAAATGTGAAGCCGACTCTGCGCTATAAATCACTGAACTTGTGACCTGTGTTTACTCACTATAACCAGTGGAAAACTGTAGCTCCAATTTCACGCTGTGATTACCATCTTAAGGCTGTGACCTTCTGTCAGATGCTCTTTTCAGCTGGTGTCAACGCTGAACCGTTCTTTAACTTGCAGTGAAGCCTGAGCTCACATATGTGCGGCCATAATGGCTTATGTTTGTTAATCTTTTGTCCACTAGGTTTGATTTTCTGGAGACGAGCGCGAGTACAATACAAACTGCAAACAGTCAATTGAGAAGGTCCAGATGTGCCCACAGCCAAAGTGCTGAAAAGAAAACATAACCACCTTCCATCCTTGTTAGCAGAGACAACTTTCTAGCAAATGCATATACAGCAAATCATTTGCAAATCAAAATGCTTGGCCTTGAGCAATGGAGGCAAATGAGACTATTGTTAAAAACTCCAGGTACTCTTTGCTGCAGCTGGTTTAAAGTCAGACAGATTTAAGGTTTTTCCAAACTAGCCAGTTTCCATTCAACTTCACTGACTTAAATTTAAAAACGAGTGATGACAGCTTGTAAGTGGAACAGTGTGAGCATCCTCACATTATATTTTTACATGAACAAGGATGAATACATTATGAAAGGCATTGCTATTTTGCAGCAAACAATACCTTATTTGTTAATTAAGCAGAATTGAGTATGTGGTGCCCATACACACACCCTCATACAATGTAAACACGCTATATTTATTTTATTTATATTTAGGACTCACTCCAACAATCATGTTCTAGTGCATTTGTGATTGGTAAGAGACAAATGAGATTAGAGAGTTTAGAGGGATAGAAGTCATCACATCATATCTTGTTGTGTTAGTGTGATACTATTACTGTAACCGTTCAATAGCTGTAGCAATGCTGAAACCTCTCTTCACTCTTTAGTATCAACAGAGCAGTGTACATTCCTCGAAAATTCATCTCTGTCGTCTCTACCTTACACCTTATTTCTACAGCAGTTTTCATTTTACATAAGGTTATATTCCATATTAACTTTGCCACTGTGGTCAGATATATTTGCATGTTATGCCTGTTGAGTTTTGCATACCTGGCAGTTGCTTTCTAGTGCCGCCTTTCGCCATGACACACGCGCCTTTGTTACACTCCTCTCTGTCTGTCTCTCTCGTTTCTTTCACAATTCATCTGCTCTTTCAATCTCTCTACGTGTATTCACAAATGTACTCACAGCAAAAATGTCAAACGTTCTCTGCTTCCAGCTTCAAAAATGTGAGGATTTGCTGACAAAACACGACATTTGAACACATCACCAAAGTTTTAATGGGTGGTTTTTCACTATTTTCTAACACTTTATAGACCAAATGATTAATCCAAATAATACGAAGGTTAATGATAATGAAAATAGTCATTCATTTATGGTCTTTATCCAGTTTTTCGTCATTGTAAGCTCTGTAAAAGCATGTTTCATAACACAAAAAGGTCACTTCAGTTTCCAGCTGAAATTAAGGGTACATGCTAGAAACCTAACCAGGAAATCATTAGTGCAGGCCCTCCACACACACACACACACACACACACACACACACACACACACACAGCACCTTGCTTACTATAAACATGCACCCTATGGTGTGTTTTCTGCATGAGAGTGGGTGGTAGGTCTATAATAGGACCTCACCCCACTCCCTAATTAACTGCCAAATGTAGAAACCTTCTAAAGTCTCGCCCTTCCTTCCTCTTTTCATTCTTTCATGTCTATCTTTCTCTCCATGTCAGTCTTCCCTTCAATTCACTCTCTCTCCAACACTTTGATTCATTTTTTCCTCCTTAATTGATTGAAGCCCACATCTCTTTCTCCAGACCCCCTCCAGATGCCCTGACCCTCTGACAAACACCTTCATTACCTGACTGTAATGTCACACACACACACACACACGGGTTAGTGTGCATTCAGGTTAAAGTCCCCACCGGGATATAAGAACATAAAACGCACACACACACACACACACACACACACAGAGTGCAGGGACCACCCTCTGAGGCTGAGGCCTTAAATGGACAGAGACCAGCTAATGAGTCCCTCTTGACAAATCACAATCTATAAGGGCATACACATGTAGCAAGACAAACATACAGCTATTCTGCCTCTCTTCCTACATACTGTCCTCACCACAAAATGTGTGTGTGTGTGTGTGTGTGTGTGTGTGTGTGTGTGCGTTATACAATGCGAGTCAGTTGAAAGCCATTAGTGAGAAACGAAAGATAAAAGTGGCTGCTCCGAGTGCACCTTTGGTCTGTCATACTGTGTGTGTGTTCAGCGACAGCTTACGGGAGTGGTGTGAGAAAGAGGGTCAGTGTGCACTTAGTGTGAGTGTGTTTGAGTTGCTGCTTTGGCAATATGTTAAAAGTTGATGACAGTAGGTAACCTTTGGACTCAAGAGAGAGGAGAGGACAGGGAGAGGAGTGGGGCCGGAGAGGGAAAATTAGCTATAGAATATAGTACAGAAAGAAAGAAACTAGCAGGTCAGTAGAGTTGATATTTAGTATAGTGGGTAGATGGCATGTGGTAGATGTATCAACACAGCATTACATACTGTCGGTGTAAACATATTCAGTATTTGAGGGCACTCTGGGTCAGTGTTTCTTGTATTACTCTCAGTACTCTCTTTGTGCCCTAAACTTATCCTGTTCTCCACAGGGGTCATTTAACCTTCATCTGATCCAACATCTACTCAGGAAATGACCCGCTAACCCCACCAGAGGTAGTGCCTGGAGTGAAGATACATGGGCCCAATCCCAGTCTCCACTCTCACTGACTTTGAGGCGCATTCCCGGTAAATCCGCGAGGGCTCTCTCGCAGACCTTTTGAGCCCTTTATGCACACTTTCCTTAAGTCCTTTCCTTACCTCTGCAGACTTCGCCTGAAGGAATAACCCACAGCGCGTTGTGACGTTAAACACGGGGTTACCAGGGGGAAGCCCGGAGACGTTTAAAAAAAAAAAAAAAAAAGAAGGTAAACAAACATGGAAGGAGCAACTACAAGAAAGAAGATGTTTACATGTATGCATATGATGCTGTTTTGATAAAAACAAGTGTAAACTGATTATTTGAAAATGACCCCTCGTCCACTCTGTAAGGCAAGAGACTGGAATACGTTCAAATCAGGCAGTCGGCCTCTTAAGTGCCTTGGCCGTGAAGAAAGTAAAAAACGGAAAATAAAAAGTCCCAAACCCACTTGTACGTAACGTGTTCTGGTGTCATCAGGGTATGTGATATGTCACAAAGTGCTGTCCCATTATACCATTTCGGGCCCTTGCAGCCTCTCGCACTCAAGCACTTACCAGGTGACGTCATCTAAGTCCGTGAGGGTTCAGGATTTAGGCTTCAGGGTGGAGAGTGGGATTGGGCCATGGTTTTCACAGGACAGCGACGAAAAGCAGGTCAGCGCGTAGCAACAAACATGACAGACCTCTACCAACTCTACTGTGACACTGCAGTGTTGTTAAAGCCTTCAAATAGGGATTATTTATAACCAAATATTTTAAGGGGCTTTTTGGATACCTTGTGTAGGACTGGAAGACCCCTAACCCTACTGGTGTGAATACTACAAGACCAGGCAGAGATCTAAACTGAAGACGGGACAGAAAGAAAGAGGGCAGAGAGGAAATAAAAACAAAAAAAGACAGGAAGTAGACAGAGTAACAGAAGGAGGGGGAGAGACTGATATAAAGACGACATAAGAATGAAGTAAAATTATGAACGGAGTGAAAGAGGAGTAGAAGAGATGGAGCAGTCCAGATGTTTGTCCCACACTTCACATGTGGCTGTGGTTGACCTTCCACCTCTCTCTCTCTCTCTCTCTCTCTCTCTCTCTCTCTCTCTCTCTCTCTCTCTCCCCCCCATCCATCCCTTGTTTCTCACCACTCTGTCAGGATGTCAGCAGTGTTTCTCGGCACGGCGTCAGACCTTCACACAAGCCTGTGTTTCCTCCTCCTCTTACTCCTGCTCTCATCGCCCAAACATTTCCCCCTACACTGTCTGATAATGACAATTTGTGGCTTGTTGCTTCACCATGTCTATCTAACGCTAAACCAAGACATCCGCATTCTGAAAATACGGGCACACAGGAACAATTTGGCGTGAAAGTGGAGCCCATTGTGTTTTCCCATAAAGTCGCGATGACACAACACCTCTGCTTACAAAAAGAGATCTGTTTCTAAAGGATAGAAACGTTTTCATTTTGAAATATTGGCTGTCACATCTCTGGTATAAAATGCTTTCTCGCGGTTATGAAACCATCTTGCCTTGTGTTAGAACTTTTCAACACCTCATATATCCAATGTAGTGCGTGCTGACACATGAACAACACAGAGTCAGTTAGGATGTTCTGTAAACAGCTTTCTTATTTATCTTATTTAAGGAGAGCAAGGATCACTCAAGGCTGCAACTGTGGACATTTTTTATCAATGCTGTAGCATCATAAAAACATTCCATGGCATGATATAAAGTGTTCACTAAAGAACCGGCTTAAGCCAAGCAGGAACAAAAAGGATAAAAAGGAGCTGCTCGATGAGTCCCAACATGCAGAGGGGAAAAAAAGCACATCAGTAGAAAACTTGTAAGAGGGTTCAAATGATATGTTTTACTCTGAAAAGATGTTTTGAATCTATTTCTTAACAATTGTTCAAGGAAAACGCAGTTCTATAACAGTAATGCAGGTGGTAGAGATGGGGAGAAATTTTGAAACAATACCTGTATGAATAGAGATATCAAATACTTGTGGAAAACTTGTGTCTGAACTTCAGCCATTCTATCACAGCACCACCTGCCTGTAGTCCAAGTCTTAAAACAAAAAAAAAAAAAAAAAAAGCTAAAACTTTTTATCTGCTTTAGAATAAAACATAGGTCAGTGTGGAATGGATTTCCAGGAAGAATTAAACTGGTACTGAGGTTAACAATGGCACAATTAAACAAACAGTTTGACATTTTGTGAAATACTTTCATTCGCTTTCTTGCTTAGTTAGATGAGAAGATTGTTATCGCATTGTTAGCTTAATAGCATGAAGACTAGAAACACAATAGGGAAACAGCTAGCCATTTGTAATTTAGTAGTTGTAATTTTAACACTTTTTGAACTGAACAAACAAGATCCAACGAAATAATTAGTGAGCTTTTGTCTTCAAAATATCCATACATACTCAAGAAATCTGGGTCATTTTGCTTTAAAATTTGCTGTTTCACCTTTTTCAATTCTTGATGCTAAGCTAACTAGCTCCTGGCTGTTGTTTCACATTTACTGTACAGACATGAGAGTGGTATCAATCTTCTCATCTAACTCTGATCAAGAAAGCGAATAAGCAAATTTCCCAAAATGTCGAGCTGTATAGACTCAGATGCATTGGAAATCATCCAAGTCACATTCTGGAGTAGGTGAGAACTAGGTCTTTGGCTGTTTTCAACTAACTATATGAATCATAAACTTTCATGCACAGATCACTCATAGTATCTTTAAACTAGATGGGTTTGGTTTGACAGTTTGCCAGTTTGGTTTGACAACACACCAGTGATAAACACTGAGGACAACAGCAGCATTAAAATGTCTTTAGTGTTGACAAGATCACAGCTCCGAGCTCCTCTAAGTGAACTGCGGTGCAGTCTGTAGGGTCTGACTAAATAATCCCAACCAAATTGCAGGAAACGACCTCGAAATGCAACGTTTTATGGTCCATCATGTTTCGCTCAAGTTACAGAGATCTGAACTGGAGCCAAAACCTCTAATCTCAAAAAGGATGTCACGTTCCGAAAACTGTCCAATTAATGAGCAACTAGTGATTCCATGTGATTTTGTTTATAAGCCCTGGTTTGCTTGTAATTGTGCAATGTGAACATAAACAAATCAAATCCAAAAAATTGCATTTTTTTCCCATATGATTCTGAGCAAAGAAAACATGAGTGTTTGTACACTGAGATCAAGTCTGCATATTGCCTGTTTTGGTTGGGGCTATATTTGTGTTGAGGGCCTGTTCATGGGTTTTAAATACATTGGACCAAAAGTCAGTCAGCCCCTGGCATGCCGAGAACATATGAAAATGGCTGGCTGGAGATTGCTTACTCTATTACAGGCATCGCTTCTATCTGGGAATATTTTTGCCAATTTAGCGTTGGTATAGTGGGCTCTGTGGAGCACCATGCACTGCAGTAGGCCATGTCTGGCATATAAAGATGATGAGTGCACCAGACCGAGAATGTCGCTCCTCTGGCTGTCGGAGAGGTCAGCCCCCATGTGAGACTTGGGAGACTTTGAGAGGAGCAGAGGGGGCCCGATTCACTGAGTCAATTTTGCCATAGATAATGGATATCAGGCCTTATTTGAAGAAAAAAAACAGAAGAGGTGGCTAATGCATGGAACACTTAATGACCTATCTGAGGATGAGAAGACCACATCCTCATATAGGTCATTAAGTGGTTTAAGACCTTTGTTTGACCAACTACAGAAGGCGGGGTCAGAGCAAAACGGGGAGAATAGGGAATTATTTAAAATCAGAGCAAGAGTCAAAGCTCAGTGTAGACCATGTTGTTTCCTGATTTGGAGCCAGATCTTAATAGTGCTAGTGACAACTGGGCTGTTCAAAATTTTGTGGGCCACTATGGGAAGCTGAGAGCAAAGAGAGTGTAAAGAAAAAAAGTTAGATGATATCTCGGTATGAACCCAGGGTGAGCAGGGGCCAGAAAGTTTGCAGCTGCTATGCTTTTGCTACTATGATTTCAGGAGTGCATTCAGTGCCTGTTTTGAAAGAATATACTGTACACACAAAGGCACATAATGTACAGGGAAGTCAAGTGTATTTGAATACCAGGTGCAAATATAACCCATCTGAATGAAAGCTGGAAACACTCTGCGAAGGAGCCAAATGTTAATGTTAGGCGTAAAGATGACTATTTATTTGACTTTTGCGTTCTTTTAAGATTCATATCAAGGCACTCCACGGCACAGTGACAGAGAGCCAAGCTGCTCTGTAGACAAGCTGTCTGTCTCTGTTTGTTCCTAATTGGTTGTTTGGGAGGAATTTTAACTGAATTCCAGTTGGAATTCAGTTAAATTGAATTGTGGCCGGGCTGCAGAGGGCGGAGCAGCAGCAGACGGAGGGAGGGAGAATGAAGGAAAATGGTTTGGCTCTGGAGCCTTACAACAAGCTCGAACAGGAAGTCATTCGAAGTGAAACACACATCCAGAACAAAACAACCACACACACACACACAAGCACACGTGTGTACACAAGCCAAAACACAGAAGAAAGACATTCAATTTGGAGTGCATTCCTCCTCCTCCCCCCCCCGCATGAGTCAGTGTGTGTGTGTGTGTGTGTGTGTGTGTCTCTCATTTGACGGACCTACAGTAGACGACAGCAGCAGCTCAGTGACTGATGAGTGTAGGATTGAAAAGTAAAGAAGAAAGGAGAGGCTACAGGATGAAGGGATGTGAGGAAAAGAGAACAGAGAACAGAAGATGAAGAAATAAGCCATGTGGAGGGAGGACATAGTGATGGCGGGGGGTGAGAGAGAGATGGGGTCAAAAGTGGGGTTTCCATATAAACAAAGTGCACTGCCCTCAGGCACTTTCTGTGTGTGTGTGTGTGTGTGTGTGTGTGTGTGTGTGTGTGTGTGTGTGTCCTAATTCTTTTCACACTCTGCTAAGTCCTTAAAGGAATACACCAAGTTTCTGGGACAGTAGCCCACTGGTCAACTTCCCTGTTAGAACACAGACAGACGCTAAAATAAACCATGTGTCCCCAGTAGACCATTATTTCTGAGCTCCATGTGAAAACCTTGGAAACACTGCTTTGAGACGAGCACATCATATTTATCATATGTCCAGGTAATCAATACATCTTAAATATTAATCTTAATAAATTCTAAGCTGCTTACTGCGGGAACAAAAAATTGCTACTGGTAGTTCATTTATTTCTGTAGCACAATTTGGGTAAATTTCCCCTGTTTTCTGCAGAGCCAGATTGAGTCATGCTTAATTTGAAATGCATGACCTTCAGTGTCCCCAGAGTCTGCTCTGAACTTGTAAAAACTGCTTTTTCGCACTGTACTATGTACCCTGGCTTTGGAGTTATTTGAAGATAATATTTGGAAACACTGCCTTCATACCAGGCATTCAAATGCCATATTTAAAAAAAGGTTTCAAGAAGAATTTCACTGTGTTAAATAGTCAAGCTCTCACCTTTACAACTCTCATGTCTTATGCTATTATGCTATATGCTATTGCTATGTGAGAAAGTTGGGGGAAAAATATTTTATGTGAATCTGTGTCAACTACTCTACACTGACATTTCGGCCAGGTTTCCCTCGTAAAAGAGATAATGAATCTCAAGAAACTTTCTGGTAAAATAAAGAATAAAATTAACGTGTAGCTGCAACAAGTTCTTATTTTCCCATTTTTGAGATATTGGTATGTTTAAGTATCCAGGAGTGTCAAGGAGCAAACGATCAACTTTTAACTGTGTTAATATAAATTTGGCAAGAAATTTGCTGGATTACCTTATGGGAACAAACAGGAAAACATGCTGTTTCCTCAATGAGTTTCTGACAAGTTGGGGACAAGTAGAGGCATCTAGAAACAGGATTATTAGAGGATGTGAAGCCTGTCTCACTAAACAGGATTACTACTGTCTGTTGTCTGGATAACTGCACCGTGGGGCTGTGACTTACGATTATTTTTTACTGATTTATTTTAGTCCATAAAACTGTAGAAAATAGTGAAAAAAAACAACGCAAAAACGTTCCCAGAGCTCAAGGCGTCATCTTTAAGGCTCGTTTTTTCTGACTCCAACACTCAAAGATTGCAATTCAGTTTGCAATGACACGATGATGATCCTCCCATTTGTAAAGCTGGAACCAGAGAACGTTTGGCATTTTACCTTGATAAATAACTTAAATGATTAATGAATTATTCTGTGGATCAACAGTCAAATAACTGATTAATTGTTTCAGCGCTACCTCGATGTGCAGAGAAGCTGCCGGAGTTCATATGACACCATATTACCAACTTACTTACTAACTTAAAATAAATGACAAAGCACTACTTCTCTCAATAGACGAATTAGACGACTGATTGCTTTTACTTGCCTTAACACAGCATTTACATTACGGATTTGGCAGGAAATCTGTCCTTATGGGACAAAACAGAAGGATTATACAGTTTCCTCAGTGCGCTGCTTGTAAATTCAGGCCAAGCAGATGTTTTTGCAACACATACAATCAGAATTTATGGAAGATGTGGAGCCCATCTCGTGAAGCAGGATTACAAAATCAGCTGAATAAGTGCACTGAGTTGACCCTGGAACATCTCTTTTTACATGAGTTCAGTATTTCTCTTCCAGATTTAAAGGGGTTCTGGATTTTGCTCAACTTCACAATCTTTATAATGCTGAATAGTGAGACAGCCCCTAGACTTAATTTGAGGAACATAAGCGCTAAACAGGTTGTTGATCGAACCTGTACCATCTCAATCATGGTCTCATTTTATGATACTGTGGTTTAACAATGGAGCATCTTTGACATCTAGTCCCCAAACACTGCCATTTTTATTCTCTCTCTCTCTCTCTCTCCTCCCCCACATCCCTAGTGTTTCTCTCTCTCCATTTATTCTACATAATTCATTTGTTGATTTTAGTGGGAAATAGCAAATAAAAAGGGAAAGAGGGGGATGAAAGATAGACGAGGACAAAGCATGCACATGCTTTTGTGTGTTCACACACTTAATCACCAGCATAACCATTTCCTGGGAATTCCCTTTGAGAGAGAGAGAGTTAGTGTGTGCGAGAGAGGGAGGGACAGAAAGGAAATCAAAAGGACATGGTATCCACTGTTTGCGTGACAAGACCCCTCTTCGGAGGCCAGACACACACGCATCACATCATCATTTCATTACAATGCGTGTGAGGCTCTGTTGCTAATAAGTTGTTTTACTTTCAAACACTCATGTTATCCATTTTCTTTGCATGAATGTACAAGTGTCAACACCACACCTGACCTCATATCTGCAAAGTACACTTGTGATAACCGCCTTGCTGGAACTATGGACCTTTTCCTTGCAAGATTCCAGTGACAGACACACACACACACACACACACACACACACACACACACACACACTTGCATGCAATTCTATTGTAAATGCAAGACAGAGGTATCCAAATGGAAGACACAAGCCTACAGTTAGAGCCAGATCAGTCAGCAACTCAGTTAATCATTGATGGCCGCTCAGACACATGACCCCTACTTTCTCTATGGAGAAGATTCCAGAAAGCCACACAAAACACACACACACACACACAATTAGTATGGTCAGTGACAAGGGCAGGCACATGTCAGGGTTGCCAGACAAGCTACTACAGAAATAAGAGGAGGGAAAAATGAGCAGGAATTCAAACCTTTGTGTTGATATGATTGAAAGAGTCATAGAAACAAAAAACACAATTAAGTTGTAAGAAAATCCTAAACATGACATTTCAGAGTGTGGAAGCTCAAGATGCACTCAGAGCTCCCAAATCCCTCAAATACAGGCACTTCTACGGATTTCCACTCAGACAGGTAGGTTACTTTCTCCTCCAATCCGCTGAGGGGGGAGAATGGGAAAAGTAGAGAATGCGAAAGAAATAGGAGGTGAAAAGGAGGGTGGAAAAGTAGTCTGAACTGAACCGGAGCCCGAGGAAAACCGGCTTGACAAGAATTCAACACAACAAAGCACACGCATTAAAGCTCTGCTGCCTGCTGGGGAATTCTCTGCTAAAGTAACCTATCTGATGAACACACGCTCGCAGATATAGTGGGCTTCTGTGTTCACTGTAGAGGACTGAGAGACACACACCTGCACCCTCTATCCGTGTCTGTATCTTTCTAACACACATGTCAGTCTCTTGTGTCACTTCACAACAGTGGGCCTACTGTCAAAAGCGGGCTGTCATGTCTCGTGTTGTCTGTCTCTTGTCTTCAAGTCAAAGTCGATCACATCAGGAGCACTTCTTGATCAAGAAACAACAGTTTCAACTTTAAGGCTTTAACAGCGGCGAATGTATTAGTCAACACACTTCAAACATGTCATTCTCACCTCGTCCCATTTGATGAATTTGCCCCCCTTCTTCAGCGCTTCGTGGACGGACACGGGTTTGAGCTGCAGCGCGTGGACTCCCGGCTTGGCCCCGGCCATGGCGAGGGGCTCCCTGCCCGGGTGCCAACGCCTAAACCCCGGTTACGGTGAGCTGGACTCCTCGGAAGGAACAAACTATCTTCCTTCCTCCACTTTTTCTTTTCCGGGGAGAAAGTTAGGCTAATTGAACGGACGAGGGGAGGGAACGTTTTTCAGACTCTGACTCTTAAAAGTTAATGAACCTCAGTAGTTTGAAGAACATGAGGAGTAAAATCCAGAGAGAGAAAGACAGAACTTGTCTGTTTCAGCCCGCACCGCCGCTGTCTTGTCCGCGTCCACGCAACGCGGTGGCGCGCCTATAAGTCCTCTTGCTTTATTACAGGCTTTGATTCATATATGTGTTTATTTATGCCGTATCCTTTAATCGCGCACTTGAGCCCACAGAGAGATCCTTTCCTTCCTTCCTCCCATCTGATCGACCCCTCTCCTCTCGCCCTCTTACTCCTCTACCAACTTTCTCTTCTTCCTCTCTCTCTTGTCGCCTCCGACGCGTTTCTTCTTTTCTCCTCCTCCTCTCCTCCCTGCATGTTTTCTGTTGGGGGGAAAAAAAGAGACGATTCCGAGAGGAGAGAGTGAGACACAAGGACAGCGTCAGATAGCGCTGAGTGAATGAGAAATGACAGAGGAGGGGAGAAGTCAGAGTTTGCGTAAAAGGGGTGTGTTTTAAGGCAGTTCCTCTGCCTGCCATTTCTCCTAAAACTTACAGTATGCATACATTCATATGAACATGACAGTGTATATGCTTTCTTTTTCTGAAATAATATCGATTTTCCCCTTTAGCCTATTTGTGGTGATCATTGCTAAAACTTTACACACCTTTTATGTTTACTTCATCACAACTCCAAATCTCTCCAGATGGAACTTAAAGGTGTACTCCGGTGATTTTGTATTGTACTCCCATAAAGTTGGGGGACTTGTGAGAGGCCGATTTCAAAAAGAATCGTCAAAATCAAAGCAGCGGTTGCTGAGATATCCTGACTTTTGGTCCATAGTATGAAGTCAAGCTCCAAAAATGCTGGCGCCACAAATAACATTATGCAACAGTGTTCACGGACATTGTAGGCCTACGACTTCCCATTACGACTACATTGACCTAGATGTGTAAAATCTGTGGAGCGCCCACCCTGAGTACTGCAGCCTTGACTGAAGTGCATTTGGCGCTATCACAAGCCTGCATCAAGTGTAGCACAGTGCTGCATAAAAAAATGCATCCATGTTTTAAAGGAATAGTTTGACATTTTGGGATATACGCGTATTCGCTTTCTTGACGAGAACTGGATGATCAATACCACTCTCATGTCTGTACGATAAATATGAAGCTACAGCCAGCAGCTAGCTAGCTTCGCTTCGCTTAAAGACTGAAGCAGGGGGGCGGCAGCTAGCCTGGGCTAAACTACTGGCTAGTTTAGTAATAAAGCACTGCATCAGCTCCTCCTGTGCTTTGTATGTAAAATCTTAATCTGAGAAGTCATTTAAGATGTCACATAAATGTAGTGGAGTAAAAAGTGTAGCATTTCTCTCTGAAATGTAGTAAAGCAGAAGTATGAAGTAGCATCAATTGAAAATACTCAAGTAAAATACAAGTATCTCAAAAGTGCCCTTAAGTCTAGTACTTAGTTTCATTCCACTGCTGCTTATCCACCTTCTTGCTGAGACTCAGATGAGAAAATCAATACCACTCTCATAGTCCACTCTCTAGTACTTTTTTTACCTTCAGACAGAGCCAGGCTAGCTGTTTGCCTTGTTTCCAGTTTTTGCATTACGATAAGCGTTTCCTGGCTGTAGCTTCATGTTTAGCGTAGAACATGAGACCAGCATCGGTGTTCTCATCTATCTCTTGGAAAGAAAGCATACAAGTGTATTTCCCAAAGTTTTAAACTGTTCTTTTGAGGGGCCACAAGCCAACAAGGCTAGGCATAAATAAAAATTATGTAAGGTCCATCCTGTTTAATATCACAGGCACACATACGTGCCTGTAGAAATATTAGAGTAAATCTCCTATTTACTGTAGTTCACTGCAGGGAGCAAAAGTATAATCAAAGGGCTATTTTAATTCTTCAATTTACCTTTGCCTTTAATTGCTCTAAATTATTTTCCTTGGTGTTGACAGTGACAGATTACTTGTGCAGCCAGTAATGTTATTAAAAACATGGTAGCAGTTATCACAGTCATTGGAAATACACAGTAATCAACCTCAGGCAGTCAGATTGTGAGATTAAGGATATATTTTATAAATGATGATATTAACTCTGCATTATGTAAACGGGAAATCATTTATTTGGAGGTAAGGTAATTGAAGCCACTGAAAGTCATCAGGTAACTTTCCCCTGCCTCCTCCAGATCAGTGGCAGCATATAATGTTTTAAGAAGCGTGAGAGCTAAGGAGGCTGCACAGTTACAATCCAATCCTGTCCAAATCCCGCTGCCAAGCAACATTACAACTTGGACTCCTCATAAAAAACGCTACGGAGCAACAGATTTTTTGGCAACCGTTGCCATTCTCCAACTCCCTAACTACACCCAGTAGGAATGTCTGCTATGCTGCAGCCTGCTGACTGAGTGACTGACTGGCGGTATGTTTTTCCTTGACTAAAACCATAGCGAGGAAGAGGTAATCCAAAGAAAATGCACAAGAATCAATCAAACATAATCTATCATGCACACAAATTCCATATTTGTGTCTAGAAACTGCTGGAGTCAGTGTTACATGACCCTGAAGAGGTGCACACATCCAATGAGAGATAAACTGTTTAACAATTCAGAAGCTAGACAGATTGGCATTGAGGTGGCTGTGTGTTCCATAACTCACTCCAGGTAGACATGTTGATTAATCTGATCTTAATCCCCCCCCCCACACACACACACCTCTCAAATGACAACAAACACATACAAGATGGACACATGCATATGCATCTTTTCAACAGCGCAGCACACATGCATAAGCAGGGCTATTGTGTTTCTCTGGTGCATAATAAAATGCACACACACTCATACACACTATCTCTCCTCTCATACGCATACACGCACGTGAACTTCTTTTTAGCAAACAATGTTGTGTTGAACGCTGCTTTTGAAGTGCGGGCACCTGTGGTGTCAATAGAGCGCCTCCTCCCTCCATTCACCCCTCTCTCTGTTTCTTCCTGTTCTCTCTTATGAATACATTCTCTCTTTAGGTCTCTCTGTCATCTCTCTGTTACAGTTAAAAACACTCCCTCTCTCCTCCTCTGTGTTTTTCTGTGTGTCTCTCTCTCCTTCCAACAGGTGTCCAGCTCCCATTGGTCAGTGGGACATAGTGTACTTGGTGCTCATCTGAAAAAACAAAACACGTTGCACTCTGTAACAAGAGTAAATGTAAATGAGCAGGCTCTTTTTCAGAATCAACTTCATATTTTTACTTAAAGGAGCAGTGTGTAGGATTTAGTGGCATCTAGCGGTGAAATTGCAGATTGCAACCATTTCAATACCGCTCGCCTCACCCTCTCCTTCTAAGTGTGTAGGAAAGACTACGGTGGCTGCAAAACTCGCGAAAAACACGAAAGGCCCTGTTCGTTCTGGGCTACTGTAGATACATTGCGGTGCAACATGGCGACCTCCGTGAAAGGGGACCCACTCTTTCTGTAGATAAAAACAGCCTATTCTAAGGTAATATGACCGTATGACCTGCGATCTATCACAACTTTATCCACATTAAAAGTTAGTTACTATGTGTGGGTGGTTTTAGCTTTTGTTGGTCAGACTGAAATTTCTCAACAACTAGATGGATTACCATGAAATTTGGTACAGACATTCATGGTCCCCAGAGGATGAATCATAATGACTGATGATATCCTGATTATTCCTGTAGCGCCACCATGAGGTGGACATTTTTGGGTCGTTTGCCATGAAATTTGGTACACATATTCATGATCTCTGAGTTTTCTCTAGCACCACCAGCAGGTCAAAGTTTTCACTTAATCTGTGAAAAATCTCAACATCCACTTGATGGATTTGCACAAAATTTTTTATTGAAATTTATGGTTCCCAAAGGATGACGCCTAATGACTTTAATGACCCCCTAACCTTTCCTGTAGCATCACCAGCAGGTTTACATTTTTGGTTGTGGCATGTCCTGACAAGTATTGGATGGATTGCCATGAACTTTGGTACAGACATTCATGTTCCCCTCAGGATGAATTGTAATAACTTTAGTGATCCCTTAACATGTCATCTAATCAAAATTTAATTGTGTCCAATACTTTGGTTTTTGACCAAATACCTGCAAAACTAATGCCATCCCCATTAGCCTCAGCTGTACATTGTGTTTGGTGCTAATTAGCAAATGTTAGCATGCTAACATGCTAAACTAAGATGGTAAACATGGTAAACATTATACCTGCTAAACATCAGCATGTTAGCATTGTCATTGTGAGCAGGTTAGCATGCTGATGTTAGCATGTAGCTCAAAGTACCGCTGTACATCCTCACAGAGCCGCTTGCATAGCATTGCACATGTTACTACTGATTGCATTTTAATGTAAAGCACATTGGGTTGACCTACATGAAATGAAATGTGCTATATAAATAAACATTTCTCACACAGCTGTGGTGTCCTTACATGCTCCATTCACAGGACCACAAAAGAGGGATATAAAGCTGAGAGAGGAAAGGGAGCAAAATAGGACAAGCAAAAGGAAGTATCATTTAGTAAAAGAGGAGCATTTAAGGGGGTGGGGGGGTGGGGGTGAAAGGGATAGAGATAGTTTACATTCATGGGAAATATAACTGGAGTGACTGTGAGATCTAATCATGATCAGGCATTTACTTTTTTGTGTTTAACAAGGAAACCAAGGTTTTTAGTCTTACTATTCTCTGTTTCACATACAGTGAAATTCAAGTGCAGGCATCTAAGTAAGAAAGAAAAAAAGAGTGAAAGAAGGGGTATAGGGAAGGTGGAAGAGTTTGCAATAAGTGTAGGCTGTCAGAAAAAAAGAGGAGAGCTCATAGCAGCCTGTTAATAAAGAGGGTTATGAAAAGGGACAAAAGAGGTTAAAAATGGAATAAAGTGAGGGATGGAGACACATGGAAAAGATGGTGTGGAGAAAGAGGAGACCCCCAACCAACTCTCTCTGTCTCTCTCTCTAGTAACAGCCAGATCTTTCTCTCCAACATGAAGCCAAGGATTTACAAAGACGCATTGTCTAAAGACACACAGGCATATTCACTGTCTCTCCACACACTGCCCCCTCTCCACACACGCGCACACACACGCATGCACGCACACAAACCGCATGTACCGTAAATGCGCTAGCTTTAATAAGAGAGGCCTGACTCAGTCAACAGTAGCAATAAAAACTTGATCAGATTACTCTGTACAGCGTTGCTGAGATTTTGGCCTGAAGTTGCTGACAGTTCACTGGAGACTGGACCCATCTGTCTCCATAACACTGCAGGGTTATTGTCGATGTGTTTTGGAGAAAAGCTATCATGTGGGCGTGTGAGGAAAGTGTTGATTACAGTTTTCCCCAGAAGAGGCATTCATAGGCAGTGCAGATAGATATGACCAAGAATTATAATTTACTTTCATGATAGTTCCATTCATTACAGTCCAAATGAGTTTAGCTTTCAGCTGTCAATGCTTTCCCATGCTGCCACAAAAGGCTCCACATGGGAGACTTAACCCAAGATATTTACATTATCACTGTGGCTACATGGCTGCAATACAATCCTACACTGCCATCTAGTGGCCACATGGCAACACTACCCTCCCCTCTGAGCAGTGCTGGCTGGCATGTGCAACAGAATGTGGATGTACTAGTTTCCGCTCTGCTTCAGTTGTCCTGTGCTGTGAGAATACAGGGGGTGTCGATTACCTGTGTATGTGCACACCTGTCAGTCACAGCAATCTGTGTTAAGTGTGAGTGTATTTGCACAAGTGAATCAAGGTAAAATCATTGTGTATACAATAGCTCAGTACAGTATATGTAACATAGGCTAAAGCAGGACTCTGGTGCACAATTGAGAGAGAGTGATTTGGATTCCATCCTGAAATCAAGGCAATTAGTCAATACAAAGTTGAATTCAAATTCTTTTACAATACACTTCAATGGTGACTTCATATGTTTGCAAATTTCATTTGTCTCATGCATGATGTTATTTGTCAATTAATGGTTTAAAAATAAATTCACTTGGTTGGAGAATTCAGCCCAGCTCTAGGTGTGTTGGTCTCCAGGGGTTAGTGTTGGAAAAAAGAATGTGTCTATAAATGTGCAATGGCAAGAAACAGATTTATTATCACACAAAGTGAATACAAATGTACTGAGAGAAAACTGTCCCATTCAGGTTGTTTCTCCTAGTGCCCCTTCTCTCAGAGCTGACAACGCAGTGGAAACAGCTCAACAGTTCCCCCCTGTGGGCGGATGACTTCCTAAACTCCTGGCTCCTTGTAGGAAGCAAAGGAGAGATGTCTGTATTTCTTAGAGCAGTTCTCCAAATGAATGATGCTCCAGGAGTCCATGTAAATACATAAATAAATAGTTGGTGAATGCCTGGTTGAAAATGTCGAGCCAGGTATGAGCTGCATGTGGTGAAAATACTGTACGCTCACACTGTAAATGAGGAAGTCAGGACTGGGAATGGACGAATTTGTCTTTTCCTCTAATGTCCTTACTGTACATGTCTTTGTGGGGCTCAGCTTGCCTGGCAGTATGTACAGTTTCTTGTTTCAATTTCATGCTACTTTATACTTCTACTCCACTACATTTATTTGACAGCTTTAGTAACTAGTTACTCTGCAGATTAAGATTTCATGTACAAAACACCTGATGATCTTATAATATATGATGAATTGTTCTAAATTAAACAACCCAACAGTATATAAAATAGTTAAATTAGCTCCACCTCGACCAACTACAACAGTAAAATGTTTCTTACACATCAGTAATAATAATTCAATACTCACAGGGGCTAAATTATGAGTACTTTTTCAGTGGTGGAATGTAAGTAAGTACATTTACTCTGTACTTAAGTATACATTTGAGGTACTCCATTACAAATCAGATGGAAAGATTGTACTTTTTACTGCACTACATTTATTTGACAGCTATAGTTACTTTTTTATAATTAAGATTTTAAATAAAAAAACATTTGATAAGCTTATAAAATACAAAACATTGTTAAAGATTAAACCAGTGGGTTCCCAACCCTTCTGGCCTGTGAACCTTTACAGAAAAAACTGTGTCTAGTTGGAGCCCCTTGTCATGTTTCAGATGACTATTACTCTTTTAAATCCTATTTAAATTAGCTTAAATTAGCTAATTTAGCTGATAATACTTATGTAATTTTGCTTAAGTGAGATTTTGAATACAGGACTATTACTTGTAATGGAGTATTTTTACATTGTTGTATTGGTACTTTTACTTAAACTAAAGGATCTGAATACTTCTTCCATCACTGTTACCTGGCTGCCAATGAACAAAGATCACAAAATCTGAGCAAGAAGAGGACTTTGTATGTTCCACAACTCCCTTTTGAGAAAAACAGAAAAAGAGTGTCTGGAGAAGGGAAATCCATGCTTTTTGGTGCATTATAATAATGGTTTTGAAGGGTTTTGCTTTTGCACAGTTAACGAGAAGAAGAGTTAAATGGCGGAGCTCCTGAGAGGTTTCTGACTGAAGGAAACCATGGACTGGTCAGGACCACAGCACGTGATACAGTTGGTAGTACAGTAGTACATGGTTTTGCTGTAGCAGACCTGTGTCATGTATAGGTCTCACATGGTGCTTAAGCCCAGGGATATTCACTAAAGAATCCTATAAATTCAGTTGTATGGCTATTTGCGAGCTTGAGGTTCTTAGTGAGATTATTTGAGCTCATGACATTACATTTTCTCACACATCATACCGTGTATACTGGCCATGTACATTTTCACTCTCCCCAAGGCCACCACAGTTTTAATATTAGGCCTACATGCTAACATTATACTGACCGCCCTCTCCAGTGGTTTATGCCTGTCTGACATGAAGTCATAAGAACCAAATATCCCTGACAGGTCATGTAAGTCCACGTAGCTGGTGTACTGATGCAGATGCACACAGCTAGTTTGCATATGCATTTTATTCTTTTACCTGGTGACACACTAAGTTTGTGCCAAGTGTTTTTGCGTAACAGTGACTGCACAAATGTGTGTGTTGTGTGTGACAGAGTATTTCTATATGCAAGCACACCTGATTGTTTAAGTTACCGTGTGTGTGTGAGTGTGTGTTGGTGTGTCTGTGCTTACTCAACTGTAAGTTTCAGACATGCTCACTGAATAATTCAGGTTTTTATGTCTTGTTGCCATGGATGTCTGTGAAATGGCTGCTCGGGCCGGCTGACACACACACACACACACACACACACACAAAGACACACACACCGATATGAGCGTGTTGACAGATGTGAACACCCCCATACACACTCCAAAGGAAGGTGAGAGACAGACATTATGAATTCGCTCTCTGTCTCTTTACCTTCCCCTTCACTTCACACTCCTATTATTATTAAAACTCTTATTATTAACCAGCCTAGCCGGGTGTGGGGTTCCCTGCTGTTATAACACAATGGGCAGACTATGAAAGAATGTGACTGGTTTCCTGTTAATGGAACACCTCCAGTGGTCTTATCTCTGTTGTCGCCTAGAGATGAAACGTAAAAGTCCAAATTCCAAAACCAAACCCAAACTAGAAGATCCAGCTGCTTACCCCTACCTGTACAGTGTGTGTAATCTTAGAAGAAAAAATCCCAAACATGGAATACATACCAAAATCATTTTTGTAGGCTGTATTGTGAAATATACATATATGTGACTACGACTGAAACCTTTTCTACGATTGTGAAATATTGGCTTATCTTTTCACAATCTTGGTGTGAAATTTTGCCCCTATACAGTTTACACATTCCAGAGGAGACATTTTAACTGTTGTGAACTAGTCAAATGAGCATTCAAATACCAAGTGTTTGAAGCAGTTAGGCCCCTGGGCAAACTGTAAATACTGTGTAAGGACAAAGTGCTGCACAATGCGCTTTAAGTCTAGTAGCTCTTTCGAGTAGCTATAATGGTTTGCCTCTGGCAGGCTAATGCACAGTGACAAATAATAGGCCATTTGAAAAGTCAAATAGTTTGTCAAATGTTGGGCTATTGAATAGGTCACTTTGGATAATGACTTAAGTCTTTTAAAGTGGGGTGAGAACACACAATAACATGTCTGTCTTTGATGTTTATCTTTGAAGATGCTAGCAGTGGAGTATATTCTCCTCGTGCCAAGCGAGTTGAGCTGTGTTAAAATGAGAACAGTGGGCTCCAGGGGGTCACACGAGAAAGTTAAGGGAAAGAGGGGGTGGGGAAGTGAATGTGAGAAGGAACTGGTCTTCAAAGTTGGGAAAAGAAAATCAACATTTGTTGGGGGGTTTTTTTCAGTCGCGCTACGTCGGATGCGCTCGAGTCCAGTCAGAGAGCGCGCACGCACCTCTCGTGGGGACAGAGAGAGAGAGAGAGAGAGAGAGAGAGCGAGAGACGTGTGATTTCTCTTTGTACTGAATGAAGAGTTGAGGCCGGCTCCGTTACTGCTGCCGTCTCTTTTTTTATATAAGCAGAGTTTGCATGCTGTAAATAGCCCAATACGCCGGTTACACTTTACGTTTCACCGTACACGTCGGTCCCTTTTGTTTTGTGGAAGCGACCGGCCACTGCCAATGTCCCTTTGAGCGGTTTTGGACAACAAAAGCATCAGGTCCAACGGTGTTTCTTCGGGGGATTTCAAGTCACACATTTATCAGTCGGGATTTTTCATTGCGGAAAAGCGAACAGCCGCACGTCCACACACCGCTTCGCCTCCTCTCTGTCGCCCCTTTTCACACTTCCACACCTCCGGGGATTTTTTTTCTCCCAAACTCGAGCGACCATGGCTGCTGTAACAAGCCCGGAGACGAGCCCTCAACCCCGGGTATATTTCCAGACGCCGGCCGGCACTACGGAGGAACCGGAGACACCCGTTCGGAAGCAGGGACGCGTAACCGTCAAATACGACCGTAAGGAGCTGAGGAAGAGACTGAACCTGGAGGAGTGGATTATCGACCAGCTAACGGACCTCTACGACTGTGAGGTAAAGACCCTAACAATAACCGGCCTTGAAACCGATCGAACGTATTGACCAGGCGGCTCTGCTAAGTAATAGGGCTCTATGGTAGCTGTATCCTAATAAGTAAGTTCATCAGCTCTGGGGCTTGTCTGTCTGTCGAGTCCTAAAGCAAACTGTTGATAAAGAAACATTAATAGGCCATTTGTCGCTGCTTTTGGCCTAGCCTCGCTTGTTCTATAGCCTATAGTATCTGGGCCATATGCAAGTAGATGAGGTAATGAAGACGGGAAATTAGGAAAGGGTGTGAACATTACAAGAAACAAAGAAATCATGTCAGATATTTAAAACCCGATAAGCCTTGTCGTTAAACTTCAGCCCCCCGCTCACAGTTAGGCTAAATGTAGCTGATGCGCCTTTTATAGCCTAATCATGAAATAGGCAGCCTCTGCTCTCTGTTCTGATTGGCTGAATCTGGTTTCAAGCACACCTGTGAATTAATTAAATCTAATGTTAATGGCTGACTGGAAATGACCACTTATGTCATACTTTTGTCGTCAAATAGCCTACATTGTTTAGCTGCTGTTACAGAGCTGTTTTTGGGTGTTTGCAGCATCAGTTTTTAATAGTAGTAATTCAATATAGAAATTAAGAGGAAAAACAAAGGCTTTTTGTGTGGTAGTGTCTTTGGTTTATCTAGGCTGGGACCCTTGTTGCATGCCACATCCCTCATTTCTTGTCTCTTCTAACTGCACACTTTTAGGTAAAGTAAAACGTTGGTGGTGGTGAGGGAGATACTTTCATCAGGTAGGGGTGGTCGGGGCAAACAAGACAAATGAGGGGATACTGATGAGTCTGGGTGGGGGATTCAGTAATGCATCTTGTCAGGGGGCCCTTATAATTAACTTTGTGGCTGTAATAAGGACTGCGCATAACCATCAGTGTTAGCTAACTTTAGCAGAGTTCCTCTGCACTGTCACACATCAAACCCTTGGTCATGGTGACACATGGAGATCCGTGCAGTTATAATGTAACCTGGCGGCAGCTGTGGTGTAGCTACTGGCGTCAGTAGTTGGTAAGCTCTTGTCAACTCTACTGAGCTGGCATTGACCCACATTCTATTCCTAGCACGAGGAATACGTCGACGTAACAGGTTTGGAGAATTCCTAGTAGGCTAAAAGAGAGAAAAGGCAGGTTGCTGGAAGCAAAATTACACGTACTCACACCAGGTTAGGTTGGTCTATAAAGGATAAAAAGTTAGAATATTGTTACAGAGTAAAACAAAAAATATTTTCTCTTCTTGCTCTGACTTTCTGAGCCCTGTCCTGCAACTTCCCAATCCCTGTTCTCACAACTTTCTACTTATCTTCAGCCTCCACTGCAGCACGCACAGACATACAATGGGAGGGGCTGGCTGTTTCTATAATGGTGGAGTTGTTGTCTTATTGTAGACAGGTTGACCATTAACAACAGAGACTCTTCAGGAGGTCTGGCTGTCTCCACATTCACACCTGGAAGTCCAAAATCCAATCCACTGACAAACTGTCGCTAACTGTAATCAGATATCATTCCAAGCCACAGTTAAACATGAGTGTAAATACCTCTCTTATCTGGTGTAAAAAACAGAGAAAACCAGATTGTTCTCTTTTTGGCATTTGTGTATCCTCCTTTCACTGAGATTTTAATGGCAGTTACAGGGATATCCTGTGAGATGTGGATAATAATAATAAAGTATCAGGGATACTACAGAGACTCACATGCCAGCAGAGGTGATTAAATGGCCTAGAGAGGATTTTAAAATCAATGCGCTTTGATTGTCTGCCAATAATGGATTAATATGCCATGCATTAAAACCTTGCAGGGTCAAAAAAGTATGAGGAAACAGTTGAGGAGAAAATCTTTGCAGTTCTAGTATGACCTTTTTATAATTCACCAGAAGATGTGGTTTTTAAAATACAAATCCTTTCAGAATCTTTTTTGGGATAAGAATGATCTTATTTTCAAATCATTTTGTGCCCCAGGACCCCAGTGACTGATAGCAGACAGCTTACACTTACAAGGATAAATATCTCTCTTTCTCATCGTAGATTCATTCATTCATTCACTAATCCATTCATGAATGCTTTAATACACTGATAATGTCTGCTTTTCAACTGAGCAAACAGGGTCACAAACAGTCCAAAAAGCCTCACAAAGAGGTGTCACAGTGACAGTGAGACTTGGATTGTAATGATTTATTATTGCCAGATCACAGGTATTTCGGATTATACTCATGTAAATGGGATATTATTGATTTAGTTCACATTTCTGGACACACACATCTCTCCTTCATTGCTAATGTGGATGCCTATTTTTTGCTTTCATCCAGAGTGGTTCCCCCCTTTTCGTTGTCCTGATCCCGTCTCTGCCTAGGCTGTTAGACAACAAAGAGATTCATTTACAGTCGGTTCACTGATGGAGACACATTGGGCTCATTTAGACGGAGAAATGTGGAGCACGTGCTGCTAAACAGTGTAAGTGGAGAGGCAGCTTTAGCCGGTCAGGGAGCAGAGTGGGTATTGGGAGAACCCTGTTCGCTGACAAAAGACATGGAGCATGTGGCCTGGGATTTTACTCTTTTTTGTTTTTTCCTTTCATCTCCCTAAATCTCTCCTTTGCTTGATGTTTCTCTTCTTTTCTTGCTGTGTCTGTCTTCTTGTTCTGACTCATGTCATAAACCATATTCATTATTTCCTATGTCCTGTTATTTCTCTCCTTTCTTGGATGCATATTTCTACTATTAATAAAACCACATGGAGTTTCTTCAACAGGGAATTCATAATGAGCTATTTTCCCCATTCATATAATCCCTTTAAACATGTTACAAGCAGTCAGACAGTCATTTCTACCAGCCAGCTTGTCAGATATTCATCCAGCCACTTAGTCAGCCAGATTATCAGTCAGAGTTGCTATGGGTGAGCCTTGGTATGATTCCATGGCAACAAGGTTTGTGAAATGTTTATGTTGGTTAACCATGCAAGGTTGTGTCAATTTAGTAAAAGAAAGCTTAGTAAAATTGCATCATTTCCCAAAAGTCCCTGCATTCATTATTTTCTTTCAATGCAAGATTATATTTAGAGCCATTCATTTATTATAATAGCAGGGCTTTATTGAATACCTGCAGTTGATGTTAATGTGGCATTTGCTTTGTTAAAGAAACACTCCCTGGTTTTGTTCAGGTGCCCAATAGAGCAGTGATTCCCAACCAGGCTTACTTATACCCCAAGAGGTACTTCTGCAATTGTCAGGGGGTACGTGGAAAATGAGTAGTAATTATATATATATATGTGTGTGTATGTGTGTATATATATGTATATACTGTATGTGTTTATATGTGTGTATATATATATATATGTGTATGTATATATGTATGTATGTATATGTATGTATGTATGTATATACATATATTATTAATAATAATATATACATATATTAATATATATGTGTATATATATATGTGTATATATATACATGTGTGTGTATATGTATATACCTATATATCTATTTATATACTTGTGTATAAATATGTATATATATATAGATATATGTTTGTATATAACACCTGAACACCACGTGTTGCAAGAGTGCAGAAAAACTAGTTAGCAAGCAGAGAAGTCTAAAACGTTCGCTAAAAGTATTGTATAAATAGTGAAATAGCAAAGTATTGGATAAAGGGTTGAAATAGTTACTAGTACAAATACAAGCTTGACTAAAGTAAGTTAAACACAGATAGTTTAATTGCATGTGTCTAAGTGTCAGTGAAGGGGTTATTTGAGTTTATCAGACAGGGCTGTGGGGGGTACATCTGAAAATAAAAAAGTGCAATAAGGCCTCCAAATCCCACAATTCCTGCCCATCTCACAGTTTATATTTTAAACCCAACTGTAAATTGTTTTAGGTTAAAAACATAAACACTAAACTGGCAGGAAATGTTCGGATTTAACGGGGTTATTGGGCACATAACAAACTAACAAGGGAGTGTTTCTTCAAGGATAAATTGTGTACACTTTCTTTGTTGTTAATAAGCCTCCACTCTATTGCTGGCTTTGTATATAAGGTGCTAAGTGAGTTTGAACTTACTCAAGTGAAAAGGAAAGTGGGGGTAGCACTCATCAACGCCAAAACTCCAGTTCTAGTAAAAATGAACACATTTCATTCCAGCCTTGTTATCATTTCCATGGCAACTGTGCTGTTAAATGTTTATTCGTCAGTAAAGACTTGTTTTCTCTCAGTTCGCTGTGTTTTCTCCTCATAATACACTGGAGCTGACCAGTAGCTACATAGTTAACAGTGGAGCGAGTGGGCGGACCAATCCCCGAACTCCAGGGTCCTACGTGGCCACACAGATACACACAAACACACACACATAAACACAGATGGGGATACGAGTGAGAACAGAGGCAGGATTGGTGAGCAGGAATGCAATAAACGGGGGAAGAGAAGGAAAAAAAACTAGAGGGGATGGCAAGAGGAGAAGGAAAAAGTAGTACGAGTAGGCAGGGATGTCAGAGAGGGAGAAAGTGTTTTTGTAACATGTGTCCACTGCTGTTACTTGCTATACACACTTAATGGTGTATATAGCAAGTAATATAATGGTAGTGACTAAAGTCCCGTTTTTTAACTGCAGTAGCACTCGATCAGGCACTGAAAACAATCCAGTGACTTCTGACAGCTGAATAAATGAAGACAATTACGCATATTAGTGAACAGAACAATAGAGGAAGTTTGCAAATGGATTTTTCCTTAATTATGTTGCCTTCATTTTCACTCTGTCTCAAACAGCAGACAATTAAAGAAGTGATGGTTACAGCTAGGTCAATAAAAACACAACATGCGTCCTGTTGTTGTATGTCTGTGCAAGTAAGTCCCTCAGAGGGATGTATGTGAGGAGAAGCCTAACTGTTGGTCATGGATTAAGTTGGCTTCTCACTGCAAAAGGACACACATGTACAAAAACACACACACAGAGTATGCAACATTTGCTTAAACCTTACACATGAAGGTCTGAATACCAATCAGTATTACTCTGTTTCACTCAGTGTGCATAAGAGGGTGACTACAAAGAGTGGTTGTTACACAGCAGGAGTGAAAGACTCCAGTGTCTTTGTGAACACCCCCCACATCAGCACATGCACACATTCGCACACAGACATGGACACACACATATCGTGTTAATAGGTTACATGTGGTTCTACATTTTTAACACAGTTCTTTTTCCTGTTTGATTGGCGGCGAGTCAGCATGTACTGTAGCCTGACCCGCTGACTGGCCATGTGAGTGTTTTTAAGAGACTGAGTGAATAAATCAACCAAGTTAAAGAGGAGGAATGCTGCCAAGAATATTGTGAGTGAGGGAGACTAAGCGTTTGTTTTGGTTTGTGTGTTAGTAAGATCGGAAGGAAGTAAAGGACACCAAGCGAGAGAAGGCACGGTGGCAGAAAGAGAGAGAGAGAGAGAGAGAGACAGAGAATGAGGGATGTGAGTCATTCAGGGGAATGTTTATGCATGTTGTTACAGGAAGTGTGTGAGAAAAAAGGAGAGACAAACACATACAGTGCATAGGAAAATTAACAATATTAACATACCACTTTCCCCCAAAAGTAACGTACAACTACAACACACCTGTTGATTCACACAAACACACACAAAGTTAGGATAAGAGATAAAGGAACGTAATACACCACATTTGTGGGGGATAGGTCTGTTAGCCTGTTGGCCATTTTATCCTTTCAGCTGAACACCAGGATATCAAAATCATCCCATATGATTAATTTGTTTCAGTGCAGTGTTTATGCATACTTTTAGTACAATTGTTTGCTTAAATTTCAAGAATGCATCAGATCATGCTAGTCATCTATCATCATAATTTATTCTAATATGTAAGCATGCAGGGCTGGAAACAAAAATATATCTGCCAGGTATGCATTGTGAATATCTTTGGATATATATTACTTAAAGGTACCCTGTGGAGTTTTGGACCACTAGTAGCACTACGGAGTAATGTTTTGAAGAGCGGGTCCCTGTTTTGTTTATACAGTATGTTGTGTACACGCATGCATGTGCACGAGTATGTGGACGATTTGATAGACATTCCTGGAGATCTCACGCACTATTCCACAGATCGACAGTTGGTGAGAAACGTAGCAATGGACTAGGAAAAGGCGTGAAAGAAGGAGACTGCTAGCTAGCGAACTTGGATGCAAGCAATGTTGGCTCCAAACAATCAGCTTAGCAAATGTTTTATAAGAACTGAATGCATTTAACACATTCGTTAGGCCTCAAGGATACACACAGTGTGTTTTTGGAGAGAAATGGTGAATATAAATATAACTTTGTTCACAAGAAAAGTGTGTTCCTTTTTAAGAGGTAAGTTTACCAATGAGCCAAAGTTTAAAACGCCTCAAAAGCATGTAGTTGATGGACAACCCTGATAAATAGTGTGTGTATGCATTGATGTTTCTTGCATATTTTTCTGATTCTTTTGCTTCGTCTCAGTTTCATTGTAGTTTGTCACAGTCCTCGGCATGTGCTCTGTCATGTGTGGGCCAGCGTAGCCTGTACATACTGATTGTCTGACACCTTTCCACGTTTACTTCATGCAAAACCCTGCAGTATTATGTGTCAGTACTAGCTAAGCCTGATGAGCTTGTCATTCCATCCCCTTTCACACAGGTTAGGCTGCCAGCCAAGTGTAAAATGTTTAAACTAAACCATTATACCTAAATCATCAGAAGTCAAGCGGGTGTCATTGGGTGTTCGATGACAAAACTTGGCTGCTTCCAGCAAATCTAATAGCAGGCAGCGACTTGTTTAATTTCATGAGACAGTTTACAAAGTTGAAAGCCTGTTATCCATTCTGTCTTCCTGCTAAACAGGTGTGTATATTGTGTGCGCGCATTTGATAGGCATCCAGTAAATACTCAAGCTGTTAATATCTTGTGCTTCCATAAACATAATGACTGTGATGCATTAAAGTACCCTTTTGCCTCCCTGCTCATTATTTTGAATGGTCTACAGTGTATCATACAGATTGTTAGCCAAAGTGCTATTTACTGTCCTTTTTTTAATTAATGCATTTTAAGACTGCACATATGCATTTGATAGCTGTTTTATGAAATCTCTAGCACCCTTGAGGAGGCTTTTTGAAGTGAGCATGGGTATAATAGTGATGTGGTTTGGTACACAGGCCAGTGTTATTGCTGTATGTGACTCCAGGCAGTTGTTCCTGTAACAGTGCTTTTAAATGAGATGAATATGAGGTTTTGGTTATGTGTGTTTATCGGCCTCCATGTTGAAACCATATTAAAACAATGAAACAGACAAAGCCACTGTCCCAATATTTAACAGTTGTGACTAGAGTTGGCAGCAGCTGGCATATGACTTTGGTATGGAGTCATTATCACCATGAAGTCTCTTTGAAAGTAATGCCAACTGCCTGCAGGTTGAGTGAGGTAACACACAGATCACTCAGGAGTGTATTTTAGTCCTAGGAAGTGCATTAGAGCAGATACCAGTTGAGCTGTTGGTGAACTGCAGGAAAGCATATGTCAGTATATGGCTTTATTCAGTGTCTCTGTTTGTGTTGTGTGCATAATCTGTTTATTGTACTTTTTGTATGGCAATAACAGACTGAACAGGAGCTGTGCACAATGTCTTCCCTGTTAATGCTGTGTATTTAGAGACGCTGAAGCAAACTTGGGGTGTGATTTTAAATATTAAATAGTTGTAGCGTTCAGCAGGTAGGAATAGATGTGTGCGGTCAGATGGGTTTACACAAGCAGACTGTGTTCAGAGCTGTGGTGCCGTGTTAGCATTGACAGTGACTTCCTGACCTGATGTCAGCCTCAAACAGACAGACAGCCACTGATAAAGATAAAGTTTACCAGGTTAGAGCTCCGGTGCCATGTTGGCTTCATGTATCCTCCCATGATGTCACCACTGTGTGAAAGCTTAAGCTTTCATGGCATCACAACATACAAGAAGTCACATGGCAGGATTCTTGTGCTATTATGAAAGCTGCTCTGGTTAAAATGGCTTTGGGAAGAAATGGATGGATGAAAGATGTGTGTACAGATGGACAGACAGCTGGTAGGCAAATAGACAAATAGATGATGGTAGACAGCCTGATGAATGAGGCGGAGGAATAATGTTACCAGTCACTTCTGTCTATTCTAATTATGTAGTTTGATATTCATGTTGTTCATCCTGTTCAGTAGTGAGTCATAAACAGGCAGATAATTAATTAATTTAATTTTGTATACTATACGTGTGTTGCATATGTGATCTTTACTTTAAGACCCAAGTTTGAGCAGGAAGGAACAACTGACTGTATTTTGGCAAAGAGTCTGAGTGACAGAAATGATTACAAGTTACTGATTCATCAGGAAGGGAGTCAGTCTCTCTCTCATTCTTTCTCCTCCACACTCACACATACTCATAGTGTTGGAATTAAGAGAACTGAATGAACAAATCAACACAAGTGTTCAGTCATTCACCTCTGGTTTCTGTTCCATATTATAAAATCTGACATGGATCTGACAATACCAAGAATTAAGGGTAAGCTGTCAGCTTGAATTCACAACTGTTAGAATGGATTCCAATGGTTGACAAAGTATTAAAGGCAGAAAAAGGTAACCAGAATGTCCACAGAAACTTCCTTTCCAGCCACTGTTCAAGCCTACAGGGCATGTGCGTTTTATGTTCAAAAAGATTTTGGGTGGATTATCACTTTAATCTACTTACAGCTGGTTTCTGTAAATGCCATCAAAACTGTTTGATCCTGCTACTGGACAAACCTCAGAGGAGAGGAAATGAATTGTGAGACGGCTCATTCATTCTTTAGTTTTGTATTTAATCTTGAACATGTTACTGGTTGGATTGCAGACTGTACTTTGTCAAAGTCTGTGACACGTTTTAAGGATCAGATAATGTTCCCGCTCAGGACAATACTAATACGTGTAGTTACAAACATTAAACCTAAACCTAAAAAAATACTTTAAAGGAAATTGAAAGAATAGAAATGGATAGATAAACACAGGTGTAAATAAGGGCATCAATCAGAAAGAGTTGCTTATTAGGTTTACTGTTTCAGACCATGTATTGTCTGTCCGTCTGTCTGTTTTGTTTCTATGTGATGATCTGCTGTAATCTCCCACCGTGTGTTTTTTATCCTGTAACTGATTTGACTGAAGATGGAGTTGAACCAAAGCTTTAATTTATTAGATTACCCAATATGTTGCCAGTGTTCAAAAAGTCAGAGGTTGTGTTGATGATTGATCTGCTTGAAAGATTTGTTCTAATCCCTTTTGAAATCCATACGGATTACATCTCAATGATGGCAGAATGAATTAAAAGGCTCCACAAATAAACATGGACATTTCTGTGGAAAAGTGGGTGAAAATTAATGTGAAAAATATAAAGAATGGAACCTGAATGACCTCGTAGGATTGCCAAACTCCACTCCTGCCAAAAACTGCCAGAATAAAGGAATAAGTCATTCAATGAATGACATGGCAAATTAACAAATTAATGTTGGGCCCTTTGGTTGTGTTAGTAGTACTCGCCAAGAGTGACATAATGATAATCTGCTGTAATCCTTGTTTGTATGCATTCTTATTTTAATCTGCACGTAATCTCTTCTTTCAGTCCAATTGTAGTGGTAATGACTCTTCTGGCTCGTAGGGGAGGTGTGTGTGTGTGTGTGTGTGTGTGTGTGTGTGTCTGCTTGTGTGGTCTTCCTCACTCTCTTTTTCTGTATGTATCTGTTTCTGAGTTTCTTTTATTTCTGCTTGTTGGTGCTCATAATAATTAGTAATTGAAGGAAGAAAAGGAAAGATCAGTTTGTTAGAACGCCTCAGGCTACTATTTCCAGTGTTCCCAAGGTGCATGCGCGCACACACATTGATAGCAGTCTGTGTATGAATTTGTGGAGCATCTCAGATCTCAGACCACCTCAGATGTGTTCTCTGCTGCAGAAATGACGATTGGAGATGGAGAGTGGCGGTGGAGGGCAAAAGTGGGCACTCGAGATGCTGTCTGGTTTACATATTTTAGATGGACGCTTAGGGAGATTTTGTAATTAGAGTGGGCTGAAGCGAGATGGATATTCTTTGTGTGCGTGTGTGAGGGAGAGAGTGAGGGAGCGATAGAAGCTGGGTTTCCATCTAGGTATTTATATGCAAATCATTAAAATGTGCATGGAAATTGAAATCGAGGGTTAAAAGTTAGTGACCAAAGGTTTTTTATACACCCTCTGTCGCTCCTCAACTACCAGTTTCGGTTGTCTGACATACTCTGTATGTTATATTTACTGTATTTGTCTTTACCTAGCAGATAGAAATGCAGAAAGACTTTGGTTAAATGGCCCTCGTAATCTTAAACAGTTTTGATCCATCTTTGGTGCTAACCACTTGTTCCTGTGCTGTTTCTGCTCTGCACTTAGATCACCTGTCGATCACACCAGTGGTACTGTGGTGTCTGTACACTTGGGTTTTCTTTTGACAAAGTTTGTGTAGTTGGTGCTGTTTTTTGCCAGCTATGGTATCTATTCCAGCCAATCCTAACCTCTCTATCAGTTCTAAGCATGCCGCTGTGGCTGGAAAATGCGTCACTTCCAGTGTGCTGTTGTGAGGAGTTGGATGAAAACAGCTACTGAAAACCGAGTGAAATTGGGCAGCAGCAGTGGCAAGCTGTTGCCCTCATGTAGTAGTTAGTAAGCACGATACAGCGGCAGAGCTCCAGCCC
This sequence comes from Siniperca chuatsi, assembly GCF_020085105.1. Taxonomy (NCBI): domain Eukaryota; kingdom Metazoa; phylum Chordata; class Actinopteri; order Centrarchiformes; family Sinipercidae; genus Siniperca; species Siniperca chuatsi. The sequence goes on from NC_058063.1 coordinate 8,669,194, forward strand.
TGGCATTACTGTGCGGTTGCCAGTGCAAGTCTTCACGAGGCTGGTTGTGACCCTGAGGGACCAGCGGAGCACCCAGAGAGGCTGTCCAGTCAACACACAGGAACCACCGAACCGTTCAGTCAGGCCAAACAAGCTGATGTGTGAATCATTCAACCGTACTGCAGGCAGCTATGACTATGGGCAGCGTTTGGGGGGGGTCAAGGTTGGATGACATTCTACATTTCAACTTTCCAAATAGATTTTTAACAATATGTGCATATGTGTGTGTTTGTGTGCTCTGCGTGCTCTCAGTAGCTCTATGTTCAGCTAGCCATTCCCAGATATGACTTTACTCTATATTACTGTGCATGTCTTTTGACTCTACTAAGACTATATATATGCTATTGTCACCTAATTACAGTGTAAGAACTACCAAAACTACTGTGCTTGCATCCTAATTATAGTGATGAATGTTTCCTGGCAGCATATGAAGATACGTTCTGTGTACTTGGAGCCTGTTTGGTTTGGCTTTCTCCTGCAATAAGTCTGAAGCAGCCCACACAGCACTTGGACACAATAGCAGGCCACATCTCTACCACCAGACTCTGGAGGCTCTGGTTCCTTTTAAAATGACAGAGCTGTTTGCATTTTATCTGAAGTGAGATAGCAGGAAGGCTGACAGGGCTGCAGAGTCAAAACATACGGAGGCTCTGGTAGGATGTGCTAAATGAGGGGTACGTGTTGTTGTAAGAGGGGTTTTTAATAGAAGAAACACATTTAGGAGCTGCATGTGTCCCTACTTCCGCAGAGGTGCACGTAGAGATGCATTAACAAGATGATTTTTATGAATAAATGTGTACTGTTTGTAACATTTTCCTTCATCAGTGGGAAGAAAGAACACAGATAATCTTGGACCTTACTGCAAACTGCACTGCAAGGTGTGAGGGAGTAAAGAAAATATAGCTGATAAAACAATACAATTATATTTTCTTGTCTCTATCCTGGCTGTAAGCAGCCTATAAAGAAGAAACTTCGGTTCAACAGTTTTTGCCTGCGGCTCTTTCTCTCTGTTTTTCAAATGATTCAAAACAGGACACCATATTCTTCCTGGGAGGAAGTACATCCAACCCATAGACGTTCAATACAGATGAAGATCAACCACACACACACATGCGCACACACAAACAAAAGGTGCACAATAACACACACACACACACACACAAGATGTTACATGCACACTCCAGACTGGATTAAGTACATTGCATCGTATTGATTATGGATTGTTGTGGTTTACGGTTGTGTGTGTGGGGCTACATATTCATCACGGTAGCCAATCACCACTTAGATTAATTGTGCGCACACACTCACACTAGTATTGCTCTGTCAACTCTGCCCTCCTAAAATCTTTTTGTAAACTCTAACATACGCACACACACATTCTCTCAAACACACACTCAGCTGGCCCACAGATATCGTTCAACCTCCCCTCCCCCGCTATCTCCCAAGGTCACAAGCCCAGACAGGAAGTAGCTTTGTGCTCTGGTGTTTTTAACCCTTTCATCTCATAAGGGAAGAATAGAGAAGAGATCTGCTAAAAAGCCTAAAACATTTTCTGGGATCACACTTTTTGTGACCCAAACTTGTTTTGGGAGGAAGAGAAAGAGGTGTCAGAGAGGAGAGCCTGAGAGGCAGGCTAACAAAGTCTGTTATTGAAGGAGCTGCAGATTCCTGATAAGCATGTCATGTGAGATAGAAAGAAGATGGAAAGCAGCAGGCGATGACTGACACAATGCATCCCTAATCTCTACACTCTTGTTGACCCCTCTGTGACTCCCCCTCTCTTATAGTCTCTCTCTAGTTCTCTCATAAGTGGTATCATGCCCTCAGCATTACGAAAGCACCGAGGGTGATTTATACAAGAGCAGCGCAGAGTGGTAATGCCAACCGGAGAGGAAGGGCATCAAAGGAGACAAAGATAAAGAGACAGAGGGGGGAGAGCATGACAGGAAGCAGGTTCAAGCCCAGTATTTTTCCACTACTTCCATGCTGGAACCCTCTGAATGTGTGTGTGTGTGTGTGTGTGTTTTTGTGTGTGTGTGTATCTGTCTTAATCAGATGACTGTAGACCAAATTAGCAGATCAGTCACAAGGGTGTTATGAATTACCACCTCGAGATGGCTTGCAGGCAACTTTTCAGCTTTTAAGTTAAAATATTTTTGTTGTTTTGACAAGTAATGGGTCTGACAACTTTGTGTTGTGTCCTTCATTTCTAAATCGGCCACTCGGCAGTCTTATAAAGTAACATGTTTCCACACTGGGATATCCATGAGCATGCACAGGAATTGCCTGCAGATAATTGCACAATATCTGCCAGCATAACCTTAACTTCTCCACTAGGCGTAATGCTGGAATTTACTGAATCATAATTTCCTAGGGAACACATTTTGAGGTCTGGGAAGGAACAATTACTAGTAAATCACAAAATGCTTTTGTCCCTAGTTTTTTAGTCCCATGTTTGGTGTTGGCTCAATTCCAGTGTTATTGTATATCCTTTCTATCTCAGTCAATCAGTGTTGAATAAACAGGCCTGCTCATGCATACGACTTGTGAAATTCAAAGGTGTGCTTATCGGTTCATCTGTCAGTTTTTATAAGCTGTAGTTACCTTTTAAAAGCCCTTCTCTGCATCCTTAGTCAAATATAATTATGTGAATCTTTGCAGAAGCATGTTTCACCATTAAGCCACCAGAATTCTGAACTTGAGCAATGCAGGAATATATATGTAATGTTAGTGGGTTAAACAAGACCATACTTATCACATTAGTGTACGATTGTTTAGAAAGCATTACCAGAGTAATTGACATCTGTTCTGCTAATACCTCTTCCCATTTGTTCATCTCCTTTTTTTTTTACCTAGATGTTGTCAGACCTTGTCAACATCCAAATATTTCATCAGAATGTTCTGTTCTTTCATTAGCCTTTAGCCACACTTCTGTTTTTCCATCTCTCTTCTCACCCCTTGTCTTATTTGTCTCTCCTTGTCCTTCAGCACACCTCAGTGGATGATTTGATGTTCTCTCTGTCTGTGACGCACCAATAATCCTTTTTCACAATCACAGCTTATTACAACAGCTGAGCTTTAAAGGTGCAATATGTAAGAATTGGCCACCTGTCGAATTCATACTCCAAACAAAGTGGGAGCAGCATATCACCAGAGTAACTGCTAACTGCTGCTAACTGTAGCTGCTGTTAGCTAGTTAGCGCAGTTAGCCGTGCAGCTAGCGCTCCTATTGCTCACTGACTCTACCCAGCCTGGGAGTTCGGCGCACCAGGGAGTGTTGCTAGTTAGCATGCTAACATCAGTAGATATCTCTGCAACACAATACATAGACATCTTTGACATAACGTCATAACTGTGATTTATTCAGTCTGTGGATCATTTTAGTTAATTTTTGAATGTGTTAAACCTAAATTCTTAAATATAGCTTCTATAAGTATCGACAAAGCTGCGAATGATTTTTTTTTTTAGCTCAGGCCTTTTGATTTGGACCATAAGACCAGGACAATTACAGCACAATCCAGTTTCAATCCAGCACAATCTCAACTACGCCTGTGCTTACATTGCCTGCAGAGTGGTTGTGTGTGTGTTTATAACCTGTCATTGTCACTGTTATTATTTAACAATTATTATTTGGTTCCTGTGTCACTGTGCCAAGTCAACCACCCAAATAGTTTTAATGGAGCATACACATAAACACACTCATTCACCCACTCTATAATGCAAACACGCACATATACACACACTTTCCTGCTTGGACTGACCTCAATACAGTCCTAGTACAGATAGAATTGAAAAGGAAAGGCACATAACGTTAGTTATGTCAAATTTGTTCCGTGTAACATGCAGATAACACCTGCCTTCCCTCTACACCTGTATTTCCCATGTCTCACCACAATTATTCTATAAAAAGGGAGAGAACATAACAAAAGGAGTAAATTATGTATAAAGTATTCAGTCAAACAAGCACACACACACGGAAATTGGAGTGAATGGCAACATTGTTTAGCGCCACGCGGCCTACTTTTCCTACTTCTTCCTCTTCCTCCATCCTGCCTGCTCCAGCCATCACTTCCCTCTGTCTCCAACTTTCTTCTCCCCCTCTTTCCCCCTGCACCGTAGCCAGCCAAAACATTGTTTTTGTCTTTGTAGCAAAATGGGCGAGTGGCGATCCTGAAGTCTGACTATTTTTATCCTAGTTTCTTACTGAGGCACTAGGAAAGCAGAAGTAGCTATTTATCACCCAGCTTATCATCCAGCTTTTGGTAAACCTCTCTGTAATTCTTTACATTTGAATTACTTTCTTCTACATGGTCTCTCTCTGGCTGTGTTTCTTACAATCACCAGTTAACACACATACTTACACACAGTTTACATAGATCCTGTCACAGGAATCAGCTATGTAGTGTGTTATCTGTAAGACATGCTGGGTAATCATTGTAGGTGGCCTCTGTGACCTACTTACACTTCCCTCACTGATAAGGCATTAGCTTATATCCACCTTATTACACTCAATATGCACCTGTTGTCATGTCATTAGTCATGTGTCTATATGTGCTGATACTTACATAGTCCTATCAGCGTCTGTCTGGTGGCAGTTGGGAACTTTACACTCACATCCCTATTTTTTTTTTATTTTTATATCTGCGTAGTTCATGTTTCACTGTGTGTAGCCTGTAACTGCTTTATGTGTGTCTCAGCTGTTAATAGCCACAAGTAAATTACAGTTGCAGTGTGGGACGTTTTAATCAGATCTGAGGTCAGTTACAGTACTGCGAAGTCAAGTCAGTCTAAAATAAATACTGTCGACACACGATCAAGTTTTTTTTTTATTCACTGTAGTCTCACACTTCCTGGAGAAACCCTGACTGTTTCATTGCTCTTTCTGATCACTTCCCTTTCCAGAGATATTTACCATAGGCCTTTTTGTTGCAATACGAGGGCACTGACCTATTTGTGTGTGTGTGTGTGTGTGTGTGTAGCTTGTGTTTTTCCGGTGAGGGAGCTGTATCTGGCATTTGATCTGTCCAAGCCTGCAGCCGCTACACAGCCCCCTGTGAGAGGAATAATACTATGACCTACGCACACACACACACACACACACATATGCGCACAAATTCGCTCTCATACTGTCACATCTCATTCTGCTCCGTTCTGCAGGCAGCCTCCAGACAGACAGTGTGTCTGTCTGTTGCTCTCTCCCTGTCTCAGCCTCATTGTGTTGGTGTGTGAATCATATTTGCAAGCATGTCAGGAAGAGTATAATTAAATTTAAAGACCGCAGTAAAATAGGTCTGTATGCCAGTTTACAGTATCATGGTTGTTTCTCAGGTGATGCCGGTGGGCCAGACTGAGTAAAGTTTTGTGATATGAAGTTCCAGTTCAGCGGTTTTTCTCTAAAACAGTCCCTTGCAGTTAGTGTGCATTGTAACCTACAGACAGGTGACAAAATAGCTGGCTTCACTGATTGCTGATCCTGGATAACCAGTATAACAAAGCTTTTAGTTTTTCTAGTAAAAAGTGACAGTGGGTATAGTTTTTATTTCCAATCATTATCTCATTGAGTCTTAAAAGGTTTAATGCTCAAATAGTTGCCTAATATTATCCTGAGCTGCATGTTCTACTCATGTATTAAAAATGTTGCTCTATTGTAGCCTCAGTACTTTTGTCCAAGTTGAGATCCGATAGAACAATGGCTGAATTCTTCCAGTGAACTGATTGGTCAGTGGTCGGGCTGTTGACAGGTTCTGAACTAATCCTCTGAAGTTAACCTGCTGCAGAGCAGGTTAACTTGCTATGCCGCATAGGTTACCATGGTGATCTATGTCAGTTAAAAGTGTGCCAGCTTTGTGATACTAGAAACCCAGCGTTACGCTCAAAGATAGCTGGCTGACCCACTAAGCTCACTTCATGATACAGGCCCCAAATCTCCCCGCAGTTGAACACGTACGAACACGTACATATCTGCCCCCAAACTGCAGATATGTCATCAAAACGCCAACTGAGCGAATGTCTTTTGAAATAATGATGTTTATTCCTCCAGTACAGTTTCAGAAACTTAAAGAATATAAGCCATGGAGCAATGAGGGTGTTCTGGAGGCTCATGGTGAGGCAACACCTTCCACTTTACGTTGGGTTTTCCTCCCCAGCTGTATCTATTATTAGGTATCACTATAAATTGCACAGTGACTTCTTCAGTGTACCCAAACTGCAGATGTTTTTTAGATGTACTGAATAGATTCCTGGTTCAGCATAAATCCAGTTTGCCTTTCTTTACCTCCAGACCTCTTTCAATTGTTCCACACCGCTTTGTTTACAGTCCTGAAGTGTGTGCCAATATCTTGTTGCCACCTTTTTTCAGTCCAGAGTACATCTGCAGCCAACAGTAAAAACCCCCTCCAGACTAGTTCAGTAAGTCAGTCCGGAGGATTGTTTTGGAAATCCTCCCTCGTGATTCCCTGCTTTCTTTGTGTCTCCTCTCTGAAGCCTGTCTTCCAGCCTTTTTCAACATTCTCTCTCTCTCTCTCTCTGCTCCACTCAGCTGCTCCCTCTTCTCAATATGCTCCTTAACCTCTTACCTTCCTTCCTCTGGGCATTCCCTTCCCCCCTCCCAGATTTAACAGTTTGTCTCTCAAATCATTATCAAGTAAGTTGTATTAAATGGAAGCCAATGTGTGTTGCTTACACTTTTCAGTTCGATTAAACAGCAATTAATGCATTACATTTACCTTGGGAGTACGCCACAGAGATGCAAAGTAGAATTAAAATGCTGTATAATATAATAATATAAGAAATTAATAGATACAAAGTTAAAAAGAATGTAGGTTGTAGAAATCCTTGGTGGTATTTATCTTTTATCTTAAAATTTTTCTTCAGAATTGGGATTTGGAAGAAAAAAATCTTTCTTGATTTACCCACATGACCGAGCAGAAGTTACAGTAAAGAATTGAGTTTCTGTGTCGACTCGTTTCCTTTGTCTTCTCGTCTTCCTCTCATTTTATTTCTTAGCTTTCTTTACTGCGTGTAGTAGCACATGGAGCCCACATGTTGTGCAGATCAGTCTTTGTGTCAGACTTCACAGCCTGTATGTGTGTGTGTGTGTGTGTGTAGATGACAGAGTGTGTGTACACCTGTCTTTTGGAGCTTTAATTTGGAAATTCTGTAAGAATACCATCTTACTTGTGTGTGTGTGTGTGTGTGTGTGTGTGTTTTTTACTCTGCTGACATTAAGTCTGTCTGTCACCTCCAGTCTCTATCTCACACACACAGGCTGTCCTGCTTAGAATATAATCCTTATACCCCACCCTTTACACACACACACCAGCTCAGGCTTATTAATGCCCATTTTATAATTCTTTAATCCATGTGTGTGTGAGGTGTGTGTAACAGAAAGGATGTGTGTGATGTTGAGGACTTTTCACTTTTCACAAAAAAAAAAAAACATTCGGGTAATGTAACACATAAATGTGCACACACAGCAGCATACTGTGCCTGCCTGTCTGTCTGTCTGTGCATTTGTGAGTGTATATGACGGTGTGTGTGAGTGTGTGTGTGTGTGAGATGGGGTAGGGGGCAGTTGGGCAGGTGCAGAGACAGCTGGTGTGGGCAACTCTAACCGAGGGGGAGGACGAAAGCGAGATTCCTAGAGAATGACATGAATTATAGGGTAGCAATTGAGCTGCAAGAGAGGGGAAAACGAGTGTTTGTATGAGAGTGTGTGTGTTGTTGCCAGTGGTGAACCGCTTTGATAGCACACACTGAGCTAGTGTGTTTGAGTGAGACAGATGGAGAAACTGAGAAAGAGAGGGAGAGTATTAAACCACTTTTTATAGAGCGACAGATTAATCCGGGAAACATTTTTTTTGATTGGCTTACGGGAGATGGTGTGGCAAGAAAGAGACAAAGACGAACTTACAGCGAACTCAGTTTTCCCTTTTATTTATGTGATAAGCCATATAGCTCTAAGCTACAGGCAAGTGTGCTCTTAGGTTAGCTTATCAGTAGCAGGCAATAATTGCTTTGCTGAAATTAAAAGTGTGCATTTTCATTATCGCAGCCATGTCTGTTTAAATGTGAATTACAAGCCAATTTTGAAAGGATAAAGTTATTATCTAACTTTCTTTGCTCTACGATGATTCAGAGGAGCAGATTTCAACCCTTTTGAGATTTACAACAGCGTGACATTCAGCAGTTTACAGGCAAGCTTTCAATAATGCACCTGCTGCACATATTACCTGGTGTTGAAGCAATAGTTTGACAATTTGGGAAATGTGCTTATTTGCTTTCTTGCCCAGAGTTAGATGAAAAGATCAATACCACTCATATCTGTACACTAAATATGAAGCTTTGTCCAGCAGCAGGTTAGCTTAGCTTAGCATAAAGACTGAAAGGGGGTGGGGGGGGGCTAGCCTGGCTCTGTCTGAAGATAACAAAATCCACCTACCAGCACCTCTAAAGCTCACTAAGTAACACGTTATATCTTGTTTGTTAAATTTGTACAAAAAACAAAGTGTAAAAATTACATGTTGCGACCACTACTTGTTGCTTTTATAAATTGGACAGAGCCAGGCTGCTAAACTAAGCTAAGCTAAACGGCTGCTGTCTCACTGCTGCTGTGTAAATTAATTTAGACACACACGCATACAGAGTTGAATGTATCAGTATTGGCTATATGTTTGTAGTCCTGCTCTTCTGCTCTGTTCTGTCCTGTTTCACTATTACCTGTAAATGTTTTAAATATGCTTCTCCATGATGCCTTCGTAACATTGCTCTGTTTGTACTTTAGAGCTGCAAAGATTAGTTGATTTTTCGATTAGTTGAGCGACAGAAAATTAATCAGCAAATCGATTAAACATAAAAAAGTTATTTTTCAAGGAATAATAGAAAGAACTTCAAGGTTTTTGGACTATTGGTTGGACAAAAAACTAATTTGAAGCCGTCACCTTGGAATCTTGGAACTTGTGACGGGCATTTTTCACAATTTTCTGACAATTTTCAGAGCAAATGATCTATTAATTGAGCAAATAATTGGCAGATTAATCAGTAATGACCATAATTGCTAGTTGCTGTGCTGATGTACTTCATTCACAGTGTTGAAACACTGTCACCACACCACTACGTTATTTCCAGTATGTACTGCAGGATTTTAAACATTCAAGTAAAGTTGTGTTTTGTATTGTGAACACTGGTGGGTTATGAAAAGTAAACTGAAGTTTGCTCTCTATACACAGAACAAACATTTTCACCAACTGTGTGCATATAGGGAAATGAAGTTTGCATTTAAATAGACATGTAATTTTCCATCCTATATTTTCCATCAAAATATAATTTGAAAATATCAGTCTACTTGCCTCTTTCTTTGTCTCTCCTCTCTTTTCTCTGTCATGACACAACATGTGGGGTAATGGACGGGCACCGCCCTCTAGGGTTCAGGCATGGACATTCGTCAGTCACTGTACCACGTCACATACAGAGAGACAGAAATGTCTGTGCCGGTCTATTTGCAGACAACCACATAACATAAACACAGGACTAAGAATAGAAAGGACAATGAGGATTTCTTTCTATGTGTCCATGAGAAGAGATTTACTGAAGTGTGTGTGCACGTGACCGTGAGCTGTCACCTTCAGATTCGCATTAGCAGTGTTAACCAACCAACCAGCTTTTTTTGTAAGGACACTTGGAATTGTGTTTCTTAATCTCCTCTCATCTTCTCTTCTGACATGTGTTCCAGGAGGAGGCCATCCCGGAGCTTGAGATAGACGTGGATGAGCTGCTGGATATGCCCAGTGACGTTGAGCGGGCAGCCAGGGTCAAGGTAGGATACAAATATACACTTGTGTCAAAGCATTCGAGGACACACAGATTCAAAAGACAAAATATATATTCAGACTGTCTTTTATTGCTTTACAGGAGTTGCTGGTTGACTGTTTTAAACCTACTGAGGTAAGTCTTTTTCTTCCTTCCTTCCATCCTTCTGCCCCCTGACACTTTACCCCCATATCATTGCACTGTGGATTTGTTTGCTTCTGAATCCCATGTGTTTTGTCCCTCCTGTCTCCCCGTAGGACTTTGTCTCAGAGCTGCTCGACAAGATCCGAGGGATGCAGAAGCTCTCCACGCCTCAGAAGAAATGATGGCATCCCTCCTCCTCCCCTACATCTTCCCTTCCGCCTCAGCCCTCACTTCTCGTCTTCCTACTGCGCTTTCCATCCTTTTATTTTGATGTCAGTTTTCTTCCATTGAAGGTCTTCATGAAATACTGAACTTTGTTTCCGCTTGTCGTTAGGCCCTCTGTCTTGAACCCCTTTCTTTTTTTCTTTTCATCTCTTTCCCTTCTCTTGTTGCCTGGATCCAGCCCCATAAGTCGCTTTTATTTTTCATTTTGTGTGACCTTCCCTTGTTGTTTGTTGGACTTTCTTCTTAAGAACTATCAGCAAAGAAGAAAAAGTAAAGTAAAGACTGCATAATAACCAGGAGAAAACAACAACAAGCGATTCATCGGTCTTAATCCAGGCACTCTCCTTCCTTCTCTTTTTCACTCCTGCTCCTCCTTCACCCTTTGTTTGGCTTTACTCCTCTTCCTCATCCAGCTCTTCTTCCTCCCACCCTCTCTCATACCACCCTCCATCTGTCTGAGGAGGAGGAGGAGAAGAGGAGATGAGCCCCATAATTACTGAGAGTGGGAAGAGGAACAAGAGAGAGTCTGCAACAGCCAAGAGAGGAGTGGAAGGGTGAACGATGAAGGAGGACGGCTGGATGGAGGAAGCAGCCAATCAGCTTGAAGCAGGGCCTAATCAGTGCTTATCTCTCTACCAATGAGATTGTTATTTGTTTAAACTTGTAAATGATCCAGCCATCACCCATGATTCTTTTGATATTTTCTAGTTCAGTTTGAGGGCATGGGGATATTCACTTGACTTAGTTTTTTTTTTTTTTTAAACTCTTTTGGGGGTCCGTACAGTTTTTTCAGATACCCCCCCCCCAATCAGAGGCATTTGCTACAGTGGTGCATTTAAAGACTGAGTTTTTTTGTGTGTGTGTATCTGTTGAAAATCTGCACTATGTCATTTTGGGAAGAAAATTTGAACCTCTGACCACAAAGACTAATGTATGGTATATCTTTAGTTCAACAAAGAGGAAAATTTCATCCCTGGAAATAGTGGTTGAAGCTTAAAAAAGTCACTGGTTGGCTGTGGTGGTCATACGGGCCAACTAATTTTAGAATAAACATCTTCCTTTTGAGGCTAGAGTAGAAGTAGGTTCTCTTAGCTTGGGTGTGCTTGAATAGAATTCAAATTCTTGGGGGGGGGGCTAAGTATGTTTTTCTTTCCTGAAATGCGTGATGCAGTTCAGCCTGCACATACATATGTATGTCTGTGTGTTGCTAAATGCTACGTGTGTATGTTGCTACATAATGTACAGCAACTTTCATAATAGGGGTGTTTTTCTGGTCTGTATATTCTGCTGTTCTGTACGACAAATTAGATTTTTAGTATAGGACTGGTTCCTGTTTCTTTATATTCTTCTGGATGCATTTTGTCCCAACACACTGACAGTCCAACAGGGGGGACCTAGAATAAAGCTGCCTTGTTTAGTTTTTTTAACCCCCCCCCCCCCCCGAAATGATTTAGTCCACCACATTGTTTTGTATTTGGCAGACGTCAGTTCAGAGCTGTCACACGTACATGGAAACTCTGAAAGTGTCTTTGGAGCTCCACGTTGGTGTAGAGACTTTGTACTGTCCTCTGCCTGTCAGTAGACCCACCAATGAGACGTCTGAATGGGAGGGATGGACGGAGGCCACTGTTTTAAATTGAAGCTGTCTAAATGCATTCACCCTTCTTTTATTTTTATTTTTGTCCTTTCTCTCTCTCTCACACACACACTCAGAGGCCACCCTCAGGGCGGAGGGAACGGAAACACATTAGCAAACACAGCTGCCTCTCACACAGATGTGCGCGCACACACACACACACACACGAAGCGCTGAGAGAGAAAGGGAGGGAGAGAGAGAGACAGGTCCATAGCTGTCACAAGATCTGTGTGTTTCCCTGCTGAAGCTGCCAATCATCTCCAAGAATAAGCCATCTGTTTCAAAACCTGAGCCAATCAGATGAGAGACTGAAGCCCATCGGCCAATTGGAGAAGCAGTAACATTTGCTGTGATTCCTGTGGCCAATTGCGAACACCTGCAGTGACAGCCGACCTCCACTGTCTGTCTCTCTCTCTCTCTCTCTCTCTCTCTCAGCGCCAACAAACACACACACACACACACACACACACACACACACACACACACACACACACACACAGCCATGCATACACATGCACACACATTGGCCCATTTTCATCTTGCTGCTCTGTCATTTCTCCCTGGCATCCCCTCTCTCCTCCTCCTCCCACCCATGTTCATCCTTCTGTCCACTCTCCCTCTATTCAGTTCCCTTTCCTTTATTTTTTAAAACAGATGTTGCCTTAGGTTGCATTATTTATGTTACACAAACCAAATAAACGGGAGACATTCATTTTTAAAAAGGTAACACAAACTGCTAAAAACGTGTTACTGAGCAGAACTGCGGCATGTGGAGAATCTCGGACGTTCTGTCGCTCCTTTTCTTCTTTTTTTTTGAGAGACAAAGTGAGATTCTGTTGTTTTTTTTAGAAGTGAGTGTTTAATACTTAGGCCTTGATACAGTGATTTTGTTTAGAGAAAACAATGTTCTTTACATTTACCATTTGAATACTGGTCTGTTTTTATTGTGATCATGACACTTCTTGATGCCGAGCCTTGGATTAACATGTAGTTGAACAAAAATCCATTCAGATACATTTTGGTGCGATTGCTTTTGCCTTCCTGGTGAGGTTTCCAAATCAAGCTCGGTCTGCATATTTGCGAGACATTTTGAACGGTGGGATTGTACCAGGCAAGTTCAATCAGTAGCTGAATTTGAGTGGATTTTCATTTCTAAATCCAGGTTTGCATTATACCTTCTTAGACTGTTATTGAGAAGTCTGTTTTTTTACTGTTGGGGAAAATTGCAAAAAAAATATATATAGTGATTATTATCATTGAGGCTAAATACAAGAGCTAAACCATACGGATTGGAGGAGTGGAGGTGTTTTTTGGACAATGATTAGATCAAACCAACAAACAAATGTAGCAATATCAACAACAGGTCTTGTTTTTGCCCAATTTTGTTACACTTTTATGCAACTTTAATAAAAACATGTAAAATGGACATATTGTTTGTCATTTTTGGAGTTGTCAGTTCTCTGCTTCAGAAGACCTAGAGAGATTTATAGATGATTCTACTGTACAACGGTTTATTAGCTTGTATTTAGTTCAACAAAGCATCCTCTTTGAATTTGATATTTATTAGTGTTATAGACCTTTTTCATGGAAAACTTTTTGACTTGTCTTAGCAGGTAAAGCACATGTGTAATTAATAACATTAACGCTGGCTCTGTTCCATTAAGTGTCTGTGTATGTCAGTGACCAGCAGACACAATATGAGGAAACGGAATGCAAACATAATTAATGTTCCACCTGCAGTTTTCCTACAATGACATGCCACAATGTCTGCCATGAAAAAGGCCCATTGTCCAAATGATATGAATTCCACCATTGTCATTTGCATGACTGTCTAAATATTTTGCATTACTTTGGTGCCATCTGGTGGTTAATTGCAATATGACAACTGCATTTATACCCGGGCCCACTGTGTAGCAAGAGTGGGTCTGCACTTTGTGAATCATATTCTGTTCTAATCAGAGGCTGGTTGATGTAAGCCCAGCCCTGTGAATAAACAGTCAGTTAGGGAAGAATGATGCTTAACACCAGTAACATAATGGCTGCATCACATTGTGCTAATGACCTAGAGTAACTTCTCAGGAGGAATTAAGGGACAAAGTTGGATCCTTGTGTCTTGGTTTATAATGTATCTACCACAACACAGAGGCCTAGAATCACAGTGTCTTTTAGAAAAGATATAAGTTTTATTGGCATGCTCGTAATCAAGTTCAGTATTGCCAAAGTGGTTGTACAAGGATTAGAATGTAAGAATAATTCAAAATGTTAAAAAAAAGACAACAAATGCTTTGCACATTACCACATCAGACTGTACTACTTTATACAACTGCATTACTATACTACATATTATCATTAAAAACTATCAGAAAAACTGTATACTAAAAACTGTATACTATAAAAACTATATATATATATATATTTGTGTGTGTGTGTGTGTGTGTGTGTGTGTGTGTCTGTGTGTATATAAACTCTTAACAATATATTATTTTGGTATTTTTAGAACTATTTTACATTAAAGATATATTGCTTTTGTTTTGATCTTACTTTTGTGGTTGTTTATTTATTTAGCCTGTAATCACTGTAGTTATTGTAGTGTATGTGTAATCTCCCCTGCGTGGTCTGGGCCACAATTATATTATATTATATTATATTATATTATATTATTATATTATATTATACGTTTGAAAAAAGAAGGAAGGAAGAAGGAGATGCGCGGTATTTATTTACGATCCAGCCTATTGGTTAATTCTGATGGTTTCCAGCTATAAACTGGATTATGATTGGCTAACTAAACCTGCTTGAGCATTTTGATTGGACAAGCGACGTTTGGAATGGTCACTCCTATTGGTCACTCCAATAGTAGGGCTCGGCGCTGATTGGTTGAATATACGGGTTGTAGAGTCCGGCAAAGTGTCGAACTGAAGAGTGAAAAGGAAGTACTTTTTAAAATGGAAATATAACAAATCATACTTTAACTTTCTACAGCCGAGCAGAGGGAGAAGGTGAGCAGGCTCTTCTAGTCACTGTCTTGTCCGGTGAAGGGAAGGTTATCTGTTTACACACAGCATCGCCTGCCTGCATGGACGGATAACGTTACTTGTTAATCCGTGTACAGTTGTAAGACAGGGTCAATATGAAAGCTACTCTGTCGATGCTTCAATATGCTTAATGGCATTTAAACGCTGATTATAGTGTTTACTAGCAAACGCCAAATACGTTTAGAGAAGATATCTGTCAATAAAATAACTTGGACAGTGTAATGAGCAGGCAGTCAGTCTCTCGCTGTGTGTGGTTTCAATTGTTAGCTAACGTTAGTGTTGCACTTGACTTCACTGTGGTTTATTTGCCGCTAATTTGAGATGAAAATGCAACAACAAGTCTCGGTTAATTTCTTAGTGGTAGTAAGTAAATAGACTGACAGTATAACATGCTTCAGACTCAGTTCGGGTCTTTATTTTGGTCTAAACACCGCGTCGAGCTCATACCATTTACTGTATTACTGTATGACATCACGGAAGCTACCCGTGGTCAAGCTAGGCAGCTTGCAATAGGAAGTCCGGTAAGGTAACAAAATAAAAGCCCTTTTAATGGATGCAGCCACTTTTTAGAGGAAATAAACAGTTTATATTCAAATTGTTATCATTTTCGTTAGCGCTTTCGCAACACACTGAGGTAAATTGTTTAGCTTTTCGCTTAACATTTGTTGCTTTTCACAATAGCCAAATCGGGTAATTTCCGGTGCTGTGTTTTTCTAGCTGCTTTGACAGAGATAGCCATACGGTAGCTCGATGTCCCGCGGGCTTCCTAGTGCTGTCCTATTCAGATTATTTTCCATCTGCACTGTAAGCTAAAATTCACAATTAAACCACGGACAAGTCTCTGCTTTACCAACAGAGCAGTATGTTTTATTCTTTAGTCTGCTTTCCGTACTCTTTTTTTTTTGCGGCTTACAATTATTGCAACCCAGCTGCACTATTGTCATTCATCAGCATCACCCATATTGAGCAACATTAGCTCAAGTAAATCAACAGATATCAGTATGTTAAAGGCAGTTGTGTTTCATATAAAATTGAAAAATAAATATGAATTTAAAACTGGGCGCCTACTATATTTCCAAATGTAGTCATTCACTATTTTAAATAATAAATAGTAAAATAGGTAAATGTACTTTTAAAGTAGTGGATGCAAAAACTGTTTTCTTTTTACCAAATATTGCAATTGTGATATAAACGGCCATACGTGCTCATGTAGCTATTTTGCATGTTTCTGTTACAAAATAGGACATCAAAAAATATTGTAAAACAAAAATGGTGTTGAAAGATATGATTCAGATCAGTCAGGCGTCTTTATTCTAAAAGAGTTTAGGAAATGTAGGTTGTTGTCTGCAAAATCTTTGCAGTTGTGCATGTCGTTTTTAGTAGTGTACTAAATGATAATCACTCATCAGTGAAATAGCTCAACACGAGAAGGACAGACAAGATATGGATTTGGATTGTCTTATAAACCTTTACACACATTGTGGTATAGTTTGTGTGTGTCTGAATGTGTCTCAGCCAGCTATGCCCGCCCAACCCCCTGTGAGGGAGCCGGAGGAGGAGATGGAGGCAGAAGGAGAGTCACAACTCCCTGAGGCCAACGGTGAGGTGGAGCAGCCGAGAGAGAATGAAAGAGGAGGAAGAGGAGGAGGAGGAGAGGAGACCATGGAGGAGAGCACGGAGGAGAGGGAGAGTGACTTGGCGGAGAGTGAAGAGGAGGAAGAGGATGAGGAGGAAGAGGAGAGTTCAGGTAAAACCCAAGTGCTCTGCCAAATTGTGATGAAGATTCTGTATTTGTCACTGTGTTTCACTGTCTCTGTCCTCTGTGAAGAGATGGATGATGAAGACTGCGAGCGGAGGAGAGGAGAATGTCTAGATGAGATGTTGGATCTGGAAAAACAATTTCAGGAGCTGAAAGAGAAGTGAGTCGAAACAGGAGGGGTGAAGAGACGTCACACTGTGTCCCTCTGGTGTGATTTAGAAAAAATCTCAGTCGTATGAAGGAGGGAAGAAAAGGCTGATTTCACCGTGCGATTGCAGGTTGTTTCGGGAGCGGCTGAACCAGATGAAAGTGAAGCTGGACGAGGTGCTGACGGGGAAGGCTGGGGAATACAGAGAACCACTGGCTGCACTGCAGAACAGCATGCAGATACGAACACAAGTGGCTGGTAGGTAAATCACACTCGTATTTTGAACAGCTTAAGCTTTTCTCTCATGGCTTACACTGCAAGTCACTTTGACCACAGTGGCATGATGTTCACATTTAAAGTTAAAAAATGTTATTGTGTAGTTGCATAATGCTAAATGATGACTGGAGTGTCCCAGAGGTGATATACATTGTGAAATCCTAACTAATTCAACTCACAGAGGACACACAATTTCTTATTCCTACACCTACAACAATGTCTTGTTGTAATATTTCTTATTCTTCCCATTGATAGTTTCTTTAGCTGTTTTCAATTGGAAACAGTCTGTGTTTCGCACCTTGAAATCTTTGCTTTGATTTGTGAGTGGTTGTTAAATCCCAGCTAGCATCAGAAAGGTTGTTTAAAAGACTTACATGCAGGTACCCTGAAATCATTCCAAAAAAAAGTGACATGAGATTAGATTAATCAGAATCAGAATCAGAAATACTTTATTGATCCCCGAGGGGAAACTCTTTTGTTACAGCAGCTCACTGTCACGTCAGTGCACACAGGAATAGAAGTACTAGCAAAAAATATAATACACTATAATACAGGTCAGAAAATAAATTAAGTACCAAGTGGGTATAAGTATAAAGTAAGTGTGAAGTACAAAGTGGGTTTACCGGTTGATGATAATAATATAGTATAAAGTAATAGTGCATGAACTGTCAAGTTAAGTGTAGCTTATTAAGATTATAATGAGACGGAGGATATTGTACAGCAGTAATAGAGGTATGAATAAATATCAATAAATAGGGAATTTTAAACTGAGAAGAGTATATTGCACTAAGATGTTTGGTGTCACGGTCTGTTTCTGTCTTCTAAAAGTAACTAAGGACACACAAAAAAAATCAAGAAATATCCACAGTGGCATCTCCGTGTCTCTGTCTACAGGAGTGTACAGAGAGCTGTGTCTACAGGTGATCAAACACAAGCACGAGTGTGAACTACAAGGAGCAAGGCAGCACCTGGAGGTAATACACACACATAGAGTATATACTGCATAGGGACACTCATACACTTCAGCCAATGTTATTGAACAAATATATATATATTTATGTGTGTGTGTGTGTGTGTTACAGAGTGAGAAGGCGCTGCTGTTTGATGCCATGAAGACAGAACTGCTGGAAAAGATAAGACGACTGGAGGAGGACAGACAGAATATAGACCTCACCTCAGGTACGGCTAAGATGTCAATCCCAAAGCTATCACTATACATTATCATCATCATTATTAGTCTTGTTGATTTAGGTAACAAAATAAATGTACTGTACTTTTGCTGCAATTATTAATGTTGTTATTATATAAGTCTGTGTACTAGATAATATTCACTACACTCTGAAGACCGAATGATGACCTAAAAACTGACCTCCTGTGTAGTAGAGTAACAGTAAGTGCTCATGCTAGCAGTGTCCCTGCTGGATTAAATACTGTACCTCTCAGCAAAAGCGTACAAACACATGCATGCACTCAATGATACATGCAGAACAAATGCAACGGTTGCAAACAAATCACTTGTAGGCATTTTTCTATCATGTGCCACCATTTAGAGAACTACACACAAGGAGCATGTTGTCAGCTATTGTAACTGACAGCTGACTTTGCATGTAAGCAATGATTTATTACACTGTAAACGAACTTCAAAAGGTTAAATCAGTGAGCTTTTCTCAGTGGCTGAAAAATGGATTGTACCGGTTGCCCTTTCAGCCAACCTTAGAAGTCTTTTCAGGACATTTTTCACTTCTCCTTGCTTTGTCCTTATAACCATGCGTCAGAAGAAATGAACCTAAGTCGAAACGGTGAGACGAGGTAACGTAATTAATGCTATCTTTTCTCATTCCAGAGTGGAGTGATGAGATGAGGGGCAAGAAGTGTAAAAGAAAGAACCTGCTGGGTCGGTCGGAGAGAAAAAAGAAAGTAGCTCTGGTTTCAGGTAAAACTTCTCTCCGCACCACCTTTTTTAGAAATTCCTTGTTGTACAAGTTTATTGTTTTCCAGCTGTTCTTCTGTGATAGTCGATACATGTGTTGTAGTTCCCCCCTGTGTTCGTTATTCTGACACGAACAGTTATCCCTAATTTTATTTGCCTCCAGCCAGGTCGCAACTGCAAACCGACAGATGATTTAAAACTACTCCCTCTGTGTCTCACAGGGCCTTTTATCGTCTACATGTTGAGAGACATCGACATCCTTGAAGACTGGTCTGCTATCAAGAAGGTAAAAAAAATAAATTAGCAGTTACGTTTCCATTTTAGCTCCCCAATTTTTGAACGTCACAACACTACACTACATACACTCCAACAAATAAAGCAGCTAAATGTATCATGGTTACAGATATATTTTGGTAACTTAGTCTCTGTGTGCTTTTCAGGCAAAAGCAGCACTGTCACCACTAAAGAAGAAAGTTGAAAGTAAGTCTGCCTGTCTGCATGCACATCCAAACGCCGTACTGTTGGGAGATTTCTTCTGTAAGCATTCTCATTTTGTCTTTCAGAGCGGTGATAATAGGAGCATCTTATTAAAGACCAGAAGCAAAGAACCCAAACTTAACAAACACACACACACACACACACACACACACACACACACACATTCCCAGCTACTTCCACTAACCATTAAGGTTTTGTCTCCTCGACTGAAACCCATCATCCCCGACTGTTGTGTTGTTTTTAACTGCGCGTTTGACCCCAGCAACCAACCACCCCCGCTGCTTGTTTGTTATCTATTGCTATTTAAAATATGTTCTTAATGATTTGACAACCATGTATTTATAGAATGATTTATAATGGTGATTAAAATTTTAATCTTTTGTGACACAAAGTTTTTGTGTGTTCCTCGGGTTTCTTGTGATACACGCGCGTGCGTGCGATCAATTCCTGTTCCAGGGTTTATGACTGTACACGCAGAAATTGAGGTTTTTGCGAAAGGGATGAAAACAAATCTTTAGGTAACTGTAACCTTTCCAAAATATCCTGATGACATTTTACTTACAGTATGATGGAGTATTAGTGCCACTATTTGGAGAAAAACAATATTGAGATTAAAGTCCTGATGAAATCAGCAAAAAGTTGTAATTTCAAGAAACTTTTATGAGAAAAAGTACTATTTCAAGAAAAACATTTTAAGATCAGTGGCCCTGATATTATATCATACTATTACTGCAATGATAATATGTAGTATTACTGCAGTACATACAATTTTTGCCTTGAGATAGAATATGAGTGAAAATTCCTCTCATCTATAGGAGCCAGCTATTTTGAACCAGCAGCTGTTGAAGAAGGAACAATGAATACGTGGAATCTACTGTAAAATGGATGCGTTTATATTTGCTTCTCCTTCACACACACACCAATGGCAGCAAGGTGCTGGCCTGACCATCCAGAGCAATTTGGGGTTCAGTGTTTTGCCCAAGGACACTGTAAAAACAGGGGCGTAGCCAGGATTTTAGAAATACTGACGTCATGAGTCCAAATTCCCCCAGCGCAACTCCACCAACTTAAGAGGTGTCTGATACAAAAGTCTACCACCACCTTACACTTTTTTTTTTACCTGTCCTTGAGGGCATGCTTTAAAAATGGATGGTACTACCAAGTGTTCATCTTATTGTGTATGTTATAAATGAAATTTGAATTCATATGTGCTAATCCTGGCTAACGCAGTTACTGTCATATTTTAGAGGGACAGATAAAAAATAAAGTATCTGTCCTTTGTGTGCATGTTGTAAAAAATGGACAGAAACACAAAGTGTTTACCAAATGTACTTTTAAAAATACTACTGGCTATCTCCAACAATACTGGGCACAAATGTATACATATACATACATACATACAAACTTTGTGTTGTTTTGTGGGGGGAAAAAAAGACTTGGCCATCTAAAAGTTAGATATCTTGCCTTGGATACTTGGATCACTGCATTAAATGTGACCCATTCGTGAACAGCATTGTCGAAAATAATCGAGTTCTCTGTCAGTTCCTTTTGGCCTGTGTTGGCCGGTAATGTAAGTACTGTGCAGTAAGACATGTAGTCTGAACAACCTTCTTGGTCACTTTGGCAAAGAGACTGGATTCACACTAAAAACAGCTGGCTGTTTCTCACTCACCAATAGTTCTGGTCAATCATTTGAATTGCAGTGGACATTTGAAGTGCTTTACTCAATATTTTATATCAGAATCAGAATCAGAAATACTTTATTGATCCCCGTAGGGAAACTCTTTGTTCCAGTAGCTCTTCTTTACGTCAGTGCACACAGGAGAAAACGATATTATACACTATAAACAGGTCAGAAATAAATTAAGTAACATGTTGGTATAAGTATAAGATAAACTAAGTGTCGAGTACCAAGTGGGTTTACTGGTAGATGGTGAAGTAAGTGGGTTTACTGGTAGATGGTGACTGTAGTTCCCCTCAGCTCTACAGAGCTGTATAGTGTCTTTCAGCACATTGTTTTGGTTTTACTGCCCGCAACTTATCCACTTGTCCTGTGGAGTTTTCTGTAAACAAACACAGTTATGTTTACATTCAAAGTTACTCACCATAACACACTGTGTGTATCCTTGATGCCTAACAAATGTGTTGAATCCATTTCCCTCATAAAACATTCGCAAAGACAATTTTAGAAATATATATATATTTTAGAACCTGCATTATTTACATCCGTGTCTACCTGCTAGCAGTCTTCTTCCCTGTGCATTGCCACAGCCTGTAGATCAGTGGAATAATGTGAAACTATTGGCAGGGATGTGTACCCCATCACCTGTGTGTGTGTGCACAACAACACACAAAACAGGGACCTACTCGTACAAATATTGCTCCATAGCGCTATAAGTGGTCAAATACTCCACAGGGTACCTTTAACTGTTTTGGTTCACTCTCACCGCTCTCATCAGCGTTGTTTTCAGCCTCAGCAGGCTGCTGCTTTCAGCGAAGCAGTCTGATAAACCCCACTGTACGCTACCTGCCCAGCACCAAATGGACAGACAAAGTTAGTGACTAGTTAATGAACATAGTGGAGAATTTAGCAGCTAAAGAGGTGGAGACCAAAACAGAGCTTAAAGAAAGTAAATATTGGACTTATAGTCATCAGGTGGCCAGAGACACGACTCCAAATGAATGCTACTGTTGCTCCGTATCCGCCGGATGTGTGACTAGACAACTGTTTCTGCTGCTCCCCAAGTGGCCAAAAAATCGGTTATTGTAGGTTTAAACAGGCACACTATGACTAGCTATGCCTATGCCTGTCTTTCAACTGATGGGTGATAATCTGCACTTTTGACATGAATTTCGTCATGCTAGTTGACAGTAAAATATGGACAGAAATGGAATAGAATTTAACATTAATTTACACCATACAGTGAAACTGACATTCGTGGCGTGTTGCACCCCGTGTATAGAGCGGTGAGCCTAGAGTTCTTGATCTGCGCTCTGAGCAGAACATTTCTGTCTCCTCACTCGTCCTGACCGATGTGCCTGACGCTCTTCAGGCACATCGGTCAGGCTGCAGCAGGATTTTGGAGGTGGTTCTTCTTTATCCCTGATTGGCTGAAGCACCTCCCACATTGTTCACAGTGGTGTGGTTTCTCTGCTGTGTGAATTCTCTGATGCATCCTTAGACATCCTTTCTTGGCGAAGCTTTTCCAGCAAAACTCACAGTGGTACAGTTTTTGTAGGCGGGGTGTAGCTTTTGCCACACTTCATCCAATTCAATTGTGTTTATATAGCACCAATTCATAACAGAAGTTATCTCATTGCACTTTTTCTATAGAGCAGGTCTAGACCGTACTCTTTATAATATTATTTACAGAGACCCAACAATTCCCACCAAGAGCAAGCACTCATCGCATCTGTACGGTTTCTCTGCCGTGGAAACACATTGATGGGATTTCAACTTTGCCTGCAAAGTGAAGCTTCTCCCACACTGGTTACAGCTGCTTGTCTGCCCCTGGTGTGACTCCAGTGATGTGGCTTCTGTTGGTCTGGTGGCCGGTCGAGCCAGAAGGCTCTGCAGAAGCCCTTCCCACACTGGCTGCACAGGTGAGGTTTCTCTTTAGAGTGAGTTTGCTGGTGCTGAGACAGCAGAAAGCTTTT
The DNA here is from genome assembly GCF_020085105.1 of Siniperca chuatsi. Classification (NCBI taxonomy): domain Eukaryota; kingdom Metazoa; phylum Chordata; class Actinopteri; order Centrarchiformes; family Sinipercidae; genus Siniperca; species Siniperca chuatsi. The sequence goes on from NC_058063.1 coordinate 8,692,348, forward strand.
CTCACGTAGGCATTGGTATGGTTTCTCTCCTTTATGAGAGAACCAGCGTCGCTTCAGTCGAGGCCGCTGGTTGACGGTCTTCTTGAAGAAGCTGCAGTGGTAGGGTCTCTCCAACGTGTGGATTCTAGTGTGTCCTCAGCGGCTGTGCTTGGCTAAAACTCTTCCCACGATGCTCTCATTGGTACGGCTGCTTCAGCGTGAGCAGGCCGTTGTTTCTTTACTGAGGTGGTAGTAAGGAATGAAAGAGACAAACAGAAAGAAAGGAGAAATAATTCACATTAGAGAAAGTTTTTCTTAAACCAAATCAACAGGTCAATAAACGTGAGACAGAGGGAAACATGTAGGAAAACAGTAAAGTCTTTCTGCTGTTTGTATTATGCTGTCGTACACATACTGGTCCCGCACTGTTACCTGTTATGATATTATTTGACTGTAGTAAAAAGCCAAAATTAAATCTCTTACTTCATTAAAATGTCGTTATTTATATACCTAGAAAAAAATGTGCAGACCATTTTTACTACTCCCATATTATAATTTAATAACACATACTCTCCCTGTGGTCTGTCAATTCTTCCTCGCTCATCTAAACAAACGTACATTTGGCATCAGGGATGAGACTAATCAAGCTGTTATAGTATAGTTTAAGTTTTTATTACTGTCCTTATTGCAGTAACCGACAACAGAAACAAGGGGAGATCTTCCTATGCCACACACAAGTACAGGAAATAAATGTAACCTTGAAGTTAAATAAAGCTGAGTGAAATTTTGTATCATAAATAAATACATTTTCTATTCACTTTGATCATTCACAAAAATCTAAAACACATCCAGGATATTTGTTGACATTTTAAAATGATTTGGAAGCGTAATAAAACTATTAAAAAACAAATCTCAGCATGTGCACCCTGTTTGAGTATGCCAGGCAATGAAAGAGCATAGGTCAAAGCGATGCATTACTTCCCTGAACATGCCCATTCTGTTCCAATACAGATATCTGTCAATAATTAATTATCATTGTTCATTATTAATTCATTATTAATATAAGCAACTGTTCATTCATTATTATAAATAAGATATTTTACTTATATGTATGTGGACTGTATCAATATATGCTATTTGGGATATTATTCATAAAAATCCTACATGAGTTCAGGAAGGCTATAGTAACCATTTTCACTGATACAGGTCCTATAAAATGTGTGTACGTTCTTATATTGCTTGGTTAATTGTTTCTGTTTTTCCAAAACCGAGAACTAAAATAAACCTAAAAACACCAAACCAGTCAAACAATGGCAGTGTAGCCAAAGAGATATATAAAATAGTGCCTGTTAACAGTAATAACTACTTAAAAATATGTGTGGGTGACAAATTAAATGGACTTATGAACTCCAAAACCATCAACATAATGGTTTTAAAAGCTCATTTGTGTTGTATTTTTGTCAAACCACTGACACTACAAGGTGCATACCCTGCAGCAGCTGACTGACTGTCTGACCTACATCTAACTTCTCAGCTAGTTTTAGTGTTATGCTTAGCTAAAACTTGGGGATCTTAAGGTTAGGACTGACACGCACCAACATGTTTTCAGGAGTTTCTCCTAACTCAGACCGTTAGGAGCTTTGAGCTGTAGGCAGTGGCGGACTCAGGCTGTCTGAGGGCCAGGGGCAACAAAATAAAAAGGGCACCAGCTGCATGCGGTGGGGCAAACCCTGGTTAGGATTAAAATTGTTTTATTATGTGACTCACATTTAAAGTATAACTACTTCACTTATGTAATAAAAACAGACAATTACTATTTAAACATTTAGAGGCACGTCATGTAGGGCAGCCTACATGGCACTGCATCACATTTTCCCCACTGGAAGGGCACCCAGAGGCCACTTTATCATGTTTTATCTACCATAGAGGCATCCAAGAGGACACTTCCCCTTCGTTTCTCATCATAGCTGCTACTAATCTAATCTAGCTAGCAATCTATGTTCAATCAACGGTTTCTGGCTCCTCGTTTCCATAGAAAGCCTTGTGAGGCATATCGGGGAAAGTGTGCGTGTGGGGACCGTTGCTGATTCACCTGTGCCATGCTGTTTCTCATTTTCGAGGCTGTTAAGACTTCGTGATCTAATTCCTCAGACATTAAAAACAGACATTAGTTGCTCTCTATCAACTTTGACCCACTCACCTCACATGCACAATGATATATAGTAGATAGTTGAGTTTACCTTAAAAAAAAAAAAAGGGGGAGAGTGTTGAAATCAAGCTAAACGATGAGGTGAAGGTTTGCTCGAGAATAACAAGAGACAAGACAGTATTTGGATGGTGTTTATTTGACATGAAAAGTGGGAAAGAGGTGAGGGATGAAATTCTTGTGCGTCTCTGTTTCACATAGAAGCAAAAGCCAAGAGGAACGACACAGAGCAATAACAGCTGAGTGTGCATTCTTCTCTGCGCTTCTCTGACAAACCACACACACAGTTTTGGGTTTCTTTAATCAGGTTTCTGAATTCCTTTTTTCTTCAGAAATGTCATTTTCAGCTAAATGTCAAGCTAAATTTGCTATCCTAAACAATATTCTGTCTTAAACTACATTCTGGGATCTGTTGAAGTTGACACCAACTTTCAAGTACCCGTTTTAAGCATGTACTGGGTTTAAATTGCATATTATTCCTTTGCTTTCGCTTGACTCTCTTTCCCATCACATTGCTTCTTTTCCCTCCCTCCTTCTGTTTTTACTCTGTCACTCTTCCTTTCCTTCCTCCGCCTTTCCTCTTCCTCTTTCACCCTTTTTCTTTTTCTCCCCTCAGAGTTTCTAGAGATTAACCCCTTCTGCTCAAACCCCTTTTTCTCACCTCGTCACCCCCACTTTTCTCCCTTCTCCTGGTTGCCAATCAAGTGGTTTCAATCAGTTCCTCACAGGTGCTTGCTGAGTTTACGGGCCTGCCTCTCCCTGGCTTCGATGGCGGATTTGGTATCCATCAGCTCGTCCAGCTGCCGGCGGATTTGGGCCATGTCAAGCTGGGAGGCCTCGCACTGCTCCCTCAGGGCGGCCGACTCCACCCTGAGCTGCCTGGCGGCCATGGAGAGCTGCTCGCTGCGTTCGCGGCACTGCAGCTGCATCCTCTTGGCATCGTTCAGGATGGACTCCACACTCAATGCCACTGATTCACACTGATCGTGAGACATGTTCTGGACAGAGATAGAGGGGTGGTTGGAGGTCAAAGGTCAAAACAGGAGCTGGACATTATACAACGATTGGTTCAAGGACTTTTAAGCAGTCAGATGCTTGAAAACAGAGACTTAAAATATGTTTGTCCAGTTGAAAGGCTCTCTATGATTCAAATTTGAGATTTAAGGTCTGTTTTGGCAGTAAACTAGAGCTATCCTGCCAAAAAATCAGATAAAGTGAATCAATAGCTTGCAGTCAGAAGTCCAGCACAGATCAACAGGTTTAAAACAGAACATTTGATCTGTGGAGAGTGAAGTAGCTTATAGGAGGCTTATCATGGCTTAACTCAGACTACAGTGTCCACTGCTCTTCCATGTGTTTCTCTTTTATATCATTCTCCCTCTGTCATTTTTTCACCCTGCTTATTTTTTTCTCTCAGACATGTTTATATCTTATTGTAGCTTATTTATCTAATCAGTAGCCCAATATAACAGCCAAATAGGATGTCTGCCTTACCATGGACTCCAGAGTCAAGTTTATCACTAGCCTTGTGGTCTTCTGAGACTCGAGTTGAAGACAGCCGTTGGTGTTCTCCAGATTGCTCTCTCCTCTTGGTTGTCCTTTAGAGACTTCCTGTGTTTATGTTTTTTTTTATAAAAAGCAGATAGTAACTCCAGGTGTGGAATCTACTTTAGGTGTAGATGGTGGAGGTGGCTGTTGGAAGTTGACTTACAGAACCAGAGAAGTCTTTCCTTCACAAATACCAGTACGTCTTCCCTATGTTCTTTTACTTTCTCCGTTCTCCGTCCCCATCCGTTTCCCTCGTTCTAGTCCAGTCTCTCCTTACTTTCTCTCTTCAGTGAACATTATCTTCTACTTCAGGGCTCAAGCAAGGTCAGGTAATCCACAGAGATTAGACAGTTAAGGACAGACAAAATGAGTCATGTTGTAATCGCAGTAAGCTCATTCTGTCTATTTTGATCTGTCAGGAAACTGTTGGTAACTTATTCAGACTTTTTTTTCTGATGGCCAAATAATGAATCTATATTTTAGGTTATGCAGCTACAGGAGGTCTTAATTCTCTACCAGTGCAGACTGATTTATGAATGTATATTTTACAATGTGTGTTTTGAACAATAATACCAATTAATTCATTTTTGGGCTTGCTGACATGGACCGATCTTACCAGGTGTGGTGAAACTGATTGGATGCTAATCGATAATAAAAACAATCACAGCCAGGCAGGGATCTGTTGGGTTTAGCTGTCTGGGACAAAATGAATAAACTTTGCAAAACTGTTAGAGTTAGGGTAAGTCCTGTTTTTGGGAGGTTATACCAGAAACAGGCTTCTGGTGAAAGGGAAAAGGGCAAAAGTACGTTTGTTTGTTTTTTGGAAGCAATGTGCTGTTTAGTCTTAAATCACTGCTGTTTATTACTTGGATGGGATGGCACTCAGAATAAAGACATTATCTTTAGTTGTACTCGAAAACATTAGGCTTTTTTTTAACATTAGGACCAGTTTCATTGCAATGTAGAAGCATAGCAGGAGAACCTGGCTATCAAGAGGTTAAGTTTATAGGCGTCAGGCAGTAGGCGATGAGGGGGGGTGCCATCCCCTTGTTAACTTGCAAGATAGAACCTAAGGCCCCGACCACAACACACAACTTTTTCCAAATACTTGTAGAAATATCACCTTTGTAATCATTAAATGACAGTGAACTGACGCTCAAATGTACTACATTTAACACAAAAAATGACATTCCATATGCGTCTCTGGTACAAGTGAGTCTTTACTTGTTATCAACCAGCAGAGGGAGACGCAGTTCAACATGTCTATTCCCATGTCTCCACTCCATTCCCTCTGAAAAACATTAGCAGTGAACACATCAGGGTTGTGTTTCAACTCTTTGGTTTATTGGGTTAAATATCTCAAGCCTTTTTAGGTACATTAACTCCTAAGGTACAATATCCCAAACACAAGATCAGATTTAAGTATTTGATATTTGATTTGCACCAGTGAGTGAAACTAGACTGGATATTAGATTTAAACGTTAGGGTGGGAGCACATATATCAAACCTAAAAGTAAAAATCCATTTGAATTATTTGAAACATAATGTAATATAATGTTATTCCTGCTGTTGCAAGCTTTAGCAAGTGTTTCTTTAAGCAGTGGTTTTGTTCACATATGGAGACTGAACTATCCAACGATCAAATGGCAAACATTTTAAGACAACATGAAGAGAAGAGACAGTTGGCCTCAACGTCAAATGAAATAATTAAATCATAAATAAAGAATAAAGACAACTTACAGAAATAAAACTGGTGGGCACAGAATAGAAACTCACAATACCAACTTTTCAAAGAGTTAAAAAAAAATTGGCTTGAAGCTTTTGTGGACCGTGTAGTTAATAATTTGTAAAATGAGTGAAAATGTGTTTTACATAGAAAACATCTGCCAGTCTTGCAAAAATACAAAATATAAGCACACTGATGAAATAAAATTAAATAAATGCCTGCAATAAACATTCTCCCATCATCTTATGATTATGTGCAAAATCTAACAGAAACACTTTCTGAATGAACAAATCCACATTTCTGTGTGATCCAGTAGTCAGACATTTATAATGGCTGTGGTAAGTGAGTAAATGTGGGAAAGGGTAACCGTACATATCTACAGTTCAATCTTTGGATTCTATGGTTAGCCTGTTTCAGAAAAGCCCTGACAGACTCTGCAACATTGTTTGTTTTATTCAGTGCTGTGAGCCTGACGAGGTGGCCGAGTGGTTAAGGCGATGGACTGCTAATCCATTGTGCTCTGCACGCGTGGGTTCGAATCCCATCCTCGTCGAGAGCTGATGCTTTTATTGTATCTACATGCTGTAACACCGCAAAACAAAGTTATTGACAAATTACTGGGGGGGGGTTTCATATATTATCTCAAAAAATGTGTTAGTATTCACTGAAATACCTGAAATACAAGGCAGCGTACATTTAATGTGTTTACCCTCTTTCCACATTCACTCCCACATATTCATGTTGTGCTAAAGTACGTGTTTTTGTAAGTCATCTGTGACACCCGTCCTCACTGTGGCCTCGCAGGACGGTTGAAAAACGGCTCCGTCTCTGCAGCCGTCACCCCTGGATCACTGAAGAGCCCTCCGGCCGGCCCTCCTACGATGGTCTTCGACCCTGAACTCTGACGCCTCTGAACGATCACCAGAACCCCGATGATGAGCCACAAGAAGAAGTTGACCCACACTGCCGTCTGAGGGAGACAACACATGACACACAAGATGTATGTGAAGCTCTTTCATCTGAACCTGAACAGTTAGTGATGGACACACCCTCCACATATACGCTCTTAACCATGCTTGTGAATGTTTTTTTTCTCTCGACTAAACAATACTTTATAGCAGCTGTTACTATATAAGGACGCTCTATGAAGCACTAATGGTTCTTAATAGCAATTTAAAATATTAAAGGCAATCCTGACTGAATCAGTTGCTCTACATAAGCAGCTTTAGGAGCCGTGTACAGTTCATTCACTCATTATGTGGGAAATCAAAGTCGATTGGTTATTACTCATTATTGCACTATTACTTATTACTTATATTATTACATTGTATTATTATACCGTACATACTTATCAACCTCTAACTCCACTTTGGTACTTACACTTATTTTAGCTTTTATACTTATATCCACTTTGTACTTAATTTATCTTACCTGTATTATAGTGTATTACAATTTGATTTGCTTAGTACTTCTATCCCTGTGTGCACTGACGCGATAGTGAGCAGCTGTAACGAAAGAGTTTCACCTCGGGGATCAATAAAGTACTTCTGATTCTGATAATGTTGACTAGTACATGAATTTAGTTGGTCGACATAATTTCATAGAGTTACAAGAACTGGTTATTGTACCCATGTGATTCGAGACATAAAATAATAAAAACTGAATGAAGCCTACTGACCTCGGCTTTGTGTAGATTGTCGTAGAACCTTCCTCCTCTAAGTGGACTGACCCATTTTTTAGCCTGGGCCTCCTCACATCTTGGGAGACAGAAACAGATTGCATGTTAGAAAGTTACAGATAAGTAACTTTCAACGGATCTTTTGTGTCGTAGTAGTTGTTAACACTAGCTAACTAGATATTTTAGCTGCCAAAATTCCTTCAAAATCATCATGAAATATTAAACATATCCACTTAAGGTTCAAATGTTATACAGTAAGTAATCCATTGGTGATGGGTTTGACTTCAGTGATGCTTAATGTTCACTGAGTCAGAGTGAGTTCACTGGAACCAGTACCAAATAAATGACATGTATCTGCTTTCATATGCCAAGGGAAAAGAAAGCAGAGCTTTCATTGTAAGAAGAACTGAAAGGGTAAGTGTTTTTAATAGTGACAAACGAGGCTGAGTAGGAGAGACGCAACTAAACAAAGGTTTGAAGAAATTAGACAGCAAGCAAACATGAAGTAAAGCTCACTGGGTTTCAAATGTTGTTTTTAGTTTCATTTCTGACTTGTTTGTGAGAGATTCTGTTTTTGGGTGGAGATATCTGTGCATGCCTGTGCCTGTGGCCCACATTGTGTGTATGTGTGTGTGTGTGTTTCATGTTCTTATATCCCAGTGGGGACTTTAACCTGGATGCACACTAACTCATGGGGACAAAAATAGAGGTAGAGACTGCTTTTTGAGGGTTAAGACTTTAGGTTTTAGGGTACAGGTTACAATTAGGTTAAGGTTAGGGTTAGGCATTTAGTTGTGATGGTTAGGGTGAGGGGCTAGGGTTATGTCAATGTGAAACAACCATGTGTGTGCCTGTGCCACCTGGTAATGTTGGGAACTGTTTGTATGACGGAGTTGCAGAGCGAGTCGCGTCCGATCTTTAGCATGCACCCCGTGATGAGCAGGAAGAACAGGAAGGCGCCGCACACAGCGATGGTCAGGCTCATCCCTATGCGCTCCCTGTGGAGGACAGAATGAACAGAAAGAGCGTTGGAACAGCTGTAAGCTTTTCTGAAGTGATGGCAAAGAGAAACAGACCTCTGAACCATTTTTTTACCTCTGAAGTGAGGAAATGGCGTCAAACTACTGTATATACCATTTGACCATGTTACCATGGCATGACCGATGTCCTCTTTTTGATTTCTATTTCATGTTTTTTTTTTTTTTTTTTGCTAAGCCAGCTTCAGGGAACTCTGTAAAACTACAGTCAAACCATCCTGACTGTGAAACCATCCTGCTAACCCGCCATAAAAGAATTGTATTAGTCTGGGTTGAGTGTCCCTTTCACTGCGTCACGCTTACAAAAATACAATTCTGGAGTAGAGGTGGACAATGTATTGGTCAACATAAGTTTTAACAAGCAATGTTACTAGCAATGTCTAACTTTATTTTTATTGTTGATAGTTTGGCCAGTTGTGGTATTGCTAGAATTGTGCCATTTTACAACTGTTTACAATCTACTTTTTGTGCATGTTTTTTGAACATGCATTTGTAATAAAATTCTCTCACACATGCATGCCTGTGATGGGTGGGAAAATACTGCATGGGATATTGGTATCAGCTTTTCTTGTTGTCTACAAGCTGTGTAAAATTTGCTTTCACAAATAGCAAAGTTTAAGAATAAGATGTCCTCTAACTCAAATCTTTGTACATAGACACAGTGCAGTTTGATTTGGGTTTGGGAGCTTTAAGTTGCAGTTGCTGCCAGTTTTAGTCAAACTCTGTTTACAGCCCATTTTAAACAATGGACAATAAAATGATGGCTTCAAGGATTCCAACAGAGCAAGCAGCAAAAATAGACAAAAAGACTGAGGAACCTCACAAAAAATGTTCATTTGATCTAACATGGCACTGAAAGCCAGAGGTTTATGATGACACACACAAGCACATCTGCTTACCTTCTGATTTCCCCATCGATGCAGAAAGAGTACAGCCAGTACAGAGACAGTGAGAAACACACCACTGCTACCATGACTGATATGGCTGACACAAAATAGCACAGAGAGGAGGAGCTGGATGACTGCACTCCAACGAGGCTTGCTGTTGCATTGTAGTTGACAAGTCCATATAGAATACACCGACCTCCAAAATTACCCTGAGAGGAAACAGAGGCAAAGAGATTTGGAACTTTATTTTGTAATTTCAATTCTTTCTTCTTTGTTGTTTTGTTTCATTTAACGGCCTCAGTTTTGTTTCAATGTTATATGAACGCATGTATGAAATAAGCTGCTGAGAAAACACACATAAACACAAACACATATAAACTGCAGCATCTGACATGCATAAAGAAGCGGAGGAGATAATTGGGCACGAGGAACATCTGGTCACATGATGAGAACAGTGTCTGGACACGTGAATCTATTACTCGCGCGCGCGCGCACATCCACATTTAAATACGCGGGCATTTTCACACGCTCGCACATTTCCTGATTAGTTAATAAGAGAGAAAGTTATGTTAAAGGGATTTTAAGCCTCAAAATAAATGTCATTTTTCACGGTGTCTTTTGCTAACAGCTTAAAATGAGTGCAGCTAATGAAATGAAGTGGAAAGGAATGAGCACTTGGTGAAGGTGATAGTGTTCCTGTAATTCTCCCATAGGGTCTACGGTGATAGGGAAAACGCAGTCCCCTACTGTATGATACAATACACTGAGATGTATTACTAAAACTGGTAAATACAAAGAAATGTGTCAGACTGCAACAACACTCACAGCTGGCAGGAAATCAGAAGAAAGTGAAAGCGCGTGTTTTTTATTTAGCTCCTCGCGCTCTGCTTTTGACGATTACTAATACGTAACATCTAGAAAAATATGCTGCTGTATAAAATCTATTCTTTTTGATGTGCGAAAGCGTAGAAAAGCCGTAAAAAATAGTTTTGCCAAAACAAGTAGCCCACCATAATGCCCGTTTTTGGACAGACTACGCAAATGATTTAAAATAGAGACTAGGCCTATATAGCCTATAGGACTGAGTAGGCCTACAAATAAGTGCCACAAATACAACTTCTTAAGTGATGTTTCGTTTTGGCTTTCTCTTTGGTGAACTTGAAACTTTCTAGCAAAGACACACGCACTGAAAAAGCGAGTCTACCCGGAAGAGGATAGAGGATGGAGATAAAAGCATATGGATTAGGCTAGTTTATTCATTTCTGAGTAAAGTCACCTGGACTATGGTGATGGATGCGGCGGTGACAATCCCACAGATGAAACAGCTGGCGTACAGACCCAACTCCACCAGCAGCAACCACGTCAACGCCATCGTCCAGCGGCCCGGTTCCTTTCTGGGAAGAGACCAACATAAAGGCAGCCACAATACGATACAAAGCTTCCGGTAAAGAGTTTCAAAATAAAATCCTAGATGAAGCGCACAGACGCAACGATGACTTGTTGCAAGGTGACAATAATGAGCATTTATTGGATTATGCGTTGTAGAAACAAGGCAGACGTTCAACTGGAAAAATCAATCAAAATCTCCAAAGACATTTTCACTGTAATAACATAATATAAAGGCCAACAGTTGATTTATATTAAATGTTAGTTTTAAAGCATAATAGCCTATAGCAAGCTTTTTGTTTGCCACTGCTTTATTGATAATCCTTCAGGAGCTGTTGGAGGAGAAAGCAAACAGGCAGCCAGAAAGATGGTGGTTTCCAAAAAAGGAAAAACAAAAACTCAAGAAAAATCTTACTGAAAATGCTGCCAATGAAGCCAGATGAAACCATTATGATCCCCACAACTCACCTGCCTCTTCTTTATGCAATGTAACAAATGCCACGCTTAAAGTTTGAAGATCAAACGTTTTGATTTCCGGCGTTATTTTGGCTGTTTTTGGTCGGCTTCACTCAGTTCTCACTCATCGCTCAGTGGCCCGAGGCGACAGTCCGGCCATTAAGATTCCCTCCTGTTCTTAGTTGCAATAAGCCACTGCTTCTCTTGAGCTCCGCCAGATATGCATGTATAAATGCGTAAAAATCGTTTATTTGTCACACTGATGGCTTTATGAACTTCAACACTGGTTGTCATACAGACCAATTTTCTTCGGGTTTAGGAGCTTGTTTCAACTGATGACCCAGAAAGATAAACTAAAAGCTGTGGGAAGCAGCAAGCAGGAAAGATGAATGGATGATGAATCAGCTTTTAATTTAGGTAAATGTAAAAAGTTTACACTTTAAGTCCGATACTCCATGATGATGCACTACTGCAGTATGTTGATGCTCATCAGAAGGTATTGACTAACTACTGGTGTGGCAGTGTAATGCAAAATGCATATTTCTTAAATACAAACATCATATGTAGTTTGTGTGTTGTCTCCCATTCAGTAGACTCAGATCAGGTGGACTTAGTCAAAGGTTGAGCTACTTGAGGATTTAAAGGCATGTCATCCTGGTTTAAGTGCTGGCCAGTGTGTGTGTGTGTGGGTGTGTGTGGCAATTCATTCCCAGAATGCTTAATCAAACCTTGTGACTTATGTCATATGACCGATTTTATATGTAACACAATTTTCAAGTCTGTAATGAAATACTCATTCCTGACACATATCCAAACCCACTGGGAATGTTACATCATTCAAGTGTGCCTAAGAAATATGTATAACTTTGCATTTGCACAAATGGAACAATAGTATAAAGATGTTTTTAAGGGGTTTATTTTTTATTTTCAATGATGAAAAAGGTTCTGCATTTCTAATTTAAATACCACATTGATGACGTTTCCCTTAAGAACTAATCACTACTGTTAGCTTCAGCAGAGTTTGATTTACACTTATAGGCTGTGCACAGTCTATAGTTAGGATTTAAGTTAAATTTGTGTGTCAGTTTTGTGTCAGGCAGAGTCCTTTAGATGTTTTGTGCTGTAGAGAATTCTTAGAGAGGTGTAAAACAATCATTTTCACACATATATAAGATAAAGGTGTGTGTATATATATATATATATATATATATATATATATATATATATATGTGTGTGTGTGTGTGTGTGTGTGTGTGTGTGTGTGTGTATACACACATTTAAGCTCTTTAAAAGTTATATGGGGAAAACCAAAGAGGTAAGATTTGTAGCAGAGGGTAATAAATGGATGGATGGATACAGCAGACTAATGAGGAACAAATAGAACTGAAGCTCAATTTAACATTTGAAAAGTGTGAAAATCTGTGAAAACTGTGAAAAGCATTCTTGTTGTGGTGCATTCCCAATTCCACAGCCCTGATTGATTTGTCTAAGGGGGAAGCACACAAAGTAAGGACCACAATAACATTCAAAGAGACCATTTTATTTGAAAGCTTCAGCATCATTAACAGCCTTAAAACTGGATTGGTGTCACAAAGCCTTCACAGATCTGAACATAATTTATGAATAGATAGCAGCTAATACCAGCAAGAACATTGTGTTGATTTTGAATGGCTGACATCTGACCTGGTCAATTCTTAAATGTTGACAAAGACAGTCCAAATATAAGCTAGTTAGGGAACATTTGCTTTTGTATGTGTGTGCTCTGTGTTTATTGTGACTTAGTGCAACCTCGTCCTTCAAAATGCCAAATTAAAACTACTATGTGGAGCATGCATCTGGGCTTACACACACCCAGTGTGACAAGACCCATTCTCCAGCTTCTTATTCAAAAAGCTTTTTCTGCAAGACTCCTGTGGATTGGATACATAGCATACCAGAGAAACTGTGTGTGTGTGTGTGTGTGTGGTGCGGTCTCAGGTGGCTAGACTTATCCAAGTGTTAGTGTGAGTGAGAATGTGTGTTTTAGTGTGGTCGTGTTGTTAGATTAAAGGCTTAAAGTATGCTGGCATTAGTGTTGGCTACCAGGACCTGAACACCAGAAAGCTTGTGTGTTTTATGTGTGTGTGTGTTTTATGTATGTGTGTGTGTGGTGTGAATCCAGACATCACAACACAAGCCTGGTATCACTTTAATTCACTGATAAGTTTAAACATCAAAATTCACCAAAGTTTGAATGAGGCACGGATCTAAAGAATACAATATGTACAATATAAAAGAGAGACCAATAAAAGCAATGAGCGAAACATAAGAGATTACAATACAAAATGTAATGCAAATCTAGGAAACATGCACTTGAAAACAAACACGTCACAAATAGTTCACATACGGGCTCGGTCTCACCGAGTTGTGATTAAGCCAGAGGAGGCCTTTATCTGGAGCAGTCAACCAGCATTTTAATGAACAGAAACCCAAGTGTCTTCTAGATAAAAGAGTCATGATATACAGTAAACAGAGTGAAAGTTTCCGCAGTACCTTTGGGAAACAAATGACAATATATACTAGTTGTGAAACCGGCCTATTTAGTTTAGTTGAATACATTTAAAGGAATACAAAAACAAAAGTGAATATTTCAACAATAAGAATACATCAAGTAAACAACAAAACATTCATTTTACTATTTTGAATTCAATATATTGTCCCTTTTCGCAGAATTATAATTACATTTTTATTACATTGTGCCTTCATGTACAAAAGCTCTATAATAATTTAATATTGAACAAAGAAATGGATATACAAGCAAAAGAAATCCACTGTCTGAAACCACTGCCCTGACAGTTCTCTAAAACCAGGGCAACTTCTTTTTTTTTTTTAAATCCTACCATTAACAGTTCCAATATATTATGTAATATCGATTACAATTGGTCCTCATATTTTCTTTAAAGATTTTCAAGCCTGATTTCTCTAGTGGATACAAAAACCAACTTCAGATGAAGCAAACATGACAGCCTCCTGTTGTTGGAGCAAAAACAAAAAAGAGGAAAGCATCCTCACAGCCATGGAAAAATATCTGGATCTAAAATGGAAAAAGCTGTGGGCCACACTGAACAAAAAAGGTACTTCTGACACTCCAGAGAAGCCCACGCACAAGGCAACAATTACAGTTAATTCCTAGCAAACAATAATCATATCTGATGTTTTGACAAGCCTCTAATGTAAAACTGTGAACACCCCTGAGGGAGAGCAGCATTGAAATGTTTGGGTGTGATAGTTAGGCGCTGTTTGTGCAAGATTGCGAATGATTACACAGCAATATTACTGCTTTTTCTTGAAAAGATGTCAGGAAGCTGGAATTTTCAGAGCTGTATGCTCACAGTGAACGTGATGATGAAGGCAGTGGGGCACCTAATCTGACAAACTTGGTGTGTACTCAGGGCATGGACTCTTTGTCTGAAAGCATGTGAAACATGTGTTTGTACAGTGCCCATGCTTGGTAAACAGTTGTCAGCAGTACATTTGATGCATAGAATGTTACTTTTTGTGAATTGCAATGCTTTACAAGGGGCTGCCAGGGGAATGCATATTATATTTTTCAAGTGAATGAATAATGTGTAGCCAGGGCATGATGCTCACAAAGTTTAACAACCAATCTGAAGCAGTAGCCATCTCACGGTAAGACACCATGCACAGCAACTATGCATATTTCCATTCCAGCTCTGTGGCTGCAGCGACTCTTAGTTTCACAACAGTTTTACCAAACCTGTGTAGCAGCCATGAGATTTCACAAGTCACCTGACTGGTGAAGACTGTTTGGAATTCCTATGGTCTGGTATGGTGGCGTTACTCGATAAGTGCAGTCACAAGACTATTGACCCAGTGTGTCTCTGTCTATTTAAGCAAGTATGTGTCTTTCCCTGCATACTATGTCCAAAATCTTTTTTCTTAAATTATGTTGTTTTTTTCCCCAAAATGAATGAATTATGAATTAAGCAAACTGTAGAACTGGATGGATTTCCTCATACCAGATCTCACAGTGTGGAATTGTACAGTTTGTGAATACTTTAACAAAATTCCCTACTTTCAGTAAGTTTGTGTTTTTATGCATGCATTTGTGCATTTGTATACATGTACCAGATGAAAGGGGTTCGATCATCAGCCGACAGGACAACCAGGCAGTCTGAAGGCATCTGGTACAGGACTGTCAAGCTTACAGATAATTTTATATATCCCTTTCTTCCAGCAGGGGTCGCTGTCTCTCCCAGTCCAAATGGCAGAATAAAACTCCCTCAGAGCCACCTCCGAAACCTCGATAAACCTCTCTGGGACCTGCAGACAGAAATCTGAATGTCAAAAGATAAAATACTTCAAGGTCTACAGAATTAGGGCTTTAAAAGTCTGGACGTACTTGGAAATGAGCTCAAATTCACATAAAAAAGCCCAAGAGTTGAATGGTTGAAATTGTGCCCCCTGTCAGCTCTACCATAATTCACACAAACTATACCTACAAGCAAAATGCTGTATAAATGCTGTACTAAAATGATCTTATTATAACAAGAACAATTTGTCATTACAATGAAAATGAAATGAAAAGTTTCATACAGCTACTATAATGAGAAAAAGATCCAGTCAAAGCCTAGAGAAGACATTGTAGTCTGTTGTATAGAACTGTGTGTGTGTGATTGAGAGAAGCCCATTAATATGTATGTAGTTCTACCATTGGTCTGCTTTGTCCACACGGAAAATAATCCTCTGTAGAATACACACAGACACTGTACATTAATCCAGGACTAGGACGTCTTTCCATCCAGCCTTTTGTGGCCCCTTTAGCTGGTGAATAAGATATAACACTACTTCAGATTCTTTTCTTCGTTACAGCCTCACCCCTTTCTAAAATCTTGTATTCAAAGCCATATTGTGCTCAATAGTTGTGCTCATAAAAGCAGATTCTCCACGCATCTCATTCAAAGCATGAAATAAAATCAATTACCATATCATTAATAAAATCAACTTGTAAACAAGTCTTTTTCATTTCTCCAGTATAGGCTCTTCTCTTTGACTCAATCTTTTTTTCTCCTTATAATAACACCCTACATAAGTTTATGTAACTTATTGGGTTTATTCATAGTTACTTATCTGTTATCATAAGTTAATGAGTGAAGTTAAAATAAGTCATTATAACATAAATCTGTCTTGCTAAAATCGAGAAAAAGACAAGATATTATAATGAGAAAAGGGGTAGGTTAAGATGAGAAACTGAGCAGAAGAAC
This sequence comes from Siniperca chuatsi, assembly GCF_020085105.1. Taxonomy (NCBI): domain Eukaryota; kingdom Metazoa; phylum Chordata; class Actinopteri; order Centrarchiformes; family Sinipercidae; genus Siniperca; species Siniperca chuatsi. The sequence continues at coordinate 8,708,515 of NC_058063.1, forward strand.
GTGTGTGTCAATGCAATCCACACATCTACCACTGTAAAATTACATCGTCGCCATTCAGACCAGGGGGATTTCTGCAGAATCACACCATATGTACTCTGTATTCATGGCCGGTTAGCTCAGTTGGTTAGAGCGTGGTGCTAATAACGCCAAGGTCGCGGGTTCGATCCCCGTACGGGCCACGTTGCTTTTGAGGAAGTACGAGTTGGTGGAACTCTAATAATACTCATTACTCCGCGATGTATATGTAAATATGCCTGATTGGACTCAAATGCTATTACATTGCACGCAGGGGTCTTAATATTTAGCTTGAACTTGTTTCATTTCTAAAACGTCATTTACTCATTTGTTATAAAATCCCTTAATTATTGTTACGACAATTTCAACCTCAGTTGGTTAGAGCGTGGTGCTAATAACGCCAAGGTCGCGGGATCGATCCTCGTACGGGCCACGGTGATTTTGAAACATTCACAAACAGCTTAACATTTCTCAATAATGATTTATTCAGCCAGAATTGTCCTATAGTCACATAGCAGGCAAAATTGCTTGTTTGTCCACTCACCATGTCAGAACATACCCCAGGAAATACAATATATGTGGCATCTGCGAGACAAATGCGATTCCTGCCCCTTCATTTGCACATCGTGTACAACTCATTGTGTAGCAACTCCATTTTTTACACAGTTTGCCAAGAATGGGCTTTGTATATTACAGTAGTTGAGAGACATACATATCAAGCAGACATAATTTAACTTAAATTTAACTAACTAATAATGATGCTTTAAGACAAGTGACAACCAAGCCTAGGGAGAATGAATGAAGGCAGCTTAAGTTTCCATTCAATGAACAGAATAGAAGTGAAGAAAAAAAGCTTTTGTGTATGTATGTGGAAATAAGTCCTCACAGCAGTTAGTTAAAAACAAAAAATATAAACAAAACAATCCTAAAAATACAATAAATCAGTTATTTCACATGGTGAAAATACAACAGCGCTCCATCAGACAGAGCGCAAGTCCACATGCATGTCCCTCCCTGTCGAGGCCATGTCATTCTTGTTCTCATGTTTGTGCGCAGAAGATTTGGAGCTAATCGTACTCGAGGTCCCCAATCCAAAAAAATTATTAAAGCATCCAACATCATCCTTCATACAGTTATATAATTAGCAAGTTGAAAGCTATAACTACAGAGGAAAAAAGACATGCTGCATATTGACACACTCTCCTTACCTGGTAGACGTTACTTTTGTTGTAGTGCATGTTCAGTATGCGATAAAGCTCTGTATCACGGCCCACTCGCAGCTGACTCTCTCTGCCCAGACGAGGTGCACCTTCCCTGGGTGACACAGATGGACAAACAGATTTTTATTTAAATTAAATCACTGTAAAATCCATGCTGACTATCCTGAAGCTGACATTTATTTGTATTATTTATATTCAGCTAGTATTTATTTTTGACAATTGACCTTCTGGATCTTTTCTGGCATTGTATTATGTCCAGTAAGAATTAAAGTGCTATTTGTTTGTTTGAACAGTTCTGAGGTTGCACAACTGTGGCAAAATTCTGACCACTCAGACTGAAATATTAATGGACATTACATACACACTTATGTTGTAAAACAAATCCAATATCTGCCTGGTACTTAAATTGTCTTAAATAGTAGCAAGTACCAAGTGGTAGTGGTAGTAGTGGTGGTAAATCCACACTTAATAAAATAAATGATTATCAGAAATGCTCTATAATCTCTTTGCCACAAGCATGACTACCTCACAACCAGTCAAAATTTTCGACAATTTATAAAATATATAAGATACAATGTAAATTATGAATTGACTGACTGAATTGAATGACTGGCAGGGAGGAAACCATGATGCTTCACACTGTTATGCTGCATAAAACAGGAAAGCCTGGAGCATGATACAACAAAGTTTTGTCTTTCTGCAATTTGTAATTTTTTCTTTCTACAAATATGCAGGACAACACATACATCTGATGCATAAATCAGACAGAATGGCAGCTCCTCTGTGAAAATGCCAACATGCTAGCTCCTATAAAACCCAGTCAAACAATGGAAGTTTTGCAGCAAATGAGTTTAACATGAACCAGTGCCAACTCAAACCGACCGGGTGAGAGCCTCGCGGACAGCCTGTCGTGCAAAGCGCTCCATCTGGATGTAGAAGAACTCTCTGAAGTTACTGAACCATTTAATCATCTGGGAGGTCACACAGCGATTAAACTAGACAGTGGACAGGAAAACAGCAGGACAGGAAGTGAACAGGTGAGGACAGCAAGAGAGGGCTGCTTATTAGATGATTTCATTTAGCATTAATAATTATATAAATAAAAACCTGACAGCTCAAAGAAAGAGTAAATGTGTTTTGGTGATTCATAATTTAAAATGTTATTACTCACATATTAATATAATAATATATGAGAACAACACACCTTTCTTTGGTTGTGAACCCCAATTTGGATTGTAATTGGTTAAAGAAATAAAAACAACTTTCGGATTGTGACAGTTTTTGCTGTGTTTGTCGTTTGTAATTTGTTGTTTATAATGATTGTATTTCCAGTAAGTTAACTGTTCAAAATGTTGTACAGTTGCTGTTATTTCTAATAGTAAAGGTTACTCTTTAACTGTAGAATTTCCTCCCTCAGTATATTTTCATCATAGCTCTTTAATGACATAATTAGAGTGATCCTTTCCATAAAATAAAAAAATAAAATGTGGAAACAATCCTTACTGTGGTTAATCGGACAGTAACTGACAGTAACATTACGACTCCCGACTAAAAGCTCATCTGAAACCCAGTAAATAAGGCCGGTTAGCTCAGTTGGTTAGAGCGTGGTGCTAATAACGCCAAGGTCGCGGGTTCGATCCCCGTACGGGCCACGTTGATTTTGAGCATTGAGTGTTAGCAGTTTGTGATTTCATAATGTAATAATGACAACACAACTCAAAGGCCACAGAAAGACAGTATACATTAACACCACTGAATCTTTGAAAAACATCTTCCAAACTATCACTTAATATGAGAGAGCTACCACTGCTGGTGGGAAGTAGAGTTCTGAGATACTTGATTTGAGTATTTAAGTTTTATGCTACTTTTACTTCATTACATTTCAGAGGGAAATGTACTTTTTTACTCCACTTCATTAGCTAAAGTCACTTGTTACTTTGCAGATGAAGATTTTAAGACTATAATCATATTAAAAAAACAATGCATTGCAGTAAATGAAACCACTCAACAGTATAGTATATTGTTTAACTGTAAAATATTGTAAAATGAGTATATTTTTGTCATAACTCTTAAATGACCAAATTGTTGGTCATGATAATGTTAATGTCACTTGTGTAAAAACATGAATATGTCATTATTTTATTGTCAAAAAAACCTGTATCAGTCACGCTCTATTAAAAATGGCTATAGCCACAGGCCTCCCCTTAACCCTAGCATAGTGAACCAAGACGAATGACTAGCCTTTTGCAATAGTGAAACCATGGCTTTGGATTCAATGTTGTTCAGTAAAGGACAAAATCGTGAACTAGCACTGTGATGGGGTACACACACCTTGACATCAGGGAAGTAAGTCTTGAGTGTATTGGAGCTGGGATAGCGTGCGTAAAAGAACATGAGCTTGGCTTTCTTCAGGTGGCAGGGAGACAAGCCCTCCTGGGTGTATTCATGAGGCCAGTTAAGGAGATACATATGTCCTTTTACACACACTCATAAACAAACACATATGCCCCTCCCTCATTCCTCCCCCCTTGCTGACAAAAGGATATTCCCCCAGCTGTCAGGTAGAGCTCTCCTCCGTCCATCCCTCCTCTCATCCCCCCATCTCCCCTCATCCCTCTCTCCCTCTCTCTGCCCCCGTGAGCGTGGCGTGCAAGGGAAGGGTCCAGGTGACCGAGCAAGGGGAGAGGTGGGAAAGAGGGGTGAGACGAGAACTCCAAGAAAGGGTCGGAGTTCAAATAGTCCTTGCGGGACGGGGTGAGGTGGGGGAGCTGAGGGTGGTGAAGAGAGCGAGAGAAGAGCTGCTGCATGGAGTAGTGGAGAAGGGGGAGAGAGAGGGGGGGAGGGGGAGGGGGAGGAGGAGGGGGAGGAGGAGGCGCGGGAAAGGAAGATGAGGAAGAAGAGGAGGAGGATGAGGATGGGTGGAAGGAGGAGGAGGAGGGGTCCTTGGGTTGTGAGGCTGGATGCAAGAGGGGAGGATGAGAAAGAGGAGGAGGGCGAGATAGAGAAGGGTGATGAAGGGAGATGTTCGGATGAGAGGGATTTAGGTGAGCAGAGAGAGGTGGGCCGAGGAGTGTGTGGGCTTTTCGTATGTCAGGTGACCTTTGAACGGCCAATGGCATCGTCAGATCTGATGGTTCAGCGCGATGAGGCTGTCCTGGAGGCAGGGCGCTCCCGTTGCTCATTTTCTGGAGCTGCTTCTCTCTTTCTCCATCCTGCGCCCCTGTCTTTTCCTCCTTACCTCTGCTTTTTTCCTCCACTCTTCCACTCGTTAACAGTCCCATCCACACTCCCCTCTCCCTCCCTCCATCGTTTCCTGCGTCAGACGGGAGGAAAGAGATGGCGGCAGGAGGAGAGGAAGGAGTGAAATCTGTCATCTCGGTATAAAGGCGGAGAACTCGGTCGATGACTCGTGCCACAGCGCTGCCCAACTCCAGCTTCAGCGCCTGAGCAAACTTCTGCCCTCCCTCCTCGCCCTCGTCTTCTATCCCTCCATGCCAGTCTCCTCTTACCAGCCCTCCGCAATCCAACCACAACCCCGCTCCCTCCATCACGCCCTCCAAGTGCAACCCTCCTCCTCTTCCTCTCTCTATCCTCCCTTCTCTGTCTTTTTGCCTCTCTTCTCTCCGTTTGTGGAAGTTGTCAAAGGGGGAAACAGAGAGAAGGGAGAAAGTTTCCTTTTCTATCTCTCCCCCATCAGTGTCCTCTTCATCATACAGCCCTTCTGTAATGTCCTCCTCCTCCATCATCCCTACATCTGCTTCTCCTCCATCTCCTCCTCTGTTTCTGTGCCTCCTTTTCTTCTCCTCCTCTGTCATGTGCTTTTCCCCAAAGGCCCTCCATACTTTCTCCTGCAGGGCCTGCAATCTCTCTCTTGCGTCCTCCAGCTGTTCCTTCAGCTCCTCCCTCTCTCTTCTCTTCCCCTCCCTCCCTCCCTCGCGCCTCCTGCCTCCCTCCTCTGTCTCTCCATCTCTTGGTCGGCTCTCCAGCTTCATCCTCTTCACTTGACTCCACTCGGCCGCGAGGGCGGCATCACTGTGCCTCTTCTTAACCCCCAACAAGCTGTCCTCTCCCTCCATCACTCCTTCTTCTCCTCCTTCCATCCCTTGCTCCACCTGTCCATCCCTCTCTCCTCTGTCTTCCTGGTGTTTGTGTGCGCTCAGGTTTGTGTTGAGTTGCCCTCCAATCCTCCTGGGGGCTCCACCTGGCTGGAGGAGGTGGTGGATGAGGGGGAAGCCAGGGGGTCTAAAGGCAGGAGGAGGGCGACCTGCACTGGGCTGAGAATGAACTCCAGGGAGCTCTGTAGACCTGTGAGTGGGAGCGAAAGCGTGTATCTGGGAAGCAGAGTCATCGAAAAGATCTGTGGGGGAATCCATCACTGGAGAGAGAGACAGAGAAATACAGAATTGCTGTTGTTGCTGAGGTTTTTGTTGTTTTGCATAAGAAGCGAGTGGACCAGAGCGAGACCAGACACCACATTGATTTAGCTAGGTTCAAGGGTCCTACATTTAAGTACACTTCACCCAAACGACAAAAAATAGATATATTTTCTCATTTATACCTATAATTCTATCATGCAGAGAGTTTTGGTTTTATTTGCCGAAGTGTTGACATGTACTGTGTCCCTATACAATGGAGGTAATTTTGTTTGTGATACTCAAAGCTCTAAAAAATGACTTTTAAAAAATCAGTGGCAATATATCATTCCACAAACATTGTCCTTGTTATTCTGGATAATCCATAGACCTCGCTGAAGTTGGTTTTTTTTTATGAGAACCAGTCTACAGAGAAGAAATAGTCCCTATGAAAACTGTCGATAGTGTGTTCTGGCAGCAAAACTCTGAGATTCACTCCATTGACCTCCACTGTATTGGAGTAAATGCAGAAATCTCAAATTCTGGGGAAAAAAACAAAACAAAAAGTATCTGCCAGATACCACTAAAGAGTTGAGTATGAAAATATGTCTCTTTTGTAATTTGAGTGAACTGACCATTGAAGTTGGTTTTAATACCTAAGTGCACTTAAGGGCCATGTTATCCATCACTTATGTGTCTGTATGGCATTGGTGACTACACCATGTTGACAAATGAATAGATGCGCATGATGTGACTGCCACATGACTTCTGCTTACCTGGGCAGCAAAACAGGTCACAGCCACTTCCACTTTAATAGTAATACGAATGAGCTGCAATGTCCTTGCATAGAGCTGCAAAACATAAGCATACATTGTGACGGTGTTGAAGAGAGTAAGTTTAGATAAGCACAGAGACGATGAATTCCCAGGTGGTCCTAATAGTTATTCAAAGGGTTGATATTCTCCTCTATGGCGTTCTAACATGTCATAGAAGGAAACAGCACACTGCAGAACTGACCAAAACCCGGTGGAAGACAGAAAGAAAGAGGGTGTCAATGCAGGTCAACAGACTGGGGACCAGACTACGTGTTGGTGGTGCAGTAGGTTAACATCTGGCTCATGATCTTTGTCACAAATCTCTTTGTCACTATCTTTCTCTCAACTGTGTGCTGTCACAAAGCACAAACATCATAAAAATATATGTGACAATATGGAGGGAGATGTTTGGACATGGATGTTGGCATGGAGCACAATAACAAATTAGTGCTAAAATATTACTGAGCATTTTTACTGGAAAATATTTTTTATACCTGGAAAATTTGGATACTTGACAGTAGGTCATTTTTAAACCAAATTCTGCATGGTCTCCCACCTGGAACGGCTTGTAAAAAGTAGAACAGAGAATGCTAGGCTGATGAATAACAGTACATCTCACTATTTAATCAAGATCAAAAACACACATCCCCATGCTTTCTTTTCAGCATGTAACCTCCTCTCCCTCCTGACACCTCTTTCCCCTTTTTCCTTCCTCTCTATTCCTCTCTCATCCTCGTTTCCTCTCCTCTCTCTGTTATCAGTTCAGGCAGCTTGTTAAGCACTGTTTGATCAGAGTGTTTACCGTCAAACACACTCACACACACACACACACACACACATACACATTCACACAAAAGCGAAAGAGGCTTGAGAGAGGGCTAACAATGGTCAATGGTCCTTGGGGAGTGAAATAGAGTGAGAGTAGCATGTATGTATGTGTCTATGTGTGTGTGCGTGTGTGTGTGTGCATATGCGAGAGTGTGTGTGAACAGTCGTCCTACTTAGCTTTGATAACACCCCTAATCCACTTCAGATGGATACACTACCACTCACCAAACAGAAAGATGGATGGATGATACATGGACAGAAGGACAGACAAAAAGAGGTAGAGTAGGTAGTCAAAAATACAGAAAATGTGAACATGCAGTATTTTAAATTTTAGGCCGACTGAGCTACTTGATTACAAAGATAGATAGATAGATAGATAGATAGATAGATAGATAGATAGATAGATAGATAGATAGATAGATAGATAGATAGATAGATAGATAGATCAGCCAGTGCATAGGTCCCCTGTGCAACATGAAGAAAATAATCCTACTATAAATAGCTAAATATCAATTATTCAAATGCCCTCTCCTCTCTACTATAATACAGCCCAGATGGCAAGCAAGCCAATGCGCTTATATCAGGGACAGATTAGCTTTTCAAAGCCAGCGGAAAGCTGCGCAAAATATGAACACTAAGCAATGAAAATGAAAGCTATTAACCACTAGATTAGACTTAAGAATGGTACTCTTGGACTGCTGTAGCTGTCATTGGGAAAACTGACAAGAGAGGAAACGCACACTGAATAAAGCACACACAACTCACTGGTATTAAATAATGTATGTCAGTAAAATATATTTGGAAATTCTAATTTGGGTGTCTATGTGTTAATAGGAAAAAATCACATAGGCCAACAGGTTACCCCTCTATGTCTCAAATATTGGACTTGCAGGACTATATGCAGCTGACATTTATTCAAAAATATATTTTTGTGGCCAAACTGTATTGGTATAAATAATGTATAAATATTAACCTTAACTGCTGATTTATAGCAGGCTGTCATTACATAAGTAGGCTCTGTGTTTCAATAATATCTCAAATATACAGTATTTCAAATAGATTTCATTAGGAGGCAATGGGTCAGTTATTTTTGTTTTGATTTGTCTGGACTTATCATACATACACAAGCTACCTATATACCTTTGTTTTACATGTTTTTTAAAATTATATTTTGTCATATTGTTTATTTAATGTTTCAACTATCTAGCTAGCTAGCTGTCTAGCTAGCCATCTATCTATCTATGGTGGAAATAATATTACTTTGAATAATTTATATAATGTTTGAAGCCTCCGTGTGGCAACGTCTGCCGGTTCTGCCACGCGAGAGGAATCCGCTTTGGACATTCTGACGCACGAGCTGTCAGTTTGTGTGTGCGCGCGCCCGTGGTGCGTCCTGTGACTAATTGGCAGCGGTGGACTAATGTCGCAGTATGAAAGAAAAAATAAACACACACAGAGAGACCAGCTGAACAGACACTGACCCTGTAGCTTATTGAACGTGGAAAATTTCAAACATTATGTTGTGTTTGAAGTTTAAAAAATTTACTCACTCTCAGTCACAGAGAAGCGCTCCAGCGGTGTTCGTTCCCCGAAGCTTTCCACTCCAGTGGCCGCTCCTGTGCGCTATGCTTCGGTCGACAGTCTTCAGCAGGCACCGGGCGCGCCTCGGACATTGGTGCGGGCAGAAAGGAACCAGCCAGCAGCGGGTTTCCGGCTATTTCCCGTTCCCCTTCCCTCTTTTTTTGTCCTTTGTTCCGTAACTCTCAGTTTTGCTCTCACTCATCAACCGCCTCCTCTTTACTCTAGTTGTGTCACTGTGCAGGTTTTTTTCCTCCCTCGTCAATCCATCTATCTCTAGCTGGCATCATCCTCACGCTCTGCTCCCGGTGTGGAGTGGCGCGCGGTGGGCGGGTGGGCTCGAGAGCTGGCCACTTGACGGTCCGGTCCCTCCCATGTTGGCATGACCCCCAGTAGGTGCGCGCGCGCATACACACAAACACACATACACACAAAAGATGCTGGTTTAAATAGTCAAAAGTAATGCTAACTGATTTCAAATTAATGCAATTACCTTTTTTTGATAATTCATTATAGCAACAGTTTGTTGCAGATAGCTAGGCTACTTGTTCGCCACACAGACACCCACAGATAGGCTATGCAGATGGTAAGTCTACCAAACAAAGTCTGTAATGCTGAAGCTGCATTGGAGTCACAGCCTTTTAGCAGCATATTCTCACCTACTGTAAAGGTTATATTCACCAGTGAAAGTCAGGTGGTCATTCATTAACAGTTTTATCTCACCACAGGAATTTTCTATGAAACCAAACACAGAAACCAGCACATTTCCTTCATGCAGTTTGTTACAATGTCAGCTTTATAAATTTTCACTGAGTATAAACAATATTTATTCAAAAATAAGGTAACAGGTCTAATCTATTAGAATTACAGTAGACCTAATCTGATTCCAAAATAGCCTATATGTTAACAACAAGTAACACGTTAAATTAAATGTGATGGAAATTGAATATTTTGTGAAATTATGAGTGCAAAGATTATGTGGTATATGAGCTACCATCAAATTTAAACATAGCTTTTGATGACTTTAACTAAAATAACACATATTTAAAATATAGTCTGTAGTGGCGTATCTAAAGGTTTGTTAATATTAAAATATAACCATAATGTTGGAGTAACCCCCTTGATGACCACAATATGAAGGTAAACAGCAATCTATGGCAGAGTTCATTGTGAGAGTAAATGGACCATATTTTGAAGCAGCAGAGGAAAAATACCCTGTTCGTCACAGCCTTTCAGGTGCACCGTAACATTTTTAATGAAGTCTTATTTAAACTACCTGTAATGATTCTCCGCAACCTTGTTGCTTTAATCATTTGGTCCATTTGGATTCGAGGAAAACATTTATGCCTGACCTTGAGCAGCACTTTGTTACCTGTTGCTGGGAATGTTGCCCATCTAAACCCGCTTCCAAACTGTCCACAGGGCCAGTTTCCATTCCTCAGTTTATTCTGATCCTCTTGTTATGTCTTTTTGAGGATCATTTGTTTTGTCATCCATCCAAAGCATCACCTGAGTAACCTTCTCCTTCCCCATTCACCCCCCACCCCCACCCCCACCCCACCCCTGTCTCATCTCATCTCTGTCTCATCTACTTCTGATTAAAAATGGTTAGGCGCTGACTGAAAGGTCTCAGTTGTTATGGAAACGAGGCTGGTAACAAAAGCTGGACACATGGGTACAGAGGGAGAGAAAGAGAGGAGAGAAAAAGAGGGAGATGTGTTTGAATAAACATAAACATGCAGAGAGGAGGAGAGGGCAGGAAAGAGAGAAAGTGAGAGAGGTCTGAATAAATAAAAACATATGCAGAGGGAAGAGGGCGAGAGACAGCCATGTCATGAAATGATGGCTCCATCTGCAATAATAAATAACAAAAGATAATACCAGGGTTTTGTTATTCTAGGAAGGTGGTTGAACCACAAAGGTGTGTGTTTGTGTGAGTGTATTTGGACAGAGTGGCAGAGTGGGAGAAAGCAATTGATAGATAATACATGGATCTGCTGCACAAGCTAGAGAATACTAAAAAGCACAAATTGTTCACAGAAAAGCCAACCAAAAAGCCTAAAATTGTGCGCAAGTGTGTGCGTGAGTGCGGGAACTTCATCTCTCTGTGGGCTCATATTATGTTAACCACTTAGACCAACATCAGACACTCTCTCTCACTCACGCACACACAGACACACACACACACTCATACACACACTTCAGTACAAGCATGAAGGTGCCAGCCATATAAATAGGACGTCCCAGAGCGAGAGATATAAAGAGAAAGGGACTGACAGAGAGAGAGAGAAAGAGAAAGAGGGAAGAGAGATATTATAAATTCAAAGGGGGTGGAGAGGGGTGAGAAAAAGGATGGGGGAAAGAGTAGAGTGAAAAACTGAGAGAAATAGAGAGGGCAAGAACAGGAGGGTGTGAGGACAGATAGATATGAAAGGATCAATAGATGGCATAAAGTGTATGTTCATTGATTTACTTACAGGGAGAGAGTGATGGGGGAGAAAGAGGGAATGAGGGGGAGGGGGAAAGAGAGGGTAGAAAAAGCAGGGAGCAGAGAGAAGCAGAAAGAGGGATAGGAAGGGAGAGAGACAGCCATAATAAGGAGGAAATAACAGAACCATACTATAAAGTGGATGAGTATGTGAGGTATAAAGACCTAATTAAAGCTGCATTAATCAACATTTTTATATTAAGAATGGGTCAAATGACTATGAGTAATGTGAAAGGGGTCACTCATAGTGTCAAACCCACAGAGAATTATCATCAACTCTGTAGTTCCCCTCAGCTCTACAGCGCATTTTAGCCTCTTTAAGCTCACTGCTCGCAAACTCCACTCTCATTCCCAAACGCAGCAGGCAGCTGATTTCAGCGAAAAAGCTCTGATAAACCCACTGTACACCGCCTGCCCAGCACCAAACAGCTGACAGACACAGTTAGCGACTAGCTGGTGAACGCACTGGAGCATTTAGTAGCTAAAGAGACACATATTTCCTTCAGGAGTTGATGGAGACCAAAACATAGCTAAAAGGAGAGTGAATATTGTTCATACATTTGTCAGTTTGCCAGAAACACAGACGTCCAAATGAATTTTAATGTTGCTTTGTCTGCTGGATGTGTAAATACACTTGCTAAGACATTAGCCATAACAGCTTTATAAGGTGATAATATGTCAATTACGTGTTGGAGCTTGTTTTGTTGCCCCCGAGGCCAAAAAAAGAAAATCTACTTATTGTTGTAATGTTTTTCTATGTTTTTTACTTTATGTATTTTTCTTTGTTGTCCACCTCAGATTACTAGTGTACATTTTGGGTTAAATGTTCAACCATAAACATATGGAAATCTCCTTTATCTTTGAGATCCATCCTGAATTACATTATTATTTGATCAAGTTCTTGGATTAAGTGTCTGGATATAGTATCATTTTTAAAGTGATTGTTTCACTACGCAATAATATCAGTGGACCCTTCTTATGCCTCTCTAAATGCCCTCTTAATTCAAACCCCACACTGCTAGTTTGCAATACAGGTTTCCTGTTTAAACGTATATCTCACACCTTAGCCAAAATAACCCTGATGACATCACTATGACATCATCTGGGTTATTTTTTCTGACTTTGGCCAGCTCCTACCAGAGCCACAGAAGATATTATTCAACTGTTTTCACAGGCTGTGTACTGTAGTACTCCTTGTGATGAGTAAACTGAACTTCACGTGTAAAATTGGTGGATTCAAACTGCATCAGGTGTTGATTTACTTAATTGTATCCAGTTGTATTAAGAAGCTTTTGGTGATACTGTTCACCTAACGACCAGGCCCTGAGTTAAAGTGAAACAGACACTGAGAGACAGATAACATACTGTATGTCAAGACTGACAGTAACAGAAAGAGAGAGACAGGTTGGAACAAAGCATGAGGGTGAGACAGACAGAAAGGGAATGAGTGTGTTTATGTGTGTGCGAAAGAGAGAGAAGTGTACTCAAATAGCTCAGGGCAAGGTGACAGAGAGAAACGAACGGACAGAGAGGGATAACAAGCTCAAAGAGGGGGTATTGTGTGTGTGTGTGTGTGTGTGTTAGAGAATGAGAGAAAAAGGAAGACCGAGAGTACAGAAGGAGAGAGGGATAGAGGAAGCTGAGGGAACAAAAACAAAAACAGTGAGAGCGCAAGAGAGAGAGAGAGTGTGTGTGTGTGGACATCCGAAGGTGTCAGAGTGTGCTGTTTGGCTTAATGATGACCCACTGGGCATGTAGGTCATAACGGTTTGAGTCTCAAAGCCATGACTGTATGCCTGTGTGCATCCATTAGTGTGAGTGTGTGTGAGTGAGCGTGAATAGAAACTCACTAGACACACACATGTAAAGTGGGTCTCTTAGTGTGCGTTTAAGAGAGTGTTTGGTCAGAGGTTGGAGAAGCAGTTTTTCTAGCCGGTAGGACTCAAAGGATACACACACACACACACACACACACACACACACACACTCTCTCTCTCTCTCATATGCACCCACACACGCCGCAAATCCAGTTTTTGGCATAAACACTCACACACCAACAGCTGCCCTTCATGTCATACATGCACATGTAATGCACCATGTATGCCACTAAATTATGCACAAATACACACACACACATCTCTTTCTTTTGATCTCTCATGATAACACACACACGTGCGCGCACGCACACACACACACACTCGCTCTCTCTTATACACACACACAGGGGGAAGCTATTATGCTCTCAGGCTGGAGTGTTTTGATGGTATAATTGCAGTGGCCAGTGAGGAGAAAGAGACAGAGGGAGGGATGGAAAGAGGGATGGGGATGGAGGTAGAGAAAAAGAGGAGAGTGCTGACACTCTCAGCATGCTAATGTTGCGAGGCACTACCCCCCCCAGATTTCATCCCTCCCTCCATCCATCTCTTTGTCTCTCCATCTTCCTCTCTATCTCACATCCTCTACCTTTCTGTCCATCTCTCCCTCTTTCTAGTGCTGCACCTGTGAAATGCAGAGGTGGAGAGATGAGAGGAAAAGAGGGATATATATAACAGGATGGAGCAATGTTATCTCTTGCTTTCTCTGCCATCCCTCCTTCCTCTTCAAGCTCCCCACAATGCTCAGAACAAAGCATGCAAAAAAAAAAGACATGGGGGGATGAAAATAGAGGAAGAGGGAGGGTCAGTTTTTCCATCCCTTTAACAATGGGGGGATGATCTCTGCTTATCCTCTAATCACATCCCTCCTTTTTTCCTCTCCTCCGTCCTCTCTGTTATCTCTCGCTCCCGCAACCCCTCTTTTTCGCATCTGGTGAGAGAGAGGGTAGCCTTTTCCTCTTGCCGGCCTCCCTTTTTTGTCGCCTCTCCATCTGTTTGTCCTTCTAGTCCTCCCTTCATCCCTCTCTCCTCTCCAGAGAAGGGGTTCTGCTGTATGGCGCTGATCTCTTTCCTCTTTTCCCTCTCTTTTTTTCTCATTCACATTTTTTCTCTCTATCAATCCTCCTCTTTTGTTTAAATAGTCTAAAATACCAAACCTTAAAAAGCAGGTTGGTCTGATTCTTTAAGATATCATTCAGAACGCAAATTGAATCTCTCCCTAGGTGAATATGAAATATTCAGATGTTATTTTGTTAACAAAGTGAGATATGAGTGATGTGTTTATCACCTCTTTAACCGTTCGCTTTGCAGCACTGGAGGGCTTTCTTTCTTTCAGTACTTGCTACAGTACATGCAGTACATTTAACATAAGGAAAAACAGAATTAGCTGCAGCTGTTTTTCATTTGATCACTGTAGCACTGTAGACAGAAGAGTTCATCCACAGTGCACATTCTAGTTTCCTCGACAGTCCAACAGCTTATTTTAGTGAGCACTAAGCTAAACTGCCGCTTTGCTGTCAAAATTGCTCAGCTGAGCAAAACAAATATTGATAGTGATATACTGATTTATTGGTGGTGAACACAGGTAATGAGGAGTTTTCTGCACATGAGGATGTGTAATTGATATTATCTAAGAGCCAACAGCGCCTCTACGAGGTACTGCCTTGCTACTGCAAACCTTCAAACCTGCAAAATCTCTGAAATTATGAAATGATTAAAAATACTACTGGCTACATTAGTACATACATCATCGTAACATGCTGAATAGGTATAGTTTCAAATCAGTTGTTTTTACACCAGAGAAGGACTGCCAAACACCTCAAACTGGAAGTTTCTAGCCCCTTATAAACAGAAAAGTTACCATTTGTCACCAAAACAAATCATGTGGATTTATTATAGTGATTCTGACTTTGATTAATGAGGTTAGACCTACTTAAATATCCTGGCCTTGTGACTATTATTTTGTCCATCTGATTATGTAATCCAGCAATTGCAGTTACAGTCTTACACATTTTAACCAAGAAAACAGATATCTTATTGACTTAAATTAAATCATATTTATTAACAAATACATTGTGCAAAATGTATATTACTGATATACACATTCACTGTTTTTAACAAGAAAACATTGTAAAAGGAAGGAAGGAAATAAACAAGAGAAAGAGATAGATAGAGAGAAAGATGAAGGATTATTTATCTATCAATCCATTAAGTTTATGGTTACTTTCAGTTTCCAGATTTTCCGATTTTGTAAATCACAGATTTTTCACTAAACAAAGGCAGCTAAAGGAACTGTCTGCGGTGTACCTTAGGAGTGTGTGTGCTGGGGTAGTAGTTTTGCACCTGAATGAGCTTCTATTTCTGAATGGTGTGGTCCAAACGAGTATGTGTTCTCACTTTATGTATGTGTGTCAACATATCAAACTGTGCATTTGTGTAAGTATGCCTATGAGTATCTTCATCGAGAGAGAAAGAGTGTGTATGTCTGCATATGTGTGTGACATGTATGTGTGCGTATGTATGTCTCAACCCTGAGCTTCTTCTGTCTATGATCTGTCTTCATGTGTGTGAACAGTGTATATAAATATACAGTATGTGTGTGTGCATCTAAGGGTCCTGTGTATGTGTGTGTGTAGGTGTGTGAGTGTGTGTGGGCGAGGAATGCCTGTCAACCAACATCTCAGTGTGCTTCAGATACTGGGCTGTCCTTCTCACCACAGACTCCCTGCGTATCGGATCTGGATCTCCTGGACAGACAGACAGACACACAGACCGGAAGACGAAGATGATTATTTTCATTATTATTATCCAGTAATGGCATTAGCGCACCTGGTGCTGCTGCTGTGGATGCATAAAAAATCTTGAATTGTGTGCAGAGGCTGGTGTAATAAACCTATTATCTGAAATAGCTGACTTGACAACAAACAACATGCCTTTCAGAGTACAGTTCAACTGACTCTAAATGCACAGTTAGCTCCTTTTTCTATCACATTAAGGAAGCAAGAAAAGATTCCTTGGCACAGGTGGGATTCGAACCCACGCCCCCAAAGAAACTGGAGCCTTAATCCAGCGCCTTAGACTGCTCGGCCACGCTACCACATTACAGCACACTTATCGTTGTTTGACAGCTCATGGGAGAGGGGGGTTAACATTAACCCAGTCAAGGGTAGATCTGAACAACACAGATACTGAGAAGGCACAAAGTAAGCATACATAACCCATTAGAGGGTTGTCACATGTTAGCATAGTAGCAGATGACACACATACTTGTGTGTTAGTCTGGGAAGTTAATTTAGATCACATTTAATGAATGTAATAGTAATAACATTTGTCTAGAGTAATGACTGCACAATAACTCTTATCAGAATCAGAAATAGTTTATTGATCCGCGAGGGGAAATCTGTAATTCATTACAACTGAGTACTTTGATCCTGTCATTTTCAGAAATGAATGAAAGGGATAACTTGCTGAAGAAATTCTTTTGGCAAGTTCTGATGGTTCTAGGTGTTTCAGCTTTATATAATTCTTTACTTTTCTGTCTTTCAGAGAAAAAAAACACACTGGCAGCGGTGGGATTCGAACCCACGCCCCCGAAGAGACTGGAGCCTAAATCCAGCGCCTTAGACCGCTCGGCCACGCTACCATGTCCAAAATGGAATCCAGTCTGAAGTACAGTAAGCATTTCGTCTTGATATCTACACATACTGTTCTGTCTACATCTATTTACCGGTAAGTCATCTTTTGTGGCACCTTTTATATCATGTTGTTGCCAATTTAAAAAAAGATGGCCCTCAAAAGCCTCACTGTCAGTTTCATATGTGGTTTCTATTCCGCTGTCAGCTTCTGAGCTTCCTTCTACAGGTCATGAACAGCATCCGATTCCGCATGCCTAATTTCTTACTTTATCAGACTTGCCTTGCAAGGGCTGAAGAACTGAAGAAGGTTCAGGTAAAATGCCATACTGAATTGACTGCGTGTTTTGGACTCAGATGCAAGATTGTGAAAAACCAAAAGAGAAAACACAGAGTGTTGCAGTGGTGTTTCAAAATGTTGTAGGTTTTACCATGTCCCTCCTCCCTCCTTCTTTCTCCCCCCTGGTCCGCCAACCCATCTTCCTCAATCCCTTCATACATCTTCTCACCCTGTACTCCAGTGATCAGTATATCCACCGCTGTCCTGTATCCACGAATGGCAGAACTGAATTCTCCCTCCCTTTCCCTCTCCATTGCAGCTGTTAGCTCATTGGCAGCTTGGTTCAAGTAACCAGCGTCGCCTACATCCGTACTGGTTGGCGGCAGTGAGAACAATTCTGAGTGGTCACAGGAGGAATTGGATCCTTCTGAAACCGAGAAAAAAAGAGGAAGAGAAAATGATTTACTAGTAGAGAAATGAGAATGGTTTTCCAAAAGTTGTTCTCAGTAAGCCAACTGTGTACAACATCCAGCTGAAAAGCTTGGCAGCGGTGGGATTCGAACCCACGCCCCCGAAGAGACTGGAGCCTTAATCCAGCGCCTTAGACCGCTCGGCCACGCTACCTCAAGGTATACAACTGACTACTAGATATAGCTCCAGTCAGAAAGTTCTCTTCTGACCAGCTGGAGAACTTTTATTTCTCACTGTTTCAAAAGCTTGTTATTTAGTGTCAGCTTAACATAAGTTCATAAAGCCAGTCAGCCTATATAGACCTATTTTCACAAACAGGCTGTAATTAGATTAAGACAGAGATTTGAGTGGACTAAGAGCAGTGATATTGTTTTCTATGTATCCATTCACATTTATTTTTACCTTGTTTATAGCAGGGATCAAAGACAGCCAAGTCATTATCAGATAGCGGAGGTGGACCTTCTTCCTTTGGGGATGGGACTTGCTCTTCTGCCACAGAGTCAAACAGTGAATCAAATTCTTCCTGGGACTCTTGTGATTGGTGGTTTCTGGCTGGGGATGGGTCAGGTGACGGGACTGGAGGTGGAAACGTGGACCAAAAGGTAAAAACAAGATTAATAAGGAGAGAAAACAAAAGTACAGAACTGTGTAAATAGTGTTTGACCCCATCGTACCTCTGTCATCCAGCTCTGTATCGCTAAGCTCCTCTTGGTCTTCTCTCAGAGAATCTCCAATCTCGCTGTAAGCCTCAGCCGCCACCTCCGGTTCTCCCACTTCTAAGCCCACATTGGTGCCCAGGTCTTGGGGTAAGGTGGGTGCCTCCCGCCCCTCCTCCTCCTCTGCGGGTTCACAGTCTGAGGCCCTCCGCTTGGGGAGGGGGATGAGAGGGGGAGGCAGAGGCCCGGCAGAGGAAACAGGGGTGGGATCCAGAGGCCTTGTGACCTCACCACCCTGAGCGAGGAAGACATGGTAGATGTAAGGAGAGAGGAAGGTAGGATGGAAGGAGGTGTTGTGGTGTAGTAGAGCAGTGGGTAGAGGCAAAATGAAAAGGAGTCCAGTAACATTATGACTCTTGGTCTAGCATATGTTTTTGTGTGTGCAGTGTGCATGGCTATTTCATATCTGTTTCACTTCCTGTATGTGTGTATGCGAGTGTGTCTTACTCTGAAGAAGTCCTTGAGCTGTGGGCTATTGTAGAGTGCAGGTATGCTGGTAGTAAACAGAAGCATGGCCTCTGTGGCCTTCCTCCTCTCTTCAATCACAGCCTCATCAAACCTTCCTGAAACAGAGACAGACAATATAATAACCAATATAATAATGACGCTAGGATGATGATGCTAGGAAATGACATTGCATGGAAAAAAACAAAACAAAAACAAACTGGTCAACCTTACAATGTTTGTTTTTGGGGAGACTTTTAGATGTGTTTATTCAAATGGATGTCATTTTTCAGGTTGTAGTTTGCAGTGTCGTTGAGCAAATATCCAAAGAAGTCAGCATTAGTGAGGGTTTGGAACCACTGTTACTCTTTTCCAAAGCGGTTTGCCTTTGTGCATTCAACCGAAGCAGCAAGGCAGCAACTATATGTTGCCTTGAAACTCACTATAAATGGTGACTGTCCGTCCATTGGTATATGACTCAACTGTGTTGCTGCCTTTGCTGTTGTGAATCTGTAACCACTGAAAAATACTGTAATAGGCCGAGGGGAAATGTCACAAGCGTCATGACAAAATACTAAAAACAGCTACAAACAAAAAAGCTACAAACCACAGGTGAAAACCACAGCAGACAGTTGAGTCGACAGTGTCAAAACTTCTGTAGTGTATTATGAACTATTTCTGTTATTTATCTAGCCCCTGTAACACACCAAACAACTCAGTTAGTCAGTGATCGTGGCACTAGGTGACTTGGGTGTATCTATAGTGTATCACAATCTTTGCCCATTATACCAAAGAGTTGTGCGCGGGGAAAAGGTGGAAACTCCTCCTGTCTTCTGAACAAGTTCTTGTGTGTGTAGGCCAACTCCCCATGGAGCTTCTTCAGCTCTGAGAACCTCCTCCACACGACCACCTCCTTCACATCTTCGGGATGACGCTTGGACACAAACTACAAACCACAGACGAGAAAGGACAGATGATTTCATTAACTGCATGTCTGACATTAAGTGTCAGACCAGATTTTTGGCACCTTTGCACATATCAAAGGACAGTCTGTTGAAATTATGGGTGATATTATATCCTACCTATATATATAGAGGGGTAAGATGCAACAAGTCATGGATCAGTTCAGTTGTTATGTGTAAGTATGTTTGTGTGTAAATATAATGGAGGGTGATGAAGGCTTAGTTCTATGAAGATGTGATCCCCTCTGATTTTGTATGCATGCCTGTCTAGACCACGAGGTATTAGTGTGGTCATGGGGGTGCGGGAGCTAAATCACAAGTTCGCTCTGCTTCACTTGAGTGCTGCTCACTGTGCACCACTGACTGCCTCAAATAAAAGGCCCATTGTATATTTCTGCAGGGCCTTTGTGCTTTTATGACTAGTACTGTTGTGACGTCATTGTGTTATAAACGAATGACAATATAAAGTCACTTACTTTTGATTGATGTTACTGACCAAAGAGTTAAAGGCTACGACATACTAGACAATTTGTATGTTAATTACTAAAGAGAAATAACAAAACTTGTAGGCAAACCATAAGTAAATTAGAGAGTTATAAGTAACAGAGAGTTATTAAGCATAATAACAACATAGGTTTGTATAGCTGATAGTTTAGATAAAGAGTGTAAACCAACCCTTGCTGTCACTTTGTACTCGGTGTGTCCTTTCTCGTGTGTGCGTGGGTCAGTAACGGTAAAAAAACGGTAATATTCATCTTTGGGTTTTCGTGACATGTCCGCTCTCGGTAATAACAGAAACAACTGCGTGCTTCAGAAGCACAAAACAGAACTGTCAAAGCCGTTAAAGCTCTGTTGTGATTCTTCTGTCCCTCCTCTCCGCTGACTTCCTGGCTGGTGACGTTTACAAATGCGTGACCACGTAATGTGCGTCAAATTTGACGTCAAATTATTTAATTTTTCTCCTATTTTAAAATATGTCTCTCTTTATTCTTAATCTCGTTTTTATTAGTAGCAGTAGTAATATATTTGTACATATTTATATATTTTCTTAGTTGTCTGATGTAATAATATTTAGGAACTATTTTTGAACCTAATTAGCCTACTTGTAACACTCATAATGGCAATGCACTAGGTTGTTTATCTTTTTTTTTAAATCAGTGTTGTTAGTTACTATTTAGGTTTTGTTTGCACTGCAAATATTTTCTCATGCCTCCCTTTCTCTCATTAGATATACGTCTACTTCATTCAGTGCATTGTCCTTTTAAAGGGGCTGTTGTCAGGTACTGTTTGTGTATTGTTTTGTCTTTGCATTGTATTTGTATCTACATTATGTATGTTGTATGTGGCATCTTTAAAAATAATAATAAAAACTATAAATCTAAAAAAAAAATTATAATGGCAATGCACTAATTAAATTTTAATGTGGCTCCAAAGTATGACAGGACAAGTTCAATTTAATAATTCCAGTTGCATTTAACAGTTTACAAAAGTATGATAATATAAAATTTAAGTTGACATTACAATGAATTCCTATTGAAACATAATGCCATGACATAAATGTCATCTGCCAGTCTGTGTGTTTTTGTAGTTCAAATGCTGTTGAACTTAGGATGATCTCTTTGCAAATAAGAGAATCATATTTTGACAGTTCAATCATTTATATGGATAAATCAAGACATCAGATCAGTGCTTGGCACATTGCGCTTTATATTGGAGGTGAGTATATTACTGTTGCAATCAACTAAGAGGTGTGAGAATCTAATCAAAATATCAAAAAATTTGACAGAGCTTCAATTCCAAGTGCTTCTGAAATGCCATTTGAAATAGAAGGTCAATGTTTCAGTTCAGAGAATTGATGTAAAACCATGCATTACCTCCTGAACTGACCTGAAAAGCAATTGATATAAGAACAATGTTTGATTGAAATGGGAGTCAGAGTCATAAAAAACAGTCAAATGTATCATGATATGTGTAATCATCAGTATTGTCTTTGCGCCAATTTTTGCAATCAGTGTAAAGACCATTGGAATACTCCAGGGGGCGCTAAAGGTTCATGTAAGTTACACATTGAAGTCTGCTAAAGTGGAAAATGGACTTTATAGTATGTAGAAATGACTGAATTTTCTTTGATGATGCCTTTCTGAAATAACCAATGTAAATCTGTATTCATATTATTTGCAGATAAACTAACATGTGTCAACAATGCTAAAATAAGAGAAACACACAAATGAAGGTCTAGGCCTTGCCCTGTTTGAGACAATACAACAAAGAGAGCAACAACAGACTTCACTGTGATGCTGAGGAAGTTCCAGCTGTGCATTCACATCGTGCAACAATCCTTTCCACCTCTTTCCCAAGCTGTTATTTAATTCCCAGCTCTTCTCTATAATATGATCACTTCGAGGTCAGAGGACCTTTCACTATCCATTTTACTTTGTCTAATTTACTTTTTCACAGACTCAGAAGGGCGCTGAAATGATCAAACTATTCAGAAGATCCGTATCAGTGTTTTATATCACATAGTCAAAACCTTCCCAAGGCCTTGAACAATAGATAGCCTGAGTGTGAGTTTATATCTAACAGGCTGTAGCTCAAAGGTCAGTGTTCATCATCACGGCTGCTGCTTTCCTTTCTGGTAATTGCGTGTTAAATTGAAGGGAAAATGTGTAGCAGACACAAATTAGGTAAATATTTAATTTAAGATAATAAGAAAAATGGGCAAACTCAGTGACAGGTAGAGGTTGTGT
The DNA here is from genome assembly GCF_020085105.1 of Siniperca chuatsi. Lineage (NCBI taxonomy): Eukaryota > Metazoa > Chordata > Actinopteri > Centrarchiformes > Sinipercidae > Siniperca > Siniperca chuatsi. Next base: position 8,730,937 of record NC_058063.1, read on the forward strand.
TCAGGCTAGTATTAATGTGTATTTATGACACCATTCTTTACTATCATACAGAGAGGTATATAGATGGTTTTATGTGGTGGATAGAGTGTAGACAGAGCACAGATATAATTGCTTAAACTTTTGTAGGACAATGAGAGGATGTTATGTACAAAATAGCAGAGGATGGTTTCGATCCATCGACCTCTGGGTTATGGGCCCAGCACGCTTCCGCTGCGCCACTCTGCTCGCTTACAGTACAAAGGAGAGCTAGAGTAGTGCATCTGTGAATTGAACTGTTTGACCTGTTTGCATGCACAGAACGGCGCATTCTTACGTAACGTGCCGCCATTGTTTCCTGCTGACAGAAAGAGGAGGGAGAGGGAAAGGGGCTGAGACGAGGGAACAAGATTCAGAGAGTGAAAAGGAGAGGGGCGGGGGGAACAGTAGAGCTGTGTGTTATGAAACTTTGGTGAAGTGGGAAAGAATGCCATATTGTCTGTATGTGCTGTCAGCAGGATGTGTTGCTGGTGATTATGAGTTTGTTTTTATTTCTGCAGTTTGTACTGTATTCAATGTGTTTTATTCTTTTATATATGTTGGATGTATTTCTGTGGTGAATGTACTAATTTGATGGACTCATTTGTGTTTGCTTTGTCCATATTAGCTCTCTTTTCATGCGAGTAAAGAATTAGAGAGGGAGGCTTTCCGCATTGAACAGTCTCCCCCTTTGTCTGTGAGAGAACTAGGCCACACGTTCTCATCTGAAGAGAAAGAGGGGAACAAAGACCGAAAAAAGAACAGTGGGTGAATATACTACAGACAGGAGAGAGATTAGAAGTAGAAAGGTTATTAAAATGTACAATCAGCAAGGCATGGCGTGTGTGTGTGAATGCGAATGTCACTGCGATACCCAGTGGTTTAATGTACACCTACAATATACTAGCGATATCAGAACAGAACATAAAGCAATAAAATTACACAATATGACAAAGTCCCCATGAAGTACACCCAATATATTTAATGTGTGTGTGTTGCATGAACTTGTGAAATGTTTCACTCACAACTTTCTCTCTAAATTATTCTCTAAATATCAGTGCAACGTAGTGGTCGCTGGCTTTTTCTTTATCCTTACATTTCTACACTATACACAGCACAAAAAATATAGTGTGTATGACAGACTGAAAGCAGTGTTGTTCCCTGTTTCAGTCTGAACTGCAGGACTGCACTTTGCAGTGAGCCTGAAACAATGAGATGAAAGCACAAGACCTCAGCCAAACTGGTCTAAACTGGTCTAGGTCTGCTCTGCTGTGCTTTTTTTAAATTCTCCTTTTTTTTCTTTCCCAAGCTCACGCTGTCTTGCAAAATAAACTCTCTAAGAGGGATCAGACAGGGATTTATAGTGAGGCCCTGTGTGTGTGTGTGTGTGTACCTCCAACCCTGCAGACTACATTTTAGTTACAGAACATTACAGGGAACTGGAGGCATCACTAAAATGAAACTTTTAGGGATTTTAGAATGAAAAAAGAAGAAGTTTATGACTGTGTTCAGACTGCGACCCTGAACCACCTGTGCAATGTAATGTACAGTAATCCCTGCCTGCTCCCCCTCCCGACTCAGAGAAAACAGGCAAAACTATGCAGCAACTTTGCCCTCCATTCCTCTCTCAATTTTCTTTCCATGTGTGACTGTGTGTGTGCAGGCTTGCGGACGGATTTAGTGACACCGTCCCCTCCTCTACTGCCAAACATAAACAAAGCACCCTGGCTTTACAAGAGAGCCTTTAGTGTGAATTATTTCATCAGTGTCCTCCATGAACTATTGCAGGTCTGCAAAACATGTGAATCAATGTGCTGTCACATAAAGTTTCAAATGCTGCTTGGGTGCGGATCTGTTACCATGTAAGTTCTGCTTGTTAGAGATGTGAAGACTCAACAGGACTCTTTGGAAAAGACACAGTTTTGCTGTAGCTCAGTGCTGGGTTTACATTGATACCCTTGTTCTATTCCAAATTTTGCTACAGCCTCAGTTCATAAACATGTTTACACATCCCTGCCTCCTCCTTTCTGGGCCACTCCTCCTTACTCTTGTTTCCTAAACTAGCCACTCATCTGTCTCTTCCTATTTCCTTGTTTTCTTCCCCAAATCTCCTACTATCCAACATCAATGTCTCTCCAAACATTGTGCCCTTAATTGTCTTTAGTCTATGAAAGCAGAAAAGTTAGGAAAACAGGGAAGGGATGATGAATAACAGAGAAACTGTGTGCATCACATCACAGTGCGTTCACATCAGCTCGCAGTCAACAGCTCTTATTACAATCTGACTCTGCCAAACACACACACGCGCACACACACATGATCAACAGGCTGAGATAAAAACAGAAACAGATGGTGTGTGTTTGAGTTTGCCTAGAGGAGAGAGACAGATAGCATGTTCATGAGCGCGAATGTGTCTGCACCATCTCTACTACACAATAACGCGGCTTTTGGAACCATATTTTGTTCTTGGCAATATTGAAATGACCATCAGATGAAGCTTCCAGGTCTAAATTTCGAAAGCACTGCTGGTCGCATCATGTTGCTACACGTTACAAAACCTGGCACAATAACTGAGGTTGAATATCAGGGTTATAACAGGTTATAATGTCACAAATAGACACACAGCCACCCATGAAGCCCTGCTAAATAAGATTCTATCCCAGACCCAAACATAGAAAGGCCTGCATGTAGAAAGATGTTACTGTGAATGTGTTTATATTGAGATGTATGCACTACATGTGGCAAGTTAGCAGGGGTGAGAGTGAAGCCTGAGATTAGAGAAAAGCTGCATTCTCTCAGTAGCATTATTCCTAGTGCCAAACAAATTATTAAACAAATAATAGTAAATAAGAATATCCTTTAATTTGCAGGAGACCCACAGGAACTATCTGTAGTGACAACTGTCCACAGACCACAATCTGAGAGCCACAATACCATCGGCTGGGTATTATTAGCCTAAGAACTATATATTTTAATACTGGCTTACAAAACAGCCTGATAAATTGGAGGTAACAAAGAAGCGGGAGAAGATACAAGATAGAATTCAAACTTAAAGATATCAGCCACACCGTCAAGCCTTTAATCAGTCATGAAAAGCGTTTGACTTTGCCATTTGCTTTCTTAGCCAGCCAATCCAATTAGTGTTCTTTACTGTGTAAATGCAAATTTGCAACAGTTTGAAAAATTGCAAAACCAAAAAATATTACCCTTGCAACATTTACAACAGATATACCTCACAGGAATATGAGTATTATTTACACGCAGTAATATCAAGGCTTATGTGCTTGCTCATATATATATATATATATATATATATATATATATATATATATATATATATATATATATATATATATATATATATATATATATATATATATATATATGTATATATGTGTTCTGGCATGAAATCGACTTGCAGGTTGCATACTGTCACTTACTGAGATAAACAACAGCAACAACATCCTCACTCTCCTAATCTCCTACTGTAACGTGTACAAATATGGCCTCAAAAACATACCACAACACTTCATGTACATGACAGAGATTTTGTGGCTGCTTTTCCTAGAAGTTACTGTAACTTTATGAAGATCAACAACAGCTGGGGAAGGCTTCAGGAGCACAAGCACGGACAGGAGGACACTGGTTTTTAGATTAGCTGATCACAAATGTTGTCTCTAATATAATACAGACCACATTGCACAGTATTACCTTCTTACTTAATATCATTGATCATCAACATTAATTTGGTCAACCTTTATTCTAATCTTGCATGTAGAAATGAAAAAGCAGCAATGTCAACAACAACCTGACATTTTAAAATAGGCATTCCAAGCTATTTTTAGAGCCACACGCAGAAAAGACTTATGCTGTGGGTGTGCATTTGTTTCAACTTCGTACCACAGATCCTGTTCAAAAGGTTTTACTGTATATTAAGGTAAAAATAAGGGACTTGGCTGGCTCTGGACCTGGTTTAGGAGACTATCTGATTGCCATTAAGCACTCCAGTCCAATCAATCGCTTGCTAATGCAAACTATCCAATGCATCAATCTTTGTCTATATATTCTACTTATAAAGACTTAACACATACGTAACAATTATAAAAGGTATTTTCTAATTATCTGCTTACTACAGCACCACTGTTGCTCAGCTACTAAGAGAAAATTGGAAAGTCCAATTCAGCCTAGAAGGGATTTTTACTTTATTTTGTTGTATTGGTTGGCGCTGTAAGTGTGAGCATGATCATATCATGCTGAACAGATTACTCAGTGAATGTTTGTCACTTGAGAGGAAACAATGGTGCAAATGAGTTCTGTATGGTAAAACAGAAGGGGGGAATGCGTAAGTGGGGCTCAAATTAGATTTGTGAAGAACAGAGTGGCAATTTCCACTAATCAAATGATTAAAGGCCTCACCAGGAGCCTAGATAGTATGCAATCAATCCATTTATTAATCAGTCATCAGAATGGCTTAATCAACTCATTATATTATCTCCAGGAAAAGTCTGCATGGCCAAACTGAATTTGTTAGTTATTGCTCACAATTTTAACAGAATATTTTCCATGAGGATTTTGCAGCATAATAAATGTTCATATTAAAACTTGCGAGGGCAACTGTCTTCCACCTCCATTTCATTTAGCCCCTATTTATACTCTTGAGTGAGTGACAACAATTTTACTTCAGCCTTAAATAAAAAAACACTGGGGCAAAGGCTGAAACTGTGTAAAGACAGACACAATACACATGAGCGTGTGTAGGACATAAATAGCCTAACCGATTCTTACATCAATAAATGGGCTTATGGTATATAATGGGGTGTTCTCTAATGTTAGTCTGTTTCTGAGAAGAGAGAGAGAGAGAGACAGGCAGAGAGGGAGGGAGGGAGGGATTATTGGGTCGTCCCTAGTGGGCGGAGAAACCTGGGCAACTACAAATACAGACTGAGCCTGAGATTAGCAGATACCAAGGGATAAACGACTGAAAAAGACAAAACAAATCCGGAAGGACTATACGTTGCGTTTTTACAGGTAATGTCGAATTTACTTAATCGGGGTTGTATCCACCGAGCAAATTCAGCGTTGTTTATCAGAGTTAAACTGCGTTGGAGAGTCATGAGTGGAAAGTGAATACCATTCTGCTGCCGCGTGTGCGTTACGCCGGCAGGGTGACGTGGTGATGGGGCTTGATTTCATCATCTTCACCGAAAACATTTTACACGATATCAAATATGTTTTTTGGCCGCTGAGTGCGTTAGGTCAATCTTTCACTTGACTTACTTCGATAAACGAGTTGGGCAGATGTTTCAGTTGAAGAGTTTTTGTTAAACGAATAGGTTATTGAAATGCCGAAGAATCAGAACCAACCGGCAAACTAATAGATTTCCGGTACAATAAATAAGCCACAAGGATAGCAATGGTCGTTAAATATTAGCTATTCTTTGCACTTATTTATTAAATGTAGAATCCACTCTTATTTTGAAAGTTAAGTTTCTGTTTCCGTTGACGAAGCTGTTTGTCTGTAGCTGAATGTAACGTTAACTGACAGCTGGTTCATCAGTTGAACACACAACTCTTAACCTTTTCAAGAGTTGTCATCCCAGTAGAATTTTTGTTACAGCAACTAAGCTAATGTTATAACTACAAAGTGCAACGTAAGTAACGTTAGCTAACGTACATTTTCCAGCGGACTTAAGGTTGTAGTGTCTGAGCTCTTTATCAGTTACTTCCCCGAAAAGCTGAGCGAACAGAGGCTGTTAGCTAACGTTACGTTTAGGACCGGTGCAAACGTTAATTAGCAACACCCATTTAATTGCTTTAGGAATTAGCGTTGTCTAACCTAGTTATCTCGTTAATTTTTTGAGTCTAGCTTTGTTTTCACGTCTTAAATGGGAGGTATTGTATGTAACAGGTGTTAGGCTAACAATTCAAGTGACCTTACGAGTCTTTGTTCTCTTTGGTCATGTGTTTGGTTACATAGCTTAGTATTTTCCGGTGAAACAAGACTGTTTTTTGCTAAGCACAAGTGTTCAGGGCCCATACCCTTTCTGCTCTGGAGAAGAGCCTAATTAAATTTTCCTTTTTGTTGTCAACTCCTCTGTATTCAGAATTCAGACCTAACCATGAACAAGGACACAGAGATTGACATGAAGGAAGTGGAGCTCAATGTACTGGACCCTGAGAAGCAGCCCATGACAGGCGACGGCCAGGTTGCAGTCGTAGAGAAAAATGGCAGCGTCAAGCTGAAGGTTCCTGAAGAGGAGGTTACATTCACCGGCCTGTCCAAAGAGGAGCTGATGAAGGTTGCTGGCACTCCAGGGTAAGACCTACTAGATAAGATTTGCTATAAACACCTTTTTTTTTTTTAACGCTGGTCTTGTATTGGTGTGTGGCATAAAACCATTGATCATCTTAACATTTTTCCTCACTCTCATCCTCTGTGTTTTTAGATGGGTGCGAACCCGTTGGGTGCTTCTTGTCCTGTTTTGGCTAGGCTGGGTAGGCATGCTGGCTGGAGCCATAGTGATCATAGTCCAGGCTCCTCGCTGCAAACCCATCCCTGAGATGAACTGGTGGAACGAAGGACCTCTGTACCAGATCTCTGACCCTGAAGCTTTCTCTGACGGACTGGCAGGTAGAGTGCCTTAGTGAATATGTAGTTTCAGGGTAAATATACCATGTTTTTATTCCTTTTTAAGACTTTTAATGTTAAGGGTGATGCCCTTTCTTGCTGCTGTTTGCATGTTCCTTTTTGCTTATGGTGTCAGCCCTATTCCCAAAATAAGGCTTTGAGATTCTTTACAAAGTGGTCTGGTCTTGATGTGGTAAGCCACTCTAATTCACAGGGATAAGTCTTGTGACAAGGTCTTGAGTTTCCTTAGTTCTAAGTGGCCTATTTCAGCTGGCTAGATACCAAACTGCTGAGTAGGCTGACAACAAGTGACTCAATGTCTAAAGGACATGAAAAGCCTACGAGTCATGTCTTTCATATCTCTCCTACTCAAATCTGAGGTTAAGGTTGAGCAACCCAGTAAATGCCACTTAATAAGACAGTCACAATTATCGGCCTTTATTTTAGAATTTAGATTTTAACCATATAAGTAATTTTTTAAGAGGCACAAAGGAAGGACAAATTGTCCTGCTGTTCTTACAGTGAATTACTAGGGAGCACTCGGTTTTCCAACAGGCTTGGGCAGAATTCCAACAACCACACGTGACTTGGTGGTGTTTTCACATAAAGGACCTCCTTGTGCTCAGACTTCACATGGCCAGCAGAGGGTGTGGAGGGAGCCATTCACATGCTCCTGCCTTGAGTCAATACCTAGCTAAAAGAGCAGCACTTTTTACTTAGCTGTTTCCTAAACCATCAAAATGTCTCTCCAGCCTTCTGCCCTTTCTTCCTAACCCTCTGACCCTGCTACCTTTCACACATCAGCTCTCTGTTGTCTTTCCCCAATGTGAAATTCACACTGACATGACATTTCATTCTCCCTTCCTGTCCCTCTACTTGTCTCTAGGTGTTGAGGCGAGGTTGGACGACGTAAACCAGTTGAAGGTGAAAGGTCTGGTTCTCGGCCCTCTTCACACCGTTCAGGCCGACCAGCTGCACACACTAAATCTTGAAGAGATCGACCCGAGCCAGGGAACGAAGGAATCCCTGCTCGCTGTGGTGGAAAAGGCCCACAAGAAGGGTAGGTCGTCATACAACTGAAATCAGTCATTTGTGTGTAAAAGCTCAGACCAGAATTTTTATGACTCACCGATGTTGGGCTCATTCTCTGTTAATAATAAGAGAACAGAATCAACTTTTTGCTAGATTTTGTGGTATTTTGGACTGCTCAAGTTAAGGTGTTGTTTGCTGTTTACTTTTTCTCTTAGGCATTTCTGTGGTGCTTGACCTAACTCCAAACTACTTGGGACAGGCTCCCTGGTTCAGCGCTAGTGATGCTGATGGTGTGATTGAGAAAGTCAAGGTAGGGGACACACACACTATGTTTGTGATCCTTTGATCACAGGGTGTGAAAGTGAGACAATTGGGTCTAAGTGTTGTATCGATACAACACTTGCTTCTGTTGTAGTTAAAGTGCTCATGTTCTCTTCCAGGCTGCAGCGGAGCACTGGCTGAGTTTAGGTGTTGATGGCATCAAGATATCTGACCTCACTGTTGCCTCCAGCTCTGCTGATTGGTCAATGCTGCAGGATGCCGTCCAGGGCAACCGCACGGAGGACACCAAGAAGAGGTAATTATGGCTGCCATTTTCTGACTTTCTAGACAATCTGTGCAGGAAAAGAGTGTTTCATTTGCAAGGCTTTTGGATAAATTTAGCTATTTCCTGCAGATTATAGGGAATGCAGTTTTGAGCACTGTTACGATTTTATATGAACAATTTTATTTGAACATTAGGTTGTACAAGAAGCTCAAATTGACATTTTTCTGGCTGTGGAGTTCCAAAAAACGAACGCCTCAAAAGAACCAATTTTAAACTTGAAGAATTTTGTAGGGCTGATCTTTCTTGGGAAAGTAATTTTCGAAGCATCAGTGAAATGTCAGTTGACAGGGTTATGTTTCCTGAGAGAAGGTGGAGATTATAAGCATTCCAGTGCTGCAGGGGACTGTGGGTGGGGGTTGGGGAGAGGCATACACAGGCCACTTCTCTTTCTTTCTTTCTTTCTATAGATAGATAGATAGATAGATAGATAGATATAGTAAAGCGACACCTTGTGTTGGGTTTGAGGAATGACACAAAATTGACTTTTTTTTTTTCCTTTTTAAAAAAAAAAAAATTCACATTTCAACATTCGAGGAGTTATCTCAAGATGCTGAATCACAAAATCAGAATTATGCTATTCTTAAAACAGCTTATGCCCTAACTTCACATTTTCTACTTTCAACTACCACATTCTCTCCCAGGGTGCTGATGGGTGTGGTTGAAAGTATTTCGGCTAAAACTGTCTCTCACCTCATCAATACCTCTGGCGTAGATCTCGTCCTGTCTGACCTGCTCAGCAGCAAAAAGGAAGGTAAGCTGCAGCGCCCTGTTTGTCTCACCAAACCTGCATGTGTCTTCTTCCATTTTTGACTGATTTGAACACAATATAATATTTTGGACAGAATACATCAAATTTTAATCTTTACTTAATTTCTCCTTAGTCTGTGCATTTTATCATTCATTGTCCTCATTATATTTAATTATAGTGCCCTTCTTCCTGCAAAATAATGTGGCCTATGCTGTCATTTTTGCAGTGTTTTTGAACAAAATTCCCCATCTTTGTATTCCCTGCTGTGTCTCCATCTTTACTTTCTTGGTGACTAAATCAGGAACTAACGATTGCACAGAAACAAATGTCCATTCTTTTGTGCAAAGCAACCAGTTGGTGCAAAATGGCGTATTGCAGGCGGTAATTTTAAATATGTGCAGGTGGGGAGCGCATCAAGGACTTGGACACCCTCAACTCTCAACAGAGAAGTCTGGGCTGGGGCCTCGGTGCCACACAACAGGACCAGCTGTCTAAACAGGCAATAACTCCGGGCCTGATCCGTCTCTACCAGCTCCTGCTGTTCACCATGCCTGGAACCCCAGTGTTTACCTACGGAGATGAGATAGGCCTTCACGCAGGACAGGTAAGCTATAAAACGGAGCAGCTGTTAAAATGTTTCAATAACCCTAGAGCTGTTACAGAGTGTAACCTTTTTTGTTTCCTAATCAGGGTTCAGAATCTCCTAAGATGGTTTGGGACATAGAGAAGGAACCTGCTGAAGGAGCTGCTGTCAATGAGACTGCTGAGGTAAGAGTGTGTTCAGTGTGGAAAAACTAGCAAGGACATGGTCAAAAACACTCATTTGCTTTCAGTGTTTTTATTTAAAAAAAAAAAAAAAAGTCCTCAATTATCACGTTTACAGGCTGAGCGGAAGGAGCGCATTACTGTAAGGAAGTGGTTCAAATCCCTCAGCGAGCTGCGAGGCAAAGAGCGTTCTCTCCTCCACGGCGACTACTACCCTCTCTACTCCTCCGCCTCCTCGCTCTCTTTCCTCCGTCTGTGGGACCAGAGCGAGAGATACATAACAACTGTCAACTGGGGAGAGTCACCTGAAACGCTCAAAATCACACTGGCACCTACAGGCAAGTTCAACAGAAATATCTAGTAGAAATATCTAATGTCATATCCAGTACCGTACATTAACAGTAGTTTGTTTTGTTTTATCACCCTGATCTTTTGTTCCTGCAGAGGGCGTGGAGTTGCCAGAGACAGCCAAGGTGCTTCTGTCAACTGACAAAGACACAGAGGCAGAAACCACCGTCAGGCTGGACAATATCACACTAGGACCCCGACAAGCGATCCTGCTGCAGTTCCCCTATACAGGCTAAAGATGGCGCCAAACTATAGGAAAGTTACCTACAAATTAGCTTTGGTTTACTACAGATTAGATATGGTTTAAAAAGACACTAAAGTCAGTCCTAATCCTTATGAATAAGATGGCAAAAGATACAGGATATTTCTTTTCACCATAATGAATATGACTTTCTATCAGTTTATTTAGTCAGAACATAAATGAATTTGGTCAAAGAAAATGCCATACAAATACAGAATGTTGGCCAGTACAAACTCAGTTGAATTCTTTTGGTTTTTATAACGTTAACACATTTTTATTTGTTTTATTTTTGTCGTCTTTGGGTGCTAGGAAAAGATGCAGCCACTGCAGACATGCACTCATCATTTTGTTCTTTTTATTGTTGACTAGCTGTACATTGTCCAAATGTGTAAAAGACATTCCATTCTTGTTCTTTGGGCATTCCTTTATGGGGTTTTTTAATTATAAATTTTAAGGAATTCTGTTTTTAGTGACAGTTTTACTTTCTTTCGTGGGCTTTTTTGTTTCTCACTGAAAGACATTCATCACACAGGAAAAACAAATTAACTTTGAACATGTGGTAACAAGTATTTCAAGAGTGCTAGTAAACAATTATTGTGAATGGCATCAACTCTGTCAAGTGAACTGAATTGGAAATTAATAAATAGAAAGTTCTGTACCGACTCCTGCGTACCCCTCATATCTTTGTGTGTGAGACAACATTCTTATAAGCTGTGTTTAAGCATGTTCTTTGTGCTGAAGATAATATCAAATGAGACGTTCACTATTTTCAGTATGTTTCAGGTGTGTGTAAGTGTGTCACAGATGTTAACAGAGGAAGCACGTCTATATTTTATCACCATCCTCAGATGGGTTTAATCGGCTCATTATACTTGACTCTAAAATGTGCGCTGTGCACAAACCTACGACTCACTAAATGGGTCATACAAGTAACTACTGTCATAAACCCCCACCATTATGTCACATTTTTCAAAATTGGCAGAGAAAATGTGTTCATTTACAACGCTATGCAACACTTTTACCCCAAATAACTTGCAATATGCCTGTAAAAATACCTCTCCTAGAAATACAAACAAATGCAGAGTTTCCAATCCCAGCATGTCTCACAATAGTCTCTGAAACAGTTCTCTTAAATCTAGTGGGGTTTTTTTTTTTTTTTGTTTTTTTTTTGTGTGTGTGTGTACAACAAACTTCCTGAAATATGAATTGGCCTTGATAAAATCAGGTAGATGACTGTACAATTTGAGAGCTAATAATACTTCCTCGCTGTGGGTACTGTATTTCCCACAGATACCTTTAACATATGAATAATATATCTTGTGTACAATTCACTGAGACGCTTTTTGAGAGAAATTACATATGTGATTTTTTTTTTTTTTTTTTTTTGCTTGAATTATCTCTCTAGGATGCTTTAGATGATGGCTGAAGAGTTGGGTCCATATACAGTAGACCTGCTTAGTCTGAAACATTGCCTACAGGAGGACTAGCTTTACATACTATACTTAATGATAAAGAGGTTGTTTGGTTATCCACACAATTGATTGTTTTGTTCTGTTTTAAGTATTGGCATGTTCAGTTAGAATGGGACAGTGTTACTGTGAACCATCAAGGTTTTGTATCTTTATCAACACAGTCTCTGTGGTTTTGCTCTTTACATTGGCCGGCAGCCTTTGTTTGACCAGATTTTACAATCGTACTTGTTGCTTAAGAAGAACGACAGATTACTACATAACTATTCCTTTTAATCTCATATGAACTGGAGCCCGGTCTGAGGTTCCAGTAACTGGTGTGACATTAAACAGCAATTCTACTTTGATTCAGCTCTGCAACGTGACTAAGTACAGTTACTCAAGTAGTGTATTTAAGTCCAATTTTGAGGTACTTGTACTTTACTTGAGTTTTTCAATTTGATGATTCTTATTACTTCTACAGCACTCCACTGCATTTCAGAGAGAACTATGCTAATGTACTTTATCTGGCAGCTGTAGTTACTAGTTATTTTGTAAATTATAATGTTAAATACAAAACATAATTTCAGCTTTTGAGATACGATATATATACTGTTTTTAATTAAACAACTCAACAGTATATAAAGTTGGTAAAATTAGCTCCTCCTCAACCAGCTACAACATTAAAATGTGTATCAGACCTTTGTTTTTTATTCTTTCCTCTCCCATTAATCATCTCACGACCCCTCAGATTTATCTTGTGATCCTTTGGAGGGGTCCGACCCCTAGGTTGGGAACCACTGGACTAAACTACCTAACAGAATATAAAGCAGGTTAAATTAGCTCCACCTCGACCAGCTGCAACATAAAAATGTTGCTTACATATTAAGATATCAGTAATAAAAAAATTCAATAATGTATATAATAATATATCACTCTAAAAGGGACCATTCTGCATAATTGAATGAGAATGTTTTTAATGTTTTGCTTTTTTGTTTTGAAAATGTTGAATGTTGTACTTGAAGGTATCTTGTTGTAAATTTTGATGTTTTATCTTTAATGATGTCTTGTACTTCCAATGTGGGATGGGAAAAATGTTTGAATAGACAAAAAATATACAAATCAACTAACTAAATATTACATAACCATCTACACTGGCAATCTAACTGAAAAAGGTTATTCTTATGCTGTATCTTTTTAGTTAAAATGTTTGATGTCTGGCCAGTTTCATTATACTATTCTGTGTATTGTAATGTCATAAAACCTGGCCATTTCTCATTCAAAAACATTGACGTAAAAACCATCCTTTTGATAAAAATGTCAAACAGCCCCTTTAACAGCTGAAACTAAAGTTATTCTCAGCAGAGTTTCAGGGTCTTGGTACAATACAGGGCCGCTGTGGTATCACAGGGGAGGTTTGAAGTTGATGATACCGGGAATCAGAGCCCGTCTCTGCACCTTTCTGCGCACCCCACGCCGCTGCGAAACCCAACCACCGTCTCACCCACTGCCATGCACACTCATGACTGACTCTCAGTCTGAGTCTGACACACACACACTTACACCTTTTACATAACAGTGACATGAAGATACATGACCTTTCATCAGCTTTCAAGGAGCTCTGCAGAGACACAGATGTTTTGCACTGAAATACAGTAATGTAATCCACTCTTAGCTGCCACTTCATAATGGAAAAGCTGAAAACTGTGTGTGAAAACAAGATATTGTATATTCAAAAAGCAATCATAAAGTGCGTCACTCCACTCAATATACTGACACTAACTTAACCATTTAATATACCACTTGGTCTTTATATATGTGAAAAATGCTTGTTTCCAAAGCTACCTCTTGTTGCAGTTATTTTGGTGGTTTTCTCTGTGATAATGACTGAATATCAGTGTTTGACTGTCTACGTTCACCAAAACCTTCATACAGTTTTACACATTCACACCATTATGAACTGTTGTCTAATGTGTAGTTCTTCTGGAACATTTTGAGATTATGTGCCTTGTTCAAGGGCATTTCAAGCTTTGTTGTTAAGAGACGGGAGAGAGATACTCATTCATCTTGTTTTTGAACTTCTAGCCCTCTCCTCAGACTTCTATCAACAATTTATGTCTGTACAGAATGTAACTGTGTTTTCACTCCTGTTTAGGTCTTACCAGAGCAGGATTAACCATCCCCCAGGCAAGAATGAGCTGCCGGGTGTCTATTAACGTCTGCTTATGGCCTTAAAACAGCAAAGAAAATAATGTCACCGACGCAACATTGCAAAAATCAGGCACATCCTGTCTCGAAATTATGCCAAAAAACTAGTGCATGCATTTGTTACTTCTAGGTTGGACTATTGCAATTCCTTATTATCAGGCTGTCCGAATAAGTCCCTTAAGACTCTCCAGTTGATCCAGAATGCTGCGGCACGTGTACTGACAAGAACTAGGCAAAGAGATCATATTTCTCCAATATTAGCTTCTCTGCACTGGCTCCCTGTACAATCCAGAATAGAATTTAAAATCCTTCTCCTCACCTACAAAGCTCTTGATGCTCAGGCACCATCATATCTTAAAGAGCTCATAATACCGTATTACCCGACTAGAATACTGTGCTCCCAGGATGCAGGATTACTTGTGGTTCCTAGAGTCTCCAAAAATAGAATGGGAGCCAGAGCCTTCAGTTATCAAGCTCCTCTCCTGTGGAATCAGATCCCAGTTTGGGTTTGGGAGGCAGACACCATCTCCACATTTAAGAGTAAGCTTATAGTTAGGGCTGGCTCAGGTGAGCCCTGAACCATCCCTTAGTTATGTTGCTATAGGCCTAGACTGCCGGGAGACTTCCAACGATGCACCTCTTTCCTCCTCTCCCTCTACATCTGTATGCATTTTTATCCCATTACTGCATGTTACTAACTCGACATCTTCTCTGTCCCGTAGTTCAGTGCCTTCTCATTTCTCTCCTCTCTCTTTCTGTCAGTTTCAGCAAGTATTTCTGCCTCCGGAGCTGCAGAGACTGGATCTGTGGTTGTTTCTGCTCGACAACTGCTACTACAGTTGTTATTGGCTCTGTTACTAATACTGACATTATTTTTCCTATAGCTGTCATTCCTATTATTATTAATTTATTAATATTAAAACTACAATTACATTTCTAGTATTAAAAAAAATTCTAGGTGGTATTTGCATTGTGTCTCCCTCTCTCCCACCACCACCTTTCCCAAAACCTCTCTCTCAAAACCTCTCTCTCTCTCTCTCTCTCTCTCTCTCTCTCTCTCTCAAAACCTAATACAGCAGTGGCGGATGGCCGCCCACCAATGAGTCTGGTTCTGTCCAAGGTTTCTGCCTCTTAAAGGAAGTTTTTTCTTGCCACTGTCGCCAAATGCTTGCTCATGATGGGATTTGTTGGGTCTCTGTAAAGAATATATAAAAGAGTCCGGTGTAGACCTGCTCTATAGAAAAAGTGCAATGAGATAACTTCTGTTATGAATTGGCGCTATATAAATAAAATTGAATTGAATTGTATACTACAACACTGGAAAACACTAACCACCTTCAATACAGCATTGGCTAAATGACTTGTGGGGTACCCTCCATCTTGAAAGAATCAGGTATGCTTTGAATGAAAAACTTGATTCAATTCATTGATTTTCTGTGAGAAGTACATATCAGTTCGCTACGTAGGGCTGTGCTTTCTTTTCCTGAAATCATTATGAACTAGGGCTGTCACGATATCAGATTTTCACTACACGATTATCATGGCCAAAAGAATTCACGATAACAATATTATCACAATGTTTATAGAAAATGCATTGTGTTCACTGTACTTGAATACTAACTGGCCCCAGATTTGCTGTTTGGTAATTTAATTAAACACAAATAAATTTAGCAACATACAAAATATAAGCACAAAACTGAAATAATTAATGGCTTGACACTGAATTTTGACACAAGGCCTTTTTTCAGAACAGGGTCTAGACAGTGGGGGGGATTAGATGAAGTAATAGAGCAAAAACCTTGGAAATATGCTTATTCAATTCCTTGCCGAAGGTTAGATGAGAGTTCAAGTCAATTCAGTTTTATTTATATAGCGCCAATTCAAAACAGAAGTTAAGTCATTGCACTTTTCCTATAGAGCAGGTCTAGACCGTACTCTATATTATATTGAAAGCACTCTCATCTCTGTTTATTCAATATAAAGCTACAGCCACTAGCTGGTTAGCTTAGTTTAGTTTAGAATAAAGACTGGAAACGGGAAAGAAGTTAGCCTGGCTCTGTCCAAAGGTAACAAAATCAGCCCACCAGCACCTACAAGGCTCACTAATTAACATGCTATGTCTTGTTTGTTAAATCCTACAAAAACCTTCTAATCCCACTCCTATCCACCTTCCTTCCACTCTTCCCTTTCTCAAGCCCTCTCCTTTTTTCTCTCTGTTTCTTCTGTCCTCATCCCAATCCAAACATCTACCTCCCCTGCTAACTCCTTCTCTGTTAGCCGACCTTGTAGCCTAAACTCAAGGTATGTTCATCTTAAAATGTACTAAAATGTACATTTCCCGGGAATAAGACAGAAGTTAAAATTTAGGAGACTTCTTTAAGGAATATTTTGACATTTTGGGAAATACACTTATTCGCTTTCTTGAGCGATAAATGAGAAGCTTAGCATGAGAATATGACATCTTTAGCTTAGCATAAAGACTGGAAACAGGGGAAACAGCTAGCCTGGCTCTGTCCAAAGGTAACAAAATTTGCCTACCAGCACCTCTGAGGCTCACTAATTAACACGTGTTTGTTTAATTTTTAGGTTTTTGGCTTGGCGCAGTGACTTCCTAAACTACAAATTGTTGTTTTTTTTACATTTTGTTTTTTGTACAGATTAAACAAACTAGATATAACGTGTTAATTAGTGAGCTTTAGAAGTGCTGGTAGGTGGATTTTGTTACCTTTGGACAGAGCCCAGTCTTTGTAGTAAGCTAAGCTAGCCAGCTGCTGGCTGCAGCTACATATTTACCATGAAAGTGGTATTGATCTTCTCATCTAACTCTCGGCAAGGAAAAGAATACATTTTAAACATTTTCTTTAACTTTCCCCAAAACTAGAACAGAAGTCCACAACAACAGTGGCCAGGACTTCTTTTTTTGAGAGAGTGAAAAGACAAAAGTGCAAATATCTGTCCAGAAATTGAATTTATGGTGTTACTTTCACCATACTGACATCGGACCTCGATTATCTGCAAATGTACACCTCCTGGACAAAGAATTTTTCAAAGTGATGTGCTGGTTATGAGCCTGTACGGTATGTATTTGGTTTTCTCAATGGTTCTATGTGTGTGTATAACATTAAGATGTGTGTGCGTGTGTGTGTGTGTGTCTGTGTGTGTGTGTGTGTGAGACAGACATAACCAACAGACCAAAAGAGACCATAAGAGAAAATGAGGGATGAGAGGGGAGAAAAAACACCCACTCAAACTGAAAGTGTATGCATGTATGTGTGTGTGAGAGAGGTTGAAGCCACACACTAGGGTGTTTTTCTCTTGTTTCCAGCATCACTATGACACAGCTTGTAACACACATACACCCACACACACACACACACACACACACACACACACACACAAGTTTGTTCCACTATCCCTGTGGGGGACAGTCATTGACATAATGCTTTCCCTACCCCCTTACCCTAAGCTTAACCATCACAACTAAGTGCCTAATCTTAACCTAATTGTAACTTGTACCCGAAAACCAAGTCTTAAACCTCAAAAAGCAGTCTCTACCCGTGGGGACCTTCATTTTTGTCCCCACAGTGACACAAGTCCCCATGGTTTAGTGTGCATTCAGGTTAGTCCCCACCGGGATATAAGAACATGAAGCACACACACACATACACACACTGCCATTATGACAAGGTGGATGAAAGGCTGAAAGATCAACTGAAAGAGCGGCCGTGGTCGATCATCTTTGGTGAAACTACATCTCTCTCTCTCTCTCTTGTTCGCCATCTCTCTCCTCCCCCTTTCTCACACACATGTCTACCTACCAGCAGACCATACACACATGCATTTTACTGCCACTGACACATCTCTCATCGTAATGACAACTTAACAGGTAAGAATACATTTTATTCTCCTTTTGTTTAAGCAGAACACAATAAGGCAGGAGTTTTTCAGAATGAGTTTAGAGTTGAACTTAACCCAACATTAGCATTAGTAGCATACTACTTAAACACACCTGTCCCCTCTGAGTCTTCTTTATCTGGCATCATTTAACAGTCGCTCTTATCCAAGGGAGACGTTTTTTTACTAACTTAGCCAGTAAAATTTACAACATTTTTAGGGATTTCATGGATTAAATGATTAGATTTGAACGTCGCTTTGGATACAAGCATCTGCCAAATGAATACATTTAAATGTAGATAAATCCAGTTCAAATTCAGGGATCTGCCCTATTCAGTCACAAAGGAGGAGACAGATTTTTCAATTAAAGAGTTGAGATGTGCATTGTGAACAAATAAGGGGCTGCAAGTCAATATTAGGAAGAGATCCATGATATTTGTTCCGTTTTGCACATTTAGCACTTAGACAGATATGTGAAAGTGAAAATATAAATGAACTTCAGAATGATTCTCCTGCTTTTTTACATTACTTGGACCGAAATCTATCAAATCATTCTAATGAAAGTGCCATTTTGATCTGAAAATGTGCTCCCATTGAATATCCAAGTCCATGTAGAGATGCATATTGCACAAGTAGCTGCAAAATTGTGCTTTTTTTCTACAGTGACACACTGTACAATACAATACAATAGAGTTCTGAGCCTCAACATTACTTGTAGCATTTCAGTGTTGTTACCCGTAACATGCTGGTTGTTTCCACCAAACATGCTCTTACACAGAGAGGCTTAAAACCGCAAGCTTGACTTTGTTCATTGTGAACACTTTGTAAAGATATCATGATATGATAAACCAGAGGGCCTCAACTTACCCCCTGACCCAGGGACAGTTAAACATATTAAGGTTATTGTTTTGCGGGGATCTGTGATGTAACCACAGACGGCATTAATTTGAGTGTGAATCTATGCTCAGCAGTTCATTTGTTACCCCTAACTAAAACTAACTAACATCCCTGTACTAACTCCTAACTTAAATAAGGTTATAATGGTCACTTTTTGTTGAAACTGTTTTAGAGAGGTGTTGTTCAACTTCATTGTAATTTTGGAGGCTGTATAATACTTAGTCTATCCAAATTGAAGAAGAGTTTGTGTTGTTGTTGCTATTTTTGACCTCCCTTGATTTTGTGACCTTCTTTGACATCTGCAGACAGAACGGGGGCAACAGCCGTTTTTGTGTTTTACGCTATGAAGTAAAGCGTCAGTCTGTGCCAACGAAGGCCCGAATTAAAAACATCTGTATTGATCATTTGAGCTGCTCAACATGACGATCAAAGCCCCGAGGAACCAGATCTGAGTCGAGTTGCTTTCTCGTTGCAACAGTATTCCTCTTTAAATGGCTTTAGTAACAGTGTTCATGGGCTTCCACACTCTGTCTGG
The DNA here is from genome assembly GCF_020085105.1 of Siniperca chuatsi. Taxonomy (NCBI): domain Eukaryota; kingdom Metazoa; phylum Chordata; class Actinopteri; order Centrarchiformes; family Sinipercidae; genus Siniperca; species Siniperca chuatsi. The sequence goes on from NC_058063.1 coordinate 8,750,303, forward strand.
AAGTAGGGGGTGAAACGAGGAAACGGAAGAAGATTGGGTTGCAGTGCAGTTCAGTTCAGTTGTATCCACAGACGTATGACAATCAAGGAGGATTCAAAGAACTATTCCACTGTTCAAAAAAATATATATTAAGCTATCGGGCTTCTGATATACAATGCCTATAAGTATTCAGCATACCCCAAAGGACTAAAACACTAACTAACTAAGAACTCACCCGCCTCGAACAGTACAGGCGCCTATGGGAGCAATAATAGACTGAAGGCTTTGTGGATGGGTCTGAATCATCTTTACACATCTTGAGGCTGCAATCTTTCCCCTTTCTTCTTTGCAATAGTGCTCAAGCTCTGTTAAGTAGCACTGGGGGCCGTGAGTGAACAGCAATTTAAAGTTCTGCCACATATTCTGGATTGGACTGTGGTCTGACTTTTGACTTGGCCACTGCAGGATACTAATGTGTTATTTTTCATCTTTTTCTGTGCAGCTGTGTACCTCAGATGTCATGTGACGTTTTTTCGCTGGTGAAGCATCCGGAAAACAGTAGTCGTATACACAGTGTCTCCCGTCTCAACCATGGAAACCTGTAGCTCCCTCACAGTTGCCGCGGGCCTCTTAGTGGCCTCCTTCTCTACTTAGCTTCTCATGAAGACACTTACAGTGAAGGGCATACCCAATTCCTTGAAAGTGTTCTAACATTTTTCCCCTGATTGGTGCTCCTCAGTAACGTCATTGCGGAATAGCCTACAAAATTCCTTTATCTTTATGGTGCAGAAATCGAAACCTAAAATCCCTTGTCACACCTCAACTACAAACAGATGATCGCCATTCAAATTAGTATGCACCTTCTAATCAATCAGCTGCCCCAGTGATGAATTAAGAGTGTCAAAGGAAAGGGGGGTAAATATCTCTCTGTACTTCATTTAGGTCCATTTGTAGAGATTTGTCTTTGTGTTGTGTCAAAAATCCTAATTGCATCTCGAGTGATTTACAGCTGTAAATAAATAACACATAAAAAATTCTAGGCACTCAATATTAACTTTTTTTTATCAATATTAGACTTTGTTATATTTGCTATATTACTCCATTGCGGTGTTATTGTAGTTACATCAGAGCCACTGTCAAGTGTAAAACTATAATTAACTAATAACAGTAGGAAAACTGGAGTGTAGAACGCTACAGTAATGCAGAGGGAGGACAGAGGTCAATGATATCCATCATCCATCAGAATGGAATAAAGAAATGCATCCAGCAGGCAGACCGTGAGTGGATGTAAATACAAGGTGCTTCGCCTCCTCACCGCTGATCTTAGTTAATATGAATCCACCGATTACTGTCTGATCACTGCTCACCTACCTGGTTTCAGGAGTGGCTAGACTGATAATCACATGTTTCGCTGTAAACATCATACGCTTACGCTGTGATACAATAAAACTCTAGTGATCCTCATAGGGAAATTGGTTATGATTATGGGATGGCTCCACATGGTGAACATAATAGCACTGATTAGGATCTGTGCAACTCCTTTTTTTGCTCTCAGAAACACGACATTTTCAAATAGGCCGGTCCCTAATCTGTGATTTGGGTTCATGTGTAAAAGTTATAAATAAATAAAGGTTTCTGAGTCGATGCATGATGACCAAAATGACGAAGAAGTGCTGCACCTTCCGCCAGTGACACTGGTGTTTTTTTTATCTGGAGAATAAATAGACCGTAATTCATTTTATTCTAAAGACTGCAAAAATGCAATCCTTAATGGCTCTACTTATTTACTCTGTGTCAATCATTTTACTGGCAATTTAGCCATATTCACTCACCAGAATTATAATATGTTTAGCAGTGCATCAGCGACCAGTTCAATATTTATTGAAATATGGTATATAGTAAATATGTTTTCCAAGCGCAAAAATACATAATACTGTATTGTAATAATGTAATAATACTGTAGCTTAAAGAAAAGGAAGAATCCCTCGAATGGCGATATCACATTAATTCTGTTTGTAAATTCATAAAATGTGCGGATTACTTCTTTCAGCTCAGCTTCCGTTGACCTCTGTAATGTTTATTTGAATGGATTCGTGTACTCAGAATTTAGTCCTTTGCAATTATAAATTAGAATACCGATTGTTGGTATTTTGGTATGTATGGGGAAAATACAAAAATGGCAAGTATCATATTATCAGTATCATACTGAACCAGCAGTGTCACATGTTTTGCAGCTTTGTGTGATCAGACTTGGGATCACAATAAAATGACGGACTTCAACCAAACAGATGGACATGATAGTAGAGTTGCCATTCATTTGTGTCATTTTGGGAGACTACAGCAAACAGCTTTAGACAGTTTTGGTCGATCAGCGCACCTTGTTTTGTTTTAGATTGCAGCTTTTTCACTGGGCTTCCATAGGAATGCATAGCCAACTTTTGGCACTTTTTCCCACTTGTATAGATAAATGAAGGTCCATCATTTGAAACTGACAACGTTAGAATGTCCCCCCGGAACCGCATATGTTGAAACAAAGACAAATTACGCACTGTGCTCTAGTCAAGTATTCGAACATTTTATGGACTTTTTACAGATTCTTTTAGGTGGGTCCTCCTGTGATGCAGCCTGAAATGGTTTATTTTAAATGAAAGAAGCCTGTAGCAGTCTTTAGAAGTGTGTAGCATTGCAGCCACACGTGCGCACAGCGGGGTCTCTGAACATTTTCTGGCCTGTGATCTTGTTTTAGATGTAAAAGCTCTTGTCAAGCTGTCATGTGATTTTCAGGCCCACATGTATTCTTTTGTAAGAGCACCAAATGCATTAGAAGGAAAATATGCTATATTTCCAACTTTATTATTTTTTTGTTAGGATACTTCAAACAATCAATATAGCTGTTTTAGAACTTTTCCTGCAACTCTTCGTGCACATCAAGCAAACCTGCCAGGGGCCCCGATAACAAAGCTGTGAATATCTGTTTGCAAGTGTATATGACTCAAATACTGATCCTAAATTCCAAGCTACAGGCAAAAAGCATCCGACACAGAAATTAGAATTTCACTGCACCGAAGCTTTGCACAAACCTAAATTCCTTGTGAATGTATAAGTTAGATTTAACTGTCTACTAGAATGTTATTACTGTCTGACAGTGTTTTAGACATAATGGTGTCTTTAACACACTTTCCAGGACTGTTTTCCCAAAGTTAACAAATGGGGATCATTTTGAGATAGGCTACACTGTCAAGAGTAAATCTCTTGAATTTATTGAATCAGAGTTGCTTTTTAGGGTTTGTCTAAAAAGTTATTAAAGGAAAAGACTACCATTTTGGAAAAAAAAAAATCTCTTTCACCTACTTCTTGTGTGATGCGCAGTTTGGTAGCAGTTTCACTACTGTGTGTTCAGTATTTCATATACTCCATCATGCTTTTTAGGTGATGTTACACTCAGTTAAACATGCATCTACAGTGTCAGCGTGGACCATCGCCACATAACAACAAGGTTATCGAAGGGGAAGGAGCTTAATCCACAAACACCTTGGCATAATCGTTTAAGTGCCGGTAGTCAACACGGCTAACTTTAGTGAAATTGCCTGTTTCGTGTTTTGTGATACATAACGATTCATGTTATTTGGTGGTTTGAGTTCTCCCTCATCCATTCAGGTACTCTGTTCCCGCCAGTCAACACTTCTTTTCTCAGTGTCGAAGAGACGGCCTGGAGAAAAAGTTGAGAGAAAAAGTCCAGAAGCGCATCTCTCTTTCCCCCTCCTCTGCTCCAGCAAGTTTTTATGGTGAATCTGAGAGAAAACTAGAGAATCGTCTCCCCCGTATTCACTCCTCCGCACACCCCTTCCATCCTCCCACATCCTTTCATTCACACATTTTTTATTCGGCTGTTTTGTCAAGGTTGTGTGCACACGAACACGAATGTATGCAAATGCGTACACACAGGAGACAAATTAGCAGACCATGTCAGAATCACTAAAGAGCGTGGGATGTGCTGAATTTTAGTTATAAAAACCAAAAAGTCCAAAAAACTGTAAGAAACTACTTTATTTAAGTTTAGGCTTTTGAAGGCTGAACTTGACGCCTTACTGAGGTGCAGAACTAAGCTTTGCAAGACTATATTTGTAGGGCTTTATTCCAAAAAACATCTTTCATTTAATTAATTGTGATTTTCTTCCCTGCACTTAATTATTGAATATCTTAAAAGAACATTATTTTAACCTTCAGATTCAAAATATTTGAATGAAATGTAGTGAGGTTATTTGTACCAGCCTGAAGTGACTTCATATAACATGATATAACACATCAATAACATATATTCCCAGATTATCATGTATGCTAATACTGAGGTTATTGCGTCAGACAAGTTGTAGTTACCACATAATTATCTATTATGCATGTTAATGCTGAGGTTTCCAGCTATGAGAAGTAGTCACACTGTATGAGTGACCTCAGCATTAACATGATCACACCGACACTCTCACACAGACACACACACTTTTGCTTCTTTTCTTACTCTCTTTTTGTCCACTCTCTGGAACGTGATGAAGTTACTTTGTTGGAACATAAACAACAAGTAAATTTATTACCAATAAATGATCTGTTCAAGGACTGTATTTGAAACATGCAAAATTGACTGCACATTTAGGATTTAAACACTTTTTAAAATCCAAACAGGGATCCGTTTCACAAAAGCGATTTGCAAGCACCGCTTGCACGCAGATTGCAAATGGCGGCAGCGCCACGTTTCACAAACAATTGTCACACAAATTGCACATACATTTCAGGGTCTCGCATCCTCATGTATGTTGTGTCGCAAGTATGGTGTTGGTTTTGATGAGGGGAATGTGTCAAGAAGAAAATGATCTCATGTTGCAAATAGCAGCTCGCATGTTGCCAATTTGATTAAAAGGGGCCCCAAGACTGAATGGGTGACAATCCGCTGACAGGTTTAGTATTAACTCAACAAAGGACAAAATCTTCAGAACAGTGGAAATGAATGTCAAATAACAGTTTTGGAGATTTGTACTGTTATCAGAAAGATATTTAAGTCCTTGAATGCAGTTATTTACAACAGATGCTGTCAATTTTGATGCAATGTTCACACAGTTTTCCAGATTTAGAAAGTAGTGAAGTACATTAACTCATTTGGTGTACGTGCAATTGGGAGGCAGCGACACTTCCTTTGAGTATTTCTATTTTGTGAGATTTACTTTGTACATATTTTAGTTGACCATATACATTATACATACCTTATACTTAATATAATATACTACTGAATATAGCATATACATATATACCGTTATTCCACATTATACATTTACTTCACATATTCTACTTTTTACTGCTTTCTACTTACTTTTTACAACAATAATTTAATGTGACTGTGCAGGTGATCCTGCAGATTAAGACGTTTATAAAATAAGATGAATTGCTTTGGTTTTTAACAACTAATAACAAAACTGCTTGAAGGAGTTAGACCTAACATCACCCCGATGACCAACAAAATAAAAATACTGCCAATATGTTAATAAATCATTAATTTACCATCCTTTGGGATGAGGTTTGTACTTTTTGTACTTTCTTCTCAAATTTCAGAGCTTTTTGTCTTTTACTTTTACAGTAATGGAGTATTTTTACATTTTGATAACTTTTTCACCACAAATTGCAAGCCTGCAGACAAAGAAAATTAGTGTTCGCTTTAATTTAGCGCCAGTAATTTTATTTAAACTGCTTAATCGTTCCCTGTCTTAACGGGCTTGTGTGTGCATGTGGGTATGTGTGTGTGTGTGTGTGTGTGTGTGTGAGATTAATGAAGTTGATCACAGACTTGTTGACCTGTCAGCGGTCGTGTTTGAGGTTACATGTGCATGAGTGAGTAGGTGTTTTAAGGTTACATGACATAACAAAGATACCAAACAGCATACTGGCATGTTATGTACATGTGTGTGTGGTGGGTGAGTAGGTGGGGCTGCAGGGTGTTTAGAGGGTTCCCTGAACCTCAGCATTTGTTGCCGTCTTCCTTCCTGTTTCATTCTCTCTCACTTCCTGTCAGCTGACTCAGCCGGAGAATCTTGATCTGGTAAACATCTACGCTACCGCCTCTGCACACGCACTCTCTCATACACACATACACACACACTTACAAAATGTACTGTATGTATCCACACAAAGATGTATGCATGTACATACACACATATAGAAGCACTAATGTACAAGCACACACTTAAGTGACTTCTGAAAGACACTTATACATGAATTTTTCACACATACACACACCTTTATTACACCTTACGCAGCCAAATACTTTACAAAGGTCAACCACAGTAGTGCTTTATACATACACCCTATATAATAAGTGTGTATTTATGTAATTAAAGGTGTAAAAAGCACATTTCAATTGGTGATTAGAAAGTTTTTTAACATTGAAGCCTTTTGTACACATCCCAAAGTGTTTTAGTAACTCAACCTCAGCATAAATGTCTTGAAAGAAAGGAAATACACAAAAAGAAATACAAAAAAGGAGAAGAGAGCCAAAAGGGGGGTGGGACACTAGAAAAGAACATAGATGCACACCGAAAAGCAGAAGAGACGCAAAGACTGACGAAAGCCGAGAGATAACAAGATGCAAGCAAACGACAGAAGAAGAAAGGCAGGACAAGAGAGAGACAGAGAAAACAAAGTTCAGCGCATGGTGAGAAAGACAGAAACAGAGACAGAGAGAGATAAGGACAGGCAAAGAGACGGAAAGAGAGACAGAGAGATGGAGGAGGGGGGCAGAGAGATAAAGATAGCTGAAAGGAGGGAGATCCGTCAGCGTTTGTTTCCTCAGGATGTGGTTACCACGACGACGAAAAGGCAAAGAGGCAACATCACTACCCGCTGGTCCCCTCTGACACCTGCAAGTGTGTGTCTGTGAGAGTGTGAAAGTCAGAATGTGTGTGGGCATATGTACATGTACGTGTGTTTCAGTGAGTAATTGAGTGAGTAAACGAGTGTGTGTGTGTGTGTGTGTGTGTGTGTGTGTGTGTGTGTGTGTGTGTGTGTGTGTGTGTGTGTGTTTGAAAAAGACAGTGTATGTGGTCTGTGAGTTGTTGTGTGTGTCCATTTTGCTTTAGGTATGTGCGACAGAGTGTGTGTGTGCTGTCAAAGGATACACAGCAAAGAGAGAGAGATAGAGAGAGAGAGAGAGCGACAGATAGGAAGGACTATGTGAGACGAGGCTGAAAATCTGAAGGACAAAAGAGCAAAAAAAGTCAGAGAGAACAATGAAGAAAATCAGAAGAACAACCAGGACCCAAAAACGTGAACAACAGAGGACAAACAAATGTGAAAAGGAAATTAAGCGCCAAGGACTGGTAAAAAAAAACAACCTCAAAACGTATACAGTCTATTTGTCTCTTCATCTCATCTTCTTTCGTTCTTTCTCTTTCTGACTCACGCGCTGTCCTATTTAGAGCAGAATGTGGTTTCAAGAAAGAAAGAAAGAAAAACCAACAAAGACTTAAACATTTAAGTCTTTGTTGGTACATAGGCTGTGTAAACGTCTGTATGTATATAAAGTGAATTTCTAACAAGCTGCCTTGCGCTTGAAACATTGTTTTTAAATGTTCTAATTGCAATGGTTTTGTTTAACGTAGCATTACATCTGCTAGCAAAGTTACTTTCTCTTGAGCTTCTTCTTCACCTGCAGCATCAGTTCGGCACACGTGTTCATGCGTTTTTCTTCAGACTGCGTTGCAGACATTTCCAGTCACATCTGATAATCTCTCACCTGCTTTTGAGGGCAAACAAAACCAAATAGCATCAGTCGAGGTAGACTGTGTTAGCATAAATGCTCAACAGGAATATGCATCCTAAAAACTGCTAGTCAGAGCTTCGTTTGGAATAAAAAAGGCGCCATTAGTTTAAACCACAGACAGAGGATTTTGGAGATGCAACAACTCTTGCCTTCATTTATACTTACACCATGTTTCTGTCTGTATCCCTGTAGGCACTCTAGCTACACCCAGCGAGCCATCATGGAGGACCGTTCATCCACCCAATCCTTCCCGAACCACCACCACCATTGCCATCACCCATCCTTTCACCTCACTTTGCCCGGCCTTCAAAGCCCCGAAGTGGGATACCCATCCTCTCAGTCTGCCCTGGACCCCCAGGATCAATATGGAAGTAGAGGGGAAGAATCCACAACCTCCTTCCCAAATTCAAGCACCTCTTCTGGGGGACGGCGGGGGAGCTGTGGAGGTGACAGAGGCTTGCTAAACACAAGTGGCAGCGGTTTGGATGGAGATGCTAACTTGGGAGGCCAACTTGATGGAGAAAGCGGGTTGGGCAGCCATTTTGCTGACACTTGGTATGGCAAAAAAGAGGAAGTTTGGGAGGATGGGGAGAGTTGCGAAAGCCCTGCAGACGATTATTATAGTAAAGATTGCTACAGTAACGTTAACGCTAATGATGATTACACCATGAATTGTGGCAATGAGGAAGGACTCAGGCGTAAACTCAGAGCAAACTATAACAATTATGCCCATGTTAGCTGTGAAACTAAAAATGAAACAGTTTACAATAGGGAGGCTAATGTTAGCCACTTTACTAAACAAATGACTTCCTACAACAGAAGTGTGGCAGGGAGCTTTCATGACAGCAGTGTAGATTATTGTAGGACCGATTCAAGAGTGAGTGATAATTATTTAGGAAGAGAAGAAGATTATGGGTCCAGCTGTGGCTCAGGTGAGGATCAGCTTCAACCTGCAGAGGTTGAGGGATCCTGGCTCAGCAGTGTCTCTCCCTCGAGTCAGACTGGAGAGGGCAGGTGGAGAGGAACAGCAGACAACCTAACTTTGGCCTCAGGGTGCCTACCACAGAGATCACCTATCAACATCAGCAGCGGTGCGTACACTCAGAAACTGGATTCCTTCTCTGAGGCGTTCCTCTCCCAGCGAAAGAGAAGATTCCCTGTGATTCCCAGTGGGGATTCCTCTGGACAGATTTGGGAATTTGGAGTAAGGAGAGGAGAAAGCCCTGGATTGGTCAAGTCAAGGCATAGCTGTGCTTTTGATTCAGACTCCTACCTGCCTCCCTCCTCCTCTTCTTCACCCGCTCACCCCTCTCTGCCGTCTTTCCCCTCTCCTCCCACATCGTCTCACCTCATGTCTTCAGTTCTTAGTCCTCCTCCCACACCTCTTCCAGCTCCCTCTCACTCTCCCTCCAAAATGGACTCTCCCATTGCATTCGGGGGCACCGGACATTCAGTGTCCCAGGGGGGAGAATCACTTGGTACACTCCAGTTTTTCGCTTCCCGCCTTCAGTCTCTCCCATCTGTCCATTCCTCTGGGATGATATGGAAGTTTCCACTGCTGTCACATTGCTTGCCACAGTTGTCAGACGACCCCAGCAACATCAAGAGCAACCTGAGATCTTCTCATGGTAGTGACTATGGCAACACCACAGGTAAGGTATTGTGTGTGCATTTTTGTGAATGAAAGTATAATAGTAAGAAGAAGAATAAAAAATGGATAAAAGTTTATCTGGAGTCTGTCATAGCTGTTTAAGAAGGAACATAGAACAATAGAACAATAGACTAGAGTACTTAAACATGAAGTAATTTAAATGAACTTAATTTTCCCCCCTGACAAAAAAAACCACAGGTTAATACCCACATGTAAATTTATGGGACATGTGGGTTTTCGTAGGTGAGCTTGTGAAATTTCCCATTTCCCATATGCAAATTACATTTTAACTTTTCACAGGTTCACATATGTAACCATTTGTAATCTTTTTTGTACCATTTTACATCATGTGAAAAATGAAATATGATAACCAGCATGTGTATATCCAGAATGACTGTATGCGTGCTTTGAATTCATATGTGGGTATTCACAGGAATTGATTAGTGTTTCCAAATAACAAACAGATTCTGTCAGTGTCTGGTGTAACGCTTTCCTGTCTGACAGTGTCCGTATGGAGCATTGACAACATCATGATAATACCATGACTTTCCTCTGTTTTCTACTGTTCTTGTCCTCCCCCCTCTCATTTTTCCAGCCTCACACGACATCCTTCAGTCTCCAGAATCGCCATTCCTCACTTCCTCTTCCCACCGGTCATCCATCCACCCACCCAGAGCTCTCTGTCCCTCCAATGCTCCATCCCTCCATTCCTCCTTCCATCTTCCCACTCGTCCTACTCACCTTTCCAGCCAACATTTTGAGGCAGCAGAAAAGATTGCCCCTTACATGGTGACCCCGAAAGTAAAGAATGGACCAGCCATTATGAATCAATCACAGCTACAGGTACAGCATGGCACTTGTACTATTTTTCACCACGGGAAACAATCTGAACAAATTTAAAGAAACAGTTTGACATTTGGGGAAATATGATTGTGCATTTCCTCTTGCTGAGTGTAAGACAAGAAGAGCAATACCAGTTTTGTGTTTATGCATCCAGGACTTTGAGGTCCAGCTGAGGTCAAAATTATTGATAATCAGGTTGCCAGGTTGTGAGCCTACACTCAAGTTAGGAAACCTTCAGTTGATTCATATCCTCTACTAGCTGGCTTAATATAATTTTAGCCACACAAAATTTTGTGTGGCTTAAAATTAATTAAAATTTAACCTATAGTTTGGTTTATTACCAAATAACAACTTGGTGTGTAGTGCTAATTTGCAAATGTTAGCATGCTGTCACGCTAAACTAAGATGGTAAACATGGTAAACATTATACATGCTAAACATCAGCATGTTAGCATTGTCAGTGTGAGGCCATTAGCATGCTGACGTTAGCATTTAGCTCACAGACTAGCATGGCTGTTGACTAGAAGACCCACTGGAAGCGAATCGAATCACTCAACATCGCCTTCGCCACTTCCTGCTCAACGCAGTGGGCGTCTCAACGTTCACAAGCTAGTGACTAGCTTGCTCATTAGCAGACATTGTGTAAATAAGCAACCTGCACTTTCTCCCACAATTTACTTGACATTGTAAGCAGCACTTTCTTTTTCTTTGTATCTGTAATATATAAAAAAGGGATCCCAGAAGTACAAAAAAAGATCTTAATGTCCACATTCATCCACTGCAGGTAGCTAAACACTAAACTTCCTGTCCCACCACTACATCACTTTTTCTTTGTCAGTTTTTCAGCAAATCACTACGGAGTTTCCTGGAGAATTTAGCCCTCATTTGTTTTTCAAGTTCAAGTTTTTAACATTGCTGGCCAGTCCCTCTTCGCTTGGAATCCCACAATGCCTTGCAAAGCGAATTGTTCATGTCCCATAGAAAATGAATGGGGACAAACTTTGCATCGCCTCACCTCGCACCGAACCGCGTTCATTGGGTCTTTACCGCTTTCTCTTTATTAGTCAAGAAGGACAATTCTGTTGACTGTTTGAAACTCTAGTTTTTGCAGGAAGTATCCAGTACAGGCTTTGTGAGTTACAAAATAAATAACAAATGTAAAAACAAGACATTGTGTTTTTGAAGCTCTTATGAACATCCACTGCTTCTTTAGAAGCAACATTTTCACAGTGGGGTTGCTAGGTTTGAACATTGTTGTCACTCTTCCATCAACAAAACCCAGAGACTGGGTAATGAGGAGGCAACAATCACTACAGCTGGACAAGCTGTGCAGATGTAGTGGGCGGGTACATGGTTGTTTGTCAAGAAATGACATTTGCTCCAGCTGCAGTACTGCTTCTAAAACCACAGTCTGGGTTTTTATTTTAGACGTGATGAATAGATGCAGTGTGTAATGAGATAGATTTGGTGTTGGTGAGAGGCATGAGCTTTGGGCTAGACAAGTTGTTTCTCCTGTTTCCAAACTAGGCTAAATATGTCATGGACTTGTCTCTGTATTTGATACACAGAAATGAAATGGCAATCAATTTGGCTTAGAATACATTTTTGAGGAGTTGCTGTTTTAGATGCCTGTTACCACCACAAACATTAGGTCGAAATACTTCAGCTTTTAGAACTTCAGTTGTACACACATTACATTTTTATTTCTGGCTTTTGTTTTTGACTGTGTATTAATCCAAAAAAGACAAGGCTAACAGTGTAAATGCTTTTTCCTTGTGTTCTTACAGCAACAAGCCTTCCCAATCTACACTGGAACTCCATTTCCCAGTATCCTTCACTCCAGCAGGGGTCAAAAGAGGGGTTGCTACACTCCTCGACCCCTCCTCAATCCTGCACGCAGGGGGAAGGGGCTGTACTCCTCCCTCCCATATCTCCATCACAGAGAGGAGGAAACAGCATGTGGAGAAAAGGAAGAAGAGTGTGGTGTTTTACCGTAAGTAAAATCATGAAGTCGTAGAAAAGGTTTCAGTCGTAGTCATCTGGACACTGTTTTCAGAATCAAGACGTTTCGGCTCCCATCCGGAAGTCATTCTCAATTGTGAAAAAATGGGACGGGAACTAGAAATTTAAGCTACTCCGTGTTACATAAGCCCTGCCCTCAGGAAGGAATCTACCTGAGTATCTGTTGATTAGCTGGTTTCACCTGAAACTGACCTAATTGTTTCCATGATGGCCCAGTAATCAGTAATCAGACTACAACTGAAACCTTTTCTACAATAGAACACTCCTGGATGAATGAGGGACTACACCGTCTTAAAATCATGAAGGAAAATTTGCTTGAGGTCTTTTATTAGTTGGCATGATGTCTCAAAAACATGGTGAAGAGTTAGGCCAAGGAACGCGTGATTAGTGTTTTTATTGTAGATCTAGATTCTTGTGCAAGTCCAAGATTGTTTTGTTTTTTTACTTTTCTCTTTGCAAGACAGTGCGTTAAATGGAAAAAAAAAACTATCTGGCAGATGTATCCTCTGACTGTCAATCGCTGTGTGTATTTTGTTGCAGATTTAGATACACATGCAGATTAAACAAATCATAATTGATAATTGTAATTAAAAATACAAATTTAGAAAAATATGCACCCTCAGTGAGGGTATTAGTATTTAGGCATTATCTTTTTTCACTTTCTCCCTTTCACTTTCCTGCCTTCTTTCCTTCTCTCTAGGCATGTCAACGTAGGTCATGATTTCCAGGCAGAGCTTCCTTCATGCTTTGTGGATGGCAAGGGGTCAGGGGTATGGTCACCAGAGGCGGAATCTCCAAGGGAACAGTTGCTCTGGAAACCGTGGGACAAACTGGAGGAGAGTACCAACTTACAAGACCAAGGTAAACAGCATGCTAATATACAGCTTTTCAACCGCGCCGGCGACAGCCCGGAGGCATTATGTTTTCAGGTTGTCCATCCATCTGTCCCATTTTCCTGAACGCAATATCTCATCCACTTGGACTCAAGGATCAACTGATTAGAATTTGGTGGTCATAGGTCAAAGGTCAAAGTCACTGTGACTTCACAAAACACGTTTTTGGCCATAACTCAAGAGTTGATGCAGTATTTATGACAACATTTCACACAGATGTTTCATGGGATACAACAATGAAGTGATGACATTTTTTTACCCAAAAGGTCAAAGGTCAACTTCACTGTGACATCATGTTGTGCTGGAAAAACACAGAAGGGGAGATTGTGACCATATTTCACAGTTAGTCAGACACTGAATAGGTACAAGGTAATTTATTTATCATTTTATAACACAAGGTTGTATAATGAAATGAAAGTTTGTAGTCCCTTCATGCTACACACGTAGAACATAACAGATAATTAAATTCATATTAAAATAAGGTAACATAAAATAAGTAAAATAAAACAATATATACAGTTATTTATACACTTATATACGCGTATACACCCAGGAAATAATTCTGCAGCGCATTATTTGAATTTGGGTCTGGTGGAATGTAAACAGCAGATAGAGATAGTGATGATAATAAGGTTTCCATCTTCACATAAAAAGTTCGACATTTGTGAAAGTGTCCATCACCTTTGCCTGCGTTTGAGCACCAAGCATCATCGATGTAAACGCAGAGTCCTCCTGCTTTCATCTTGTCGGAGTCTTGCGCTCTGTGTCTCGGCTTGGAACACGGTCTGCCCGTCGAGTGCTTGATCCGGGATGTTGATGGAGCAGGTCTCTGTAAAGATGTGGGCACAACAGTCTCTGGTTCCCATTGCTTGGCCAGCCCATTTCGTCCATGCCGGACATTAGCCAGGAGCAGCCTTAAGTCCAAGCTTGGCCAGCATGGCTCCTATCCCCGCCTAGCTAATCGTGATCCTGTGAGTGAGTGAGTTTCACCTACAGCTCATCGAGAGGTTTCGCATCTAAAAATGCCCGGAGAAAACAAAAGCACCACATTTTGTGTAGCTTGGAGTAATAATAGCACAGAAAATGCCAGTGAATTCTCATTTCTTCAACATTACAAGCAACCGATAAGTTACAAGCTACAGCGACCTGCTAGAATATGAATCTAATATTTTAGTGTACCTATAATGAACTGTATGATGGAGAACTGTTAGATAGACCCTGATAGAAGTTAGACTCTGAAAACATAAAAATCAGTTAATTGTTTATTATGCTAACTGCGGACATCTTTGTGTGTGTGTGTGTGCGCGTGTGTGTGTGTGCACAGTGGAAAAGCTGTTGTCCATGTGTAGTTCCAGCTGCGTACCAGGAGGGGGCAGTAACACAGAGCTGGCGCTATACTGTCTGCACTACTGTCAGGGGAACACAATGGTAAGCAGTGAAGAGGAATATTAATACAGTTTTTTTTTCTTTATTCCTCATTCATTCTTTTACTATGCACTCATGCCATCATTTTCATCATTCCTCCATACATCGTGACTTACTCACCTATCATCATTACTCACCTATTCATTCTCTTTGTCATTTCTTTTTCTTTCTTTCTTTTCTTTCTCACTCATTCATATCCAGTTAATTCTCTTCAGAATCATTACATGCCTCATCTGTCTGTTCTCTGCATCCTTCATCCCTCTCTCCTGTGCAGGCCACCCTGGAGATGCTGCTGTTCTCACAGCCCTTGCCAACAGGAGACTACCACTACTCTGGTAACCTTTGACCTCAATCTAACTCATGGGTTTCCTATGCCTGTTGAAAGATCATTCCTAAATTATCACCCGATAATCAGATAGCTCTTTGGCTTGGTTATGGATATTTAACCTGAGCTGACTCCGCTCTCACCCTGTCATGTTTTTGAGGTGTATTCAAATCAAATCGCAACTTTGTCAAATTTAACCAGGGGACAGAAATAGGTAAAGTAAAATGAACTAAAATGTGTTGCAGTGAAAGAAGTTTAGTGTTTCTCTACAACAGTCAACAGTTGTATGCATGTGCAAATGTGAGTCAGCAAAGGAGTAACCATTTCCACTGTACGTACAATAGTAGCCTTTGTAGAAGCCCAAAAAAAATCGCATGCCACCCACCCCACCCCCCTCTCTCTGTCTTTGTCTCTTTGGTGCATTTAATGGTTCTCCACCACCTAACAACAGCTTAACAACATTTAGATGTCTAAAATCCCTGGCATTTCCCATGACCCCCCCCAGCTATTAAGCATAGGTACATGCAAGTTGCATTGTTAAAGCAGAGTCATTACAATCCACAGTGACAGTGGTATCAGACTCATCATCTCCCATTTCTTTCACCAGTTATTGTCGATTTCCTGCAGGACTTTATACGTTTCCCGACAGTGGTTGCATTTCTTGGCATTGCAGCAAGCCGTGCACTGCAGGATGACCTGTTGGTGTTTGTTTTTGAATTGTTTCTCATGCTTTGCCTCTCACCCTCCTCTCTCTCCCTCTGCAGGTAGTGATTTTTGGACAGACAGTGAAAAAAGTCTTTTCAGTGCAGCTCTGGGAACTTATGGAAAAGAATTTTCACTCATACAGAAAATGGTATAACTATTGCTTGTTATTTATGCTGCATTCTTTTAATGGTTACCTTCTCAGTGCTTTCCTTTTCTAATCTGTCTTTGCACAAGCCTAAAAGTGACATGGACTGTACGTATAACTACACACGTAGAAATTCTAACTATTTCTGCAGCTATTAAAATGACTGCATGTTGCAACTTGATTCACAAAATTAGCACTCGAAAACTCACTGACTAAATAAAAGGCTGGAGATGCCACTTTACAGTATGTTATTGAATGTGTCAGCTTGATATATTATTATTATTATTGATATTTTCTGAAATATGTTGGCTAATATATTTGGAATCAAGCTGAGGTAGAAAAAGTTACACTGTCAGGTTGATTTTTGAGTGCTAAGTATTCACTATGTGTGTGTTTGTGTGTGTATGTTGCAGGTGAAGACTAAGACCGTGTGCCAATGTGTTGAATTTTACTACCTGAGCAAGAGGCTCCTGGACAAGCAGAAGAAACAGAAGGAGGAGGAGAACAGAAATGGAGAGATGGAGCAGCAGAAAAGTGTAAGAAACACCTGAAAGAAGCAGTCGGGAATTTAGTGTTAACATCTTTTTGCCTCTTGTCAAAATGTCCCAGCTGATCCAGGGACTCTGGTACCCCGCTGATGTCCCTGATGTTTCTTTTAGTTTGCGTTTTAATATCAGCCTTTAGCGTTAGTGCTCACCCTTTTCCTGTCATTATCTTGTTTCCTGTTGTTGTTGTCCTGTGGTTTTTTGGCTATTCCCATGATACTCTGTGGGCTCCACTGCGTCATGCATTCTGATCCCTGACAGGTAGGACTATAGAATAGTGTGCTTGGCGTAGGAAAAAATATGGAGTATTTGTGTAGTCTTGTGTAATGAGTTAAATGCATTAAATGGTTATCTGGTGTGGAATGCAGCTCGACAAATCAATCACACCAAGGTAGCTTACAATTGGTTCTCTTTTCATAGATAACACCCATCTGTCAGCCAGTGGACAGACCGTTTGGACTGGAGGAGGCGGTTCCTGCGCCCTCATTGGCCAGCTTCTTCCCCTGCAAGCTGTGTGGCAAGTGAGTAGGACCAGTCATACCAGAGCAAGCTCCAACACAAACTGTCTCTGTGTTTGGCTTTTCAAGTCTTCTTTTCAACCGTGTCTTTCTGTTTCCTCTTTCCTTGCCCCAGGATGTTCTATAAAATCAAGTCCCGTAATGCTCACATGAAGATCCATCGCCAGCCTCAGGAGGATTGGACCGACAGGCGGCTGCAGCACCAGCTCCTCACCCAGCGTCTGGCTCTCAGTCATCCCACCAACCTCATGCCCATCCCAGGCAGTAATTTGCTCCCGCCCCAGACCTTTTCCTCCTCTGGCCTCGCTGGAACGCCAAGCAACAACAGCAATGCAGACAATGTCCTCAGCTCTGTAGCCAACACTCCCAGCAATGCCAGTGTCCTGCATCCCACCACCGTGGTAACATATAGCAACATCGCTGCTTCAAACTCTCACGTAATCACTAATATTGATGGTGGTGACTCAAATCAAAGAGAGCCCACCACTGTCTTACCTTTCCACCAGTCTTGGGGCTCATTTGGACATGGTCCTGACCCCATTACCTTCTATTGCAACACAGAAGGGAAAGACGATGTAGGAGCTGGGACAGTGGGGGGAAAAGAGCCAATCAACTGGCAGTAGTGTTTAACTCTCCCAAAAGCATTACTAGAACTGAGGTCTAAGACTCATCAAAGCTGTTTTTTCATACAAATTAAATTCTAAGTTCAGTATATTTTTCAAACATATTTTAAGAAAACATGATCATTTTTTGTATGTTTTTGTTGTAATTTGTGTAATTAAATGTGTCACATATTTAAATGTTTCTTATGCATTTAACATTTGAATAAAATTTGGAACCTTACGGCTGTTTTTCAATGTTTCTGACTTCAGTAAGAACACAACTTGCCGCGTTTACATCGATTAAACAAACAAGATCTAATATGTTAATTTGTGAGCTTTAGAGGTGCTGCAGGCTAGCTGTCTCCCGCTGTTTCCTGTCTTTGTGCTAGGCTAAGCTAACTGTCTTCAGGCTGTAGCTTCATATTTAAAAGACAGACATGAGAGTGGTATCGATCTTCCCATCTAACTTTTGGCAAGAAAGCGAAAAGGTGTATTTTCCAAAACATGAAACCGTTCCTTTAACTCTCACACAGCCCTTTGAAGAAGTGAGGACAAGCCGAATTGTCCTCACTTTCCTCGCTCTTAAAGTCTAAAACTCAAATTTGTCCTCACAAAGACAGACATACATGAGCACACATATCCACAGAGACAGACACACACAGCTTGTTGAAAGGTTTTGATATAACACCATAATGGGCTAATATTGACCTTGGTAGACCATCTCCTCTCTTACAGCCGTCCGAGTACTTGTGTGCCCAGAATTGACCTGTTGATGGTTAACTACAGTGTTTGTGTGCGTGTGTTTGTGTGACTGTGTCCTGTAAGATGCTGGGAAAGAGGCATTGTGAATGTATGTGTGAGGGGGGGGTTAGTGTGTACAGTATCTGAGTGAGAGAGTGGGTCAGCTCAGATGTCACCAACTAACAACTTTGCATAACTTTGCCAAAAAACAACAACTAAATGTTCTATTTATCTTATGCAGACATAAGTTGATTTTCATACTGACTGCAGAGAATATGTCGTCTCTCCTATGTCATCATGTTTGCTTATAATTCACCTCTACTATTTAGGTCAGTTAAATGCTTATCTGGTGGCTCTGGTGCATTGCATCATTTCAAGGCGGTGAGTATTCTTTGGTCCCATATCTTCATGAGTGTTACTGCCACTGTGATAATGATAACAGTGTTTGTATGGGCCATATATAATGTCCTTAGGTATCCTTGTTAAAGAAAACTTGTAAGTAAGGGGGTCCTCGTGCATGAGTGTGTGGATGTGTGTTTGATTTTATGCATCTTTGTGTATGCATGTATTTGTGAGTGTCATGTGTTTACCCCTGTATATGCCTGTAAAAGTTTACAATGGTCTTTAAAATGGTTCCTCCCCCTGGAACGCTCCCTCCCCCTGACGAAAGTCCACCATGTCTAGCACAGTTTGTCTGCCCTCTTTTTCTGTCTGACGCCTGTTTTTTTTTTTCAGATTTTTTCTAACACTCCACCTCCCACTTCTGTAATATAGAGTATGAGCTGTTTCTAGTTAATAAATGGGCTCAAGCAGTGTCAGATGTGTCCTCTTTTCTTGCTTTTGGGGCTATATCTTCCCAAGTTTTAATTTCCCAGAGCTATGATAAGCATTGTAATGGTTGTGTGTGGTGTGTGAGCAGGAGGAAATCAGAGAGGTAGTGGTAACCAGCAGCAGTCCTGAATGTTGGCCCTTTTCAGAGAGAGAGAGAGAGAGAGAGAGCACAAGCATGTAGATAAAGGGGGAGAGGGAGACCAGACCAATGGAGTGAGGGAAGGGGGAATGGGGAGAGAATAAACAGAGAAGTTACTGAGCAGTGGCCATTCACCTATTCATGGCGAGCAGCTCTTTGCCAGTTGACTGAGCTCACGCCCCCACCACAACCCATCCCTTCTTTCTTTCATTTGCTGCTTTTCATTTGTTTTTGTTTTTCCAAGGCCAGAGTGGTACCAGTAAACAAAAGCAGCTTTTTCAGTCATTTCACGCTTTGCCTTGCCTTGCCAATAAAACTACAGCACTTTTATCGTCATACTCAGAAGAAATGTTGACAATGAATGTGTCAGTCAGATTAAATAACCATGACAGCCCAAAGATGAAGTTCTAAACAAGAATAGGATGGTACATTAGAGTAATAACAAATTATATAATCAAAAGATTGTTGAAGCAAGTCAGCATATGATTTACTCTACAATCCTTTATGCATATGAGTTTTATCACAGCTACTGCATATTTTTATCCAATACATTGTATCACTCCTTCCAGAAAAGTAATACGAGACTGCATGGACAACAATCGCAGGGATGTCCTCGTTTGGCACTTTAATGCACACTTAAGAGGCTGGCAACACTTTTATGTCTTTATCTCACTGAGAGGTAATAAAAGACTGTCAGAATGCAAACTAGCTGTCATTTAGGGATACTAAAATAGAATTGCTGAACTTATGGAAATGGAAAAGAGTGACTGTGAAACCTGACATAATGATTCACTCCCTTTTTACTTTTATAGGATAGCAAAGGTATTTCATCCTCTTCCTCATCTCCTAAAGAAGAAAATCTTACATTGTGAGAACTTGCTTTTCCCTTCTTGGACAAGTGAGAGTATATGAGAACAGAGGATTAAATCTTAAGGTTTTATCAGTTGTGAGATACTGCACAGGGAGGCCGACTGCTGTCATTGACACAGTTGGAGGTTGGGCTCTATATTATGTAATAGTTGGCAGTCATTACATTATTATTATGGACAAACTGAAAACTTTAAAGTTCTATTCATTAACCTTCTGCTGCTGACACTTAATATTGTGTGGTGGGGAAAAGCTGTACAAGGGTTAAT
This sequence comes from Siniperca chuatsi, assembly GCF_020085105.1. Lineage (NCBI taxonomy): Eukaryota > Metazoa > Chordata > Actinopteri > Centrarchiformes > Sinipercidae > Siniperca > Siniperca chuatsi. The sequence goes on from NC_058063.1 coordinate 8,770,604, forward strand.
ACTTAATATTAGCAGCTGCGCTGACTGAAAGCATATATAGGTTGGTAAAATCTGCAGTAGCCTCTATAGAGGTGTTCTCAGCTGACTTATTACAAACCAGGTAAATGGGGGGTGAAAGGTCACTTGGATGATAAATACTGGCTCCCACCAAACACACTCTCTGAACTTTGTGAGTCTGTTATGCAGGGAAGGAGCCCCATAGAAATTCTTTTAGCTAGGTCCAATGTGGCCTAGCTACACCAGCACTGGTGATGCAACACTTTGGCTTGCTGGTGGTTGGCCCACTTGGCTTGTCTGAGAGGACTCTCTCTGCTTCTAAAAGAGGTGTGTGAAAAACTATGAGAGTATGGTATTAATCACAACCTTTAAGAGACTGCCTGAGCACTGGCAGAGAGAAAGAGAGGATGAGTGTGAGCAACAGAGAAGGAGCAAAAGCTGTATGTATTGAAGTTCAGTGAGAGAGGGAGTGTAAGGTGATCAGAAAAGTAAAGACAAATTATAGATTATTTTAACTGATCAGGAATCCCAATCCTACTGTCTCTGCATATTGTTTCTTACTGACTAACTCCTTTGAATGCATCATTGATTGTCACATTAATTTTTGCCCATGCCGTAGAGCTGGTTGATTTTAAATCTTAGGAATGTCATTGACACAGGCTCTGTTATCTGGAACCGATAAGAGAACACACAAGGGTTCAGAAACAATCACGTATGAGAGAACCTGTGTCAAGTCCCCGCGTGTGATTGTGTCCGTGTGTGTTACTGAACTTCTGTCCTTGCGTCACTATATGTAAACGTGGACAGGTGCAAAAAAATCCAACAAATTAAAGATGATTTTCATTGAAATAGCACAATAATAATAAGGTTTTTGGGGTGTATTTCCCTTTAAATTAGGGTAGGATCAGAGTTATAATAAGGAGGTAATGAATGAATTGCTTTAATGCAATGTCCTCACAGTGTTGTCTGTGTATATTGCATGGTTCTTGAGATAAAAGCACAGTAGTCTATTGTCCACTTTACAAAGAGCCTGTAATCAAATCCTGTCCTTTTCATCTGTTTTTTTTCTTCCTTTCATACTGTGCACCACAACATTTACTTCCAGAACTCACTTTTCCTCTCTTCTTCTCCCTTTCTTTTCATCGCAAGTTTCTTGATGAGGAGTTTACCCAACTGTTAAACCTGGCATAAATGTTTAGGATCAAATTCATATCAGTTATTCTGATAATGATGTAGGTTATACACAAAAGTAGGATGAGAATAAAGTTTTATGAACATATACTTGATGGCAAATAGTACAATAAAACATCAAGGGAAATCCAATTGGTATGTTTAACAATATTTCAAAGTGAATGTAAAGTGTGCATTCTCTCTTTTGTCAGTGCAGAATTGCAGTTTAAGCAAATAAGAAACGAAAAGAAGAATTTCTCCTTAGTCCTCAAGAACAAGACTGGTAGCTAGCACAGCCATGCTTTCAGTCATTAGCATAATAATGAGCAAAAGCATAATAACAAATGAAAAACAAATTAGTTTAAACAAATCATAACTGCATGTTGTTTTAAAAGTCATACAAAGACTGACTGTAATTTCTTAATAATATCCTTGAAAGTTTCACGGAAAGCGCAGTGCAGTTTGATACAAATTATAATTGCTAATCGAGACAAAGGTCTGAGGCAGTTATTTGAGTTTAGATAGCTGAGTTGAGTTAAGTTGTTTTGTATTTCCAGATGAATTTCTTCGAAAGAACTGCTACATTTAACCCCAACTAAATATTAATACTTATTCATCATTGTAAAATGTATCCTTCTTGTGTTGAACTGCATGCTTCTCTGTAGACAAATTTCACATGTTTGCATGTTCAACTGACCTGCTGTGCACTGACTAAAAGACTCAAGTTAGGCTAGTGATTTATTGGAATTGAAGATGTGCCAACTGAACACTGCCTCCATTTTCCCAATAATTAGTATCAAATTACAGCAGGCATATTGACTTGTCATAACAGGAAAATCTCAGGTGTAACTAATAATATTTAGGATGGCTCAGTTCCATTAAACTTACAGTAACTGACTTTTGGCTTCTGGGCAACGAAAGCTGCTTTGTTAGCAAACAGTTACACATCTGGCAAATACGGAACAACATTAGCATACATTTGGAGTCATGTTTCTTGCCACCTGACTAATGTAAGTCCAATATTGACTGTCCTTTTAGCTCTGTTGTGGTCTCTACTAACTCTTGAGGAAGATATCTGGCTTGTTAGCTGATAAATGCACCACTATATTCACCATCACCAGTTGCTAACTGAGTTTTTCTGACATTTGAGGCTGGGCGGGCAGGTAGGGGGGTAAAGCTTGTTTGATATAAAATAAAAAATATTTATCATAGCAGCTTTAATCTTATTAATTACACCTGTGCTTTTCCTGCTATCAAAATGTCTGCTGTAAAAAGGTACATGGACCAGTACATCAAAGCACATTTGCATAATTTCTTCCCTATTTCATGTTAAATTATTTATAAGAGACTTTGTCCTAATATTTCTTTCCTCTGAAGCCATTTTGACATGCCACAGTAGAAAAAGCACAGGTGTAAATATTAAAATGTGATGATGATTCCAGACATGGCAGCTTTGGTTTCAGGTTCCTGGTATTGTGTATGCTGGCTCACTGTCATACTATGTCTTACTGGGACACTTGAGCAGAACAAAGCCATTGATAATGTTATTAGTAACACTTGTGCTTTTCCTACTTTGACATGTCAACATGTCTTCTGTGAAAAAGGCCTATTTTAAGTGTTAATAATGAAAAACAACAAATTGGCCTTCAAAAGTCCTCCTCTTCACACTTCATTATGTTATGTTACATAATACTCTCCATTATTGAACTATTGTAACTACTTAATAATATGTAGATGTGTAGTTAGTCACGAGCTCTTTAAATGGTGCCGCTCGCTGCGTGCTGTCATGCCCTCCTCTGTGATTGGCTTAGAGCAAAGGGGGGAGTGCCTGGTTGCGTCACGTCAAAGAGAGGGATAAAATCCTTGTGGAGAGAGAGCGAGCGAGAGAGAGAGAGGGAGAGATTAACAGGGAGTGTGAGGCAGGCGCAGTAGCAGACTCCCATATCCGCCAGACTGAGACAGACGGTGCCAGCTGCTAGCTAAGTTAGCTATAGTAGACAGTTAGCAACTAGCTTCAGAGTCCTTGCGCCTTTACTACATATGAGGGACTGAGCAAGTGTGTGTGTGTGAGACAGCGTGTCGACGCTTTGAGCGCCCGCTCGGCCGTCCCGAAGTCACTTCGTGTGTTTTCGTATAGCTGTCTGCGTGTGTGTGCGCGCGCGCGCGCGCGAGTGTGTGTAGGCTATACAAACTCCCCTATCTCCTTCCTCCGCCGAGCAGCAGTGTGTCTGAAATTGTGTGTGTGTGAGGTTAGCAAGCAAAGAAGCAAAAGCACACACATAAGCACACTCTGATAGTCGACTGTTTACACTCGGTGTCCGGTTAACGTACTTGATAGCGGATTCACAACGTTTACTGACACCGACACAGCACCAGCATGTGAGTACTGATGGGTAACGTGTCTCTGTACGTGTGAATGAGTCCTGTGTGTGTGGCTGTCTTTGAGTGCATTTGACCTAAAGACAATATTCCCCATTTCTTCCTGAGTGTCTGAATGGCTACATGTGTAACCTTACTTACATGTGCTCTGCTGTCAACGTGGTAACAGATATTGCAAGTGTAGTGAGTCCAACTGTCATAGCCGCACAGTTGCTACAGAAAGACATTTACAACTTGTGTGTCTGCATGAACCAAACTCTGTGCATGTTTACTTTGCTAGCTACACTCAATAGTTTCTGTCATGGCTAACTCTGACTTTTTGGCTGAAATGTGCACACGGGAACGTTATCTCCTCATTGCAGTTGTTACCAAAGTGAGGTCAAAGGGCTTTGAGGTTGTTGCCAGACCCTGACCTTTTCAATTTTGTATTAGTATGAGTTGGCATGATGACAAAACATGCAGCCATGACTGCCTTTGTTACAGATTACCACTGTTACCTTCACACCTACAGAATGGATAGTGAGGTAAAATAAAACACTGTTGGGCTCCTTTAATGGATGCAGGTATTTATATGGGAATCATGGTATTTAAAAGAGAAGGAAGCATCGCAGTAGGGACTACATTTCCCTTTATATATCGAAGGGAATAAATGTCTCTTTACAGGTTGAAACTTGTACATTGCATAATATGCTTGTTTTCATGTAAGCTGCACATGGAACTACGTGTGTGTGTGTGTGTGTGGGGTCTGGTTTTTCTCATTGATTCTGTTGAAATTTGGTCTCTGGTCTTTCACCTTTGAGCCCATGCATGGGTTGTCTGTTTTGCCAGAATCATTTGAGTGTACAGTTTGCTCATCCTCAAAGCAACCTTTACTCTGCTTCAAACAGTGGTACATGCAGAACAGCTGTCTCATCCCAGAGCCCGGTGAGGCTCGGTGGGAGATGTGCAGTGATCAAGCAAAGGACAGTTATTTTCACAAGTCATAAGCAGAACTTATAAGCAGTAAATCCTATAGCAGGGATGTGATCAGAAATATGCAGGCAGAAAAAGGCAGTTGTCTGCTTTTTGTCATAGGCCTCTTAAAGTGACTGTAGTGGCCTTGTGTGTTTGATGGACATGTGCCATTCACTCATTCACCTTGATGTTATTACTTGTCACAGTAAAGCCAAGGTAATAGACATGACAGTGATGGAGAGGTTTCAGTGCTCCCTTTTTTTCATGAACATAACACTCCACCTTGTAAATCTCTAAAGAAGATGTTTCCCACTCCGCAGCATTTCTTACTTGTATATTCAAAATTCAACAATTGAATTTAGACATGGTACTTTATCAGTTGACAGTACTTCTAGTGTATAATCGCCTGAAAATAAGAATTGTTGTGTTTTTCGTTATCTTAGAAAAAGCCGTTTATAACCAAAGAGGGAGCAGGTCCCCTTCCACGGAGGCCGCCATGTTGCACCGCCATGTTTCTCCAGCAGTATGTGTTTTTCGCGAGTTTCGCGGCCACCGTAGTTTCTCCTACATGCTTGGAACGGGAGGGTGAGGCGAGGGGTATTCAAACTGCAATTTCACCCCAAGATGCGACTAAATCCTACACACAGGACCTTTAACAAATTATGCCAATGGTAACATACCTTGCCCCAAACTAGACAATAGATGTTTTGACAATACAATAAAACTGAAAAGACTGCATTTGTGTATTTCAGTATGCGTTGGTGCAGACTTGCCTTACACTCTCAGCATTTTTTGGTCCTTCATTTTTGGTCAGCTAATTGGGGTCCTGACCTGTTGTTAGGGTTCCCATGAAATGAAGAGTGAAAAAATAGCATTATTTATGCTTCCTGGGAAACACTGGGCCATCTCCTTTTCATACTGCCAGGGGCACCATCCAGCAAATAGCTGTGATGAGTGCTGTAGGAGTTAGGGTGGAATCTGTCAGACCTGGAGGCAAGTAGTAAACAAAGACAGGGTAAGGGGATGACATAAAGATTATTTTTGTACCGTTACTGAAGTGTTCAGTCTTGTTTAGGTGAAGTAAAGCCAGTGTATCTTGAGTAGTTCCATCTTGCTAAGCTTGTTGGCATAAATACAAATTATGACCAATTGAACAACCAATTCAATGTTTGATTAAGCTATTAAACACTGCAGCTCCTCTACTCCACCCATGATACGTCACTTAAAACATTCCTTTCTTCCCCAACTGATATTCCATTGCTTTACACTTGACCATCTCCGTGTTATGTCCCATTTTAACAGAAAATATGTCAGATTAAGGACGGTCTATTTCACTGGGCCTGAAAGCACTGACAATGATATGGTAGTTATGGTTCATGATAGATTGATCCAACTGTGAGTAGCAGGTGTGCAGCAGAATTATGAAACCCTCCATGAATGTTAAGCATCAGCAGTGTCTGGAAGCTTCTTCTCCCCTCAAGGTTTAGTGAGGTCAAAGAGGGTAGAGCTAATGTCACTCGAGAAGCGTTCATGCTCTCAGCAACCCCTCACCCACATTAGTACACAAGAATGTTCAAGTGTTGGATAACCAACTAATTACACAAGACCCCTCTTAGTAACCTCTGGTTATAAAGAGAGCAAACGTTCTCACAAACAATTTCTTATTCAGGTAGATGGATCCAAAGCAGGCATTTTGTGGGACTTTTTAAGTATCTAGTAAACCAGGCTTTTCTTTTTACAGAGAGTAAGGTTTAGCAGGATTTAGCCTCTAGGCCAATTTCAGGGTTTTAGGGGACATTCTTCTCTCACCCCCCTCCTCTACAGTTCTCTGGTCAAGAACTTTCTCCATTGTGATTTTGTTCCTTTATTACTGCTCCTGTTACAAGCAAAGACTTTTCTTGAGAAGAGAATCTATACTGTATATAAATCATGATTCTGAGTTGAAAAAGCAGGAAATATGTCCATGTCCTTCATGGTCTTTGATAGACTATCAAAAAGATAACAGGTTAAATAATTTTCCTGGCTTCTATTAAACTATGCAGCCCAGTAAAAATGTGAAAACACTTATGAATTATGTAAGAAATCTGGTGTTTTTACAACTTATTATATCCTAAAGGGAAAGCCTGTGGCAGCAGGAGGCTGGAGCATCTTGTTGACACAGCTGGTAAAGAGGCTGAGTGACAGTGAAAGGCAAGAGCAAAATGGCTCTAACAATCCTGTCAATATACCACAAACTGTACTTTGCTATGTACTAATACAGCTAATTTTACGTTTGTTGACACTGCTATGTTCAAATGAGCAACTATCTATTTGGGTTCATTTATATTTAGGATTAGAGTTGAAACGTGTGAAGTCAGGGAAATGTCTTGAATAAATGGTACATTTAAGGAAACTTAATACAGTATGAAGGTCTTGTTCAAGGGTCCTTTTCCAGGTCCTGTGATAGGGTAGAGTATTTCTTGTTTACGTCTTTTCAGCAGTTTTCCAGACTGCTTGTGAATTCGAACCCATGATCTACCTTTCCATTCTAACCCATCATGCTGCCACTAGCCACTTTTTATTCCAGTCACAAGCATTTGTTTTGTCTACACAAACACAGTCAGCCTCGGTAGCTTGATACCGCTGTGTGAGTGTGGGTTGCTGTTGATAATTCGGACCTTTTTAAACCTCACCCTTTACTTTTCTGTACTGCTCTGACACAACAGATCTTACACATTACTTTCTTGCAACCTAAATCATCCTGCATGCTTTTGTGCAAGGACAGCTGTTGTCTGATACTAGTTTACTCAGTCTATGATTGCATGGTCTTGGGGTTTTGGAGAGGCTTTGACTAAAATTGTAATATGCTTTTATGTTTGAAGAGCCCTGATCTATTTTGTCTGAGTTGTACCATTTACACACACACACACACACACACACACACACACACACACACAGTCATCCATTCTACCTATCAGGTCAGTCGGTCAGGTAGGACAGAGGAGACTGCTGAGGTGTAAGGAGAGAGGAAGGAAGGGAGTGTGGATGAATGCACACCCATTTTCCGTTCTTTGTTATTCCCTCCCCCTCCACATCTAATGACAAATGATCTTTTCAGGAATCATTTGGATTCTGAGAGACTTCACTTTATCTCCAGTTTTTGTACATTGAACAATTAAGCAACCAGTCTACCTAGACAGATGTGAGTGTGTCAGTGTGAGTGAATATGTGTGGGGCCATCTTCTGTTTAAAGGTATTGAGGCTAGAGCTCTGTGTCATGTTATGTTGTCATGTTGAGACCAATTATTGTAGGTGGTTGCTTTGTCATAAAGGTTAAAACCCCTATAGCTATATATAACTATAAATAACTATATCTTTTCTCTCTCTCTAAATTAGTAAGCCACAGACTGCATTCGCCTCATTTGCCTAACCCTGTCCGACCCACCAGTGGGCTAATATTAGTCATGTGAACCCACAGAAACAATTAACAAATTCAGTTTAAGATCCAAGGTTCCCCAAAGTACAAAATAATTCAGGCAGAGCTATTGGGAAATGTGTATTAAGTGGTACAAATTATGAAATTAAGAATAATTCCATTTAATGTCATGATGTATGCATTGGCATTCTCAAAAATATCATATTCTTGGCATTTGAATATTTCACACGGCATCTATCAGCAGTGAGGTGAAAAAGTATGTGATGTACAACATTGTTCTTGCTTAAAAGCTATTTCTTAGAATCCCTACATTTAGTGTCTTGCATTAAAAGCAATTTTTGTTTATCGTGATATATTTTCTATTCCCTCCCAACCCTAGTTTTAATGATGAACTCCAGCAAGGAATCTGAAGTATCCCAGGAATTAAGTTCAAAGTGATTGAGGAAGCTCTAGAAAACCAGTGTGCTTCCTACCCTTTGTAATAAATAACGGCAAAAATGGGACGGGGCTACTTGGGAAGTGTGCATTGCCCATAACACACAGTTAAGGCCAGGAAGGCACTCATACTCACCCTTAGTAATAGCGATAGTGTCATCTCATGCTCGTCTTTTAAAGGGAAATCACATACAGTACATCAGGTACTCTTCCTTGTTTAGAGAACTCTGAATGAGTAGACGTTTGCTGTAAAGGATGAAAAGGTAGATTCACTGTCATTGCTCAAATATTGGCAGGTAGCCATGTGTATACATTTGCCCCATGATGAGCAAATTAGGGCAAAGTTAATGCTAGTTATGTGTGTTTGTGTGTCACAACATCACAGGCTGTGTGCGTCAAAACAGAACAGAACTTTGATCGCTACGAAGTTAATGTACGAACCAGAAATCACCTATGTTCTTTTAAGCCCGACACACACAGGTTATTCTCAGTAGCCTTTAACTTTACATGGACGAGTGTCCGCATGCATGCGGCAATGCATGTTTGACAAGATCTTGCTGTACTGTCAGAGAGATATACACTGAAAGCTGAGAACAGTTTTGGTTATTGAGAGACTTTGCTGTGAGGACACTTGTGCTTATGTGTGTGTGTGTGTGTGTGTGTGTGTGTTTGGTGTGAGGCAGACAGAGATTTAGAGACAACAGAGAAAGAGAGAGGGTCATGGAGTACATTTGGCATAAAACATGTACATTCCATTTTGGCTTTCCAACTATAATTTAATTCAGTCCTCGTTTTGTGTTGCAACCGTTTTGAAACTGATGTTAGCATTCAGAGTTGAGGTGGGGAAGAGGTTGTACAGTAAAGTCTTATTGAACTATTTCACCGTGTTCTGCCTGTAAAGGAGAGTCAATAGTGTGGTTTGTTCCTCACAGATGATTCACTGTTAAGAAACAGCCATGCACATCACACTAGTGTCAACAGATGTACATATTGATGCCTGGAGGCAAACTAGTGCCATTAAATGTGCCTCAACTACTAAAATATAGTCTTATGATGATTTTTGTCCTTCTGAGTTGACACTACACATCTTTTAATCTTCTCGCTGCCTTTTCCGTATTACAGAGTAAACAAAGGTTCATACCTAAAAGTTTGCACCAATGAGCGTCTGCAACTGGTTTTGATCCTCCAGATTTCCAGTTCCTTGTGGAACTAAGTAATAATAATAATAATAATAATAATAATAATGATAGCTTTATTTATATATAGCACTTTTCAGTACAGGTAACAATGTGCTTTACAGCAATCAATATACAACACACAAACAAGTCAAAATAAAATAAAAGATAAAAACAAAAATAGGGATCACACAATAAAAGCTTTTTTTATAAAAATGTGTCTTTAAGAAGTGAGATAAATCAGGTAACCGACTCTGCAAGCCTGATCTCCTCTGGCAGATTGTTCCAGAGCATAGGGGCCCTGACAGCAAAGGCCCTGTCTCCTTTGGTTTTCAGCCTAGACCTTGGAATGACTAGCAGCGCCCTACCAGAGGATCTCAGTCTGCTTCCTGGCTCATAGGGGAATAAAAGGTCAGAGATATAGGGAGGGGCCAGCCCATGACTGGCCTTAGAAGTAATTAAAAGAGTTTCAAAATCAATCCCAAAATAAACAGGCAGCCAGTGCAAAGAGGCTAAAACCGGGGTGATATGGTCACATTTTTTGGATTGAGTTAAAAGCCGAGCTGCAACATTTTGGACTAACTGTAGGCGGTGGATTGATTTCTGACTACAGTAGTCGAAGCGGGAGGAGATAAAAGCATGGATGAGTTTCTCCAGATCTGTGACTGAAATAAAAGATTAACCTTGGCTATATTTTTGATGGGTTCGAAACACAAATCCCGATCAAAAACTACCCCAAGATTTCTGGCTGAGGGCTTAGCATAAGTTGCTAGTTCACCTAGGTTTGCCATGCTTTGAATTCTGTTTGCGGGGGACCAGTACAATGACATCAGATTTTGTAAGGTTTAATTGGAGAAAGTTGTGTGCCATCCAGTATTTAATTTCAGCAATGCACTTAGGACCCAGAATTGAACCCTGGGGGACACCACAGGGCATGTTTGTGGGGGATGAAACTGAGCCGGCCATAGTCACAGAGAAACATCTATTAGATATTCAGGACCTGAACCAGTTTAAGGCACACAGTGACCAGTCCTGCCCACCTTTCCAATCTGTCGATGAGCATGTTATGATTGACTGTGTTGAACGCAGCGCTGAGTTCCAAAATAACTAGAATAGAGCACTCACCAGCATCTTCAGCCAACAGAAGGTCATTACAGACTTTGAGAAGAGCAGTCTCAGTACTGTGAAGAGATCAAAAGCCAGATTGGAATAAATTATCTGTCAAAAGTACCACTAATTGTTTGAATACAGCTTTTTCTAGGATCATGGATAAAAATTTGAGTTTTAAATCAGGTCTGTAGTTACTCAGAGTGGAGGGATCTAAATTGGGTTTTTTAAGGAGAGGTTCGACCAGTGCAGTTTTAAAACAAGCAGGGACAGAGCCGGAGGTCAGGGAGCTATTTACAGTAGGTAAGATGAAAGGCCCAACAGTAGGCATAGTCTGCTTCAGTAGTCTGGTATGGACCACATCCAAGGGGCAAGCAGGTGACTTCATGTGCTTAACCATATCATGAGTGTGGAAAGAGACACTGATGTAAAAGAACTGAAGGATAAAACATAAAATGATCTGTGGGTTAAAGGCTCAGGGACAGGTCAATTGTGGGGCCGGCTGCTATCTGATTTATTTATTTATTTATTTATTTATTTTTTTTCAGTAAAAAATATTTTAAACTGCTCGTATTTTAAACAGTACTTTTGAGTTTTGGGCATTCTGAGAGATCAAAGTGGAAAAGTAAGTTGCTTGTGCATCATTAAATGCAGCATTGTATTTCTTCATTAAGGCCTCATGTATTCATAATAAACGTGGAGTTTGCAGGCCTTCCATTTGTGCTGTGCTTTACGTACCTCTTTTTTCATGGAGCAGGTGTGGTCGTTAAACCACGGGGGGACTTGAAATTGATTTGGTTCTGGTTCTGATTGGGGCAACTAAGTCCAATGTTGTCAGGTCATTAAAGGAGTTCACCAAAAGGTCAGTGTCAGACGAGAGGCAGCTCAGAAGAGAGGGACCAAAATGCATTTGAAAATGTACTAGTTGTTGAGTTAATGATACGAGAGCGAATGGGGGCCAATGTAAGTGTACGCGGCGGAGAAGACTACAAATTAAACACAATACTGTGATGATCTGATACACAGATGTTAATAAGTTCCATGCTAGTGATCTTCAGGCCATATGATAGAACAAGATTGAGAATATGGCCCTTATCATGTGTAGGCCCTGTGGGGTGTAAAATAAAATTAAAAGAGGTTAAAAATTCCCCTGCAACTGCATCACTAGGATGCATCACTAAATGTTGTTGCTGAATAACTTGGGCCAGATTTCTGCCCGCTGGTTTGAATTGTACTTGTTGCCTGGGAAGCAGAGGGAGCTGTGGTGCTCTAAGTGATTACAGCCACATGTTCTCTTTGGAAAAGAAATTTTAGTATCGCGTTGTGGAACGGAGGTAAATTACTGTTGTGAATGGGCCGGTTTGAAGTGGAATGGATTGTTCATATCTGAAACAAGAAGACAACCCCATTATCCCATTTATTAGTTTTAGACTCAGTTAAAGGCAAAGGCCACAACATTCCTGTACCGCAGTAGGGGCCATTTGAAAGGTCTGTTGAAAAGACCAAGTGAAATCTGGAAACTTGCTCTAGCTTTCACTAATCAGATAAATGTTATTTTAGAAATATTTATGCTTAGGATAATTGAGTTCATGATTCTGTTCCCTTTTTGTTAAGAATTCTTGATAGGAATCTTCAAGTAGTACTCACTCATTCATTACATAAAACAAGTACTTTACAATCAGCTGAAACAGGGTATTAATCTGAACTATCATAAAATTGATGCCTTTCCAAACTTATAGTAAAAAGGTTGCACCTCCTAAAATGGGAAAAGTGAGCATTCCTGATTATACCAAAATGAATAGGACCCCGCATGAATGTCATTCATTCATTGACAAGCTATTAAAATGTGTCTGGTGTCAGTCTTATATGTGTAATCAACGCATTTTGAACACTCTAACACTGGCATCACATGAGCATTCTGACCTCTAACCTATTCTGGCTTAGTTTACAGGCTGCTGGACAAAAGTGATCCCATTGTAATCCTTGTAATCCATCTGAAAGAGATTTCTTTTGTTGAGTTGTGTGTGGAAAAAGCAAGCAAAGTTATTTGGGTGACTTGGATTTTCTGTCACTTGATAGAAGTAACTGTCTCCTTTGTTTTTACCCTAAAAATACAGTGGACACAAGAACAGTAACACCTATTTAATTGAATGCAATCCCTTGTATCTATCTTTAAAATAACACCTCTTTGATAAAGTACTTTTATGCATGGCTATTGTATCAGTGTGGGCTAAATCGTAAGGTGTTCCTGTTATTTTGTCCATCCTGTGTGTGTTTATGTGTTGGGGTTGGCTGTTTGTCAATCAGATGAAGTTTGAACAGAGTGGCTGAAAAGATATCAGTTAATAATTGACCTGATTTAGTTTGTTTGTCAACATTGAAACAGTCACAGTTTAGAGCTGGAAACTGATCAGTTCAATCAGATAGCCTATCATGATTAAAAACATTTTTTGATCAAGTTGTATCTGCTCAGCACTACATGATGAAGCTACTGTAGCTAGGGTTGTAGTCACTAATAAGGTGAATATTGACGGAAGTAATTACTATCACTACTATCTTGTTATGATGATTGTGGACATGTTGTGCTATTACAGTGTTTTGCATGATACTCTATCAGCCAGAGCCACATGGAATGATGTTTATTTTTTTTTATTTTATTGCATTCATTTTGTTGTGAACTGATCATGTGCAGTAAAAACACATGATGCTGATGTGGAGCGTGACTTAATCTTGATCATCTGAGCATGAGCACTGAACTGTGAGTGGAATTTGGTCTTGTTTTGGATAATGCGATCAAACCTTTTTGCTGGTTCTACTGATTCAACATGGACTGAGACTCATCATCAAAAGCTGGCCGGCAGTCTGTTGTGGTGCTCTCCATATTACTGTGCATCATGAGTCAACAACAAATGTTGTCTGAGTTGTCTTACTGATGGTCATGGTCATTTTTTGTCGCTCAGAATGGATATTTAGCTTTAACACGTCATTTTGAGTCTGTTAGGATTTGCCTTGCCATGTTGTATTGCATGTTAAACTTTCCTGATGTATCTTAGCTCTCCATCCTGCAAATAATAATTCATCTTGTTCTTTATTCCAAATAAATCAGTCAGTCAGTGGTACACTTCATGCGTGCACACAGCTTGCTAGTGCCTTAAAGAAAACATTTCTTAAGTGCTCTTTAAATTTCAAGTGGGTTGCAAGTCAATACATCCTCTATATTTTTTGTTAAACTATGAGTCAGGCACCAGAATGGACAAATGTTTCCGCTTTGAGTCCCCAAGTGGCAAAATGAACAATATGCATGTATGTGTGAAGGCCGAGATGTGAGTGTATTTATTGGGTGTTGTTTCAGTGTTCACCTGCTTTCAGTATGAACTGTAACAGTGAGAAAATGGTTATCACTACAGGCCACAAAAGTTTTATTTTCACCAGTTGTTAGTGAAGGTGTCCAGTACAAAATTTACCAGACATTTTCAAAATACATACCTTCAGTGTTCTGTCAGCTGTCAGGACTTTGGAGAGTAGGTTAGCACCTAAAAATGAGGCCCACACAAAATCATTATTCCCTTCTTTTCTTCTTTTCCTTCTTTCCTTTATTTCTTAGGTTAAATTCTGATAAAGAACAGTTTGATCTCTGAAGCATTCAGAGTCAGAAAAGGAGACAAACCAGCGATATGACATTGAGATGTGAAACCAAAATTGTACCCTCAAGTTGTGGACACAGGTTAAGTCTCCACACCATTTGACATTCCTTTCATACCACAATTTATCCTTCAGTTTGCCTCATTACATTTTGGTAATGCGATTCACGCTACCGGTGAAGCACTTGCCGTGGCACATTTTATTGTATCCGTCAGTGCAGGGAGACGGGAAGAAAGAAAAGAAAGAGGGTAGTGAGCTACAATGCATAACTGCTTGAATACTGGTATCAAAAAAGAGAGAAATCTTAGAATGAGAGAACGACAGATTGAAATAATAGAAGAGGATATGCTGGGGACAGAAGGTAGAGAGAGGGATGAGATGACAGATAAATATAGAAAACCAAAAGAGTTTGAAAATGATGACCTTTGTTTTCTCTTTTTTTCCTCCATTACGTTTCCTTAGTCAGAAAAGAGAGGTAATTATTTGTCTCAGTGACCAATTTGTAATGTTACAATAAAAATGTATCACAAAAAATAATCACCACAGTACATGTGGTCATTTCTGAATAATCCTAATCATTTATGGTGATAATATCATAACGGTATAAAAGTATGAAGAAAGGTAGAGGCCAAATAGTTTGTGTCACACTTCCAGTCGTCTGTGTGACAGCATCACTATCTCCGGGTAGAGAAAAGTCTTTGTCCTCAGCTGTTCATTAAACTGTAGGAACTGCATGCTTTCTGTTTTTGGGTGCATTTTCAGTCAGTGTATCAGTTGTTTACAATGACAATTTACAACTTAGCACATGGATGGAGAATCATCACTGCACTATTTTAGGTCAGAAAGTTTCTTCCCACTGCAGGCCACAGTGTCTGGTAGATTTCCAGCTCTTGGAGAGTCAAAGAGCATTTTAGATAACAGGCCACAGCTTAAGTTAACCATCACTGAGCTGCTGGCTGGTAATATTATTACTATTATTATGTCATTTTCTGTACATATCATGTATGTACTTAAATCAATGCAGGCTGGTCTTGTGACACAATGTTACCTTTTAAGAAACTGATGAAAAAAAATTCACAGTTTTAATATAATATCATTATAATATTTATCTTGTGATAGGACACTAGGTTATTGTAAGATATATTTAAAATGTTGTCTTGACTGTTATAGCTGAGAGGAATGAGCAGGTAATACTACTATCTGCCTGCCCATCATATCCACATTGCTATTACAATATATATATTTTTGTCCTGTTCTCTCCTGTTGTATTCAAGCCTTGGGAAACTGTATCGGTTTCATAGTGTGACGCTGTTGCTTTTGTGTAGATGCCGTATACTATTTCAGCCTGAGCTTCCACTGCCTACAGTCTTCAGACAGTCTCAAGCCAATCACTGACAGTCTAAAAGCATGTATTCATGGGTTCTTGAGTCACTTTTTCATAGTTAATTTGTCATTCATGCGGCCATTTACCAAGATAATAAGTAACACATAATCATGTAAAACATCACCAGTCTAGAACTAAAAAAGTTCTCAGTGTAAAGGAGATTTTGATTTAAAAAAAAAAAAAAAAAAAAAAAGACTCTCTGATCTAGTCTCTCAGCGGTCTGTCCACAAGACATTTTTGGGTTTATGCAACTAAAGGATTTTGATTTGTTTCATTTGTTCGTGCAATTAATTTTAAATGTCCGTGAATGTGTAAGATCCCAACACACAGTGTTACTCTGCTTCTCACCCAGTGCATGACAGGATAGGCTGAAGGCTATCTCGTCTATGCACTGAATAAGTAGACAACACCACTGTTCATTATCTTTAAATCTATATAGGACATATGTGGTAATCCACCTGTAAGTAAAACCCTGCAACCACAGGTAACAAACAGGAAGTGATGATGAGACTTCACTTGGCTCAAAGAAATGGAGGTTGTTGGGGTTTTTTTTTGAAAAGTTGAATGTTTGGAGAAGAGGCCACCACACCTTGAGTCCTGAAGTGTATAATTAACCAAACATATTGTTAAATATAACATGACAAATCTGTTTAGTTTGCTTTAGTTTATTATTCGCAAATTCAGGGATTTCCAAGGAGTGGCACTTTGTCAGCTCAGTTGTGGGCTCCATTGTCTGCAGTGCTGTTGTTTGACCACAGTGTGGTAGCAAAGGACTGTCAGTGAGGTGTAGCCTTGTAGTCAGACCAGAAGAAGAAGCATCCACCATAGCAGTCTCACTATCACACAGCTCCCACCAGTAAAGCTGACGGTTTCCTTACAGTGAATGAGCCACTTAACCATCCAGTTGAAGAGGTAGTTGTTGATTATTTTTAATAAATGTGTATGTCTGTGTGTACCTGTGCCATTTATATGTGGTTGTAGGTAAGTTTGTCTGTGTATGTTTGGTAATAGGGTGCTTCATTTTAGTAATTGGATGTGTTTAGGGGTTTATTGATTTGTAGGTGCAGCCATCAAACCATAGTGCCAGTGTTAGGTGTAATGGATGGTTTGTTTCTGTTTGTTTTGATGACTGAAGTTGTCTTTTCGTGTGATAATTGGATGGTCTATTTCCTGAACTTTGTTGTTCAATATTTAACATTAATTCATGTACAGCGAGTCTGTGCCACTCAGTCACCCTAGATTCTGTCCATGTGGATAAAATTGGTTTGCATTTGAAAGGTAAATATCAGCAAATTTGTTTCTTTCCTACAATTAAATCTATGAATGGGACTAATGAGGGCAGTTTGTATGGTTCAATCATAGTTTGTATGATTGTATCTGAAATTTCTGGAGTAGGAAAAAGATAATTAGTGCCTTCATTTTATTGTTGTTGTTTGAAAAAAGACACCAGAAACTCCTTGTCCTTAATTAGACACACCTGCAGCTGATTTGTGGCCGGTAAGCAGAGCAGCAGCTGATTGGCTTTCTAACTGGCACCTGTCGATTATGAAAATCTAACGCCTCTTTCTAGGAAGAAGTTTTGAGTATGATTCTTTAATTAGCTGTCATTCCAGTCAGACCTTTCTTTACACTTTTTATCAGTTTTACTGAAATTGCTACTCCTTCTCAGTATATAATAGGCCCATACACTCAATATAATACATATTATTGACATTAACTGTTACTCTGCTGTTGTCCTCAAGCAATATGAATGTGTTTTGAATTTATAAACAATCGGTGTGGTACTTATATTATTAAAGACACCTTCATAATATTAATTGTGAAACTTGATCCTGCACATTTGTTTGCACATATTTATGAAAATTGACTGCCATCTTTTCTGTATCTTACCTAAGAGTGGTGTATGTCTTATAATATGTGGTTGGGTCATATATATGGATTTTAGGGCTAAAGTCATTATAATAGAGTGACCACTATAACAGCCTCAAGATGGGATTCAAACAAGATAACATATATTCCCAGCTGTCATACAAGCAAACGGACTTGGGCCAAGATGCTTATCAGCAGATGGTATTAGATTTGTCAACAGCCTTTTTGCAAACTTTCATAGCAACAGAAGTCAGGGCCACAGGTCTCAAATTATTCATTTAGAATACAGCTTTTTCTTCTTGAGCACTGGAATAATCCATGATTCCTGCTAAATATCAGTACAACACCAATTAAAATTTTCTGAGAAAATATACAGTTGAAAGGCACACACAACCCTCGGCAACAACTTAATAGGGCCTAGTGCTTTAGTAGATTTAATCTCTCTCTAAACACGGCTCACACCTCTTTTAATCATTTTCAAAGCATTATCATGATCTTATCATTTTCCTTAAAGCATCTTTTCTTCACCTGAGAAACTGAATTTTGCAAATGGTTACTACATAGAGATTGTAAGGAACTATGAGTTGCAGGTTGTGGAAAAGACAGTTGTGTTTTGTTTGATCTAGATTTAATGACTTATAGCCAAATGTTTTACATGTTTAGCCAATTTGCTGAAGAACCAATGTATATAATTACGTATCTTCTGTAGCACACGTCACAAAAAGTATAACTATTTTTTGTGTCTGTTTGATCCATGTGTTTCCATCGCTAGCTTGTATGTCTCACCTTTCTTCCCTTCACTTATTGCTGTTAGGTTAAGTGTGTAGAGGCATTGTGTATGTCAAACATTTTCTTTCTTTTTCCGTTAGGATGTTGAGGTACACTGTAGTCCGAGGCGGCCTTGGCCTGTTGGCTGTGAGGAGGGCGTGCCTTCTCTCCCGCTTCACCCACTCTGCCCCGAAGAGCGAGTATCGACCAATCAAGAAAGTCATGGTGGCCAATAGAGGTAAGACCCCATCCACATCCTAACAGTACTAATTCACCGCTGAAGAAGACAAGCAATTCAGATAGCACCACCAAATTAAATACAGTTTAATGCGGTTTCATTTATAATGTAAGAAAAAAGCTATGACATTTACAATCTTCCCGAGGCAAAAGAACAGACTCTCAGACTCTCTTAATATTTAATGGCCAACATTTAGTTTGCCTTGGCACATGCTAATATTTAAGCATGCAAAACTAGCTTGTGCATGCAAAACTAGCTTGTGCAGCCACCCACATTGTATGTGGGTGGCTGCACAAGCTAGTTTTGTTTAATCCAAAAGCACTGAATTTCTTAAAATATTGGAAACAGGTACTGCAACCATAGACCTTGCTGTACACTAGGAAGTTGAATTTAAAAGTGTATGTATTAAATTGTTTTTGAATTGTATTCTGTACATAATGCCACAGATGTATTTTTTAAATATTAGAAAGCTAGAATAAAATCAGCACGGAGGTCTCTACATTCTCTGGAGCCTAAATGAAGCATGTCTTATGCTGTGTTGTATATATTTTTTGTCCACAAAACAAATTGGACCCACCAATAAGCGAAAATATGTATTTGTTCCTTTCTAAGCTGCTAGAAAGTGGGGTGTACATTACTGGGACTGAGGTCTGAATGGAAATATAATTACAGAGAAGCCCAGAGTTTCTAAACACTAAGCAGTCACCAGTATGGTCGTTAAACGCGTCATAAACATCACTGACGTGCTCTGGTAATACATATAATCACCGGACCCCCTACTGTTAATGCTGTCCAGAGAGGCAGACAGTGTGCAATTAGTGACTCTGTCAGGTGACGTACAGGATTTGAGTGACAAATAAATGTATTCATGCAGTTTAATCTAAATGCTTTTTAGAGTCTCCCGTTATATTAATTTTTGCGGACACATTTAAAATGCTTGATTTAGTTGAGTGTTTCATTATTTCGGATTGATTGGTACGTGGGTTTCCAATACGAGTCCAATTCTGCACACGTGGTACTCTGTAGGCCTGCTGCACATAAGTCTGCATTGCGCATATGCATGCATACAGTCGTAACCTCCCTTAAAGGCTCTTTTTAACTGTTTTAATCCATCAGTTTGATTCATATAGATTGTGGTCTCTGCCACACGTTCATACACACACACATTCATACACAGCAGGGCTTTCCGTCAGTCGCTCTCCTTCGTATCGACATGACGTGATATCAACACCACATTAGATCACATTCATCACACTGGAGTGCACTGGACCGTGCTCGGCTTCAGTGTGTCGGTGTGTATGTGATGAAGAGGGAGACTGGACCATCATATCAGCCCAGATTCCACTTCACCAAGCACATCTCCTCTCTGCTATTGCTTCTCTGCTCTAATATTCTCCTCTGCTTTCCTTTCTGCTCTCCTCTACCCCTTTTACCTCCTCTCCTCATCTCCTCCCTCCCTTAGCACTCCCTGTCTTTTTCAGCACTTGTCAGATGTGATTTTTTTTCCCCTGAGCCACTTGCTGTCTTCCTTTTTGCCCCACATGACTTTGCTCCTCTTCTTTCTCCTCTTCTCTTTACTTACTTCATTTCTCTTTTTCCCCTCTACTGCCATTCTTGTCTCCTCTCCACTTATTTGTCATGTTGTTAAACTTGCCAAGCTGTGTTTCTTTTGGTACCTCAATTCTTCAAAACCCTCCCTCTAGGTCCTCTGTCGTATTTCTGCCTTTCATTCTCTACATTTCTCACCTTAAATCATTACATTTCATCTGTCTGGCTTTCCATACCATCTCGTCCTCTCTTATATTTTCATCCTTTTTATGTTACTGTCTTACTGTTGTCCTTCTCCAGAGTTCACTTTCTTTCTTGCTCGCTTTCTCTTTCTTTTTTCTAACGCTCCTCAAATGTTTGAACGCTGTCCTCCCCTTCAAGCAAGAACAACACATCTTGCTATTTTTCAGTGACTGCCCCAAAATGTGTGTTGCTTGAAAAACAAATATTTGGCTCTAGTGACAGCAACATAAAAGGCAGGCGGTGTGTTGGATGTCCAAAGCCAAGACTTTACTCTGTGTCCTCAAACTTAAGAAAAAACAGTAGACTTGTTGCAGTGTCTCTTGATATTTTTGAAAAAAACATAGATTTGTCTTGTTTTCGCATGTCATGCATGGCATAAAATATTCAAAGTTTATTTTATTCTCTCAGTGGAGGCATTTAGAAAATAGGGCCAATGCTACAGGATGTTGATAAAATCATAATAATAATATTAATACTAATAATCATTATTTATAGAGCAATTTTCAAAATCCACATTACAAAGTGCTTCACAAAGGCAGAAAAATAAAACAGGTTTTAAAAGAAAGCAGATAACAAGGGGAAAAAACGTTTTTAAGGAAATTAGACAATTAAAATTCATGTAAAATCAGGAAAGGCTCTCCGACAAAAGTAGGTTGTTAGAATGGACTTAAAGGAGATCACTGACTGAGCTGACCTGGTTTCTTCGGGCAGGCTGTTCCAGAGCCTCGGGGCCCTGACTGCAGACGCTCTGTCCCCTTTAGTTTTCAGCTGGGCATCTGGGACAGACAAAAGACCTCTGCCCGAGGATCTTAAAGTACGTGCTGAAGCGTACAGTATTAAGAGGTCAGACATATAGCAGGGAGAGAGGCCATGTAGAGCCTTAAAAGTAATCAGTAAAATCTTGAAATCTATTCTAAAACCTACTGGGAGCCAGTGTAAAGAGGCTAAAACAGGAGTGATCACATTTCTTGGTCCTGGTTAAAATCCTGGCAGAGTTCTGTACAGTCTGGAGTCGGATCAATAGTCTTTTGGTTAAGTAGAAAGCCTGTTGCAGTAATCCAGGCGTGATGACATGAAGGCGTGTAAAATGGTCTCTCTGTCTTTAAAAGTTAAGAGATCGTATTTTTGAAATATTTCTATGATAAAAACATGATTTGAAGCTTTGTGGTGTGCTGCGCAAAACTTAAATTGCTGTCAAAACAGACGCCAAGATTCCTTGCAACAGGCTTGATATGGTCCAATACGGACTCAGCAGATGGCAGAATTTGTTTGCCATGTGCTGGGACCCGAGGATCTCTGTTTTGTTTGAGCTCAACTGGAGGGAATTTTTTGACGTCCAGTTTTTGATGTCACAAAGGCAGTCATTAAGTGAGCTCAGCATTCCAGGGTCTGTGGATCTAATGGGCAGGTACATCTGCATATCATCAGCATAAAAATGAAAAGAGACACCATGTCTATGAATATTATATAAAGTGTGCTTATGAAAAATAGAGAACTACAACATCCCACTACACACAATCTGCCAAACTCCAGATAAAATAGAGACATTTTAAATAATAAAGAGAATAAAAGTGAAGGAGAGGAAGAGCAACATTTAAGAAGGAAGGGTAAGAAAGGAAACAGGTAGGCAAAATGTATCAAAGCAAAACAGAGGCTGGTAATATGGCAATATGGCTGGTAAATTAGTAAAATAACTACCTCCTTCACAATCCATTCCTCATCTATGTCTTCCTTTTTTCTTCCAGGCGAGATCGCTATCCGTGTGTTCAGAGCCTGCACTGAACTGGGGATTCGAACCGTGGCCGTCTACTCTGAGCAAGACACTGGACAAATGCACAGGTACTAATATCTGCTTCATTTGAGCTGAATGGGTCTGCACAGGTTTAAATAAAGAAAGCGTAACCGACATATGTCTTAGTAAACTGCTGGGCTGCCACTGTTGGGTATAGGCCACGAAATGCTAACAGCTGATTAGAGCTAACAGCAATTAAAGGAAACCTGGGAGTATTTCTCTCCTCTCCAGTGCTTTGGGCCTGTTCTTTGTTTTGCGGTTGGTGTTAAGTAGGGACATAGGTATAATTGTATTGACATTACAAACATTCAGGTAATCACGCTGCTTAGTTTACATGCACAACATCCTAATCTGCCTTAATGTGAGCTATTCTATTCCACGCTGACTTCCTGATGTCTGTTTTTTAAAATGTCTTTTACTGACTAATAAATCTTGTTATGTGATTGTACTTCCACCTGGTTCTGCCTATCCTAAAGGCTGATTGGAGGACTGAGTAATTAAAGTGGACTTTATTTGAGTAAATACTGGGCTTGGATATAATGCCATGAAGCCATAATGGTTGTGTGCTTGAGAGCTGGTTGCACATCTGTGTGTTTTGCATGCTATTGCGGTCCCCCTTCCATCCCACTGATGTTAAATCCTTTGACCTTGTCTTCACAGGCAGAAGGCTGACGAGGCTTACCTGATTGGAAAAGGCCTGCCACCTGTTGCGGCATACCTGCACATTCCTGATATCATAAAAGTAGCCAAGGTAAAGAGCATTTACCACAAGATGGTAGTAAAAAAAAAGGGGGTTTCGCACTGAAGAATAACACTTCTGTTGTTTGCTTTACCAGTGAACAACAGCGATTTTACACTAAAAGTTTAGTTTACTCATCATGGTTATACAGTATTCAGCCTGTGAAAGTAGTTTTAATGATGTGTGTGGCCCTGGAGGTGCTTTCTAAAGTCCCTAGTGATGTCATTAGGGTTTTCTCTGCTTGGGCTTTGGTGGTTCACATTACTTTTAATCTTTAGGAAAAACCCTGCCACCTTCCTGAAGTTGGAAAGTCTTGTCCCTTGCTGTCTTTTTGATGCAGCAAAACTTCATGGATTCAGTGGCATACAATTAGGCAGGCAAGCGACAGACAAATCCCTTTCATTCCATTCTGTTCACCCTAAGTCTATATTTAGTTTGGTTGGAGCTAAGGAAAAGGAAACAATTTCTCTTCGTCCATCCCTCAAACACCTGTCCCCCTGATCATGTCTTCCTTCCCTGTTTCCTTCTCTTTGTCCATCGTTCCTTTCCTCTTTTCCTCCTCTTGTTCCCTGTTGGTGCTTCCCTCTACCATTTCCTTCCTTTTTACTATCATTCTCAATCTCTCGATCTCTCGTCCTCTCTCCTTCTCTTCCCTCTGCCACTTATCACTGTGTTAGATTAGATCTGTTTCGTGTTACCTCCTTTCCCTCCCGTCCTCCCTCCATCCCTCCGGGACGCGCTGCCAGTTGTTCATTATCATTTTTCTGATCAATCTCTCACGGTTTATAATTTTCTGCGTGGGCATGTGGTCAGCCAGCCAAGTCGGGGAGCCTGTGCCGTCCAACTCATTTCTCAAAATCCTTCTGTCTATCTGGAAGCCCAGCAACCCCATGCCAGCGAAGAAGTGTGTGTGTGTGTGTGTGTGTTCTTTCTTTCCTGCTCTCACATCCAGTGTATCCTCCTTCACACTGTGTATCTCTCTGTTACTGTGTGACCAAAATAACCATCCGTCTCTGTCCCAGTACCTTTTGTGTGTGGCTTTATAGCTATGTTGTTTGTGAAAATATGTGTGGTCTGCTTGCAACTGTGAAAGCTTTTATCATGCTTCTACAAATGTTTGTTACCCTGGGGTGTTGTGTTAGCCTGTGTGTGAATCTTCATCTACTGTCCACGTCTCTTTGCATTCATGCCTGTGGGTGTACCTGCTTGTGTGCATGCATTTTATGTGTGTGTGTGGCTCCATGCCTCCTCTGGCCTGCCAGTAACAGCTCCCTTAACAACGGGACAGCCCATAATTATAGTCCGCCTCGTATCCAAGAGCAGATGGCACATACTGATCCAGAGATGGCTCTATCTGTCAAGCTCGGCAGCTACTGTATCTGTCTGCTACCCTGTGTGTGTGTGTGTGTGTGTGTGTTTGTGTGCTGTCAGTACCTTCCCCCTGACCCTCAAATTATGCGTGCCTGTCTAATCGCTCAGTATCCTACTGGTGTCCATTGAGTAGATGATGATTAAGGTGATTGCAACTAAGATAGAATGAGAATAAAATATGGCATTAGCTCACAGTCCCTTTGCAGTAAGTGATGCATTCATCCTTTTCACTTGCCAGCAGACAGTGTGTGGTAAAGCATGCAGGTTAGGGTGTGTGATGACTCTTTATTTCCCTCGCCAATAATCAGCCAAGTGTTAACTGGTGCCCAGTAGTGGCTCCCTATTTAACAGAACTCCTGTTGCTTAGCTGGCCTATATTTCCTTTCTCTGGTTTTCAATGGCAAATATTTTAGTACAAACTTAAAATGTAAATTAAATGTGAATAAAAAAACGTGTTTAGGCAAGTGCTTGCTGCCAACAGGTACAGCGCACAGAAATATATTGAATGTAAATAACCTTTTCTCCATCTATCCCTCTCTCACTTCTTAGGACAACAATGTGGATGCTATCCACCCAGGCTACGGGTTCCTCTCTGAGCGGGCAGACTTTGCCCAGGCCTGCGCTGATGCAGGGGTGCTGTTTGTAGGACCAAGCCCAGAAACTGTCCGCAAGATGGGAGACAAGGTGGAGGCTCGTTCCCTGGCCATCTCTGCAGGTATGGAAGAGGGTGACTGGCAAAAATGGGATGAAGGATGTGAGGAGTAGATTCAGAGAAAGGATGAGTCATAATTTGAATACCTGCTATATGTGTAGTATTTTTTTTGTAACATCGAGTAATTGTAGCAGTGAGACCAAAGACATTATGATTGTTAGTATCTATCTGATAACTGTAATGTTATTGGTGATAGTGTTTCTCAAATTTGCCACAAACCCTGGTGCTTGTTGTCAAGATGATGACTCACTCCCCCTCCTCCCTCCACCTTTCACCCTGGCATTGCTCTGCTAGCATTTGCTTTGGCTTTTACTCTCAAAGAATTAATTTTGTCTTTACTGTGGGGGAATGAACATTTTTAGAACACATTTTTCAGCCTTCTACTTGTTCCATCTGCCACTGCAAGAAACTGTGAAAAATTAAGCTCTATTTCTACAGAGTTAACAGCGCCCTCCTTATTTTGGGCCATCCCATACTCTGTAAAACAAAATCTAACCTTTTGAGACTCAAATGTAAGTGTAAAGTTAATAGTGGCCCTCTCTAAGTTAATGTACAAATGATTTTTTTGCTATAAAGTACAGCATTTGGAATCTTTAAAGTAACCCATTTTTTCACTTATGTATCATGTATTATGTATCATGAGTATCATTTTACTCATCCCGCCCCTGTCTAGGTGTACCTGTGGTCCCAGGAACAAATTCTCCCATCGCCAGCATGCAGGAGGCGCAGGTGTTCGCCCAAACATACGGCTTCCCCATCATCTTCAAAGCAGCCTACGGAGGAGGTGGTCGCGGCATGAGGGTGGTCAGAGAGTACGAGGTGAGCCCGTCAGCCGCTGAGTAACGTAATTTAACAGCTTGCTCTAACAACATAAATCTTGTCCCAACGCTTGTCCAGCAAAGACAAAACACTTGATGACCGGCCCGCCTCATGACAAATTTTGGTTTTCATATGCATTAATTTTCTGTTTGTGTTGAATCAAAATGAAATTTTTTGGAAATTACACCCTTGTCATTTATCTCTCCGGCTGCCAATCACCCTGTGTGTTTTGGTGTGTGTGCTCTGAAACTAGCCATGTACAGTGCATCCCTTGGCGGATTTACATCTACCAATCTACCACCATCCTCCTCATCTTCCTCCTCTCGGCCATGTAAGGGCGCCATAACCCACAGGGCAATAATTGCCTGTCAGAATAGCTGTCACAATGATGACCTCACAACATTTTGATGGAGGGAAATGTAGTCCAAAACTGGACTTTTTGGGTCATGTTACTCAATAGTTGTTAGCATGCTGCAAGTTTTGTTATTTTGCTGTTAAATGATGCCAATATGAAATTAGACGAATCCTATCTGGTCGACATCCCACTTTTCTTCATCTTTAGTTTTCAGTTTCTATATCTCCTTACCCTTTTGCGTGTTCTTGTTTGTGTATGTAGGTATTTGTCTTGGTTGTAAAATGTCTGGTTTCTAATGAAACATTTCATTTATAGGAAAAACAATTGTATGACCTATGTGACCTGTCACCTCTAGATTGCAGGCTTGCTCTACATTTTTGCCAGCATCTACTTCAACTTCATAATGCAACAATAAATGCACTTTAAACTCCAGAAAACTAAAAACAGACTGTGTAAGAAGCTACCTTGTACATAATGTACAACATTTTCATAATTTACTAAGTGTGGTGATAGTCTGCATATACAATCCTTATATTTGTTTCGTATATGCTGTGTATGCTGTGCGTTAATATACAAACATACTGCTTACAGACAGTGGAATAAGTCCAGTCACTTAAAATGCATTCATTAAGCTTTTCAGCATGGACAGCCAACAGCTGCTCACTCACTGTAAGTGTTGTTTTGGGAGATGTTTGTGAAAAATTCAGAATGGTTGTAGACTTTTAACCTCCAAGAAAAACACTTTTAACCTCAGCAGATTGTTACTGGAAACTGGGCCAAGCAGGCCCAATAATACTATTTCACTTGCCCATGGTTCAACAGGAGGGTAATTAATTATGATTGTTTTCCTTTGTTTTTTTTATTACTAAATGTTGTACATTATTAATGGTAAAATAAAACCAAGAACATTTTTTTTAAAGTTTCCCTAGAACATCAATATATGAGAAAGTTTAATGTCCTTTACTGGATGATTTTATCCAAAATGTGTCTCAAAGGGAAAATGAACTCCTTAAGGCCCATAGACACCAGTTGTCACCCCTGTTTATTTCAGTGGAGGCCTGTCGGCAGCTTTGCTGCTCATGCCAGCAGTAGTGGGGGCACTGGAGGGGGGAGGGTCCCTGCCCATGTGAACGTGCACAGCCTTCCCCCGTTTCTGCCTCTAAAGTTTGACATGGTCAAACTTTTTCAGCAGGCAGCTGGTTGTTGTCCAATCAGACAGAAGAGGGCAGAGATCAGTGGTGAATCAGAGCTGCACAGAGCATTGCCACCTCCTCATCCTTCATGGCTGTTAACATTTATACTGTTCTTTATTTCTTTGCTTTGGCTTTTAAAAAATACAAAATGTAAGTCACAATAATAGGGTTATGTAAATCATTACAGTATTTTTTTTTCCTACCCAAAATACTACATTCAATTAAAATGTGTTTATGGTTTATTTAGGCTTATGAAATATACAAAATATACTCCCTCTTTTGTCCTCACTTTCAAATTTATGCTTTAAATATGTGCAAATTAAGAAGCAACAGTTATTATATTCCTTTTTACTGTTATATTATTGGTAGGGTGGCCCTACTGGCTGTGACATTCACTAAACCCTTGACCCAGAGAAACATTTCATATTTGAAATGACTCTAGTCAGCGTCAGCCACAGCGGTTCAATACCCTTACTCACTGATCTACACAAGGAATGGCAGTGGTGTGTTGTACTGTAGTCATTGAGCCTCACAAGTCAGCAATCCATTGAAAAGTATGACCTTTTCTGAGTTGTACCCCAATCTAATTAATTAGTTGTTGACATTTCTATTTATTCAGCTGAGTCACAGGGGCCCCAGCAGCTCCAGCTGATATGATGTGAGGAAACTGTAAAGAGGTTTCTCTGTACTGTTGGGACCCCAAGCAACAATGCGTAGGTTGACTTTTTATTCCATTAAGGCCAGCTGGCCAGTGGGTCATTTGTATGCTGAATTAACAGAGTGGGCCTAACTATTCTCAACATATTGTAGGATGAGATGTGTATGTTTACTGATAAGCAAGGCAGAATTAAAGTGCCAGATTTTTGCTCAGAGTGTGACGTGATGTGCTTTCCCAAAGAGCAAGAGAAATGGAGAACGGCATGTATCAAAGCTCCAGTGGCCAAAGCTGACAGACGGCCTGAACTGATGTGGAAGGAGTGCAAATGGAATTCTGCTAACTTCTGAGTCTTTGAAAAGTCTTTTCTGTCATTTACAAAAATAAAGGTGCACCACTGATTTTGACAGGCTAGGTTTGTGACTTTAAATTCCTTTTCCAACCCCTTCCCCCCAAACCCTTATAATTCAGTGCTAGTTTTCATTGGCTTCTTGAATTTTTACAAATGCCCTTTCCATTATATGGTAGGTTTATTTCCATTTTTTTCTCACCATAAACTGACTATTGTAGATACATTTGTAAGCATTATGATCTCATCCCAAGAAAGATATATTTTGCAGTGATTTATTTGGTTTGGGAAGATAAGTGGAGATTGACATGCTAAATGGCTGCATTTATACAGCGCTTTTATCCAAAGCGCTTTACAATTTTTGCTTCTCATTCACCAATTCACACACACACACTCACATACTGATGGCTGTGAGCTACCATGCAAGGTGCTGGCCTGACCGTCGAGCAATTTGGGTACTCCTTCCACTTCAGAACCACCAACTCTGTGACGACCTGCTCTACCTCTTGAGCCACAGCCGCCGTGATGTAGGCTGCAACTGAGTATTTTCTTTATGGATTAATCTGCCAATGATTATCTTGATTAATCATTTTTGTCTAGAAAATGGCAGTAGATGCCCACCACAATTTCCCAGATCCCAGGGTGACGTTTTCAAATTGCTTGTTTTGTCCGTCCAACAGTCCAAAACCCAAAAGTGTTACTATCACATAAGCACATTTTTTGCTTGGAAAATTACTTGATTGATTAATCAAAATATCAAAATAGTTGCAGGTTTATTTTCTGTCGATCAATTTATGGTTTCAGCTCCATTTTGATCTTTAGTCCTCTACAATGTACCACTGAACTTTATCAGGGACTTGTGTAACTATAAGTAACTATAGTTTGTGATGTTTTAGGTTAGCACTTTACAAACTTGCTCAATCGTAAATCCAGACAATGGGAGAAAGGAAGATTGCACAGTTGACAAGTTTATGTAGTATCTTGTAATGCATGGCAAATGATCAGAAACAGATGAGAGGTTAAACATATATAGAGCCCTGTTGGAGTGCTCTTTCTGTGTTCTTAGAATTATAATACACAATCATGATTACTTACGGTATGTGTAAGCTAACGAATATACCCCGGTGTGGCATTTTAGCTTCAGTTCATGCCAGTCTTGCGCTGTTTTCTGAGAAGCCACTTTGACAAACACTGGCCTGCTTTTGCCGATGCTCAGGACTACTGTGTTGAGCACCTGGTTGTTTTGCCTCCACGAGCATCTTCTCTCAAGGCTATGAGATGACCGCTGAGGATGGGCTCGTGTATCCTCTCCTGAGGCACAGGGAAGGGGTCACGATGGTGACTCAGCCTTTTCCCAGTAGAGGAGACTGGATGGGCTGGCAGGACGTAACGGACTGACTAACACAGATTGAGTCACAACCTTCAGCATGCTCGGTCGTGACCTCCCACAGTCTGGTCCCAGAGATGTTGTATAGTATCTTGCTCCCTAAGGTTGTGTAAACATTTGTGTCAAAAGAAAGGAAAAAAACAAAGAAAACTGCATAACATCACATGTGAATGACATGGAAGGGAAAGGGAAATAAAATAGTTTACCACAGGAAATAAGTTACACTAAATATAACTAACTGACCTGACGCAGAGATTAAATGACTTTGAAATATAGCATCAAAACTCCTTGAAAACCACACAAACTCTTTGCTGTGACACTCATGCTTCTTGAATAGTAGCGCTAACTCGGACATGTATGGATTTTTCTCATCTGTTTGTCAGGAACTTGAGGAGAATTACCAGCGGGCCTACTCTGAAGCCCTGACAGCTTTTGGGAACGGAGCCCTGTTTGTTGAGAAGTTTATTGAAAAGCCAAGACACATTGAAGTACAGATCCTTGGTAAGTGCACTCAACGACTTCCTTTGTGTTTGCCTTTTAACTGTGTCCGTTGTTTGTTTATGTGAATTGATCAAAGTTCATTAAGAAAGCATAGAAGTTCTTGAACTCTATAGCAGTGCAAAGGGAGGAAGAGAGGCAGATGAACAATGAATGAATGAGATGTATTGGCCAGCAGAGAATTCTCATTATTTCTTATTATAGTGAATGTAACTCTACTACCACTCAATATTATAGAACTGAAATTCAACACCGACACTTGCAGGAAATGTCTGTACCTTGAGCATATACTATACAGTTCATGTGAATGTGTATTTGTGCGTACATGTTCAGGTGGACATTACTGTAAGTGCTTGTTATCAGGCATACATCTCTCTTTTGGCACGGATGTGTTTGCGTGTTTACGTCTGTGCATGTTTTATCATTTACCGTGGTGTAGTTCTGTGTGTGTGGTCACTGTGATTAATTACCGTCTTTAGGGCATGCAGGGATTTTGTGAATTTTCTGAATTACCTGTTAAAATCCCATGCCTTTGCCAGCCCTCTGCTTTTCTGCCTTCCCCCTTTCTCTACTTCTCTCCTCCACTTTCAATTCTGTTTTCCACTTTCTCCCCTTTTGTTTTTGTCCTGTTCCTTTCTCTCTTGTTCCCTTCCCAACCTCCTACTGTCTCATTTAGTTTCTTCTGCCTGTGCGTTTTCTTTCAACTTTCCTTCATCCTTGCTCCTTTTCAGGCCCTTAAATGCTTTGTCGCAATCTGTGTTAGACTGTTGGATATCAGTTTTGAGGCATGTCAGATTTTGCGATAAATGTAAATATAAAGAGAAAAAAAAGATGCAAGCAGAGATATCTCATCAACTCACATCATTCATCTGCCCCACTCTCATATTCAAAAATGCAGCACTAAACCGTCTTTGGCCATAGTACTGGCACTGTTTTTAACTTTAGTCAAAAATGGGACTTGGTATAGATAGTGTATATACAGTAAATGTCAAAATGATATCTACAAGACAAAGGTCTAGCACTGGCTAGTCAGCTATTCTACTAGCATCTTTACTGCCAGCCAACCACCATCTAGTTAATAGGTAATAGTTTTGAATATTTGTTTAAGAAAAAATTTCAAAATGCTCTGGTTGCAGCTTCCAATGTGAGGATTTGCTCCAGTTCCCTGTTTCATTGTAAACAGAATATCTTTGGGTTTTGGACTGTTGATCGGACAAAACAAGTCATTTGAAGACATCATCTTGAAAATGTTTCACTATTTTCTGATGCTTTATAGACTAAATGATTTCAATGACTAACGACAGATTAATCGATAATGAAAATAAATGTTAGTTGCAGCCCACAATGTTATCTTTATATAGATCACCCTTGGCTGGGCTGGGCTGTACTTTTTCATTATAACACTTTTTACGTCTTTTACTGGACTCCCCAGTCCCACACATTGAAGTACTTAAGGAAACAATCGGTGATACAGAATGTGTATACAGATACCTTCGGCTGCCTCTGCCTTGCAGGCCGTAGCAGTCAGAATTTTGGCATCGGCTGTGTTGGGTTTCCAAAGCTCTAAATCGGCCGTCAATGGACGTGTCTCACAGTGATATCTAGGACCAAAGAATGACTCTTTCACTTATCCTTTAATTGATTTCAACCAATCATTTTCTACATAACCCTGATTATCTTGTCTCCCCCCCCCTTCCTTCCTCAGGCGATAAATATGGTAATGTCATCCACCTCTATGAGAGAGACTGCTCCATTCAGCGGAGACACCAAAAGGTGAAGTCCTCATTTTAAAATTCATCTAACCCAACTCAATGTTTGAATGTATTTAAGATTATCTTCATGGCATTTCTGCTGTATTATGTAGATTAGCATGAAGTGGATGGTGATGGTGGGCGGTCATGAAACAAAGGTCGTAAGCAGGAATCACACCCTCAAGCACTGCAGTCTACTGTATATACAAAAGGCCATAGTGTTTTATGTCCCTTTTTATTTAGGCAAACAGGGCAATTAAGCAACATATTAACAAGTAATGTCATTATAGGCCTGATTATAGCAATGGTTATAATGGCACTGGTGGCCCTGGGTATCATAGATGTCCTGAGCAGCAGGGGGCAAGAGGATTATATACCAATAAAAATTAGCCACTGCTAATGCTGTGTAAATGGGAGTCTTGGCAACAACTGTAGCAGCTACATAATTCTCCACAAAATCAACTTGGATCAACAAACTGTTTCTTTAAGGGAATATAGCTTTGAATTGACTCTCATTCATTAGCCAGGGCTATTTTTCCTAGATTCTTAGGCTGGTGCTGGAAAGAAATTAGGTATTTCAGCATCACCTTATTGTCAGAATAACAAAAATGTCTGAATACCACATGAAAGACAAAATAGAAATTGTCATCTAATCGTCACTCAATATAACAATGCTTTCATCAGCAGAAGCTGATTAACACGTGTAATATTTCATTACATATTGTCACCTCAAAGCAGTTTCAATCATGTGTCCCCATCACTTTCTTCCTTTCCCTTTAATCAAATTATAGATGATAATCATGTTCATTCCAGAGCTGCTGCTCTTTGATTCTGTGAGACTTAATCTGCCTTTGCCCTTAATCTAAGATCTTTTTGAATCTCAGAAACAAGAATAGTTGCTTGTGGAAATAGATTAGGGATGGTAGAGTGCCTATAGGATATTTTTAGCTTTCCTCTGTCTTGGAAGTGCTATTCATACTTGGAGAAGGGTTTTTTTTGGGGGGGGGGATTTGATAACATTTTTAAATTGAGTTCTTGTGGTTTTAATTTTTTAAGATCAGACATGGGTCATGTTGTTTTGAACTAGATTCAATTATTTCTTTTGGATGGGTTGACTTGTTTGACACAGTGGAACGAAACAGATCAGCCTCCAACGTGGCGAACCCCACCCACCCAGCAGCTGTGTGTGAAATGCTGAATGTGACTGCAGATGATTTGTTTTGCTGAAGCTAAAGTGACATATACTGTATCAAATATATAATACGTAAAAATGATGGTATTTACTAAATGTTAGTAGGAAACTAAGTGTGTGATACTTCTTCTGTCTGTTTTGAAAATCCGTTCTGACATGGGAGAAATTTGGGGGATTTGGGTGCACTATTAAGCGCTATAGCAAAGCATGTGAACATAATGGATCATGTTTTGCTATGATCCAGTTCTGTAAAAGACATTGAACTCAGAGGCCATTTTCCAAATTCTGTTTGCGGTTGCTAATGGTAGGGAGCCCTCAAATAATGTAACATCCATTAAATGAAAGAGATGCAGGATAGCATAGCAAGGCTTTTCAGACTTAGTAATTACTGTATCTTAACACGTTTTCTATGAATTTTAAATTAAAATGTTATTTCAGTGGTACATTAATTAAATAATTTGAGGTCTGGTGTGTCAAAAGCAGCACTAGCATCCAAGAGAATTTGGAGAAGTACATTTCCAGCCTCAGTATTGGGCTAAATGAGTCAAAACTGAATTAATAGAGCTGTTCAAGATGCATGATTTGTAGGTGTAGATCATTGAGTTGAAATATGCAAATTTTTGTTTGTTTATTGTCAGTGTGCTGCATTTCTGTTCTGACAGTGTTGTGGTCACTGTGGCATTATTAATAAAAGCCTGTTTTTTGTTTTTAAGGTTGTGGAGATTGCACCGGCTTTCCAACTGGACACACATCTGAGAGACCGACTTCACGCTGATTCTGTCAACCTCGCAAAACAGGTACGTTGTTGTGCTGAAGACAGTATAAATCGGCCACAAAGCCCTAGTGATTTCTGCTGTCTCTTTCCCGTTTTTTAATTTCAGTGTCATAAAGGTATTTTCCCAAGGTTCAGGGTCACTCGACCATTTCATTACATTAGGGAAAATGCTCCTGAATGACTGGAAAGGTTAAAAAAAAAAAAGTGTTATGACAGAACCCCTGCTTAATCATTTTTTAATCATTGAGCGTACAAAATTAATAGGTGTGTATTAAAGTAATAAATATTAATGTGGCTGTGGCCTGATGTTAAGGCAGCATATTCACTAGGTAGCAGTATTTCCTCTAAAATGTGAAGGCATGTTGAATGTGCAGTGTTACAAAGTTTTGACCACTTGTTTAAAAAAAGTTGGCAGGCTTGAGGAGAAATGGCTCACTGAAACTGAAAAAGCTTTCCTGGCGAGGACACTCAAGCAGTGGGTTGTATTTAGGAAGTCTGAACAAATTCCCAATGCTATTCATTTTTCTGTCTGTAATTGGTCTGCAAAACAACTGGATTCTCCCCAGGAATTTTAATGCGCTATCTACCTGTGATTCAAATGAGGGGGACATTAGTGCTTTGCCAAACTGTGAAAATAAAAATTAAATTTGAAAATGGGTGGAAATACATGTCAACAGTGCCGACAGTAAATGCAATTCTGGAAATGAATGTTTTTTGAGTGCATCTCAAGAATAACTTTATGATTATTGTCACCAATTGTGCACTCTAATAGGAAAAAAACAAAGCAAAAACATCCCCTGCAGAGTGAAAGCTCACCTTGTATTTAGCCGTTTAAAATCATCTATATCACAGTTGTCTGGCTTTAGTGTTGCCGAAAAGTTGGCTCCCCTATGACAGTCAAGCCTCATCTCTCAGAGGAGATTTCAAGTAATGGCCTTTTCAGGTAATGGCCCAGTTGAGGAATGGATAGAAGTAAAGACAGAGATGGAGACGAGGATGGTGATTTGCTAAAGAAATGACCTTGATGATGGAGAAATGGTTATACAAGAGAGGGATAGAAACTTAATGCAAGGCTCATGATGTGAACTTGCTCCAGTAGTAATTTTTCTTTCCTGCAGTAATCAAATCACAAAATTACCAAGCTTGTCTGCATAAAGTGACGAACCATGTCTCCTTGTGTGTGCGTTTAAGAGCTGCAGCAGCAGCGAGCTCTTGTCCATGGCTTTTCTCTGCATATTATCATTCAAACGACAATGTGTGGATGATGGGTCCCAACAAGAGTACAGCATGCATGCACACTCACGCACACACCCGTTTACTATTCTTGAGAGGACCTCGATTGACTCAGTACAAGGACATGTTTCAGCTCCATCACACAGGCACCTCTGCGACGAGTTGTCTGTGTGAGAGCACTTACTGTTGTTGTTGTTGCATGCAGGAGGAGGATTTTCTCCTGTTTCCAAACCTCGAATTTAAGATGAATTAAATGACTTCAGTGTCGAGCTCTATTTGCAGTATTTGCATTTCAGGGTTTACTTCACATGTCATATGTACAAACTAGGCATAATTGCCTGTATCAGTGGCATATTTCAGTTTCTACCTGTCAAGGCTGTGTGCTCAATTTGCAAATAAATGTGTACAACATAGAAACAAAAGGAAGCTCCTTGTTTGCAAATATTAGAATATTTATTACAACTTTTAATGCACACACACAAACAAAAGTGCATGGTAAAAGGACGATTATTAGAGGCTGGAGTAGGATGGTAACATGTTTCAAGCTTAGTGCTCCTCCTCAACCAGGATACAGGGGAAATGATAAAGGATTGTATTTTAGACAAAAGAGTAGAAGTTACATGATGTTACCTCCGACAGATCAATTGAATTATAGATTTTCATAAATACTCATGTAACTAGTAATAACAACGTGAATCACATTAATAACAGCAACAGTACTTTCAACAAGAAAATTAAAATGGGGTGAAAAAGTAATGTGATTAGTTTACAAAACATGTTGTGTTTGATTTGCATTAAAGGAATAGTTTGACATTTTGTGAAATTTGCTTATTTGCCTTCTTACTGAGAGTTAGATGAGATGACTGATACCACTTTTTTATGTTTCTGTTAAATGTGACGCTACAGCCAGGAGAAGGTTAGCTTAGTTTAGCATAAAGACTGGAAACAGCTGGCCTGTCTCAAGCTGTCTAAAGCTCACTAATTAACACATAATGGATGTTGTATCTTTAATCTTATTAAGTGTAAAAACAACAAACTGTGATGGGGGGGGGTTATGTGCGTGAAGTATTTTCTTGGCACAGTGACTTCCTGAAGTCTCGTCTGGCTACATTTAATGGACCGACATGAGTTAGATTAACATATCTGCCAAATATCTTTGCTATAATAAACCAATGTTAAATAAATATAGTGCCAGATCAGAGATTCGTAGATATGAGTTTCAGGAGTTAAGAATTGACTGTAAATATTTTTTTATCCTTTGCTACAAGGCCCTGTTAACAGTTGACAATTGAATAACAGGAACAGACAATGTAATTAATAGACAATAAACACGGTAGAGGCTCAGTCAAAGCAGTCATAGTAGAAGACGATTATTGAGAACTGTCCTGAAGTTACAGGAAGGTATTAGGTATTTTGATTTGTAGCTGAAATAGCAGATTATTCCAGAATGCTGCACAAGCACTAAAAGCAGTCTCTCCTAAATTTTTTGGCACTGGATAAGTCCTCACAAGGGTAGTAATACAGATGTGCATACTGTACAGTATGAAGTCACACACAGCTGAAGGATCAAACCTGCAGCATTTGCAGATTATCACCAGGGGTCTCACTTTCTCTCTGCCTCATCGTCATTTTTCTTGTTCCAGACACCCCTCTCCTCTTCTCCCTCCTTCCCTCCCTCCCTCCCGTTGTTGCATTTCCCTGCTATGTGTTGTGATTGCATTTCACATTGTGTCAGTCCCCACAGTGAAGGCTTCCACTTCAGAGCTGAGCCCAGCTCTCACCACGGGTATTGAAACCTGCTCCCCAAGCAACTGAGGCTGAACTTTGGTACTTAGTTGGGTATTATTAATGTGTGTGTGTTTGTCACAGTCTGTGTGTATGTATGCGTCTGAGAGTGAGAGACGGCGGGTGCAAGGCGACATTTATTTTTAATGTGTTTTGTGGTCCTTGTAGAATAGAAAATGATGAAGATGGTACATTTGTGCTGCACGTGTGCTGACATAAAACCGCAGTTATTGTCTGTACACAAACACACACATTAACAGGTACATGTGGTAGTCTCAAGTGGCCAGTTCTCCATAGTTTACTATTCTTGTGAAGACATTCAGACTCCAACTCTTTCAGTGCTGCATTCAAAGGTAGGTGCTCGGACAACTTAATGCGTCCAGTCCAATTTGCAGTGTAATTGGCGCCTTTTCATTTTAATCCTCAGCTCATTGGACTGTAATGGCATAGTGTTCTGGGCATTAAACTGCTATTGTGTCACACGTGTATGTGCACACCTACAGTCTCTCTTGCTTTTGCTTGCACATACACACCTAGACCACACCACAAAAAGTCTTCCACTCTTGTAAAAACACACTTGGTATACACATGTAAATTTATTCAGTATAAATAGAAAGATACACTGGGTGATATACTGTCCCTACTTTTGGTTCTGTATACTCACACACATACACATTTTTCTCCTACAACCCCACCCACACACACACCTGCTATTTCTCTACTGTTATCTGCTCTTAATGGCGGCTCCATAGTGCTGTTGCTCTGTCCCCCTTCAGCTCACCGTCTGTGCATATCGCCCATCTTCCATTATCAGCAGCCTCCATCTGAGTCTTTCAGAGAAACAGTGCAGTCTTTGAACTCATTGGCCACAGCATTTCCTGATAGAATGTCTCAGAACAAAGTTGCCTGGCAACACTGACGGCTGCAGGAAGTTACTTCAGCTCTCGGTAAAAAGGGTTTGAGCTCAGAGTGGATATCAAGCCAGAGCTCACAAGAAAAAGAAATTGTCAAATGGCCCGCTATGCTGTTATGTGTCTCAAACAGCTGATTTGATAAACTTGTTTGTAAATGGTTTTGTTTTTTCTCTCTCTTCACCCTCTGATTTTCTGGTTGCCATTGTCTTTGCTTTGTTGTCTTTGTGTTTTCAGAGGAAGAACTATGGCAGACATTTCATTTAACCAACCCATGCAATATCTCAGCCAGTCCTGATTTAGTTTTATTAATGATGCATCTCACTATCGCAGTTTGAGGTTTTTATAATCACAGTGATTGGCCCACTGATTGGGCGCTTCATTGCTTGCTCGTTCATCCATGTGCTGCATGTGATAATTTCGGCTTTTTTGATACCTCGGATATCTGTGCAGCAGTTGTATTGGGTATTTTTGCATCTGCAGTGGGTTAAGGTTTGAATACACCAGTCTGGAGTAGATAAGAGCTGCAGGTAGCAGCGGGCCCCATCTGCTTGGTTTTGCTTGGTGTGCATTAGATTTTAGGACAGGAAGTGAGGTTGAATACCTGCATTTAGGCATAAATCCCATCTCAGCACATATAACTTGTTGGTTGTCTGAGGCATGCAACAGCTGTGCACAAATGGACTGATAGACTATAACCACACACACATAAAATAACATGCACGGGAGATTCAATTTGACAAATCTTTATTACATTTACAAAGTTGCATTAACAGCCCAGAGATGGTTGTGTCAGTTACAATTGAAAAGTGGTCTATTTGTTACTGACTGGCTGTGCCAGCATCTGTATAATTAATAAGGAAGAAATTTACTGTTGTTTGACAATAGATTAGTTACCATTTCTTTTTACTGGACTGATGGTTGGCCAAAAGAGAGGATGCATCTTGTGGAACTGTATATTCTTTTTTCAACCTTGTATATTGTCTTTTTTCCCCCCAGGTTGGTTTTGTCATCACAGGTTTGTTCCTTCCCTCTGTCCATTTCAAACCCTTTCTATTTCAGTATTGGTTGAAACATGGATAGCCTCAAACTAGGACATTGTTTTTCTGGGTGTGACTTGATAAATGTTGTCAATAAGTGAAATCAACAACTACCCACAATGCCATCATAAGAGTAATAAATATAAATGAAAGCAATAGCTACAGCTATTATCATACCATGCCATCAAACAGTGTTCACAGGTTCTTGATGTTTTCAGATACATGTCTACTGAACAGATGTCATGCCATCCCAGGAGCACGGATATTATAGAGTGCCAAGATGTTTAGGTGGGGGTTGGCCAGCTTGTCCAGTTTCTGGCTACATGTAGCCACTGGACTCAAACACAGTTGTCTTGTGATATTTGGATATTTTTCAGTTTGGCAGTTTTTACCCCCCAACTTTTGAACTTGCTTGTTTGCCTTCAACACAATATTTTCAGTGTTCATTGCTTTTTAATGTTCATTTTGTGTGTGTACAATTTAAAGGGTTACATTATAATGTAGCATTTGGGTCAGTTAGATCATTTGGTTGTTTATTCACCCTTCTGTAGTAATTAGACAATCAAACA
Organism: Siniperca chuatsi; assembly: GCF_020085105.1. NCBI lineage: Eukaryota > Metazoa > Chordata > Actinopteri > Centrarchiformes > Sinipercidae > Siniperca > Siniperca chuatsi. The sequence continues at coordinate 8,810,054 of NC_058063.1, forward strand.
AATGCATCTACAGAAGTGCTAGATCTGTTTCTGTCAATGTGGTAGTGTGTTAATGTCTTTAACTTGGTTCTTGAGGTGTCCTTTGCATTTTTTTTTTTTTTTTGTACTGCTACACTGTCTCTCCAACACTTTGGACTTTCTCACACGTTTTCCAGTTAATCTTGGAGCTGTCTGTATGTTGCAGTTTGGCAGCAAGTTTGTGCCCTCGTTTCAAGCCTCTATATTATGATTGGGACTTGGCAGAGATAGCTCCTGTGAAGGAGTATAAGTAAAAAGGAAAATGTGAGTCCGTGATCTAAAATGATTAAGCTTTTTGCGCTGCTGTAATGGATTTTGTTCTTTAAATGTCAACTGATTCTACAGTTAAGCCACAGCAGAGCATTAGCACTGTATGAGTGTGAAGGACAAAACATGTTTCACACATCAAAATGAGAGTAGCACTTCCTTGGAATGGCTGTGCTAATAACATTGCTAAATAACAGGCACACCTCATTGACTATTAGTGTTTTAGTATGCACATAAGCTCACCTTAGATGTCTGGGCAACAAAACTATCAGTCTAATTAGCTAAACATTAGTCTCGGTGTGTGTGAGAGGAAAGACGAATTGTAGGTGACTTTAATGTCAGCAAGGCCTCACCGTCTGCCATTTTTGTTTCATGGCACATTTATCATTTTAAATTAAGACAGGGAAGAGGCAGAGTTACCTTTGGATACTTTGTGCAGCTGTAATTAGGAATTCAATTCTGGTACTCATGTGGGTGAGGAGTGTTGACAATTGAGACTTTGTTGCATTTTACATTGTATATGACGCAGTCTCACCCACTCCGTTTTGTTAGTTTTTTGGGTGGCGAGGAGAGAGGCGAACTTTCCTTTATTTTTTTATTTTTTTGGCAGAAATTAGCAGAGAAGATTGAAGCTGGGCCAGAGAATAACTCTTCTCCCTTTTTTGCGCTCTGGTGAAGCGAGAGGAGTGGAAGAGGGCATAAAATTCTAATTTGCTGCTGTGTTTTAAGTGTGAGATGGAGAGAGGAGAACAGGAGACAAAGATTTGAAATCTGTGTGCAAGATGATTTGAAGGGAAGCATCATTTGTGCTCGAGTGTTATAGAGAACAGGGGAGAAATAATTTGTTTGTGTTCAGTATTTTGCCTGCTCGTTTTCCCACTATCCCCTGAGAGATCTGCTACTCAAAGGCACAAATATGTCTGCAACTCATCAGCACTCAACAAAGCAATTGTGTATATGTCTGTGTGCAAGTTGGATAGCACAGTGCTGAACATATGGTCCTTAGTGTCACTACATGCTGTAAATATTTTGTTTCTAAAAAATACCTTTTTAAAGAATAACGCTGGTGTAATTTTATATTTTTCTTGAGAGAAGTACCTTGAAAAGATCAAAATAAAGAATGTCTTTGTCTCAATAAGTTTCATCTGAAGCTGTAAATCTTTAAAACTGGGTCTAAATATAGTTTGATTTCCTAAAACAGCTGGGCACTGCAGTTTTTAGCAAACATTACTCAAACAGGAGTAAATTATCAATTTGTTAGGGATTATTTTCAGCCAAGAATTGATACACCTTTGGTGCTTTAGTGAACATTTACGACAGCAGGACTATGTATGGGATGGGATTGACTCAAAATAAAAGTGTGTTCATGTCTGCCAGTGAAACAGTGTGGCTCATTGACTTGGTAGTTTTGTTTTAGCCAATAGTTTGGCTGCACAGAAAATACTTGTTGTTTTTGGCCTGTTACCACCAGACGTATCCTTTTGATATGCTTATGTGCCGAGCAAATCTGTATAAATTTACAGTAGGTGTAGTAGGTAAAATTTGCCAATTTCAAAGAGGAGAAACTTTTTATTATGTATTGTTGGTCCTTGTTCTGACAGTTACAGGTTTACAGTACGTCACAAATGGCCTTTGTAGACGTACATGTCTTCAACCTTGTACATTTTACATGCAAAGTGCATGACTTTGAAATACATGTAAAGTGATTTTAAAGGTATGCGATGTTTGTCTTATGCATATATTTATACATGAGAAAAAAAGAATCCCTTTTCTCCCTCCAATTTCATCTGTGTGTGGAGTTTCAGTGACAATAGCGTGCAAGTGTCTGCAGCCTGACGTCACCCTAAATTGAATAGTAGTACCTACTGTGTGTTTGTGACTGTTCAAAATAAACTTGTTTGTGACATCAAATGCTGCTTTCAAGTATGTACCCATCTTTGCTACCATCTTGTGTGTTGTTTCAGGCCTCTTGCTCTGTGTCCTTCTGTAAGCTCTGTTTGTGTGTACATGCGCCTCAGTCAATCCACAGAGGGTGTTAAACATGGAATTAGTTCTGCTGTCAATCACCATGGTGACGGTGAGTGAAGAGATGACACGCGCTCGCTCAGACGAGTCATGTCCCCGGGAGGAGGGGAGAGAGAGAGAGACACACACACACACACGGGGGGGGGGCCTCATAAATTCAGATTGACACTTGGTCCCTGGAGGTGGTCAGTGTACTGTAAACATTATTACTACTTACAGAGCCATAAACACCCTGCCTGTATGTGAGTCTCTGTGTGTCTGGTCCCATTTTTTACTTCAAAACTATCAGCACTTTTTGCCCTGAAAGCATATTTTAATATTCCATCAGGAAAACCAGCATTTGGAAATGGGGTAGACGAAAAATGTTTCCCTCTTTTTCCCATTGAGCTCATGCATCAGTCAGTTTTCGGCTCGTTTCTTTTCTCTAATTTACTTATTTATGTTCTGCCTCATGTTTTTCTCTTTCTTTATTTATCGCGACTTCTTTTTTGGTGTCTTCATCTGTTATCTCTCTTTTCCTTCTGTGGTTCTTCTTTGTACTGTGTCCCTCTCCTCTTTCACATTCAGTACTCTTTAGTATCTAAATCTACAAATGTGCTTCTTTTGTCTTTGTTTTCTGTGCTGCTCAGCCTGTTTGCTGTCATTCGTCCTCTATTTCCTCTGCACTTTTTTAGTTACAATTAATACCCCCCTGCCCCGTCTCAACTAAATGTTATGTGTAAACTGTAGTTACTTGTTAGAAATGGTACAACAAACACCAAAACATTACCTTCAGTCTAAAAGTAACTTGCATGCATGTGGGGAAAAAAAAAAATTCTCATAAGTGCTTTCATGTTTATGCAATATTGGAAAGTGTCTAATGTAGTTGAATCTTTAAGACTCATCAAATTGAATTTGAAATAAATCAAATGGGATGATCTGTGCCAATATTTAGCCCTATCATTTACATAGGAATACATCTATTTTGCTCCTCTGTTGTTGTAACGCAGTCATTCAATCTGTAACAAGCCGTGAAAGCTGCTGTAAAACACCCAATGTCTGGAAGCTCTTTTTTGAAAAAACACTAATAGAAAAAATTAGTTTCACAGAAAGCCCTAGAAATACAATGTCACAGTATTGCTCACACTATTTGATGAAGTGGTCTGAAGGAGGCACATTGCAGAAACACTCGTTGACATGACAGCCTTAACCACAAAAAAATGATTTTGGTGATTTAAGTACAAATAAGTAAACAATTGCTTTCTCCTTAAATTTTTTTTTCTGCTTTCCTCCTTCATTCTTCCCTTTTCCACTTCCTTCACTTTGGTCAGTATCGGTATGTGTGCAGTGTGCTCCATTGTCTTCAGAAAGCAAAGACAGATTCTGCTGTGGTGTGTGTAATGTAGGATGCTTAAAGTAGTGCTGTAGTCTTCAATGTCGGGGTGACATTGGTACTTGTGATTGGATGTGTGCTATTTTGAGCGTCTGTGACTTGTATCCTCATGCCTGCAGAATCCTCATGCCTGTGTGTACTGCATGCATTTGTAAATTCAAGCCCAGTAGTAAGCGTGATATTGAAATGGACAGTGCTTTTCTTATTGCTGATTATGTACGGGCGTGTGTATGCGAGTAAGCGTGTGAATTTAAGATGAGCATGTAAGGCTTTTTGGGAATAGAATCCCCTAGAGTGTCTAGAAGGGAGGCAAAGTTGGAGGAATGGAGGTCAAGATGAAGGGAGATTGGAGGGTGAAAAAGCAACATACAGTGAAGTACAAAGAAGAGGGATATGGATGGAGGGAGGAGGATACCGGAGAAGGAAAAGGAGAAAGACAAACCTGTTAATGAAAAGAAGAGACTTAAAAAATACAGACTGGGAGTATACAAAAACCAAGTGAGGTGGTCAGAGGATGCAGGGACTGAGACAAGAGGAAGCGAGAGAACACAAAAGAGGGGGGAGGTATTGATTTTTTTCCCGGCAGCTGGGGGTAAACTCAAGCCAACAGTGCTTTCTGAAATTAGAGCCAAGGGAAAGGTGGAAGGATGGAGTGGAGGGTGGAGGAGAAAATGGTGGGAGAGAGCAGCAAGCAAGCTTTGACACTGTTTGTATCGCAATGTGCAGTAATTACACTAAAGAACAGTGAAAAGTGTGCATGCTTATGAATAATAAATGGTCGCAGCAGTGGTTGGTACAGAAGCAGGATGACTGTACTCGAACTGCAAAATTAAGCAGCTCTTTAGATGTTGGTCTTTATTTTGATTGTACTTAAAAAATCTTAAATTATTTTTGAATCATTGCATTGTGTTAAAGCTTTGGAGCAAAGGGATTTCAAATGGTGATAAAAGAAACAGAAATGCAGTTAATTTCTGCAGGTGAGATCAAAACTAGCAATCAAAACACCTCAGCAAAAAAGACCATCTAAACAACCAAAACACATCAGATGCCAAACAAAGACAAATTATTTGGATAACATTGTCTAAATTACCCACAAAATAACATTGGGAATGAAAATTGAAAGCTAAAATGGCCCTGAAGGCAATCATGGGTCAAATGAATGTAGTAAAAAGTTAGTGTGTGTGTGGGTGAGAGCTGTAAACAAACTAAGTGCTTTAAATAGTGAGGTAACTTAATGCTTTATTTTGTTTGTCCCTACCCCTTTCCACAGCAGACATTTTGCCATGTCATATCAGGAAAAGCACAGGTGTAATTAATAACGGCTGCATTTAAGTGAGCCAGTTCCAGCGTCCTGCTTATTGGCTTACTGGAGCCACCGTTAATGTTATGAGCTACAGCTGTGCTTTGAACGCAAAATCACGAGGCTCTCCAATGTTCAGCCACTTTGAGGGAGGGGGTGGGATTGACGTCTCATTCGCAAATATTATTTGCTTATATTCGCTCTCTACGTGTTCAGTAAGAAGCTGTATAATTCACAACTTGTGAAATGCTGTTGTTAGCCTGCTAGCCATGGTATCGCCTTTAGTTTACAGCCCAACCCATCCCACTTGTTCTGCCACACCACATGATTACATTTTGCTAGGTAAATTCTTGTCTGACCACACCATTTTGGACTGGGACAAAAACGAGAGACACATGGCTATACTGAATACTACTACTATTACTACTAATAAGTAAATGTATTTAAATTGGTAAAAAAATGCAAATAGGTGGGTCAAATGTGCATCATCAGTAGTTCAAAACAGAAAAATGATAAAACAAAAGCCACAACGCAGAGGTCTGTGGAGCGAGGAGATCTTAACTGGACTGCCTGCGACTCTGGCCTTACATACATGGGGCACACTAGGCCCAGGAGTGTCCCATTACACTGCTACAGGTCCTGCAGACAAGCAGAGGGGCCATCACAGTAGCTACTTAGTGTTGTACTCAAATGTAGTTGTGATAAATGGAACAAAATTTAAAAACAAATCATTTTAAAGCTTACCACATCACTCTGTAATCAAGCCTAGTTGAGTGTGCTGATTACTAATTAAGTTAACTAGTGAGAAACTGCTGCCATAAAGACATTGATCCTTGGTTACTGCAGACGACCAATGGTTCCAAAAATGTAAATTCTTTATTTGAAGTTTATTAAGGGAGCATAAAACGTTCTATTGCTGGTGGGAGGCTCAGAGGCAATTTTTGGTGAATTTGCTTTTGTTCCTGCTGTTCTATAGCGGCACTCGAGCCACGGATGCCTGGCATAAACATTAGTTTTGTATGGTTGCATTCTAGATTAAGATTTTTGTAAGATAAAGCATAAGGAGCTGGCACTTTTAGCTACGTTGTTTTACTGAATACTGGATTTTGTCTGCTACATGAACACATTCTGAAGTCTGTTATTCGAGCACAGTGTTCCACAGTTTGACATTAAATTCTGCAGTCAGGAAGTCCAGTCCATTTAGTTAATTTCTAATTGGATTACCGAGTGACAGCTTCTGCCAAAAAGACATTAGTCCCTGACTACTGACACGCGTGCTGGGCTACTTTTTGACAGACTCTTGTAAATTACACTTTAGCCTGTAATGAAATCATCAGCGTCACATTGGGGTGTTGATTCCCCGTCAGGCCTCATTTTGCAATACTGTTGAGCTTGCACTACATTACTCCTTATTTAGCATCCTAATGATGTACAGTATATTTAAATGGGTCTACTGTATTGCACAACTGTCCTGCTTACTGCCAGCTCTGCCCTCTGAGGACTGTAAGAAGAAATGAGGAACAAATTTTCCAAATAAATCTCCTAACCGGGGCAGAAGAATTGTAGCCATAATGTGCTGCTGCGTGCAGTAAAAAGTGGGATGAAGAGAGATGGGAGAAAGAGAAATTGCCTATGGGGAAATTTAAATGGGAAAGACAGGAACAGTTTTTAAAGTCTTTTGACTGAACGAGGAAGTTCACAGGAGCACTTTCTCTCCCTTCTCTCAAATACAAAGCATCAGCACGGGCATGAGGTGAATATTCTGTCAATTGTATTGACCATATTGGTCGCAGCCATGGATGCAGAATGAAACCGAAAACTGCAACGCTTATATTGCATTGAAGAGAAGAATGGGAGATGCCCTTCCTCCCCCTCATTTGCTCTCTCCTCCCTCACCTCTCCTTTTTAAGTTGTATAAAAAAGCAAGCACTGTTGGAGTGGACACACACACACAAAAGCATGCACTAACTCACTGGCATCAGCAGTTTTTCCTGGTTTGCTGTTTTGTGTAGCTCCCTGATTATACACATGGGCTAATGTGTACAAGACTTCAGTCCACTTACTTCACCTTCTTCTTTATCTTCACTTCCTTCTCCTTTGCTCTTTCTCCTACCCCCTCTTTACTCTACCTGTTTATGTTCACTGTCTGTATTTTTTGTGTTTTGTGCACTTTCCCGTATTTCTCTCCTCAAGCCATCTCTTTCCTTCGTTCTCATGTGAGCCCTTTCTGTTTCCCCCTTGTTTCTTATGTGCCCTTTCTTTCCAATTCTGTTTTGGTCTGACTGTCACACTGTCTGTGACAGGTGTCTGTGCAAACACAATTTTGATCAATGCTCCATCTTTCCCTTCCAAACATCCATTCTCCATCCATCCATTTCTTCGTCTTCTTCTTCGTCTTCTTCTTCGTCTTCTTCTTCGTCTTCTTCTTCGTCTTCTTCTTCTCTGTTTTGCTCTTACTCTGTATGTTTAGATTGAGTGCGGAGCTGAAGCTTTGCTGCATTTTTCTGGAACAAGGTCTATAAATTATGAATGAAAGTGAGTGTGGATAAGCAATTAACACATTATATTACACCTGCAAATGTGTTCTACACGGCGTGTGACTATGTATGTCTGCGTGATAGGTAATTAGTTTAGCTTCTGGATGAAAACACCAATATAGGGGACAGAAACTAATGCAAATATAAACGTGTTCGTACATCTACCCTAACATAAAGGAGGGACATGGATGTATATTTATGTGTTCGCCTATAGGCACACCACAAAATGCATTCAGTATAGGACACAAATGAAAATGAACGCATGCATACTGTACACACATAGGATACATTACGCTGACATAAATTTGGAGTAACACATAACACATTCTCATGTGGAAATGGACTGATGCATCACACATGCATAATTAGGAACAAACACGAAATCATCCCTCTTATTATTTTTTTGACACTCTAGTCGTCTTTCCTTCCCTTGTGTCTCCTCCTTTCACTCTCTCTCTCTCTCTCCATTTCCTCGCTCCCTCCGGCTGTGTCAAATGCTGCAGTGTGGGTGTCGTTGCACAGACTACAGCCAAATCTTAGTCTGACACACACGCACACCACACTTGGTGTGCGGACACATGCACACAGCTGCAGTCTTATGAAGTAGAAAACCCCTTTCTGCCCTGACTACCATTTTGGAAGGAGTAAGAGTGAAAGCGGGAGAAAGAGGAGGGCGGGGCAGTGATGGAGGGAGGGGGGAGGCATCAGGAGGGAGGTATGCTTGGAGTGAGGAAGCCATGGCGAGAGCATAGGAGGAAGAAAAATAGCATTTGGCCTGATTTTGGGTCCAAGTTACTAATAATGTATCTCCACTGAGAATAGATTTTAAATGTTTGTGCGTCTGTGACTCAGTAGACACACCTCTGTGCACAGGCTAACATTAATCTTTGTTTGCAGCTGTGTGTATCGTTGTTACTTATATTTGTGTACAGGCATGCATGTGCCCGCCTTTGTCCAGCTGTGTGTGTATGTTGTGCAGTGCTCTTTGATCATTAGAAAGCTGCATTCACTCCTCCTTCTCATCATTTCATAGACAACAAGCTCATTATGCTTCCATTAACTGCTGACAGAGCAAAGGGTGAATGAGGGCAGAACGAGAGACAGAGGGGACTGAGCGAAAGGAATAAAAGTGAAGTGGAAGAGACGGGGGAGGCATGACTGGCTGACTTACCCCAAAATGAGGAATAATGCCCTACATTAAGAGAGATTTGAGAAGAGGGATGAGCGGAGAATAGGAGAGGGTGAACGAGGCGAAAAGACAGATATAAGATCAGGGAGGAGCAGTTGGAGAAAGGGGAAGCCTTAAAATGTAGCAGGGTGTACGTAAGATGTGAAAAGAGGGATTTAAGAAAAGTGGGTGCAGTCAGATGAAGGGGTAATGGGAAACTTTCAGAATAAGACAGTCTTGACATTTTGACCGGCAGCGTGTGTGATTTAAATTCACCACACACTCACCACTTTATGGGAAATAAAGTTTCAACTGTAAGTCTCAAGACCCTTCCTATTTGTCTTTTGCTCAACCAAATCAGCATTCAGCAAACATGATTGGGAATAATTACATTCAAAATGTAATTTACCACAGATTTTTGATTACATGATGAATAGAGCAATCACAAACTTAATTTGAATGGCCTCAGCATTCCCAAATGTGAACTTTTAGAATAGATTCAAAGACACAATGAAATGGCATCTATATACTTCCTTTAGAATGATGTAATTCCTGTTAAAACAGGTTGTTGGGGCGGGACAATAACGGTGAGAGATCAATCTAAACTGTAAACCAATAGACCTTTTTCAGAGCAGAAATTTTGGCATGTCATAGCACAAAAGGCACAGGTGTGCTTGATAACATTAACAGTGGCTGTATACCATTTAGTTTTGCCATTTTCAGGACCCTTGCACTGTGCATGCTGGTGCACTGGCATGGTTTACTGGGACTGTTAAATGGAACAGAGCCATTGTTAATGTAATTAGTTACACCTTTGCAATGACAACTCAAAAAGTCTGCTGTGAAAAAGGTCTATACAATATCCATTATGGGAAAAGAGTGGCAAAACGTATAAAAAAGAAAATGATTGCTTAAAGGTGGGGAATGCGAAAAAACGTATGCTACAGTTGCTGCTGTGAAGCTAACAGCCAGAGAGGACAACACGTTTCCCAGAGCCAGCACACCAGCTCCAGACAGCGATACTCACAACTTTCCTGCTACTATAGCTAACATCACAACAACAGCATATCTTGGCAAACTAGAAAGTAAGCTGAATGTCCGTGCCAAGTCATTCAACAGTACCTGACACACAAATCATGGCTGGAATAACTGGAATAGTGTTGTGTGGCCCGGTCCGAGCCACTTTGTTTGTTTAGCATTTACAGTGCAAGGGCTGTGTACCAGCACCAGATTTTTTTTTTTCAGCGCACACACAAAGGACAGCTAGCGGAACGTAAGGAGATATTCGCTGAATTGGACAAAAAGACGTGTATTGGATTAGAATCGCAGTTCAATTTTGGATCTGGAACTTGGTTGATAAAAAATACCTGGATTCATACAGCTCTGAGGCTAACAAATGTCTTTTTGAATATTGTCTCTTCTTTGTCACGTTTCAAAAAGGGATTTGAAAAGATTCCGATTTTATATAAGGGGATTTGATACTGGATCCAGTTTCGATAAAATGCTATCACATCCCAGAGTCAACTGTGGCGATTAGTTATACAGCAACATCTACCTAAAGTTAGTAAGTAAAGTTAGCTAAAATTAGCCACCATAAGCTACTCATCATACCAGAACAAGTAAAACTGTAGCAGCAAAACCCTGAAATGCATACAATTTAAGCCACGTTGCATTTCATTGCTTCTGAATTGAGCTTTTTATTCGAAACAGGAAGACGGTATAATTTCTTGTTTCAAAACCTACATAAAATGCCCTTTGCAAAGATTGTTCTTATAGTTTACCAAAAAGTGTTTGTAATCCATTTAGCATGTGTGTTTCGTTAAGGGTACCTGCAGTGTAAAAGAGATGGAAGTTTCATAATCAGACTACTGTAATAAATGTAAACGTAACCTTACACTGTGGGGCAGCACTTAACCTCAGGAAGATTGGTCATACACAGTGAGACCAGCATGAAAGCACCACTCATTTAGAAATGGAGAGGTGTCAGATTGAGCAGTGGGAAGAGGAGTAGATTGAGGGATAGAGGCTGAGGCGAGCAGAGACAGAGATGGAGAGAATGCTTGTGCAGTAAAGGGGCAGAGAATCTGAAAGACACTTATAATACATTATGGTCTTGTATATCGCAGAAGTCAGAGAGAGATGAGGAAGAAGGCTGGAATGAAAGATGGACTGTAGATAGTTGGTAGAATTTTTGAAGCTGTAAAACTGATGTGTAAGTGTTCCTTTTAAGTTGTCTCTTGCTTTGATTTGGTTACTTGTAATTTATATTATCAGTTTTGATAATTCAAAATGTCTATAAAATCCATAAGACAAAATATAATGGCACTTAATTTTTCCTTTACAACTGTAGATTAAATATTTTTTTAAATGATTATAAATACCTTTATAAAGTTAATGTTTCCAAGCATTAAGAAAACTTTTTTTATTTTTGACCTTTTTGGCTTGGTTGCAGGGATATGAAACAAACATTTTCACATGTAGAAGTCAGCTGTCAGTGACATTTCATGAAAGGCCAAATGTTGAAGACATGAGATTTTTGCAGGAAACAGAGAGAAGATACTTGAAGGCAAAGGAGATAGGAAACACCGTTGTGCAGGTAAAGGTTATGGGGCCAAGGAGGTAAAGGAAAAGTAGAGAAAATAAAACTATTTGGCATAAAATGCGAAAACCAACCACACATACACACACACACACACACACACACACACACACACACACACACACACACACACACACACACACACACACACTCCCAACTGTGTAACAGTTTATTTTATGGTGTCATAAAATGTGACAGTTTGGGTTGCCTTGCTGACAGCAAATCAGCCCACAGAAACTTTCTCTGAACCGTGCAGTGTTATTTTGGGATGAGTCTTCCTTTCTGTCTCTGTCCCTTCAATACAAATAAAGTTGCAGCTGCGCTTTGCACGTTGATGTCTTTTTTTTAAATTTAATTGATAGAAAACATCAGATTTTATGAGCCCACAATGCTGTGTGTCCACACAAGGACTATAAATTCCTGTTGGGTGTCTTCTGTGGCTGTATTGATTTTAAAATCTGTCTGTATTGCCCTTCCTCTCCCTCTCCATCTCTCTAGCTTCTGTGTGTGCACTTTATGGCTGCATTGCTTCCAGACTATGTTCAACTCCCATTACACCGCTGGCTAATGGCCTTACAGCTTCAATTCGGTTTACAGGATCTCTCAGTAATGTGAGAAATCGACAGATCGATACATTTTTTTTTTGTATCCACATCATTGTTGATGTGTCATGACTGCGAAATTACATTCAAACTGTTTGTAGCTACAGAATGGCTGAATTGTTTCTCATACAAATAGCTACTTGAAAGCAAGAAATAATGCAGATGGAGTGCACAACATTGTTTTTGCAAATCTCCATCAATGCATCAAAAATTCATTTTAATGGCCATATACACTTTTTGTTTGATGCTGTATGCCAGTGATTATTTTGATGGTCTATAGCAGCCATATTAAAAGTACATCAATTAGCTCTTTGATCCACTTTTTGTGTTTTCTCTGAATGTTCACATGTAAACAATGAAGCTGCTAGCAATCCTTAAGCAGAAAAAAATATCTCTATTTAGTCCCTGTCAGACATGCACCTTGTTACATAAATGTGATGGCATTTTTTATTTTTTTTGCATGTTGGTTTCATGTCTGAAAAAGCACCTCAGTCACTTTTATGAAAAAGTCATGAAATAAATAAATGAGGGGAGACATGCAGGGGGTGAATGTTAAGGCTTAAATAAAAAATTATATTTTAAAATGCATCACTGATGCAGCCTCACACACCAGGTGCCAAATATCACATGAGCATTGTGGCTCTTTCTGTAACAGACTCGTCACGTTTGAATAAAGCCATAACAAACATTTATGTATCAGACACCTATGTCTTAATGACAAAAAGCCATTACTTTAATAGATAGACAAAGCCAACAATGTTTCGTATTCCATGTCTGAAAAGGGCCATTGTTGCTCCACACTGTTTGTCTGCAGTTTAGTGACATGAGTAGCGTGTACATCATGTACAGTATGTGTGCAGCGTTAAACCTTTCAACGCTGCTGCTTCCTGTGGCCCTTCCTTTCATCACTCTTACATCACACGTTTCAGTCATTATTCATCCCCAGGCCTATTACTAACACCCTGTCAGGTTCTCTTGCTCTAAATCTACAGGTGCTTTGATTTTGCTTATTGCTCTTCTAGATCATTCTCTATTTATCTCAATTTCTTTCACTCAATCTTTTGCTCCATCTAGTAACTCTTTTGACTTGTAGCCATGTAGAGGAAGAGAGGAAAGCAAAGGGAAGGGTCAGAGAGTAGTGAACTTAGGGAGGGTGCAGGAGAAATGAAGAGCTCTCACTTCAGAAAGAAATGTTTATTTGTAGAATATAGGTTTTTACCTTTTTATGGGTAGTCTGGTAGGAGTTGCCATTTTTGCAAGGTACTATGTACATCCTTAGCTACCACTGCATGCAGGGTTACAGAAGGTGGTTGGCATAGGTGGTTTAATGAGTAAGGACGCATCACTCTGAGTGAAGGACACAGGTCTGACCTTCTGTGTTGGCACTCGACCAGGCTGCTAAAGTGTCCTTGAGAATAACAAGTCTCCACCAGTGTTAGTTGCTAAGCTTGGAGGGTAAACAAAGAAACTACACTTGTGGAGTTCAACTAAAGCACCATTTTGTCAGAATAAGTAACTTGAGGAGGTCTTATAATTGGAATTATTACTTATAGCTTTAGTAATTTATTTTGATCAGCCATGCTAGTGGTATGACTCTAGGGATGGCAATGTTGGTAATTCGGTCAATCCGCCGATTTGGTCCAGACTGAAATATCTCAACATCAGATGGATTGCAATGAAATATTGTACCGGTCCTGTATGACTTTGGCGGTCCCCAGACTCCCCATGCTAAACTATGATGGTGAACATGGTAAACATTATACCTACTAAACATCAGCATTGTCATTGTGAGCATTTTAGCATGCTGACATTAGCATTTAGCTCAAAGCATTGCTGTCTCCAAGTACAGCCTAACAGCTAGTATGTTTTATGATGGCGCACTCTTTTCTTTCTTCATTAGTATGTCTGCTGTAGTTTAGACACTTTTTGTCAGCTAAACCAGTATAGAGAAGAGTGTAGATTCCCAGAATTTAAATATCTCTAAAGGCCTCGATTGCAAACACATTTAGCAAAGCTTGGGTGTTCTGGTCCCAAATTGAGAACCTGTTAATTGTGCATTATGTAATACTAATGACCACGCTCAGCAAACACTTTTACATGGGCTAATTTGGGCATCAATTCAGAAGGGAGTCTTATCCCGTCGCAGTTACTCTACCAGAATTAACGACATAAGTACAATTTCCAATTACAGGATTCTCTAGAGTAAAACTTCTCCCATGAGAATAGTAATAAGTATCAATTTATTGTTGTTTTATCCCACCCATTCATACTTTGTATCCCTCATACTTTTCCTGAAGTGTGTTTGTTTTCCTATTACAAATTTGATAGTCGTCTTTATGTCCAGCAAATTATTTGGCATAAAAATGCTGCAAGTGTGGAAAACAGGATATGGAGAAGAAAGGAGGATGTTCTGAATCCTAATGATAGAGGCAGAGGGTAGAAGTGAGAGTATGGACAGGCATGATATAAGGAGAAAGAAATAAGTGATGGACTTAAAGCCTGGAGGTGAAGAGCTGATATGAAGGGATGAATACGTGAATTGGTAAATGGATGGAGGGATTCCGGTCAAGCTCCTTTCCATTACAGCTGGGATGAATGTGAACGTGTGGGTGCATATGGGACTGTGTGTGTGTGTGTGTGGGCGTACATGATTGTGTTCATTATGCTCATGGGTTTGATGTGCCTTTAGGCCTGTATGTGATATGTGTGCATTACTGTGTATGTTTGTGCCTGTGTGTGTGTGTGTGTGTGTGTGTGTGTGTGTTTTTTTTTTTTTTTTTTTTTTTTTGGCTGTGTACATTGTGTATGTTGTGTGCTCGGGTGGGTGAGCACCGCTGCTTTGGCAGCTCCCTGCAGCAAAAGGATTAGAGAGGTGGCACTGCTGAAATGGAGCTGATCTATTTGTGAGTGTGTGTGTGTTTGTGTTATTCTGTGGTTGTATTGGCAATGAATCGGATGAGAGTTGTGTGTGTTGTGAGTCTGAAAGGGAATTGGATCAGATTACAGACAGTCTTGGCACCAGATTAACTCCAATCCCCACAAGAGGGGAAAGAAATGAAAGAAAGGAAGGAAGAGAGCTGCAGTTAAAGGGAAGAAGCAGCAGTGATGTTTAGATGAGAGGAGGGAAGAGTGAGGTGTACTGTAGGATCTGGTTATGTAATAACTGCAGGGTAATGTGATTGTGTGCCTCTAAAGTTGCTGTGTGTGGCACCTTTTAAACAGCTTTTCATTTTCAGATTGTGATACCCTTGTGTATAATACAAAAAAAAATCTATATGATCAGCCTCTATTTCATGGCAGTGACTGTTAGTGCTGCTATTTTCACAATGAAGGCCACATTTGCCATAAACTCTGCTGCTGTCATAAAGATGGTAGCACTCGTTTGCTTTTTCCCCTCCCCTGTTGTGACTGGGTGCAGTTTTCCCTTGGGCTTTACTGAAAATTAAGATGTAGTGATCCCCCCAGCCCGCCATCAGTGTTTTACTCATTCCACCCCTTGGCAATGCCAGAAGCTTTGCCTTAGCATATTTTTGTGTACTATAAAGCAACCCAGCAAGTTCCCTAAAGGATAGGTTCAGAATTTTTCAAGTCTCTTTTTCAATGTAAATATGGGCATGTGAGTGTTGTATAATATTACTGATTGCAGTAATCATGCCTCCTGTCCTGGTACAGGTCATAAAGAGAGCTTGGACTTTTCGGCACTCTTGGACTTTACTCGTACTCAGCTGTGCCTAGTCTTAGAAAACTATTTAGTTTAATTTATTTCAGTTAGAGGATAAGGCTGGTTTTAATCCCATGAAAACACCAAAACCAACAATACGTTAGTCCGTCTCTCAATACTCAACGTCTTCGATACCCTGTTTGTAGCAGTCAGCTCCAATCCCATTTGTTCCAGTGGAATTGTAAATGTTTAAAAACATGGTACAAATATATAGTTTAATTAGTTAAAGTCTCAGTAATTTTCTAAAACCTCTGTAGTTTTTAGCAAAATGAAAACAGGAGTAAAGAGTGCATTTGTTTGGATTAAAGGACCAGTGTGTAAGATTTAGTGAGATCTATAGGCAGAAATGGAATATAATATTTATAAGTATGTTTTCATTAGTGTATAATCACCTGAAAATAAGAATCGTTTTCTTTCTACCTTAGAATGAGCCCTTTATATCTACAGAGGGAGCTGGTACTCTTCCACGGAGTCCGCCAGGTTGCACCGCCATGTTTCTACAGTAGCCCAGAACTGACAAACCAAGCACTGGCTCTAGAGAGGGCCTTTTGTGTTTTTCGCGGTCACTGTAGGTTCTCCTACACGCTTGGAAGGGGAGGGTGAGGCGAGGGGTATTCTGCAATCTGCAACCTCACCACTAGATGCCACTAAGTCCTACACACTGGTCCTTTAATACACATTTCGTACACTAGTGAGTACTTATGGCAGTAGGAAAAAGTGTATGTGGGATTGACGCAAAATAAACTGTGCCCATGTTTATCATCCGGTCATTTGTGGTTTTGGTCTTTTTACAGGATTTGTTGACAATAAGAAAAATATAGAATATCACCAGCCTTACCTTTTTTTTAATAGCTTAACACAATTTTATATATTTACTGTTTAAATTTTTAGAAGGTATGCTACAAAAAAGTAGCATACTCTTTTCATAACATAACACGGTATCTTCCTTTAATGCATCATAAAATACTCTTTAAGCACAAAAGCCTGCCATCCGCAACAGGAGGAGTTTCCTGCACTAAGGTGTGCACAGACGTACTGCATACTGCTAATTGTACATTGCATACTGCTAATTGTACATTTTTTAAAAACAAAAATAGTGTGAGATCTCAATGGAGAGGAAGGGCACTACGCAAGACCTCCCTTACATGGAGGCACAAATATCTCTTCAGTCAGTGTCCCCACAAGTATTTTAAAACCTGTATGCATGAATTGTATGTGATTCCAAGTTCATAGTAGCTATATCTTTTTATGTATTCAAAACAACCAAGTTAATTTACAGAATAATTTAAACCCCTGGTGTCACTCCACTGGTTCTGATTGTCACCCTGCAGTAAACTGAGAAGCTGTACCGCACCCCCCCCCACACACACACACACACACACACACACTAAAGCATACACTAATGTGACCAGACATAGCCATTTAACAGGTCAGTACCATCGATTGTACGATTGATTTGTTTTGCTCCCTCTGCTGCGTGTCACATAAAGCTGAAGAGCATGTACCACATTACTGTGACTGCCCCTGGACATTTCATGACCCAGCACACACTGCTTTCTGACTGGTAGATGTGGGGCATTGAGGGACATGGCATGGGACTAGACTATTCGGAATGTGTGGTGTGAGTTTTTGTGTCTGTGCATGGTGGTATTTGGGGAGAATTTTACTGTTTTCAAAGCAGTGTTGTGGCCTCGAATGAAATGAAAATCTGTGGGGGAAAAAAGTTCCTGAAAGCTTCTCTATTCCTTCTCTCCATGACTAATCCAAGCCAGGTTTCTATGTAGTTACTTGTGTCTGTACTTTTAGTTCAAAGACAAAAAGGATTGTTATGCTTGGTACCAACTATAATCTGCTAGGTGTCCTTGCAGAAATGAAACTGCAGTAAGGTCCTCAAATAAAGATGAGGCTCGACACAGAATATATAAATATCTGCAGTCTTTTAGTCCTGCAGACTTCTTCAGAGCATGACCTAATATTTTGCTGGCAAGAACATAAAACCTGTCTAATAATTAGCAGTATGCAGTACGTCTGTGCACACCTTAGTGCAGGAAACTCCTCCTGTTGCGGATGGCAGGCTTTTGTGCTTAAAGAGTATTTTATGATGCATTAAAGGAAGATACCGTGTTATGTTATGAAAAGAGTTGGGGTGGAACAAAGTGTCATCTATGGCATGCTTTTACCTGATGTGTCTTTTATTCTGCACCATCAACATAGCAATGGACTTACATGTCACTCAGTATGGACACATCAAGGCTAATCACAAATTGCTGAATCAAAGATACTGTGGCTTCAAAAGCCAAAAGGGATCACATTGGTGATGTTCCTACACTTACAAGAGTCAGAGCAGTTTAAATCCCAAACATCACTCTGCTTAAGCATAGAAGATAACGATTAGACAGTGTGCAGCAGAATACATGACTACGCACACACAAAATACAGTAAGACAGTAGGACAGTAAGAGCACTTCTCAAAACTGCCATCTTAACTCTTTTCAGGGTTACAGAAGACAAATGTAAAGTAGCCCTCAGCAATGAACTTGCTGCGCGAACACTCTGTCCTTTTGCTTTCACAAAAACTTAAGTGTGGAAATGACATTTTCCCAAAGACTGCTAACATGACTAAAATTCTCATGTCTGGGTTTTTTTTTTTGCTTTTTTTTTTTTTTGGTATTCACAATGTAAAGAAGGCAAAATGTGAGATTACACTAAAAAAACAGATGTGTAAAGGTACAAAAGAAGATATCAAATTGCTGGGTCCAAAGGAGCAGAGAGGCCAGGAAAGGCCTTTTATTATGGCCTAACCGACATGCACCAACAATTTTTGCATTAAAATAAGGCCAAAAACATCCCATTCCACCTCATATCAGGGACACACTGTTGTCCGTTCCACCTCAGAGGCGCTCAGACTGTGTAGGCCGCGGGGGTAAACTAAAGCTACTGAGTCATCTTGAGACTCTACTTGCCTTGTGATAATTATCCTCCTGGAAGTAATTATTTGACAAGTATGTGGCCATGAAGGATGCAGTGGTCAGCAACAGCATTTCTGGCCCTAATATAGTCCAAGAAAACACTCCCCCACATCATCTTACTGCCACTACCTTCCTTTTCTGAAAGGCCGTAAAGACTCATCGATTTAAGGTATGCCCAGTTCTGACCTTGCCATCGGAGACTACAATAGGATTTGTATTTGTTTTTTGTTTTTTCTTTGAGTCACCCAATTCCCGGTGATTGTGCTCCTGCTGCAGCCTCACCTTGTAGAGACAAGAGTGAAATCTGTTGTGGTCTTGTGTGTAGTCAAGTACATCACATTGTTTGTCCCAAGATGCTTGTACTTTCTGTGAACCACTGCTGTACTAACCTGTTTCCTCCTTTCTTGAAGTTTGCCTCCTAACTTTAACAAATTTTGCTATCCTCCTTGGGCATCAACAAGCTGTTTTTAGCCTTGAGGATTATAGGCAGCTTGGTGAGCACACACTGCACACGCTCACAGTGGCTGAAGGAGGGGAAAAATGGCCACTCTTAGCATTCTGGGTCTTTATGCCATCTCTACTTTACTCCATCTTGTTGATAAAGGATTTCACCAGCCTTTTTCCACTATTGTGAACTCTTCGAGAAATTTCCTGGCACAGTGAGGTGCTGTGAAGCAAGGGGGGAAAAACTCAAGGGTACTCGTTGAATTCGAATTTTGACATCCTGTAACGATGAGAGACTCTCTGCTATTCTTCTCCCTGTACGTCTTTGTCCTCTCTCTCTCCACTCCCACCGAACACTTTGATTTCTTGTCTCTGTCCTCATTTGTTCCATCCCTTCCTCCATCCATCTACTCACCCATTTTTCTCCCACTACTCATGAATTGTTCTTAATGCTTTGTTTCACTCTCTTGCTCTCTATGTGCCGTACAGTACCAGCTATCTGTCTCTGTCACTTCCTATTCAAAGCTATACACCAGTGTACATTCATCAGTGCTGGGATCGTTTAAGCTCAATCACACACACACTGTGGTCAGCAGCAGGGAGCTAAATGTGTGAATGTACATTATGCTTTTTTACACTCTTAAAAGCGTGTGTGTGTGTGGTAGTATGCGTGCATGTGGCCCTCCAGTGACCTCTCCTTGTGCTAGTACAGCCCATTGACTTGGCTGCCAGACCTCATAAAACAGTGACCACTCAATCTGTTAAACTGGCTGCTACTTCACTCACTGACTCAGTGTGTGTGTGAGAGAGAGGGAGAGAGAGAGAGAGAGAGAGAGTGAATACAATATGGAATGACACATATTGGTATGTTAGTGAATTTGTGTGCGCTTAAGGTCTATGGAGGTGTGTGTGCATTTATGTCCTTGTATGTGTGTGTTTGTGTGTGAAAGCTCGAGTGTGTCTTCTAGGTCTTTCACTCTTACGGTTTATCAATGAGGCCTTGAGTACTAGCTGCATGTATTTGTCATCACAGGCTGTACAGGAAGTACACACGCGCAAACGCGCGCGCACAGGCACAATGAAAAATTTGGCTGCACACAGAAGGTTAAGAGAGAGGTGAATCAGGGTAAAAATTATCATTATGCGTGTGAGTGCATGTGTGTGCACAGAAAAGAGTAGCCTAGCTGTTAGGTTCTGTATTAATCATCCCAGCAGTTGAGTAATAGGAGCTCTGCACAGGTGTGTGTGTGTGTGTGTGTGTGTGTGCGCGCGCACACACACACACTTTAATTGTTTGATTTCCGTAAGACTATTTCATGTCAGCTAGTAGAACAAAACTATAGTGCTCTTGTGTGTGTAGGTGTTTTGTGTCGATAGGTTTCATGTGTTTGTGTGCCCCCTCCCATGTCCCAGTATGTATGTTTTTGTGTGTGCGCATGTGTTTGGGCTCATACAGTTCAGTTTATTGAATTTTGTATGTGTGTTAGATTGTGTGTGTGTGTGATCCCTAATGAGTCTCTGGTAAAACCTGTGAGGAGCTACAGATGTCATAAATGGGACTAATTTGTCTCTGCAGAGAAAACTCTGCTGACTGTGTGTTTCTGAATATTTTGTATGTCTGATGTTTTACAAGGCTACAGTGAATATTAATACATGTGTTGCATATGGGTGTGTGTACTGTGCTCCTGATCTGTCTAAGTTCCTCTTGAGATAAGTCTTTCTTCACAACCAACCTAATTATACTAGTTATGGGCTTAATATGGGGCTGACAAGCTCTGAGCAGGTGTTGCTTTACTCAGGTGAAACATTTGTTAACATACCTGTGTATTATGCATGATGGATTATTCATTGTAACTGCATCTCCAAAACATGTTTGAGCATTTTATTTAGTTGCCAAATTCTAATAGCTGTAGTTTTAGCTTAGGGCCATCTTTGTCTCTGCAATCCATCCCTCTCTTCCTCTGCCCATTTGATTGTCTTGACATTTATGCTCGCCAAATGTTGGAAATCAAAGCAATCCTGAAGGCACTAGGCTGGTTTAACAATTAAATACTAAACATGCATTTTTCTGTTCGAAGACAGGAGTGAAGGAAAAACGAAGGGAAGAAACCAAAAAACACAAAACTGTCTGTTTATCAAATAGTTTTAGATGGATATTTTCCGATGTAGGTGGTGCTGTTGCCTTTTTCTTGGGTTGTTCACATCTGTGCCTTCTGGGAAAAGTAGATTTGCATTTTTGCAGCTTGTGTTTTGGACATTTGATTGCTCCCAGGCCTCTAATTTCATTCTGATGTTGTTTTCTTCCAGTATTCCCTTCACCTAAAATGGGGTACATTTCATAATATGGCAAAGCTTTGATTATAGGAATAATCAGTGATGTGGTTGGATCTGATCTGAGGAACTTAGAATAAGCTGTTGTGATTGGTTAAATTGGTGAAAATGGTTGGAACACCAATCAGATTGCTTTGCCCAAATCATCTGTGTAATTGGTGTAAACCTGCCTAGTCTCAAAATTATGATGATAATGATGATAATAATAATAAACTTTATTTATATAGCATTTATATAACAATTACACTGTGCTTGCAGCTCCCACTGGGCAAAATTAAGCTGAGACAACCCAAAGTGGAGTTTTGAAGGATGAGTATGGAAAACGCTGGTGTCAGTCTGCTAATATGCTAATATCCCTCACAATTATCATGTTTTGCTCTGAATGGAGGCATGTTCAACTTCTAACAGAAAAACACAGAACAGTTCATTCAGGATGATGCAATCTCAGCAAAGCATACTAATTACACTAGATGATTATATGTTGAAATTTAAAAAAATAAAATGTATTTAGTCTTCCAAAACAACAGTTACAGTTGTACACAGGTGTTGCATCAGAGTCAAATTCCACCAAAACATTGCATAGACAGCTCTGTGTGGGGAAAAATTATAAAAAAATCAACCACGGTAACAGCCATTCCATGGAAATGTCCAGTCAGTGGTTCATGATGAACATGTATAATTAAAACTGAAAAGAATATACTGAGTTGAAAAGGAAACCATGTCTGAAGAGGTGACCAGAGATTGGATTATGCTTTGTTATTGTCTGGTTAATGAAGAATAAGCAATAAAACTAGGCATTGAATAGTTTTTTAAAAGTTATAAAGGGCAGTCCATTGCATTTTTATGGGTACATTTTCACACCACAGAGAGAACATTTGGAAAAATTAGAACTTTTCTGTTCCAAGACAAGAGAAACATCTTTTGGCACACTAAATGGAAGTCCTACATCAAGTCATCTTTGGACTGAATATCATCACTCACTTGTACAACAGTAATGATCCATGTGCCTCAAAGATATGCAGTAAGATGTTTCAGGTGCTGTGCTTTGCTGTCGAGAGCTTTTTCCATCTTATTCGAGACGGCGTTACTTTCTTGCGGTCCACTGAACTTGTGGCCTCAATGCATTACATCTGCCACCGTATTGTGTACTATACAGCTTCAACGCACACTGCTATGTGATGTTTACTGTTCAGTATATCACATCCCAGTCTTGACATTTTCATTATTTAACCAAGTTGCAAATGAAATGCATTGACGGTGAATGTTTATAGATACGTTCGGTATGAGCATTTTGCATTGGCGGTGAACAGTTTGCAGATATGAGCATGGAAGTTCACGTTGTCTGCTCTGATCCATATTTTTTTATATGTTAGCACATTATTTATCTAACACTGTCATTCTGTTTCTTCATATTGTAATTTTACCATTGCTATTTCTGTCCACGTTATATATGATGTCTATTGCTTATTAGTCTGTCCTGGAAGAGGGATCCCAGCTTTTGCTTTCGTAGTAGAGTTTCGTCTTATCCAAATCAAGCGTCTAAGGACAGAGGGTGTATGTCATATTTTGTACAAATCTTAAAGCCCTCAAAGGCAAATTTGTGATTTTCGACGATATAAATAAAATTGATTTAACTTGGTTGAGGGTTAAGATTGTGAGATGCGGCTGTAAGCTCAGAAAAAGCTGATAAGTGGAACTTTTGAGTCGAGATCATGTTGTCACACAGTTTGCTGATCCGTTCAAAATAAATGTTTTCTCATTATGTTGATTTAAAAAAAAAAAAAAAAAAAAAGTCCTACAAACCTAATTTGTATGCAGACAGGGCTATACTGTCACTCTGCAAACATTATATATAAACCTATGTCCATTATTGTGTGCTGTTTGTGTGAATATTTAAGGCCCAGCTGAAAGGTAGTGGAGAAAATGGTCTTTTATGATGATGAGCTCTCAATAAATCCCCTTTTGATTAATGATCTAATTATTGTATTACAGCAAAGTGATGAATGCCCTCCTTTGTCAATACAAATAAAACATGAAGCTTATTTTTCCCTCATTTAATGTAGTCATATTTTTATGGAGAGAGGACAGGAGTTTTTTTTTGTTCTTTTGGTTTCATGGCTCATTAAGATGAGTGAGTGGTCCTTCTTGAGTGTTTACACAACTAACATTACTAATAATCTTAGTTCAGAGCTTTAAAATTGTTTTCTTGCTGTTTTTTTTTGCTGCAGGTGGGCTACGAGAATGCAGGGACCGTGGAGTTCCTGGTGGACAAACACGGCAAACACTACTTCATTGAAGTCAACTCTCGACTCCAAGTTGAACACACGGTCACTGAAGAAATTACTGAGTAAGTCGCAGATGTTTATGTGTGCGGATGGGTTTAGGCAGGTTGGGCAGCTGGATGGCTGTGGCGGTTGTCATTTTGTGTGTGTGTGTGTTTGTTTGGTATCGTCTGTCCGCAGACAGGTGTGCAGCTTCAAGCTTAGATGGTTCCCACTCTGAAAAGTTGCTGAAGTAGAGAGAGTGAAGGTTTGCGGTATGGAGGAGGTGTAGACAGTGTCAAGAGGAGTGGAGGCGATTCTAAAGTATGTGAGATGGAAGCAAAAATGGCCTAAAAAGAAATAAGACATAAGAAATGGACAGGGTGAGGAAGGAGGGGAAAAGAAAAAGGGATTGACCGAAAGCTGACCAGTACAATGAGACAGGTGTAGGAGAGGGAGATTGGGAAAGAGAAGAGAGCCAGAACAGGTGGAATCAGTGAAGAGAGAAGCTGAAAGATGAGGTCAGAGAAAGGGCGAGAGACAATGAGAAAGAGAGAGAGGATAATGAAAGATATAAATAGCATTCCGCTCCACTGATGACCTGTGAGATTTGCTCGGCTGAAACAACACAGATGGGTCTCAAACTAATACACACACAAGACAAACGCACAGTTACAGGTATATAGGCTCTTCAGTCTCACCCAGACCCATAAATCTTTGTTCAGCACTGATGTGTGTACACACATAAAACCAGAATTACACTAATTCATATTGGATTTCCTGCATAATAAGCTCAATTTAATGAATTAAGCTGACAGACTAACACATCAGTGCAACTAACACAGGAAGTTACAGGCAGGGGGGAGATTTGCATGGAAACAAAATGATTTCCCCTGTTCCTATGGCAACCGAACATGACTGACATCCTTGTTAGCTGTATTCTCTCGCTGTCTTGATCAGCCTCTACACTCTTGTTTGGCTTTTTTCATCTCGTCTGTCTATCGGTCTTTGTGTAAAAGAAATATAAAACAAAACAAAGAAGCTCTTTGATCAACTTGCTATATATGCATTACATCACAGTGACCTAAATCAGCTCTGGATGAATGAAAAAACTCATCAGTAAACATTGAAGTCCTGGCGATCATCAAGTCAAACAACCACCACTCTCAACAAGAGGTCAATTTTGTTTTCCCAAACCATTAATTTGTGTTATTCTGAGTAAAACTGCATCCACTTTTTAAGTATATCCTGTCAGTTAAGGTCTTAAATACTTATGCTAACCCTAAAAATCTAGGTAATGTGACTTAATAATAATCCGAAAGACAAATGTGACAGCATAATATTTGTCATCAATAAAAATTTGGCATAATTTAGTCTTTTATTTATTCATTTTTCTTTGTAGGGTTGTAGTTTATTTTTTCTTTTTCTGATTTATATGAGGATGAACACCTGTCATTTGTTTTTCTTTTTAGTTTAAAAAGTGGTGTGTTCACCCACCTGCTACATGCAGTGGTTACCTCAGTGTGCTCTGGGAACTTAGTGAGCTCAGTTAAGGAAACATGTTATTAACTAAATGATGGATTAAAGCCCCTTGATACTCTTAGTGCACCCACACAGCTCACTTACTTCAGCTGATTAGACATCTTCCAAAGATTGTGTGTGCTTGTATAGACCCTCTCTGACTCGCGTCGTAGCTTTGTTTTTCCTGTTATGTTAGGACCTATTTCACCTTTATGATTCCGTAAAGAGTATATGAGGCACCTCAGCAAATTCCCAGCATAGCACCACCCAACATTTAAGCAGCCTGTGTTGGTGTGCAGGGGCAGTGAGTTAAAGTTCCAGTGTGGAGTTCACTAGTAAACAAAGGTATGTGTACATTCAGTGCTTCTCACAAAAAGTGTATCATTGAGGCCTAACGCGTTGAATCCATTTTTTTCCTCAGAAGATTTGCAAAGTTTCTCTAATATTTTGAACATCTACATGGTTTACATCCATGTTTTCACCGGCTAGCTAGTCTTCTTCTTCCCTGCTTTTGATACGCATTGTTAGTGTCTTGGCAAGTTACTGCCACCAGCTGTAGATAAGTGGAATTGCATGAAACCATTGGCAGGAATGTGTGCTGTGTCAACATTAACAACAACATTGTCGAAAATACAAACAAAATAGGGGCCTGCTAAAAAAAACATTGCAACATACTACAACTAGTGGTCAAGGGTACCATTTTTTTTAAGCATGTGACAGGTAATATTTTGAGATGAAAATGGATAAGGAGGCCTACTGTGCATTAGATATTAGACATTATAAAGGTGAACGTGTCATAGTTTAACCACATCTCTCTCCCTATCCTTGTGGTATTTGATTAACAAATAAACTTATTTTCTAACATGTTCTGTTTTATGTGATATTTTTTAAAGCAAACCAAAACTCCTATAGCCAGGGCAGCTGTATGATGGGTGCTTGACTTCCAAGATATCAACAGTTAATTGTTCATTTACTGTACAGCTTTAATTCACATAACACTGTGATCTCTTCCACTTTTTCATCTCTTTCAAGTTTTTTTTTCCAGCATGATGTGTGTTGAGTTTTCCTGTGCACAGAGCAGATATATCTACAATGTAAACTTTCCAGAATTGCCTTTCTTTCCTATTATTGCTGCTGAATACAGTGTCATATCTAATGCATTTTAAAAACTAAAAATGGAGGATATGGGACACAGAAGAACTCAGGCAATATCATACTAATATTGTCATCTAATTGGAACTCACTAAGGATGTCATGTTGCATTATTTCTGGGAACAAAATGAGTTGGGAAAGATCTTGACTCTGTGTTGTGTTTCAATAGATGTTTCTTTATTCTGCCTTTGTGCCGCCACTACCTCTTATTGTTTTATATCTTTCCTCCTTCTCTTTATGCACTTTTTTCATAGTGAAACATTTTTACCGCATTTTTACAGCATTTCTACCTGCTTACACACATGCATTGACACACACTAACCCTGCAGTGCTGTGCTCCTATCAGCGTGACAGTAAGTTGATAGAAAGTCATTCTCATGTATTAAAGGTCCCCTCCACTCCAGTCCTGCACCAGTTTGTCATATCATCTTTGTCTGGCAGGGAAAACCTCATATCACCAAGGAAATTTGACATTTTGGGGGAATTGGGGTCATTTGTGCAGTAATTACTTGTATCTGGGCAGCGTCCTGCAAGAAACGGCACATGTTGAAAGTTTCAACTGTCACAAGCAACACTTTTCATTTGCACAGCTTTCATTTCAGGCGGAGGTTTAGCTCTAAGCAGCCACAGCTGAAGTATCTAATGGCTGGAAAGAGAACAAGTCTTTCCAACAGAAACTTAATGTGCATCCATCTAAATTGTAGAGGAAATTATACTCATTACAATGGGACAAGTATTACATTAGAGTGTAAATGACAAAAGTGAAAACTGGTTTTGTGGTTTTACTGTATTTGAACATAATGTCCATTAGTCTTTCAGCTTTTCTGTTTCGCTCTGCTGTACTCCCAATCTCTGAGGTGTGTGAGCACATTCATTCTTGTTTTTGTGTGTTTGAAACTGTTACTAATAGACTTGTCAGCGAGGTATTTTTCATGCAGAGTTGTGAAACTCCCTTTTAAACTTGCTGTTCATTGCCCAACTCTCCTCCCCACACCGTCTTTCATCGCTCTCATCTCTGCTGCCTAATTCACTTTTCATCAATCATTCTCCTCATTCCGTATTCGATTTGTTAACTTTCTCTTTTTCCAGCCTGGCTGCAGTTGAGCCTAGGCTTCTTTGTCTTTTGTCTTCATTCTCTCTCTTTGTCATTTTCTTTTTCTCCTCCTTGTTGTGTGACACATACACCCAAATTCAAAAAGATTTTTTTATGTATCTCATGCTATGCCCATTCCCATGCCAGGAAGCCCACCATTAGTGTATGTCTGAGTAAGTGAATTCAAGATCATAACAAATAAAAACAACCCCAGGTTTCTTTTCAGCAATGTAGCCAGGCTGACAGTCATAGCTATATTGAACCATATATTCCTATAGCCCTCAGTAGTAACGACTTGACATGAGTTTCTCCAATAATAAAATTTTAACTATTAGAGAAAAAATTCAAGTCCTGCCTTCAACCGGTACTGACTTATCTTCAAACACAGGAACCTTAGAAACAACTGTAAAACCTGATATATATTTTGACTGCTTTGCTCCTATCAACCTTCTACAACTAACTTCGACAATTAATTCATCTAAGCCATCAACCTGTCTCTTAGACCCCATTCCAACTAGGCTGCTTAAAAACGTTTTACCCTTAGTTAGCACTTCTTTACTGGATATGATCAATCTGTCTTTATTAACACGCTGTACCACAATCCTTGAAAGTAGCTGTAATTAAACGGCTTCTTAAAAAGCCCACTCTTGATCCAGGAGTTTTAGCAACTATAGACCTACATGTAACCTTCCCTTTCTCTCTAAGATCCTTGAGAAAGCATACGCCAATCAGTTGTGTGAATTTCTAAATAACATTAGTTTATTTGAGGATTTTCTGTCAGGATTTAGACTGCATCATAGCACAAAGACAGCACTGGTGAAAATTACAAATTACCTTTTTAATTGCATCAGACAATGGACTTGTCTCTGTACTTGTTAGATCTTAGTGCTGCGTTCGACACCATTGGTCATCCCATCCTATTACAGAGACTGGAACATGTAATTCGCATTAAAGGAGCCGCACTAAGCTGGTTTAAATCCTATCTAGCAGATCGATCTCACTTTGTACATATTAACGGTGAGTCCTCTGTGCACACCCAAGTTAGTCACGGAGTTCCACAAGGTTCTGTGCTTTGACCGCTTCTATTCACCTTATATATGCTTCCTCTAGGCAATATTATTAGGAAACACTCCATAAACTTTCATTGTTATGCGGATGATACCCAATTATATCTACTGATCAAGCCTAATGAAACTAACCAGTTAGCTAAACTTCAAGCATGCCTCCAGGACATAAAGACCTGGATGACCTGCAATTTTCTAATGTTAAACTCAGACAAAACTGAATTTATTGTACTTGGACACAATATCTAAAGATATACTGTAGTTACTCTAGATGGCATTGCACTGACCTCCAGCAACACCGTAAGGAACCTCGGAGTTATCTTTGATCAGGATTTATCCTTTAACTCCCACATGAAACAAACTTCAAGGTCTGCCCTCTTGCAAAAATCGTTGCAATAATCAGTAGTAGTAGAAAAACTAGTGCATGCTTTTGTTACTTCTTGGTTGGACTATTGCAATTCCTTATTATTAGGCTGCCCGAATAAGTCCCTTAAGACTCTCCAGTTGATCCAGAATGCTGCGGCAGGTGTACTGACAAGAACTGACAAGAAAAGAGATCATATTTCTCCAATATTAGCTTCTCTGCACTGGCTCCCTGTAAAATCCAGAATAGAATTTAAAATCCTTCTCCTCACCTACAAAGCTCTTAATGATCAGGCACCATCATATCTTAAAGAGCTCATAATACCTTATTACCCGACTAGAATACTGTGCTCCCAGACTGTAGGATTACTTGTGGTTCCTAGAGTCTCCAAAAATAGAATGGGAGCCAGAGCCTTCAGTTATCAAGCTCCTCTCCTGTGGAATCAGGTCCCAGTTTGGGTTTAGGAGGCAGACACCATCTCCACATTTAAGAGTAGGCTTATAGTCCCTTAGTTATGTTGCTATAGGCCTAGACTGCCGGGAGACTTCCCATGATGCAACTCTTTCCTCTCTCCTTCTCACCCTCTCCATCTGTATGCATTTCTATCTCATTACTGCATGTTACTAACTCGACATCTCTCTCCTGTAGTTCAGTGCCTTCTCGTTTCTCTCTTCTCTCCTTCTGTCAGTTTCAGCAAGTATTTCTGCCTCCGGAGCTGCAGAGACTGGATCTGTGGTTGTTTCTGCTCGACAACTGCTACTACAGTTGTTATTGGCTCTGTTACTAATACTGACATTATTTTTCCTATAGCTGTCATTCCTAGTATTATTAATTTAGTAATATTTACACTACAATTATATTTCTAGTATTTAAAAAATTCTAGGTGGAATTTGCATTGTGCCTCCCTCTCTTCCACCCCCCACTTTCCCTATTTACTCTATAGGAAAAGTGCAGTGAGATAACTTCTGTTATGAATTGGCTCTATATAAATAAAACTGAATTGAAGATAGCCATCCAGCCTCTCCAGAACTCCCTTAACTTGTCATTCATTCTTCACTCCCCCTCTCTGTTTCATTCTCTTAACCCTGCTTTATTTGTTTGAGATATGTCATTTGGTATTTGTTTTTGACTCTCCTTTTTTATCTTTGTTGTTCTTTCCTTCTTACTCTTTCTTTCTCAATTCTCTCGGTTTTAGCCACGTTAGAGGTGTCTGTGGGGTCAGTTGGTTGGTCCACCACTTTGGGCTAGAGTGGAATATGTTAAAATTTTAGGTTAATTAGCATGAATTTTGGAGCAGACATTCATGATTCCCATATGAGGAATCCATGACAGTGTCACCAATGTGGCTGTAGACTGTTATACCTCAATGACACCTGGAATAACCATGCAGTCTGTATTTGGATATTTTGTCTGAATGAGGGAAAATACAAATGCACACTGAACACATTGCAATCAGACCACATCTGGAGGTGCCGTGGCTCTCACTATGATCTGATCTTGGCTAGGTGTAAATTCAGCGTGCATAGTTTGGTCACAAAAAAGTTGAAAGGTCACCTAACTGGTCTTCTCCTGCCGAGTCACACGGCTACAGACAACAGACCCATTCCTCTGCAAAGGAAAAATAAGTAGAACCCACAACAGCATTTCTTACATTCATCTGGGATGTGCTAAAGTAAAGACAATGTACAGATCTCAATTAAATCTTTGAATTTAAGTTATTTTTAACTTCTCTTTCAAATGTTGAATGCTGAAGACAAATGGATTCAAAACTAGATTCAGATTTTATAAAATGCTATTGAACCCCAACCTTAGTCACAGGAATGACACCTGATAATTTTGCCTTTTTAATTGTCATTTTTTTCTAATTATTTAAAAGTAATAAATCAGAAATACTTTATTGATAAATACATTTTTTTTAAGAAAAAATTCCTTATTTCTGTAAATGTATGATCCTTGTTACAAAAATTTTAAAATGCCAATAATTTTGTGAGGGGTGCGTAATGACTTGTTTAGGACTCTAAATACAATGTTTGGACTTGGCCCTGGCTTGGGACTTGTTGGTCTTGACTCGGGACTTGACTTAGTACTTTTTAGCCAAGACTTGAGACTTACTTATGACTTGCCCCACCTCTGTAAGAACTGATCACTGTACAGACAGAATTGAGATAACCAGAACTCTTAATACTAGGTGTAAATGCAAAGGGCTGTGATCAGATCATTATCCAGATCAGATATCCAGATACAGATATCATGTCAGTACCACCTGCAAATGGGCTCTTAGCCTTGTTTCCCCCTTAATTAGATGCTCTCTGGAACAGATTCCCTCACTTTGATTTTAGTGTGTGTGTGTCTGCTTGGTATGCAGTTTGATCTGTTACTAATAGGTTGCTATCTGTAGTGAGGGTCACTGTAACTAACACACACACACACACACTCAGGTATCAAAGTCCCCTCTCTTTTTCTCTCTCCTTCTCACCCATCCATCTCATCTTTCATTCCTCCCTCAGGCTCTCCCCTTCATCTGTCTGTCCTCAGCTGACTCACTGCATCCGTCTCTCCACCTCTGTCCATTTCTCCATCCTCCCAATCTCTTTCTTCCTCGCACCATTGCCTCCTGTTCACTCTCCCTCTTTCCCTCCGCCATCCTTACAGCCCTGTCAGTTTCTCCCTCTGTGTGTCTACCACTCACTGTCACTCTCATCACTCCTTCTTTTCCCCTCTCCGGCCCTCCCTGTCTTCCAGTATCATTCCTGTCTCATCCGTCTCATCTTTGTCATTCTCTCCTCTCCTCTCATTCACATTCATCCTCTTCTCCCCCCCTTGACATCTCTCTATTCATTCATCTCTCCCTCTCTCTGTCCTTTACCTCACCTTTGCCTCATCCACTCTCTCATGCTTCATATTTTCTTTGTCCCTTCATGAATTTGTCCTTTTCCATCCTCGCTGCCACCATTTGCCCTCTTATCCTGCTGTCTTGTCACTCTCTACCTCCGTCTGTCTCTTTTGCTCCATCCTTTCATGTATTTGTATAGGCGGAAGACAAAATGAAAACCTGAAGACAGGCCTTGAAGTAATTAAATCACATTTTTAAAAGCAGATACACAGGCAAGCCATTAAGTTAAATCCTTGGTGTATTTGCTTTGATTAGTGCCTATGTCAATAACAAGGGGAGCATTTGCCCTTATGATGACACTGCATTCCAAATAGAGCCTGGCCAATACTGGATTTTTGAGGCCAATAGCATAATAACACGAGACTTCAAAAAATCTGATAATGATATATTAACAGACTTTCATTTTTAACTAAAACGTGACATAAGCAAACTGGTTCTTTTTTTTTATAAGGATCCTTTGAATTTAGTTATTCTGACCAAGATGTGTACTCACTAGGACATTTTACAGTTGACGAATAAACGTGTGTGCTTTCCAGTTGTCAAACTACAGTATGTAATGGCCATACTGTTTATACGTTTCGAGTCGCCTATATAGTGTGATTACACTGGAAAAGTGTTGCATAATTCCCTGTTAGTATTAAATAGTTAAGTATGTTGATTTCGTGCATACCAACTGAGAACACGGTATACTATAAAGACATTTCCCTCCTGTAATGATTGAGACACTGTGTGATCAGAGCTGACAGCTAGTCTCTTCAGATCGACTCAGGCATAAGACATATTGACACACAGATCCGAGACTCTGGGCAATACAACTGGACCTACCCTATCAGGTTAGACTATATAATTTGGACCTAGCCCAAGTCTTGTCTGTGATACCACGAACTGAGTGGACCCACGAAGACCTCTACTTCAAATATTTCTTTGGCATTTCTTTACTGCGATTTGTTTGCTGACATACGCCGGTGCTGATGAATCTGATAATGATGCTGATCCTGATGTATCAGTTGGGCTCTAATTCCAAACACAAACTGCCTTTTGTAAAGAGGGGAAGCAGTTACAAGCCCGAACTCACCACCTCAAACTTTACACAAAACAATCTTAACATTTATTTTTCTCTTTTCCATATGTCCTCCCATTTTTCTCCTCTTCCTCTACCCTGCCCCTGTTCCTCACACCCCCCCTTCACCAATACTGTTTCTTCTTCCTCCTCTGCTCCTTTTCTTCCTCCACCTTCTCTCTATATTGCTTTGATTGTTGTATCATATCTCTCGATTTTCTTCAGCACTTTTAACTTAACAAGGTAGTATCTTTTTTGCCTGAGAAGGCATCCTCACTTTTCATTGCTTGTTTTGCTTCTCTCTCTCTCTCTCTCTCTCTCTCTGTCTCTGTCTCTGTCTCTCTGTCTGTCTCTGTCTCTCTCTCTATCTCTCTGTTTCTGTCTCTCTCTCTCTCTCTCTCTCTGTCTCTGTTTCTCTCTCTGTCTCTCTCTCTGTCTCTCTGTCTGTCAGCGGTGGTAATGGGTGCGTACACAAGTGTCAGTGAGGAGGCGGAATACCACAATCTATAATCAGAATGAATGCGCACACACACTCTGTCATTCACAGATGCATACAAAAATACGCCCCCGTATTCAAAAATGTTGATATCCAAAGGCATCGACAGAGACACATACACACTTGCAAAAGGAAAAAACATTGCACAGGAACATTATACGAATACCTATTCATCTGTCTTCCTGCATTACTGAATTTCTGCACAATAGTCAATTCTTTTCTGGCGCGTCTGAGTGTGTAAGCAACAGACAAAATGTGAGATACATGTAAGATATTTTGTCTGGGAGGCATACCGTGTGTGTGAGGGGGAGATGCTTGTGTACGAGACGCTTGTCTGTTTGAAAGGCATGAGTGTGAGTGTTTTGTATGAGACGGAGAGCCTGCCTCTGCATTCCACTCCAGCTCTACCTTTTGAACTTCTCCTCTCTCAAGATTTGATTTGTCTATAATTTAGTTGTAAATGATCTTTTCTTTGTGCGTTAAGTGTGTTTCTCAGTGGCAGCGTGAATTCAGCTAGTGTTTGTGAGTGTGCATGTTGCCGTCAAGGGACATTGCACATTTTGTTAGATTGGTGGACACTTTTGATCCCAAAGTAATGTAATTATACCCCCAGGCTCATGCTGTGTGTGTGTATGCTGAAGAGACGGTAGGGATTGTGTGCCTATTTGGATGAAACGGCACAAGGAGAAAGTGTTTTGCCTTAAATGTGGGGCCATCTGTGCGTGTGCACATGTGAGGGACAAATGTCAGGAGGCAGAGTTCCTTACATGTGAATGTGTCCAAATTTTCAGATGTGGCCCACCAGGAAACGACGACAACAAATTCCACCAGTTCCCGGATTATTTGCAGGACTTCGCAGTTTTGTCCAGTCTCCACAATATTTTCTCAAAAATACAGAAAAAAGTCTGACAAGTCAACCACATTAACATTTTCTTTTCCCCAAAGTCTATTTATTTCTCAGGCAGTGCTTTCACCCAGGCTGTGCATCGCCCCATCAAGCTCCATCAATTCAAATCTCACAAACAATTTCTAAACCTAACCTGAACCACGTCCAACCTTTAATGCCTTAGAGTAACTGTTTGATTTATGGAGCTTTTTGTAAACTCTGGCTGTTAGGTTTAATGTTGACAAAAAGAACCTGAACATTCCTGCTACTTTTCTGGCTACTGTAGCTGCACAGACTCACCAACTCCTCTCATTAATGCTCGGGTAATTACATTATTGAATGCAGTCTGGTTTAATTATTGCTTCAGATGTTGACTGTTATTCACGAATCTACAAGTTGAAAGTTGAGTTTCAAAGTTCAGTCTTGACCTTGGACACTGCAGTTGACAAAACACATCTCACCTTAAGGTCTTTCTTAATCAACAGCTTTGTCCAAGGTCAAGAATGAAGGTCCCAAAAGTGCTCAGTATGAAAAAAAAATAATAATAAAAAAAAATATATATATATATTTTACACACACTTAAATGGTGAAAAGAAAATAGCATGAGCATGTTTAGAAGCTCCGATTCAGTTTTGGTGCTGAATGTACTTTTCGGAATTGATGCAGTTTTATTTACCTGTTTTCTGATCCTTGGTTGCATATTGTAATGATTATCTTGAGAACACCATCTCCAAAAAAAGCTCTTAAAGAAAATTTTTGCAAAACATATGTGACAAAAATAACTTCCACTCAGCGACCACTTACTAGCATCTTCAAATCTCATGGTCTTCATCAGTGAAGTGCAAAATAGCACTAAACAGTTCAAAAAGTCAGTCATTTTTGGCTGCAGTTATCTGAAAAAAATAACACTGCAAACCTCTGCTGGGTCTGCTCACCATTCCTTTGGCATTTTTCCCAAAAAAACCACCAAACAAAAAAAAAAGCAAAGGCTCTCCCAACTAACCGGCCAGTCCAGTAAAATGATTTGGCTCATGATTTTGACATCGAAATCCATACCCTCCGGCAAACCAAAGCAGTGTGCCTTTAATCCTGCACACACTTAATACAGCTCAGCATAGACGGTACAATGTTTGCACACTGTTCTGCTGATAGAGGATGTCAGGCACATGCTGAGCTATAATAGTTTGTAGGCAACTTGTGTATTATATTTCAAATGAGAGTGACATGACATGATTAGCTAACATACCCAGTATCTGGAATAGAATTTGACTGACAAGGGTGTTTTGAGGACTGATAAAATTTTTGAATTGAAGCCATGATGTTTTGTGCATTATCTTTATTTCAGCATTTTCTTGCCAGTTTGTTTCTATTCTTGCCAGGACAAAAATGCTTCTGAAGCAGCTTTTAACACACAGGAAAAGAAATTAAAACCTCTTCAACTGCAATATAGTAATAAATAACATGTTCCTATAGACCATCAGCACTGTATCGAAAACAAAATCTCTAAGGTCATTAATCAAACTGCATCAAATCCATCATAGAGATGTGGGGTGACAGTGACTGGTCGATGCTCGTTTTAAAACAGAAATCCAATAGCGTGCAGGTACTATATCGACAGACTGATGACAGACTTAACTGTGATCTGCATTTACACCACAGCACAATAAAACAGCCCTTCTGACGTGCAGATAATAAACCTGTTCATGCATGCTTGTGTCTGAATCATTTCAGATTGAGGGCTTCGCATAGACAAAAAGTATTGATCACTTTAACAGTGTAATATTGAGCGTCTAAATGGTAATATTATTAAACGCCATATCATCACACTCGATGCATCATATATCAATTTTTTTCCAATGTTGACCTGATACAGTGGAATGATAAACCTCTAATACTAATTTTGTAATAGTAATTTTCTCAGTTTTGTTATAGTGATGTCAAACAAATTCCCTAAATCTACTGC
Source organism: Siniperca chuatsi (assembly GCF_020085105.1). Classification (NCBI taxonomy): domain Eukaryota; kingdom Metazoa; phylum Chordata; class Actinopteri; order Centrarchiformes; family Sinipercidae; genus Siniperca; species Siniperca chuatsi. The sequence continues at coordinate 8,846,159 of NC_058063.1, forward strand.
ACAGTGTTGAGTGAGGAATAACATTTGGACTTGATATTATCTAATAATTCATGTTTAATACTGCTAGTTCAGAAAAACTTACTATCATTACATCCTTGGTATGAGGCAAGTGAATAGCCTGCCATGTAATATTGCTGCCATAAGTATGGTGTTTTTAGAAGCGCCGCAACAAGATTGTGTCTTTAAAACAGTAAACAATAGCATTCTCTTGTTTTTATTGCTTTTATTTTGACAATTTTGCAGACAAAAAGAGAATTAGAGAGCATGTGTGTGAATGCAGTTTGATGTGTGTCAAGCTGAGTTAGCATAGTTACAGGCTTTGTTGCTTTTGGTATGTGTGCTTGAGAGAGAGTGCAACATCCGTTTTCTTGCCTTCTTAGTGTGTGGATATGTGTGCATGCACATGCATTGATACATCAGTGCTTAAGAGAAAATGTGTGTGCTGCACCTGGTTATTTGTCTGTTTAGGCTAGCTAATTAGTCTTAAATGACCACTCTCCATCTTCATCAGGCTGAGAGAGTGACAGAGAGGGAGTGGGAGTGAGAAAGACAGAAAGAAACAATGCCTCGCATTAATTGAGGGTCTGGCAAACGAGGGGTGGAAATGGAGAGAGGGAAGGGACATGAGGTGAACTGAAAGAAGAGTCGAGCGACCCAGAGCTTCTGTAGGAATAAAGCACAGCAGCCTGCTGGACCAAAGTTTCAGGCCTGCGTTGCTTAGATATGTTTGATTCTGCATTAATGCATTTCACCTTAAAACCATTTGCCGTGATGCATCATTGATGCGTTTCTCTATCCTTCAATTTGTCTTTGAGCCTCTTTTTTTTTTCTCCCTTCTTGTCTTGCGATTTCTTTTTATTCCACACCGTCTTTCATTCTTTCTTTCTCTTCTTTCATCCCCTTGTTGAACACTGGATATAGCAGCCAGCATCTCCAGCTCTCTGCTTTTTGGCTTTGCTGTCCTTTTTGAACGTGGGAGCTGGAGAAGTGGCTGCCACATCAGCAATTATCCCCCCTCTCCCTCTCTAGTTTGTCCAACACTTTCACACTTGTTCATGTTTTTTTTGGCACAGTCAAGTATAAAAACATATTCAAGAAAATGTCAATGCAGTATCATTATACACTTGTTAACGGTCACCATGCTAAAAGTAGTTATGTGCTTGTTTGAAAAATGGCCACTATCCTCTCCCCCTCCTTCCCTCCCTTCCATACTCTCCTCTCCTCCACCACTTTGTGAAGAAATTCTCTTCATTTTATTGTTCCTGCATCCTTCTCTTTCATCACTTTCTTTTTCTGCTTATCCTCTCTTAACCTCTCTCCTCCTGCTCTTTGCTCCTCTGGACTTTTTTCCCTTATATTTTATTTATTTATTTTTCTGATGGCTTATTGACTTTGTTATCCCACTCCCCCCTCTCCCTCCTTTGCCTCTTCCTCCTCCTCCTTCCCCTCCTCCTCCTCCTCTGTATGCTCCTGTCCATTTTTGTCTTCCTTAACGCCACAAGAAAACACATGCATCAGTAAACAATCCACAGCATCTCCTCTGTCCACACACAGGGTGTCTGTTTGTTTTTGTGTGTGTGTGTGTGTGTGTGTCTGTCCGTAATATAACCATTGACAAGGAAATACTGCCAAGCTGCATAGATGACATGCCTGGACGCTCTGTAATAAGTTAGATAATGGTTATAATAATTGTAAGTGTGTATGTGTTTGAGTAAATAGTGTGTGAAAGTGATTACCTGAATTAGCCTTTGTATTACAATACGCTTTGATGTTTGTTTAAAAATTCAGATGAATGCGTGTCTATAAGCACTGCAGTATACAACTGAAGCCAGCTTTTGATATTTAGCTATCTGCGTAGTTTGTGTGTTACAGTGTACACCAAAGCATTTATATTTGTGTGTGTTCGTGCACTCAGAGGAGTTTTGTTTGGTTTTGTGAGCACGTCGTAAAATAATTTTAAGGTGATTATAATTGTGCAGCGAAGCGTACAGTGAGTGATTGAGAAGTAAGCAGATGAATAAGAATGAGGGATGTATCTGTGTGTGTGTCTTGAGCGTGCGTCTGTCCTGACACCAGGGGAGAATCTAATTTGCGTGTGTGTGTGAGGGAGAGAGGAGAGTGAGTGTTTAGGCTATTTAAGATGATAGGAAGGAAGCTTATCATGATTATAATCACAGCAGTCATTGTTTTTGGTTGTATGAAATGTTTTTTATGCACATGGCCGAACTTGACTCTCTTCTAACATTAAGGCCTTTGAATATGACATTTTAGACATTTACTCGACTGTACAATAAGATCCTGCATAAGCAGATAAAGACAATTACTCCATCGTTTATGAATGGAGATAATTATTAGTAGCTATTAGCAGTGAAGCAATAAGGAGATGCAAGAAACAGCTGAATGCAAAGAGCTGGAAAACGCTCTAACTGTTTTAACCCTTTGAGCACTACGCTTTTTATGCTCAGTTTTAATTTATTATTTACAGGCTGTTGGCAGTCACTGCTTACTGTAGCTACGCACGTCATAAATTACTTGTCATAATAAGTTAAGCTGCTCAGAAATTTTCTATAGCATTTTAACAGACCACAAATATCTGTATATGAATGGACAGAGTAGGATACCCAGTAGGAAACATGTTGGTGGGGCATTTTTTGCCTTAATAATGTCAAAACCAAGAGTACAGTATACAGCCACGCTAGAGACTCTGTGAGGCTGCTCTTAGGTACAGCATTGCTTTGAGCTACATGCTAACATCAGCATGCTGACAGGCTCACAATGACAATGCTAACATGCTGATGTTAAGCAGGTATAATTTTTACTAGGTTCCCCATCTTAGTTTAGCATCTTAACATGCTAACATAACTTTGTCTATCACAGACAACGTTGTAATAGATATCAGGGATACTGGTGTCCCTGGAAACGGTTTCAGGAGTGTGTGTGTACCATGTCTTTGTGTTCAGATTTGACTGAGTTATGACTGTGTAAAGAGTGGTTGGGTTTTTGACGCAAATTGTGCCAATCTAAACAAAGGGTTAATAACCTGCAGTGTTAAGTTCTGACATTATGCACCTGAGCAATGCACATCAGCAAAAACAGCTCCAACATATCAGCTCACATTCCTGGTGTTTTTTGGTTTTTTGTCATTCCTCCTCCATAGATCGTAGTAATAATGTTAAAGAAGGTGTTTCTATGGGGATTACCTTTTCTGTTGCGGTTTTATATGAATTACTATATTTCCTGGGCCACCGCACCATCACCTTCACGTGCGATCCTGACAAGACTGCACACCCCTACAAGAGCAACACCATTTAAACCCAAGGCTGGAATTAATGAAATCCTAATTTGCATGAATTACCATGACCTAAATGATAAATTAAACTGTCATTTCCATACGTTCCGTCCAGTAATCCCCTTTGGATACCTCCTAAGCCTTTTCTAAAGGGCTCGGGAGTTCCGAGCCAAGTCATATCAAAGACTTGATGAAAACCAGAGGATTCAGCATCAAAAGGTGGTGGATCATGGGTAAGGCCCTGGGACAGACATGCATTTGGGGATAGCAGTGGGGGGGGTACATCAGTCTTCTCCCAAGCTGAAAACAGAAGAAGCGTCTTATTTTTTTCTTAGCTTCAAATGTCGAGTCTGCCTTTCAAAGAGGAGTAGCAAAAGCTGCTTGCATTTAGCTAAAGACTCACTAATGAAGATGTCAGTTTCATTTCTGACTTGATTGTACTGTCATGAACCACAAGGGATTTGTCAGGCACCAATCCACCCACTGAAGCCTGCAAAAATGTGCTGGAGCATTGTCTGTTTGAACCGACCAATTGCAGGTCATGTTTGTCAATATTGTTAAGTTGTCACTCCCCACACACCAACTAACAGACTGGATACCAGGCGCCACTGCTTGCATTCAAATGATTCACCAGCCTGTTAGTCAGAGAGCTGTGAGTGGAATTTAATGGGGTGAAATGACAGATGAAATCCCTCCCAGCTAGACGTAAAGGAAAGCTTTGCCACTTTGCAGGGCTGTCTTGCACGCAGCAAGCCTACCTATCGGTGTATCATGCTGAGAACCCTGTCGAGAAGATAATTTTATTTAAAAAGGCTTGTGCATAAATTGTCTCGTGTGCCTCTCTATCTCCCTGCTTGTGTTTAGAGAGACTTCTCTCTCTCATGCTAATACAAGCACACACATACATTCATGCATCAAAGACGCATCTACAGCCTGCTCAGAGCATTGTGTTTAATTAGGATGGTTTCCTGCTGGGCTTTGGTATATGGAGAAGACCCAGTGACTCCATTCCAGCTGCACGCTCATACAGTCATGCTGCATGGTTCGTTTATCTAAAACCTGTAAAGGAAAATTCCAGCAGTGAGGATAGCTGTAGATGTTGAGTATGTGTGTGCATACCCAATTTGATGAGCCTCGGCTTGTGTATGCAAGATGCATGTATAACTTTGGTTGTCTACATATGCATTCACACACCTGCGCAAATGATAGTTTCTATGAAGCATACGTCCCTTTCTTTGCAAATACTTGTGCAGAATTACAGAGAAATCTATGGGAGTGGAGATCATGATGTCAACAGTATATCACAAGGATAAGGCTGGTAATATCCTAGGTTTTGTTAGTCTTTTCATTGGATTTTTTAAGAATAAGACAAACAATTAATGGACCCTGCTAGCAATTATTGTTTTTCATATTTGCCAAATCCAATTATAGTTGATTCCTCTGTGCTATTTAGACCTCCAGTGTTGTCCAAACACTATTAAACACATCATGAACCACACCATTGTACAGGGTGACATGTTTCTTCATTATGATGAACACTGTAGTTTTTTTTCAATCCCACATTCACTGTCCTGCTACAATACATACTCACTCAAATGTGTATTAATCCACGGCTGAAAATAGTCCCCAGCAAATGCATGATTTACTCCTTTTTGAGTAACATTTGCTAAAAGCTGCAATGCCCAGCTCTTCTAGGAAATTTCCTAGTGTTTTAAAAAAAATGAAACTAGATATTTTGTTACCTGTTTGTCTTCAGTAAGAACCAATGCGCTTGGGGCTGAATGCTACAGACAGGGTAGGGAAGTTGTAAAGTTTCGACAGACTAACGAGTTGTTAGTTTTGGTCTTCTGATGCAATTTGTTTAGAATAAGAAAAATATAGTAAATATTTTTTTTTTTTTAAGATGAGTTTTTTTGGGCATTTTTGCCTTCATTAGATAGTGACAGCTGCAGAGAGACAGGAAAGGCGGGAAAGAGAGAGGGGATGACATGCAGCACAGGGCCCCGAGTTGGACTCAGTCTTCATGGTACGCGTTCTCCGGCCAGGCGCCCCTTCCAACCCCTTTTTAACAGTGCTGTTAGACAAGTACCTCCACATTCAGGATTTACAGAAACATGTTTTTCATGTTTCAGACTGATGGTTTTGCATTTTGCAATTATAAAATGTGTAATTGCAGACTGTTGTGACTATGGGATTTACAAATGAACTTGACTTGTCTAATTGGTTTCCTACAGTGCTCCCCGGGTCATGAAAATTTGTACCAAAAAAAATAAAAAGGTTATAAAGGAGTTTCCATGTTAAGCCAACATCACTTTCTTAGCCATTTTTCATCTTCCTCCCCTTGTACCTATCCTCTTCATTCTTCACTCTTTATTTCCTTTTTCCTCTTACATTGACATCCTCTGAATCTTCTCAGTTACTCTTCTTTCTACACATCTCGTCATTCCCTCTTCTTTACTTGAGTGTATATAGTTTGATTAGCAAAAACACTGTCATATGAATACTGTCTGCACATACTGAGCAAAGTGGTCTCTAGTTATCTGTAGCGAGGCTGAATTGCGTTGTCTCTTTGCCTATTTGCTGTTTCTGTGTTCTTTCCCTCAGTCTTCCTCTCCGTTAACTTGTGGACTTATACTACCCTCAGTATTTCTTCTTTCCTCTGCACTGCACTCTTCATTCTTCTCTTTCATGTTGTATTTATTGCATACCATTTCTTTTTCTCCCAGCTGTACTCCCTCCTCATTGTTTTACTCCGCCACAGCTCATATTTTACACTTATCATGTTATCTGGGCTGGTCTGCGACTCATAGGCTTGTGTCATTATGTGTGTATCTATCTCTGTGTGTATTTGTGTGTTTTTTTTATAACTGGCATGTTGTGTTTTTTCATGTGTTACAGTGTATGTGTGTTGCTTGTTGGATATCTTTCTGTGGGTGTGCCAAATGTGCAGTGTGGTTGCTGATGTAGTTAAAAATGCATGCGCGCTTATGTGTGTGGATGCACAAATCTATGGTTGTGTGTGTGTGTGTGTCTCTGTTTCTCTCTCTGTTTGTGACTTCCACTGTGCAATTTTCCGAGTGAGAGAACTTGGATTGCGTTTTATCAGGCCTATGTGTGCTTTTGCATTTTTTGGTTTGTGTCTCTCTACTGGTGTGCATTTGCGTGTTCTGGTTGTTGTATATGGACCTTCTTGCAGACCTGTGCTCCACATAAATTAAATCTTGATTTAAAAGGTATGACCCTCTAACTGAGCTGTAGTGTACCTGATTTTTAGGGTCAGTGAATAATTGTTTATTTTTAAATGAAATTCTGCATGATTGCTGCAGTTTTTTTCCCAAAAGTTTTACTTTCCTAAATTTGAACAAATTATTAAACCGCTTATCTTTTGGTTTTTAGAGGCAAACAAATCCCCCAGTAACAAAAATGATCAGGTTATGTCTCTGAGTTTGAACACTGCAGTTGATTAAATTACTAATTATAGCTGGAAGTAGTTAATCAGTAATAATAAATTATGTGTTGAAAAGACTTTAATGTTTAATGTTTAGCCTTCTAACTGTGTTTTGGACCCAATTCAAAGCAAAACCTGCGATGAGAGGAGCCCGCTTGACAAACTCAATGCCATGTGTGAGCTCACTCTAGACTCGGCTCAGGTTTCCACTTTCACTGTACGCCACCTTACCAAATGAAAGTATGCATCCAAAAGGTTATGTGTGGATGCCGTTTTCTTATTTCAAGGGTTATAGTCAAATGAGTTCAAAGGTTTGTGGCTTGGCTTTATTTCGAACAAGGTTCTGAAGCAGGAACACCAACACAGTTGAGTCAATATAGAACTAAGGAGACAGATATCAGGTCAATATCTAAGTTTAATCAACCAGCTCGGTGTCTTCGAACGCACCCCTAGCACATCAATTTTAGGCATCAATCTAGACCTCATGTGGGAGAGCGCTCACTCATACTGGTTCCCAAGAAGGCCTTGGTGCACAAACATGGTGCGTTGCAAAGTTAAAAGTTGAGACACCAGTCAAATGTAAATGAGTGAATCACATGGGACATAAATCTGCTGCTAATATGCTGTTGAAACTTTAAAGGTCACACCTGGGGCAGTGATCTCAAAGGTTATAATCGAACACCTGTTGATACTGTATGAATGAGCTAAATATTAGCACATGGCTGTGAAATCAAGCGTGACACTAGTGTTGAAATGATTAGTCTGTTCATTGATTATTAGAGCCACAGAAAATTATTACGTAGTTTTTGATAATTGATTAATCCAGGGGTGGCCAACCATGTTCCAGAGAGCCAACAGTCTGCAGGTTTTTCCAGCTCACTTCAGCATTTCATTTCACTCATGAGTTCCTATTTCTACTTGAAGGAGTGCTAATCAGCAAGGTTGGAATGAAAACCTCCAGATAGCTTGCTCTCCACGACACATGGTTGGCCACCCCTGGATCAATTGTCATTTATCAAACAAAAGATACCTTGACATTTCCTGGTTCCAGTTTCTCAGCTTAGAGGATTTGCTGCACTTATGATTTATGTATAATGTGTCTGGACAAAACAAGAAGTTTGAAGACCATACCTTGGGTTCTGAGAAACTGTGGTGGGCATCTCATTTTTTTTATATGTTGTTGTTGTTGTTGTTATACACTATACAATTAAGCAATAAGCATTGATCTATTAATGATTAATTGATTATGAATGGGAATAATTGTTGGTTATGGCCCTGAATTATACATTTGTATGATGCAGTGGAATACATGGAGGCTGTCAGTGGATCTCAGAAACGAAATTCAGACTACACTTCCACTAAACTTTTGTTATATATAATACTTGCTCCGCTTACACCAGAAACCCAAGAAAAACAACCACCACCACCATCTTGCTCTTTGGTACCACAAAACAATAGATGATTGCACGTCAAGTAAAATGCATTATGAACGACTGTTAGAGGTTACCAAACCTTTTAGCAATGCTCTTGTGTGTTTATGGTAATTACCTGTATCACAGCTGATGTGACAATGACTTATTGATATTTAAATATTATGTGTAGCATGTTTTTGCAAGGGACTGGTTGTGATGCTTTAATGACTGAATAGAAGAAGCTAATGAGATTATTTTCATTTCATATAGTAACACAATGCTTTTATAGTATGTAGTTAATGTATATATTGGCAGAAGGATTTTTATTGTGTACTGACATCAGTATCTCCCCTTCTGTCTGTCTTCCTTCTCCTTCTCTTATCTGCATGCACCATCTCTCTCCTTTCGGCCTTTCTCATCTCGTTTATAGCTCCCTTCTGGACGCCCAAATTATTTTGCATTCCTCTCCTCACTCTTCCATCTGCTTCATAACAAGGAAAGCAGGAATTAATTAATAGGCTGATAGTGAGGCCAGAGAAAATAGGGGAGAAAGCGAGCTGAAAAGGAGAGGAAATCTAATCAGATAGGATCCTGTTTTTGTGTGAGTGCGTCTGCTGGGGTGTGTGTGCGCGTCCATATTTTTCACCCCCGCACTGCCTCCTTGCCTCGTCCTCCTCCACTTATATCCTCCAACTGTTTCTCTCCTGTTTATTTCTCTGTTTACCTGAAACTGTTCTTTACACATACTTTTAATTCTGCCAATTTTCTAGTGTAATTGGAAAAACAATTCTTGGAATTTTTTGACATTCTTTTCTCTCACCTTTCCTCTCTCCTCTCTATTCAGTGTTTTTTCCTCACCTTACGTTGATAAACTGATTTTAATATTTTTCCCCTCTCTTCATCCCTTTCTCCCCCTCTCCCTCCATCTCCAGCCATGTTCTGTTTGCATTTGCGTATCGTACAGGCAGCATAGTTTTTCGGCTGCCAGCTAAATTGATGTCAAAATGCCATCCTCATGCCACAATGATTGAAATTTCTTATTTCCTCCCCTCTCTCATGCAGACAACTCATCCCTCCCATCTGTCTCACCTCCCCTCGCCAGGCTCCCTCTTCTTTTTCTTCTGTTTGCTGTCTAAAACCGTCTAATGAAACTCATACAAAACAAGATGGGAGGCTCGATGCCTTCCTCCTTGCCGTCCTCACTGCCTTTCTCTTCCTGTCTTTTGCTTAATCTTCATTTGTTTTTCTTTCATATTCTCCCTTGCTCCATTTACCCATCTTTATTGTCCTTTCCATCTGTCCTTCACACTTTCCTCCCATCTCTCTTTGTCCTTTTATTTCTCTCTATGGGCCTCCTTTTCTTCCAGGTGTTATTCTTCCATTTCTCCCTCTTGATTTCTACTGTTGTCTTTGGTTTGTTTATCCATCCTTTCTATTCCCTCGCCATCTATTGCTACCACTTTCTCTGTTATGCTCTGTTTTTCTACATTTCCATTCCTGCAGGCCCCACTTGGAAGCACGTTGGCTATATTTCCATTTATTTATCTAGACAAGAGTTTGTGTGTGTGTGTGTGTGTGTGTGTGTGTGGGGTTATTTGTAGACAAGAGTCTGCATTAGTTTTTCCGAAATGAGAAATACATTTCTGCTTTGCTCTTTACCTTGCCCTGGAGCCATCTTGAAAAATGTATTTACCGGAGACGCGGTTTGTGCGAACATTAACAAATCCGAACGCTGAGGAAAAGAAACACACACACCCCCCTGATACAATGTGGACTAACACTCGGCGCACTAATGAAGTTATAAAATCAAGTGTTCACTTCAAAAGGAGTAAATGTTTTGCATTTCGAGGCCATGAGGGCGAGCTGGAGACAATGGAAGATGAAAGGACGAGAGGTGGGAGAAAAAAGGGAGGAGAGGATAGAGAAGAGAAGCAATGCAAGGAAAAAGAGTATTTAGGAGAAAGGATGAGAGTGAAATTAAAAGGATAGGTTTTTTTTTTTTTACTTTTAATTCACTGGTTCTTTGTGTCCCTATCTTCCTCTCTTGCACACCTATTTTTCCCGCAGTTTCATCTCTGCTTGGCTCTCACTTCCTTCCTCAATACCCACCTTTGTGTCTTCCTTACTTCCTCCCCCTTTTGTCAACTTTTCCATCCCTCCCTTCCCCTCATTCCCCTCTTCCACTTCTTACATCTGCCATATTAAACTTGAAGAAATTGCTTGACATTTTGGGAAATAAGCTTATTTTCGCTTTTTTGCTGAGCGTTAGGTAAGAAGACTGATACCACGCTCATATCTGACCATTCAGTATGAAATTACAGCCAGCAGCTGGTTAGCTTAACTCAGCATTAAGACCTGAAACAGGAGACACAGCTAGCCTAGTTTTGTCCCTAAGTATCAAAATCCACCTACCAGCACCTCTAAAGCTCACTAATTAATACGTTATCTAATTATTTAAATTCATACAATATACAGAGCTAGGCTAGCTGTTTCTCCTGTTGCCAGTCTTTAGCTAACCTAGGCTAACCGTCTCCTGGCAGTAGCTACATATTCAGTTTACACACATAAGAGTAAGAACGAGTTTAAGCGTATTTCTCTAAATTCTATATAATTTAAGCTCCTCTTTCTCCCTTATACTCTCATTTTGCCCCCTAAAATTCTTTCTTAAAGATGAACTTGCTTTCTGCAATCCCACTTCCTCTCCTCCTTTCTTCGCTTCCTTATTATGTCCTTCTCTAATTTAACATCCTCCACCCTTAACCTCAGTCATCCCTTCTTTCTCACTCCCTCTTTAATTCGACATGGTCATCCTCTCCTTATCCCTGTGGTCCCACACTCCCATTTATCCGTCTTATCCTTTCTTTCCACTCCCATCCCAACTCCCTCTCCCCTCTCTGCCTTCCACCTTCGCTTCCTCCCACGGCCTCTTTGCCTTCGTTGCTTTTGTCCTTTAGAGCGAGGACAAATCCAATCTCTTCCACACTACCACTTTTCCCACTCGCTCTTTCAGTTTTGGAATCCAGCTTTTTCTCCTCTTCCATACTCCCACTCCCTCTGCTTCCCCTCACTTCATTTTTCACTCTTGCATTGAGTTGGGCATGTATAGCTGTCATCTTGTCTCTTTTTTATTTATTTCTCTATATCCTTGTGTATCTGGAGACTGGAGTAGAATATTTTCTTTACCTGCCTGCCTGTTTGTCATATTTTCTATTTCTTCATCTTCTATGGCCACAACAAGCTGCCTTTCTCTTTTCACTATACTTCTTCTTTCCCTTTCTTTCTCTCCCTCTCCCCCTTTTAGTTCTGGGCGCACAGCCACCCCCTTCTCCCTTACTAACGAGCTCTGAGTGAAACGACTGAAAATGATATGCAATTAGTACTCAGTCTTCATGGTCTCGGTGTGTGTGCGTGCGCACATGTGACAGATTGAGACAGAGTTTGTGTGATTGCTGCTGAATGTGAGAGTATGTGCGTGCTGGACTTTCAAATAGTGCGGGTGTTTTCTTGGCTTCTAGTGTGTGTGTGTGTGTGTTAGGTTAATGTACTTTACATGTACTGTGATAATGTAGGAACGTGTCCAGTGAGGGCAAGTTGTGTGTCTGTGCATGCACATGTGTGTAAGTGACCAATACCATGAGTACTTTCTTAGGTATTTGCATATGCATATATGCATATACATTTTTATGAACGTATTTAAGATGCAATGAAATGGAAAAGGAAAGCGTAAGTGTTCCTGTGCTGGTGCTCACCCCTCTGTCAGAGGTCAGCACATTATACATCCTCTGCTCTGATTTCCTCAACCCTTGCAATCTAACCCCCTGCATAAGTCAGGGCAGACAAGATAATTCATTTTAATAGAATTAGATTTTAATGAAACCTTTATTGCACGCTTGACTCTGGAGATGACCTGGAGTAATTCTATAATAATCCTCTTTTAAAGGGGAAATGTAAATTCTTGCTTTGAAATGCATATCCATCTTTTTGTCATATGGAAGCATACTGCCTTTTTTGATCAACATACTGTGCAACAAAATCACTTGAACCAATTTAATTTTTGTGCCAGGAATTGTGCATATTAGTTAATTACACTATATGTTTTAGTGGGTTGGACAAGATAGGCTAGCAGCATTATATTACTGAATAAACTGCAGTTAAACTGAGATTTCTTGCCGCACAGAAGGTTCAGTTAATTTGTCAAGTACTTGGTGTATTATTTAAACCAGTGGTTCCAAAAGTAGGTGCTGCGACCCATTGGATGCCTAAAGGACAAGCCAAGGGTGCCACAAGATTTGTTAATTTCCATTTTTTCATGGTACATTTTTATAAATCTTTCATCAGATTGCAGTTACTGTATAGGGCAGCGCTAATGACATGACAGCGCATGGTTGCTGGTTGTCATAGTAACACAAAATGCTTTCTGGTTTGAGTTTTCCAGGTACTCAATTCTAAGTAGAGCTAAAACAATGTCATGGGGGGAAAAACTGATATGAAGGCATGTTGTGGTTTTAAGTTTGGAAACCACTGCTGTAAACTGAAAGCCACAAGTCCTCTTTGCAGTTGTATTGTTTTCCTATTTGTTGTGACATGCGGTTAGTGAAAATAAATGGCACGGGTCACATTATATACTCTAAAATTTACATTAAAACTATGGCCTGCTAGACGGGTAGCATCTCCTTAAAATAACCGCAGGACAGGAACCCACAATCAACCACAATTCCTTTAGTACTTCATCTATATATGTGCAGGTGTTATGGTCTCATAATATGATTTAACATAGACAAACCTCACTTGTATTTACAGTGCTGGATGCCTTTTTAAAAAAAGAGCAATTTACATTGTCTTTAATTTCAATATATCACACTATCAAACATGACTTGTGGATAATACAGTAAGATGTTAAAGTTAATGTTGATGCCTTAATATGCTTCAACAAAAATGCTCTGTCAGGTTTGAGTATGTTAGACTGTTAAGACTTGCTTTAGTTCAGATAAAACATTTGCATCAGAGGATAAACAATATGTGCATGGCCTTGACCTGGACTTTAGATGAAAGGGTTTTCCTCATCTTTGAAGCTACTTGGGGGGGAGACCTGTTAAGTTCAGTCGGAGTTTAGACTTTTGCCAGGACCATGAGAGCTGATTTGATTTGGTGTTCTTAAAGTGAGGCTTTGGTGCAGAAGTGTTGAAGGGGGATTTTTCCACCAGAGCTGTCTCTAAAACATAAGGCCAACTTAAGACATGTACACATTTTTTAAATATTTTTTTTTTAAGGTGCCACAAGAAAATGTGTGTTGAGCCGTTTAAGCTGAAATATGAGATGGGGTGCAGCGGTGAGTGTATATACGTTTATGCTCTAAACTCTTAAGTTTCAGCTGTCTGCAGTGTCCATGGTGATATATTTTATTCATATACGGAATATCTGTCAGTTGGACAGGGAAGGATTTCTATGCTTATCCCAAAAGACTTTTCAGGTGCTGCTTTAAAATCTGGCTAATATAGTACTTACAGGAGTGTAGCCAATGCTGGGCTGTAAATAATTTTGGCCTTGATGTGGTTCTGCAGTCTAATACATGTATCTCTTATCGGATTGGTGATTTCCTCAGAGAGCAAATGTAAGATATTTACAAGCATATCAAAAGCCTTAAGCAAGGTTGTTGCATAGACAGGAGGACCAAATGTAAAATGATGTACTTGGCTGCGAGGACAGAATTTTAAAGAACAGATTCAGTGAGTAGACTTACATTCTATGACACTTGTGGGAGTTTCCATTTTTCTTTTAGATTGTCAGAGATCAAATATAAGCTTGACAGCTATTCGGAGGCCCTAAGCAAGGCGGAGGCACAACTGGCAAACAGTCAGAGATGCCAGGCAGGAAAATGAACATGCAATATTAGGCTTGACATCTTAAAAAATGTATATATTCTTTAGCATTGTCAGAAATAAAGAGTAAGTTCACACCTCCTTTGACACATTAGAACCTCAAAGAGAGACAAAGCCCTAGTAGGAGACATTAAAAAAGTTAAAGGCAAAGAATAGACACTATTTAATTTGACATTTTTGGGTTTCTGTCTTTTCCTTTTTATTATAGGAAAATGCAAAATGAAGGTTGGGATAGATGTGTGGATACATAGATGGTGTAAATGTACAAATGAATAAATTTTATGTCATCATTCAGAAGAAAGGTAAAGGAACTCGTGAAACATTCACAAACATTGTATCCTAAGTAAACAGTGTTAGTCCTAGCATACCAGAAAAAGAGCCAGATTTTCCACTGTGTTCCATTTGGCTTGTTGTATGTAATGTGATTATTCCCTAATTTTGGTAAATATCCACTACTAAACCTTAATATCAACTGAAATGACAAGGGCCTTAAGGCAGGTCCTGCATTATTACCTAATGTAATCTTAAGGCCCTGTACTGTAGAGGAGTCCAAATCTAGTTATAAAACCTTATTTCAGTTTATATTGTGCTTACATGCTGCATATTCCTAAATAAATTTCTGTTTAATCAAATTTCCACCAACTAATTGACAAAGAACAAACCTTGAGCCAGGTAGCGTTGCAGCTAGGGAGTACTTCTTGGTTCCTGGGGCTCTAGGCAAAATATAATTAAACTGCCACGTGTAGTCTGCTGTGTGCATGGTGCATGATGGTTACTTGTGTGCCAGGGTACATACACAATATGGAGAGAGTTGGAAGAAGTGGGGTCAATAACTGATTAGATTTACCGTTTTTATGGTAAAAATTTTATTTCTCACACTTTTTTGCATGGGACACATTTATTGATCCTTAAATGACCAGAAAATTAAAATTCAATTAGTCCAATTAAAATGCTGATTCTCAGACATGCTAATCTACGGTATGTGGAAGTATGGAAGCATGGAAATATAAACTTTGCTGATACTGACACCTAGTAGTTATTAAATCCAGAACTTTATCAGATCGTACTGTGCAGCTAAATACATTATTCCCAGTCATTTGGTCTCAGTATCAAACTCTAAACCCCACTGATGGCGATTGGCTGACTCTGCCTCTGTACAGATGTTTCAGGTCAATCCTCCTCAGCGTCTTTGGTTAATCCTCTGTGTTCTCTAACACTGAGTTTTGCCCAGCAGTATTTATTGTCATCACACTTACTGAGAATGAGCATGTGCTGTTTTGCATTTTCCAACTCTTTTCTGACGGCATATCACCCTCATCCTCTTCCTGTGTAGGTCGGCCTTATTGTGGAATTTGCTAATGATACAAGGGACTTTTATTCTGTAACTGGCTGCACTGAGGGACAGATGTTGCTGCAGGCTCTTTAATTTGTCTGAGTCAAATTAGTATACAATGAATTTCATAAACCCTCGAGGTCCTCATTCAATCAGTGTTGCCTTATGTTTTCAAAGTAGAAGAATTATGTGAGGGGAAAAAACTAGGCCAAACATGATTTATATGTAATAAAAAAAAGTAATGTGTATGGATGCCAAGTTTTTGACTCTCGACAGGAAATGTTCAGTTGTCTTGTTTGCCACTGAAATGTGTTTATTTGCATAATATTAAAGGACTTCCCTCTCTGGGAAAAGGCAGCCATTAGAACACACTGTCACCTCATAAGTTAGTGTTTTCAAATTTAGACACTTGTCTTTTTTAAGTGCTTTTTTTTCTATTGCCTCACTTTTCATGAATATGCGAATACTCTAAGAAGTGATTGGGTTAATGAGTGAACTGCCGACAAAACAATTTAATGAGGAAACATACTTTTACCATATTTCAGCTTCAGTGTACTTTATCATTGTCTTTGTTTCAGCCTGAATTTACAAGAATGGATGAGTAAATGGAGTCAAAAAGGAAATCAAAGTTCGATTTCAGCTCAATCATTCCATCATTCATTTAACTCTGATCTAACACCAGCTTACTTTATTCTCAAACATTTAACTCTTGGCGAAGTGCATTTCACACAAAAGAATAGTAGAGGCAAAGAAAAATATTTTCATACGCATGTGTCCTTAAATGGCTGTAGCCCCGAGGAGCTGACGATGTGATGGACCTCACAAAGACTAGTAACTAATCTGAGTCTGGTAACAGACTGGCATCCTAATTAAACACAGTACTGGGAAACTGAGAATCATTTTTATTACTACTGTTTGGGGCATCGCTCATAACGTGACTCATTTCATCATGTCCTTTTTATTATTTAAGGACACAAGTGGAGCTTTCTTATTTAAAAAATACCAACATAATCATGAAAGTGTAACAAAAACATGACGTTAGCGCCTGTCCAAGTTATCAAGAGTGGATCTGCTTCTTTCACCAACACATTTCACACCAGGCTGATGCATAATTGTCCTTCTGTTTTGGCCAGAATGTGGATACCAGCAAACTGACACACTAAGAATGACGGAAGCCAAGACGGTGTCCAAAATCTGAGTTTGTTTGTGAATGTGTGTGCCTTCTGTCTCTCATTCACTCTTCAAGGGGGAGAGGCTTCCCAGTTGTCTGTGTGTTTTATGTTTGGCTGCGGACTGAGTGCAGGGACACAGCCATTTAAGAATTATGTGTCTCCACCCTCTGTGTCCGTCCACTGTTGCAATGTGTCCAAAAACAATAAAGACAAAATACTTTTATACATTAGTTATGCATTAGACTGTGCAAGGTCATGAAGCTTAACCTAGCAAGTCTCATTTGAGCTTTACTTTTAAATAACTGCATACAGATGAGCCAAAATTGATATTATGGCTTACAACTCATGGAAATGGAAGAAAATAACTTATCTCTATCCCTGTCACATTTAAATTCTTTCTAATATTGGGCAATTACTGAATAAAATGTTGCATAATGTACTTCAATTTGTGTGTGTGGATGCATTTGTTCCTGGGTAAAAATGCAGTTTTAGATATCTGAATAAAGCATACTGTATGTAAACAGTGTGGATGTTAGTTGGTGTGACAGAACAAATGGGAAAGCGCTGTGCCGTGTATTAAACTAAAACATAATTTTTAATTGGCTACATTTTCTAGAACAAAAAAAACAAGTTTTCTTAGATATACGTTTTTTTATCCAAACTATGATTTTTATATGCCAGGTTTAATGTAATGCTTTACCAGTTAGTTTTTGACCTCTTTATCACAGAGCTTATCAGTATACCACACAAGCAGTTGTTTCAACAGAGTGAGACAATCTTGAGTTATTTGCCCAGTCGTATTTGTATTGTACCGACTTACTGTGAAGCAGTTTTTCATTAGTCACAAACCTGCTTGAGGCTGGGCTTTTTTACAATGCAACGTCTTGTATGTACATTTGTTGTAAGCAGAGACTTACAATTTGACTGAAGTAAAATCTTTCTTAACTAAGTCAAAGGCAACTAGACTAAACACTGGTCTAGTTGCCTTTGACGTAGTGCTTCTACATATCCTGGGACCAGGTTGATTGAGATTCTTCATAGCACCTAAGTATATCTACTAATCTCTAATCAAACAAGTTATGTTGCAGATGTATTAGCAGTTTTCATTGGTAAAATGGATTGTCCATATCCTGCTTCTTTCCCTGGAGCCATTGTTTCAGCAACATCAAATTATAACTAAAGTTTCTTTTAATGTACTTTGTTTTTGCTATTAAGAGGTATCCATGAGGGATTGTTTTCTTGTTACGCATCGCAGATTCATTTGTTGACATGAGAAGTGCTGGGGAAATCCTCACATCCACTGCAATTCCACACTCCCCATTCTGATTTGAGGCCAAAAATAGCTAAAGATGTATATAAGAATAAATGGCCTTACTGGTCTTTTAAACCTTGGTGTAAGCAGAAAACGGTTCTCCACAGTGACATCAAGGGAAATTAAGGGCTATTCACACAATGTTCAGGGCTTCAATCAATTTATTCACCTCATCGCCTCTCTCTCTAACAGTGTGGACCTGGTGCATGCCCAGCTCCATGTGTGTGAGGGCCGCAGCCTGCCAGAACTGAGCCTCAAACAAGACAAGATCAGGGTAAACGGCTGTGCGATCCAGTGCAGAGTGACGACCGAAGACCCAGCCAGAGGCTTCCAACCAGACACGGGAAGGATTGAGGTAGGGTTAGTCTTAGAATAACTTGAAGTCCTTTGCCATACTGTGGTCAGGGAGACCACATGTGTAATGTAGAGCTATTCCTACTCCTTGAGACGTCACTTACAAAGTCTGGAGAAAGTCTGCAAGTTGAGATGGTTTGGTGAAAATATGTAAATACTTCAAGGTAGTTGTTTTAAGCCTTGATACTTTACAGTTCGTTTTTATTGCCGTGTGATGCCAAACATGTAGCCCATCCTACTTGGGATTACAAGTCACTACTACATATCAAACATAAAAGAAAAAAAAATCTTTTATCTAACTTAACAATACAATTTGGTTCCCAGTAAAAAAGACCATAGAAACCTAATTAAACTCATTTGTGCGTTGAACACATTCTTGGCACATTCTTCATCTAGACTGAGATACTGTCCAGTTTCAAAATTAAGTGGGAAAAAATGCCAGATTTTGCTAAATGTATCCCTACATTTGACATTTAGGCTTGTGAATGCATCATACCATCAGCTTTTGAGAGCTTAGCACTCTGGTGGCATGGTATATCAACCATACATACCAGCAAAAGAGAGCAATGAACTGAAAGTTGCAAAGAGCTGCAGAGTGGATTGTTGATTCTCAGTGGGATCTGCATCTCTTTCACATCAGTCATTCGATTCAATGTTGATATTATCGCTTAATGGTAGTGAGAGTGAATGTGTGTGTGTGTGAACACAGGTGCACACAGTCACAGCTGCAGAGAACAACTAGCGCTCGAATTGTAGGTTTGTCACATTGATCCATATAGTAGCTTTCAGCACTGCAATTATAAACGTACATTGCTATATGAGGTTTGTGAGTGGGATGACATGATTTCCCTGTGTGCATGTGTATTTCTGCATGACTGAATGAGTGTGTGTTCATCTTTATCTCTCTGTGAGAGGGGTGTATATATGTGCATTTAGTTGTATTTAGTTTATACATTTTTTGTGTATCTTGATTTTTTTTTTTTTTTTTTTTTTGTAAATGCTTGGTGTGGTAATGAGTACTGAGTGTGTGTCCATGTGCCTTTTGTGTGAGGGGACCTGTAATTTTTTTTGAGTGTTCACACATGAGAAGACACAAAGGTCACTATATGAGTGCTGTGTGTATCCATCCACAGACACATGTCCTGTATATCTACACCATATATGCCATTTCTCATTGTGTCTCTACAAATTCCTCCCTCCCTGATGAGGCCTGATCCCTGGATGCTTTTTGCTGTCAAGTCTTTTTGCCCTTCACCCTACACTGTACACCCACCCACTCCTCTTCATTTTTTTCTCCCTGTCATTCTCTGTCCTCTCCCTTTCTTTTAATGTGTTTCTTTTTGCTGATTCTCTATTAGCTTTTATAGGCCTTTACAGTGTCGCAAAGCGCTTTACAAATAATTAAATGGTAATGAATGCCTGTTTAACTCAATAAAAATGGCAGCTTAGAATTAAAACAAGGTTTAATAACAATAACACAGCCATTTATCAGAATAAAAACAAATCAAACCGATAATGTTAAGAGATAATGATGATTTTGATCTCAGCAGAGCACTGTGCTTAAAAAGCCTTGGGGGCTCAATGGCTATGGCTGGGTTGTGTTTGGTCTATAGCCTAGACTTTGCCAAATGTGGAAGGATTCTGCGTGAGGGGAATAAAAATTAAATTAATTCTTTAACAATGCAGAGAAGCTAGAAAACAAGTTATAATGTGATGTGCACTCAGTGTCCTTGAGTAGCCTGTCAGAAATCTGCAGTCTACTGCTGAGCAGTGCATACAAGCAGACAAGGGAAGCTGATCAATGTTATGATGATATTGTCCACATGTCAAATTTACTGCAATTGGGAAACTATAAATTCCTGGAGACCCTCTGATTTCTTACAGTTTCACCCCCTTCTTATGGCTTGTCACAGATGCTGTGAATAAAATACTGCTATTGCTGCCTGATGACTTAACACAGTGATTTTTGACTCCTTGGATGTGATTGAATTCGACTTGCACCGGTGGCTTTCCAATCAAACAAATCATCTGTCTTTTGGTTCTGAGTGAGGGGGAGAAATAAATGGTTGTGTTGTGCACACAGATTTATTTTGATTTGAATTTGAGTCCATTAATTTATCTTCCCGGGGTAGTTGTTTTAGTTTAACAGTTTATGTGGCTCAATGATCACACTGAATTATTATTATTATTATTTTATTTTTTTTACATTAACCTGGATAAATCAACACATTCAGATGAAGCATTTATCTGACAATTTAGCTTTTTGAGCTGTATTCAAATCAGCAGCATGCATTTCAGGTTGGGAATCAGGTGCAAAAAATAGAAAAATATATGCTATTTAAATAACATCCCCATTATGTGGCATTGTCACTTCCAGGGAGCATTACTTTTCACTGTGAAAAAGAGTAGTTCTGAAATAGCTTGTGACCTTCCCATTTCAAAGACTTTCTGCTTTGTTTCCACCCCATATTGTCTCTCTCCGGCTCCCCCTGCATTGCTTGATTCTTTCTTCCTTCCGACCTACTAATCGCCTAAAAATAATGTACATATTTTCCACATCCTTATCCCCCCGTCTTCAAGCACTGCTTCTCCCACTTTTCCACCCATTTCCATCTCAATCTCCTTCCTCTCATCCTTCTATCTGTTCCCCCATCTCCCTTGCCCACCATTCTCTTTTTCTCTGCCTTTCTACACCCTTTAGCCATGCAGCTGAGCTATGAAACATGTCAACACAGCGACAACCCCCCCACCATTACCATGCAATATGAATGAACCGAACACAATCAACACAGAAAAGGGTGGATGGAGGAATGACACATTTGAGGGACACATGATGAATAAATTATTAGTGAAGGGTTGTGAGAAGGTCAGCAACTGAGTGGCACAGTGAAAAGTGGCGAGAGGGAGGGTGAGAAAGTCGTCACGCTATGGGCTTTTGGTCACTTGAGGTGCCCAAGTCAACTTGGATAATTTGCTTTGACGAATCCCTTTTGTACCCTTTTCAGAATGGCGATACAGATACCCCTCAGCAGGACGCCCAAATCTTAGAAAAGCAAATGGCCAGTGGTGGAATGTAACTAAGTACATTTACTCAAGTACTGTACTTTTTTTGAGTTACTTATACTTTACTTGAGTATTTCCATTTATGCAACTTTATACTTATATTGTGAGGCAAATATTGTACTTTTTACTACTTTAGTTTCTAGTTAATTTTCAGATAACAATTTTTCATACCCTTCCTGTCGAGTGAAAACCATGTACAGTGGTGTGAAAAAGTGTTTGCCCCCTTCCTGATTTCTTA
The DNA here is from genome assembly GCF_020085105.1 of Siniperca chuatsi. Classification (NCBI taxonomy): domain Eukaryota; kingdom Metazoa; phylum Chordata; class Actinopteri; order Centrarchiformes; family Sinipercidae; genus Siniperca; species Siniperca chuatsi. The sequence goes on from NC_058063.1 coordinate 8,867,659, forward strand.
TTTTTTTGCATGTTTGTCACACTTAAATGTTTCAGATCATCAAACAAATTTAAATATTAATTGAAGATAACACAAGCAAACACAAAATGCAGTTTTTAAATGAAGGTTATTATTAAGGGAAAACAAAATCCAAACCTACATGGCCCTGTGTGGGAAAAAGTGATTGCCCCCACAAAACATAACTTAACTGTGGTTTATCACACCTGAGTTCATTTTCTCTAGCCACACCCAGGCCTGGTTACTGCCAACCTGTTCTCAATCAAGAAATCACTTAAATAGGACCTGCCTGACCACTGTATCTCCAAACTTGATGATTTAGTGTTCCTTTATGGGTTGAGAAAATTCTCCTACTTCTTAAGCTAAATAAAAACATTTATCAACCCCCTTGGATTAGCTGGAAAATGCATTGTCACAAAGCTGAAAACAGGCTGTTTTAGACTTCTTAGAGATACATGGTTCTCACGGGACAGCGGCGCTACAAACATCTTACAGTATGATACAAGATACATCATGTATTGCTGCAGATTAAGCTACCCAACAAAGTATAAATTAGTGCAACCTTAAACAACTACAGCAGTAAAATGCAACATATACATTAATGCAGCAAATATAGGAATCCAAAAACATCATATATAATAGTAAAACATGCACAATGAGTACTTTTACTTTAAGTACATTTTGCTGTTAATACTTTGACATACTTTGACATAAGTAAGTTTTGAATGCAAGACTTCCTAGAACACCACTGCAAATGGCAGCACAGCACAGTTTGAAGGATGCTGCAGCAGCATCAAACTTTGAACTAAAACTCATGTGGTGATAACGCTATTGAAACTGCTGTCTGTCACTTGCTCAATGTGTTCAACTCTGTGAAAGAGGGCAGGAGTCATACACTGTAGAGGAAAGGCTACTTCTTTCATAAAGCACAAAACTCAGCTTTCCTGTGTTTAGCAATAGAGTATCAAATGCTTTTCCATCTTAGAAAAGCATGATGAAATGAAGACAGCAGAACAGAAGGAGAGATGGGAAATGGGGTGTTAGGGTTAGAAATGTGGGAGGAAGAGAAAAAAGATTAAATGGGTAGAAATGGAGGATTTCAAGGATACAAGACAGGGAGGAGGAAAAGGTTTTTCATACTGTATGTAGAGACAGTAGACTGATGCGTGTTTGTGAACAAAACAGAGGCAAAGATCCAACAGGTTGAATAAGTAATGGGTACATCCTCGTTTTGCATCTCTTTGACTTCATTTTCTGTTCTGGGGAGAAAATAGATAAAGGAAACACGCATATGGGAGCTTTCTATCTTGTTCTCTCATCTCCTTTTAATGGAGCTTTCAGAGCAGGTGAAGGAAATAGGCGAGGAGAGACAGAAAGCAAAGAGGGTACAAGAGCAACAGAAGCAAACAAGATAGTGAATATGGTGTGCACTGAGAGAAGTAGAGCAGTATGAAAAACAACCATTACTAAGCTTTTATTTAAAGGTCTGACCCACAATTGCAGTGTCGCGCCCCCTGCTCTTGCACTGTGTCCGCGCTATGACTGTCTGGTGCTGTTCATTACAGTACAGTTTTCTATTCTGTGACAAATAAATGTTTTTCAATCAGTTCAAACTCTGAATACACTGAGGTGGTTCAGCTGAACCTGCTGCCAACAGTTGGTTTGAGTACTGACATCTGTTTTTATCATCTGTTGACAAAACAATCTCAATTCAAGGTCCACCTACTTTTTGTTCTGGAGCTTTTGACAAGATCGGACTACAACTCATTTATTACCATCGAGGCTGAATGATGGACGAAAAGGCCACGCTCAAACTGAAAACAGCACCACATGGGGAAAAAATGCATCCCCTCGTTCATTTCAATGAGGCCACAACAGCTCTGGCAAGAAAACGCAGGGTCTTACAGCAAAATAGTTGAACCTAAACTTTTCGTAACACAGTGTAGTGTCATTTGGCAAGGATGCTGTGTTAGCAATCAAATACCTGGCAATCATCACGACAGAGGATAAAATAATTGCCGCTTTGATAAATTTATAGAGTTGTAAAATCCTTCCTCCATAGTTTTATAAATCACTGCTCAGATTTTTGGAATCTGATAAGCTGGTAATGGAATTATAACTCAACCGCTTCCTGACTTTGTATTTAATGCTCTTGCCAGTACCGGACGCATCCCTACCAACACAGCCCCATTCCTGTTTCCGGTCTGAACACCGGATCTGTTTGCCAGTGAATAGATATGCTGGATTGTATCCAAAATGGGCCACCAGAACAATCACAAATGGATTTTCACAGCAAAAAATTTAATATTGGTTTATATGCTATTTGGAAAAAAAATCTATAAATTAGATATATATTTCTGTGTTTTTATTTATTTTTTTTACATTTACATAATTTCTTTTATTAATTATATATATTTTTTAAATTAAATTATATTTTATTTAATTAAAAATATATGATATGGTCACATAAATATTAATCTCACTTCATGCAATACTGAAGACCAGGAAGGAAGGATAGTTTGTAATTGGCACCTCTGTGAGTGAAGGAGCTTTGCTGCTGCTCTGGGAGAGAAACACAGTCTGATAAAAGACTAAGATTTGCACGTGGTGAAAATTATATTAGAATACTCAGTGACTAGTATTTTTCTTGTCACCTTTACAAAAAAAGCATATACTTCAGGGATTGGCTACACTATCTGCATGCTCTTATGCTTCACATTCATAGCTTTTTAAGTTGCACTTAGATTCAGATGGAATTGGTATAAAAAGATGTTAATCCTTTAACATGTGAGGCAACATACAACAGAGCAAACGGAATACAGTGTTTAGGCAAAGAAGACCGACAGAGAAGAGGTTCATAGAGGGAAAATAATATGACTAAGGTGTGAAGTGGGGGATGGGGGATGGAGGGAGAAAGAGGCTGAGGAGTGATGGATGTCATTGCATGAGGGTAGCGACAGCCCTGTCGACAGAATGACATGGAGGGATGGACTACGTGCTTTGGGATCAAGCAAGCAGGGAGGGGGGGAGAGTATTAAAGCAGCACCTTGACATTTTGTATTTTAATCTATTTTTCTTCAGCAGGCAGTCGTCGCATTCAGTGTATCCACCTTTTGGCACATAAGCTCTGATCAGTTTAGCTTGGTGAGATGTGAAGCTGATTTCCAAGGAGCACGAGTGGAAAAGCCTTTACTCCCATAGTGCGATAAGTGGATGATAAAGACAATTTACTGAAGCCCAAAATCATGTTACTCCTGTAAAGTAAAGAGGGAGAAATATGGCTTTGGGGAAAACTGAAGGGGGAATCTGATCTTTCTTTATACCGCACAGAAGTAAGGGAGTGAATGAAGAGGGCATGTTTGTGTGATATTTGTCTTTGTCTAGATCTGATAGCATCAACAAGGGAGCAGCAATCACACTTCTTTTGTCTTTCCATTTATCTGCTGATCTACCCATCAATCTCTTTTCACAGATCTCTCCATTTATCTGTAGGGAATCACTCCATCATGGCTGACCATTTCATCCATCCTCCCTCCACCAAACCCCCCCTCCCCATTCACTCGTCCATCCATTGATCTTGTCTCATATTTCTCTCATCCCTCGGTCTCTTTAACATTACCACCATATCTCCTTTCCTGCTACTTCCCTTATTTTTTCTCCTTCCCCCTCTTTCTCTCCCCCACCTTCTCTGTCTCCACAGTAAGACGGCAAGTAATAAGGCCAAATCCTGCTGTTCCTCTCTCCTCCATGTGTTCACCTCCTCCTGTTACTCAGCACCTCATTTCACTTCTTCCTTTTCCTCTCCCCACTTTGCCTTCTCTCTTTCCTTCCTTCCCACTGTCATGTGCTATTCAGTGAACTTTTTTTAATAATCCATAGCGCAACCCATGTAGCTCCAGAGGAATGGAAACCCTTACTCTGGCAGTATTGGTAGCCTGGAGGGAGTAAGACCTCACTTCTTCATCCTCTTTCCTCCCTCTTTCATTCCTTATCAGTCTGAATTTGAATATCAGAAAAGGATTTAACTGTCATCCCATGAATCAGTCTATTCTCCTCAATGTGTCAACCAGTGTTATTCACATCTGTCTCTCTATTTCCAACACCCCACCCCAACATGCATCTTTCCCTTGTTTGTTTCTTTTATTGGAACACATTTGCATGCGTCACTGAATGTATTAATAATAGGTTTTACAATGCCGCTGTGTGTATATGTGTATGCAATGTCTGTTTCTTTGTGTGAATGTGTGTCCCATCCTCCAAAGAACGATTTGAAGTTTGAAAATAGGCTGAGTCCTAATTAGACTAAGTGTGTTTGTCTTGCTTCACACATCATCGTGAATACCTTCATTGGCACACCATAAACATCCTGCACCACACGTTGGTCTTCCCCTATTTACAGTGTCATAATTTGTCACCATTATCTTCATTGCCATAAACAGTCAGTCACCTATGTAATTGGTAGTGAAAGAGCTTGGGTTGTTTTCTGCTTAAGTTTATCTTTTTTTTTTTTCCCAAAAGGTCACCTGCTGTTAATGACATCGAAACACGAACCTTTTTCAAGTGTTTTTGGTATGATTTTTATTCTGTACTTGACTGCTACATAAAAATCAAAAAGTAGCAGAATTGAAGGGTGCTTTCATTTCAGTTTGTTTGGACTGGTGTGAAAACTGTCAATCAAACTGATGCAGATCAAAAAACTGGTCCGCTTCCTCTGGTGTTGTTTGTTTGTGGTCTCAAAGCAAAGCAGACCAACCACAGTCCTGTGAGTAAGAATGTGGTTTTAGCATGAATTCAAGAGCTAAATTATTAAATCTTGTGCTGATTGTAAACTGTTTAGAAAGCGATCTCCCGATCTGTGTAAGAAATGTATAGCCTATATTTATTGAAAAACACAAACCAGGCCAGAACAGGCAACAATCTATCTTTTTTTCCTTTGTCTGAACCAAATTAACCAAACTACAGATGTGAAAGCACACTAAAACTTGTGACGAGTGACAAATACACAGCAAGGAGAAAATATAGAGAGCATGAGGGGGACACACACTGTTCACATGCCGCCTTGTTAACTCTAGTAACATCCAAGACCCCTGACCAGGTGTTAGAACACCAGAAACACACATCTGTAGGAGGGCAAACCACCAGCACCGCAGGTACAGACACACACGCAGCCGTACAGGGTGTAATTTCCAAAGAAACCACCTTTGACCTTGAGAAGGTCATGCGTGGAGACCCCCCAACGTGAGCTGACTCACTCCTGCAGAGTGTGTGTGTCTCTGCAGAGTGAGTGTACGTTGTGCTGGTGTGTGACAGAGAAAGAACCTGTACCTATGTGTCCCTTTTCTAACTCTGTGCGTAACCATCCTGGTGTTTTTGTCACATAATCTCTGGTCAAATCTCATCCATCTTTGAGTGTGGAATAATGTTCCCCCCCCTCTGCCACTCATTGCCATGGTAATTATGGGCCCAAATTAGCCCAGTATTTTATGGAGTGACATTTCTCTCTTTCCTCAGTTAGTGCACCCTCCACTCATTCTCTACTTATGCATTTGGTGGTACTGTCCAATTACTGTCTCACTTTCTTTTCCCCTTCTGTCTATCTGACGCTTCTCCATCCCTTCTCCTTTCTGTGTTTGTCATCCCATCATTTGTAATTTAATTTATCAAAATAGCCAGACAAAAATCATTGCTAATAAATATGCAATGTGGACAGAAATCATTACTAAGAATGTGGAGTCAGAAACATTTTAATCACAAATATTTGACAGTTGAAAGTCCTGAGTGAATGTTTGGTGTTTGAGGTTTTGGCCCCTCTTTTTTTAAATTGCTTTGCACATGAGTCAATACTCCAACTAGTTTTTCATGCTGTTCCTGCAGCTCATCCAGGAGAGTCTAATGTGCTGAACACTAACATCTATTGTCATTCAAAGACCAAAGCTTATTGAAAATTGGGGAAACATGCATGAGTGCACTCTCTGAAATGCTCTGTCACACTCTCAATTTTCAGTTTAACTGCTCCTGGTTCCACGTGTCGTAAAGGAAACCCAAACTATTACAGGCAATCAGTGCAATAGATTTTTGGAATAATTGCTTTTAACTCTGTTTTCATTCACTTACAATGATCTTGAATAGAACTTCTCCCAATAATGAGAGGTAATGATTACCTGTTTCAATTTTTGGAACATTGGAGAAAAGTTAAATAATTCCTGTTGGGAAATTGGTCTGTTGCAGCAGGAATAGTGAATGGATGCATCTCACGGAGGAATAACAATAGAGCAAATTACTTTAATGACAATATTTTCAAGCAGAACTTCCAACACGTAGACATCATTAAGGATGTTCCTCACTTAGGAATGATAAGTTGGAAAATAAAGCATGAATACAAACATAACCTGTACATGCAGAATAGCAGCAGGAGGTTCCATATGGTTGGACCTTTTATGCATAAATAAGATATAACTTAAAATGTATACCTTCGCCGAGCAGTTTAACTGATGACATTATGGAACGGTTAGAAAAATGGTAGAGCCTAATAATGAAAGAGCCAGAGGAAATATTTCTTGGATATTTGCAACTGTAGCACATTGTGACAGTCTACATCTTTACATTTATGATGACACTGACATGCAGCTCGATATTGTGCTAGACAGTTTGCGTTGCTTGGATTAGACAAGCGCACAGGTGTGATTTTATGCTGCTTTCACTTGAGAAGGGAATTGCTGCTTGCAACACTTGGTTGTTTGTAAAAGAAATGTTTAATTTCCAAGTTTTACAGAGACTTTTGTATTATTCATGACCATATTTATGTGCGATGAAGCCATCCTCGCCTTACTGACAAACATCAAAGTACAAACGATCATTTAAGTATTAATAAGGTAATGTTACGAGTGCCTTTATAGCCAAATGGTTACAGAACATGGCAACCGTCGCTGGCTTGGTTCCGGCTGGCGACCTTTGTTGCATGTCATACCCCTCTCTCTCCCCATTTCCTGTCTGCCTCTACCTGCCTCTACCAATGAGTCTTTTACAGCACTGTGGAGGAATTTTGGGCCACTCATCTTTGCAGAATTGTTGTAAATGCTTGATTGCAGTTGTTGCTGCTAAGGGTGGCTCAACCAGTTATTAGGTTTAGGGGGGCAATCACTATTTCACACAGGGCCATGTTGGTTTGGATTTTGTTTTCCCTTAATAATAACAACCTTCATTTAAAAACTGCATTTTGTGTTTACTTGTTGTTTTTGACTAATATTTAAATTTGTTTGATCTGAAACATTTAAGTGTGACAAACTCAGAAAGGGGGCAAACACTTTTTCACACCACTGTATATTGTTGTAACAGTAATTTCTTCCCTGCTTATAAGTAATAGCTTGAAGGTCATTTCTGCAGTACTTTCTCTTTCCATTTCCATATGTCCACTTCCATTTTTCACAGGCAAGACAAGACACCAATTTATGCCCGGTCTTGAGGAAGGAAATACAGTTTTTACAACCTAATATGCATCCTCAATATCTAAATGAAAGAAAAATGATTGCCTCCAGTTCATCTTACCTGTGCATTGCACTTTGCTTTAGCCTTTTTTTTTTTTAAAGACACTACAGTAAGTGATGACAACGTTCCAGCTGAATCCTTTCTCTGTGGCAATAAATTCACAAAGGGCCAGAGCATGCCCTGTTCTCAGCTATAAAGAAAGCACTGACATCATGCTTTTTTTTTTGTATACATCCCACCAGGAACACCAACTACATCTCTGCCCATATTTTATCTTGGAGTATAACTCCATGTACAGTAATGGGTGTCCTATTCTCCTCTATACTTTACCCCCCCCATATCTTTTTCCCCTATTATCCCTCTCACACTTTTCTGCGGAGCCATTTGCATTTGCCCTCCTCACTTCCTGCTGTCACTATTAATTTCCTGCGGTTTTTGTGTATGTCTATGTTTATGTATGTGGGCTAGACTTTATATACAGGTTTCTGCATGCATTCAGGTGTGTTTGTGTGTCTGTAATTGAATGTCCCCACTGTCGACAAGCCTCTTCCCAGTCTCATATTCCTGTTGTTTATGTTGTTTTTCCAGCCAATCTGCTCTTCCCTCCCTTCCACCTAACTCTTCTCATTTATCATTCCTCCTCTGTTTTCACCTTCTATCTGTTCTGTTGCTAGCTATCTCCCATCTCCCCTCTTCCATTTCATATTTTCCTCTGCGCTAGTTTTCTTTCTAGTTATTATTCAATCTCGCGCCGTCATTTCTCATCTCTCCTTCATGTACCTTTGTCTTGTTCCGTCTCTCCCTCTGCTCTATTAGTTGATTTGTTTTTGCAGCTTCATATTTCTTTCCATGTTTTCTTTCACCCCATTTCACATGTTGTCTCGTCTTTTTTTTTGTTTGCCCCTTTCTCTCTCCTCCACAATTCCTATCTCTTGTTCTTCTTCCACTTTTGCTCCCCGCCTCTCTCATGTTGCTGATTTGTTTTTGTAGGTCTCCCGTCACTTTCTGCTTTTTTTTTTCTATTTCATCAAATTTTTACCCTCTTCTTCTGTCGTTTTCTTTCTCAACCCCCCTCCCCTTTCCATTTATTTGTACATCTCCTATTGTTTCCCCTCTCTCATTCTCCCTCCTTCCATTGTTCTCTATGGAAATCTTCTCCTTCTTTGTCGCTTCTTAGTCCCCCATTTCTCCATTGCACTTGCCCCTCCCTAACTTGTTTATTTTTAAATCGGATTCCTCCCTTCTCTTCCTCCTTCTCTTTATATACACCTGGTCCACCGTTTCCTCTTTTCACAATATACCTCCCTCTTTCTTTTGCTAACACTGCCCTATTTGTCATTCTCTCTCTCTCTCTCTCTCTCTCTCTCTCTCTCTCTCTCTCTCTCTCTCTCTCTCTCCCCTTTTCATATCTAGATGCCATTTCCTCCCTTCTCTTTTCTACCCATCTCTCTCTATATATTATTTCTCTCTATCTGTCTGCACTGTCCTCATATCTTCAGGGTTCATGTCTGTATTTTCCAAGGTGTCTCACAGACACTCTCACTGCAATTATTTTCTTTTCTCCAGTCTCTCAGTTGGTTGTTTATCAATTTTATCTTTTGTTTGTGTGGGTGTAGTGGAGGAATACATGCCTTTATGTGTTCACATTAGAGTACTGTATGCTTAAATTAGTCAGGTCCACATCTGCACTGTGTGTCAGTTTTAATCAGGTGCCTTGTACATTAGTGAAGGTTCGCCTCTTTGCAACTCAGCATTTTTTTGCGCACAGTGCGACAAACGACTGTGCTTGATTTGGAACAATTCTCAGTTGTGTGTGTCCCATTAATTGTGTTTTATTCAGTAGGAGTGATATGATACAGCTGGCTGGAGGGAGGAACTGTCCCTGAATTTTCCAAGTGAGCATTCAATCCAGTGTGTTTATAAAAATGAAATTTTGACATGCAATCATTTTTGGGGTTTTTTTCTTTTAAAAATTCCAGGGCCCCAAAATCTCTCAGCTTTTGATTGCTGTGTTTTAAAAAAGGTTTTTAAGGACAGTTTAAAATCCTCCCCAACTGCCTCAGTTACCAAGACTGAGATCATGATTAAGTAACTGCATAGACGTTCTATATGGGTGACATTGTTTTGCTGCATTGTGTTTATGATCACACTCCTGCATAAGATGTTCTGTTTAAAAGAAAGATAGTGAAGGAGAGAAAATGAGTTTGTGATCAAGAGTTAAGACTTGACTGAGAGAAATTTCGACAAAGAAACACTATTCTAAAATAGCATGAAATGAGATGACACCTTCACTTTTAAAAAATGCACTGTAGTAATTATCCATATCAAATGAGCATTGCTATTGCATTAGATAAGACGCAAACACAAAAACCCTTGTTTTTCCTTAATACTTAATTACTGACATATCTTAACTTGATATGCTTTCACAGTCAAGCAGCGTAAAACAGCACAGTAGTTATAGTATACCATCCAGAATATTCTAAAGCATGATTTTCTGGTAAATACATGAGATTGAAATAGCCTAAACCTTGGTAAACAAGAGCTTACATTTATGAATGATTTTATGGAACATGAGAGGCTACAAATACTGTAGGATACTAGTTCTGTAAAATCCATATGTAGTATAGCACTGCCTGTCAAATCTGGCACAGCAGTACTTTGTAAACCAACTAAGTTTTGAAGTAATTTCTCTTGAGACCAATTTTAGAATATGTGACCCTCAGTTGCCAAGGCAGCATAGAGAAAAGCCAGCCTAATCACAACATAAATCTGACCTCATTTTCTTAGGCAAAGTCACAACTTTTAATTGGTAATAGTGACAGCGGCCTTGCGTTTCCTCTGAGAGCGTGGCCACTCAGTTGGACTGGCAGACAAGTGATTCTCTGCATGTTAATGGAAAGACAGAATGACTGAAGAAAGCCTCCTGGATTATTTTCAGTGCTAACCATTGTACCCCCTATGTCCTCCAGCGGCGCTGAATTAGTATGACAGGAGCCACAGCGATCCTTTGTTTCTCTAATGCTGAAACGAGCAGGCACATTATAATGCAGAGATTGTGTCTGTCAGTGCACTGGCTCGCACATCAGTCGGTGGTCTTTCTGATGATTGAAAATGAGAATTACGGCAAATTAATTGAGCGTGTTTGACTAGTTTAACCAGGAATCCTCATGTAGGGGCCGGTTGGACAGAAATGTGGCCCAGATTGGCCACTGATTCGCCCGAAACACATGACTTTCTTAATATTTGTCAGGTGGCTTAATTATGGAGAATATATAATAGATTGGTGTATAGATACAGTATAGATACTGCTAATGAGCATGGTTCAGTGTTTGGTCCCACAGACACCAAAGCTGTTACTCCGTCTATGTATGCAAATCTGCTATTGTGGAAGCCATTGTTCTCTCAGGACTGTACTTGTTCAACTTTGGTATAAGTGGCTTAGTTTGGGAAATTTTTCTTTGCGTTCAAATAATTCTGTTTTCCTCTACGTCATCTTCCAACGTGCTAACCAACTCTTCAACTTTCCCTTCGCTTCATCTCTCCTTCTCATCTATCTCTCTCTGCATAATCTGTCCTCCAGGCTGTAAATGTCCATCCCTCGTTTTTATCCCGCCTCTCCTCCTCCCTGCGTCTTCATCACCCACTGTTCTTCGCCGCCTTCCATCTCTTTGCACGTCTTTTTTACTCTCCCTCCTGACCACGTTTCCTCAACTCTTCCCCTGCTCATCTTTATTCCAGCTCTCATCTAGTTAATTTTGCACTTCTTTTTGCATCCCCTTTCATCTCATCTCTCCCTCGTTTTCTTTCTCTCCCTCTTGACATGCAGAATATGTCTAAGAGGTTTCAGCGCATGTGTCCTACATAACCACTGTCTGGCTGTAGTGGCGGTGTGTGTGTCTTTTTGTGTCTAATGCTGTGTTTACACTTTTTTTCCCCAGTGTGTGTTCGCTGGAGTGTGTCTTCGTTGCGGTGTGTTCCTGAACTGTGCGTGCGTTTACAGGTTTAGTGATGCATCTGCATCTCTGTATGCGTTTGTCTCCTTGTTTCTGCATCTGTATGTATGTCAGTATCTGTGAGGGTGCATGTGTATGTGCGCGCGTGTGAGGGTGGTTTTATCAGCTCTTGCAGATGGCCCCAGCCTCTCATCCGTCGTTCCAGTGAAATGAAGAGCCCTCTGAAGAGTGAAGGCAGAGAAGAAAGGAATGGACAGACATGGAGAGAGGGAGAGAGAGAGAGTGAGGGGGCGATGACGCACAGTGCGAGCGAGGGAGAGAGAGAGGCAGGCATGGGGAAAAACAGCGAGAGGTGGAAAAGAAGAGGGCCATCAAAAGATGGAGGGACTGAGAGGAGTGATGGGGAGAGAGAGACCACCAGAAGGGTGTGTTTACACAAAACACTGTAGGGTGTGTGAAGTGTTTATCTAACAGTGTGTGTCAGTGTGTGTGGGGGCCTGTAACATCACTTCAGACCTATCGTTATAGACATGAATTTATACCAAATTTTTGATATTGCATCAATAAACTTATCAGGCTTGTCAGCTTTAAGTGACACTCAGTGCGAGTGTGTGTGTTTCCCAGCAAGTGGACATTTGCGAGTGAATATTTCTTTGGTACAGCCTCGGTGTAAAGGTTTGGTCACATAGCTAGAGGTGTGTGCGCGTATTTGTGTGTGACAGTTGGCTTGCATTAAAAAGAGGCTCTTCAAATCGCCGTGGGATACGGGGTGTTTACGATGCATCACCCGCAGGAGAGAAAACAAACAGAAAGGAGAGGGAGAGTGAGGGATTGGGGGGGAGGGGGGTGTTGGGGAAGGAAGCAAGTTTGTGCCGCGTCAAGAAGCAGTGCAGCAAGCAGTTGGAAAGGTGAACGGGGGACAAAGTGTAACTCTGAACACTGACTTTAAACATCCAGAAAGAAAAGGAAACAGACTCCAGGTTGGTGAGGGGGAAAAATAAGCAGCATAGAGGCGAGGAGGGGTTCCTGACAGGTCGAGCTAAGAGGAAGTGGAAGGTAAGAAGGGTGACCCGGGGACCAGAGAGGTTTTTGTAAACCGCTTAAGGAAGTAACAGAGTATAAAGGGAGAAGAAAAGGAGGTCTGTGTTAGCATTTTGTCCTTTTTGATTATTTCTCCCTGTTGGGCTGTGTGTCACCTCCGGTAGGCCTTATTTTGTTTGGGGGACAGTAGTGGCAGGCAGAGATTGAAGAAAAATATACAACAGAACAGAAATACAGGCACAGCATTGAGTATATTATCAAACCCGCTATTTATTTTCTTAGGAAGTGTGCTAATGGTTTTTACATTTTAGTATAGACCATGTTTTCTAAGTCAATTAAGGTGGACATTTTCAAAAGGTATTAATGTTGCCTCTTTGTAACCCCTCAGGTTTTTGCTTAACTGTATCTTGAATGCCAGTGAATACTGTTGAGAGAGAATGTTAGCTTATTTTAAAGAGTTCACAAAATATAAATTGGTGAAACTGGTTCTGATGACTCTCTTCAGGTTTGTCATACCAAAGTCCAGACAAGGCAAGTCTATTTGTATAGCACCTTTCAACAACAAGTTTCTTGGGAGTTGCTCCAGATATGTGGTGCAAAAACACTGAACGCTGCTTCTGAGCGCTGCTACTACAAGTTTAGTTTAGACCCTGCGGGGGGACAGTCGAATGGCCTTGATGGCAAAGACTCAAACACCAATTCTTCTTTGTGTAGAATTTAGATTGAGCATGAAAGCAGAGTTTAAAGGTCAGTGGAAGCGAGAGCTAAGCCATGCTGTGCCATAAAAGCAGTCTGTAAGATCTTAAAATCATTCCTGAAATCAACAGGTCATCAGTAGAGTGCAAAAAGGATCAATGCAATATGCCTGTGTAGAGAAAACTCTTACATTTACACTTTCCATTCCAAGGTATAGTCCAAACAAGATTTAAGTGAAGGAATCAGTATTGCACCTCTGTTTCAATATGCCTAACGAACAAAAAAAGTACAAGCATTTCTACAGTGCTAAAGGGTGATTTGGGATCAAGGGGTAATGAGAAATCTGGGAACACTGGCAATAGTCGAATTATTAGGACTGTATGAGGAGTAAAAGTAATAAAAAGCACACTGCCGTTATATATGACAAGAAAGGCAATGAGAAGGACAAATGGAGGAGACAGGAAAATGAGGAATGAGTAAAATGACATACAGTAGGGAAGTGGGGTGGAGAATAAGCTGGGAGAAGCCACCTAATCTATTCCATTTTTGAATCCCATTTAGCTGATCCATATACATCACCAGTGACCGGCTAAATCAGTCAGTCGTAATGACCAGAATGTGCAGCACTGGGGGGAAATATAGTTACTTCTTTCATGGCTGTGGATTAGAGCTGGTCCTACTGGTTAAACAGATTTTTCAGTGGACTTCACTGGGATAAGGGCAATTAAAATACAATTAGAAGGAACATTATCAATTGAGCAAGAATTGGATTTTGACTAAAGCGCTTATCTGGTCCATATGCTGTATGTGAAACCAACCATATAAATGTGACACGTAATTTATTAAGATAGACAGCAGATTCAGCTATAGCCAAATTTCCTCATTGTATGCACTGGCTTGCATGCCATGTAAATGTGCACTCAGTGATCCTGTGACGTCCCTGCTCTCAGATCCACCTTCTGTTTTTGTTTACACACTGTATTTGCAGTTGAATCCCTCCCACACATGTAGTGTTGGGATTCAGGTAGGGCAGGTTTGGTTATTAGCAAAATATCAAAGATATTTATAATATTAATATTATATTATTAATATTAATACAATTATTAATATTATCAAAATCGTCATGTGGATTAATAATTACAGGGCACCACCCTGGAATCAGGGACCAATAACCAAACATGGGAAAACAGTCATAAAGGTGGCTTTCCACTCAAAAATGCTGGTACTTACGGTACTATCTTAAATTAGTAATAGTGGACCAGTTAAGGGTGAATTCGAGCACTGACCGTCACAACCAGCTGTTATTATAACACATACACAAAATAACCACAGGCAACTGCTCTTTTAAAGATACAATAGTGTTTATTTAACCTTAGCACTGACTAATAATCAATAACTTCAGCCAACAATCACTATTGTCTAGTCTAAACACAGTAAGCATACAACAGTCAGCAAGCACACAGGTGTGTGTGTGTGTGTGTGTGTGTGTGTGGGACAATAGAGAGGAAGACTACGGACGTGATCACATGGGTTGTCGTCACGCACAGATCCAAAATGGTGGGCAGGCCCTCGAAACTTGAACAAAGGGGAGAGCCAAAATGGAGGACACACTTTATTTGTCCTCAAGATGGCATTGAGCATAGCTAGTTAGGCTACCATGCTATCTGGGTCGTTTGAGGTGTGTGTGTGTGTGTGTGTGTGTCTAGTTATTAGCTTCCACAGTGGCTACAAAACTAACACAGTTAAACGGTCCAGCAGCGTGGTAGCGATAAACAATGGAACATACTAAGCACGAAAACACACAGCAGAAACAGGACACAATTCACAACAATGAAGCTTAGATGAAATAACACAGTTATAAAATCTATCTCCGCCCAGACACAACCCTCTTACTTGAGATCATTCAGCGATTTAATGCATCACTCCTTCTGGATTCCTCTGACGGGGCAGGGTCTGCGCTGTTGGTGGACTCAGTGGCGAAACTGTTCCTTCAGGCGGCAGCGGAGGGAAGCAGCAGCCGACTTTAGCGGGGACAAAGCGGGGCTCAGCGAGCAGACTGATGCGCTCGGCTTTATAGAGGTGATGACGTCATGGTGGGGTGCCAGGACTCCCTGCACTCTGGCTGGTGGTTCGTCCAGTAGAAATCCAGTGTTTGGATTCAAGCTGAAATCTTGCGTCTGCGTAAGATTAACAGCCAGTGGAGATTTGGCACTGTTTTACTGCTTGGCCTTTGTTTCTCTTTCGGGCCTCTTGGTCAAGGCTTTACCTTTTCCAAGTAGGCCGCTGTTTTTGTTCTCCACACGTGGTGAGGCCCAACAGTAGAATTATGTTTCGTCCCTCCGCGCTCCAGCAAAACCTCTGATGAAACATTTTAAATGTCAGAACAATAATGAACTTTACCTGTTGACACCAGATGGGTGTCAGCCAGGGGGAAAAAATATAAATAAATATATATAAAGATCCTGTGGGACTTCCAGATTCAGACTGACAGAAGGGTCAAATTCTCCGAGCTGCAAACTAAGACATCTATTAAGTAGTGAAAGTCTTAAAGTTTCAAGTTCACCCGACAATCTGTGAACTAGACAGTAATTGAACAACAAAATAAACAGCATATTCATCTTGAATAGATAGCTTACAGGCTTTGGCTCCAGCCCTACAGCAGTACCATTGGTTTTCCATCTCCATATTATCCCCATTAGCTCCCATTCACATTCTTGTCTCTAGCTTTCCCTGCCTGCTCTGCCTGTGTAATGTACTCGCTTCAGGCTCACAGGTTGCTGAGTGTCCATTCCTCATCAAACAAATGTGTTTCCACTTCACTGCTTTACTGGCATGCCATGGAAACATCCTTACTTCAGTTTTGGGGTTTTCTCTGCTGAAATATGTGACGATTCCTGAGGTTGTGTATGAGCTAAATGAATTTCATGACTCCCCAAAAAAAACTGTTTATTATTTAAAAAAAAAAAAAAGTCCTGAATTCCTGAAAAGCTGTTTGAGTTATGTTTTCTCCTGGAGCAGTAATTGAATATTTAGACCGGCTGCGTATGTCAAAACCCGGGCAGTGTCCAGTGCCCTGATATTAGGTCATGCTGAAGCCAGCCGATGTCTGTGCAGCGGAGCATTTGCGGCAATGTACAATAATAGCTTGGCTGAATGGTGACGTGTGGGTGTGATGTGGTTGACGCCGCCTGGGATAAAGTCACTAAACTGACAATAGCCTAACACTCAACACATGAAGGATTATCGACTGTTGAGCCAAGAAATGTCACACTAAGCCTAGTATTGTCATTTAATAATATATTTTCCACTTTTGCAAATCCACAAGAAAAAGACCAAAATGCATTGCAGCAGATTAAATGTTATACGTTTTTAAGTACTTTGGGGGCATGTTATGCCTTTATTGATAGTTGACAGTAGAGAGATGACAGGAAATGAGGGGAAAGAGAAATGGGGAAAGACATGCAATAAAGGTCCACTGGCTGGTCCACAGTTGGCACCCAAACTGATATAATTATGAATTGATTAATGAAATTCTCATTTAAATGATACATTAACAAACTTAAAAGTATAAGAAAAAATTCTGCCAATTAATAATTTGATTGTCTTATTTGTTTATATGGTGAATTCAAACTTGAATTTTAAAATTAACTTGGTAGTTTTATTTTTAAAAGGCTTTTAGATTCAACTTACTATTTTGGTTGCAGACTCTATATATATTAGGGTAGGTGTCAAAATATGTCATGAATTATAAAAATATTTAGGATATATATTTCAATCTTAAAAGGACAATTCACCTCAAAATCAAAATTACATGTATTTCCTCTTACCTGTAGTGATTTTTGGAAAGAGACGTTGCTGTTGGGTTGTTCAAATGTTTTGGGGTTTTTTTGTTGTTGTTTTTGGTACTTTGAGCACCATAAGCTGCATTCCGTATAGTCCCATTATATTCAAAAATGCAGACATCTCTACGGCTGATATCTCCAAAACTCGGCAACTCACACCAAAACAATCTAGATGGATAAATAGCACTACAAGTAAGAGGAAAAATATATATATTTTTGATTTTGAGGTGAACTGTCCCTTTCAGGGCATGGTCCAACATCCAGCCAGCGCTGCACTTACAAGGTGGGTCTCTGTATCACAGATACTCATGTTCCCTCTCCCTGCACCTCTCCCCACTCTATAGCATCTTTGGAACTAACTCAGCAGGGGGAGAGGACCTCAGTGGTGGCATTGTACGGCAATAAAATTTTCACATTTCATTTTTATAATAAAGCCAAATCTCAAAACACGTGAATTCACTCAGTGCCATGTAAGCCTAAAGCCAAAGTGAAGTCAACTGGATGTCTCTGTGGTGTACTGTGATGGACAATCTCTGGTGTTAGCCGGGTTGGATGTTGGTGATAAATAGGACTGCTGAGAAAAGGATTTTTTTTATCTTTTCACAACGCTAAGACAAATCTCCAACCAGTTCACTAGAAACTGAGGTTTAGCATGCGCCGCACTTTCTATTTTAACCCAGTGGGCCTGTATGTATTGGAGCTTTTAGTCTCAGTTTTAACCAGAAGGAACCTGCACTCCACTCTTATATTTGTGCAGGTCTTATTTTATGTCTAAATGACAAAGTGCAGATGAGGGTGACTCAGCGTTAATACAATTAATTGCTCCCTTTGGCACCATCATTACCCTTCTCAGGTTGAATACTCCAGCTTCAGAGGTGTAGGAAGAGCAGCAGGGTTGTGTGTGTAAAGGAGAGAGCAAAATTATATGTAGTGTGCTTGTGTTGACACTGTGGCAAATAGCACATATTTTTAGGTGCGTGTTTAATGATTTGTGCATGTGAGTGTTGCGTGGGCTGGGACATTTAGATTCGACTGGAAAGAGCATGATTGCCTGTGTGCATGGGTTTGTTTAAGCATTTCATAAAAGACATCTAGAATATATGGAAAGAGGGAATGTCATTAATGCGGGTCACGTAGACACCTTGTTAAGACAGTGAGTCTCTGAAACCCACTCGTAAATCTAGCATACTACAGAGGGAGAGAGGAGTAAGGGTCAACAGATACCGGTAGAGAGAGAGGGCAATGGAAGAAAGTAAGAGAGAGAGAAAAAATGCTAGATGGATGCTGAGAGACAGAGAGGACAGCTTTCCTCTTCTCCCTTTCTCTCCCCAGTGTGGCCATCTGTACAGAGTGCGATTAATCATCCCTTATCCCCAGGCATGGCAAGCCGATGCTGTGACACTCAAAGCCTGTGTGTGCGCGTGTGCATATCGCACTTGTGTATGTGTGGCTTTGTTTGGGTGTGCGTATTAATTCTCCAGCCAAGTATTTGCCTGTGTGTGCATGTCTATGCTATTTCTACAACCATGTGTTAGGCTGCATATTCATGTCTGCTTGCCCCTGTGCTTGTGTGTGTGTGTGTGTGTGTGTGTGTGTGTGTGTGTGTGTGTGTGTGTGTGTGTGTGTGTGTGTGTGTGTGGGAGAAAGACACAGACAACATGTGTGCACGCGTGTTGGCATTTATGACACATTCTATTTGTTTACCGTTGTGCCGCTGGTGGTTACGGCCAGTCCCCGTGACAACCAGGCATCATTGATGGTGTTAATTAGCGACATGTCCCAAGCGGTCTGCTTGACTGGAGAGTACGGAGGGGGAGAGATAAATGAGGGATGGTGTAGGGGTGAGTATTTGAGAAGAAGAGATGGATGGAGGTAAAGGGAGACAACCATATCTCTCTATTATGTGCATATACTACTAATTTCCATAAGAAAATAAGTTTTGTAGGAAATGTAATGCTGCCCCAATTACAATTTTTATTAACATGGGGAAACAATGTTGAATATATCTGCAAACATTCATTGTCAGTGTATTTCACATGTTTTCTGTACAATATCAGCTCCTGGCAACTAAAGTATAATTACATTTTGAAAAAGTCAACTAGAACTTGTAGCATTTAGATGGGATGCATTTACTTATTCGATATTTAACCAACACCACGATTTCCCCCCAATATTAACAAAGTTTAGCAGCCTAAGCACAGCAACACATACAATGTTACTTCCTGGTCTCTGTTGTCAAAGTCCCATGCTTTTTATGCCAAACTATCCATCTGACCTTTTCTCTGTGACTTCTGTGCAGTACAAGAATGTCTCACTTCCTGGATTGGGAAAAAGCAAATTAGTAGTATATAAGCGTGTTTGGTAGGAGACAGGGTTGAGAGAGAAAGTAAAGAAGTTGGGAGGGATGAAAGGAGTTTGAGGATTAATGCAATAGTTTGCAAGTGGCTGGTTATTTTGCATGATCGGAATTGAAGGCAGAGAGAGGGAGGAATGAGTTAGGTTAGTATGGTTGACTGAGGAATGGAAGGACGAGATGGAAAAGAGGTAGGACAGAAGAGGGGAGGGTGGAGAGGAGAGAGTGAGAGGAAGGATTATGGATGTTGAAGGGTAGACTGCATAGTGATACATTTGAAACTGATAATTATTTTTATTATCAATATATGCATTATTTTTAGGATTAATCAATATATCTTTTACTCTATAAAATGTCAGAAAATAGTGAAAAATGCCCATCTTCCCCAATTGATGACTTCAAATTGCTTGTTTTATCTGACCAACATTTCAAAACACAAATATATAATACAATGACAATGATGTAGTAATTATGAAAGCAACCAATCCCCACATTTAAAAAGCTACAACCACACAGCAATGTCACACTTTTATTTCTTGGTACTATCCCTCTATCAGAGTTCACTTGCTGTTTTCTCTTATTGTTAAAGAAGAGGGGAAGAGGACAGCGGACTGGAAAGGTAAAAAGCAGGGAAAGGTCAAGTGAACATCAAGTGTTCAATTTCAGGTTTTGAAGCTAAATTCATGCACTAGTAACTCCCGTTCACTGCAGATACCGTGACTGAGATGAGTAAGTGTGCTATTATAACGACAATTATTGGGGTCTTTGGACATTAATGATTGAGACATAACCTATTCTTCTTACCTAGACAGTTCTATGGGACCGTGAGACCGTGATTTCAGACATAACATATGAGACCCATAATGTTAAGATTAATACACATTGATACACATCTATCACAAGAAGACAAAAAGCATTCATATAGAAACCTTACATTTTAAGGTTTAGTGTCAAACTAGTGAACCATCATTTTGTGCACTGCTAAATATGTTTACTGCTCTCAAACTATGGACTATAAAGTTAAAAATGACCAAAGCAGCTGTGTCCAAAAGGCTAAATTATCATTACTGTACTGTTGATTATCTTCCATGGTAATTAAAGAAAAAGTGTCACCATGTCAGTGAAACTTTTTCATTAAGTGAAACTGAGAAGCAAGATATATCTGAAAGGAATGGCAAAAGAGCTGAATCAAGAGAGAATTAACTGTGATGGGAATTAAAGGAAGGAGGTGAGAAGGGGAGAGGGATTAGTGGCTTGCAGGAAGCAGAGTAAAAATGAAGATAACAATGCAAAGCACTTGTGAAGTAGCGAGGGAGGAAGTAATGAAGAGGAAAAAAAGGCAGAGAAGCCATAGAAGGCTGAGTAGATATTTCAGGGTTAAATAGATAATAGAATCACAGGGAGAAAGGCGGGTGAAGTTTGTCCAAATGTCACAAAGACACCATGTGGAGCAGGAAAAAGGACTAAGCAGATGAAACAAGGGATAGAGAAGTGGCAGCAAGGACAGACACAAAGGAAACACGCAAGGGTCATAAAGTGCTTTCCAGCAACGAAATAGATCAGGTCGCTGGAGTTAGAGTATTAGCAGAGGAAGGAGAGGAGAAGCACTAACAAGGACAGAACAACTTCCATCACCTCAGTTATGATTGGTGGTGGACTGGGATATCAGACGAAAAAGGGAGAAGGGAGCAACTTAAAACTGGTGGGGGAAGATGAAGGAGGGAAACGAGGATGGAGTGAGTGGGAAAAGCAGAAAACGAGGACAACTGAGTGATCTTGGAGAGGATGGCAGGAGTTGTACCCAGGGTAATATAGTGATAGAAGAGACCTGAGAATTAGGACAGAGATTGGTGCTTTCTACCAAAACTTAAGTGCTTCAGCTCCTCTTTCACAAGGTTGATTATAAGCTTTGTCTAAGATTATAATCATCACAAGTAAACTTGAGGACAGGGATAACCCTTAGAGACAATAAAAATGTCACTATTGATGTCATGTATTGTCTTCATAGCTTAAATAGAGAGTAAAGAACAAAGTAATGCAGAGCAAGGGACGAGGATTGAGATGGGTCGAAAGGGATGATGGGAATGGATGGAGGAGAAATCGCTTGGCAGGTAGAAGGATGCTGTGTAGAGCGTGAGGGAGATGGCGCGATGAGAGACGGGAGTGCTAACAATGTCAGGACAGACATGTGGCAGAACTGTGACACCATCTTCACCCGCTGGCTGAGAAAGAAAAGGAAGAGGGGGAGAGGATGGTAATGAGGATGATCTGGAGCTTTTGGGGAGGGACTGGAAGCCAAAGTTTGTTATAATGTCCGGCTAATGCACGTGTCAACAAGCAGCCATTTTCCCCTGTTAGCACAGAGAAATGCCGGTTGAGCAGAGGATGGGGAGAAAGGAACTGTGGGCAGACATTTTAAAGGGATCCAGGGCCTGTTTATGCTAGCGCCCCACATAATAGTACTAATATGTTTTAATCAGTCTGAACCCCGGGGTGTCGGAGAATACATTTACTCAGTTTGGGTCCCAATATAAGAGGAATACTAATATATTTTAAAGATCCTGAGCCTCAGGGTGTCGAGACCAGATTGACTCAATTTTGGTCCTAACTTAATAACCCTTGTATTTTAAAGGAGACACTAGCTGTTTTAACAAATGTATTATTAAAGAGCACCGTAACTCCCCCGTTTTAGCTCTCACGCTAGTTTCACACCAAAGGCACCAGAGGAACATTTTGCGTGAGGTAGTGCGCAGTTGGAGAGAGTAGCACAAAATCCTACAAAGCAGCTAACTGGGATGCTGTGGACTACATCGAGATGTAAACAATCATATTAATAATTTTCTAACCTGGTTTTCAAGTCCTCTGATATTTTCTGCCATGCTTGAGTTTTTCCCTGTAGGATCGGACAGTAGAGTTACATAACTCTGGGAATTCAGAGACTCAAAATGAACTTTTCTCCATTTTTCTGTACAGTTGAATAGTCGCTGCCATAACTTCCACTTCTGTCAATGCAACAATCTTATTGCACATGCACTGTGGAGGTAAGCATATTATTTCGGGTCAAACTTCATTTTAATTGAACTTTACACACAACCTGGTATTAGAAACTTCAGGTAGTGCGTGTTGCTTTGTCTTGTGCACTGCCTGTCCCCATTTGGCCTGTGCCAGGAGCTGCCACAGTCTAAATTGACTCAATTTGAGTCTTAATAAGATAAGGGTGCTAATATATTTTTAATGAACCTAGACCCAGGCGTTCAGATGTGTACTTACTGTAGATCCCGACATGACAAACAGTAGTGTGTTTTATGACCCCACCCCCCGGTTGAGAGTCAACATTCAGATTGGGTGCCCCATGTAAGAGCTGTAACATGTTTTAAAGAGGCTGGCTCCCGGAGTGTCAGGCACGTTTTGTTTAGTTTGCGTCCCCACGTAACATGAGTATTATGTTTTAATGAGTCTGCTCCAGGGTGTGAGAGACTCTATTTACTCTGTTTGGCCAGTCAGCTGATATAAAACATGCTTTTAAAATGAAAGTACTGGCAGGGACTGCAAGCTAAAAACAACAGATTTAGAATTTCAAAGCAACCCTCATGGCAACAACAACCACTACAGTCACTGGCAGAAGATAGAGCGAGAGGGACGGATGAATAATGGATAGCATACAGGGAGGTAGGGGTAATGAGGACAACTGTGTTGTAAGGGATTTAAATCCACACATGATTTTAGAGTTTAATAGTAATATTCCTGGCAGTGACAATCTCATTGGTTGACATTAAGAAATGGGAGTAATGGAAGGAAGAATAGATAGGCCTGGGACAAAGATTAAAGATAGAAAAGTCTAGAAAGTTAAGAGGAGGTAATGGTGTCAGGGCTCTGCATGTGGCACATCAAAATTCACTGGTTACAAGACAGAAACTAAAAGAAGATCAGAGAAAGGGAAAGATAATGAGGACACTTGTGTATGGAGGAATTGGAGCCAAATTGTTAGAAAGTAAGTCATATTTTAAATATGCACACATCAATAAACACCCCCTTTTCTGATCTAGATTGTATCTACTGGTGTCCTGCAGTAATGCAGTTTAATGAATGTCGCTAGCCTTCCTGAATGCCAAGTTCAATTGGTTGGAAATTTTCAAGAACGGTTTTATATAAGGTATAATATAACTTGACGGTGTAGTCCCTCATTCGTCCAGGAGTGTTCTATCGTAGAAAAGGTTTCAGTCGTGGTCATCGGGACACTGTTTTCAGAATCAAGACGTTTCGGCTCCCATCCCATGGGAGTCATCAAACGTCTTGATGAGCTCCCATGAGCCCAAGCTAGATCACAATGCTATCAAACTACATCTTTTGTTATTGTTTTGATGTGAGAGACTACTTGCAGCAGAAATTACATACTGTGCGTTTAAAAATTGATAGTTTGATTACTCTTTTATCTGTCCCCTCCACTGGTATATGTGAAACGACAACCATTTTTGTAGTTGGACAAAACATAACTATTTGACTTAGCTGATCATTTTGGAATACAGGCAGGGCAGAGCTCAGACTTCTGTCCATCCAGGGTAAAACTCATTTTTGATGTAAGAGTCAGGTTGGTCTTTGATGTTGAAGTGCTCAGCCGAGATACCTGTGCCTGTCTGAGTGTACCTGGAGGCAGTGAAACAGAGACAGTACTTTGATTTTTTTTCTAGTTTTACTGCTGACCAAGTTGGCATATTATTAGCACAGAAACTCTGTATCTCTACCAAGGATACGCTCCTCAAACTGAAACTTTGATTGTTCTCTTGGACTTTTATTACATATTTTGGCACATCATTTCTGCTATTCATTCATAAAAAGTTCATATATTGATTGTATTAATACATCATTTAACCACTGAAGAGTTTGAAAATATACAACCTGCTCTTTTTTTTTTTTTAAACAAGACTCAAGGTAAACAACTTCAATAGTCACTTAAAATTTCTAAGCATTATTTTGAGTACGATCAAAATTAATGGCGTGTTTCGAGGGGGTGTGGTCTAATTTATTTTTCTTTCATCTGCCAGGATTTTATCATGACCAATAATGCTGACTTTTTCATCATCAGAGTCCTGGATTAATCCTGATGAATGTGCCCTTCTCATTGAGTCATCCCCCACAGATTATTTATGTTTTCACCAGCCAAGACTGACAGGCCGAGGGGGCGGCCTTGCAGTAATACACAGAAATTATTTTAGCTGTTCCCCAGTCTCGCTTGGCTGCTTCTCTTGCTTTGAGAGTCTTACTTTTATTTTAAAGAACAAACTGCCGTTTTATGTGTTTTAATCTACCGACCCCCTAAATTTACCTCCAGTTTTATTCAGGATTTTTCAGACCTTTTATCAGTCATTATTCTACACTATGACAGAGTTCTCATTCATGGTGATTTTAATATCCATGTTTATTGCCCTTCTTCCTCCTCATTTACTTCCGATTTTATCAAACTTTTAAATTATTTTAATTTGACTCAAGGGTGCAGTGCTTTTCCAGGTCCCACTCATTTCTCCTGACCCCAAACCCACCACATTGATTTGCTCCCACCCCCTAAACTCACTTTCTGTTCGTCTATTCTTTTAAGCTTTTACTGCCTCAAATATACCTTTTAAAACCAGTGAACAACATTGCCTCTCCATAGAGGAGCTTGTCAGTGTTTTTAACAGCTCTTGCACACAGTTTCTAGATTCTGTAGTTGCAGTCAGATTTAAAAAGCCGAAACCTTCTTCTCTGCCGTGGGTAAATGACGACTTAACAAAATTAAGAGACAATGCAGGAAGGCATTTCAGACCTGATCACTAGACAGGGTCACAATCCCAGAATCCTTTTTTAAAACTTGGTTAGCAACATTGGTCCTCTACCTTGCTAGCCAGTTGAATCTGTTCCAGAGAATTGTGAGGATTTTCTTAATTACTTTTATAATAAAATAGTGGAGATTCTGCAGCATTTTAACACTAATCAGAGCATGAAGTTGACTCCTGCCCACCTTCAACATATTAACCCACTTCAATGAAATCTCTGTCAACCCTGGAATAAACTGTTGCAATTTTAAAATCATCTCCCTGACCTTCAGACTGCATTCCCACTTGGTTTCTAAAAGCTGTATTTCAAATGGTTGGTCCAGATATTTTAGCCATTAACTGCTGTCTACTGGCATAAAGAAGCCCTCTCTAGATCCCTCTGTTTTAAGTATTTAGACTCATTTCCAAGCTGCTATTTTTATCAAAGATTTTAGAAAAAGTTGTCTCCACTCAAATGATTTCTTTTATGAACAATCTTTGAAAAATTTTCGTCTGGTTTACGCTCCCAATACAGCACTGAGACTGCTCTGGTCAAGGTCACCAATGACTTACTGCTAGCAGCCAACGCTGGCTTGTACTCCATTTTAATTCTCCTTGATCTCAGCTCAGCCTTTGGCACAGTGGATAATGATATCTTAATCAACTGTCTGAAGAACTATGTTGGTATCAGTGATGTGGCTCTGGATTGGTTTATCGCCTATCTGTCGAACAGGTCCTTCTGTAGTGCTTGGAGATGCCTCCTCCTCTTGTGCTCCTCTATTTTGTGGGGTCACAAAATAGAGCACAAGAATAGGGGAGGCAAAATAGATCAGCCCAGGATCTATTTTGGGTCCCCTCCTGTTTACCATATACATGCTACCCCGGGGTCAAATCATGCGTAGTCATGACATTGACTTCCATTGCTACGCAGATGACACCCAATTGTATGTCCCGATAAAGCCTAGTTTGCCACGTATGCATCCTGTATTATGCTCTGCCTCACGGAGATTAAAAATTGGATGTCCAAAAATTTTCTGAAATTGATTTACTCCAAAATAGAGATAATTATAACTACCCTATGTGGCCTCAGTACTAGCAGCATTCATTATCTCTCCTCTAGTCTGGGTGTCTTATCTAATAATGTTCGAAAAGAGGCCCGCAACCTAAGTGTCATTTTTGACAGAATTGTCCTTTGATGCTCAGGTGACCAAAGTGGTGCAGTCCTGCTTTGCACAACTGAGACAGCTAATCAATTTCAGGTTGTTCCTTTCCTCTGCAGACTTAGAAAAGGTCATCCATGCTTTTATCTCTTCCAGACTTGACTATTGCAATGCAATTTATTCTGGTATCAGCAGACGAAACATCGAGAGATTGCTGCTGCCTAAATCTGTGATCTGCTGACTCCCTATGAGCCTGATCACTGCTTGAGATCCTCTGGCAGGGCCCTACTTGTGGTTCCAAAATCTCAATTTGTCACTAAAGGTGACCAAGCCTTTGTAGTCTGGGCCCCTCAGCTGTGGAACTCCTTGCCTGAGGATCTCAGGAAGGCAAACACGGTATCCTCCTTTTAATTATTGTTATTATTAATTTATTTTCAATCATTTTCATCATTAAAACAATTTTAAAAAATCTAAATTCAGTCCAAAGAAGGAAAAAACTATTTCTACAATGAAGTGAGTGTCTATATAGCTACTTATAAATCAAGGTGCTGCAGAATGAGGGACAAGACTGTAGCAGTGTTTGTTTTTTTCTTTCTTTCACACGTGATAAACATGGGTGACATGACAACATACAAACAATATACATCATACAATATTCATATGATTTTCTGAGTCGGAGCAGGAGAACGAGGCAAAGGAAAACACAGATGCAAAGAGGGGAAATGGATCAGGATGAAAACTGTATTGTATTCTTACTGATGTGCACAGTTGCACTTCTGGACGGATCTGGTTGTGGTTTTGATTAGAGGAAGAAATGAAGATGGGGAGACGGTAAAATAGGAAGGCAAAGCTAGTGAGAAGGATGTCTGTGATGCATGGTACATTACTGCAGTGGTAGATCAAGGCTTCGGCATAATGATCAAAGTGGTTTTGTCCTTGTTAGGAAATAAAGAGACATACGCACTTGTGTACAAGGACATGCCTACACAGGCACATTTACATTCCTGCAGATGCACAAATATCTAGGCCTTTTCACACACACAAATGCACTTATCCATCACATCATCTATATCCAGTTTCCTATTATCCCTCACAGGCTAATTCATTAGTTTCACTGATAAAAATGTAGCTCATTAATGTAGTGCTCTTTGTAGTGTGTGTGGGTATTTGTGAGATTGGGGGAGACAGACAGAGGGGTCATAAGCAAAATTAGACAGATTGAAAATTAATTTTGGAGCGTGCGTATGCATGCATGTAATGGTGTGCACATTTGTGTATGGGCGCATGTGTAATGTCATCCAATTTCAAGTGGATGTGCTGCTTTGGCATCATTTTAAAGAGATGAAAAAGGTTTAGAGATGTAGCAGAGGATGGATGAAAGGGTGTTTTTATAAAAATAGTGAAATATTATTTACAGTATGTGCTGCCAAGAGGAGGAGGAACTGTGGACAGACTGTGTGTAAAAGGAAAAAAAACAATTATTTACACTAAGAGAAAAATGCCATTGAAGAGGGTTGAGGCAGCAGGGAAGAGGCAGAGTTCAAGCTGAAAAGGATGTTGGAGTGATGGAGACACAGGAAGGGCAAGTTGGAGGTGGAATCGAGGCAAATGGCAAAAAGACTGCAGGAACTCACCAAAAGGTGGTGGATGAGAGACATAGTGAGGCAAAGAATTAGATGAGAGAGGATTAAGAGGGATAAAGCAGTACCTAAGGAGACAGGACTAATGTAGAGGGAAATGGCAGATAAAGAGAAGTTTAAAAGTGGAGAAGGGTGAAGGAGAGACTAAGGAAGATGAATACTTAACAAAATGAAAAATGTGCTTAAACAGCAAGATTACCCTGCTTTTGTCACTATTGAATTATACATATATCCCATGGCAGATCGTAGTCATAAGTAGTTCAAACTTATATGAAGTGGGAAATATATTTCAATGGGATCAGGGTGCTATTGCAAGACCAACATTGTTGGTGTTATGTGCTTAAATTGCAAAATGACCCCTGTCACTGTTAAATTATATATCCATCCCATGGAAGAGCTAGAAATTAACTATCAATTTTCAGTGATGTTTTGTGCAACAGAGATCATTTGTTTTAATATATATGCTGATGATTCATCACTTGTGAATGTTTTTAAAAGTGGTTGAAACTTGGAGTATGGAATGCATTTTAATAGGGTCACAATGTAATTGTAAGACCAACACTGTTTGACAGTCTGACAGATTTGTTTTTCTTATATTGTGGACCCACCCCCCCACTATGTTCCTTATCCCTCCACCATCACTCTTCCTTTGCTTTTTGTTTCTGCTCATATACTCATCATAGCACACAAGTAGCACACTATGTTGGAAAGGAGTTGCACAGGTTTGTTTCTTTCTGGTAAACACATGTAGACTGAATGGAGCTTGATCTAGTAATTTTTTTTTTGCCTGCCTCACTACCATGTTCCTTTACAGTTTCCATGATATACTATGTAGTGAAACACAAGTGCGGGTATAAAAGTAGTCTTTTTAAAAATAGATCTAGAGGCTTATATTTTGGCTGAAAACCCCAGATAATTCTTGGTTGAGGCAGGGTAGAAGCAGTTTCCTGCCTCTGAACTTTGCTCTCTCTCTGCTTTTCCCAGTTGCTCCATCCCACTGGGTGCATTGATTTAATGAAAGGGATGGAAAGCAGTTAAACGGCTTGTACAGACATTTCCCCCAAAAATCTGATGAATTCCGCCCATGTCTTACCCCTTCTCTCATACAGCTACTTTCTTTTTCTTTAATTTTTAGTTTCTTTCCCATCTTAAAGTCCTTATGTGACCTTTGCTTGTCATACCTCAGTTTTTACTTTCCTTTTTAGGTTTCCTCTCCTACTTATAATTTGCATTCCTTCCTTAACTTACTCTTTTTGCATTTTCCTTAGATCCCATTTAACTCCCCCCTTTAGGCTCTCACCCCATTTTTCTTCAACTTTTGCTTCTTTTTGCCACTATTTGTGTTTGACAAGGCTACATTGCACTCCGCCTCTGTCTTTTATTTGTCAATTCCCCTTACACCTCTCTTTTCCTCTCTCAACTTTGCTCTGTTTCTCTCTCTGTCATGTATTTTTTAATGCCTTTGAGACCTGCAAGTCTTTGCCAGTTCAGCTTGGCTTGACAATAAAACTGTTGAACTCTGTATGTGTGGGAAGGGAGAGGAGGGGAGGAGAAAAGGTGAGGGGGGAGGGGAAAAAAGTTATAGGGTGACAGATGCAAGTTCAAGCTTGAGGAGGGAATAAAAAAGGCCTCATTTGGGATGTGGGATATTTGGAAAGCAAAATCAGACAAAAGATAGGGAGTGAATTATAAATATGATAGTAAAGAGGGGAAACCAAGACTAGGACACACAAAAAATCAGGGTTGGGGAATAGAGCCAGCAGTTGACTACATTCCAAATTGACATGTTCTCACAGGCAATATGGCGAGTTTGCGACCAAGGATCTGCCAAGATAACTCTAACCCTAACTGCAGCTTTTTTGTAAACACCAGATATAATTGCATTTCCTCTTCATAAGTGGCTATACTTAAATGGGAAACCATATGTATTGGCCTGATTTTATAATGGCTGGAACTATTCATACAGTGACTTATCAAAAAACAAAAGCAGAAAGCACAAGGTCATTACCCGTGCTTGGCACCTGTTTAGGTAGCCTAGTTTAGAGAAGTAGCGCTGATTATCAAAATAAGCATGTACAAAAACCTGCAATTATCATATGTTTGGGCCTGAGTCATGGCCCATATGTAGCACACAGAATAGACCAAAATGACACATGCGAAATACATTTCTCAGGCAATGAAAGAAATTATACAGATTTAATTATTTTGTGACTGTTTATTGTTTTTTCAATGTGATGGATTGCTTTTTGATCATGATGGATGAATTGGAGAAGAGTTTTTAAACATCATCAAAGCAGCTTGCACACTTTCATCTCATCCATATTCCTCATCTTGGATAAGGGTAATGTCTCCCTTATTTCCTCTTGATTGGTTTAGGGAGCAATATACCATCTTTTCTGTTTTCTGTCACTGTAAATGATGTTCTTCCTCCTGTATTATTAGCTGTAACATTTAGTGCAACCAGAGCTTGTGTTGTCATTTGATTACATTGTTGAGATGCAAACTAAAGTTTCTGTTGTGGAGGACAGACTTCTATTCGTAGTGAGTAAACTGGCATTTACGCTCAACTGTCTTTGAAAACATACAAGTTTATTTCAAACTGAGCCCTAATAACATACATGTAACAGAACATCTAGCTAGTAATATTCAGGGAAATGCTAAAGATGCTGTTGTACATTAGTGCTCCTCATGCACAGTAATAGCAGCACCGCACAGGCAATTAAAATTGTAAATTGGGGTCACAGAGGTCAAATAATCAAGAGTCTAGTTGTTTTGTTTCCCGTGTAAAAGCGTTGTGTCCACCCCACTGGTATGTTCTCAAACGTGGCACATGTGCTTTAAATATAGCTGCAACAAATTTAAATAATAGTGGAATTCATAATAAGAAAAATGGCAAATAGGCACAAAATAAAATAGGAAGGAAGGGGAGGCTGGCAGAGATGTGGAGTGAGAATAAAGATGGTGCAACGAAGGAAGGGGGGAGAGAGACTTGGAGAGAAGGAGCGGTGGAGGTGTAGTGACCTACTTAGCAAGAAACGGATGCTGTGTTTCATATATATACAGTACTGTACAGAAAAGAGGAGGAGAGAGTGATGGCAGAGGGAGGGGGGATGCAAAGAGCTAGAGAGAGAAGAATAATCAGCAGCCGGCTATGTTGGATTGTCTGGTAGTACTTAGATACCTGTGCTACGCAAAAACCACACACAGCACTCACTCAGATTACATGTTTCTATTCCGTATTTCATTTTCGCCTTCCCATCTGTGAGTGTTTTTTTTGGTTGTCATCTGCATTCCATGCTGCCACTCTGTCTGCTTCTCTAGTTCCTCAGTCCCCCTGCCGTGTCACCTCTTCCCTCCCTTTCTAATTGTATCACATCGGTATTACTTCTGCCTGCTTGGGCTAATAACTACATGAGTGCAGTCCCGCAGGCCAAAACTGGCCGGTGTACGTTCCACTGACCACATGTCACCTCAGCTCTGTGAATGATAATGTTCCTGTATTTACTGTGTGTCTGAGTGAAAGAGAGAATATGACGGGAACATAGAGAGATGGAGGGTGAGCCTGGGTGAAGTTATGTCGTATGTCACGTAAAACTTCATGATTAAATGATTAATGTGCAGTGTGTTCACATGGTTCAGAATGCATCAGTATCATGCAGCAGCCTCCAATCTTCAACCTCACTTAATTTTTGTAATGATTGCGTCTTTGATGGTGAACATTGTCCCCCATATCTGAAAATTTATCATGACCTCTGGGTCTAGCTACTGCAGGAATATTGAATTTTAGATCGTAAAATATACATGGGATAAGATAATGTTTTATTCTTTTCTTCAGTTCCTGAAAATGTTTTACAATTCAGCTTCCTGCTGGATTATGTGTGTTGGCAGTGTATAATTTTAAAGTAGATAAGTCTGTGATTGATTTGCAGTCAAGCACACTGTAATCAAAGAGAAACTGACATGCTGCCTGTGTCTCCAGCTGTTGCTAGTTTTGATAAAGTAAAATTTAGAAAATCCACTGTCAGCAACATTTATCAAGCAAGTGTTTGCACAGAAAGTATTTTAAAATGTAAATGCACAATGCAGTTATGTAATGATTCACAGCAAAGTCCATATTTTACTTAATTTTTGCCGGTTTGATGTTGATTGACAGATTTATTGATTAAAAGTTTGCCAGTTTGCAGCTGCAAAATGCTCAGGCAAAATTATTTTTAGTCTGTAAAAACTTGTGTATGTTAATTAAATGCTAAAGTAGAATGTGAGCTTTTTAATGGTGTTTATGAAAGTTGGCTGTTGGGGTCAAACCATTAAGCAATGTGAGTTACAATTAAGGAGGCTTAAAAACACATTTATTCTGTCTATTGACTTTTCGCCCTGCACTGTTGTATATTTTGCTGTGCTAGAAACCAACACAACATGCCACTGAGATCTATTCTTTTATTAAGCTTTTTATGATTTGCTGCATATGAAAACATTCTGTTTTACAGTGACTTGGACAGTTTCATATTCTAATTGACAAACCCTGAATAATGTCTTTCCCCAGTTTCTGGTGATTTTCATAGCATGTGTGCCATATTCAAAATATTCTACATATTCATATATAAACAAGCATTATTTATAGATGATGTGATTTATATGAAGAGCGGATGAGACCCTTTAATGTGTTTTAATCGTCCCTTATGTAGTACACTACTATGTTGTACAAGCGTAGGGTGTTAATTAACCCAGGATCACTGCAGCTCTACTCATCATCAAAGAGGGTTCTTTTTGCATCACATGTAAATATTTGCATTACATTGTATATTACATGATTTAAATAAGGCATTTAGCTGATTCTGTTATCCCGAGCAACTTGATCCATGTGTTGCAACATACAAGACATGGAAGCAACAGGTAGTTCAAAGAGCTGAGAGGAAAGAACACTGGTGGAATTAAAGAGGAAACACTTTTCGGATATGGTGAGGAATAGGTGTAGCCTCAAGAAATGTTTGGTGTCGACACACTGAGGAAGATACGGAGTGACTTGGCAGCGCTGATGAAAGTTGAAAGATGGTTTGAACTTTTGGGTGAGCCAGAAGGGAAGAGAGGAGTCTAGACGAGCCAGGGCAATGGCCAAGGCATCCGCTGCAGGGGAAGAAGTGCCAGGTGCAGAAAAAAATGATTTTGAAAAAAAAAAAAAAAAAGCCTTCCTTTAAGATTGCACTAGCAGTGATAAGGCACATTGGAAGAAAATCCAAATACCTTTGCCTCTGACATGTGTCTTTGGGGGAATGTGACACACATGACATCCAAGGGATAAGGTCATACAGTAGAGTAGAAATTTAGGGATAACATGCTACCCAATATATGACACAGTTGTCGAAAATGTATATCTGTTTCACATATTAGAGCTTTAACACACACACATTTTTAACAACACTTGCTGTGCTTCTGTGAAACTGTAATTAGGCACTGTGGTGCTTTTTACCTAAATTATTTCAGCATGCTAACATGCACACAGTGGAAATGTTAAGATTACCATGTAGCATGTAATACCATGTTCACCATCCTAGTTTAGTGTGTTAGCATGCTATTTAGCACTAAACACAAAGTACAGCTTATGGAAATGCTATTTGATTGGCAGTTATAAAGCAAATTATTGGGCAAATAAAAAATTTGACCTAATGATGGTGCTGGATAAAAGTAAGGAGATTACCAACATCAGTGGGATTCATCCTCTGGGGAACATCACATATCTGAACCAAATTCCATAGCAATCCGTCCAATAGTTGAGATATTTCAGTCTGGGCCAATATGGTGGACCGACAGACTGACCGACATTGCAGTGCTGCTAGCATGGCTAATGAGATTGTAAACTCACCACACCGCTCATGGGAACAGTAAGACTTAGTTTAGAATGAGAGAGTCTCAGCACTTAACAGCTATAAGCATATACTGTAATGAAGTTTTGTTTGAATATTCTAGCACACTTCATGCTCACAGATTGCAGGTTGGCTTCGAGCTGCGGATTTGTAAATGTATGAGTTAAATGTATGGGTTTAGAAAGCTGAGGCAGTAGATGTTAAAAATATAATGGATGAGCAGTTATAAAGGTTGTATGCGGACATTCCAGAACTTTCAAGGTATTTAATGCTCTGTGACGACACTCAACAAGCTTTCTATATTTAAACCTTAAGACCTAAAATTCAACCGTTTCCCCAAGGTGATGAAACTTTGATTTGGACTTTTCCTGGATGGGGCGTTGTCATATTCGAGTTTATTCTCTCACAACTCTAGGCTCTATTTAGACTGTTGAGACATCACCAGTTGTCTTCTGAACCATGTAGGCTCAGACATCTGGAACATGAGTGTATGTTCATATTGTCGGGATAGCTGTGAGTGGGATTTGTTTGTATCCATCCATCCATATCTAGACATTTACAGTCATAGTACAAGTATATATCTAATCTTGAATCAACCTGTATATGGCACGGCTGGAGGTCCATCCAAATCTGGACAGCTTGTATATCAGATATGTGTTTGTATTTGTGTGCGTGTGTGTGTGTGTGTGTCCACCCATCCCACCTCCAAAGCCCCAAACAGCTTGTATTGCTGTCACAGACATCTGGTTGCCACTGACTCTAATGGTTGCACTGATGTTTAATACTGCATGAGAGATAAGAGTGACTGTGTGTGTATGTGGGTGGGTGGGCAGGCAGCAGGCATCTGTGCCCATGTATTTGTTCCCGAGTGTGTGGTGTTATTCGGTGTATGTGTTTGCGTCTCCGCTTAGTGTGTTAGACAAAACATGAACATTTAAAGCTAACCTTTTTTAGCAGCTGGGCACTTACAGCTGTGTTTTTTCTTATTTTAAATTATGGAGGGAGGGAAGAAGAGGGGAGTAGATATGTAAGAAGGCAATTAGAAGGGGGTGTGTAATGAGAGAATGTGATGGGAGGAGGGCAGAAAATAGGGAAAGAAAAGAGAGATTTGAGAAGGAAAAGAGGATTCAAGCGAAGGAGATGGCAGGTGAAGAGGTAGGTGATGAGAGGAGAGGAGATGTGAGAAAAGGACAGGAGTGGAGGGGAAATGAAAGGAGACGGAGGGAAAGAGTGGAAATGAGAGGCGAGGAGAATATGAACAGAGAAGAATATTAGAGTGTTCTGAGGAGGAGTGGAGGCAAGGCAGAATGGGCGATAATTGATAGAAAATTCAGAGAGCGAGAAAAAGGGAGAAAATGAAAAGGAGGAAAAACCAGAGAGCAGCAGAGATCCTCTATTGCTCATTAGGGTCATTATACCCCCGTCTGGAGCGCACACACACACTAAGAGGATTGAAAGGAGAAGCCAATTTAGTCGGGTATCAAAAAATGAGCCTTTTGATGAAAGGCAACGAGGGACTGAAAGGAGGGCTTGTGTGCATGTGCTTCAGTGTGTGTGTGTGTCTTACCCCGTTAAAGCATCAGAGTAGTTAGTATGTGGTCATACATGGTTTTGTTATGAAGCACATACACATGCAAACATTTTGGGCCTTGACCTGTAATTGCACTGCTGGTGGTCTGAGGTGCCAAAAAAAGATGATTAGAGGGATATGAAGGACAGGAGGAAAAATAAACACTCAGTCAGAGAAAGGAAGGAAGGAAGGAAAGAGTTTAAATGAAGTAAGAATGAAAGGATAAATAAAGCCAGGGATGCCCTAGGGACTCAGACACAGAGTGGGAGGAAGAGGGAGAGGGAGAGGTAGATAATGGTTTTGTGAGATGAAAAACAAGAGAGAGAAAAAATAGAGCCTGTATAGAGACAGGAAATGAAGGTGAAATTGAAAGGATAGGAGGAAAATTGAAATGGAAGGAGAGGGATGGGGTAGTTGTATTTTGGATACAGGTACTCGAGCAATGCTTGTGGACTGCCAGGCAAGCTTTGGACAAGCACATGTTGAGTACAGCCACAGACAATTAAAACCCCTTTTCTACAGCCTGTTCAAGGCGGGAATGTTGCACTGTTATTCCGCCTCACCTTTGTATGAAACGTACGAACATACAATGGGGGGGGCATTGTTGTTCCGCCGTTAAGTCGGAACAAGAAGTCCAACGCTGTTGTTACATGTCAGGCCTCTGTTGCTTCCGGAACACCGGCATGCTATCTAAAATCACAAACTGGGGCAGCATTATGCCGGCATTGTTTGGTTCAGTGTAAAAAAGCAAAGCTGGCGTAATGACGGGTCTTCTTTACGGCAGTATTGTGGGATCTCTCTTTAAAAAGGGCTAAAGAGTCAGCAAAATATGAAAGGTGGCGAAAACAGGCAACGTTGCTCAAGTGTTGCAGTCTGGATGTTTATTTGATCATCTGTATATATCCACATTTTCATGATAGTGAGTGCATCATACACAGATGTCATGGTTGGTTCAGGTTGGTTATTTTTCATAATAAAAACCAAGGACAGGGAAAAAAAAAGACAAACTCATTTAGCTAAAATGGCAATAAAATAACACCAAAATTGACTTTTAATTAAAGCGAGACCAATACGCTTTGCTGTCACCGTACTAGTCACCTGTCAGAACAGGTGAAGATATTTTTCACCAGGCTAGTGCAGCCACAAGGTTTCGATTTCCGATTCAATATCGATTCGGGACATTTCAGTAACAATACCAATTTTGCTTGGATATGAAAGAGATTCTCAGAAAACTAATGCTGTAAATTGTACAAGGAACCCTCTAACCTGGTGCATTATTAAAAATAATGTTTACATTAAGAATTGACTCTTTAAATCACCTGTTCCACTCAGACACCCCAGTGTTTCCCCAACCATTATAAATATATAGATATTAAGAAAAACAACTTGACATTTCATGTTAATTCCGCATTAAAAGAAAAAATTGTGATTGTTAGAAAAATTAGACATAGATTGTTTGACTGCTCACTCACTCACTCAGTCAGGTGAGCCCGGGAACCTGTAAACCTGAATGGCAGATTTTTTCTCGACTCTCAAAACCTCCGTGATACATGTAAATTAGCATAATATGTTGTAGACTTTTAGTGTTATTTACGCTTTAATACCGCGTGGTTATGGATCACCATTTATACGCACTGTTTGTGAACTTCCTTCCCCTTACATGCCAACGTAAGTTTTTAGCTCAGAGAAAGAGTTCATCAAGCTAGTAGCACAACACGCGAAAGCAACCAGATCTGTAAAGTTTACCCAAGTATTCCAGTATTGCACCCTTGGTATGCCTTCCGATCCACGGAGGCCAACTTGTTGCACTTCGTGGCCAAAGAAAGCGTCTCCTGGAGAGGAGCAGCTAACACGGGCTGGGGTCAGTGCACTGCACAAGCGCTTCTCTGCGAAGGGAAAAAAACTAAACACTAGGCTATATGGACACAAGCCCTAACGGGATTAAAGCTTCATGCATCCACAGGAAAAGGCATATATTAAAAGATCAAGCTCGTATTTTATGAATTGATATCGGATAATTCAAATGAATGATTGATTTTTTTTTTTTTTATTTTTTTTTTATTTTAAACCCAGCCCTAGTAATGATTTAAAACAAAGTGGAGCTGATTGGGTATCTGTGGTTTTGTGTGTGATAGTGAAGTGTGAGGAAGTCTCTGTAATGATCCACTACTGGTATTGGTTCTCCAGTCAACGTAATTGGTGTTAAATATAAAAGCAGATCAATGTAAGGCTCCCCTTGCTAATAGTAGCCAATACTATCACTTGGGTGACCTTTTGGTGTCTTAAATAATCCAGTAGGAAGGGACAGATGACCAACATGAAGAACTTTGGTCACAGAGAAAAAGCATGGGCATGGATGCATACATTACATGCATATATACTGTACATACAGTAGATGTACACTATGTACACAATCCTCAGATTTCTAGCATTTCCATATCTCATACTTTACCTGACACTAGTTGATGTTCAACTTTGTGGATATAAGAGGATTCTACAGGACACATGTGTGCGTGGGCTGCTTCACTAAGTAATGTGAATTCTCAATGGAGATGGCTGCAAAATGAGTCCTCATTCAAGTTCTTTTCACACAGGCTGCCGCATTGATTTCTATATGTCGTGAAATTTGGAGTTATTACAATAACCAGTAGAAGATAACTCGCTGTATAGCAATTATGTGTTGTTTGTGTAATATGTGCTGTGTTCTCCCATGTATTTTCAAAGGTTTTTATCTTCAGTGTTGTTCATTCCACATTCAGTTTTGCTACAAATGTACTCAATTATTGAAGGAAAGCATCAAGGTTTTCCTTTCACATACATTCAAGGAACTTGAGTTAATGTTGCACTGGTTTTCAAAGCATCTATTTTGTTTTTGTGCATGTTTTGAGCAAATGTGTGAACGTAAAAAGCAAAGGTGAGAAATTGTGTTCTTCTAAGACATCAGCCTGTTAATAATTTCCATGGCTGGCTCCATTTTATCTACTGCATACAAACATTTCCCCTTTCCCTGTTCTCCTCACACTCAACAAATTTCCTTGAGCCACAAATTTCTTTACTTTCCTATTACATTGGAAGCTATAGGATTTCATTTTGCCAGACAAGAAGTTGCAATTTAAAAATATCCAGGGATTTTTCAGACATAAAAAGGAGGTTCCAGGGCACCATGGTAGCCACGCGTTCTACCTGGTAGAACAATTTACAAGGTTGAGTCCTTACTGCAGCGGGTTCGAATCCAACCTGTTGCCCTTTGCTGCATGTTATCCCCCCTCTCTCTCCCACATTTCCTGTCTGTCTTCAGCTGTCCCTATCAAATAAATAAAATCTTTAAAAAAAAAAGATGTTGTCATTAGGGCCAGATAATATTAAATACTAATATGAATAATGATCTGTCCTATTAAGTTGACAGTATCTGCACATATTGTAAAAATGACCTTTTTTTAAAATCCCAGCTAAAATGAAATGGAAGATCAATTTCCTAATTGAAATTGTGTTAAACATACTGGCTCGGGGGCCTTGCGACAGCATACCCAGACCAGATTTTAATTCGGCACGTTGCAGTTACATGATACAGAAATGCATCCTAGGCAACTGAGCCAGCAAGACACCCAGTTTTGTAGGACATAAGTAAGATCTTTCCGGGGCTGCCCATAAACTGTCACCAAACTCCTTGGGAGTCAACCCACTTACGCATTTAGCCATGGAAGGAAAAAGTAGGAAGATGCTTCTGAGACAGTCACTAAAACTAGTGACCAAGTTGTGAAGTTTGCGAGTTTCTGTGTCAAATGATTAAAACTGAATCTAACCAACAATGTATTTATTTTGTCTTTGAGTTTCTTCTTCTTTGGTGTTCTTTGCCAACCACCAAAACTTTCCTAGGAAGAAAACTGAGGTTGACTTGTGATTTTTGGCCTCATCCGGATTATATCTGGTAATATACCTAGCCTCTTTAAAAATGAATTACACAAAAGCACAACAGCATAAAGTTTTCATGGAGAAATTCTCAAGCACTGGTTTTGAAGCATCATGTTTTGCTTGCCAAAAACAATTACAGTAAACACTTTATTCTTTCCTTCTTCACTTCTGTCCTCGCTGTCTCGCTTCTCTTCTCTCACCTCTCTTCTCACCTACAACCGCTCTTCCTGCCTTGATTCATCCACACAGCTCGACTTCAAACGTTAACATGGCACTTATGTTCTCTTCTCTCCTCATCTGTGTGTTATTCTCTTTCCCTATTTTGCTCTCTTTACCTCTCTGTGCCTCTGCCTCTCTGTCTGCTACTCTCCCTCTCTAATTGGTACGCTATCAGTTGGAGCTCAGATATTGCTGTCACTTTCTGTCTTTGTGCTTCATACAGGCAGTGTATGTTATCTTGCTGTTTCCACTCCATACATTAGCTTCAAGTGTGTGTGAGCTGTCTCTTTCAGCTCCATACATAAGCAAAACCTGACAATGAAGGGGGAAAATGAAACTAGGTAGCTGAAGGACTGGGAGTTGGGTGAAAGTCATTGAGAAGGTGAAAGGTCAGGGAGGGAAAGGGGGAGATAAATGAGGCTTGGTGGAGAAGTCTGTAAAGTGGGGATACAGAGCAAAGTGGATAGTAGAAATTTGACTTAATGGGGAATAGCTTGGAGAGTGTTATTACAAAAGTAAGCTAACTGTAACATCTGGTCTTGGGTCCACTTAAGGCGCCTGAGGATTTGCCATGTTATAGCTCCTAAATGAGTTTAAAAAAAAAAAAAAGGATCTTGTTTAGTCGCTGGTGAAAACTACCCAAGACCCATAATCAAGGTTATTTTTTTGCAGCCTTAATAAGTAAGCAAGAAGCAATGTACTGAAACATTTAAAAACACATTTTGTCTAACACAGCATACTGAGTTTGGCGAGGCAGCAGGTCATATGTCATCTAAACATTCACGATTCAATTGGTCCAGTACAAATCTGACCATGCTGAATCGATTTTCAATTGGATGTTTCCAGACTGAAATCTTGCAGTGAAACTGAGCTTGAGAGATATATTCTGGCTCTGTGAGACTAACAATAAATTAAAAAGAGTGCTATATCTTATCCACAGAAGCTTATATCAATTGTGATATGAATGTGGAGACATGAACCAAAATAATGTAGGTCAACCAAGGAGATAGTCACCCACTGAAAAAAAGAATTAAATGTAATATTAATTAAAGATTACACAAATAATACATAATCAGAATGTATAACTGATCCCAAGATCTGTTATTCAGGCGATGCGTTAAAACAACAAAGCAATTCAGTCACCTTAAAGCTGCACCAATTAATATTTACATAATGACAATAGATCAAATGACTTGTGTGTAATGAGAAAGGGGTCACTCGTAGTGACAAACCCACAGAGAATTACCATCCAGCTCTGCAATTCCCCTTAGCTATACAGTGTTTTAGCCTCTTTCAGCTTGTTGTTTTGGTTTTATGGATAGCACAAAGTTGGGGAACATAATGGAGCATTAAGAGCTGCTAAAACAGATATTTCCCTCAGGAGTTAGTCGAGACCAAAAACAGAGGATAAGTAAATATTGGACTTTGTCAGGTTGCAAGTAACATGATTTCAAATTAATGCTAATGTTGCTTTGTGTCTGCTGGATGTGTAAATGGGCAATTTTTTGCTAACACATTAGCCATAACTTTAAAACACATGTGTTTTTACAGCTTGAGGCCAAACAGCTCAATGAATACACTTTTTTAAACTCAGCAGTCTGGCAACATGCAAAAAAGGCAATTAAAGTTGTAATCATTTGAAATAAATGTGTGAAACTTTAGGGGGGGGGGTTTGTAGTTGTGCACTGTATTCTCATCTCGTATCATAGTTAGTGGAAATTAAAGGAACTAATGAACAATATTGAAGTTTCAGGAGTTGAGCCCTCTGGATAAATACAGCGGAATGAAATTCTTCTATTTTTGCTAAAGAGCCATTTCTCTTGGTCATATATAATTCACAATGGTGAGTGTGGTATTTATCTCCATGATAAATTGCAAGGCAGTGTGACAAATCCACTGTGAGGTTTGGGGTAAAACCTCTTTAGTCAAGCCACTGAGCAAAGTGTTCAAAATCTGTATTGACATCAGAATAACAGTGTTTCTCTTGCCTAAAATGCGCAACTGTTCTCTTGCCTTATTACACTTGCAAGACGACATATCAGCATGGTCAAGTGAAACGGTATAACTCCACTTTTCATGCTGTTGGCTTTTTTGTTTTGGTTTTGATTTTTCACTTTCCACCACGCACTCAGTAAGTTTTATGACTTGGGCCTCTGAAACCCATTGAGAAGCCATTTTGACATTTTTGGAAATGCATGGGCCTCAGTGGGGAAATCAACTTGTTTATCTGAATCCTTGAAAAGAAAAGTGTGTTTTTAGAGATTTGAGAAATTGTTTTTTTAAGACAGCAATAGCAGGCCGGGCAGTGAGGATTTGTAATGTGCCCATGGCAGACCAACGCTCTTTCATACAATGTCAGAGAAATACACCACTGACCTATGCTGCATACGGAACAGAGGAGAGTTTCTGAGTTATATACTTTAAGCACTGACAAATGGAAGGGGGTTGTAGAGAGCAAGATGGTGACAGAAAAATATGAGACTGATTTTATAATAGAGTTGCAATATGCTGTAAGAAACTAACAAAATGCCGAGTAAAAGGTGTGAACCACAGTGAGAATTAGTGAAAAGTTACCACTGGTACATTGTTGTTGTTATGGAAATTACTATTACAAGTAAGCTAGTAATGAACTGAAAGTCCTGACCTGAGCTTGTGCACACATGTTTGTGTGTAGGTACTGATGAACAGGAATCCACAGGAAAACACGGGGGATGATACTGGATTATTATAGACAAGGAGCAAGACGGCAGCAACATGTGAGTGTGAAGGACAATAGGGGTCCAAATCAGTACACGTATGTGTCCATTTCAATGCCTTTGCACTCGAATTATTAGTGTCTATGACTATCCAGTGAGAGCTTGAGAGAAAGGGTGGTAAGACAAAGAGAGACAATGACATGGAGAGAGTGTGAGAGAAGAAAGTGGGGTTTTCTTGTTAGACAGCGCCCAGGGCTGAAAGAAGCTGACACCTTGACTTCAATTATTAACATGGTGCTTGGCTTTTCATTCAGTTCTGCCTGTACAGTATTTCTCTCTCTCCTCTCTATCTGGCTACAAGATCTTTAGTGGCACTGGTGCTGCTGTGGCACCATTCATCTCATTTCTAGATGCCCCAAAGCCAAAATTAATATACTTACTATTCACAAAGGCACGTACACAAAAGCATAGAATAAAAGTGCATTATCCCACATTAGCACATAGTAGACAAAAGTAAAGTGGAAATGCTTCCACACATGCCTAATATTTTGTTATTGGGATTAACTGTTGGAAATTCTGTCATACAGTACATCAAGTGAGACAGTTAAACTATAAACCTTAAGGCCATTCAAGCCCCAGTTTCTGAAAGCCCTCTAGAACTGTATTTTTATTTGTTTTTCCATGCAGAACAACCTCCATCTGAGTGGTTCCAATAACGAGGCTCCACTGTGCTAGTTTTGTGGGTTCCAGTCCAAATACATATCCCATATATAATATATATATGTGTGTGTGTGTGTATATGTTTGTGCAGTAAAGTGTAACGGCAAACATCTGTCTTGCTGAGTGTTTTAGTCTCCTGAAACGAGCAGGACAAAATTGTTTACGGTTATGAAATTGATTTAGAACAATATTGGCCCATA
Organism: Siniperca chuatsi; assembly: GCF_020085105.1. Classification (NCBI taxonomy): domain Eukaryota; kingdom Metazoa; phylum Chordata; class Actinopteri; order Centrarchiformes; family Sinipercidae; genus Siniperca; species Siniperca chuatsi. Next base: position 8,910,793 of record NC_058063.1, read on the forward strand.
TGTAAGGGCTCAGTGTTTTCTGTTTTTGTCTGCCTGCCTCATTAATGTCCAATGCATTTTAAAGCATGTATATTCATGCAGATGTATTCACTATATTATTGTTTCTTTGCCTCAGTTACACTGAGACTCTGCAATCTTGCTTCAGTCTTATGATAGGCCATGGGTGTATTTAAAGATGTTCTCATCAGGCCTTTTATGATCGGTACTGAGATTTGATTATATTGCTCTTTATTGTGAAATTCTTCTGAAGTTTGTCTTGCATCACAAGTGAGCTCTGTTTTACATGCAAAATTCAAGTAGGACACGATATTACTAACAAATGCCTACTGAGAACTTCTGATTGATCACAATCACTGATTTAATGCGATTTAATGTAATCAGCTGATCCAATACTATCTACAACAACTACCATACTAGTTAGACTGAGAGACCTTTTAAAATTCTTCATACTTCTTAAATTCTTCTCATGTATTAGAGTGATCATAGAGCAGCTTGAACGATCAGATTAGAAAACACATCTTACTCTCACACCTGGTAAAAATACCAACCAGGGAACAACAAAGCAATTGAGGTTGTCACCAACCATCTGGCCTTGTAACATGAACGTAGCCCCACACTTGTTGAATTACAAGCCTTCTGTATTGTGGTTTTTGCTGTGGATGAGTAGCCATGCAACAATCTGTTCAAACGGTTAAAAATCTGATTCTGACATACAGGCTTACACTGTGGATTTAAACAATTCAGATACATCCATAAAATAATCCTCCAGTTGCCCGTTTTTGACTGTTAGTTTGTAGTATGTAATCACAAAACATACTGACAGCATCTCAAGCACAGTCACCCAGTGGGGCTTTAAAGAAATAGTCTCAAGACACCCTATCAGTTGATGCATCCCTAGTTGGTGTGGGCAGCTCCCAGATGTGAAACTGTATAGACTGTAAGAGGCTGTTGGGTGTCCCCAGTGATTTCAAAAACCTCCCTGCAACTGCAAGACGACGACAACAAAGGCCAGGATTTCAGGGAACGGAAGTGCCTTTGAGCTAGTCTCTGATCCTTCGGCTTCCCCGTTCCATCACTTGTGAGTGTTAGCCAAATGCCTAAACTGTGTGATTATTCAGCGGGATGTTGCTGAAAAAAGCCTTGATGCTCAGTCAACTTGTGCGGATGTATAGACGGAATGAGTCAAAGTTAAGAGCAGCGTCAGTTTCAATGTGAGCAATGTTCAGTGTTTACTGTATTAACCCCCCAGATGTAGCAGTTGGATATTAAATAATAATGTACAAAGAAACCTCGGGCAGCTGTCGTACAGCCAGCCAGTCACTTTAACACAGCAGTCAACACTAACCGCTGCATCGGTCTTGTGTATATGCTTGGCCTGCAGTGTTGAGGAGTGACGGAACAAATTTAAGTGAGGAAAGATTTAATGAATAGAGAGGAAAAGTAAAGATAGCGTAGATTTTCCCAGGGGCGTTTGCACAGAGGAGGGTTGGCAACTGCCTCAAGACTACTGTGGCTCATCAAAAGTACTATTAGATGTTTCTTTCATGAATTAAAGTTTACAAAACACCTTTGTGGGAAACGAAGAAAAATATACATAAGTATTGTGCTCTTCTCCCCCCCATTACATTCCCGTTTTTATCACCTCAGTTTTCTCATGTCAGATTTTTTTAGAACCCTCATTTACAAAATGCATGTTTTTTAATGTGGAAGTTTTATAAACTCTATTAGTTTGAATTTTGTTCTGGCCGTTGCAGAAATCATCAATGTTCCTGCTTTGTGCTTCAGTAAAATATTTAATTTCTGTTGCCCACTGTTTGTCCATCTCAGTTCATCTGTTTGTGGGAAGTCATTATTTTTACTGTTTATATATTTTCTCCTGTAGAGATTGGGGTTGCATTCAAGAAGTCTATTTTGAACCACCTGAAATCTATCAGTCAATATTTACTAGAAATTATTATTATTATTCTGTCCTCAGAAAAAGCTGTTGAAGCTTGCTAAATAACAAACTGTAATGGAACAACAGCAATCTTTTTTAAAATATGAAGGGTGTTCTATTGTAATCATGTTTTTCAAATAAAAAAAAACTACTTTTTGAATTCAAATTTATTCTATGCAGAGCAGCTTGCAGAGTTATTCCCATGCACATCACAAAGTGTGGAACTTTGAGATCTACTTCAGTGACACTTGAAGTGTTGATGACTAGCCTCAGGCCTTTAAAGTCAAAGGGGAGTGCCGGGCTTTATGAAAACCTGGAAATTGGGGCTTTGAGCCTTGAAACAGCATATTGCACAGGTGTAGAGGCACTATGCTTGGGCAGCAATATTCCTCTGCTTCAGCATCTCATACTATGTCTCTTTCAACTTGTCCTCCATTTTATGTTGAAAAAGATCAGAACTCCTTGGTGAAGGATGTTTCTATAAATAAGCCATACTTTAATGTGTTTCCTAATTTGGATTTAATATTTTAGTGTCCACTCATAGCAGTAATTTATCATTCCATTTGATAAGATATATTGATGTGTAAATTGTAACCACAGTTTGACATCTGATGCTTCCCTGCTTTTGCGCTACATTTTAAGTGTTGTGTGTGTGTGTGTTCGTTTTGCCTCAAGCTTTATCATGTTTCTGTTAATAACATAAGTACTGTAGCACCGGAGCATAACATGGTTTTATAGCAACCTGGTTATGGGTGGTCCATTCACTTTGGCTGCTATACTGTAAGCCATTTGTCATCATACAGTAATATTGTAGCATGTTTTTGCTAACATGCTTTATGGAGGGAATCACACAGTATTTTGATCATTTGGAGCCATTGGAGATGCACAAAACTGCTTTGATGAAAGAGGGCAAAATCACTATAGATAAAATGGTAAGTTGTAAAGAGCAAAAGTGTAATGAAAAAATATTGTTGGTCATAAATGTTGGCAGCTCCACATATCTACATTGTCTGAAAATATTACCGGCATATCATCAGTGTGGCACAACATTGTTATAATTATAATTTCTACTCCTCTTTCTCTTCCAGCCCTCGAGGGGCTCCATATGTCGTAGTGTTGGACAGTCTTCAGTCTCCTCTTCACATCTCCTCTCCTCCCTCTCTGCTTGCTTGCCAAGTGGTTTGGAACAGTCCAGCCTTTCTGTTTCTAACTCATATCATGCTTGTTTTCTCACCTCTCTTCTCCTTATTTTGCTCTTCTTGTATGTCTGTCTGTTATTGCGTTCCAAGTGCAGGTTAATTTACGCTTACGTTTTAAGCACCTAACAGATGTGTTGTATTCCTGTGTCATCCACATTACAATCCACTAACAAGCCATTAACAAATGCTGTGAACGATGTTGAGATATTAGAACAAGTAAGAAATGAAAAATCCTGCACCACTGCACTGAAATATTGGACCGACAATAGCAAAGAACCCTTTGACTCTGAATCTTGCACTTTTGGGAATGATGCAAAGTCAAAGTTTTTGCCTGCCAAATGTATTTTAGGCAGTTTTGAGGTTTCTGGCAATTTTCACTTCTTTTTTTGACAGTTCAAAGTAGTGGGTGATAGGAAAGACTGAGAAATGTGTGACAAAGGTCCGGGGCTGGTATTGAACCTAACATATTGACACATTTCAGGCCAAAGATGCTCTTTCTTTCACATATGGTGTGTGGAGGAAGAGCAGTTGTACATAATTGACATGAGTATTTCCTGCAGAAAGTATCTGAAAAATGTTTTAAAAAAACATAGATCCACTGAGATTACTGGACCATGTAGAGTGAAACAATGATAGCCCTAATGAAAACACTAAATCTTAAATTGACTAATTGTGCAAGTTTATTTTCTTGTTAACTACAGCAGAATCCACCTTAATAAAATCCACAGGAATACCGTCTAAATTCTTAATATGTTTACACTGCTATGTCTCCAAAAAAATTCACTTGGTGTTAATGAACAATTGTTCATTGTAATTTGCAGACTTTCTCTTCAGAATGTAAAGACAAACAGTATTTTGAATATTTATTTATTTTTGCAGTTTATCTGTAATCTTATTCTTATTTATTTATTTTTTTTAAATATATCAAATCAATAACAACCCAGTTAAAGAGATTTTATTAAGTCCTTCACTCTTCTGTTCTGTTCCTGCCAGGTCTTCCGAAGCGGTGAAGGCATGGGCATCCGTCTGGATAGTGCCTCTGCCTTCCAGGGTGCCATCATTTCCCCCCACTATGACTCCCTGCTGGTAAAAGTCATCGCCAGCGGGAAGGACCTGCAGACAGCAGCTTCCAAGATGAGCCGAGCCCTGGCCGAGTTCAGAGTGCGAGGGGTCAAGGTAGGACACTCAGCCACGTGTGCCTGCTGGTGCTTTGTGTGCAGCTTTTTCCTGCTTTCATTTGCATTTAATGTTCTCATTGTTTCCTGTGGGGTGAGAAAATTATGACCTCTTGAGCTGGTGGGAAACTCAGTGTATAATGTCAAAATACAGAAAAGTAGGCAACTGCATTTAGACCCTGAATGTTTGACACAAGGAGAGATACTTTCTTGACAGCAGAGATGTAAATGTGATGTTCTCTGTGTTGGTCTGCTGTGACTGGCTTGATAAGAGCCCATCTCAAACTATTCAAGCCAGTCTAGCATGGTTAATGGTGTGATGCAGTGAAAACGTAAAGAGTGCTAGATGGACAGCTATTTAACGGTCTCTGCACTGAATCCGATTCAGAATACAACACGTTACTGTGAAGTGGTGCTGCAGCGTTCTTAGACACTTCTTACATCTCATCACCCGTCTGGTGGATTCCGTGCTCTATATTACTCTTCATTTCTTGGTTTTCAGATTGAAAACATATCTGTCAGTGTCTAAAAATTGCCAGATACATTCCTGCGAAAACACCTTTATTTTTACGGAGATTGTGCTAAACATTAACATCAAGTGCAAACAGTTTTTGACAGACAGCAGCGGTGTCAGCAAAAGCCAGTGTTAACAGACTGAGAAGGTGGAGGTAATTAAAAATAATGAGCTGCATGGGTTGTTCATGTACCAGTCATATAAGCTAATGATGTCATGAACAGCATCACAGGTCTCCTACACCTTTACCTTACCACTAATATTTGTACCCATAATCAGACCAAGCCGCACAGAGTCAGCACTGTACAAAGATCAAACCTGGATTCTTTGGTATCGTGGGCTTTATTTTTAAAACACTGTGTAAACATGATAATGATGTGGCACAGTGTGTTATATCAGTCAGACTGGGAAAATTGTACTACTTTTATTTTTGTCAGCCTAATGAAAGTTAAACTGCAGAAGGAGTGGTAGTCTTTGCTCCAAGTTTCACTTTAACAGATGGCTGACATTTAGTTTAAAGCTAGTTAATGGTTGAGTTGGACAAGAAAGAAGCACAGACTCGGCACATTTGCATCTTAAATTTGCACCCTGCAATTGAAAATGCACAATTTGCTGTCTGGATGAGTCTGATGTAACAGGGATACAGGGAGCTCACAACATGTGCCTATTTTTTTACCCCGCATGTTGAGGTGAAAGGTGTGTTGAGATATTAATAAAGCTGCAACTGGAGACTGCATTGGGCAGCCAAGGTCTTGGATGTTTTTGTTGTAGACTATGGATTAACCATGAGCAATGTCCACATAGATTCATTACTGTATAAAATGAAGCATTTCATTTCAAGGTGAAGCAAGGGTACTCAATTATCAAGGTGAGCAGGTCTTCTAAGCAGTGCAGAGTTGTCACTATTTTTTTCTGTGTAGATGCTGGTAAGCTGAAAAAGCAATTAAATCAATTTCACATTCTATAAATATAACATAAATATATTTATGTAGTAGCTAAGTCCAAGGACATATTCCAGTTATTAAGTCTCAGTAAAGTCTAATTAAAAGATGAAATGCCATTGATGACTTTTTAAAAGGTTTTCTTTGTAAATCAGAGTGGCAGAAAATTAGCAATGATGCTTATTTTTTTGCAAAACCACAGTTAAAGAAAAGCACTTCGTGTCCTACTTCTGTTGTGCAATGACTTGAGTGTAAATGACTGAGAATGAATGTCAACAGTGGTTAATGTAAATGAATTTGGAGCTGTGACTTCACATCCATAGGTCAGTAACAGTTTATTCACTTGTGTGTTTTTTTTTCTTTGTGTAGCCATTTACAATGTGTGAAGCCATTATACAATATGTGAATATATATATATATATATATATATATATATATATATATATATATATATATATATATATATATATATATATATATATATATATATATATATATATATATATATATATATATATATATATATAATATAAATATAATATAATAAATAAATAAATAATGGTTGAATGTGTTAACATTTGTATTTCATACAGGGTTTCCTACCTGTAGTGAGATGAAAATCAGGGTCATGAGAATAAAGGGATTTCTGTAGCCAGTGGAATCAGCTCAGTCATAGTAATTCCTCAGTCTGTTTTGAATTAGTCATGATGAGGTGAAATTGCAAGTCAAATTGGTCTTCTCAACTCAAATTTCTCATTTAACTTGGAGTGTGCTTTACAAACTGTCAGCATAGATGTAATAGATTATTTTTTCCTTCTGATAGAGTGAGAAAGTGTTTGATGTTAGCCAAGACTTGATGGGCTTGTGGACACTGTCCTTTGTCCTCACTGCCATGGATTATGTAAACACACACTAGGAAATCAACCTAGTGTACCTCTCCTACAGTGACTGGCTACAATTGAATTAATTCTGTACAACGGTAACAGCTGTTTTTCAGTAGTTAAGACAAAACTGCCAACAAAGACAGTGTGTGCCACAAACAAGCTACTGTGAGCAACCTTGGTGCATGTGCTGATCAGACTTGAAGTGTAGTACTTTCCATTCTGTGCCAGCAAGCTAGTAGAAAAGCTTGCATTGACATCAGCAGAGAACAGTACATTTATGCAAAGAACACTGTATAACTGTTATAAGGTCTTGAATTAAACGTTTTTCTCTGAAGACTGCTGGTGGCAGTCTGAAACCACGGCAGCTCTTTTCAAAGACTTGAAATTTGAGCAAAACGATTTGCACATTTCTCTTATTCTGACACCCTTGAATTTAAAGTCTGCCAGTTATTTTAGAATGAGCTGGTTGGGTTTAATGTCCCAGAGTTAAAAAATCCAATTGCTTGTGTCCTTGCCAACAAATTGTCTGTGCTTACTTTGATGGGAATGTCATTGTCTGCAAGACACTTTTTTTTATTTTATTTTTTTTTTTTTTACACTTTGACGTAGACTCTGTACTTCACTTTGCTTGTGTCAATGATTAAGACAAAATTGTTGGCTAAATTGAGTCTAGAGGACTCAGTGGCTTTCATGTCTCTGGACCTACGAGAAATGTACTCATGTGGTGAAGGTGACCAATGAAGATGTTGTCTAGAACAAGAATTGTGGTTCAAAGTTTTCAGTTTTCAGTGTGTTTGTGAGTGGTAGCCTTGGAGGTGGTTGCTAGTGCTGTGTTGGAATGTCAGCAGTAAGTCAGTGTGTTGGCAACACATCCAAGGCCTATTAATGCTTTGGTCTGTTCACAGAGATATGACGCTATATGACATCCTCATAACTCAAAGTTGTTTTTTTTTTTTCTTTCTCCCAATGAAGGAAATGTGGCTACAATAAATCTGAGAAAGACCACACTATGCTTATCAGATAATTCTTTGAGTTTGGTGGCTCCTGTAGTCATGGTAGTTCCTCAGCACGTTAAATATAGTATTACCTTTTAAATTCAAATGAAAACCAGAATGCACCAACTGAAGTTTGACTTACTTGGTTGACACTTGACAACATGCTGCTCTCCTCTGCTGTGTGGAATTATGTTTGACATTTCATAAAGCTCTGTTTATCTCCTGCTTCTGTATATGTGTGCACATTTATGAGTGTGTGTGTGTGTGTGTGTGTGTGCAAAGGATGAGCCATGTGTGTTAAGCAGTAAAATGTCACACATTGTAGGGCTGGGCAATATGGCTTATAAATGATATCTCTATTTTAAGGCTATGCCACTATATACAATATATATCATGATATACACATTTTCTATAAAATAACATACCTTACATTCTCAAATAGTGCAAACATATGATGATCTTGTAGAATATGATGCATTGCTGTAGATTAAACTACCCAACAGTATATATAGTAGTTAAAATTAGCTCAAGCTTACACATCTACAGCAGTAAAATGCAACATACACATTACTGCAGCAGTAATATTAATCCAAAAACATTATTTATTTATTATTTATATATATATATATATATATATATATATATATATATATATATATATATATATATATATATATATATATATAAATATAAAAATAATAGTAAAACACTGACAGGGACCATTTTACTGTTCAATGATAAAGTAAGTAAATTTTGTTATTATACTTAGATACTTTTACCTTAGTAAGGTTTAGAATGCAGAAAGATTTTACTTTTAGTGGAGTATTTTCACAGTGGGTTTGGTATTAGTACTTTCGTAATGGACCTGAATACTTCTCCACCTCTGGTTAGCTCACCCACAGTCTAACTGCACCTGTGTTACCAGCCAAGCCTTCCTCTTTATCGAAGGTGGCCTTGTGGGTAACCTGTGTGTGTGTGTGTGTGTGTGAGAGAGTCTAGCGGGTTTGTTGTGAAAGTGAGTCTTTCCCAGTGTGTAAGAGGTAGTTATGTTAGTCAGCCATAAAGTGTGTAGATAAGCTCGGGTTGCAGTATAATAGTAACTGAAAGGCTGTGTGTTGTTTGCTGCCACAAAAAAGAAATAAAACGTCCCTGTTTATGTAATGTTGCTACGGCGTCTTCTTGTACTTTTTACAGCAGAGTTGCGCCAGATTGTGAAAAGCTAACTAGTTAGCAGCTACGAGTCAGGCTAAAGTCAAATAAAATAACCTAAACCCAGAGGTCTACCAAATACGTTTCAGAGCTGGAAGGCGTGTTTTCTCTTATGATTTCCCCCAGCATTTTCAACCAACTCATGGAGTTAACATTAGCTTGATTAACTAGCTAGCTGGAGCTGATAAAATCTACCAGCAACAGTTGTCATTTCAACTGACAAAATTGACAGCTGTTGGCTAGAAATTAGATAGCTGCTTTTGTCTACCTTGGTCTTAAATCAAGGACCTATCTTTTAAAAAATGAAAGTTTAGAGTGGTAAATCTGCCCCAGGGGTCCCAAGGTACCAGTTCTTAATTGAGCACAGGAGGACCTTTGTCTCCTCTCTAAATTATACACACACTAATTGTACAAGTGCATCACGTCAATGCAAGTACATGAGCATCTGCCCTGTGCAAATTGCTCATCACACAGGTTGATGGTTTGTCATGTGAAACCAACTAATGACTGAATAACTAATGAGCTCAGGAACAAAGACATACTCCCTTGCTGCAGTACATCAGATGGTTTCTGGCCACGTTCCTGTTGATTCCTGGACTGTGTGTGTGTGACAGAGACACACAGAGAGATGGGTTATGATGAAAGATAGAGAAAGACAAAAGGAAGTTACCCGACTGAAATAGATGGCAAAAAAGAGACAACACGAAAAACTTAGAAATAGAGAAATGGTGGCAGGTTATACCTTCTCATGGCACTAGCCAGACCCAATATTCTAAGTATGTGAGACTTTTTGTTTCTTTAGAAGTCATTTTTGCGACACCGGGGGCTTTGCTTTAGGCAGTGTTTTTTCGTTGCTGTTCATCTTCACACCTAATCTGCAGGAGTAATAGAGTTTGAGGCGACCTGAGGTTGTTGAACCTGCTTCTGTATGCCCGTGTGTGTGTGTTAGTGAGAGGGCGGTTGGTGATGATTCCCATCTAGAGAGGCTCTTTGAAAAATCTCTGTAATATTTTGTATCTTTATAGCCTGCCAGGTCACAGGCTACTTCCCATCTTAAGATACTTGTCCTTGTGTTATTTCTCTTCATTTCAATGAATCGAAATGATACATGATTATTCAGGGGTCACATGGATTTTGATCCATCTTTTGGACCAGGTCACAGTGGCTCTGACTAGAGATGAGTTCATTTTTAATGGAGTGAAGTGTCCCTGCTTCCTGGTTAAAAAAAAAAAAAAAAAAAAAAGTAAAATCTACATTTTTAAAAATCAAATAATCTCTATCCTCCCTCAGTTCCTTGATCACCACTTCTCTCTCCTCCTCCTCCTCCTCCTCCTCCTCATTGTTTAGTCCTCTTACCCTTTATTTCTCTACTCTTGGAAGAAAAAATAAGTTTCACACATGTTTTGAATTAGTATTGCATGAATAGTACTAGCAGAATATGCAGATACAGCTGGAATTCATCATATAAGAAACAGTGTGAGTGTGCTGCATTTCTTTGTGGATAATGGATCTGGGCTACTGTGGATTTAAATGACTGCGCTCTGCAGTTATCAGTGGAGCTGGTCATTCATTATGACATTGAGCAGATTGTTTTTCCTCATTTTGTGGCAGTTAAGATAGTGACGTAGTGACACAGCTAAATTTGAGATAACAGGATACCAGTAATGCATCCTCTGCTTTTTGCTGCATACTCTTTCTGTTTACCCAGTCTCAAGTGTGTGTGTGTGTGTGTGTGTGTGTGTGTGTTGTGTTGTGTTGTGTTGTGTGTTGTGTTGTGTTAGGGTGGACTTGTGAACACGTCTGTCTGGCCAAGCACTCCATTTCCCAGTGCCTGTACTGTCTTGTATAACTCTTTTATCATGCACTACGCTCTTTTCATTTCTTCCACTACCTGCCAAGTAAACAATTCCCGTACGCCCCCCACCTTCTGTCATGCTTCTCCACCTCTTCACCCGTTTGACCTCTGTCTCCCTTCATGAGCAAAGTTGTCTTCTAGTTCTCTCATGTGTATCTCTTGTTTTTAGATCCCTGAGCCTCCCGTTAACGGTTCACTGACTTGGTTACATGTATTTTCCCATGGTCTGCCTTTTTTGTTTTTTTTAAATCTTGATCTCCTTTTTTTATGTCTTGTCTGTTTTTAGAATCCCTTACGTGAGTTTTTTTTAATAGCTGTTATTTATATTAATAAATTGTGATGAAGAGTCAAATCTAGAAGTTATTGTTTAGCACTGAATACTTCTTGTAAAACACAAATATATCAGTTGTTTGTACATACTTAATTTTCTCTTATTCTAAACTAAGAAAATGTTGTGCAGATTCATCTAATCTAATTCATCACACAGCAAAAAGACCACTACGCTATAAGTGGCTTTTCAAGGTTTTTACAAGAAACATCCCACACCTGTGCCTCTCCTGAAGATTCTGTGTTGTTGCAGAGCACTGATTAATTTCAAACTGGACTATACATAACATCTAGAAGAAAATTAATTTACAGAACATTGGAGAAAAGTTAGTTTATTCGTTCATTTACTTTATTCATACAGCTGATAATCTAGCCAACCATCTTTTTTTTTCTTGGTTTTCTTTGCCTTCCTTTCATGCCTCTTCGCCAGTCCCATCACTCTAGTCACAGCAAGATCAGTGTTAACCTAGTTTCAGGAAGAACCCTTCTTTCTTCCTTTTTCCTTTTGATCTGGAGTTAGCCTCCTATGACCTTTGCATCATGTTCCAAAGCGGGAGTAGGCAGAAGCACTGTTCCAGGATCATTCACTCAGTGTTTGCAAAGACGAGAGGAGAGACGGGAAATCCATCTCATCTCTGACTTATCAGTGGGAGGAATAAGAGGTTTAGACACACTCTGACAACACGCACTAACAGACACTCTTTTTGTCACACATAGTCATATACACACTCGCTCTCACACAAAATGACAAACTAATATGTGTCTCTGGGGGCTGGGTTATCTGTCTATCTCTTCTTCATTTCACACCTCTAAACAACCACTTGCACGGTACTTAATCACACAAACAGTCTTGTAATTATTAGTGTGTATGTAAAGTGACTGCATGCATGTTTGTGTGTACCTCTACGTGCACACTTTTGTGTGCATACTGCAGTACAAATCCTGGGAAAGCCTCATTTCAGGAAATTGAATAAAAGATCAAGAACATGCAAATCCAATTAGCGATAGTGAGAAGTAAGAGAAGGTTTAGCTGAGTGATGGAGGGATGAATAGAGGAATGGAAGGCGATGCAATAGTGACACGAGGGTAAAAGCCTAAAACAATTAGAATTGAAAGAGTGTATAGTATGAAAAGAAAACAAAGATATGAGAGCAGTTGGGTAGGTAAAAAAAAGTTGACACTGATAGGAAGAAAAACTGCAAAATGACAGGCAGACTTGTTTACCACTTGTTTAGTGGTGTGAGCAGAGAGGCAGGCTGACAACTAAAAACTCTGAGACCAACAAAGTCTGATGTAAATTGCCTATATTTAAGGCCTTAAAATTTCAGATACACTCAGGAGAAGTCTTAGCTTTTCATCCTGTGCTGACAGGTTTATGTACTGCATGACTACTCTTAGATTAACACAGAATAGATGCTCTGTAGTCCAAAATGCAAAAAAAGTATCTTTCATTATCAATTTTAATAAGCAGTTTCCTGTCCATTTTCTTTTGCCGCCCATTTGCTGCTTCACCACTTTAAAAAGCTGTAAACACTTGAAAATGGCAGATTTAGTCTTTTGTGTGTGTTGAAAGGTGTCCTTGTTGTTTGTGTATCCCTTTTTGTGCTGTGCAGGGTTGGATGAAGTAAAAGGAACACCTTACAATATAATCCAATGGATAAGCCTGTCCATTAGATTAATATCACAAACTACAGCTTCAAGATCACCTCTCCCCATATGTAAAGGTTGGTTTCATGGCAGAAAGAAAAAGAAACTCAAGAATAAATATACCGATTTCTTAGGAAAAATGTTTTTTAATTTCAGATCAATCTTAAAATGCAGGAATGTGGCATTTTTTAAAAGATGTTGCAACAAGAGTGAGTTTAATGAACTCAGGCACAAAGGTTTTGGCAGGTGACAAGAGGACAAAAAGAGTCCAGTGGAGATAAGACAGGAAGAAGGGCGGAGTTGTTAAGATGACAGAGAGCATTGAGTCTAGTAGTACACAGCCACTAAGCTTATTCACAATACACATAATGCATAAACAGTCACTCAGGAAAAACAGCCGTTTTTATGGGGAAAACAATCTCACACATGCAAGTATTTTCACACAAACATGACTTAACGTCTAAAACTGCCACTCCAGCTTAAGAGTCTGCTATCATACGCACACTCACTAAAACGACATGTCAACACAAACACAATGTCTTACAGCTAACCAAACGGCAGACACAAGACAGATGTCTTTATAGCCAGAATCAGCATTGCGCTGCCGTATGCACACAGCAAGTTTGAGCTGGATGGTGTCAACGGGACTTTGAAGCCATAATCAGGATTAAATGGCTGGAAATCAGCTGTGACGAAGCAAAGAGGGAGAGGAGGAGGGGGTGGGAGGTGGAGAGGGAAGAAGGAAAGGGAGGAAGGGGGGATGAAGAAAATGTTGGATGATGCTAGAGAAAAAAATGTAACCAAAATGAAGACAAACAGACAAAGAAGGAAAGGAAGTTGGAATAGGGAGAGAAGAAAGTTTCCATATAAATGGGGAAAAAGAAGTCTGCATACAAAAATGTGAATCCAATCCCCTGAAGACTGTAAACAAGATCATATTATAGTGCCAACCAAACAGTTACCTAATGCCGTTAGTACTTCCTGTCTGATTTAGCATTTTAGCCTGTTATGAATACAGGAAAAGTACTTGTTTCCTCTTCTGGCTACAGATAATGTGAGGCATTTTCCTCTGCCACATTTTTGCCATCCTTAGATCCAGCACGTAATAATTTATCTTTGCAATATTTATTTTTTTCAGACTTGGTTTTAGACTCTGTCATTTCCATTCTGTTTTTCCCATTCTCACTTAGCAGTCGGACAAAAATTCAAGTACAAGGAATGCTTTAAATGCACAAATTCTGAATTGACACCAAACCAGGCAGATATAAAGTCAGAGAAAAGGAAAAACAAATGTAGAAATAAGATGCAGAAATATCACTAAAACGATTTAGATTAGGAAAAATTGATTTCCTTTTTGACACTTGGTTCAGTGTGGGTTTTTACCATATTGAAAGATGAAATCTTGCGTAGCGTGTATGTATAGAGGCACACAAGAGAATGACACATCTAGCCAACTTCAAAGCAGAAGACATGGTGTTTTCACAGTGACTTCCTATTTGGCTGATTCCACTCCATTCTTTCACTGTTCCCCCTCTCTGTCTTGCTTTCTCTTTCTCTACATCTTTCTCTCTCTTCCTAGTTCTAAATGTGCTCATCTTCCTCACCTCTTCCCCTCTGTTATTGTTTTCTTTCACTCTGTCACCTTATCTGCTGTAATGACATAGCTTGAGTTTAGCGCGTGCCCCCCCCGTGTGTCTGTGTGAATATTCATTTGTGATAAAGTGATTGAGTGAAAGTTGAAAACACACCAGGTAGGAGAGGTGGTGAAGAGAAGGCGATGACCTTACTGAAGGTGTGAAATCTGATTAGTTGGGTGAGTAATGTACTTTCCTAGGAGACAGGCTATCTGTCATGGCCTCCAAGGTTTGGGTCAACTGCTATTTACTTCCGTTCTATTCACAGCTATGTGTGATTATGTAGTATGTGTGCCCAGTTTATTTAAATTAAATAACAAAAAAAATACTCATGAACTCTGTGTTTAGCTGTAGATGATGTAGGTGGGTAATGAAAAATTACTCTGGCTGTTGTTGGTGAATTACATTCCAATATCGCACCTTGAATTGCTGGGAAAGAAGTCGTGGAAATTGAAGAATGAGAAATAGCAACAAAATTTACAAGTGTAGGTGTAGGCAGCTAGTACAAATGAAAACCAAAGAGAGCAATAAATGTCTTGGATTTAGAGTAGGAGGCAGAGCATACAGCCCATTTAGAAATGAAATACAGTCAACATGTGGATAGAACATGTTTCTGTTAATCTTCTCTGGTATGTTGCCTTGAAGCACAATTTGAGTAATACGTTCATAAATTGACAAGAGTTAATGACTAGTGAACTTTCAGGAAAGACACTGACGTCAGCCTCAGTCAGGATAACAAGTTACTTTTGAACACTTTTCACACAAAGGGCAGAATGCTCGTTAATGGTGCATTAATTAAGTCTAGACCTACGCTGTCACTTTCTGGCGAGTAGAACCTCTACAGATACCTGGGGCAGCCAAAACTGTTCATTACCTGTTTCTGAAATCACAGCGGGACATGTTTGTTAAAAAGTGAAAATATATATATACACACACACACACACACACCACGGTTAAATGTGGCTTCAAGTATAACCTGTGATGTAGTGCAAGTTTTCATGCATAGTCATGAATATTGAGATTTAGCAGTAGTGACGTGCATACAAATGCAGCCATACTTCCACACACACATGCACACAGAAGTCGGGTCCAGGGGGAAGTGGGAGTTTTTAATTAAGGGTCGGTATACACACTGATTAATTGATGTGTTCTAATACTCTCTCACTCTCTCACACACACACACTCAGGAAGGTTTTAGGGCTTAATCAACTATTACACAAACAAAAACATTAATACAATCTGCCTACAAGACAATTAACACACCAACGTGCCCATTCTCATATAACAGGTTAAACAACCAACAAAGTTATATATTTTTGCGCTGTGTTGGAATAAACAGTAATATTAATGTTCTTTCAGAATATCCTCATCCTGGTGTCTTAGGTCACTCCAGTAGATTGCTTTAATTTTAAATAAACAAATGGAGCTATCAGCCCTAATAATTGATGCAATCATTCTCTAAGCTTTGGATTTTAGATGTTTATTCCCTTAGTGCTTTAATTAAGAGTTTTTGAGAACAGGGAAGCTTTGAATGGCTCTAAAGTTCCTTTTTATTGAAGCAGCAATGTAGAAATCTGACCCAACTTGACAAGCAGTTTCTTTGGACACTTCCAGTGCCTTGTTTGTCATTTATGTAGCTCACAGAACACAAGTTACGATTTCTTTCTCGTAGCAGCAGAATCATTGTAGTGCAATTTGAACTGTATTGGCCATGCATCTGTCTTGCAGTCTTTTTCCCAGGGGCCTCCTTTCTTTTCGCAGACATTTTCAAGTCTAATTGAACGGGCATAATGGAACACGGAACTCGATTTCTCTCGACCGGCTGGTCGCCTGATTATTCCAGTCACACTCACAAAGAGAATGAAATGCTTTCCAAACAGTTCATCTTTAGGGCAGCGTTAAATGCAGCAGTAGTTTATTGTTACGTGCTGTAAAATGTGATGACTACACCTGTGAATGCATCTGTTTTTTTAAATGTCTTAAAAATACTTGGAAACCTTGGAGGCAAATCTGATCCGTCAGAGCTGCCAATTTTGCTCATTAAAAGCAGAGCAGTTTTCTTTTATGTACCAGGAATACTGGAGCTGGAGGTCTTTGTTTACACTAAAAATGCCATCATACCTCCCTATGAGTTCTGCTGGTTATTTGATAGCTGGGTTTGCTTGTTTCCGTTGCAACATCTGGTAACCCAGTAGCACTGACAGTTTTTAATGTTAAAGTTTTTTTTTCCCCAGACTGAGCCTGAGGTATACTTGCTCTCCCTAATAAAGAATTCCATTACAAGCCTGCACTCTGTGTTGGTCTGAAAGTGTCTGTTTTGCTCGTAAGGCTAAATGATGTATGCTTTGCTAACTGTTCAGCACTGTTTATCAGTACAAAATCTCTCATTTAGCTTTCCAAACACTGCCTTCTCTCTTTTACTTGGTCTTTCTGTTGGTCTTCCTTCTACTCCTGACAGTACTAAGTGCCAAGCTCACTGCCACAGTACAATTACCCTTCTTCCAAATTTCAGTTAGTACGCATTCATAAACTTGTATCCACACGCTTTGGTAGAATTATAGTGCAGTTCAGCCTTACCCTACAATTGCATGTAAACATGTTAGACGGGGAAAGAGGACCGTGAAGCTGAGGTCCACTTGATTGTAATTTTTGAGCCAAAGTAGTCTATAATGTTCTTGTTGGCTGTAAAACTAGCCTTGCCCTTAACAGCCCTCCAGTTGAGACATTTACAAAGGCCTTGTTGAGGCCCTACAGAGCCAGAAGGCCGGCAGAGGTGACATGTTTACAGCCATCTTGGACAAAGCCTTTCAGAGTGGCATTTCATCACAAAGTCTAGACTGCTGGTAGATCGATATGGAGGAAGAGAGGGAAAGAAAAAAGCAAGACTAAAAAGTCTAATGCCCTGGTAGCGGCCCATTGAGGCTGCATTATAAATTGAGTTTACAATCTGAAAGTGTTGGACAGGACAAACAAAATGCTGATGAATTAAAAAAATAAACGTTTTTAGAGCAAATTCATGCTGAATATGCAAGTTGTGTGTTGACAGTGCGTCAACATATTTCTTGGCAATTCTGTCATTAGACGTTCAGGAGTCAATATCTACAGTTCTATATTCTACAGTATACAGTGTATTTGCTGTGGTTTTATGTTGCCTGCTTCATACACAGCAGTCTCTTGATCAACAAACTTGTTTGCTGGAAAGTTAGTGTATTCCTCCAAGGCTCCAGGAAGCAGCTATGCTAAAGGAAATGTGACACTGTAGCACAGAGTTTGGCATGGGATTATTTACAATTATGAATGTCAGGGGGTTTTTACACAGTGCAAGCCTGTGGCCCACAATGAATCAGCACAAAAAGGCAAAATATCGGAATGACTTTGCCACTGGTCAGAAAGGCAGAGTTGTTCCCCATCCTCAGTTAAAAGCTAAAAACCCATTCCTTCAAGAAGTACCTCAAGTCACCTTCTCTCCATTATTCTCCCTCCACATCTTCCACCTCAGATCACTCTAATTTGCTTTTAACTTTTAAAAAAAGTCACTCTTCCACCTCCATTTTTAAAAAATCTTTTTTTCTAGTAATGTTGGTGATCTAGGAAGTGAAGCTTATTCTACCACTGCCTTCACTCTAAGGGGCTCTGGATAAGAGCATCAGGTAAATACCTAAAATACAAAATGGAATATGTTCCTGAAAATGGTCTAAGGGTATCAATTTTTTCCGCGGAAGCTGTCATGTAGCTGTCTGTCAAAGAACTAAAATTATCCTTACAGAGATAATTGGATAAGTACTTTGCTCTCCTGTCAGCTGACAGGGAAAAAATCATTTAAATGGACTGATATGATCTAATTAAATCGCAGTGAGTCTGGTAGCAATGCTGGACTTCCAAGTATATGAATGGATTGTGTATTTTTTGGCCTAAGCAACATTAGATTCAGATGTGTGGCAGTTTGGGAAATGAATACAGTGTGCCTGATATTTTCATCAGGAATCAACTGTTCTGCCTGAATAACCAAAGATTTCTTTGCAAGACACTTCAGAAAAATGCTAATCTGTTGATTGGCTTTGCCATGGGCTGTTTAATATTTAACAAATCAAACAAAGGCATTTCCACTCAGATGAACTGATAGAAACAGTGAGATGGTGCTCAAGACAAACTAGATGATATGTAAACCACAGTCTCAGACTGTGGATTGCCTCAGTGGAATTTTGAGTGACACATTTCTATTTTGGACATGAAAAGTCCAGCATTAGAAACAGAATTCCAAAGAGTTACTAGTTGAATTGTTTCAGGTGTGAACTTGTTTACTTCTGGAAAGCAGGCTAATGCTTTGAGCTACCTGGACAGCATTTAAAAAATGAACATCAGGTAGTAATGAGGGAAAAATAGAGCAGAACAAAATGGAGAATCAAAGGAGACAAGCAACATCATGTAGAAAAAGAAGTGTTAAAGATGGAGAAAAACAAGGGAAAAAGTGCTATTAAGAGGGTTGGCTAAAGATTTAAAAGTACTAAAGGAGCGGGAGGGATGGAGAGAAAGAGAGAAATTACTTTGGGAGAGTGCCTTGTGTTTTGGCTGCTTTAATGACTGATTGAGAACAAAAGTCTCTTTTCTAATTTTAATGAGTTTAATTATGGCTTGCCCTTAGCCAGGTGTTTGGATCAGCTAATGTCTGGATTCATCAATTGTCAATTAAAACAGAATCAGGTGCAGCCGCCTCTCACTACAAACATTAAAAAGTAGAATAACTGTTTGTTGTGTTCAGAATTTTGATGACCCAAAAATGAGATAAACCTGGATGGTAAAGTTCTGATAGGAAATGAAGATAGATTTTAGGATATGCCTCTCCAAAGGCAAAATGGCATTTTCTTATCTGTGTTTTTCTGTGAAAGGATTGGCAGTTTGCATTTCATTCTGTAATATGGCTCCCGCTATTGAAGAAATTAGAGCGAGGGAGGGGCCGAGTGAAAGACAGCAGGCGTGAGAGGATGCATGAATAGTGTTCGATCGATAGAAAAGCGAGGGAGGATTGTTTAGAGAATCCAGACTTTTTATTCTCAAAGATTTAAGTAATAAGGTGTGTGTTTCCACGTCTTTGTGCCCGCATGTGTGCGAGAGTGTGTGTTCCTGTGGGGGGGATAAGGGGATTTGTCTCATTTTAAGTAGACGATGAATTTGAGCTTAATGCTCAGCGCTGCTGCTGAGAAAACAAACGCTTTCAACTCAGGAGAACAATAAGGGAGATGGTGGGGGTGGTGACAATGAGGATGAGGACAGGAGATGAGTGTTAACTGCAACCTCTACTTTGTTTCATGTACTTTTTCTCTTCCTCACCTGCCTCTCCTTTCTTCTCTTCTCATTCCCTCTCTTCTACTTCTTCTTCTTGTTAATTTTTTATCCAGTCCTCTGCCATCTTAGTTTCTGCATTTCTCTCTTCTGGAGAAGAAGAGAACACTTTTCATGTAGCAGTGGTATGGAATAACAAATGTACTACTAGGACTGGACTTGGGATTCTATGTAATTGCTGAGTAAAACAACTTAATATTTCTGCATAAATTACTGCACACAACATTATGAATATTATAACATTCAGCTTGTGTCATTATACTGTATGAAATGTCTTGTTGAATTTTCCACCACACTTTTTTGCAACCATAACAATCAGATGACTTTCACTCGTTCTATTCAAATCCACTGCCAAATTTGACATTTGGCAGCAAACATTTGGCTTTTATTATGAAGATGTCCAGATGTGGGATAAAAGGTGAAATAGTATTTCTGTCCATATTATTGCTTTCTTCATTGCTCAAGGGTCCAGCTTTTGTGATTCTTAAGAGCATTTATTGTTATTTTGCTCTGATACAAGTGGCTTTAAAAGGGATCACTGTCATGAATAAGACTTACTCTAGAAGCTAGTGTCTAATTATTTAAAGCCACATTTTTGTAGTGTTATTATAGTGCTGATGTTTCAATTTATGTTGTCTAGAGGTTGCTAATCTTTTATCACAGTCGGTTATTTTATATAATCTTATCAATATACTGTATATTGTAACCAGAAGAGAATTAGCACTGGGTAATATTAGCAAACTCAAAATACTTTTCCAGTCCCTTGGAAGGGACACCATTTACGATGCATCTCAGTATGACAATAACCAAATCCCAGATTATGTTGAATCTTATATCATAATATTGATTGAAATATTGATTTAATGCCCAACTTTACAGTTGGAGAGATTCAACTGTAAAGTTTGGCACATAGCAATAATTTCACCTTGTATTCCTGTACTGGCACTTGGAATATGTGTAAAAGTTGGGAACTGCTGGACAGAATGATTTAGAGACAGAACAGACCACACAGCCAAAGCAGCAGTGTGGTCTGTAAAGTTTTAGAAGAGGCAGGATATTGTAGACACGGTTAAAGGTCCTCAGTACAAATTTTCTCTTTTTGTTCGTTCCTTTGAGGCTCTTTAAGGGGAAAATTATGTTCAGTCAGGACTTTTAAGACTACAATGAGCGTCCCAGCATAGTGGTGGACTGTGTAATGAAATTGGTCAAGCGGTGATATTTGGGTGGTGTGCAGCACTGTGTTGGCGATACTGTTGGGGTTCATTCTATTTAAAATACACTTAAACTACCATAATGGGGACTGTGTGCATGTAGATAAAGGGCTGTGCAATTAAACTGTCACCCTGCTGTTTTTCTTTTCTTTTCCTATTCTCATTTTTCTGTCATTCACTGGCTTTTTTTTCTGCAGCGTTGTCAAGGTATTATTTACTCTTGTTTTGTTCTTTTTATTTCCTTGCATCTCTTGTTTCTGTTTTCTCAGTATTATTCTGTTCCTTGGTTGCTTTTCATGATTTGTTATTGAATGTACAAATTACACATCATGCATTTCTTTAGCCACTTGTCTTGTGATTGCAATATCCATAGACCTCCAAGTTTGTGGGTGGGTGTGGGTGTCCAGGAAAGTGGGTGGTTCACTGCCTCGTGTGTGGCAGACATGAGCTAACGTCGCACGGTTGCTTGTAGTTTCATTATGAATCTGTGTGTGTGTGTATACACTTCATTGAATGACTGTATACTTGTGCAGCACATCCACCCCTGAGCCTTCGAGTGGCCATCTGTGTGGTTGGAAGGTTCAATTATGTTCAATAAGACTCAATAATGCCAGTGTTCAAATCCAGCAGGAGCAAACCCCAAGTACGCAGAAGGGACAGGGTCAACAGTTTTGTGGGCGTATAGCAGCGCTTGCAAGGTTACGAAGGTGAAGTGTGTGTGTGGACCTGGTTGCTGTCCTTTGTAGAATGAAACACCCTGCAGATGTTTAATGACCCACAGTTCACTGCAGTTTGTGAATTGCACTATTAATTGTGGGATTACTAGCAGTGGACCCGCAAGCGAGTGACATACTAGGGTTGAATTTTGCTGTTTTACTTTCAGCAAAAGGCTCATGTTTTATTGACAAATACAACTTGACTGGAGTGTGTGTAGGTGGCAAAGGCATTGTTGTTGTCTTTTTATGACAATGAAGAGCAACTGAGGTGGCATTAATCTTACAGTTTTTATTTGTTGTTCCTTAGGTAGCACAAACACTGCTATGTTTAAGTGTTTGATTCCCTTTGGGGCCATCCAAGTTATTTTGGGTAGATATCCACCCACTGTCTTGTGCTTAGGTTAAAAATAAAATCCCTAGCAAGAGAAGTCTTTGCTCTCCTCAAATTGTGAGCATTCTTTCACCAGAGGTGACTCATTGTATAGTCCATTAGAGCAACCTGTGGCATCTGTTTTCAGTTACAGATTAAATATTCCTTTACTCATTTCGTATACAAGCAATGGCACACAATAAGACACTGATTAAACCTCACCTTTTATTGGACCTCACATTAGAGACTAATCAGCTATTGTTCATGTAGGTGACTGACCTAAACTCTGGGTACTTGAAATGATGTCGGGGTCTTTATGGCACGCAAACTAGTCTGTTCATAATAGCACAATGACTTTATTTCTTTGCCCAATGACTTGAGCTGCATCGTCATTGACCAATAGTTGTCAGAGGCTGGTGCCAATTTCTCTAAAATAAAGCCAGTGATCTGAAAATTGTTTTTGAATACCATTGGAGTGCACTCAAGTAGTAATCAAAGACTTCTTAAAATTCAATCTTTTTTAAATAGGTAGGTCTTTCACAGGAGCAAGTGGTTATGTTTGTTGATAGAATGCTGTGCTGCATGTTTATAGGGGAAGTGCAACATCAAACATTTTTGTTTTCCTCTGTGGCAGTTTTATTGTAACATCTTGTTTTCACAGAGTCTGTAGTTGCAGAAGCTTAAGCCAATATTTGGCATATGCTTTTGTGCACTGATATCAGGAGACCTCATCATTGTTTTTATTGTCTGAAGGACAAGCTGTACAATTGTTAGTAGTAATTTTCCTCACATAGCAAACTGTTTTATTGTAGCAAGTGGTATACTTCTTTGAAAAGAGTATTATGAGCAGTGCTGAGCAATGTGCTGACATCTCTGTGTGCAGTTAAACTGAATTTTTCATGGAAATAATACATTTTCTTCAGTATCTTTGTGCCGGTGCTGGCAAGCAATGGGACATTGTTAAAGCTTCACTGTTCCCCTTGTAGTCTCAATGCTGCGGATGTTTGACAGCACTTTGATCTTAAACAACCACAAGCTAAGCTGCGGCTTAAGATGCAACAGATGACAATATGCAATCCACATAGCTACAGATATTGTATATACAGCCGTCACCTCGAGAGACGTGAATGACAGCTTATTGTGTCAGCCGATAAGGCCCTAAAATGTATTTTAGGAAAGGGTTATAACAAAAATGCATTTGCTTTTTATGACAAGTTTTCCACAAACATCTGCAAAGTTGCTTAACCGTAGAATGTCTATTTGTAAAATTTGTTTTCCACAGTACAATACAGATGTCTTACATTATTAAATTAATCAGGATTAAATTCATTAATTTCCTCAAAACGCTACAAACAATACCCCATAATGACAACATGAAAGAAGTTTGTTTGAAATCTCTGCAAATTTATTTATTTATTAAAAAGAAAAAAGAAAAAAAATCACATGTACGTACGTCCTATAGAGCATGTCTAGACCGTACTGTTTGTAGTATTTTTTACAGAGACTCTACAATGCCCACAATAAGCAAGCACTTGGTGACAGTGTCAAGGAAAATTTTCGATCTAATTGTGGCCAGCTGACTAAACAAACATTTATGACTGCCTCAAATGTTTGGTTTGCACCAAAGAACAACACACCTTATGGGATCTTTTCATACATTTAGCTAATTTAGTGATGTATACATCCACAAAACCTCATTGTGACAAGTGCTAGACTTAACAATACAACAAGGATACAGCAAACAACAAAAAAGTACCGCATACTGGAAGCAGAGCTCCCTTAAGTTTTATTTACAATGTTTCAACCCAACACAGGTCTTCCTCAGGCAAAAAAGCAATGCAACTAAATTTATTTTGCATAAGGAAGACCTCTGTTGGGTAAAAACATTGATGGGCTCTAATTCCAGTGTACAGGCTTTTCTGTTCTTTTCATACATCACACTCATGATGAAAATAAACATGCGCCTCCTTGGCTAATAAACGCAACATTTCCTTTTATTAACTGAAAATACAGACATATTTTGTCAATCTCTTTCCAGCTCCTGTGTCTCTTTCTGACTCTCTGTTCTACTTAAACCAAACTTTCAATGGAGTCAACTAAGAAAAGAGCGGTGCATTTAGCAGTGCAGAGAAAAACAACGCAACAAGGTCCAAAATATCCACTAGCACTAAAACACTGAATATTTCGTAGTAATAATCTCCCACAGTATTTGGCCTTTCGGCATGGCTAGATAAGAAGCAAGGTTAAATTGCTTACTGGCTGGTGCTGTCCACTGAAACGCTAAAGTAAAGGACCTTCTCTCAGCAGTTAGTCCCAGTTATAGCCCAGTTGAGATCCCCAGTGGCTGTAAAGCTATGTTTCTTAAGCTGAGTGCTCAAAACCAAATTCCCTCCTTACAATGTCTATACTGTATGTCTTGACTTTTATCTTAGTTTGGTGCTCTGTTTATTAGTTTATTAGTAGAGCTTAGAGTGAGCATGCATGTTTGTAGCAGTAATTTAGCAAGCAATGTTAAATGCCTTTTTATGGAAATTGTCAGAGATAAACACTAGAAATGTTGAGGGTCTAAAAATGCCATTTCATTTCAGTTGCCCAAATCAGCGAGTAGTTATTGATTTTTTCCCTTTCTTCTTTTCTATTTTAGATCTTTCATTGACATCTTTCACATCGTCTCTCTCTGCCTGTTTCTCCTCTCTTTTGCTATCCTTTCTTGCTCCCTGTTCTTATTTTCCCCTGTTGCTTGCTCTCTAGGAATCAGCCAGAAAGCCTGAAAGATGACACCCCACTGTATCTGTCTCTCTTTCTCTGCTGCTGTCTCTCACACACACACAAGATCTCCTACCGTCACCCTCTCAGAAACGAAATCGCAAAACGTCACAAGATGAGAAAGGTTACACAATTTCACTCCCTCCTTCTGATCAGGAGTCTGAAGGGAGCCTGCAGGGATGATGAGTCGGAGGAGTAGGTGGTAGCATCGCCACACGGGAGGACAAAAAGAGAAAATGAGGAGTGAAAAATCATGAAAAGAGTGCAGGAAGCTCCTGTTTCATTCCTTGTTCCGGAGGGGTAAGTGAAGAAGAGATGGGCAGTGGGCGGGATGTTGAGAGAGGTAATGATGAGCAGGAGAGGCCCTGTGGTGAGGTGGGGGGGGGAGGGCAAAATCACATCTGGGACAAAATATGAGAAAAGAGGTGTCAGAAATAAAGGTGAGGGAAACAAAATAGAGCATACTGAAAGGAAATACAGAGAACTAAAGAAACGTGAGTGATGGAGAGGTGAACAGGAAAGACATCGTGGAGAAGCAGAGAATGAAACTTGCTCAAGTTTAAGAGAACCTGTCAGTGAAGTGATGTACTCCCCCAGTTACAACAGAAGACACAAGTTAAACGAGGAAAGTCGGCAGAGGTGAAAGAGATTGAGGGAGGGAGTTAGGGGAAACGACTGCAAACAATCATAGGACCATCGAGAGCGAGTACTGAAAGCGCAAAATGGTGAAAGGTACAGAAATTGGATAAACAGCAAGATGGAGAGAGGCTGAAAGTAGTAGAGAGCGACCAAGAGAGGCCAGCATATCACACAATGAGCAGAGGACTGGCAAGATACAAGTACCTCCGTAGGGACCCAACTGAGATTGGAATCGAAGGCAAAGGTGAATTATCCAAAGGGGAAATATAAACATACCATCTTTCTTATTTTCCCTTAAATTTAGTCATTAAAATTGTACAAAGAAACCCCACATTTGATTCATGAAACCATATTGTGTTTGTATTATACTCATGAAAATCTTGATCTTAAATTGAATGCACATTAAAGGAAATTTGTCGTTATCAAGTATCCAAACTAGTCTTAACTAGGACTGCAGTCTTTAGAGCTGTGAGCAAATTACAAAGTAGAATTAACTGTGGCAAACAATGATGATGATGGCAATAATGGCAATGAGGACAACAATACAATCTTCAAGCTTGAGCAGTAACAGGCCTAGAGAAAAGGAAAGCTTTTTGGAGGTTAATACTGCACAATACAATGCACTAGTGTGGAAGTTCAAAATAATTGGTTTGATTTTAAAACTAGAAACCAACACATATTTTGGCTGATGGGCATATTAGGACTTCAAGAGGTAGACACATTTCCTAGACAACTGAAATTGAGGGGTTCTTTGATTCCATAATTGGAAAGATTTCCATTCATTAATGACCTACCAGCAGTGGATTCCATCCAAAAACTTCAGCTATATACAGGTATCGAGGTCAAGTATGTCATAGTGTACTAAAAAATACCCCTTAACCTAAGCATGCACCATTTAATATGAAACACTTTATTAACTAGTTTGTGGCCTAGAGTTTGACACAAATGTTAAAGCTGCACTAATCAATTTTTAACACTAATGTGTCTCTCTCACAGCAGATTATCACCCAACTCCATAGTTTCTCTCATCTTTGTGGAGCTTTTTAGCCTTGTTTAGCTCATTGTTTTGGTTCAGTTTGCAGGATTACAAACAACTATGATCAGCCTCTTTGCACTACCTGCCCAGCACAAAACGTCAGAAAGACAAAGTTAGCGACTAGTTGGTGAACATAGTGGAGCCAGATATTTCTCTCAGAAGGAGGGGGAACAACTTATTGAAGCACAGCCTTATATTCAGCATGTTGACAGATACATGACTCCAAATGAATGCTTATGTTTGTCTGCGTCTGCTGGATGTGTAAATAGCTGTTTGCTAGCGCATTCACCATAACAACTTTATAAGGTGATAATATGTCAACGTTGTGTTTTCACATTGTTCCACTGCCTCCAAGTGGCCAAGAAAATCAATAGATGCAACTTTAACTTGGATTTGTGTGTGTTGATTCGAGTAGTGACGATTAAAATTCAGTACATACAAATTTCATGAATGAGACCCAAAGTTCTGTAACCACCTACTCCACTCTAACAAATACAATTCATATTCTTTCAATGGTAGATCTCTCCACAGCTCCCACTGAGCCTGTCCATTCAGCTGTGTGAAAAACGGATCACCTCATGTAGCTCAATTCATAAAACATTACTGACACTACCATGTTCAGGGGTCCCATTTCTTGTGTAGCTCAATAGCTAGGTTAGAAGGGTAAGGTGACACTAATACTGCTGGCAGGCTTCTGTTCCTACTGGGATAAAAAGCATGTGCACTCATATTGGTGCAGGGCACATTGGATAAAGGCATCCAACAAAAGTCATATGTTCTGTTCCTGGGTTTTTCTCTGTGATGGTACTTGTTGGTACCCAACAGTTGATTTTTTTTCTTATAAATTTAAACAGATCACAGAAGAACTTTTAAAAATTAGACATGGACAGACAGAGCTAGAGAGGATAAGGAGGGAGGTTAGTCACTGAGTTGACAGAATGAAGGGAGGTAATCATGGTCTCTCAATAAAATGTTACTTAGCAGCTGAATGACGAGTGGGCTGAAGAGGAACAAGAGAGAAAAATATGTGTGGAGAATGAGGACAGAGGTCAAGGAGAGAGCTGCTGAATGGAAGATATCTTATTGTTTTTCAGCATAAAGTTGAAAAAAATATGAGGTTTATACATTAGGATTTTTTGCTTTTTGCATTAAAATCTGATTTAAATCAATTTTGAAGCTTTATAATCTTGGGATGAATGTATACTTATTTAAAATAAGAAAACATTTAGATTTTTATCTACCATTGCATGCATGTAGTCATGTACATAGTCAAACCAAATAATTAATGTCAGATTCTGGGAAGTCAGTGCTAAAACTTTTTAAAATGCTGCTGTTGAGAGGCAGAAATGAGAGGGGAAAATTTTGTGAGGAGGAAAGGAGAAAAAGAACCAAAAGAATAAAGTTGAGAGATACGAGGACAGAGGAGCACAGATGAAGTGCCAAAATATATTTGGGTGACATAATAAAAGTCGAGAGATGAATTTTAATATTAATGTGTGAGTGGGGTAGGTTGGGTGATACTGATATGGTAGTCAAAAGTCGGAGTGACAGAAAAAGAAGCTAAAGGGAAGAAAAGAATCAAGGCGAAAGAGAAGAAGGTTAATTTTCTTCAAGGGAGGGTGACACAGAGGCAAAGAATATTTCTTAGAGTCAGGAGAGCAGAATAAAATGAGTTAAAGACAGCTAGAGCAAAGAGAGCAGGGAGGTCAGAGAGAAGTGGAGATTAAGAGTGAATGCAATGAACAAAGAATTGAATGAGAAGTCAGTGGAGGTGAAGGAGAGAGCAAATTAGATAGAAGGCTAAATTAAAGATTGTGGAGAGACTGGGAGGAAGGCAGAGAGAGAGAAAAGAAATGATGCATGAAGGTAAAAGCCTTGCAGGAGCCTCGGAGTCTTCTATCATTTTAGCACCTCTAGTTTGGGCATTGTTTCTCCTCCTTTGTCTTCCCTCTTTGCCTCTTCTGCCATCTCTCTTTCCCTGCCATCTCTTCTCACATCTGTTACATGAACAGGTGCTCTGTGTAGCATGTCATTATCAAATTAACTTTGCTACCTTGGAGTAATTAAACACACTATCTGACACTGTTGGTGTCTGTGGTATCGGTAGTGCTGCTGTTTATCAAAATTCAGCACATTTCCAATAAAACCTACCTTGAGGGTATGAGTTTTACACTAATCGGATGCTTGCTTTCTGTCCAGAATCTGTCAGCAGTTCTGCTAACAAAAAAAAGTATTTCAAGAAAAGAAGCTGCTTCTCATCATGTATTTAGACAAGGCAAATTATTATTTTCCTCTCTTCTGCTGCCGTAGTAGCGTCATCGATCTCTCCCTTTGCAGCTACTCCTATCTTGCTCCTTCTCTTTGCTCTTGTATATCCAATCAATCTTTATCTCTCTTCTGCTATCTCTCTACTTCTATCTCCTCATCTTTCAATCCTCTCTCCTGACTCTCTTCTCTCTCTAATCTTCTTCATGCTATGCCGAGTTGTTTGAGGAGTTATATTATAAAAAATACTGACAAGTTGAGTTCAAGAGTTACTGACAGCATTTGGTGAATTGACGTTGAGGGGGAGAAACAACTTTTGTATGTTTCTACTTCCGCTGATCTGAACCATGCAGGCAAAAGGTTCTGAATGCTGTGAATTGGTACATGAATATCCTTAGAGAATCCCTTCAAATCTGGTATTGTCTCACATAGATTGACATTGCAATTCTTGCTCAATATGAGCATTCTGAGGCCATCAACCCTCATCATTAGCTCTCTTGACAATCTGCAGTCATCATTCAGGCCTCATTTCTCCTGAGCCTTGTTAACCATAATTGCAAACAGAAAAAAATATTAAATACTAGACAGAAATAGCTATTAGTGTCTGGGTGCTAGTGGATTCTATATGTTGAATGTTCATGATAGGTATTTAATTTAAAGTGTCCTGTCAAAATGGCACTACATTAAAGACATTTGACAGACAAATAATGTCAATAGATTTTTTTCTTACCACTTGCTCTTAGCTTTACATTTGTAATCTATTGCTTACTATTGCCCATGCGTTTTTATTTGATGTAGGTGTGTTGATGCCAAATCCAAAAGTACCATTTTGATGACAAAGACTGAATGATGCGTTAAAAAGTTCTATATCATTTTTTCATCAGTTGTTTTTTTCTTGTTTTTCTGGCATTTCGGATTGCCAAAATAATGCAAAACGAGTTAACAATAGCTCTGCCTATGTATTTTTAAAGATAATTTTATTTATTATAAAAATGTTAAAAGTGCAACTCAATATTGAACTGAAATCTACATTTGTCCTTGTGAAAGTTCAGAGCATTAAACATAAGAGCTTAAATTGCATCTTCTTTATTATACCATAGTGTACTGTATATGTCCATTAATCCCTACATATGTGGTTTTTCGTGCCTGATTATTTCTTTTACAATATTTTTACAATCTCTCTTCTCAGTAGAATTGTGTCCCTGTAAGTTACAATGTCTGCACTTATTAAATCAGTTGTGTTCCTCGGCCAAGTTACAGAAAGTTGAGTCATGTTTTAAAAGAACTCTGGAATTATCTCTTAGAGCTGAGGACAATTCAGCTGTTTTGTATTTTTCGTATAGTTTACTGCTTTAACTGTTTTTTGAAGTTTACTGATTGCTACTGTTTCTATCATGGCAGAGTTCAGCATGTTGCAGAACTGGTCCAACTGGTTTCTAGCGCAGGAGGTCCTGGGTCCTGATGCATCCTGAGTCAGCAGTTACTCAGCAGACTGCAGGGAAATGCATCATATCTTGATCATAACTGCAAATGTCAGGAAGTTTGGCTACAGGCTGGCATGGCCTTTCAAGACACACACATGCGCACACACACAACATGAGCACGCAGAAACGCACAAACTCCACTGCCACAAGGTTATCTTGTAGTGCGTATATATCCGCGTTTGTGTGTGTGTGTGTGTGTGTGTGTGTGTGTGTTAAAAGGTGAGTTTGTGTGTGGATGTGTGTGTTTGCACGTTACTCAGCATTTTTTTTAATTAGTCAAATTGGGCCAGGGTTTTGCCTTAGGCAAAGAAAACAGAGGGAGGGGTGGTGTTCTGCGCCGTGTTGTTCTTGCCTGTCACACATAAGTGCACACACACACACGCAGACAAACACACACTGACTCTCTCTTTCTCAAAGGTGAATGTAGCACAGACTCAGTCCTGCTTTTATTTTGGCCACTTATGAGTTTCAGATCAAATTGCCCTCTAACCTGATGTCCGGAAACACACACACACATACACACACTCCCTCTCTCGCTCTTCTTGATCTCCTCTGGTGTCACTGTTGATGGCCTCAAATTAGGACACTGTCTTCCACTCCTGTGACGTCTGGTGTCTACAGCTCAAGAGGCAAGAGAACATATTAACCCTTTTCGCACATATAACACCACACACACCAGTTACCCAGTCAGTTGATCCTATTGTGGTTAAAGGATATTTTATCTTCCTGCTAATAAATTGTGGCAGAGTACTTAAGTTCCAAAAAAAATCTGTCTCACTCACTCATACACGCACACACACACACGCACACACACACATTATAAAACGAGCTCATTCTGCCATGGATATACACAGAGGCACAAAGTTAAACACAACATGACAAAAACCCCACCCATGCGCCCCTCCTCCCTCTTTCCCTTGCTCATCATCATCTATTTGTCCATCTCTAGGTGTGTCAGCATTCTCACATTCACCTCTCTCTCCACATCTTTCACACACTCAATCTTGGACATTTAGCAGCGTCTGCAAAGGGCTTGATAGAAAATGAAAACATGCCAGAGGAGAGGTAGATGAAAACACGGAATAAGATTGAGGGCAGTTAAAAAAATAAAAATTCACCTCTTTCTATCTCTGCCTTTCTCTGTCTCTTCAAAGATTTGAGGCTTTATTTTCCATAACCACTACTTTTGATAGATGATGATTTAGGTTCCTGCCTCACAGATGTCTTCCAGTGGCGGTATTCTGGGTACATCCACTGGGATGAGAACCAGAGGCAAACCCAGATCATGCTGGTGGGATTACATTTCCCATCTAGCCTTGGGATCCCCCAGTAAACGCTAGATGATATGGCTAGGGAGAAGGATGTCTGGGCTACCATGTTTTACCTGTTGACACCGGGACTGTGTCTTTTCTTCTGCTCATCTGTATTTTTAGAAGTTGAATTAGCTATGTTCAGTTGCAGATCGCTGCCAGCTCACATCTTTGCTTTGTTGCTAAATTAGTATTGAACTCAGCTGCAGGTAGAAGTGAAAGGGTCTTGTAATGCTTTACATTAGACTGTCTGAAACCAGCAGATATGGTTGATAATAACAAAGCATCAGAATCATGATCCATTAGTCTGACAGCTTTTAGTTCTTGTTCTACCTCTCTCTCTGTTTGTCACTTTGTGGTCTTGTGGTCTCTTTCCTATTCTGCGTTTCATATCAAATCTGTCCTTTTACTCCTTTTTGTCTTTCTAAATGCATTTCCATCTGTTCCTGGAACTATTGATCTCCTTTTTTTCCCGCAGTTTGCTACTCTTTTATGTACTGTTTTTCTCACCCAATCTTTTCGCTGTCTTATATGCTGTTTTTAATTAACTCAAGAAGGGTTACTGCACCCTTACCTTCTAATCAACTCCTCTGACTGACAGGTAAACAACTTCATTTTTGCCACACAGGCATGCATGCAATAAAGCTTCTTTCACTCACAAGTTTGCCTAGAGCTCAAAACATCATCACATTTCTCTCCCAATTCAAGCTAAACCAAAGAGCTAGCATTTCTTTTCTTCATCTATATTGATCTTATTCCCTAAATTAAGAGTGCTGATTTAAATAGCACCTAAAGGTATAATATTTAAGATTTCCGCATTAAAATGTCTAAAAACGACTAGACCTATGTTATATATTTTGTTGAGATGTGCACTTACTTTATACCAAATGTTTCCAACAATATTCAAACCTAGAGAAATCCATAATTTTAATCAAACTAACTGTGTTTTATTTGTTCGCCTGTCAATGGTGTCATATCCCCTTTGCGCATGCATCAGCGTTGTGGTTGTCTGCCAGAAACTAATGAATTGATTCTTTATCTAGGCCACATTTTAACAATACACTTTTTAGATCTTGGTCGTATTTAACTATATATTTTAACTAGTTGAAGGATTTTAGTCATCGGACGTCTGGATCTTAAGTTATCAGAGAAACGAGCTGAGCAAACGTTAGTAGCAGCTCGGTTCGCAACATCTTGTATCCGCCGAACAGTGTCGGAGAAACAGAGTTTTAACATGAAACTACTTTATTCTGTGTTTTTACTTGTTTTAATCAACGGATCCATTTGTTTTGGAGAGACGACCTCTGCGGATAATTAGTCTCTTGTTAAAAACCTCCTGAACATCTGGATCTTAAGTTATCAGAGAAACAAGCTGAACAAATGGCTCGCAGCCTCTCTGGGATGTCCTTTGTCCGCCAACCAGCGTCGGAGAAACACTGATTTTTAACGTGAAACTGCTTTATTCAGTGTTTTTTTTTTTTAATCGGTTTTATTTACCTGGGGCCTCATTTATAATCGTTGCATATACACAAAACGAGGCCTGAAAGAGGCACGCGCAACTTTCCACGCAAAGGTTGTGATCTATAAAAACAAACTTGATGAGAGAATGTGCGCACCTGTAAGCAAACTCTGACCCATGCGTACGAACATAGCAGGGGACAGGGGAAATTGGTGTCGCAGATGTTGAGGTGGTGAATTGAAGCCAGATTGTATAATGATGCCTCTCACACATTCAGTTTCACTTAATATCAAATGTTGATTATAGATCCACATTATCATAAACATTCAAACCAGCAGTTTTATTTGTACTTGCACTTGTAGTGAGCCATAACTACTCCATAAGCACCTTTTAATTTGAAAAAGATATAAGCCAACTCAAATCTTACATCAAAGTCCGCTCAATATTTCATCAGCGCTGTCTCACCATCACATTCCCCACCCTCGAGGGCCAGACTAACTGATGAAACCATTTTCGGTTGTAGAAATCCAAGATTACATCAAATAGCATTAAAGAATCTTCAAATACTGCCCATAAATCATATCAAGTACGATTTTAGTAGTTATGTAGTTTTTGTGTGTAAAAATTTGCTTTTGTTTGTGACCCCGCTTCTGTGGCCATCAAACAATATGTGCTTTCTAACCTCCACCTCACAAGTACCTCTGTTTCTGTGTCAGAAAAATTAACTTTCATGTGGTGCTTTTCATCGACCATTTATGGTTGAATGTGGGTGTGTAGAGGGCTGGATATGAGGCTGATCAACGTACGCACATTTCTGTGGACTGTAATTTATTTAGCACACACCATTTTTGACTTTTGTGCGCACGTACACTTTTAGTATGGATCCTATGCACTGTTAGAAATGAGACCCCTGGTCTGTTTGCTTTGGAGAGGGAGACCTCTACGGATAATTCGGCTCTCAGTAAAAACCTCCTGAACGATGAACACTGAAGGAAGCTGACTGCAATGATGGTGAACTCCCGTGATAACACGCTACTTCGCGACATCATCAGACTACATCTTTTGTTACTATTGTGAGAGACCCCTAGCGGCAGAAATGACATACATGCGTTTAATTGTCTTAAAATCTGGTTTAGGTACTTAGTGATGTACTAAACTACAATGACAAATAATGTCATACTGTAAATTCTTTTCACACATACATTATATGCGTTTGTGAAAAACCCATGTAAAGTACATCTGTAAACACACATGCACACAAACATGACACACAACTTACTCCCTTGTGTTAATGAGTCCATCTCTGTTCCATACATGTAATTTTTATTATTTATATCAAGTCCAGAGAACAATATTGACTTTGGCAAAATGAAATAAAAACAGAAAGGAAACAACAGTAATGGTTAAAAGTGATTATTCTTATGTCATTGGCTCTGTTTTATAGGCATCTGTCTGTGTGTGCTTGCCAGTTTGTGTGTTTTGTCTTGTGTGCTTCTTCAATATCTGTTTTGATCTTTATTTTTCTGCCTATGATTATATAATCAACATTTTTCTGTTCTAATCTTGAAGATTTTCTGTCTAAAACAAAAAATCACACATTTTATATTTTGTATTTGATCCTAACATCATTCCCCAGAAAACTTTGAAAAACAGAAACACATGGTGCGACAAGTAACATCATTTTATATATATACTATATATATGTACTTTCAAGTTTTCCCTTCATTTTTTTCTCTTTGATAGAAGTTTTTAAGAGTCTGTGGTTTGTGCCAGTGGATCAGTCGACCCATCATAAGTTTTACAAAGTCTTCCAGTGAAGAGTTTATATTGTCAGTAGCTTCCATAGTGGTCATTTTTTTTAACTGCTTCCATTCTGAAAACATTCACTGATGTGATGTAATGTGAATCCATGTGGCACAAAGGAGTTTGAAGTCACAAAAAATGTATTTTAAATTTTGATTCCCCCTTAAGGATTTGCAGCTTTCTGACCATAGAAATAGTGATTTATTCTCATTTCTCTTTAAACATTTTGCTCTTACTTCAATTCAGGTGGACCTTAAGTCCACTACTAATCTTAAATTTTTAGATTTATTCTGTTTACTGCATTTCCAGAAAGCGCTGAACCTTATTTAACACAAATGGAGTCTGGTTGACTGGATTGCCCCCACATTCATATACATGTGCACACACAAATACATACAGGCACACGTATACACATCCTGTCCCTGATCCATCAATGCATGCACACTTATGCATTCATCAGCATTATTCATTTGTTCATTTGGTCCATTATCATCCTACATCCAATATGATCTTGTCTTTCAGAAATGCAAACTTGCACGTTTCATCATACACCCTTGTCTCCTCCATTTTGTAATCCATATCGACTCCATTGTAATCCCAATGTCTTTCTTTTAATAATGTCTGTGCTCCACTCGCTCTTTCCAGCCTGCATTGATTGATCATGTCCAGTGCACCCGGCTCTGTATTTATGCGCCCATAATCCGCAGGCACGGCAAGCCAAAATCATTGTCCAGCCACAGAGGACACATAAGTCACATTCAGTGGATTTTGGAAAAGAGTTTCAAAATGGCCATCAGTGTTGGAGTCAAAGAACAAGATAACAAAGCAGGACTATGTCATCCAAATCTTTTTTTACTGTAGTATTTTGTCATTTTTCTCCAGTATTACCGGTTGTGTTGTTGTTTTTGATCCAGTGTAAACCCTTGTGGGGGCTGAGGCCCTGGAGTTGAAGTGTTCACAAGAGTCTGGTTCTATTAGTGTATAGGCTTTACTGAGATCCACGCTGAGCTCACACCAATTTTGTTTCTGCTGTATATTCTTTGTTCTGTTGCTCTATTGATGTTTGTTTCATTACGTCTCTCCCTCTGTGACTATATATATCACTCACATTGTCCATTCTTACAACTGTCACTCTCTTTGTCTTGATTTTTCTGAGTTTTGTTTTTGTTACTATTTTCTTTTCTATCTTGAATTGAGCTTGAGCTCAGCCTTGAATATTTACTCAGCACTCTTCAGGTCAACTATAAAGAGCCTCTTAAAAATCTTCACCTCACTTCCAGGTACACTTTCCCCTCTCCTCTCCATTTTTCTTGACTTTTCCCAGGGCAAATCAGGGAGCTGCACAAGTGAGACTGAACTCAATTTTACTCTCCTCCCTTCCTCTGAACTCTCAACCTTCCCTTCCTCATCTGCAATCACTTCATCTTTGCTTTCCTGCACTCTCAATTTCTCCCCTGACTCCACCTCTTTGCCCTCCTCAAATCAAGATTCCATTCAAACTGTCCTCTCACAGCCCCGCTACACAACACTTTCCTCCAGTTCTTCGGCGCTCCTTCCATCCTTTCCTTTTTCCCTCCCCCTGTCTTGTACGCAGCTTGTTTTCCCTGTAGTGATCCCAGTGTTAGAGTTGGAGTTGGTGGTGTTATAAGCGTGGATATATCCCCGTTGGAACTCGCAGCGTGACCCAAAGCCCCCTGCACTTTCAGCCTCGTCGCTGGTTGTTGAAGATGTTGTGCTTGTCGTCGAGGCGCACTGCACCAGCATTCCATGAAGCGACTGGCTCCGCCTCGTCCAGATCACACTCAGCCGCTTGGCGTAACTGACAGCACCATAGCGCTTGGCAACAGTCGCCGCAGCATCAGTCGCTAGGGCGACAGAGGAGCCCATATCCAGCGAGTGCCGCCGTTTGCTAACGGTCCCAGAAGCCGGGCTTAGAGGGGATAGAGGGCTTTGATAAGCCTGTGAGGAGTTCCATTTGTCCCTGCCTCGGGGAGTGATTCTCCAGTCCAGCAGCTCTGAGTCTCTCAGGGGTGCAGCCAGAGAGAAACTGGCACGATTGGTCAGTTCTCGCTCCAGACGGGGTTTTGGGCGGTCCCTGGAGCGTGACTGACGGGGCAGGGTGGATGGAGGGGAAGGGGAGTAATAGAGGGGAGTTCTGTCACTTTCAAGGGTGTATGGCGGCACCTTCTCCAGCTTCCTTTGCCTCACCACCAATGCCATCTCACCTTCTGCCCCTGTCGTTGTGGAAACTACCCCTCCAGCTGAAAGAAACTGCTCCAGGTTGACTTTAGGCTTGGGCCTGGGCTTTGGAGGGAGTTTTGGAGGCAGAGAGGAAGCAGAATCAGTCGCTTCCTTTTCCTTTTCCTTGTCTTTCTCCTTCTCCCCTCCTCTCTTGGAAGGCAGACCATTGGGCAGGACCACCATCATCATGTCCCCGGAACCATTTGATTGGTAGCACCCACTACCGTTTCCCCCTTTGTCCGCACTCCCTATGCCTCCTCCCTGACAGCAGGCCCCGCCTCCTGCCTCAGTGTTGCTGTTGTGACATATTATGTGGTCGCCATGATTGCAGACACGGTGGCGAACCATAAGAGCCACAGTGAACACGAGTAGGGTGACAACAACAACACCGCCAACCAATATGGTGAGTGTCCCGCCTAGGAAATGGGCTTGAAGAGAGCGGCATGCTGGGTAAACATCCTTGGTGGAGAACGTGGCACAGCCCAGGACTTTTGTTGCCGCTAATGATGTGATTGTGTCATCAAAAATGGCCAACACACACAGGTTGTAGTCCACACCAGAAACCAAGTTCTTCAACAGGAAATGGTCACTGGTCGATGGTAGAATTCTAAAGAGGGATAAAAGAAAGAAAAGGAGAGTTCAGTTAAATAAACAAGCATGCTGTGCACATGATTTGTAGTGAAATGCAAAATATCTGCAGTAACTCGAAGCCTAGCTTTATATTCGGACTATGGTGGAACTAAGGAGAAAGGGTTGAATATTGGAAAGAAGCAGTGGAAAGGAGGGGTGAAAGGATGGTTAGAAACAGCACAGGAGTGGATACTGCAGTAGGGGGAGAGAGGGAAAATGAGGCTATTGATAGAGAGCGCGCCCAGGGAACATGAAAAGAGAACTCTGTCTGCTCATTTGGAGTGCAAGGGTGTGTGTATGTGTGCATGCTCGTACTTGAATCCCTGTGACAAGCAAACGTCAAGCCATTTTGTGGGACCTCACATTCACAAAAAAAAAAAAAAAAAAAAAAAAGAGGCCATTTTAGGTTTAATGGTCAGGGCTAGGATAACCCTAAAGCTTGGACATTTTATTTTGATTAGAGTTTATAGGAAATGAATGTGTAGATGTATTGTCATCACAAGTGAGGGTGTGTTTTGTTGTATTTTGACTGCAAATGTATTCCTGCATGTGTCTGTAATGGGTGAGTGCTTGCGTGGGATAATCAAGAGAGAAGTGCTTTGAATGTGTCCTCGTTTTAAGTGTTAGAGCAGCCGTTAGAGCTAACAAACGGGGGAGAGGTGAACAATAGAGAAACGGAGAGAGGGGAAAAAACAATGAAGTGAGGTGGTGATAAGAACGGAGGGGCATAGGCTTTACATAAGTTGTATGTGCTTATCTCAGTGTGTGCATGTGTCTGTGGTTGTATATGTTTGTATTTATGATGCACTGGAATAAACTGTGTATTTTTATGTTGATGGGTTTGTGTACATGCTAGGGTAAAGTGTGTGTGGGAGACTGTAGCACAACTCAAGTGTCTGTTGCTGACGGGTATGACTTTGCCCTCTGCTGTCCAACCCTGTTGTGTGGGCAAGTGTGTTTGTGCATTTTTGTGTTGCTACCATGAATATTTTGTCAGTGATTTCTCTTTTCTTTCCTCTCCTGCATTCTGTTTTTCCAATTCCTTTTTTTCCTCTCCCTTTTCTTGCTACATCAAAGGGCTTATTTGTATCGTCTGTTGCTAACCATTCCAGCTCCCTTCAGACTTGAGCTACATAAATGCCATCTAGTGTGACTCAGACACCAGGGGCGCCACTGCAGAAAGCCCCTAACCTTAGTCTGTTTAAATGCATTCAAAATAAAGAGACCAAGGACAGCAACAATTTAACCTACTTGTATATTTCTTTTGTTTTGAATTGGGTGTAATTTAGCTGCTGTTACTTAAGCAAGTTTTACAAATGAAATGTGTTTGTGTAAACTGTTATTTCACACAAACACATTTCATTTTTAAAAATTTCTATCAGTGTGAAATTATGGAATTAAGTGTCTTCAATAATGCTAAGTTTGCTGGGAAACAAAAGAGGGGGCCTACTCAATGCAAGCCAGGGGGCAGACCCATGGATTTGGGTTACGGTACTTCTAAGTAGGATTATTGATCAATGATTTTCACCGCCTTCTCAAGGCTTAAAAGTGAACACAAATTTTCTGAACAAATGCCCAGAATATCAACTATTGCACAGGTATAATTTAGGATTAAAAGTGTTTTTTTGCAAAGAACAGCGTGTTGCAAACTCAGTTACGCCTCCTTAGCAAATCTCCTGGACTAATTTGAACAGCAAGCACCAGCACAGAAATACCCCCAAACTCCTGATTTCCAGCAGAAGTTCAATATGATTTGTATACTGTTTGACACTCCAAGTCCCAATATAATCTGAATGGACACATGGGGCATTCTCATCAAAATCAGCTTTATCCAGTGGTCATTAGGTCACTATAGATTGCTTTCTAACACTGTTACACATTCACCAATTAACTTATTCTCTGCACTGGAGCGACTTCAGAATCAGAAGTACTTTATTGATCCCAGAGGGGAAACTCTTTCGTTACAGCTGCTCACTATCATCGTCAATGCACACAGGAATAGAAGTACTAAGCAAATCAAAATATAATATACTATAATACAGCTAAGATAAATTAGTACAAAGTGGATATAAGTGGATTTACAGACCAGGTGTGCATTACCATAGCAAAGACTCGTTTTACTTCTAGTGAAAGCATCTCGTCATGCAATATCCACACATTAAATACTCCGTTTTATTTATTATCCAGAATATTAGTCATCTGTTTCTTTCATAGAGCAGACGCTGACATGAAAATCATCTTGTTGAATCACAACAGATTCCTAACAAGACTACAAAATGAAACAGTAAAACAGCAAACAGACAACATAGTCAACATTTAAATGGTCAAAGAGGAGGGCTTACTTAAACCCATTTGCCATAATTCCCCAGGAAATGCCAGTATCCATTCGCACACTTTAGTCTTTTTCAACTAATGTCTTCTCTCAAAGAACTTTTATTCTTCACAGTATCAGGCAGCTCTGCTGTGAAATGATGGACACTGATTGTATTGCAATTGTATTGCAAACCCAAAACTTCAGAGCAATAACTAAAATTGGGAAAGAAAGTAGCAAAGAAAAGGTTTTGAGTAAGTACTTTTTATATTCCTACAGCAAAGAGTAAGGCATCTTAAGAAGCGAAATCAAACCAAAGCATTATAACCAAATATTTCAGGAATGAAAACCCAAAATGAAAGCCTGTCTTGGGCAATCAGCCACACCAGGGGATTGTGAATTGCTCCTGTAAAGTCCACTAGTAAAGACAGTGGGTGCTCAATCAGATTTCCCATATGAAATATGCAAGAAGCAGCACTCACAACGCTACCGCTGCCTCTGTTTCTGAATAGAAGCCTTGGTCATATTATAGGCTTATAAAAGGCCCTGAGAAGCATTAGAGTGGTGTCAGTTCATCCAGAGCCTGTATGTGTCTGTGTATAATTGATAGACCCCGCGAGTCAGAGAGATTTGACCGTCACTGTGGGGAGTTGTGTTCTTGGCTGAGGGGCCAGTTTTCTGTATTAAGGGTTATGTTTAAATGGGTTTTTTCTTCCTTTGATTCACTGTCATGTTAACGCGTACTGGTTCCTCATGTCCTTTCTTTTACCCTCTTTTCCCTTGTCGCTTCCCTAGTGTCTATTTGACTAATATTGCTGATATACTGTTGCATGCTTTATTGGATTCAGTGCTGAATAAGAAACTGTATTGCCAAAGTCTTATACATGCAATATTTGTGCTGATTCCCTTTCAACTTCCCGATATATGGTTGCATTATGAATTATACTGCACCAAATTAATTTGTGTATATATGTGGATTAACATAAAAAACTGAATGCTTTTTGCAGTCTATACTATGTCTGACAAACTGGGACACAGCCTCAAACTATTCAATCCTCCATTGTGTGACCATGACTCACACACATACACACACCTTGAGTGAATCCTTGAGTCATTTTTCTAATCCTGCCATTCAGTACCTCTTCCTTTATTCACACTATCCTCCATCCTTCCCTCTATCCTTCTTTTCAGCTTTTTCGATCCTCCTTCCTTCAATCTGCCCTCCTTATTCTTTTTCCATCCATCTTTTATGAACAGGTTTGTTTCTTTTCACTGATCAGTCCCTCACTCTTATCTCCCCATATCTTCTGCCCTTTTCATTGCTTTGTATCCACCCATCCTTTCTTTACCTTTACCTAAATCAGTGGTGCACTCCTTTTTTGTTCCATGTTCAGCCTCTTTCTTGGCACCTTTTTACCATTTGACTTACATTTTTAGTTATGTTTGTTCCCTCTGCACATCTCTTCTCCTTTTACCTCCTCTGTATTTCTGTAGCCAATCAGCTCTGTTCGCTGTAAATCCTTAGGCAATTCTCACCGGGTTCTACCTGACCTCCAAGCCTCTCTCATTTTCGCAGTCACTGTACTGTGTCTCTATTAGCCACAGCTATAACCGTGTACCATTATTTAGTGTCCAAAGTCTCTCTTCTCCTCTCCTCTCCATCATTTCCTCTTTAGTTGCCTCTGCTCCTCCCTCCTCCTCATCCTCTCCCCTCCTATCTTCCTTTTCCCTGCCTCCTCTCTTTGCCTCATCTTATATTTCTAGTCCTCACTCTCTCTTTCTATCCATATATTGCCACTCTTCTCCTCCACCCCACCACCCTTCCTCTCCCTTATGAGATCGTGAATCACCTCTCTAGTTGTTACTGCCACATTGGCAGCAAAAGAAATACGCTAGCAAATTCACTGAAATATACATGGAAGACCCGGACACATTCACAAACACATGCATCTTTGATATGATGATTCACTACTACTCACTGCATTATGCATTTTTAGCTATATTTACATTCCTATTGTCATATTTACCTGCAGATGTGCAGCTCTGGGGTGTGCGTACACATCATGGACACATGAAATCATATTCACC
Organism: Siniperca chuatsi; assembly: GCF_020085105.1. Lineage (NCBI taxonomy): Eukaryota > Metazoa > Chordata > Actinopteri > Centrarchiformes > Sinipercidae > Siniperca > Siniperca chuatsi. The sequence continues at coordinate 8,952,778 of NC_058063.1, forward strand.
TAAATCCTCACTGCTCCTGAGACAATGTGTGGTCATGAATATAAAGTGCATCGCATATAACTTGGACTACTGGTCTGAAATAAAATTAATGGATTGATTGATTGAATTGGTTATGTTGAATAGGCAGGAGTGTTGTTCTCATTACTATCCCTGTATTTGCAGACACTGGCATTGTGCTCTGTCACCTAACACACCAAGTGTGTGTGTCTGTTTCTGTGCTTCTAATTATGGTTAAACCCTGCAAAGGCGCGCGCATACACAGATACAAGGAGAAAGTGAAAGAGACAAGGGAGTGCTTTGTTCAAGCTGGTGACACAGAAACGAGTAATTATTAGTACCCGAGAGAGAGGGGGAGAGAGGAAAAGAAAAGAGTGATGGTGAGGGGATGAAAGTGGTAGAATCCTGTCCCCCTTTTCTCATCTTTGTCTTCCCTCTCTTCCTCTCTTCTCTTTCTCTCATTTTTTTCCTCTATTTTTCTCTCTATCTACATTACCAAGTCTGGTGGTCTGACACCAGACAAGATTGGGCACAGAGAGTAAGAGTAAAAGAGAGAGAGAGAAAGAAAGACGAGGAGGAACAACAAAGCAATTATCTCCTCTTCTGGCTGACATCTATACTGCCCTTGTTTCCTTTTTTTCCATGTCATGTCTTTTGTTCGTTTACCCTTTCCTCCATTTTTGGTCTTGATTTGTTGGACTGTTTACTGTCTCTTTGGCTATCTCCCTCAATTTTGTCTGATCTCTTCTTCTGTTTTCCTTGATCTGTCTTTCTGTCAATCTCCCCCCTCCTCCCTCTGGATTTTGTTTCATCCCTCCTTCTGTCTTTTCGCCTTCCTTAATCTATCCTTCTCTCTCGGCTCTCCCTCATTTGGCCTGATTTTCCTGCGCCGCCTGATTCAGTTGTTTTCTCTCTCATTCCCACTCCCTTTTTTTATGACCTCCTTCTTCTCCCCAATCCCCTAGTATTTGTCTTTCTCTATCATTTCTCTCTCGTTTTCTTAATTTTTATTTTAGCCACATAATAAAAGGTGGTATGAATCTCATTTTCTGTCCCTCTCTACCTCCCTTACTCACTCTCGTCCTTCTTCTGACCCTACAGTAAAATATACGTTGACATATGTATTGAGTGCTGATCCTTTCTCTTTTCCTTCCTTCTTCTGGCTCTGATGTCAGTTGACACATGTATTGACACAGTAGTTTAACACTTAATTACATCTTCCCCTGGGGTACAACTCTCAACCCCATTTTGTCCCTCCCGTATCTCCATTCCTTTCCTCCATCCTTTTGGCCGTCCTTGTTCTTTCTTCCCTCCTCCTGCTTTTTCAATCTTTGTCTCTTCGTGTCTCCTCCCTCCGCCGCTGTTATATCTCTCTTTACATCCTTCTCAGCAAATGTACTTATCTTGTTTTTTGTATGATTTCTTATATTGGTTACCAGTCTCGTACAGGACTAAAACAGGACTCGGATATTAATTTCCTCAGCAGTATCATATTGTTGTTGTCATTGTAACATGACAGAAACTGAAAGCATCTCTGGATGTTTGATTTCTCCAGTGGAAGAAAATTGTTTATACAGTTTACCACATGGTTTGGTGCAGCCAAGCAAATATCCTCTCTGTATATCATTAAATATATTTATAGACTACTTCAGTACTCTGTCAAATATTAGTCAAAAATGCTGTATAGTTAGTGGCAGCAAATGAGTGGTATTGCCATACACCAAATTTTCAGGTTCTCTTTCTTTAATCCTTTCATTTCCCTCTCCTTTTGTGACTCATTCCCCTTTCTCTCCCCTCTCTGTGTCTCAGCATGCTCCTTTCCTACAGCTGTCAAACTCTCACCCTGTCCTTTTTAACTGTGCGTCCCTTTTCTGAGACGCTATTTTCATTATTCTCATTATTTCTTAAACTCTGCATGATTTTCTCTCCAACTTCCTCCTCTTTCTGTCCCTGTGATCATTTCTGTTCCCATTAAATTCTGTGTCAAACTTGGCACTTAGAGTGCCCAGCAGAAAAATTGATCCTGTTGTGATTGGGGCGAAATTGTGAAAATTGTCAAAGCCCTTACACCCCTGCCTGCACACTTACAAGATTGGTGTGTGTGTATAGATAGATGGATAGATATAGATTTTTTTTAGTTACATCTACAAACATCAGTAGGAAAATAGAAAGCAACAGACTGTATCTTATGTAATTCAGAGATATTGAATAATGTATGTGGAATTAACAACACCTATACTGTACAATTTAATGCAATTCGTATGAAATAGTCCTGCAACAAATAATACTGATGTGAAGCTTTGAGTGAGAGCTATTTACTTCATGTCAGATGGTTTTTGAGACAGGCAAAGAGGTGATAATATAACTGGCTATTTTAAGGCTGTATTTTGTGGTGTTGTTTACCCTATATGTACATAGGGTAACAGGAACACCTAACAGTATGATTCAGCAGCAGCAGAATCATCATCATCATCATTCAGCAACTACCACAGAATCAACATGTTTCTGACACAGCCTCCACAAAAAATTAACATTACCAGTTTCACAATGATGCATGTTTTGTAAGGCTGATGGGTTTTGGATTGTGTCCACCCCTGTATGTTCTACTGAACTGAGCTGGGGAAGAGGAAGTTTACAACTGAACTCTTCAGCTCATGACTTCATGCATGGCCCTGTAAAGGAGAAATAGGTGTGTGTGTATATTATATAGTTGATTTTACTAGAAATCTTGCTGAAAAGACACAGAATTTTCTAACAGATGGTACCACAGAGGTCACTTTACAAATGCTGCCTCGTTAACATGGAAGGACATTCTTTCTCCTGGTCTTTGTCCTTCAGGTAGGCTGTACCCATGTGTGGGCAAGAAAGACACGCCAATTTGGTAATTGCTGAGAAACCTTCGGCAATCCTTGGTTCTATTGCTGGGGTTTTCAGAATGTCTGAATGCAATCTCACATTAGAGGATCAAGGACATTTTCTCGAGCTCAATTCAAAGTGTGGTACTGTAACATTGTGGCAAAGCTCCAGGAAGGAAATCAGTTGAAGGTGTCAGGGGAGCTGAGGCTGACAGGGTGAGGGGTGCCCAGCGGATGCCACATGGACGACATCCCACCTGGCACTTTCACACATGCCACCAGAATTAGAGAAGCCATGCTAAAATGGAGGCTGGTGTTGTCTAGCATGCGACTGACCTTTTTAAAGATGATTAAATCTGGCAGCCACACAATGTGCTCGATGGATGGATGGATAGATAGATAGATAGATAGATAGATAGATAGATAGATTATGTAGCTCACTTTTCTCCCTATCTTTCTTTCTCCCTCCCCTTCCTCAGCTCAATTCAGCTGGGCTGGTGTGTTTTTTCCACCTGCCAAAGCACACATACTGCAGCAGCAACAACAATAAAATATGAACACAAATCCCTGATAGAAAACATGAAATCTCACTCATCCATTCTCTCCTTTTGAATTCATAAGCCAGACTCCCTTTGGCTGACTCCTTTCTTCACAGTCTTGCTGCTGGTGTGATATTGCGGTTGGCACTGGCACATTCATAGCATGATAGAAATCTATACTGGAAAACCCTGGCTGCAGGGTGATGATGCCCCCTTCCATTTCCTCTTTATCTGTCCTTTGAGACAGATTTCCCTGCTTACTCCCCTCAAAGCCCTCAGACTTCTTGTCTCCTCTTTTAACCTTCTTCTCTTTTCCAATTCAGCTCACAGTTTATATTTCACCTTTTAAGATAGCCACTACATCACTATCTCTCCTTTGAGACAGTTATCCCCCTCCTTCTGTTTTGTTGGCGTGTGATTTGTTTAGAGTTTAGTCAAACTTCAGATAGCTTACTCCCTCCAGACTAAATTTCAGCATCTCTCCTGTGATGCTGGTTGCCTTGGATCAGTCTTTTACGTTTATCTCTCCTATTTTGCTTCTGTGTGAGCCTCTTTGTGTCTATCAGCATTTTCTTGTCTTAAGCTGCACAGCTGAGCCTTCACCTCTACTAATGCTGCTGTTTCATTATTTCTTTAAAGTTTGTTCCCTCAGAGGAGGACATTTTACATGTCGCCCTTTAGTTTGCGAGAGCTAAATTCAGCCAGGGCAACTGGGATTTAAAGTAATATAATAAACAGCGGTACAATTGGATGCAATCCAATACTGCAAACCTGCAACAAATACTACCTTTTATCAAGCTCAATGTTCAGTTTTTGTTGCAAATTTGTCAAAGGTGTTGTTTCAACCCTTGTGGCGCTGTAGGTGAGGTAATCTCTGTTTGTCTCTCTGAATTTATATGCTTTGGTATCTAGAGATAATACACCTTTACTTGATAATGTTAAATAGCAAGTATTTCCCGTAGAGGAATGAACGCAGCTGATCAGCGAGGGAACTAAGATCTCATTCAGTTCATTCAATTCAATCATGTAATTAGTTCTCCATGTGTAATTGCCACAAATGTGTCATGGGACTGTACAGAATCTGCACTTGTCTGTTTTGATGGGGCATTTCAATGAGACATCTCTTCGCCTCTGTCCTGTCATCCACCAAACCCTCTCCCTAGCAGTGGATTGCTTTGCTGCAGGGCTTTCACCACACCACCTCATCTCCATATCTTCTTCCTCCTACTCTTTTGTGACATTAATCTTTTTTCTTTGTTTTTTTAAGGAGTCTTTCTCATCTCTTTCTTGTATCCCAAATTTCTGTAGGCTCCTTTCTCTTCTCACTCCTTCACTACGTTGGTCCTCTCAACTTCCACTCTTCCCCTCCTCACTCTTTCTTCCCTATTCCATACTCAGGTGTATTTCTGTTATGTACACATTTTCTCTCTTGCTCTATTTCAGTGATGGATTTAAATACCTCCCCTCCCTCTCTCCACCCTTGCTTTTTCCTTGAGGACCATTTGGGCCCACCCCTCTCTCTACTCCCCTTTATCGTCTGTCATTCTCTCTCCTTTCATCCATCCTTCTTTCATCTCAATCTCTACCAAGGTGTTTTGGGTAGAGCCTATCTCTGATCTTTCCCTTCTCCCTCAATCCCTTTCCTCCTCCTGAAATCTCTGAGGCTTCATTCCCATCTTAAAATTCACCCATTCTTCCCTTCTGGCTCTGTCCCTCACTCAAACTATTAGTTTCTCCTCCCCATCACTCTTTTTTTTTTCTATTCACCCTTGGCTGCCATCTTCCTTACTATCCTTCCATCCTTCTGATTATACCTGCACACAGTTTTTCATATTTACAATCATCTTTCCATTTGCCTCTCTTCCCTGTCCTCTTCCTGTCATATGGTTAGCTCCCTTCACCGCTGCTTAATACCATTTTATGGTATCTGAGGGAAACCACATTCAATCCCAGCATTAGTGCAGAGTGAAAAAATAAACAAAGAGGGTTACGGAAGGATGGCAGTCCCTCCATAACCCACCTCCTCTCTTTTTCTTATTCCATCTTGATGTCACTATTTCAGCCACTGTTTTGCTGTAGCATCAACCACACACAAATATTTCATCGGTCTACGGTTGTAGTTACAGATGCAGTAAACTTTGAATCCATATGAGCATAACTTATGTACAGTGCAGTAGTATTGTACATATAAGTACAAAAAGTAGCTAAAACCCAAGCCCCACTGTCATATTTTGAAAGATTCCATCAATCAAACTCTATCCATCAATCTCAGACTTATTTACTCCTCGTCTTCATTCCTCTATCTCTACCCATGTTTCCGTTGATGTTTGAGCAGTTAGTTTTTGAGGGTATCACAGTTTCACGGTGCTAGCGCAGAAAGTGTAAAACTTGAGATCCATAATTTTTCATGTAAAATGAAAAGTTTTGTTTTACAGAAACTCTTTGCTCCTTCTAATCTTTTTGGCTCTCTTTGGCTGTTATAAGTGTCTACAATAGTACTCCTCTTTCTTTTTGCTAGGCAGCTACTATATACAAATTGGCTCACAGCAATGCATAGGAACGATGAGTAAAGATTGCCAGCTTTCTTGGGCATGCAAATTAGTTTTTCCCCTCCATGTTTCTTTCCAAAAATGTTACCTAAATGTATGAGGCAGGGTGTGGCAGTGGTCTCTTAAATCATTTGTGATAACAAGAACCTAAAATCCTATCTTTGTAAATGTTTATTTTTCTTCCTATGAGAGCATGGTGAGTAAAGATGGACAGTGTGTGGGGATCTCATTTCAAATACAAAATGACATGGCTTAAATGTTACTTCAGATAAAAAATTACATGTCATCAATATCCTGTGTTACTTTATCAGACGTTTTCATTAATACTGGCACATGCTTGATATGCTATGGAAGATATGCCTACAGCAACATTTAGGGACACTAAATGTTGCTGTAGATATATCTTGCATTCAGAGTCGGGCACTATTTACTTGCCTCTAGATGTTTAAAAAAAAAAAAAAAAAAAAAAAAAAAAAGATCCCCTCCCTCAAATTCCCCTTTATTCCCTCAATGTTCAAGCACTTGTTCATCCACTTGTCCTCCCATTCTACTCTCATTACTCTCATCCATATGCACCGACTTATCCACCTGTTGGCTTTTAGTGTCATACAGTGATGGAGATGAATTATTAACTACCCTCGCCCATCTATCCCTTCATCTGTCTCCCCATTCTTCCTTCCCTTGAGCTATCCACTCGTCCATGTACAAGGTGAACAGTTGCAGTACTGAAGTGCCATGCTGTAATGGATAAATATTTAAGGAGTTTTGCATGAAAAGGGGATATCCACCTTTTGAGGGAGGAAAACACTGACAATCAAAAAATAATTTGAGGTTGCATATAGAGGAGCTGTTACTGCAAGACGATAACAGATACCTGTTGGCAAGTATCCGAGTTAATAAAAGTAACATTTCACATTGGCTCCTGTTGTTTGCATAGTGAGTAATGTGTATTACATAGCAAAAGTTGAACTGACCTGTAGATGAGGGTCTCGTCAGCGGTGCAGTTGTACTGTATCTGATACATCCAGACAACGTAAGCTGCAGGCAAACGCCCCAAATCCCATCGGACCTGAGCTGAGGTTGACGTAACCCCTTGTACTCCAACCATCCTTCCTTCCTCGTCGTCCCCCTCGTCGTCCTCCATGCTCCCTCCATCGACCCTCTCCCCTTCGGAGGCCCTGTCACCCTCATCATCCTCACTTCCACCTCTTCTCCCATCATCCACCTCTCCTCCACGTCCTGCGCCGTTGTTAATCCCTCCGTTTTTCCCTGTGCTGATATCCGAGGAGCCTGGATCAGTCCGTAAAATCCCATTGGTCACGTTCCTGTTGTTTTTGGTGTTCACATTGTTATTCCCTGTGTTTCCGCCTGCTCCGCCCCGGTGAGGCAGGGGGATTATTTTCAGGTCCACAGTGGCAGTCGCCTCACCCGCTGCGTTTATTGCGATACATGTGTATGCCCCGTCATCCCGGGCAACTGTTACTAAGATATCCAAGGTCCCATTGCTGAAGGAGCTGGTCCGGGATGAATTTGCAATGATGCGGTCATCTGGTGAAACCCAGTGGACTACTGGCTCAGGGTCGCCAATGGCACGGCATTTTCAGCGTGGCTCGCTGGCCCTCCAGCACCCACAGGTTGTGAGTGTGACGGGTGATAAGAGGTGGTTCACAAGTAAACTCCTCCTCAGGAATCGACCAGAAATATCTGAGAGACAAAGGGAGGGACGAGGGATGAAGCCAATGAGAGAGAGGGAGAGGTGGAGAGCAAGATTGCCTTTTTGGCTAAGGAATTTAGGAATTTGTCTTGTTTTATCCCTCCAAGGTGGGTTTGACAGATTAATGTAGTACATTAACCTAACGATCTATGTGCTCTTGTCTATCAGTTTAAGGGTAAAGTTCAGTAATGCACAGCAGTCTGAATAATTTCCCATTTTACTCTGCAGAAAACAGGTCTAAGCAAAGAGTAATTAATGGTGACAGCGATGACAGATAACAACAGATGCTCATTTTGCTCCTCAATCCTTTTTCACTCCATACTGTTGACTGCAGGGTTAGACCAGAAAATTCCAGTAGACCGATGCAGGGAGGAGAAAGTGTGAGGTATCAGAATAATGACTAGAGTAATATCACATAATAGTTTCAAAACTCAGCCCTTAAGGCCTACCTGTCCTGCGAGTTTTTGCTCCAGTTTATTCTTGCACACACGATGATCCAATTAAGGTGTCATAAAATGTGAGGCCCGTAATTGGATGTGTGCTAAAACAGGGCTAGAGCAAAATCTTGTAGGACAGATTGGCCTTGAGATAAGGTTGGGAGACACTGAAGTATGATATTCAGTTAGACTCATCACATCATTCAACCTCTAACTATTCTTTTGCTTCCCCTGACATTGAAGAAGGTTTCACTGATTAAAAGGATAAGGATAAACGGTTGGTTCTAAAACTTAATGTGTTAGACAAATGATCCATTGACCAATTGATGATGTTTACCTTCCAGCCAGGTGAGCAGGTGTGGCACACGTCTCCATATCGTCTCCACGGATAAGACGCCGTAACCATAGCAGTTCACAATTGCAGTGCAGCGGGTTCCCACCAAAATTTAAGCTTATGACAGCATTGTAGGGGGTGGGACTTATTGCACCTGTCTGGGACCTGAAGATGACAGTAGAAAAGGACATCAATTCACTTGCACACATTTGTTAAAATTGCTCTATTCTTGATTCATTTGACTGTGAAGATGGAAATCAATCAATTTTGAACTAACTCTATAAATGTATCTTAATAATGTTAACAAGTTTGAGCATGAAAGTCCAAATAGCAGCGCTATCTTGTTTTCATCATTTTCATCAACATTTGTTTCCTCCTAGTCATGGAAAGTTTTTCCCTTGCTTTGTAAAATTGCAGCAACTTCCCCCTTTTGTCACTCAAATTTTAAAGGCTACATACAGAGATAAAAAGCACAGGTTAAATGATAATAAAAGTGTTTTGTAAAGCTCTTCACAACACAGTCAGCATGACCTGTAATGGTCATAACTTGCCATCACCATTTCCAAAGAGAATTTATGACCGGCCAATAAGTGGGCACTAGAGACCTATGAGGTCCTTACTTATTTACCTTGCAGCCACTTGCCCCTGTGGCTTTCTTTGCCACGCATAGTGTGGAACAAGCCACTGCCGCGTTTCTATACGATAACAGAACAAAAAAGTGAAATGAATTGAGAACATAGGGTTTGGTTTCCTCACATGTTCCAGTCTGTGGACTGGTACAAGTGAAACCATTTATAGTGCTATGTACAATACTGTATATAAATAATTAGATAGCAAAATAAATAGTCAATGGAGTGACTAAAGATTTTACAGAATGTCTGTGCACCAACATTGTCTCCCTCTGGCCTATTTCAGTGCCAGAGTGCTCCTGTTAAAAACCACTTTGGTGGCTCTGTGGTAGTGTCGTCTGCCACAGAATATTTTCCACTAAGCCACTTCTTAGAGAAACATAAAAGACGAGCTTAAGGGCTACCTTGCAAAGAGGGGATCAGGAGGCAGGGTTCGGAGCCTGTTGGAGGTCATATCCAGTCGTGCAAGCTTATACAGCTCTCCAAAGACTCCTTCCGCTATGTGGTCTATCAGGTTATGGTCCAGGTTGAGCGTGTGCAGACTGGCCATGTTCTGAATGGATTCCCATGGTACCCTGTGGCAATGAAATAGAAGAATATTTAGTGATTAATGTGAGATTCATTGAATAGACTTCGTACCAAGATTGTTTGTTTATTCTTGTTTAAAGTAGGAGAAATTAGAGAATATCTCTTGAAAGCAATGGCAACGGTGAAGACAGATTCACCACTCTGATGGTTAATGTCCCTTGTGGGTACATTGAAACTGTATAAGAAATTAACCTGATTAAAGGATGAGTGTGCTGCTATTAGATCAGTCAAAGTTTACTCTCTATGCCCTGAGCACTCTCCTATGTTATTCTGTGGAAAACAGGAATAAGTAAAGACTAATTAATGTTGACAGCAATGACAGACAACAACAGATGCTTGTTCTCCTTCTCAATCCTTCTTTTTTTTGCGTTTTACCAGTCCCATCTATGACCCATTGCTGTTGTCATTTAGTATTTCTTTTGTGCAGACATTCATTTAAGAACTGTTTTGGACAAATTAGTGAGTCAAAACTGATGACTGAGAACCAGCAAAATAGAATAAATGTGAAGTAATGCATTTACTTTATTTTTCAGGGTCAGGGTCATACCTACACTGTTGATTTCATCTTGTGTTTTGTTTTTGTTGAGTTCACTACAGTGTGTGCCTTTTTCTTTAGCACAATGTGGGTTTGGCAGAGTATACATTTGCTTTGTGTCATCTGACAAACACTGTAGCACTCTCAGTGCTGAGTACAAAGAGAACCTGCTTCCACTCAATATCACACATTAATAAGTTAATTTCAATGCTCACTTGGTTGATAGAATATATTACATTGTGTAATGAAATGAGTGGAATTAGTTATCTTAATCACTTCAAGGGGAGAGGAAAAGTTGCTAAATTATTGACGGCTACAACAAACAGCTGATGGTCACTATCGTTGTCTATACAGTAGAATGTCTCTAGACAATAGGCATGTTAGGGTAACGAAGTATTGGGCTTAATGATTTATTAAATCATGTCTGTGGTGTAGATCAGAGACAGATGGGCAGGATATTGTAGAACAAAGATGTCTCTTTAATATTGTCTAAATTATTGTCCACAAATTCTTTGATTTTGTTATTAAATTCATCTTACAAAGAGGCCTTGATACATAACAGGAATCAGATGTAGGTAGTGCAGAAGCCAAGCAATGATAAGGTCATAACTTTTTTTGTAATGAATAAAGACTGTAGTTGGCAATTCCCATCCTTGCTGCATTGCTCAACACCAGTGTCCCAGAAAGTTAACCACATGAGATCAGTATTTGAACAAATCTAAGCTGCAGGAGACACCAGGTGTCCCTCAGTTTCCTTCACAATTAAATTACACAGGTGGGCCTTCCCACGTGGATAATCTCTTCCCCTGCCTAAAAAGAGTTCTCATATGACATGTTCTGTTTCCATTTTTGAGCATTTTTAACCTAGTTAAGAAAGAATCAGTGATGCAGGCTTATTTTGAATCTGTAAAGACTCCTTTAGTAACTTGCAACTAAGGGTGAACAGCAGTTGCCAATGTATGCATCATTAAAACTCTTTACACTTTTCTTATGGCTTGGTGGAGGTTGGAGAGAAGCCAGAGAGCTCCTGTAGAGGAGACAAATGAAATATCTTAATCAGAACTGACAGCCAAAACCTGCTGAATTCATCAACACAGTGGGACAGTATGAAGAGGAGAATAGGGGATTGATAGAGAATATCATCATTGTTCTGACTTATTATTTAGTCCAGAGGAATAGATAGTGATGCTGTAAGAGGTCTCCATTGTCCTAGATATAGATGAGTGGAATACTACACAATGTGCTGAAGGAATGAACCATATGGAATAGCTATAGCAATGCACACTCATACAAAGTGGAGTGAGCTTGGAAATGTGCTCATCAAATCTTAACAAAATCGAAGTCAAAGAAAATTAGGACCTCATCAAAATTGATTCGCTTTCAATTTCCTGAGCTTTTAGTCCTCTCCTCCCAGCCTAAGCAGATTGAGTTGTTTGCTGACTCTCATTTACACTGTGCCTTGAAATTTTGTCAGCTGAGTTGTGTGTCTGCAGCATACACTTGAGACTGAGACCTGAGCACAGGAAACTCGAGAATATTACAGTATGTTTCTACTTAACAGAACAGAGTAGATCGTGTGAATGCATGATGCGTGTGGGTGATCACAACAGAGGCAAAACCTTACCTCCTGAGGTTATTGTAGGACAGGTCAAGGTCTTCCAGTGTGAGCAAGAAGTCGTCAAAGGCCTGGGAAGAGACTTTGACCAGCTGGTTGTTGTTGATGATCAGGTGTTGCAGATTGACCAAACCTGCGAGGTCCCTGGGTCCAAGTATTGTCAAACGATTACCTGGACAAACAAATATAAATAATATCACTTAATTCATCTGAATATTTTACCAAATTGTCATATCCAAGTAGTTTAAGTCAGCAGGATTGCATCTTAGGATAGGATTACTGTTTTGGCTCACCATCCAGATGCAGCGAGCGCAGACTCTCCAGGTCAGCAAAGGCCATTGGTCGGATCAGGTGGATGGTATTCCTTGACAGAGTCAAATCAACCAATCCGGTCATGTTGACAAAGTCACTCCCGCCCACTTCCGTGATGAAGTTGTCAGCCAGTCGCAGCTCGACGGTGCGACGGTCAACGTGCGGGGGGACAAACAGGAGGCCCTTGTCGGCGCAGAGCGTGCTGAGTGATTCTGAAAGGTTTCGACACACACAGTGGAAGGGACAGGCCGAGACCACGCCCCACGTCTCCCCTGCTCCAATCAGAGAAGGCAGCAGGCAGCATGTGACCAGAGTCAGCCAGTGAAACGCTGGGAAAGGGACTGAGTCGGTAAGGGTTCTTTTTGCAGCCCTGGGGCAGGCGCAGTGGACAAGATGGGATGAGGAGGGCAAAGATGAGACAAGGAGAGGGGGGAGAAGAGAGAGAGAGAGGATGGATGGATGGTTGAGGGAGGGGAAGGTGGAACTTTTTGCCCTTTGTTCAGGGTGGAGGTGTGTGTGGGGCAGGTGTTTTTGTCTGCGGGGATTGAGGGGTGGGGGGACAGGCATGGTAGAACGCCTGGCGATCCACAGACCTGGGGGGAGACAAAGCGAGAGAATGGGGAGAAAGCAAAATGGGTTTTAAATTCATTCCTTAGTCAGACATGTTTTATAGAAGATATCTGAAGTGTGTTTTTGTGTCTGGTTTCCTGTCTTCCACCTACTCTGACTAGACAGAGCTGGAAAGAGAGCCTGTTCTACACACATGCATACTTGTGTGGGCCAAGGCCTCCTCTTAAATGAGTACCACTTTGCATTAATGCCCACTTGGTGCTTCATAGCATTACAAATTTGAGAAAAAACATATTGAGAAATGGTTCCCCTGCAATAAATACTTTCTTGGTGTATCTCTAACATGTACACTTGCAAGCATACACAGTCCTCATCACCACTACAGCTTATTGCCTAGCAACAACATCCCAAAAGACTGAACACAGCCAGTCCCCATAGTAACGGTTACCTAGAAACCTGTAAGAGAGGATTAGAGTGTTATATCATCAGACCCTTTCTTAAGACTGTGGGTCAGGGAATCAAATTGGGTCACCAGCCTATCAGCTTTGATTCCACGGCAAGACTCAAGTCAAGCACAATGTAGGTCTCAGTTGGCTCAGTGAAGTACAACACATACAAGGGTCCCATTGTAATCTCAGCCATGCAGAAACTCTCCCAGTAAACACATGCCTTGTGCACAGACATCCCTAAATACAGCTATGTGATGATAAGGTATAGAGGTGAGTCACTGCCACTGATTGGCATGCATAATAGTTGTCATAGCAACTGTAACCTAGATACAGAGAGAGTGACAGGGACTGTTGATAACAGTCACAGCCGCGGTGACTAGGGAGAGGAGACAGAGGATGAGACGGTGAGTCAGAGACAGACAGACGCAGAACATCATTGGAGAAAGATGGGTGTATTTTTATGTGGAGCAATCTTGAAACTAGTGCAGTGGAATAGAGCCTTGAGCATGGTGATATGCAACCTAATACTTTGAGTAACGACCAGACATAACCGTATATCATGCTGACTTCACAGGTTGATGCAAATTGCTGGCTCAATATTTTCCATTAGATGCTAGCTTTGCTCTTTCTGCGTGAAACTAGGAGAGGGTTCTGATATTGAAGCAGTGTCGATATCAAAGCATGGGGGGTTTCCAGCAGCATTTTGCATTCTCCGCCTTACTACATGGTTTGCTTTGGTCTACTTCCAAAATGTGAGCTCTATTAGCTATATTAAACAGGCTATCGTGTCCCATTTTTTTAAACCTTCAGTCTGCATTGAAAAGATAAAGAAACCTAGTGCTTGAAATGATGATGAATGTTATTTCAGGCTCCTAAATGGTTTCAACTGTTAAAGAAAAGAGAAGGAAGGAAATAAGCAGTATCCTTCTTAGATGATAGGATTAGATTATGTATGGATTACTTTAGACTCCGATGAATGCTATCATGACTTCCATAATGTCATGCATTTCCTTTTGAAACAAAATGTTTGGGCATAACATTAAACCATTGGGCTATTAGTTAATTAGTTGGTTTGATTTGATAGGATTAGCAGAAAGACCAGTTTAAATTTAATAGGCTACAATGACTTAAGTGTTTAGAAAACACTGCTTTTGTTGTTGATTTTTGCTATTTAACTCAAAATACTTGAGGGGTGTTTGGTCGCTCTAGGGACCTGCAATGACTACCAGGAACTCAGTACCTTTTTCAAACCTAACCTGAAAATATAACTGCAACACACACTCCAGCTTAGCAGTGGTACCACAGAGTTATTTCCTTATGTCTGGTGTCATCAGTTTCAAAAAATGAAAAAAAAAAAAAATGCTTGCAGCAGGAGGGGGGCAAAGTCACGAATGCCTGCAGTGACAGCCAGTCCCTAGGGCAGTCGTTGGAAGTTGACTGTTCCTGTGGAGGCGTGCATACTAAAATGTGAAAATGCTCCAGCAAAAGTGAAATGCCGCTTAAAAATGTGTCTACTCTGCGGCAGGCAACCCCTGAAAAGGCCTAACGTCAGGTGGTGTTGTAGAACGAGCAGGGCACTTCAGTCCTAGCTCGACCAGCCTACCCCCGTACTGTGCTAATGCTTACTCCTCAGACAGCTTACTTTACCCCCAGCACACTGAATGTCAATACGCTCACGCACTCTCCTGTTGTGCCTGTGTCTGTGTCTTTCCACTCCTTTATTTGACCTTTATCTTTCCCCCCCTCCTTTACTCTGTCTCTGCCCTGCACTTTCTCACTTGTGCTTTCTCGCTCGCGTAATAACTTCTGCACTTTCTCTTACTCTTTAATTCTTACACCCATGTGAAAGACTTCACATCCTTCTCCTTGTGTCATGCCTACACACACACACACACACACACACACACACCCCCACCGCTTACCCACCGCTCCTCTTCTTCCTCTGACTCTATTATTAGGGATTGTTCTTTGTTTCCTTGCCATCCATCCTCTACCATTTATCTCACTGCAGTGCTCCTCCTTGTGTTTTCTATCTTTCTCTACCCTGTCTCTCCACCCTTACTCACCTTCCATCTTATAACCCTTTCTGCCTCTGGCTGCTCTGTAAATTTCTGCATTTTCTTTCTTTATGTCTCGTTCCCTCTCTTTCTTTCTCTCTGTCTTGTCTGTCCTTAAGGCAATCGGAGTACGACAATGTTATCAGTCACAGCTCTACCTCACCACCTTCTCACCTCTTTTTTTCCTTCCACCACCTCCTCCACCTCTGTCTTTTTGTCTTGTCTCTCTATCGGTTGCTGACTCTGCTGCCCTCTGTCTCCTTGCTGATCCTGCTTTCAGTCACAAACTATACACATACACACCCTTAGATCCTACGTGCCACACACATGAATTTGTTCAGTCCTCTGCCATGCTCTGTCTGTCTGAGACACACTCCTCCTTGCTCTTCCTTTCCTCCCTCGCTTCCTTCATTTATCTAACTTTCTCACCAATCCTTCCTCCCCCTTCATCCCTTGTTTTCCCATGCCTCCATTTTTCTCCCTTACCTCTTCCTCACTCCTTTGTACCTCGCAGAAAATTTTCTTCTACCACTTCTACATCTCCCTCTCCCCTTCATCTCTTGCTCTTTCTCTATTAGGGAGCAGATCACATTTGCAACTAGAGCAGTGCAGTATTGAAGCTTTCTGACCCCCACCCCCACCCGATCCGTCCGCTAAATGATCGAACTGACCCAGAGAGATGGATAGCACCTTGTCCCATTCATTTACACTCCTCCTCTTGCTCCTCTTTCTTTCTCTTCCAACATCTTCTTCTGTGCCCTCTTTCTATCTTGTTCCTGGTCTTTCCCATTTAAAGGTGGTAATCATACGAGTAATTGATTTTAACAGGTATGTAGAGTATTTGTTAGGGGAGTCACTTCGTATAGTGAGGCATGGTGTCTGTAGATTCACTTGTTTGGATGCATGTCAAGCAAATGTTTGAAATTGTGGCAAAATGTGAATAAGTGTGTTTTAATGACCTACCACAACATCAAATGTTTAAAAAGTCTGTTTCCATCAACCTTTATCAATCTTTTTCAGTATGTCAACTTTTCTACCTCAGCCAAGCCAAACTTTTTTGCAATATTTTGTCTTTATTTTGAATTGACATCTTCACTGCACACAGAAACAGGTAGATGAAAATGTGTTTCTCCAACTTAAAAATGAATTTTTCCTAATATATAGGATATGAAAGATAGTATAATGCGTTTAACTTTTATCGATTCATGTATTGGTTATTATAAGACATTCAGTTTACCATGATATAAAACAGAGGAAATTTGCAAATCCTTACACTTGAGATTAGATTGGTCAGTTAATCAACTAACTGATTAAGAACTGGTTTCTGTACTTAATATTGGATACTACATATCAGATACCTATAAGGTATAACGTTGCTGCTTCAGTACTAAACCACAAGTCACTGTTAAAATGTTCTCAGGCATTTATGGAACTGCACTACTGGTCAAAAACAGTTTTTGCACCTATTAGTATTTATGTATGCTGGTGTAGGGTATTGTGTGTGTGTGTGTGTGTGTGTACATAGCTTTTTAATTCTGATTTTATCTTGCCTAGTTTATCCTTGCCTAGTTATCTTTACCTGCCTCTTTGGTCTGTTTCTTGTGCTTGAATTTCCCCTTTGGGGATCAATAAAGTCTTATCTTACACATTGTACTGATGCAGCATACAGGGGCAGTACAGTATGTGTGAGTTTCTGCATGTGTGCACAGTCACTACCATCAGCTAGTATCTACAGTTAATGTATAGCTCCACCATGCTTGTCTAGTGTGCGTGTGTTCCTGTGGGTGAATTAATGTTACATTTTCTGCACTTAGCAAGTCTTCACTTGCTCTTAAAAGTTTGCTGCTGAATTCGCAATAAGAAGGGAACACACAGATGTGAGCGTGCGCACACAGTAAATCTCTCACTCTCTTGTTCACACACACACACACACACACACACACACATAAAGCAGCAGGCTTTGCAGTATAGCAATAAGGCCAAAAGCCCTTTTGTGTCAAGCTTGTTTGATACTTTTTGGGAAGGAAAGACTAAAGGGAGTCAGTCAATGAAAGATAGATGATAGAGAGACAAATCACAGAGGAGGAGAGGACAGAAACACAACAAGAAAAAGATCAGACAAAGAACAGATGAAAATCCTGTTTATGCACGTGAAAAACACATGACATCAAAGTACATGTGTATTTGGCCTGGTGTTTGTGTTTTCAGAGTGTGTGTGATCCTAGGCATGTGTACCGCATGAGTGTCCGCAGTCGCTTAGGTTTTCTTGTCTTTTTTCTTTTGCTCCCTCTATTTTGGGAAATTTCCTGCTACACTACCCTGCACGAACCCTCAACCCTCCAGAGAGCAAGAAACAGGTGGGTGGAGTGAGCAAAAAGGCTGCAGAAAGCGAGCGAGAACATGAGCTAAAAGTGTCTGTGGAAGGGACTACTCAGTACCCCCAGTGTTGGAGCACGACTCAGAGCTGCAAGGCTGAACCTAACCTCACCTTAACTTCCAAAAGTTTCTCTTTAAACACCCACCACAGCCCCAGGAGGGTGCAGCTTCTTTTTGTGAGGCCAAACCCAGCTAAATATGAAGCTGCTAATAGCTGTAGAACGATGAATTTGAACCCGACCCAAACCCATGCAATTAAGAGAAGCTTCAGGCATGACTTAAAAGCTGTTTGGAAGTATCTTTATTTCACATGGAAGACCTATTGCACTTAAAGGCTCAGTCTTTAATTATCTGTGGACTATTATAAATGTCAGGCCCTCTTACATGCCAACCAGAATTAATAATCTTAATAAACTCTGTGTGTGTGTATTTGCATGTATATTTTCAAATCTGCATATTGGCGTATGTGTTTGTGCATCCTCTCTGGCACGCACAAATGCCATTAGCCTATAATCGACTTAAATCGACTTAGGGAATTTTGCAGTGTTTACAAACAAGGGGATTTGTATTAGCTCTCAAAAGCCACTTATCACAAGCACAGTAATCCACAGATCTGATTGGAGTGTGAATAGGTCCTCTACAACGCTTCAGTCAAAATCACTGACAGCCACTCACCACAGTGTCATGAAGAGGTTAATGGTTGACTACTAGGTGTGGTTGACAAGTTGAAGGTAGAATTGAATGAAAAAGTTTAAAGTGACGTCATTTGACTATCACTACATATTGCTGACGTGCACTTGGACATTGTTTGATCTGAAAATACACACGAGCTTCACTGGCACAAATGCAAGGATCAAATATAGAGCCACCCTTTCACTCACTCACACACACACACACACACACACACACACACACACACACACACACACAAGACTTCCTAGCATTCACTCTTACTCATAATCCAGGCCCTTGATATTAGGTGAGCACTTGCATACAGAAACAACCGCGAGCACATACCAAAACAGTCTTCCCACACAATCATAATTATAGGGAGACCGACACATACACACACTCTGTCTCTCTAGGCAAGGAACAAAAGAACGCCCACATAGCCTCTTCGTGCGGCAGTCGTGTGTACTGTAAGCCCACTCATCCTTTTGATACTATCACTCCTCTGTCATTCCTCTGTCATATTCTGTCCTCTTTAGTCATCCACAATGTATAGAAAGCATAGTGAGAGGGGTAATAATATTGGATATGGAAATGGACAATAAATGAGGGACGTAGAGAGACGCTAACTGCTTGAAATACAGTGAGGGGGAGAGACAAAAAGAGAAGAAAATGGGAGAAGAGTGCACAAGATGGTGGAGGGAGGGGTGTAAGATTGGAGGAAAATGAAACCCAGTAGTGTGAAGAGCTGAGAATGAGTGGAAAGGAAAGAGCAGGAGTTTGAGGAAGAGGGATGAAGAGTCAGTGTCTATGAATGTTTGTCGTTAAGCGGATGGGCAGAGAAATATGTAAAGGTGATAAATGAGTGAAGGCCGCCATCCATCACTGTCAGAGAGAAGGATGAGGGAGGGAAGAGTGGATTTGATTAGGGAAAGGGAGAACTGTGTTAAAAATGAGTTGTTAGGCATCACCATCATGATGGTGGGAGAAGCAGGAAGACAGGAGATAGAGGGAGACATGGCTGAAGGATGGGAGTGAAAGGTGATGAGGTAAAGAGTGAGAGGAGGATGGAAGAGGTTACTGCTCAAGAGAATGACCGTTAAGTTGTAAACAATTGACTTGGGACATATTACACGACTTTGAAACTTTATTGCCACGATTTGGCCGTCACAATGGTAAAAGGTTTTATTTAAGCATTAAACTCTTATCAGAGGTCAGAAATTACAAGTGGGAGTTCATTGTGAGAAAATGGAGCTGTGCCGTAGTTGGATTTAGATGTTCCTCCCTGACCAGTATGGTAAGGTATCATTTGAAAATGTTATTAGTGCCAATATGATATTGGATTTTTGGTACAGATTTAAAAATTATACTTTTTCTTTTTTTTTTTTTTTCAAATGTTGATTGTTTTATAAACACAAACAACTTTAACAGAACTTTGCCTAAATAAATTACAAAATTGGTGGAATTTTGAATTAAATCAGGAACTAGCTGGTCAAAGAATAAGGAAACGAAAGTTTAGGGAGGAAGAAGTCTGACCAGATGATCAATGCCAACTTTGGTACCATGGTGCTTCGGACACATTTTGGTCTATAGCCAAACCAATACTGGATTTTTTTTGAGGTGGATACTGATATCGATATTTAGGGGTTAAAAAAAATCAGATAACGATATATTGGCCAATATAAATATTTTAACGTAAACAAATAACAAACAACAATCTTGATACGGATCCCTTAGATTTGTAAAGAATTGTGACAAAGATGCATACTGAGCAGGACATTTTTCAGTTTTCTGGTGGACAAAGACACTGTTTCTAAATTGCCTGAAAGTAGTTTGGCATTTCTGTACTGAAATTTCCTGTTGCTTATTGGCCAACATATACTGTACACCAATACGGACATAAATGCAATAAGCTAATATCAGCCTGGCAGATTTATCGGTCTAGCTCTACTTTGGTCTGTACCAAATAAGTATATGTTCAATACCAAGCCCCACTGACCAGTCACCAAAATCAGTTTTTACAATTTTTTATTTGTTTTGGATGTAGCGGTACAAAGGTGGGCAAAAATCTAAAGTAAGATTACTGAGGATACTGGCCAAATTCCAGCACTGCCGACGATGTAAACAGCATTCACTCTTCATTTCTGTTTTGGGTCTGTGGCTGTAGTAGTCATGTTTTAGCATCTTTCAAACACATGGATTATGTAATCCTAGTCTTTTTGTCAAGTGTGTGCCTCTCAAAAAAAAAAATCTGCAGATGTCAGCCATTAAGTGCTTAATGTGTAGTTCTTTTTCAATCTGTACAGTCATCTGTTTTTTTCCCAGCTGTGTAGGTAGGGGGTACTGGTGGAAAAAGCTTACAGAACCCCTGAGGTAAATAGTAGGAGTGAAAGAAGAGAAGTGGGAAATCAGAGAAAAGAACTGAAGTGTATTCTCTTTAAAATAAAAGGACAGCAGTCTCCTCACAGTGGGGCTCCAAAATAATACAGTTCTTCTGAAATACTCCACTCAACTAATTCCTCCCAAACCTCTATGTTGTTTGAGAGAGAAAAAGAAACAGCCTGTGTATCGCTGTGTGTGTGAGGGGGGAGAACAAGTGTCTGTATCAGCATGTGTATACACATCTGTATGCACGACCCTCTCTGACTAAATCCTGTTGGAATCCATCCTATTTGGAAGATTTTGATAATTGTTTCTATTCCTGGAACATTGCACAGTCACATTTCTAAAATGTTTTTGTTTGGGTTGTTTTTTACACCTTTGGAAAACTTCCACCTCTGCATCGGTTTAGAAATTTAAATGCTTATATAAAGACCTTGTTTTTGTCTCATTGATGCGTATTTCACAGCTCTTGCATGAAGACCATAAAAACTCCATTGTCTTCAGTGATTTTCTTCAGCAGTCTAAAAATTAAGTGTTTGCTCCTTTATGTCCAGAATTGGACATAAATTGACTTTTGGAGACATGAGCGTTTCATCAGAGCTGAGTGGAATGGTAGCAGAATGCTTTTGGCCATGGCACCTTATCGTAAGTAAGAAATTCTTAAAAGTATCTATAATCTTTTAACATGGCAGCACTTCAGAGAAAGCAAGCCACTCTGCTGTTCGGAGTAAAAACATAATATTGGTGGAGGCTTTGAAGTTTGGTTTTTTAAAGGCTGCCACACTTCTCAAAGATAAGCAACCCAGTCTTTAATGAACTTAGAAAGCGTTCTTAAATATTGAAGTTTAAGAAGTGAAAAAAGTTGAGAAACCAATGTTACCTGGAATTTGTTTGAAGTATCCCTGTTTTAGAGGCCAGACCTTCTCTCTCTGATGTGTAGAAATGCTAGACTGCAAGAAGTGCCTGATATTCTGAAAAACCAGGAGGCATAGTTAACCCACTGCTCTGATTTACCACAGGCTGGGAATTGAACTGTGAAGACTTGTGCAATGGTGGACAAGAAAATCTCAAGCAGTGAACAATAACATTAAGTAGGTCTTGATCTCGTCTGCCTTATGAGTGGAGTAGAATTTTGTACTTGATGTCACAGCTCACATCTTTGCCCCCCTAGTTGGCGATATTGTGCCCCCTGGTACCTCACCCCCATTTGTCTCGAATCATTTGAGGACTTGGGGCACTAGTGCTAGAGCTGAGTAACATCGAAGTGCTGTCACGTAGCTGTCCATCCATTTTCTTGCATATAGTATCTGTAGCAATGGTGACCAAGTGAGTAATTCCAGCCAAATAAAGTCGCTGTTGGATTTGCCTTGTCTTTGCATAGTCATGAGTTGATTTGATATTAAAATGGGCAGTTGTCGTCATGAAGCAAAAATATAACCTTATGAAACTTGTGACGAGCTGTACAAAAGCTTAAAACCCCATATAACTAAGAAAATAAACCAGGTTTTTGCATCTTAAAAACATGTCCCATCAATTCTGTGACTAAACAAAGTCTGAAAGTTTTCTTAGCAATTCTGTAACAGTGTTGTGTTCTATCTGTGGCAGCCAATCTCCCACTCCTTGCTGAGGTTTTGTAATTTTGTTTCCTCCCTTTGGAAAGCCCGCACGACTGCACAGCTTGGGGATTGAATTTTCTGGGAGGTAAATTGAATTGGCAAACAACTGAGGGGGCGATGATTTTCTTTGGCACTTCATTGGCACAGATTGTGCCAGGGAGCGGTCTTTACGTGATCTGTTATGAAGCTCTCATTTGAATCTTTAAGTTTTATCCACTATCTAATCTTTATCTGCTTGAAGATCAGTATTTGTGTCCACATTTACACCCTAAAGTATACCGGCACAGGCCTGTGTTTTCTTTAACAGGGAAGGTTTTTTTTTTTTTTTTCCTTGTAAGGCTTCAATGTCACTTTGACTGCAGTGGGATCTCAGCATTATCTGCTTTGAAAGTCCTTTGGTAAACTGTAACAGTAGTTTCATTCTATACATAATAGTCTTACAGATGGATACAGCTGAGCAACCAAAATGACGGGAACAGCTGAGCAAATAAGGGACATAGAGTACTGGAAACAGCTCTGGCAGCTCTGTTACACTGCTATACCAGGATGCCTTTTTACTTGGAGAGGAATAATTTTTCATTGGTGGATAGCTGTCATATTGGTGCCAGAGGTGGCTCAATTCTGTTCTGTTTTGATGCTGCTTTACTCCAGATAGCAATAGCACAGTTGCATCTGATTAAATTGCACTGCAGTATCAGCTCATTGCTTAGCCTCATTTTCTGTGTTTTCAGTGAAAAAGCTCTAAAAACCCACCGTTCACAGACACGGTTTGAGTCTAGCTGGTGAACATAGTGGAGTATTTAGCATCTCAGGAGCTTGATATTTCCCTCACTAGTTGGTAGAGACCAAAGCCAGAGTTAAAAGAGTGAATATTGAATATATTCATCATCACAAGAGAAAGATAAAAACAAACCTCAAAATCGAAGCAGCAGAGGCTGAGAGATCCTGACAAAAACGCTGATTCTTACATTTCCCACAATGCAACTCAATAGTGTCTTTTTTTATTTTTATTTTATTTTTTTAAGTTATTCATTACACTTGGGAAAGGTTCCTCCATAGCCACAGAAGACATCATACAACTGTTTTCAGTCTGAGTAGTATTTCTCGTGACAAGTAAACTGAACTTCATGTGTAAAGTCAGTGGAATGCCCCGTTTTAAATTTCTTAGTATAGTATATATTGTAACCTTCATGCTTTCAGTGAACTTATCATATTGTACTTTGATATCTGCAGGTTATTACAGATGCGTGTTGACTACTCTTGTCAGACTAGAAAGAAACTGCTTTGTACTTGGTCCCATTCATGGTAGTCCCACCTGTAAGAGTTTGGAGTCTGTCCCACTGCCTGCATCAGACTGTTTCAAACTGTGTCTGATTGGAAAATGAATGTTGTTTAAATTTTGTAATTATGTTCCTGTCCTTTTAAATGTGATAGCACCATAGCCTGTGGTTTGGGCCCAATTCCAAACACTTGGAGTATGAAGCATCTAATGTATTTGAGTCCAGTCTCACTAGACATTCTTATGCAGTTTGATGCTTTAGGATTTATGTGAATTGTATGTGAAGGGGTGTGATGTTTGGCGCTTGCAGTCATCGACGGGACACCCAAGAGAAACTCAACTTAAACTACTTCAGTTTCTAATCCTAACTTTTTTCAACACACAAACAAAAACGCACATTCTCACTCTCAAACTCACAAACCTGCAGACATAAAAATACTTAAATACAGTTCTGCTTACACCCACAAATTTGCCTTTGCATGACACACACTATCACAAGTGTTGCAAAATAACTGACCTGCCACTCACCCTGAACATAATGCACTTGCCGTTTTCTCTGTCCCTCTCCTCCTCCTCTGTTCATCCCTTCTGTTTCTCTCATCCCTCCTTCATTTCCCTCTCTCTTTGTCTGTGTCTTTCTAGCTCAACCTTTTTGTCCCTACATAAAGATAATGCCCTTCTCTCCTTGTGTTTCTCATTTCTGTGTTCTCTCACTACCTCATCTCCTTAAAGTTTCTCAATTCCATCTTGCCCATCTTTATTCTTCCATATCAGCCTTTCCTGCAACCCTGCCATATTTTCAGTGGGTGATTTTGTGTGTGTGTGTGTGTGTGTGTGTGTGCGCTTGTGTGCACCTGTGTATGTTTACATAGCTGAGGCCAATCAACATAAAATTGCCTTAAAATCCACCACAAACACTGGTCGACAAGCAACACACAAACACACCACATCTCCCACCCAATCAGAAACCCTGCAGCGCCAATTAAATGGACCCTGATTGGCTAACACAACAGGATGCAGCTTGACAAAGTGTCTCTGTGTGTATATGTGTGCGTGTGTGCATGTAAGTCTGTGCAAGTGGCAGTTTGATGATTCAACAGGGTTCCCAGCCTTCTGAAGGGAAATCCTATGTAATGGAGCAATTACCCAATCAGCACTCTGCATCCAGCACAGTCGGTCAATGACATGCCAACCAGGCCTCTGAATCACAGTGATGGATTTATTGATTAATGCTTACATAAGCATACACAGACACATATACAAAGTAAACTCTATCTTCAGTCATGTATTTCTTTATTTTTCTGACTTTTTTCCTATTTTATTTTCATTTTATTTTCTCTTTTGCTCTTGTGTTCACCCTTTTATCTCATCCGCCTCTCTGAAACAGGGATGTAGGGAAAGGCAGGCATGCTAGGGATAAGAGGTGGAAGTAGTACAGGAACCCTGGAGTTAAAGAGATCCATGTGGCGTGGGGATCGAAAGAATTTTCAATTATTGCTTAGTTGAGGTCTGTTAGTACCAGGCATGTTAGATCACAGTGCCTACTCTAAACCATAATGAATCACAAACTGCACTGTAACTCACCACAAAGAGCTTTTTTTCCCCTGATGTGAGACACTAATAAAGGCGTAACAACACTGCGCTGCAATGAGCCTGCAGGGGAAACTGGTTTCCCTTGAGTTTGTTGATTACTGCGTCTCATATTCTTATGCTTAGCAGTGCTGATACAGGCAGGAACACTCTGTGCCTCTCTGGCAGACTTAGACTATAAGTGTTGCCGACTAAGTACAAGCTGGTTTTCTTCTGACAGTCATCACCCACACTGTATTCTGCACCATGATTCACTTGAGCATCTACAACCTACTGCATCTGTTGAGCATAGCTGTAATGCAGACAAACACTTGTGAGTTTGCAGACTTACAGTAGTGTTGGTTTGGATGCTACTATACAGTTGTTGGAGAGGTGTTACCAACATGCCATAGCAGAAGTGCGGGATATATCTGTAAGCTGATGGTTGTAATATTTAGCAGCCTTAGACTAGAATCACTAATCGCCATAGTGTGATAGATGCCACCTATCTGCTCCTCTATGAAGGTTAAAATTAAGCCATTGCATCTTACATTTTAGGCTCGCAAAGCTGAACAGGTTGTAATTCTTGCTTGGATAGGACACATAGCTGTTGGCGAGCACTTTTCTGATGGGACTAAACCATTAAAGTTTTGTGTGTATGTGTAAATCCATGCCCTCTTTTCCCTCTCCATCTCCAGAGGGTTTTTTTTTTCACAAAGCAGGATTAACAAGTTAGCCAGATAACTTTTAAAAAGTACTTTTGTTAGCAATTCTCAGTCTGCATAGCTTAATCATATTTTTAAACTTAATATTCAAATTTAGTTTCATAGATTTATATCAGTATTACCAAGAGAATGGAATAATCTTTTACAGATATGTGGCTAACTTCCTAATCCTGATTTGTGAAATTTAATGCAAGGGCTCATGGGTCCTTAAATCAGTATCAGTTCTAGGTATTTCTTAAACATGCAGATACCTCGACCCTTTCTTCTCCCCCTCTTATCCCTCTTTTCTTCTCCATGCTCTCTTTCATCCCTCATTTCCCACTTGTGTCACACTCCCTCCCTCTAATCCCCCCAAGTCGCCTCAGATACACTTTCACAGTTGGCTCTCCCCCGTTTCTCCTCCCTCCCCTGTATCTCCCTCCCCAAAAACCATCCCTCCGTCTGTCTCCAGCGGTTGCCGTGGTTACAGTTTGTTCTGCTCATAAGGCGCCTGCTGTGCCTAAACAGACTGTCAACAGTTTAATTACTCATCCTCTCATCCCTCCATCTTTCCTTACCCCTGTACTACACTTCTGCTTGTTGCTTCCACCTCTCACTGGGGATCCTCTCATTTGAGATTAGGCACCGGCTCCGAACCGAGCCTCAAACTCCTTGGTGGAACTTGTAACAGCCTAGTCTTTCACGTCTCTCCCTCCACCATTTGTCATTCATTCGGCCATCCATTCATAAATCAAGTGCCACCTTCCTGACATTGTCCACCTTGTTTCAGGGTTTCAAATCTTCCACTTCTCTCCTTGATTGAAAGCTGGTTAAATCAGAAAGGTGTGTGACATCCTACATCTATCATTCATCATCATCTTTGGTGGAAAGGGGGTATTAGTCATTCTTCCTCTCTGTGACACTCTTTTTGTCCCCTTATATCATTTTCTTCCTTTATTTACCCACTTCCTTCCATCCTTTTCCTTATCGTCTTTTGTCATGTCATCCCTTCTTCCCCGCCCTTCTTTCCTTTGACTACCAACAGTCTATTTACTCATCCTTTTAACACTTAATCACATCAGTTTTATTCCATTCATTCATCCACCCCTCCATCTTCCTATCCACTCATCCCTCCCCCTCAGTGTGCCAATGCTTTATTAGTGTAGTTTTTCTTTTCAGACATTGTTATTCCTCTATTCCCTTATCCCCACTCCCTCTTATCATCCACCTCTCAAGTGTCATCACTCGCCTTTTCATTCTTTATTACTCAGTCTCTCTCCATCCCTGAGTGTTCCTCCCTATCTTAAACAGTCAGTCTTGTAATTACTCCTCTTCATCACGCTATCGTTCTATACCTCTCGTCCGTCATCTACCATTCAGTTCCTTAACTGTTGACAGCGGCCTGATGTTTCATCATTTCATCCTCCCTCTCTTCTGTAACAGCCCAGCCTTTCACGTCCCTCCCTCCATCCATTCATCCATCAAGTGCCACCATCCTAACACTGACCACGTCTCCCTTGTTTCAGCATTTCAAATCTTCCACTTCTCGCCTTGATTGAAAGCTGGTTAAATCAGAAGGGTGTGTGACATCCTACATCTATCATTCATCATCATCTTTGATCTCGTTTCATAAGTCTGTCTTCATCTGTTCCATGTAATTATCCTTATGTCTGCAGTTATTGCCCTTAGCATTCGGTTGGTCACTATTTTTTTAACACTTTTAACTCAGTCTGTCCCTCTCATCTCCTTCCTTTTGGCTTTTTATTCCTTAACTGACCATTCACTTAACCCCTCCCCCGAGAAGCTATTGGCCAATCATATCATAGCAACCGTAACTAGGCAAGGCAGGCCTGTCAAGCTTTGGCTTTCTCTGCAAGCTGTGTGCATGGGTCTCTAGTACTGTAAGAGCAATATTCTGCATTTAAAGAGTTTGGATGGTGGATTATTTTTTTAACCTCACAAAAACTAAAAATACAACATCAAAAGTGTAAGGAATGGATTAAAGAATTTGCTTGTCTGCTCTAACATAACCTGCAAGCAGCAGCATTAAATAATACATTATTTTGTGGGTTTACATGGCCCCCCGTTCACAGCTGGCACATCTACTGTATATCAGAGTTTAGGGCAACATTAGCGGCTCTGTCCTGCTTCCTTATGGGAAGTTTACACTCTGGCAACCCCAGCCAAACACGTTTTTTTGAAATAACATTACGTTCACCAAACTCATTGGCTCGTCCTCATCCCAAATGCCTTTTCTCTTGGTAACAGTAAAAGTGAAAATAACTGTTATACTGTTCGAAAATACGAGCAAAAAGGCATAAATCCAGTCATCCTCTTGCTTGTCCAAGTGTGTAAACTCAGCTAAGTCTTTTAGCCAGATATTAAAGTATGTAGTCATCAAGTGCATCTTTAAGATCCTTTTACTGGATTCTCATTTTAAAACAAATCAGCTGGAAACATTAAAAAGTCAGCTGGAAACAGAGTTTTCAGCTAACGTTAATTTAATTAGTTCGCTAGTTACAGCTGATAAAATCTGCCAGTGACTTGTCATTTCAGTCGCTGGCTAGAAATGAGAAACCTGGTTTTGTTTACTTCTGTCTGAAATCAACGACCCATTGTTTCAAAAATTAAGAATTTTGATGGTAAATTGTCCCCCTAGACAGTTTACAGTAATTAAGGGGGGAGGGGCTTAAAGAACTGTCAATTAATTGATCTGCAATTGTTTTTACTCCCCTTCAATAAGTGGTCAATTCTCTCCATTTCTCTATTCCTTCATCCACTTGCCAGTCTGTTCATTTTGGCAAGGCTCTTACTTTGAACAGTGCACATCCCATCTGTTCATGCATCTCCCTTACTGTAGCCTCAGAATGATAGACACCCCCGATAACAACGAGCCACACAGAGCATTAACAACATAATTTAGAAAATGTTATATTCTGCCTTTATTTCACTGTTTGAACCATATGACACTAACCTGCTCTGTATTCTAATGACTATCACTAGCAGGAGTGCAAAGCCAATAATAGAATTATGATTTGGTTAATGAATATCAAAAGGCCTCTTTGTTACACTGAAACAAATCAGTCAACATCTTCTCAGAATTAGCGCTGCCCCTGTTCAAAGCAAGAGTCAAAACTGCTGTAAACGATCAACAGAGCAAGTAATGAGCCCTGTCTCAGTTATTCAAAAAGCTTATTGTTCAAAAAAAAAAAAGTTTCACATGTGGTGTATTGTTTTTAAGCCGAATATCTTTAGTTTCCAGGGTAATTATTTTCCTCTAAGGTAGAATTTCCCTTTTCCCCCAAGTTGTGCCTCATAATTGGAAGGTCTATTACATGGAAAAGCCCCATGGTACAACATATTCCCCTTGTAGTTATATCTCTAAATAGCTCATTACTTGTATTAGTGATCTTTTACAGACTTTTTGGGGTCATGTAAGACTAATTGTAGCCAATGGTATAACAGTAGAAGGCTACATAATGATGGCCATCTGTCACTTCTAATTATTTCTATTTCTATTTTTATCTCCCTACGGTAAATCACCATTAATTTAGAATTCTAGCCTGAGTGTGCCTCTTTCTAACCTTTTGTATTATCTTGTCACTCATCATTCTAGACTTATTAAAATCTTCTTGTTTATCTCACTTATCATTTAATCAGTCAATCCTTCAGTCTTTTATTGTCTTATCTATAAAATTTCTTACTCCTCAAACACTCTGCTCCTCTTTATCCCTCCATTTCTCTATATGTGTCTTCTTGTTATTCCTCCCTCTTCTGTTCTCTTGTTCTCTGCTGCCATGAGCCCTTCATCATTTCATTCTTTGTTTCCTAATTTATTCTACTTTTTTTCAGTTTCTTCCATTTATCTGTCTCTTTTCCCCTGTCCCTTCCACAAGTCAGTCACTGCTTCTCACTTCTCCTCTTCTTACTGCAATCCTTTCATCTGACCTTTCTTAGCCCTCAGAGCCCATCACTATTTCGTGTCACCCTTCCCTCCCCTTCTCCCCTTTCCATCTCCCTGCATCTCTTTTCCTCCTCCCTTTACCTCCTTCTTGCACTTTCCCTCTTCTCCCCGTCTCCATTTCTTTCTCATCACCCTCTTATCCTCCCATATATCCACTCAGTCAGTCTGATCTCCTGTGTCAGTGTGCCAAATCTGTGTGCGCGCACTCAGACACAGCTTACGTAAAAAGCCTCAAACGAAGGGAGGTTAAAACTGTTCTGTGCTGCTGCTACCACACAAACACTCTCCTCCCTGCATCCTCGCACTCTTACCATGATACACACATAGACACACACGACACGCCAGGTGAGATTACATAAAGGCAAGGTGATGAAAGCCAAGCTGAGACGCACCTAGTGAGTAATCTGATACCGGACAGCTGGCTGACACTCACACACAGAAACACACACAGGATGAGAGAGAAAGCAGGATTCTCAGTATGGCAGGGGTATGTAGAGCAAAAACTGGGGACTTAGAGGTGTAGAAGGATTAGAATAGAAGGATAAGAAAAGAAAACATACAATCATCTGTGCCATGTGGGAGATTTGAATGTTCTCTGTGTGAACTCTGACATTTGCCTCTCATGTTTTTGTTGTTATGAACGCACATCTGTTCATTATTTATAGGCCTAAGTGTGTGTGTGTGTGTGTGTGTGTGTGTGTGTGTGTGTGTGTGAGAGAGAGAGAGAACACAAAGTTCCCAGTCCAGTGAGTGTTGGTGTTCACCGCATTGATGTGCTCAATGATTCAGCACAAGAAAGCTAACATGGATCCACCTTTACTTGGCCAATATGTGCCAACAATGTGTGTGTGTGTGTGTTTGATACTGCATGGACGTTACCTTTTCCGTCTGTGCGGCTCTATAATCCGAATCAGCTCCACATGTTATCCAGGTTTATATGTGTGTGTGTGTGTATTTGTGTGAGTGTTTAGCACAGATCTCTCCCCAGGTGTTCCTCCTTGTGTTGGGCCAGTAGGGGGAGAGGGTTGTGTGTTTGCGCTGAAACCTGTCCTACTCCCCTTCACACACACACGCCCCCACACACATCAAAAGGAGGCGGATGTAGGTCAGTGTCAGAAGAGTTGCAGAAATTCCAATCCCACAATATCCTCTTAGGCTTCTATAGATGAAGAAAACCTGGAAAATCCAGAATTACTCGCTCAATCCCGGCATGGTATTCCGAAATAGAGACCTCAGTTTGAGAAAAAATCCACGAATCCACTTTGCTTGAAATCCTATTTATGGCGTTTTGATATGATTTCCTCATGGCTGTATTCAACTTCTCTCTATATCTGGAGCAGTTCAATTGACGGAGAATATGAATCCTGGAGTTGGCGACGATCTTCACCTCTCCTCCTCCCTCCCCACCTTCTCTCACTCCCTCTCTCCTTTTTTTCCCTCCCCCCTCACTCATACAGCCTAGTCACCTCTCTTCTTATTTTTTCATCTGGCTCTCTGGCTTTCTCCTATTGCTTCCTTCTTTCACACATTCAGTTTTTCCCCCTCCTCTTTCTCTCATCCCTCACCTCCCAGAGTGATATCCAGGGTGTGTCACAGGGCCCCTCTACAATCTACACAGCATGATCCGTGTTTGTTCTCCCACATTGAGTTAGTTGTTCATTGATGACCTTGGAGGGAGGTGCAGAAAAGGAGGTTTGGGAGTAAGCTGGAGAGATGGAGGGATGGCTAGAAACCTGCAAAAGAGGAGAAACATGGAGAGTGTGAAGAGAATGAACTGTGTGCACTGTACATGTGTTACATTAATGCCTTCTTTATTGTGTGTGTGTGTGTGTGTCACATCAATCACATAAACATTGGACTAAGTCCATTATCACTTTTTTCTCCACCTGACCTCCTCTTCCCCCCAGTTATCTACATCCATCCCTCTTTCCACGACTCCTGCTGTTAATCATTCACTCCTCCCTTATGGCCTCTTTAAATCCCCCTCCCCATCTTCCTACCCCTCATTTTTTTTCCTCCCCTCTGTCTCTCCCCCCCTCACCTGTCTGTCAAAGAGAATCAATAGTTCTGAGACCCTCTTTATGCCTCTTAGCAGGCTACCTTGGCTTGATCATGCTCACTCTCTCAGGAGCACACATGCACACACACAGTCATGCAGCACATTCACGCATGCTTGCACACACACACACCTCCACCGCGCGCACATCCACTAAGTAGTCATGCAGTGATACTCCTGCAAGCACACAAAGTCTCTGCATCTCTCGCTCTCTCTGCCAGTCACACACACACAGTCTAATGAAACAACTGGGCTATTGATCAGCGCCATGAATGTCAGACAGTTCAAAAGCTTGCCCCCCCCCCACGGGCC
Source organism: Siniperca chuatsi (assembly GCF_020085105.1). Taxonomy (NCBI): domain Eukaryota; kingdom Metazoa; phylum Chordata; class Actinopteri; order Centrarchiformes; family Sinipercidae; genus Siniperca; species Siniperca chuatsi. The sequence goes on from NC_058063.1 coordinate 8,984,885, forward strand.
TGTCAATCAAACTCCAAAAGCCGACACCTTTAAGACGACAGTCTCGTTAACTTGCTCTAAAGCTGTGCGCTCACTCTGTGTTTGTGTGTTTCTTTGTGAGAGTGTTCCATAGAGTGTGTATGTACATTAGTGCAGCAGCTATATATATGCAGCCTCTCTGCTGGATTTTTTTCTTGCTGAATTCAATTGAAAATCCTTGATTAATTTTTTTTTCCTATCCATTCCTGTTTATGTGCTTCTCCTCCTCTGGTGTTCACTTTGCTACTTCAGAAGCAAAATACAGCTGCTTGGTATCTTTTTATCCATTTTTTAGGTCTTCTTCTGGTCCTTTCATCCTTAACATGTCTTTTCACATTTTTTGCCCTCCACAAGATGAAAAGGTAGAATTACTTACCTTGTTTTCCAGATCATTCCACCGTGACTCCTATAACCGTCACATCTCTCTGTCTCTGCAGCGGTCTCTGTGTCTCAGCTCCGTGGAAAAACACCCATCTCTCTCTCTCCTCTCTCTCCTCTCTGTCTCTATCTCTCACTGTCTATCCCCCTCTCTCTCTCCTCCCGCTAGTCGTCCCCTCGCTCGGTCTCGACAGCTGCAGCGCTCTGTCTGCCTCCTCTGTCACTCTTCCGTCAGGCTGTAGGCTGATTGAATTTTAAGTCATGTTAATCCCACAGAACAGGTACTGAATGAAGTAGGGGACATAGCAAAAAAGAAGGGAGAGAGAGAGAGGGTTGAGAATGCAGGGAATAAGCTGGGTTGTATTTTTAGAAATCTCCTCACTCCTTCAGGGAGGTTTCTACCGCTTTTTTTCCTTTACTTGTCCTGCCTCCACTTAGTCACTTCTCCTCTTAATTTATTCTTTTATCTGCTTCTTTATCCTCTTGCATTTTCCTTGATGTTTTTTTGGTTTACTTTGTCCTTATCTGGTGGAGAAGAGTGTGTGATTCCCGACGAGGAGCAGAAGAGAGGACTGTGATCTGTCTCCGGCAGCGTCAAGCATCGGACTGAGAGAGAAAAGGAGAGAGAGTGCACAAGAGAGAGGGGCATGAAGATGAGTAGCAAGAGAGATGTACACTTAAGTACAGATTTGAGATACTTGTACATTACTTGAGCATTTCCATTTTATGCTAATTTATACTTTTACTTTTTACTCCACTACATTTATTTGACACCTGGAGTTTAGTTAGTTACTTGTCAGTTTAAGATTTTCCGTATAAAACATACAATCAACAAATATTAATACATTGTTATAAATGTACTATCCAACAGTATATAAAGCAGTTAAAGTTGTTCCACCTTGACCAGCTGCAAAATGATATTAATATAATATAGAAATATTCTATGTTTCTTATTGTCAACAAATCCCATAAAAAGACCAAAACCAACAATGACCTCGTCCTACTAACAAGTACTGCCCATGTAGCCAAATCCTGATATAGTTTATTCCTCTGTACCATAGACCTGCATCTTTGTCAAAAAACATCAGTGAGCAATTGTACTTGGTGACATGCTCCTTCATTACAATGAACATAGGGAGTTTATTGAAATCAGTCCCCACATACACAGGCTGTTAATACTCACTAAGGCACCAAATGTGTGTTAATGTGCAGCTGAAAGTAGTCCCCAACAAAAACACTATTTACTCCTGTTTGAGTAACGCGTACTAAAAACTACAGTACCCAGCTGTTTTAAGAAATGACACAGCCCTTTTCAAAAATAAAACTATACATTTTGTACCAGTTTTTAAAGATTTACGTCAGGACCAAATTCGCTTGGGATTGATCACCGAAAACATGGTAGGAAAGTTGCAAAGTATTGAGAAACAGACAAAACCATGGTTGGTTGGAGCCACATTTTTTTGATACTGTAATACTTCTTTATTTTTATTCTTGGTATTTTTAAACTGTGGTATTAAATAAATAAGTAAATAGGATATGAGTACTTCTTCACCAACTGATGAATGGTTGGGGGGTAGAGAAGAAGGAAGGAGAGATGGAGGAAGAGGAGGAGATAAAAGTCTGCTGGTATGACAAGGGGAAGCGAAGCTTTTAGTGCCTCGAGCAACTCTGTGTCAAACTGGGGTGAGAGGGGGAGCAAAGGAGGATGATTAAGAGAGAGTGAGCACATGAGTGGCGACGTGTGAGGAAAGAGAGGTAGAGAAGAGGCTGTGGATCTCTGGGGGCGTAAGGGAGATAAGTGAGGAAGAGAGGGGTTAGTGAGGGATAGAAGGGGGGGAATGGATAGTGATAGCATGGCGATAGGAACAAGTGTTGCTGATATGACTTCAAACGGTGGTCGAGCACTTGATTTCCCTGCCGCACTGATAGCTCCGGGAAATACCCATTTAATGGAAACCGTGGGTGTGTGTGTGTGTGTGTGTGTGTGTGTCGGTGTGTATCCCACTACTGAGGCAGAACCTATAACGTCGGAGATGTTGGAATTAAGTTGTTTCTAAAATTCACATATGTGCAGGCCCATTTTGTCAACACAATCACACACTGGAGTTGAAACATCAGAAAGATGGGAATGAAAGATGGTAAAAAAAAAAAAGAGGGCAGGGACAGAGATTTTCGTTGTTATGGGTGAATTGGTTTTTCATGTATCCTAATTTCCACCCAGGAATCAATTTTTGTCCTTCATTTACTTCTCCATCCTCTAAATATTTCTCCATCTGTGCCTCTCCTCGCTATTTATCTCTACCCTTCAAGCATTTACCTCTCATCCCACTTTCATGCATCCCCATTTATCTTTCTTGAATTTATTTTTATCCCTTGCTTTCTCCCTCTTTACTGTCTCTCCATTTTTTCCTGCTGTGGGCCAGTGTATTTTTAACCTAGTAAGCCAGACCTCCCTCAAAGCAAGGTCCAGCAAGGAGAAGTTTGATACATCATTTCGCCCAATTGTATCCAGTTTACAGTGTGCGGCTTTATGGCTCGTTGATTCTCAATTAATCAAACCTCTAGTGGTTTGGCACCCAGTCCTCTTGACAGGGAGAGTGACCTTGCTGAATGAAATAAACTAACATGACCTACTGCTGGGTGATGGATGAAGTGAGTTCACCAGTCAGGAGAAAATCTCATTACTGACTGGCTTGTTACTTTACATATAAGGAATTTATCCACCACTTTAATTCAGGGCAACTCACAATCAGTTTACTTGTGGAAATAATTACATTTCTTATCTGAGAAATTACAAGCAGCCGTAAATCTCTAGTGCAGAGGTCAAAGATTTTGTGTCCTTAGAACATTTCCTGTGACCACAGATCAATCGTGTTAAATTGAAGTGCACAGGGGAAAGTCTTTTTCTCCCTAGGACTGAGAACTAAGCAGAGAGATTGGCAGGATATTTTTTAGTTCATTCTGAGTAACGCTGCACTTAATCAGAAAGAGGGCAGAACTGTTCTGGTTCGGTCAGGCCAAATTAGCCCTCAAAGTGAAAACAGTTGCAGGGGAGTCGGCCTACTGACCATGGGCTGAACGAATCCATTGAGTTGTTAGTTCACTAGTCAATTCGTGGTGTCAACAAACTGGAAACATCTCGATGTCAAGTATTTATGTGGCTCACTCAGGTGCATGCTAAAACTTTAGCAGATGATATTTGTTTCTGATAACAGAATACTAAGCTTTGAAGTGAGTTTACAGCAAGGGTTTTATCACATGGTATCTCAGATATTCACATATTTGTTTAGGCTTTAGTATAACCCCAAGTATTTTAACATTCACACTGTTTTGTTCTTTACTCCAGCACACTGGAATTTAAATGAAACAGTGACTGAGGTTTAAGTGCTGACTTTCAAGGGAGAAATGTGCAGAAAAGATGCGAGTACTATGGAGCAATTTTTTTCATGTTTGGGTGCCCGCACTGCTGTGTGCGTGCGGCTACGCAGGAGAACTTTAACCAGTCTCCCTTGCGATACAAAGAGACATGTGCTTGTGCCAGATATTAGAGCTGGGCAAATGCAAAAATTAAGAAAATCAGGCAAATACCTTATGAATTTAAGGATTGGTTGTTCTATTAATGCAACTCAAATCCAGTAACTGCACACTACGTCACTGGTGGCCGTGTTGGAAAGTAGCTTGCATCGCCCTTTCGCAAGCTGGCAGAAATACTTTCGCTTTTCATTAATTGCATATCAAAAGCATATGTAGTCTGTGCAGAACTAATACAGGCTACACACTGTATAAACATCTAAGTCAGATGTTCACTGGATTGATTCTGATATATTAACAGAATCCTCTCGTTGCGCATGAGCATGGCTTTCTTCTGATGGAAATTAGCTAAATTAAAATGTCTTTTCTCTAATTCGCATTGGTTGCTATTTATTATTATTATTATTATTATTATTCGCTATCATAGCGATGTCCGATGGTGAATTCATTAGATTGTCGCTGGTGAAACTTATCTGGGCTTTGACTGAGTAGGCTACCATATGGATGGATAAAACAGTCCTGTTGAGCTTTACGCGTGATGCACAGGTCTCCCTCTGGGCTTACCCTACTTAATTCAACAAGGGGCTGCTCCTGTTTTATTGCCACAGTAATTCATTACATTGTAAAGATTAAGTTCCTAGATGCTTTAGGAATAATATTGGGTGCCTGTGCTATTGGAGAAGGCAAATCATATGCAGTGCCCTTCATATCAAAACAAGTGGTTTGGTTGGCTACATGTCCATATCAAGATAACAGATACAGGAAACAATAGTAGGCTAGGCAGCTAGCAAGTATGATATTTTAAAGTTATCTTTTCGATACCTTCATTTAGATAAAAAAAATAAGTAAAATAATTTAACAGAAATAGCTAAATTAGAGATAATCAACATGCAAAGTGCATCAGGCTAGAAATAACAATGTTGCAACTGTGGCTATTTCTAACCTGATGCACAGTATCTTTATTATTTCAAAAAGAGACTTGAGACTAGATTCTCTTGACCAGACTTGGCTTGGACTTAAAATGGCTTCATAAAATGAGATCTCTGGCCCACACACACTAAAAAAATATTAAAACACAAAGTAACTTGTACTTTGAGTAGTTTATTGACCAAGTACTTTTATACTTTTACTTGAGTAGGTTTGTCAAATTGTAATTTTCACTTTTACTTGAGCATTTTTTTACAGGAGTAATTGTACTTTTACTTGAGTAAAGATTTTTCAGTACTATACCGACCATTGTCCACAGGTGGCAGTAATGTGCCAAGAAATGCAACAATGACCCAGCAAAGACACAGACGACTGCTAGCAAGTAAACATGGATGTAAACAATGTTGGAAATATCTAAAAGAAAATTGGCTTTTTTATGAGGACACACATTTGTTAGACCTTGTTAAACTCCACAGGGCACCTTTTAATCTCATAGTCATTGCTTCATTTTAAATCAAATGTGCTCAAATAGAGAGATATATATATATATATATATATATATATATATATATATATATATACACACACACACACACACACACACATATATACACACACACACACACACACACACACACACACACACACACACACACACACACACACAGTGGGAATGCCTAACAGATTTCTTGGCCACATTTTAAAGACTGGAAGAAAAGTTTTACTGACTGTTACCTACTATGGGTGTTTGCTACCAGCAGGTATGGCATAAAAAATGTTGCGGCTTAAATCAAAAGATGAAATTTTGACAGAAGCTGAAAAACATGCCAGCAACAACAATGTATTCTGGTTTGTGTGAGGGACAGAGAGATGGGGACTTTGCTAGATGGTTGAGATTTTGAGGAATTTAAATATTTGCATTGACTTAATAAAGCAGCCTAAATGAACCAAGTCTACACCTCTCCTCCACTTAATGTTTATCTGTCATTTGACTGGGTTGTCATCAAGTGAGGGCAAATTTTTGTGTGTGTGTGTATAAATGAGTCACAGTGAGTTTGCGAGACACAGTACCTAAATATAGGCATCACTAAAACACACAAATGCACTCAGTGAGCGCCTGTGCACGCAAACATGTCACACATAATCACCAGTGTGTCAAATGCTTCCATTCACACACACACACACACACACCCACCCACATATACACACACACACACACATAAACTTCACACATGGACACACATGGAGCATGTATTTCACAAAATCTATTTGCAACCACTACATCACACACACACACACACACACACACACACACACAGAGCATGATTGAGCATACACACTCTCACTCAGAGATTGGCATGATTGCACACACAAACGCACACTGTCACACAAATGAGAAAATGGCCAGCTCACCCTGCAGTTAGACACACACCTCTTACAAGGCTAAATGAAACACACAGACACTCACACACTTGCTCATCTGTGATGTCAGGGGTAAATGGTGTGGAGGTTTAGATCGAAGGGCAGATCCCCCTCTATTTGTCTCAATCTAGGGATAATGAGAGACAAGGACAGACAGACAGACAGACAGACACACACGCACACACACACAACTCAACTCCGCCTTCTAATTTTGCTCTTGGAGCCGTTAGCATGTCATTGTGCTTTTTTTTAAATTTCCTCTGCATTAGTAATAGTGTCTCCAAATGATTTCCCAGTTAGTGCTGGCAGACCGTTTACCAGCCATGGGCAGCAGTCAATGAAGTACGAGAAAAACATGCTGGGCCTCATTTGTCTATATTGCTTTAAGTGTAAAACCTTGACAAATACGCTCAGAGGTAAAGACACAGGGCAGAAAGGACTTCAGGGATATGTTGGTTAGGGGGGAAAAAATCCAACATGCAAGCCAAATGTTTCCAAGAGTGAGTTGCTTTAATGCATTATGTGCTACGGGAATATGCAATAGAAATAACAAACAATGGATATAAGATGCAACTAATAAAACTTTCTTTGCGTGTGTGGGGTTACATAAATGGGTCTGTGCAGAAACGTACTGAGCTGTTAGAAAAAGGCTGTTAAATGTTGAAATATAAAGCTGGGAGGTGCAAATGAAAAGATTTTGTCTGTTTGTTTTCCCTCAAATAAGCTGCAATTTCTTGGCATTAGAAATGCAGGGATGTGTGTCTGTGTGTGTTTATTACAGAAAGAAAGATTTCTTTCCTTTTGTATAATTATCAAATTGTAGCTAATAATCAGAGTGAAGAACTAGTCCAATGAAGATTCTTTTATGCTTGCATAGTGAAGTGTTACATTAAATACCTCTGTTTCTGTGAGGGGTTTTCTGTCATGGTTTACCCTTGTGGCTATCTTTGTTTGAACATTGCAGATGAAAAGATGTGCCTCTCTGTAAATTGCACTTGAAGCGGAGAAAGTTTGTTTGAAGCCTAGAGAGTGCTCGTCAAGACAATGCAGTGGAAGAGCAGATTCAAGTGTCTCACCAGCTGACATCTTTGGCATGTGCCATCAAGCAGTTGGAATACCATGTGGCGTCAAATGCTGTTAAAACTCCAATAGTCGTAGTTGGATTAAGGTGTTTACATGACTGAAATGCCCTTAAATAATGCAACCAAAATTGCACGTAGCTTAAGTTTCTTCTGACTAAGAATAATCGCGATAACAGTATTAGAGTATGTTGTTTACATGGGTTCCATCTCAGTCACATTACCACCTTAATCGCATTATGATTGGATTATTGGGTGTGTGAGTAAACATAGCTAATAGATCTTTCTCACAGTATGACATTTTGACTTGATAAATGCAAGTGTAACTAATAACATTAATAAATGGCTGCATTCAGTTTAGGTGTGCCAGTGCCAGAGCCCTGGTGTTTCTCACGCTGGCTCACTGGCATGGCTTACTGGCACAACTAAATGGACACACACAGAGGAGGAGGAGGAGGAGCAGGAGCCCTGATCAAACAGCATTAAAAAAAACAAATGTGAAAACCTATAAATACTGACTAGAAAATCACAGGCAACCATGAGGATATAAAAATATTCTGATAAATAATGCATGATGTTCTGTGCTGAGAAAATATAGACAGTTATAGTACATTTTGTAAATAAGAGGCGACTATTAGTCATTTGGTGTTCTGGCCTCCCCAGCCACTGAAAATAGAGACTATGGATGTTTTAGGATTAAAGGCATCATGCTAAACCATAGATGGAAGGGAAGGATTAAATATGGTCTTGTTGGTTGAGTCAACATTTCTATTGTGGCTAGCTTTTTAAGTAGGAGTCCAGCTATATTTGCTCAACATTTTATTAGTGCAGATACATGGATGAATCACCTTTTCACTACTGACAGTAGTCATCAATACAGAGAGCCCATTAGATGAGATGCATTACTTTGACAGAACAGTATATTGAGACTTTATGACCACTATCATGGTCATTATCATGATGGTAAATGGAAACTGGTTAAAATATCTTAAAGAATGTGATAAGGGAGAGACGCTGCTTTACTTTGATCTCCAATATGCAACATAAGTGTACATCAACGTGATAGTAAGCAGCTGTAACGAAAGAGTTTCCCCTCTGGGATCAATAAAGTATTTCTGATTCTGAGTCACTGAATCCTGTTTTGCGTGAGGATTTACTTGTAACCGTTCTTCCAGTTTCCTGAGAAGAGCAAGACGATGTCTTGTTTTCTTGTAGATGTGGTCAACATTGTCTTGAAAGGTGAGCTTGTCTATTACTGTTCCCAGATATTTGAAGTCTGTGACCTGCTCCACTTCTTGGCCTTTCATACTGATTGGCTTGTAGGTAGGACCTGCACTGCCTGCTCTCCTATTGCCTCCTAGACACAGCTCCTTGGTCTTGGTGACATTAAGGTCTAAGATGCTGTCGTCAAACCAGGAGGAAAGGCTGTTGATGTAGTGTAGAGGTCACTGCTGTTACACTGCACTTCATATGTGTTTATTGAGAACAGCAGGGGAGATAGTACACATCCCCGAGGGACACCTGTATTAAGGACAAGGCAGTCAGAAAGGGTGTTGTTAATGCAGACGCGCTGGGGTCGTTCTCTCATCAATTCCCTGACCCAAAGGACCAGACTGCTGCTGCTGTTCAGGTCACACAGGCACTTTAAGAGGAGGTGGGGCTGGACTGTGTCAAAAGCAGAGAAGTCCATAAAAAGAATACGGACATGAGTGTTGGCTTTGTCTAGATGACAGTGGACTTTATCCAAGAGAGTGTAGCATAATTAACACCACGATTAGCTCGGTAGGCAAATTGCATAGGATCCATAAACTCAGCTGTTTGAGATAAGAGTTCTTTACACATTAGGCTTTCATACATTTGCTGAGTAGAGGTATGAGAGCGATGGGTCTGAAGTCATTAAGAGATTTGGTATGGGGTGTTTTTGGTACAGGGATGATGGTCGCTGTCTTCCAGGCCTGGGGGACAAAGCTTGAGTTGAGGAATATTTGGAACACTTGGGTGAAAATAGGTCCCTCTTGGGTCGCACATTACTTTAGAACCTTCCCCTGGAGTCCATCTGGGCCAGGAGCCTTGCAGGGGTTGACTCTTTGAAACACAGAGATGACCTCCCTCTCCTGTAGGATCATAGGGCCTAGGGTCATTCCAGTGCAGACAGCCTCACACTCATCACTGAAGTCCTGTTTATCGAATCTAGAATAAAATTAGTTCAGATTGTTTGAGAGACTGAGGGGGTCATCACACTGAGGAGCTGGTTTCTGCTGCCTGCCCATCATTTTGTTCAATCCCCTCCAGGCATCTCTTGCATTACCAGTTCTCAGTTTCTCCTCAACCTTGTCCTTATAGTGCGTCTGTGCTTTTTTTTATCATGCGTCCTATCTAACCTATTATAGCTTGCTGATGTCATGGTATCCAACCAGGTTTTTGTGTTTTATTGTGTTATTATGAACACCCCTATGTGCTCTAGTGAGAAAACGCTCAGTAACAAACATTTGTTACTGAGAGTGTTGACACTTCGAGAACATTTTGCAACATTGTCAGCCCAAACCTGACACGAAAATGTGTTTGAAGTGATAGAGTATATCATTTTTGAGTGCGCAGTCAGTATTCACTAATTAGACTGGCAAAGGGTTTTGAGTGTGCAGCTACAGTATTCCTATAGGACTTGAAATTGAAGGTCACAACTTTACATCTCTAGCACCATGGTTACCTCTCTTTTGCTTCATTCTGTGCGGTTTATTTTCTCAGTTTATTTCTACTCTGTAATGCTGCACCTTTTTGTGTACTGCACCTTTAGGGTTTATATACTTTTGGTCCACTGCTCTTTTTACACCTCAATTGATTTTTCTTTTTATTTCACTGCTCCTCAGACTATTCGAACCTCATAAACCGTGGCCTCATACATAAAACCAGATGGCTACTGCATGTTGCTCTTAACAAAAATAGCATAGCTCCTGATGTCTTTAAACTATGACTCAGGATCCGAAATGAGTCACAGGCATTGTTGGGAGGATACCAGGTAGAAGTAATTTTATGTCAAAAGTAATGAATGGTAATACTATCTAGATTATGTACCTAAAGGGAGATAAAAGTAAGGTTTTAGGCTGACATGTCGATTGCATCTCATAGTTTTGTGTATGTAGCTTTTTTGTGTGTAATAATAATTTTCTAACAGTAGTGGTTTTAGGTGATGGTTAATTATAGCCAAAGTTAAATTGACAATTGTTAGACATTTTTCTTTAATATAATCAAGTGATCATGACAGTTAAATAAAGTAAAAGCATTTTGTTGAAGGTAAATTAGTAATGAGATAGATTTAGGTGTTATCCAACCCTGGGTCTCCACACACTGTGAGGTCTCACAGCAAGACAATGAAATTCATGTTTCATTCCTGAGTTAAAAATTTTTCAAAAACTTTAATCTCTTGCAGCATGCTGTGAGTTTCATTATAGATACGGCGGTGAGTTAGCATTCGTAGCACATCGATGAAACCTGCTGCTGAGCTGGTGGTAGAGAAGATATTAAACTACACATCAACCCTAAAACAAAAATTATATCTCACTTTTGACAGGTCAACAAGTATCCATTGACATGAGTAACAGTCTACCAAAAGAACTTCCATTAGAACTTGCTATCATCAAAACGCACTGCCTGAAGCTTATCTGCTGACAATAATCTGAAAGTGTACTAAAATGATTCATCCTGTTTATTCAAATTAAATTCATCATACTTGATAATCTGTATAGCAGACCTTCTGTTTTTAATGCAGAATATCAGTTTATACTATAATTTCAGACCAAATAGGCTCCAGCTCTACTTCTGGTGTGTGTCCATGTGATAGGGGTAGAAATAGGGTTTATTGAGCTGGGATCCCGAAGTGAAGCTATGAATTCCTCTGGGGAAACACTTTCCCCAGGCTCTAAAAGGTTGAAGATCCCTGCTGCTTTATGTTATCTCAAAATTCTTTGGAAGAGGAGCAGGTTCGCTGGTTTGTTTTTTGTTTTTTTGGGTGGGGTGGGGGGGATTATTTATTTTTCAAAAAAATTACAACTCAGGAATGGAGGATATATTGCCACATTGTAGAAATAAGGTGTGTATATAGTAAACAGAAAAAAAGAAATAAGATGCCAAAATTTGAGTTCAGGTGTTTGATACCGTGTCTTAATGCAATACAGGATCACATATGGTCTCAGTACTGTCAAACCAAAAACATAAAACATCTTACCCTTTTTGCGACACACTAAGAGTGAGATGATCATTCACAAGTTCAAGTATAATTAACACAGAAGACCAAACACCTGCTAACAGAGTCTGAGACGACACACTCTGTGGGTTTGGAGTACATCACGAGTCATTTAATGCGTCACAGGCCTACTGCTTAAGGATTCCCAAAATACCACTAAGTAGCTATCTGTTTTAATAAGCTTACATCTCGGGGTCCCTGAAAGAGCTTGAGAGGGCCTTGTTTTTTTAGCTAGTTCAGCACCCCATGTGTTGATAGAAGATGAGTCTGAGTCACACTGTTGAAGGAAAACACGTCACATATTAGTTATGGTTCCTGGTGAATGTATCTCCCCTGGTGGTAAAGAGACTGTAATCTTGTATGGTTGTTATAAGAATTATTTAAAAAGTCAATTGTTGTTCAATGGGTTATTTTGTTTCTGTGTCAAGACATTTACCTTTTGTTGTATCCACTTTCCCTTTCCATGCCTCATCAGCTCATCTTCTGGTTCCGGCTTGTAATTTTCTACATTTCCCAGAATTACTTTTAACAGTCACTGGAGAACAGTGTGAACTTTAACAGCCCCTGTAAATCAGCTGGGACTGACATGTAAGTCGTTAGAGCTATAGTTATATTTCAGAGCACTTGAGAAAAACTGTCAGTCCCTTTAACCCAAAACACAACATATTTTTTAGCTACAAAGCATTTGCTTTTTAGACTGCTGTTAGTGGAGAAACAGACAAATCTGCTATTGCTTTTATAGTGAATGTGTTCTCTGTAAGGTATTGAACATCGGGGCAAATTGGTGAGTTTGGAGAAAAGCCTTTGCTCTTTGGGAGCAACTGACTCACTGATTAAAAATTCTCCAGGATCTAGGATGCCTGGAATGTCTGGGAAGTTCAGCACCATGGCCAGTGGTCCTAGTCAACTCGAGAGGCAACTGAAAGACATTAAGAATGTCCTCCCATTACTGAGTTTCAATGCCTGTGTCTGACATATCTCAAATCTTAAAGATTACTTTTCCTTCCTCCTCTTGTTCCATAGCTTTTATGAAGTGTTTCAGAAATATATAAAGGATTAACATGGACTGTGTCTCATGAAACCTCAGGTACACAGATGCATGCAGAGACACGCACACAAAACCTGTCATCCTAAAAAGAGAGAGCCTTTGTCAATTTATTTATTCATATTTTGGCAGATACCCCTACCCTATGAGCTGTATTTACAGTGGAAACATCTCTGGGCACAGCTCCCCTGATAAACTGCAAGCTGAAAATGGCTCTGCTGTGGAGCAGTGATGGGAGTTATTACTGGAAAGATCACCAATCAGTGAGGAAAAAGCCCCATGGCAAATGTCAAACATTGATTTCAAATTAAATTTTTAGGCGCAGCCATGAAATAGTCATGCACGAATCTTTTATCTTATTAATGGGGCTGGTTGTAAGACAGGGGTGAGGAGTGTGAGAGAGAAACAAAGTATTCAGACCGCTGTTGGTTCTCCTTTGGCAGTAAAGGCCACTGGAATTGGATGAAGATGGTTGTCGTGGTGTATAGTCGTTGGTTACTTTGAGTCAGAAGAAAAGATGTAAGAAATAAAGAGAAAATAAAGAGGACAAAGAAACTGAGCAGATAATTAAGGTATGACCTTGGAGTGAAAGAAGAGGATATGGAAAGGAAGCACAAAGGTGCGATGTGCTCACAGTTGTTTGTCACATGAATGTGATCATCAGTGCCGTTGCCTTGATCTGCTCATCCTTCTTCTGGACACTTAAACAGATGCAGTCGCAAGCAGTTAAGGACGCAAAGACGAGTGGAAACGAACGCAGTCATACAGTAACTGGCCTGCTGGCCTTCTAACAAACAAATCAGTGGATTGTGGCAAAGTCATTAATGGCCAACTGAGACCAAAACATCTCAGCAGCGTGTCATTGAGTCTGTTTGTGTGTGCGTGAACATTTTTTTTTTCTTCATCTACAAGTGTGCCACTGTGTGTTTGTGTATTTGTCCACGTGTGTTGCATTTCAAGCCTTAGGTTCCTGAAAGTCTTCAATTGTAAATATTTGCTTGAGTTTGTGTGTGTTTGCCTGCTGCTGCCTTTGGGTTCCTGTAAAAGACAAGAGTTGCGCGCGCGAACGTACGTGTGTGTTTATTTTTGGTATGTCTTGTCTGCTTGAGTAAATTTGTAGCTGATATGAGTGTAAGAGGTCCCCTACGTACGTACGTGTGTGTGTGTATGTGTGTGTGTGAGATGATCATCTTGTTTATGTGTCTGGGCCAGTGGTTAAGGCGTGACGGATGGGGATGGGGGAGACAGAGGAGGAAAGCAGAGAAAAGACGAATGACCTGACAGCTCCCCTATTCAACTCTTAATCACTGAGGGAGCATGGAGGCTGCGTGTGACAGAGAGAGGCAGTGTTTGTGTTGGGGGAAGATCAGGTGTGTGTGTGTTATGCATTTGTGTGTAATGCTGAGCACGGTTTGAAATTTGAACATCCAAACTAAAAATCTGCACCTGTACTGTCTCTGATACTTTGTTTTTGTACCCTGTTTTGTATAAAGCTACTCTATATTTGCCTCTAGAAATGAACAAAATTAAACTGGCAAAACAGTCTGTTTTTCTTAAGGCAATATAAAGTAAAGTGTGTGTATGTGAGAGAGAAGGGAAAACATTTGGCAAGTGTTGATCACAAGCAACATGATATATTTAGACTGAAGTCAGTCCAGATGCTTTTTGAAGAGGTGGGTCTATAATCTGCATTTGAAGATGGTAGAAGACGCTGAGGGCCTGATCTCTACGTGGAGCAGGAACAGAACAGCCTTGTTTACAAGGGACCTTTGGGTGAGGGGTGGATCCAGGTGTAGATCAGAGACACCCTGCCAACACAGGATTTCACCAAGCATGTTCTTGGCTTTATAGACGAGCAGCAGGATTTGAAACCTACTGTGAGCCAATACAAGGAGCAAGTGGAGGGAGTGCAGGAGCAGAGTGACAATCCTGAGTTTCTGGGTTCAGTTAGACAAGACTAATACCATTCACATCTACTATATATGCAAGTCCACGTTCCTGAATTGTCACTTCTCTATGGTTTGTCACTTCATAGCATTAAAAACAGGTCAATTATGATCGGTTTGCTTCAGCACTGTGACTGAATGCAAAGCGGTGTGTATCAAAACGAGGAGACAATTTGTCTGCAGGTGATTGGCCGCCTGCATTACAGCCAGCAACATGAGGAACCAAGATGGCACTTGTGCTGCATGGGGCTCCTTCTCCTTCCAACCAGCCACACTTATTCCTGTTCCACCTGTTTGTATTGTCACCTGTAAGGTCTCCACTTTGCCATGCTGATAGCCTGATCTGTTTGGAGTTTGGGTGGGCTGCCAGTACTGTTTTCTTGTGTCCTGCTTTTAAGTTAGGGCGGTTTGGGTGGTAGGTTACTCATTTTTATTGGCTCTGTAATTAACTTTGTTTTGTTTGTTTACCTGAGCCAGTCCTAGTTCCATCTATTTTATCATATTTACCTAAACACGTAAATGAACACATCAGTCGTTACATTACATACAAAACAGTTTTATTCCTATTATGGCTTCAATGCCCGCCAGACTGTAATCCACGACAGTTAATAGGTAGCCTGTACCGAAGGTCTTTCCTATTCTCTGGTGACTCTCTTTACAGCCTGATGGCAGCAGGTAGCTGGTCCATCTGCTGTCTGTAATCGGAGTGATGTTGAGCATGTCAAGCCACAATTACACACGGCAGATCCGCTGGTAAAATTTTGTGCAACTGGCTCCATGATGGTTGCAAAATAACCACAGAAACCTCTGTGATTATGTGCCCATAAAATCTTACAATTAATTATTAAAAACAGTTCACACAAATCCATGAAAAACCTTAGATTTTTAAAATTAATTAAATTAAAACGTCTCTCTCCACTAATAACTCCCTCAAGACCTCAGACCTGCCAGTCCTCCCCTGGTGTCTCCATCCAAAACACTGGGTAGCCATGGCAACGACTGCACGCGTTATCCTCTTTTTAATGAGTCTAGCCCAGGTGTCGCCTGAAGCTCTGCAATTTTAATTATAATACAGGTAGACGTGTGTCTGTGATGAGCAACATGATATCACAGAGATTGTTCGGGTTCAATTTTATAGTGATGTTCCCAGGAACAGAGTGTTATTTTCAAAAAATACTAATTTATTTGTGGATCATTACCAGGATCACGTTTATGTCGCAATGTGAAGATTAAGCAGGCAACTATTTCGTTCCCAGACTGTCAGCAATGATTTTTACATTTAAAAGAGTCAGATCTAATTAAATTACACTTATATAATTGTGTAATTCTGTTTATATAATTTCAGAAATAAAGAAATACAACATGAAAAAATAGGCAGCATTTTAAATGATACTTTCATTGCAAATATGGCACTACGGTGGTCTTGAACTGCAGATGATTATTGTATGGATCAATTTGATGAGAAATAAAATCTCACACTATTAAGCACAGGAAAATGTGGTGAATTCAATTTTAAGAGTCATGTGCTGCATCATCACTGGGCAGGTCTCACTTGACTGCGATCTGCGCCGCGCCGCAAGGTCCTCTGTCTTTAACTTTTCTATCACCACGAGTTCATCTCTTACATCACATCTGCAGAGAGCTGTGGCCCCAATGATGCAGGGTAGCGTTTGACCCGGGCCAGGATAACCCATTTTTCTTATTATTTTTCTCCTCTACCTCGGGTTGTCGTCCTTACAGTAATTCGGTGCACATAATTGCAGGAGTAAAGGTGATTGCACAACAAAGTCAAAGATTAGTGTCAGTAAAGGGGCTGACTTAACTTCAGGCTCGAATATGAAATATAACTGGGGTTTATTTTAATGCTCCCAAAACAAAGGCAAAAGTAAAAACTATTGTGTTGTATCTCAAAAACATGGCAGGTGTAAATGCACACATTACAGTCAGAATTTGATCTGATCGGTGATACCACTTTCACTGGTACAATGTCCACGTGCAGAGCAGCTCCAAACATGACTTGGTTTTTCATTTCCCTCCTACACTAGAGCTGCAGAATTTTACATACACAAAAAAATTAGGAGCAGTTTGGACAGTAACACCTGTTTGTTTTTGTTTTTTTGTTGCCGTCACCCACCTACTCGCCTGATTTGTGTAGTGAAAAATGACATCCAATCCCAGTGCAGACAGATTGTAGACAAGAATACATAAAATAGCAGGTGTGTGTGTGTGTGTCTCCCCCCCCATGTGGCATTTTACGGTCAGTTGTAAATTCTGTCTATATTAACAACATTAAAATGTTGGATGTCTACTTTGGCACTTCTTCTGAAGCAAACTGTTGCAAGAAACAATGTGTAAGCACATGGCTAATGAGTTCCTATGTGTTTTAAGTTGTTAACTTAATTGTTGTTAATTTAAAATAAAGTGAAACAAAGAACTTTTAGCTTCCTTAAACCAGCAGATGCCCTGCAACCAGAGTCACAGTGTTTTAAGGTGGTGTTTGCAGTCGAGCCAATAGCCCGGGATATCAATACTTACCTCACAGTGTTGCTTTGGCAATCACCAATAGAGCTGATTGCAACTAGAGTGTTAATGACCAGCTGTGTGCAGAGTAGCAATAAAACAGACTTTTCTGGTGATAAACAGAGGGCTGTAAGAATAAAAGTGGGGATAGTCAGAACCCGACGTCATTTCTTGATGGGGGAATGTGAATTATTTTAAAATTATTATAAAAATTGCATTATTTACTTATTTTTTGCACCAAAATGAGGCAGAGACTTCTGATCCTGAGCCTTGTGTGTGTGTGTGAGTTAAATTGGTTATAGAGAGCCTGTGCATGCATTAATTCACATTTAGATGTGTTTATTTTCCCACTAATACACTACTCAAAGGTTTGTATGTGACTGTGTTCACAATCTGAAAAGCGTTTGGGAGCAGCAGCCACAATCATCACTGGCAAGAAAGTGTGTGTGTTTTTTGCATGCTGTGTGCATAGCTCTGAGAGCTGTAGCCAAGCGGTTGTTACAGGGCATCCAAATCAGGGTAAGGCCTCTGTCGAGTATTTGTGTGTGTGTGTGTGTGTGTGTCTGATATCACCGAGAGCAGGATGAAGTCAGAGAAAAATGTAGAAAAGATGCTGAGCGGTGGAAAGGGAGAAAGTGTGTATGTGTGTGGGCCTTTTTTTAGAGTGTGCGTTTCACATCATTAGGGGACACAAGGAGAAAGAGTGAAGGGACTGTGTATGTGTGTTAGTGTGTGTGGTAGCCACAGGCATACAGAGCAGCCTGATAATGAACACATTGATCTGGTACAGCAGAGAGGAAAAGGACAAACCTCCATGTATTAATGGTGTCTATCTTCCCTCTCCATTATTTTTGAGTCTTTCATTAATAGCGGCTGTTTGTGTTATTTGTCTCTCATTCCCTGTCTCTATCTCTCCACATTTTTATTTTATTCATAGCCCCTTATGCTCACTTATTAAGTTTGTTTTCACATGTAAATTATAGATGAAGATGACATCAAACAGAAAAATGAGGGAAAATTCCAAACTTGTGCAGGTGAAACATCAAAATGCCCCAAGGCCCCAAAAAAAACCGCTCCCCTGAAGAAGTAAATAACGAATACAAATCAGAATTTTTTTCCTTTTTTATTTTTACATTTTTCTCTTTTTTGTTGTACTTTTTGTGCTTTGTTTCAACCTTTAACATAGTCCTTGTGGCAGTGCAAATGGGAAAAAATATTTGCTGTCAGTTAAGACTTCTGGGATACAAATTAAATACTTAATTTTCACCCACTTGTCAAAATCTCAGGTGGTAGATCCAAAACATAATTTGCCATAAACTTACCAGCTAAAAGAAATAGTTCAACATTTTGGGAAATATGCTTATTTCTTTTTGAGAGTTAGATGAGAAGGTTGATACCACTCATGTCTGTACAGTAAATGTGATGCTACTGCCAGTAGCTGTTTAGCTTAGTATAGCATAAAGTCTGGAAATGGGGAAACAGCTGGCCTGGCTCTGTCCAAAGGTTACAAAATTCCCCTAGCAGCACTTTACACTTTGGTTTTTGACATGAGAGTGGTATCAATCAATTATTTTTTTGTACAGATTAAAATTACAAGATATAACATCTTTTTAGTGAGCTTTAGAGGTGCTGGTAGGCAGATTTTGCAACTGTTGGACAGAGCCAGGTTATCTGTTTACCCCTGTTTCCAGTCTTTGTGCTAAGCTAAGCTAGCTGGCTGCTGGCAATAGCTTCATATTCACATAAAGATACAAGAGTGGTATCAATCCTCATCTAACTCTCAGCAAGAAAGCAAAAGTATATTTCACAAAATGTTAAAACTATTCTTTCAACTGGTCAAAGTGGTTTAACCACACTTCAAACCATCATTTAAACCTAACCAGCTTGCTTTGTCAGTCTGCATTTGGCTGTCCTAAAGTTAAAGCTTTAATTTGATAGCATACAATATGACAATATCCAGATTTCATATGGCTGCTTTTTCTCCTCAAGGACACAGGCATGTGAGGCAGCAGCATATATTTTCATAGTTATGTTGGCAGATACTATAAATGGAAGAAAATAAGCTGTCCACAGGTTTCTGAAGTCATATTGCAGTTATAGCATGCGGCAGAAATCCCTTTCTGTTTTGGTCCACAGCTTGTAGCCCAAGGCTTGGCAGTGCAGCACAGCTATGTGAATCCTTCGGCTCTCTTCTCTTTCTCCTCTCCTGCTCTCCTCCCCATAGCAGGAGGCTGAGAATGCAGTGTCATTTTGTGTGTGTTTGCTCATGTAGCTCAGAAAATGAAATCCTCTCTCCTCGCCGGGAATGCGAATGCCTGGAAAGACATAGACAGTCTCTCAATTTCAATTTCTCAATATTAATAATGCTTTATTAATTGTATGCATTGACAAAGCAGACGTCTCTTTCTTGTGCTGTAACTCCCTCTCTCTGGAATTAGATTTTTCTATGTGAACTGAAATATATATATTGCTGTAGTCTTTTTGTTCTTTGTATTTCTTTGTCTCCTAATGAAAAACAAAGATGTAAATGACGCTTCCTCACGCCCCCTGTTTCAGTTATTACTGTACACATCTCATTTTGGCTCTATTGGCATGGCCAACATGCTCTTTATTCGCCCGAGCACATTGATCTTTCTGCTACATCTCCCCCTCTCTCAGTGCTGGTGATATGGTGTGTGTCTGTGTGCTTTTTTTTTTTTTTTTTATTGCTCAACTCCCTTCTCCCAATTATGGGATTCCTGAGTGATTGTGCTGCAGCAATTATTTCAAGTCACTCTGGGTTTGACTGTCAGCTAAACGCTCACATTGTGGTTATAAATTCTATCCATCTGTGGGTTATGTTTTGCATGTGTATGTACTTTAAATGCATTTTATATCCTTACGCCTGTGTGTGTGTGTTTGTGTGTGTAACAGAGAGATCTAATTATGGACTATCTATATAGATAGTGAGGCGGATGTTACATTTCTGGGCTTAGAGTGAGCTGCTTTATAGCAAATACCTAGGAGGTCCTTGGGGACTCGGTTTCCCTCTCGGTTCTGAGCTCTGGTTGTGTGTTTCTGTGTGCATTTATAAATAAAAGGGATACTTGGGTGCTGGGTCATGAGTGGCAGGGGTTTTCTTCTTTTTAAATGCCACTTAAGACTCGAACATTTTGGGTCATATGCAAAAACAAGTTTAGCAAACTTTGAGAAATAATCTTTGCACACAGTTTACATTCCTACCCTCCCTTGGGGACATTAAATAGCAATAAACACATCTAAAGCCGCTCCAAGAATATATTAACATATCCTCCTTTTGCTCAAACCCTCCAACTAACACTCCCTCTCCCCATTTCTGCTTTTCTTTTAAATAATATCTCTCCCCCTTCCGTTTTCTGTCAATCTCTCGCCTCTTTCACCCCCCTTTTCACTTTCTCCACCTCTTACAACAATTCAAAGCGGTCTACCCACATTGTTAAGACGGGCTTACAAGAGTGGGGAAAAAAATGAGCAAAAAATTAAAGTAATGAAATTAACTGCAACAATTACATCTCTTCCCTCTCATTCACTCTCCTCCTCTTTGTTAATTTAGAGAGCTTAATTGGCGTGATAATACTTTTGAGGCAAACAAACAACAAGATAGAAATGGAATGTAATTACTTTCAACAGTTGACTTTCTCCCTCTGCCCCGCGTGTGTGTGTGTGTTTGTCTATTGAAGCTGAGATCGTGCAATGTTTGGCTTATTCTGTTATGTGAATGCGTTTTTTGTGATGGCACTATTTGTGTGTTTACCAATGTGTAGATAAGCTTTGTGTGCACTCTCACAAATGTCTGTTTAACACCGAGATGTTTTCTTCAAAAATAACTGCTTTCTTTTCTTTCAGATGATTAATTTGCAGAATAGGACTTGAGCTGAGTGATTGCTGTCTCGACTCTCTTGCTTCTCTATACTGTGTGTGTGTGTGTGTGTGTGCGCGCATGTGTGTGGTTACATTTACCTCAGTTTGTGCAAGAGGTGTTTTTACAAAGCCTTTGTGTAAAATGTTCATGAAAGAAGGCAACAAATTAAGTCTCCTCCTCTGTTTATCTGTCTCACCATCTCTAGACCAACATCCCGTTCCTCCAGAATGTTCTGTCCAACCACCAGTTTCTCCACTCCACCGTGGACACCCAGTTTATCGACGAGAACCAGGAACTCTTCAACCTCAAACCTACTCAGAACAGAGCCCAGAAACTACTGCACTATCTGGGTCAGTGTATGAACAGCACACACATTACCAACACGCAACAGAGAAATGGAAATTACAAATCAATTTAATGATTCAAATTGTTTTCACTCCGTTCAATTCAAAGATTAATATTTAATCGGCCACAGCACCATTCAAATTCTGTGATATTACAGCACTGTTTGACTGTCTTATATTCATTAGTAAGTTCAGTCTGTTGTTACATTTAGTACAAAACGAGGCCTATATACAGTCAGCAGTGATTATAAGGTCAGTAGCTCAGCAATCACCAATCCGCTATCACATGCTTTCAGTGAGCTTTTAACCAGGAAGTAACACACTGTATATAACAGCTGAGCTGACAAAGATTTGTTGGTACATGTACTGAATACCTCTAACTCACAACTGTAGCACACAAAGGAGGAATCCCCCTGCTCTATATAAACATGTGACCATAATCCTTACTAGCCTCAGGGCTGCTGTTTTATAAGCCTCATTGACTTCTTGCTTTTCTTTACTGTCTTTACAGGATGTTAGATATGTTACAGGACTGCATCTGACTTGTATTCTTAATTTTTATACTCATATCCAGGTCATGTGATGGTAAATGGACCAACCACACCCATTCCAGTCAAGGCTAAGCCTTCCTCCACAGACCCTGTCATCCCTCCTGTCACCATGGGTATGTCAATCAAATGCATTTCAGCCAATTACAGTGCATAGTTAACCCTCTATCACACATTATTCTGCTTACCCAGTTACAACTCCTAAGTCACCTTTTTTATTCAACAGTCAAAATAATATTTCACACTGTTTCAGCAATATAATAACTGAAAAACCTGTGTTTATAATGTGTAGTTCTGTGTGTTGGGCAAGGTGTCAACAAGACCAGCGACAGAGAATAATACTACATTAAACCTATTAAAAAAAAGTGTTGTTACTAGAAAATGTCATCAACTGTTACCATAATAAAGTCACAATGCGTCATCCTTATTGCTTTCATTACATTTGGTCTCATTTAGCAAGGCACTGCCACTGCAAGGGTTAGGGGTTTCATTTCCCCTGGGGCACCCATGCTAAAAATGTAAACACTTGTGGATCCATTGGGCACTTTGGATAAAAGCACCATCCGAATGACAAATGGGCTGTCGAACAGTCGGATAGCTGTAGGCGGAAAGCCTTCCTAAATGGCTCAGTTTAGCACTCTGGGAGGAAAAGGGTTTTGGCCCAGAGTGCTCTGCTGAGCTGTGAGTACAGCGGTGAGAGGGTGCAGTTCATTGTTTGTGAAGGCAGAAGTTTTATGCTTCTCACCCTGCTCTGCACCAGCACCCCTGGAGTCTCGCAGGAAAGGCCAACGGCCAAGCTGGGCTCTTTGATGAACTTGTTGAGCCACTTGAGTCGAGCTCCGTGTCTCTCTCCCCACCCAACTACAATGTCTTACTAAATTTGGAAAGGTTAAACTAAGGCTGGAATACTGATGAAATTCTCATGATAAAATAATCATTAGGTGTGCTCAGTTTTACTATTAAATATGTTAAAAAAGCATAAAAATATCTAGAAAAATGCCTGTCTGTGGTCGTTTTGTAATAATGGACTTTTTGTCCTTTCCCACTGCGCTCCCAGGTTTATTTTTGTTAAGGGTGCAAACTTGCATGAATTTATGCAGCTTCTCCTTTTGACAGCAAAAAAACAGTCAGCTGTATCAATCTGACATGTTTATCAGCACCCTGTTCTGCCTCAGCACATATCCCAGCGTGCCCAGTAAACACAAATTTATAACGAAATAATATGAATCATAATCAGGCATAACTAATCAAATCTGACATCTAAAAACCACGCACAGTGGAACGGAATGGAGTAGAATAGACTAGAATAATATGCAGCGTTTGTGTACGTCTGCATGTGAGTGTGTTTCTCCATGCTTACCCACCACTTGTCTACTTGCAAATCATCAAATCAAGTTTGTCACATACACAATCATACACGTCGTCTAGTGAAATTCGTTCTCTGCATTTAACCCATCCCAAGTATTAGGAGCAGCCAATATCTTGTGTTGAAGGCTATCATTACCTGCCTCTCAACGCACACACGCATGTATACCTGAAAATTAGGGCTGCACCTAATGATTCTTTTTTATCGATTAATCTAATGACTAATTTATCGATTATTCTGAGGATTTTTTTTTTATTACTTGATATAACAATTTACCCAAAATAAATATCAAAAACTTGTCTCATTCATATTTCAATATTTTATTTAATTATTTTCTCTTAAAAACAAACAAATGTAACAAGAAACACAAGTATGCACTGCAGGGCATTATTCTGCAACAAAAAATATATTTGTCTATTGAAAATATAATATTTGAAAGAATAAATGAATATGTTACCTTATTTCTAGTAGGTTATTATGTTACCATTTTAATTATACTTAATTCTCCACATTATTTTAGTGTTTATTCACAAACTACTTTAATCTGCTCATCTTGCTTTTCCCTTCAATTCTCTTTTCCCCACACACACACACCTATACCTCTGGTCTCTGCACACACACACACCAGCTTGCTCCACCTGCCTCTTTCTGTTTCTCTCTCCCCGTATGTGTCTGCACTGTTAACTTTCTTCGTCAGCAGTGTTTTATAAAGTCGCCCAAAAAACACAGCTCCCATTTTGGATCTTTTCACCGGCGAGTCCGTTTTCACACCAGCAGGTGAGCCGCTTGTGCAGGAGGCTTGTTGTTAATGACGTCGCCTACTGAACTGATCGAAACCAACGTGGCACCGAATAACATCAGCACCAACAGGTGCACTTACAAGCTTTTACAAAACAACGGCATAAGTAGGCCAACATAAACAGGAGACTGTCTCTGCGTGTGTGTGTGTTTCGCTGCAGAGCATGTGCGACTGTCAGCGGACCGCACGGGAGGGGAGAGGGAGGGGAGATTGTTGAGGTTTTAATGCTGCAGCTTGTTCTCCGGGGAAATCCATGCTTTGACCGGGTGCAGCCGTACTTCATTGCAACGCATTGACGCACGACATGCAAATCATCGTATTTCTGTAATCAATGACTTTGATGAATCGTCCCAGCCCTACTGAAAATCACACACTTACTCACAAACTGGTACAGAATTGTACTATAATGAGCAGGTACTCTATAGGCAGATGCCCCTTGTGTACATGCCCCCACTTAGCTACTGTAAGCAGCTGATGAGGTAGTTGTATGCAGCACAGGCACACACAGAGGCATACCTAAAGCCTAGTAATGAGATTTGTAATGTGCTTATATCCTTTCTTTCATTCAGCAGAGGGATTGAAAGAAGAGAGGGATTAGGCCTGTATTATCACACTGTGGAGGGAGGGATGGAGGGAGGGACAGGGGCATGGAAGGAAAAAGGGGTTATGAAAGGAGAAGAGAGGGTTTGGACAGTGTGTATATATAATCCCTGTATGTACAGAAGGTAGGTCAGGTAGATATAGTGGCAGGCAGGATATGGATAGATAAATTGATTGAGATAGATATATTGGGGGGGTAAGAGAGTAGGAAGGACTATTACTGTGTACCACCCACAGAAAAGAGATGAGCAAAGATCAGAATGACATTGTCATATCTCAAAACATCACATCTCCAGATAGGGAGAAAGAGGAAGAATTGCAAGAAAAAGTATTTTTTAGGAGTTCCCTCCACACTGAGGCAAGAAGGGAGGAAAAGTACTCCTGTAAGACAGGCCGAGGGTGTCCTGACAGAACCTGCTAAGCACTCAAAGGCCATTATTTTCTAATTAGGATTTGTAGTCTAAAACGTTCACTCTAAAGGCTGATTGCTGGTGGTTCATCAATGGTGTAGAAGGTACACCTTGTTCCAATTATTGTCTGGATTTATTTAATGGAGGACATCTAGAGGTTAATCACCAGATGCCTCTGAGCCAGCTTTAGGAAGAATGACTAATAAAAATGACAGTTGTGCGCTGTATTTCCATTCTTAGGATTAAAGTAGAAAGGTACTTCGTAGTACAATATGCAAAATAAGTGCACAAATGCACTTAATGTCACAATTGTCTGTTGCTATTCTTTTTTCTTTCTCTGTCTGTTTCTAGTTTTGATGCTTTCATTAGCCATCTTCAAACAGAAAGGGTTGGTTTTTGCCTCTTTTATTTATTTTTCTTTTTTTACTCTTGTTAAGGTCCAAAACACATTTTTCAGGTAGCTTTAAAATGAGTCATAAAGAGTCTTAAATTTGGCTTTCTGAAACCTGAAGATACTTTATTTTTTTCAGGTGAGTGTACTGCAAAGTAACTTTTTTCTTTTGTTTCCTTTGTTATAAAAACATTTTTTTCAGTTGTTTGTTTCACACCTCTCATACAACTATGTGTAGGAAAACAAATTCTGTTTTTTAACAGCACTGTCAGTCAAAAGGTTTTCAACAGGCTGTATTTTAGCAGTTATGGTAAATAGCAAGCAAACAAATAAATGCAAATTTAATGTAAATGTCTTGTTGCAGTATTAGAAAGGACTATCGTATGTGAATTCAGAATTATTCAAATTTTAGGAGGGAGAACGGCAGCCTGCAGCAGAGAACAGGCTGCGCATTTGTCTTACAACTCGTACTAACACATCTACCTGCTATTAACATGTACAGGCTTAATTGATTGACTGTTCCAGCCCACCTGACTTTAATAAAGCACTAATTTGCAGTTCCACCAGTATCTGCCAATTAAAAGGTTCCTAAACACAAAGATACAAGACATTGAACAGGCTTCTCGGGAGGCAGATGTCAGCTCAGGATGGTGATAGGCAAGCTGTTATTACTCTGAGTTTGTCTCCTACACAAATTGCAAATAAAGAAGTACCTCTGAGCACTGTAGCTCATTCTATCTAACAATATTAGCTAGTATTGTGGAGCTGGAGGAGAAGAACGGTAGTGTGAAGAGAGGACCAGACAGGTGAAGAATGTCAAGGGAAGAGGTATGAAATGATACCAGCCTGGGAGAAAGAGGAGTGAAGTGAGTGCAAAGAAGCTGGGGAGTGAGGTGTTTTTCAATGCAAAGGAAAGTGTGTGTGTTTGTGTGCAAGTGGGTCAATTGTCAAGCACAGCAACCGCTTGGGACTGGTATCTCTTTACTACTTTTTGTTTCTGCTCTGTATGATAGGACACACACACACAAATCCACTCAAACGCTGACTACCTTTCTCTAGGAAAGTGTCACATGCATAGGCCGTTGTTTAGTCACTGTAGTCCCAGTACAGATGCCCTCATTTCCTCTCTATTGTGTTGAGGCATGTGTGTCAAAGACAGCACAAATGGTAAAAACATAGAAAGCAAATTTGTAAGACTGCATGAGTGTCAGAAATGGAGGACTTTTGACTATAAATAATTTTTCTGTGTGTGGTGTGTTCCCCAGTCGGCCGTATTATACACAGATCTTGATAAGTTCAAAGTGTCTATCTATTTGCTACGGCAGTGTGATTTCAGAGCTCACTTAGCCTGTGTTTCGATGAGCTCATTTTGTGTTAGTGTGGATAAATGTATCTACATCAGTGTGTGTGTGTGCGTGTGGAGTTAATTTTGCTCATGCTGGCCTTGGAGACAATTATAGCAGAGATCATTTGTTTTCAGGGATGGGGTACAACAATAAAAGGTTAAGAGCGAATATTCAACTACTCATAGAGAGAGAGAGAGCGAGGAAGTGAGATGGAGGGGTAGAGCGAGAGGGACCGTGTTGGAGGACAACTAAGCAGGCAGATAGTAGCTCATTAACTAGTCTAATTGATTGATGATTGTACACACAGCAGCAAAAATAGATTCCACTTCCAATATTGTAATGCCTCTGGTTGTGCTTGTGTTTAATTGCCAGGCATGGAGAGGAAAGAGCGATGAGGAAAGAAAGAAAAATTGGGATAGAAGATTGGTTATAGCAGTGCCCATAGAGCAAAGGTCTCTGCAATGTTTAGCTTGTTTGTTTTGAGCACTGTTTAGCTGTTATAAACTGGAAATGCCAGTATTTGTCTTGGGGATTCCGCAACGATTGTTTTTAGTCCTCCTTGTGGAGGCTTTTAGCGGTGACAGTATGTTTTGATACTGTATATGACATTACAGTCTTGTAAGCTAACCAGAAAACTCATCTAATGCCAACATGTCCAAGAGTCTTCCTCCTGGGTTCCTCAGGGAGTGGGTCCTTCAGGGTTTCTGAAACACTCTTAAAGGATGTTGCTCCATGTGATTTACCTGTCTCTGGTTCATCTGGTAGCTCCTGTCTTATTTTTTAGCCACGCTAACGGCATGGTTCCATGGATGGCAATGCTTTGGTCCAGACTGAAATATCTCAACAACTATTGGATGGATTGCTATGAAATTATGTACAGACATTCATGATCTCTAGAGGATGCATCCTAATTACTTTGGTGATCCCCTGACATTTTATCTAGCGCCACCAGCAGGTCAAAATGTTCACTTATCAACTGAAAAATCACAACATCTACGGAATGGATTGGCACAAATTTTTGTACAGACATTCATGGTCTCCACAGAATGAATCCTAATGACATTTCCTTTTTAGTGCCATCATGAGGTTCACATTTGTGGTTTTGAGAGAAACGTCTCAACTATTGGATGGATTACCATTAAATTTGGTACAGACATTTATGCTCCCCACAGGAAGACTTTTTATTACGAATCTAGTGACATATTAAGGTCAAAATGTGTGCACTACTTTGGTTTATGACCAAATACCTGCAAAACTATTGACATTCCCATACTTTGTGTTCAGTGCCAAAGCAACTACATGCTAACACGCTAAACAAAGATCATGAACGGTAAACAATGGTAAACATTAAACTGGCTAAACATCAGCATGTTAGCATTGTCATTGTGATCATGTTAGCATGCTGACATTAGCATTTAGCTCAAAGCACTGCTGACAGCCTCACAGGGCAATAGTATGGCTGTAGACTCTTAGTCTTCTTTTGTACTCCTTGGGCTGGGGACTTCATGTCTGCTGGAAATGCAGACATGGTTGTTGTAGAGTTTTAAGACTAACATTTATTTTATATGGAAATATAGGAAACATATCAATATGTCAAAGAACATAGATTAAAAATGATAGAAATATATCATTTGAATGTAATCTATCTGGAGCTGCCTCCACACTTTTGAAAATAGAATATATAAATACACCATACTCAAATGTGCGACAACATGACAGCTCTCTAATTGCTGGTGTTGTGAGAATTTTGGGACCTAAAAACAGGGTCACAGGCCAGATAAGGCTGAGAAATTAGAGATGCATGAAAAGTGCAATAGCAGCCATCCTGAAACCGGCTCGCCTTCAGGTGGCAACCATACAGTACCAAGCTCAGTTGCTTGGATCTCTTGTTTTACTAAACAGTAGCTGCTTACCTTAAATAGAAAACCATGACCATATGAGTCACTGTCAGTAGGAGAAATTCATTTTCACAAATTGGTGGGTGGTGTGTCTAATAAGCCGGCTGCTGAGCTTATTCCTGTATTCTGTTATAGTTGATCTACTAGAGCTGAGGGCGATTGGAGCAGCAATGAAAGTAGAAAGCGTCCACCTCATTAGCAGAAGTTTTGACAAGCGACGGACGGACTACCTGCACAACTTGAGCGAACACTGTGTAAATAACATCAGTTTACCTGCTCACCTGGCGCCTTGTTAAAATGGTGTAAATCATTTATCTTGCCAGACACTTAAGCAGTGTCTAAAGTCAATACACCACTTAAGATTAGATAAATAAAGGGCTGCTCACATATGTTGTCCACTAAAAAAAAAATATGGAACCCTCTTATTAGCACATGGCTGAAATTGCAGGTCTGCAGTTTATAAAATCTAAATTTATATTTTTCCTTTTTTGTATTAATACTTTCTGTGAATGTATGGACTAATCATTATTAAGTATCTGCACAATCTGGTTAAGTTTGGTGGAACATTTTAAAGTTTCTTCTGATATCTTCATCTGATATTGATTTCTCACAAACAGCTATATCACATATATAACCACAAACCTATTTCCCTGTCATTACTCCTCTATCATTCTCCACATTAATTTTCTTCTTTCTCTCTCCCTCCTTCATTATTAGGCGACCCTCCAGTAGGTTTCCGTGACGTGTTGCTGCGCGATGGTCCTGTGGGATTCGCTAAGGCTGTCCGTGCCCACCAAGGTCTGTTGCTAATGGATACAACCTTCAGGGATGCCCACCAGTCGCTCCTGGCAACTAGGGTCCGGACCCACGACCTGAAGAAGATCTCACCGTTCGTCAGCCACAACTTCAACAACCTTTTCAGCCTGGAGAACTGGGGAGGTGAGTTTCTGTGTGTTGATTGTATGTCTTGACAATTTGGAATCCCTTTTTCACAGTGAAAGAGTCCTGCACATAACTCTGCGTAAAATCACAAATTAATGTTTATACACTTCGTTTTTGTTTGTTTTTTTACAGATTAAACATGATTTGCAATGTGTAAATTAGTAAGCTTTTATAGGTGCTGGTTGGCAGAGCTGGGCAAGCAGTTTCCCCCTGCTTCCAGTCTTTATGCGAAGCAAAGCTAAGCGTCTCCTTGCTCCAGATTTATTTTTTTAGCGTATAGACATGACAGTGGTATCGATCGTAATATATACACAACAAATTAAAGCAACACCATCATTTGGCACTCTGAAGATTCATAATAACTGAAGAAACACCTATAATATGTGATCTCATTCAAGCAGCCATGCAAGAATGGCGTGATTTCTCTCTTCCGATGGCTATCATGTTAATTAAACTCTTTGTGTTCTTCTCCACCATTTTAATTTGTCTGAACAGCCATGCCTGTACTTTCCATTCTCTCCTTACTCTTGTTGATCTGTTCAATGTTTCATTGATGACAGTGATTGTACCTCTTTGTTTTTCTTGTTTGAGCTGTGAAAATCATGTGCCCTTGAAAACATATCTCCTGCCTACATCTCCTCTCCTACAAGTCAGTCTTCAGCAAGTTTCCTCAATAGACAATGATTGTACCTTTCGCCTGCTCTTGAATAAATATAGAGAATCACGCGTTATTGAAACTTCTTGGGGCATGAACAGTCAGCTAGTATCCCTGTATAATATGCAATTACTCTGAAATTGGCCAGAGAATGAAAATACAGGCCTCGTGTTTGAACAGTTGGTGATAAGACCAATTATCAACACTTCTTGATAATGGTCCCATGTCAATTGTTATGAACTGGTTTCAAAGAGTAAATTTATTTTTCCTGTTTCAACACATAGGACACGCACATTTGTGGAAGAGATATGCCCAGTGAACCTCTTGAGGTTGAAACATTTAATTTAATGCTCAATTATAGTAAACTAAGAGTGATTGTGCTTATATTACTTTGAGTGCTTTGAGTCGATCACAAGAACAAACATAAGAACTAAACAACAAAAGCCTGAAGTAAAAAGGGTTTCGGTGTCAGTGACTGTGCTCATTGTTAGATGGTTGAACAAAGTGAGAAAAAAATAAAAACACAGGAGAGAGACTCTCCAGTGAAACCTCTTCAGTGCTCCCGGTAGCTTTTCTGAGATTAAATTCCTCCTGGTAGCCGATCATGGTGCACCAGTTAGGGGAAAGCAATATATTTCATTACTGTGGGAGAGCACTTTGAGCAGATCTCACATTAAGCAACTGTCTCCTCATCTCATGTTTGAACAGATAAAAAGGTTATCACAAAAGTAAATCATTGAGGAGATATTTATGCTTCTATCTCCCAGTATATCGTGATGTTAGTATAAGACTGACCAGAGAAAGATGATATGAATTCAGCTTAGCCATGTTTGAGCAATTACATTAAAAGTAAATCTTTGAAGAGAGGCTGTGAAAACTCGCGGTGAACTCAATCCGTCCCTCTGGAGGAAATTGTTAAATAGGTGCCAGGGAAGCCCCTTGTCCCTTTTGTCTTATTATACTGTGTGAACCAGTTCAAGGGGAAAGTGATTTAAATAAAAAGCACATAAATGCCTTTTAACATTTCATTGTCTTATATTTGAAGAAAAATACTTACCATTTTTCAGCCCACACCCGTATTAAAATTATAATCATGCATAACACAACCTCACTGATAGCTTTACTTCTGAGGATCCTACCACTGCTAGAGCATCTCACTGGGTTTATACACGGTCCAATGGGGCGATCGCTTAGGCTTTCAAAAACTGTGATGAATCTCCTTTTTAGGGAACGGGAAGCTCACAGCTCACACTCAGCTGTGTGAGAAACAGGAAACTGCAAAACAGTCAATAAAACCTGATAGAAAGCAAGCTTTGAGACCATTTAATGGTTGAACTTTAAAGATGTTAATTTACTCGTAGCTTCCTGTTTTCTAAACTGAGACTTATCATGTTTTTTGAAAGCCTAAACCATTGCCCTATTTGAAGCAGAGAAGCAGCAGCAGTGGGGTTTTCAAAACTAAAACTGTTGGTGGGATTGTATTATGCTTCAATATGAATGATTATAAACGTACATTTAATAGGGTTTGGGCTAAATAAGTGAACATGTCCTTTATATTTTGTAATGTAATGCCCAAATAATGTTATTCAGGCCTTTGCTGTGGTAAACACTGTAGAATAACTGGGCCCTGAACTGAATCCAGTTATGATAAAACGGCAAGAGAAAAGTGAATACATCTTACTTTGTGTCTTCCTTTTTAAGCTCTCACATTAAGCGCTAATGTTTGAATTGCAGTGGGAGACGAGTTTTGAAATCTTGTGTCAATGAAAGCTCTTGAAGTTTAAAAAGTCTTCTGTCTTCTTAAAGAAGTCAGCGAAAGTTAATATATGCTTGTCTCTCTCCCATTTGTACAACGACAGCAAGAGTACATCATTGAAATCAAATGTAAGACAGGAGTTGGAGAAGTTTAAACACCTCCTGAAATAATGATTCTGTAATGGGCTGATATTATGAGCTGAGGAGCAAAAGATTGTCTTAGTTAAGAAAAGTTGTGGAGAGCGTGTGAATCAGCGTAGAGAAACGTGTTATGCTAGTGGATCCTCTTGAGGCAACAGTAGGTCCTGCATGATGATTGTGAGTCAGAGAAAACAGAGAAGTACTTTCTCAACACTTAAAGGCAGAATATATTTTAGAAAGAGTTATGCCCCTGAAAGCTTCCTGTGACTTTACTAGTTTACAGTATAATAAAATGCTTCCTGTGCATATTAATATTTTGATGTTTATTTGACTAGTTAAGTAGGAACAACAAAGCATTAAGAAAACAGAGTGATGAATCTGCCACCAAGCGTTTTGACATAGTACCTTTTCTCGTGACAGTAAAAGTTTATTTCAGCCGGCTGTTTTTGCTTTTCTTACACACACTCATAGTCTGTATTATCACTTGTTTTTATAGCAGTTAGACTTAGTTTCAAGGCCTTTCTGGAGAGGAATTAAAGCAAAATCCAATATTTTAAATTTTTTTTAAATAGATTTAAATTTTCTCATTTAGGTGTGTTAGAAAACTTGTGAGTTTCTCTGTTTCTTCTATCTCTATTCTTTCTGTAAAGCACTTTGTAATGTCTGATTTGAAAAATGCAATATGAATGTTTGCTTGCTAAAAAACAGAATGGACAAAATCGAAGCAGCAGAGGCCAGGATATCCAGACTTTTAGTTCCTAGTATGAGTCAAGCTCCAAAAACACTGCGTCCTATCATTAAAAATAATGCAACTCCGTAGACTCTTTCCTTAGACCATTCATGGCTGCTAAATGCCCACATCTTTCAAATATTATGCCTCTACTTCATAACACAGACTTTTTGTTAAAAATTTGTCTTGAGCCCAATCAGACACAACATCAGGGGTTATTTTCTATGACTTTATAAAGTTCCTCCAGAGCCACACAAGACATTATACAACTATTTGGATTAGTAGTATTCCTTTTGAGGAGTAAACTCCATGTGTAAAAGCATTGGAGTTCCTCTTAAATAAGAGAATGCTGTAATCTTTTACAGTATATCTCTGGATAATGTGTGAATATCAGACAGTGTGTTTCCCATCCCCACTGTTAAACATCCTTCATTCACTCAGCTTTCAATACCCAAAGTTCCCAGATTCACTAGTTGCCAGCCATGCTCTCGCCTGATATTGATTTAGGTTGTGAAACACAAATTAGACTACCATGCTGCAGTAAAAAGTTCAGCTCTAGCACACGCTGTCCCACAGTGACGGCTTGTAACTATACCTTTTTAAACAGTTCCTCATAAATCACTGAATTGACCACGGGAGGAATAACTACCTTGCCTCGCTTGATAGGAGGTCCCTATACAAAGCACTTTTATTACCAA
This sequence comes from Siniperca chuatsi, assembly GCF_020085105.1. Classification (NCBI taxonomy): domain Eukaryota; kingdom Metazoa; phylum Chordata; class Actinopteri; order Centrarchiformes; family Sinipercidae; genus Siniperca; species Siniperca chuatsi. The sequence goes on from NC_058063.1 coordinate 9,018,494, forward strand.
GTGATCAGAGATAGAGAATATTACACTCGGCTGTGCTCAAATCACTTAGAACCAAAATAAATCACTAAAGGGAGATGACCAAATGAGTACTGAACACTGTTACCCTGACACATTGTCCCTATGCAAGATTCTTTTTTTACACAGAGGGATCTTAGATAGGGAATATTGCTTTCACATGTTTCAGCTGCTTAGAGGCAGAATGAATCATTGAAGAGATTAAGCCTGTGAAAGCCCTTTGAGGACTAAGTCCCTTCCTGATATAGCGTTCCTCCCTACACCATGGAAGATACAGTAATGTGAATTGGGTCACATAATGTATCTGTATGGTTCCCCATATCTAGTTCACAACTGGCAAATGTATCAGATGGTACAGTGGTAGACTCTTAATTACTGTATGTGCACATGTTGGTGTGTGCAGTTGTATAGTATCAGTGCTTCAGAATACCTCTGCATGTACATACGGAATGTGAGTTGTTTGTTGATACAGGCAGTAGGCACACAAGCATGAAAGTCTGACCAGCACAAAGGCAAATCAACCAATCCAGACCAATAAAGTGGGATTGCAGATGACATAAAAATTGATCTGGCAGGATAAACTGTCTGCTGCATCAGGGCCATAATTGCACACTTAAACAAAAACGCTGATAACCGATGTGTGTGTGTGTGTGTGTATGTTTATGCAACTCAGCGATTCAAATTATAGATATGAATCATTTTTATTCATCATGGGCTTTCCTTTATTGGCTCAAGAGCATGAGATAGAAATTTATTTTAAAGAACTTTATTTTCCCACCAGGGTAGATTTGGATGAAGTAAAGAGTTTGCTAGTGTGAGACTGTACAAACGGTTTTATTGAGTTTTGTATGAAATGTACTCTTACCCAGCATACCTACAGATGTTACGGGCCCATATATTCCCACAACACATATTCCAGGAGACAATTTGTCCCAAAATAAGTAATATGTTCTTTCTTAAAACATTACATGGGGTGTTGAATACATTGCAATGGCAATCGTGTGCGGTGCGTAACAGGCTTGTTTCCATCTTTCACTCTGATTTATTTCAGCTCATCTTCATGACAGATTGGAAACTGCCTGTCTTTCCAAAAAAAGAGGCAGGCTACCGCAGTGCCCGTGCCTAATGTTCTGATATGTGGGCCCAGCTGTCAGTCTTCATTCCTGTTAGCAAATTATTAGAATGCTGCCCCAGGTGAATTCCTCGCTCAGCATCATGTTTTGATATCTCACATGCTATAAAACATTAATACTAATATGTTTAACATTAGATAGAATTGCTTAGAGTCAAACCAGTAGTTTAAGAGATGCTGACATAGGCTAAAATCCAAAAGGAGGGGGGGGAATTGATAAAGAGGGTTTTTCCAGGGTATTCCTGCTCCTCCCAGAGTAGAGAACAAGCAGTTGTGCTTTGTATTCTCTCCTTGTCCAAATGTATGAGTGCTCAGAAAATGAAATTTAATGATGGCAGTGTTGGATCAGCAGAAAACCACTGGAGGCTTCAATATTTCTGGCTGATATGATAAACGAGTATGAGATTCGCTAATCTACTCCCCCCAGAAAGGGAAATGAGAGTTTGTTATCTCTTTTTTTCGCCTCTTCCACTGAAACATTTCTTAGATTTTAAAGTGACTTTAGAATGAAATGATGGAAGTGTTAGAATGAACAATGAATGTGCAAGTATCATCAGATATTCTATTTGAACATCCATTAGTGTGTATTATATGTGTGTGCCATTTGTGAGTAATGTGATAAGTTTGAAATATTAGTTTTTGAATCTAAAATTGAAATCAAAGTTGTGATGACAGATGAGACTTGAGATGACAGCTGACATAAACTTCCACCCGTGTGTGTGTGTGTGCGTGTGTGCGTGTGTGCGTGTGTGCGTGTGTGTGTGTGTGCATAGGTGCTACCTTTGATGTGGCCATGCGCTTCCTGTCAGAGTGTCCATGGAAGAGACTCCAGGAGCTGAGAGCTTTGATCCCAAACGTCCCGTTCCAGATGCTGCTGAGAGGGGCCAACGCCGTGGGCTACACCAACTACCCTGACAATGCTGTCTATAAGTGAGCTTCTCACTCACACACACACGCATATTTTACCCTTCTATTGCTTTATAATTGAATTCAGTTATTAAACAATCAAATGTTTAAGCGCTAACAGGTGTAACAACCAGTCTTACAATGAATATGCACACATTCTTTTGTATTTGCTTCCAAATCCATACACCATCTCCAATAATGCTACAGAAACACACTGACCCACACACACAAAGCAGGCCTGTAAATATAGGTCTATACACACAGTAGCTTAATCTGCATTGTCTAATGTATGCATTGAATATTACAGACTTTAAGTTCAGTATGAAGAATACAGTAAATACTTACATCCAAGCAGAGCCTTCCTAACACTAGAGCAACTTTGTCACTTAGTCCTATTTAGCTTTTTTTTTTTCTTTCTTTCTTTTTTTTTGCTGTGTTGAAAACATATTTTACTGAATTGTTGTAAAACATCAATTTGAATAATATTTTCTTGAAGCCAGCTGCTGCTCCTTCTGCTTCACTGTCACATTATTTAGAAAATATCCCCTGACTGGGTCATTTCCATGGGAACAACGTGTGTGATCATCATTTTTTGTTGTAAGCATAGCCATGCCTTTTACATGCTTGAAACTGAAAATGAATTATTGCATGAATAATGCAGCAAAACCATAGAAAGGTAATTACTCCCAGCAGAACAGTACATTAAAACTCAATACAACACAGATTTTCTACAGATCTACTTATTTGGCATTAAAAGTAACAGTAAGCTAAATGTTATGTGTCTTTACCACACTATTGCCACTATTTTTATATTTACTCACTAAAAAATTTTCGTTCTTAAACATGCACATTTTTTTCAAGTCATATTGGCTTTTTTTCATTTCCCACAACTTAACAAACACAAGGTCCATATACCTTACTTCCAGAGCTTTCAACCACGTCTTGTGGCCTTCCTCAGCAGATGGAGCTGCTCAGTTGAGACCAAGACTTGCTTTAAGCTCAATTCTATTATTTATTAATTTTTAAACATGATTATAGATAAAAAAATAATACATTTGCATGTGAATACTTCACCCACATTCTAAAAATTGGACTGCAGCATGAATCCTTCAGACACATCTCTAAACATATCCAAATGGATATACTGTACGGTAGCTACCCACAAACTACACAACTGACACACACATTAGTCGGGTCAGTTTGGTTGATGTTTTCCTGTTGCCTCCTACCACGATTTCACACACACACACACACATACACACACATCATACAGATGTACCCTGTAATGTATTTAGGGCCATAAATACTCCCGTGCCTACACACATGCATACACATGCATCGAACACTTTTCCAAATGGATTCACAAGCTACCTCAATGATGTGGATGACTCGTATACACAAGCGCGCACACACACACCTGCATGCAGTTCCACAGACAAGGACACACGCACCCCAACATGCACAATGCAGTTCCCCTCATATAAATGAGTAGTGGCTTTATGACTAATGCAGCTGTCCCCTCCTCCCTCCTTCCCATTGAATCACACACATGCAGGCCTCCCCTATCCTCCCTGTTTTTTTTCCTCTCCTATCATATAGTCATTATTTATCCCCACTCTTATGACTCCCTTTTTTATGCCTCTATTCATCTCTCTGCATTACACACTTTCCTTTTTTTAACTCCCTCTTTCTGCTCTTCATCTCCCTCTCCTCCCTCTCACTCTGTGTCCATAGGGGGAGTGCCATTGAAAATTTGCACATGTTTGTGAGTAATGGCTTTGATCTGTTTGCCCGGCTCTCTCTCCCTCCTCGCTTCACTCCATCACTCTCTCACCCTCGATGTTTTCAGTGCAGCAGCCCGCAGCCTGTGGCCTAAGCGTCTTCATTAACAAAATTAAAGTGTAATTTAATTTCATTTAGTTGATTTAAAGTGCATGTCACAAGGTCACAGTACAGTACACTCTGCAGCAAGAGGGATGTAAAATGTTCAAATATCTAAAACACCTGGTGGATTGAAAGGGTCAAATGATTGCTAACTAGTTCTTCCTGTCACTTATGATGGAGTTTTTTTCTGATTAACATAGATAGTGACTACAGTCAGATATGTAGGACCGTACATTGTTTCTGTACTTCAGCACTGGTATGCATTGTCGTGCTAAATAAATACTGCACACGCAGACGTTGGACTGGTAATCCTCTCATGGCACAACATTAAGTGTCTTGTTTATTTGCAAAAACAAAAGCTCTCAGTGTGTGTAAATATTGCATTCACAGTAACACAGCCACAGTAAGCACTCACCCCAGTTATGAAAAACCTGATTAAGATACAGAGGCCAGGGCAATAATAGGAGGCATTTACCACTAGCAGCTTGGATAATGAGGCGAGTATACATTTCGGGCTCCTGCAGGCTGTGTAAGCTCACTTTTCATGGGAATAGTAGGAATATTGTATTTAGGCAGGTACAGCAATATTTATGAGTGGCGATGTGGAGATGGATACAAACAGCTTATCCCAACCCGGATGTGCGCAATTATCTGGGATACACTGTGCATGAAGACAAAGTCATTATGTGTGTGAGAGTGATTGTGTGATCATCTTGCAGTGTACAGTAAGCCTTGACCTTTTTCTGTCTCTGATTTGAATGTGGATTTAAAATAAATGTATGTACATGACTGTATGTGCTGTTGGCAAACATCATTTCCCTCTCCCTCCACCCCTGCCCCAGGTTCTGCGAGGTGGCCAAGGAGAATGGCATGGACATCTTCCGCGTGTTCGATTCCCTGAACTACCTGCCAAACATGCTGCTGGGCATGGAGGCTGCTGGAGCGGCAGGTGGCGTAGTGGAGGCTGCCATCTCATACACAGGCGACGTCTCTGACCCAATGAGGCAGAAGTACTCCCTGGACTACTATCTGAAACTGGCAGACGAGCTCGTCAAAGCCGGAACCCACATCCTGTGTATCAAGGTGAGGAAATAAAAATAGGATCTAGTGTTTTAAGGGTTTGCTTTGAGAGTTGTTTACCGCTACTTTAGAGTTCTACAATAAGCCAACCTTTTCCTTCCCTGTGATAATCTAAAGATTCTGGCACATTTGCATCTGCTTTCTGTGTGGAAACCCGTGCCCATCTGCCACTAGAATAACATAAAACCAGCTGGAAAGAATTTCTGTACTTTTTGCGCTCAGGCTTGTATACATGCTTGTATACATCATAATCGGGGCCTTTACTAACCACCAGCTAACCTTTTTTGGCTGTCTGACATGGCTTTGTACACTCTTAAGTAGCATTTGACTGCAGAGTTTTTGGTTGGCTTAATCTAAGGTGAAACACCATAGGCAGGTAAGACATTTAAATTGACTAATAGAATTCCTGACGTAATTACCATTATTATTATCATGTAAGCAAGCTGCAGTGTGTGACTTTGTTTCACTTCTTTTACACTGCTTTACATATGTTTAAATATGACTGCCTGTATTGCAATACCTACCACTACTTACTGAAATAACAAGAATGTTAGCTGATGTTCAGCTAAATACAAAAAATAACATCTGGGTTTTCCAATAACCAACTTCACCAGTGTATCATGGTGAAGTAAAACCCTTCTACACAAAAAACGCATACATGCATTTCGATTAGCATTTTAATTGATAAAAAACTCTAACATGTTAATTCCCATCTCTAGCACAGTGTGAACCATCTCACGCAGCAGTGGCAATCTCATAAAAGGCTTGCACAGCTAATGAGGTTAACTTTTAAAAGAGGAAATGAGCATGCATTAAAACATCATGGAGTGCAATGATCACCAAAGGGAGCGCAACTCAACATCTAAGCCCTGTCTGTGAATTTCTGCTAATATCAATTAAGATTTATACATTATAATCAAGAGTATGTCAACTTTTGTCATTATTTTGTTCTAAGTTCTAATTTTCCAGTTCATATTTAGTAGTTTAGACTTGTCTTAAATTAACTAAACATATTTCCAGAAAGAATATTTGACTCCAGGACTAAATGGCTTCATTTAACCTCAAGGAGGCAGTTTTAACTTCAGATAAATGCTCTTTATCAGCAAAGATACAATGGTTATTTGGAGAGTCCTAATCACTTAAAAGGATTGTGTTTATGTTTGTGAACGTGTTCTTTCTGCCTTGATTTGGCTGTTTTTACTCATCCGATTCCACCAAATTATCAGCACTTTGTGGTCTGTTCCAGCTTTCATGAGCAGCCTCAGGCCAGTGCTGTGCGCACACTCCTTTACTAATGAGGACTAAGACAGGTGGTTGAAATCAATCTTGTTTAACATAGTCAGTACTCCGCATCCAAAATTTTGCTGTGTTACAGAGAGCCACTTAAAACAGGATTAAGGCATCTGGATTAAGGTCTACTCCTGGGATCATTTATACCCTGTCCAGGATTCCAGACCAAAGAGTTCTAGAAATGTTAAAATAATGTAAAAGAGAAAATACATGATAACGTATATGTAATATTTTGCTAATTAAGCTTAGGCTGGAATCCATAGCAAATTTAATGAATCATGTCAGATGTCAACTTTCCTTCTAATTTTTCCTTCAATCCTTTTACCCCTCCTCTTATGTCTCCTCCTCAATCTCTCTGTATTACCAGGATATGGCCGGCCTGCTGAAGCCAGAGGCCAGCAAGCTTCTGATCGGCGCTCTGAGAGACAGTTTCCCAGATATACCCATCCATGTGCACACACATGACACAGCTGGAGCCGGTGTAGCCGCCATGCTGGCCTGTGCTGAGGCTGGAGCTGACGTAGTGGATGTGGCTGTGAGTATTCATCATGTTTGTTCTACAGATCCTACGTTACTAACCGACATGGTTGTTTTGGATAACTAGATAAGGTCCACTGCATTTTCTCCTATTATGTGTATACAAAACATTATTTAAAAAGTGTCTGAGAGGTTTTAAATCTTTATTCATTATCATTAAACAGTCTAAATCTTCTAATGTCTCCATCAGGGTCATAATAGGAAGTCTGCCGTGAAACCAGTACCAACCACTATACACATTCAACTGAAATATTTATTAGAGGCTACCCACAAGTTATCCTAACAACATGAACAGTTGCTGCAGTATTGTGAAATCACTGAAACAAGGACAGAACAATTCAACAACAGTTGAGGCCAGGAACATTTCCTTTACTATGTTCACTGACGCATGCTGCTAGTATGGGCAGTTTCATTAATACAACTGGCTGCTATTTGCAGTTTGGGGCCGTTCTACTGTTGAGTTCCTTGTAACACTTATGAAAGAAACAGCCGACTGTTCACCGTGGATCAGACACACCCTCTACATTTGTGTGAATTGGTTTACTTGGGTAAACTTTGTCTTTTCACTCAAGCCAAGTAATAAAACATTTATGCACAGTAAACACACAAGATGAAGCATGCTGAAATACACTTGATAGGGCAGGGAAGACAGCCAACACCTAAAGGTTTTTGGAGGTAGAAATCCTGTCCCTTTTGATGGGAAATTGCTGTTTTTGCTGCTTTCTTCCCATTAATTCTATCTATTTATCATCTGTCATCTAGCTGTCTGGACAAATGCACGCATATGTGCACACAGATTTGCAGATTATCACGCCACACCTTTTGCTCCATGCATATAAAATCAATCCACTAAGGTGTGGACCCACATGACACACTTTCACAATGATTAAGGCTTTTAGTCAAACAGTATTCATATTGATTGTCACTCTCTAGGTCGACTCTATGGCCGGAATGACCTCTCAGCCCAGCATGGGAGCCATGGTGGCCTGTGCCAAGGGGACCAAGCTTGACACCGGTAAGTGACATGCTCAACATCAACAGTGGCACCAGGCAACAGATAATTGTTTCTTTTTAAAAGTATTACAAGATCTCATAGAGGAAAGGATTTTTAGATACATTTTTAGTAGAAGAGGGACATAGGAGCACTGCTAAATGTTATTTCATTATTCTCATCAGTTTAATATAGTAAAATCAATCATAACGAACAGGTTGGAAAGAATATGTTAGAACAAACAAGCTTTTATTGCAGTATGTAGTTGTTTAATGAGACGGAACATCTCCTAGATCACCAGTCTTGCTCAGAGATTATTTCTTAGTGTCTTTCTGAGAGTCTCCTGCTTTACATGAGGGGAAAAAAATCAATCAACAAATCAATAAATGACAGAGCGCATCACTAATTAAGTCAGAAAGACTGATGCATTCTGCTCAGTGATAATGTACACAGCCAATTATGAGAGGAAGATTGTGACACAAACTGGCTCAAGGAATGTGACGGAGTTATGCTTAAAACAAATGTAATTTATTAGGATTAAAGTTAACACAAATGAACAATGGGGTGTGGAAATCAGCAATGCATGGATGTGTAGCATGTGTGCTGCGGAAGTGTTGACAGTGCAAGCCAAAAGCTGAGGATGTAAGGTTGGGTGTCAGACGTTGGAAGAGAGAGACAGAGTGAGAACATAGGCCAGCTTTTATAGCCTGGAAGGCTCGGGTGAACTAGATCAGATCCCATGTTGGCCAGGAAGAGAGAGGCAGACAGAAGGGTGCAGTGTAGTCAATCAAATCGGATGCTCTGTTAAACAAAACATTCTTGATCCATGTTCTGCCAGGCTCTGTCAGAGATCTTTCAGTCAAAAGCCTGCTCCTCTACACTCTGGACCACCACTGCTTTATTCCATCTTCTCAGGAGGTCAACCGATAAGTGGAGGGATGGATTTATAATAAGTTCATTCCCCTTTGGGTTTGCTGTTGTCCACTGCATTCTGCTCATTGTAATTTTCATGGGCTGTGAAAAAGCTGAAGCCCCATCCACCTCTGATAACTGACCGGGCTCAGGGACCTCTGCCTCCCACAGCGAGGGGTGCAGAGTGTAAAATATATTAAAGCAACTGCAGTTAAAATTGAAGGAACATGAAACAGGATAAAGGAATTAAAACTGATGTGAAGTTTGCTGCTTAGTTATGTAGAGAAATGCCATTGGGAAAACTGACTCAGCTCTACTAACTAGATCTGATAGCTCATTTCCATTACTCAGAACCAGCAAAGCCCTGCTAATTCTGTTTACACTATATTCACACTACACAGCTAATGTACTGCCTGCTGCTGTTGTGCAGGATACTATTAACATTATAAGCTGTTTGTTGCTGTATGGTGGCTAAATGCAGATGCTTTTTTAATGGACAATTTGTTGTATGCCAAGTCCTCCATGTATTCTGCTCTGATGATGTAGGTACTGATAGTTTCCTGCCTCCGGGGATAAGAGAGACATTATTTCCCATCAGCTCGGTTTTTGATAATGTGGTCTTTAGAGAAAACCCTCACTAATGCCTGTCAATGACTAGTGTCCCATGGGAAAATGATTAGCCCTGATGCTAATATTCTGTAGCACATAACAGTCAGTGCGTAGTCAAACTCATGCCCACATTCTCTTTCACCTTTTGCATGTTTATTGATATATTCTCATAAAAGCCACGCCACATGGTCTGGAGTGGGTTCTGCAGGTCCTGCCAAACCGCTGTGGAACTGAGCATGTTTTTGTTGTGCTATGTTAGCAGGCTTGCATGTAATGCTGTTTGGAAAATCATGGAGGATACCTGCAAATTGTACTATTTTACATAGATCTTACAGTACATGCTTTCCCTCTAAAATCATTTGTGTATCTTGGAGAAAAAATAATAATACCTTAAAACATTTAAACTGTTTAAACAAAATACCAGGCTGAAAAGCAGTGTTTCTCTCTGGGTGTTTCCTGTTACACCTGTAACCACACCCAACAGTGACATCATAGTGTCCTGACACAGCCTGCAGCAAGGTGAGAAGTTAAACCATTGGTCAGCAAAAACAAGGTTTTCAGCTAGTGATGAGTTGCTCTTTTAAAGGCAATGCTCCTTGCATTTCTGTATCAGTTTAGTTGTTTTGCAGCACCTAATTTCCATGTATGAGTGGCCAAACAGACAACATGATATCACATTAATATTTTCAGCGCAGCTACAGTGGTGTTGTAAAGCAGAGGATGACCGTAAACATCAGGTCTTGTTGTTACTGTTAGTCCCTCAGGGTGTCTTTCAAAGTGAATGGGTTTCTTTTCCAGGCCCATTGTTGCTGCAGCAATATTTAACAATCAAACAGGGAGAAATCTGTCGTAGAAGAGGAAGCAAATTCTGTAATAGTCCATAAAGCAACACAGCAACGGAGCCATTAAGACATGCTGTGTTTTGAGTATGTAGTGTGACTTGTGCTTTGCAAGTTAAACTTACAACAGGTTCATTCCATTATCTCAGGGCACTTTTCATATAGAGCAGATCTAGACCGTACTCTTAAATTTACAGACCAACAGTTCCCACCAAGAGCAAGCACTTGGCCAAAGTGGCAAGGAAATACTCCCTTTTAACAGGCAGAAACCTCGAGCAGAACCTATAGGCTCTAGTTGGGCGGTCATCTGCTTCAACCGGTTGGGTTGAGAGAGAAAGGGAGAGAGCAAGAGGAAAGAGAACATTCATTAGCACAATGCAAGTTCCACATAGAGATGTAAAGTAATGGTAGTGGTAATAGTATTAATATTAATAATAATGATAATGATAGCAATAATTATTATCGTAATAATAACTGTAGCAGCGGGTGTTGAGCATGAACATGGTGGCAGTAGATGTCCCACAGTCATAGATCCAGACTTTGCAGCTCTGGAGGCAGAAGTACCTGCAAGAAGCGCCCGAAGGAGAGAGATGAGAAAGCACAAAACTACGGGAGAGAGAAGATGTCGACTTAGTAACATGCATTAATGGGATAAGAATGCATACAGACGGAGAGGGGCAGGAGAGAGGAGCTCAGTGCATCATAGGAAGTCTCCCGGCAGTCTAGCATAACTAAGGGATGGTTCAGGACTCACCTGAGCCAACCCTAACTATAAGTTTTATCAAATAGGAATCTACTCTTAAATGTGGAGATGGTGTCTGCCTGCCGAACCCAAACTGGGACCTGGTTCCACAGGAAAGGAGCTTGATAACTGAAGGCTCTGGCTCCCGTTCTACTTTTTCTAGGAACAACAAGTAACCCTGCTGTCTGGGAGCACAGTGTTCTAATGGGGTAATAAGGTACTATAGGCTCTTTAAAATATGATAATGCCTGACCATATTACAGCATCAAAGTAAAGGGAGAGAAATTCTCCAATCATTTAGACACAGTTCAGTTTAGTGACAGAATATCAATTTGTGAACATACAGTACCCAGAAAAAGTAGAGGGAGAGAAAGACAAGGTCGTTACTCAAGAGCGAGAGGTTTTCAAATGTGTCAGTTTATTCATGGAATTTCAATTTGCTTCACTTGAGACTACAATTGGGATGCAGGATGTCTACCAAACACACTCACACACACGTGTGTGCATACTTATACTCTATCCTGAAGTGACCCTGGTACATGCATTATGCATACACATGCAGACAAACTCCTTCTCACTTCCAAATTCTTTTATACCCGTCATCTTGTGCTAGTCTGTTCTTTTCATCTCTGCCTCTCTTTATGCCTCTCCCACCTTCCATCTCCGTTTGCCTATCTCACTACTTTTGTAATCAAGCGGAGCACTGCCTTGGATACTTCCATACCTTCTTGACCTTAGTCTGTTTACTGCTTTTCCTTCACTCCCTCCCCTCTTTCTCCCATCTCTGTTACAAAGCAATAATCAGTGCTGTGCAGTGTGCTCTGCCTCCTCTATCTCCCTCCCTCTCTCTGCTCTCATGCCTTTTCCTATCACCCCCACTTCTTTCACACTTTCTCTTCATCCTCCTCTTCTCCCCTCCCTCTCACTCAGTGACAAAGCAATTAACAGCACTTTACATGTCTATTTCACTCCTTCAAACTCCCTCTCTCTTTGCTCTTTCCCTTCCACTCCCTCATTATCTCCCACAGTATCTCTTTGTCCTGAAGGAATGGCAAAAGCAGCACTTCTCTGGTTAATTCATTTGTCTTTAAACTGTCAGTTTATTTATTCAGCCAGCCTTAGTGTGTGTGCGCACACACCCATGCATTTTAAAAGTCATACATATTCACAAACTCATGCAGTTGGATGATGACACATATTAAAGTGGTCCTTGTGTTTATTTGACACAGCATTTACTGCCTTTTCTCTTGCATCATTCATGGATTTAATTGATGAGGAATTTTCAGCTGCCACAACAATGACGCCGTCTAAGATGTAGCAGTCATCAAACACACAGAAGACTGTACACACAGCACACAAAGCATAGATATTATATGTAGGCACTCAAACCACTAAACCCAGACAGAGGGGCAGGTGAGCTAACACATTTAGCTTCTTATTTACCTCCCTCATCTCTCCCCTTTCTTCATCTGTGTTCAATTTCCCCTTCTTTACTCCCTGAATCTTCTCGTGTCTCATCTGTCTTCATCTCTGCGTCTTGGTTAGCGCTCATCGTCTCATCAACCACAAACTGTACGTGTGTTAGTGTGTGGCTGTCTTTCTACAAGTTTATGAATGCAAATATGCGTGTGTGTCTCAGTCTGTTTGTCTCCTGCATTAGTGAGTTTGTGCTGCTAATGAGTTGTATATTGATGGCACTTTGTCATTGCCAAGCAGCCATCTCAGTGACTGATGTATGTACGAGCATGTGCTTCTGTGCCTGCATGTCTGTGGTCTACATACACATGGTATAGTGGAGCAGTGATTGATGGTTTTTGGGAGTGTAACCAGCGGTCCAGAAAAAAACAATGCTGTATTTACCTCCAGCGTGATATACCAAACATCAGAATCTGCAACATTTATAGCTGTTGTCCATATTTATAGGACGCAGTAAAATAAACCTTTTAATCCCAGAAGGCAAGTTAGGTCATCACAATAGCAAAAGCTAATATAGATAACAAACAAAATTGGTGTGTTCGCTTCATTATGGCCAACTTTCCTGTTGGTTGAGACAGATACACTTGCCATCATTCCTCGCCAAAGTACTTTTCTGATAACTGAAGTCAGTTGATTCAACTTAACTTTCTGCTTTCATGGGATTTTCCAGCTCACACAGATGTGGTGTTTGGCTTATTAGACTTTTCCTCAGGAAACTGAAGGCTTGTGGAAAAACGTTTTCCTTTAATGATTGTGCATCCTTATTATGCCAGTTTAGAGTTAAATTCAACAAGTTTACAATACACTGAAAGATTACAGTAACTGCAAATTTGCTTGCAATTCAAGAAAACACCCTAACACCCTAAAACATACAACCATTTACCCCCTTGCTTCTCTGTGCCAGTTGGATGCATTTTTCTCATTACCATATCAGGCCAAATGTGGACTATGTGATGTTAAATTGAGATATTTCACAGCTACAGTAGAGTTAAATGGTTTTGGTGTCAGTTATCAGTCAGAGAGCTACAGTTCTTTTAAAGAACCTTTGTTTTACAACAATATTTAACAATCCATCACAAAAGAATCAGTCATGGCAGTTTTCTTTTACACACAGTAGCTTCAGTACAGCAGAGCAGAGTGCAATGTATCCACAGTTTTGTATAGGGGCAGCGCTCTTTGAGTTGTCAGCTGGGAGAACTCAGTTACTGCTCTTTGGTAGAAACTTGTAAATATCTGTTTTGTCCACTACCTAAAGGCCATGAGTACATGAAGGGGAATCAACAGCGGCTGCTGTCACATTGAACATGCCATCACTTCCCCTTGTAAATTGAGACTGTAATTTCACAATTGAAGCATAAATGAAAAGCTACAAAATGGTGTTCTCAAACAGAAAAGGAAATGGACCTAATTACTGACTGGCTTGGCAGGCAGCTGAATTTGAGGAGCAACCACATGCACATTAATTTCACATTAATTTCACAGTAGCTCCATTTCCCCGCCAAGATCACAGTGGAAGCACACAAACACTTTTTGGAGTATATACTTGCTTTGAATCATATAAATTCAAGCTTGTCACTCAGTTGTTGTGGAAGTTTCTCTCATTAAAATGGCTGATTTTTCATCATTAGCCAAAAGCTCAGTGGACTGTCATTTCTGTCATGGCATTAAAGCAGATTTTTCCTTTCAATATAATCAGCTTTAGCGCACCTTAACTAGCTGCAGCAGAATGTCATGAATATGAGCAACAGATGTTTTTCTTTCAAAGGATCACAAAATATCACAGGGATTTAATGAGCGGCTCGGATGCGGCAAAGGCAAGATGTAAATGTGGAATGAATTCTCAAGCACACTTACATGCTAATATTACACTTTACCTACACTGTAGTACATGCTTGTTCAAGCTTAAGTCCCCTTTTCTTGACTTAAAGCTAGGGTAGGTAATGTTGGAGAAACAAGCAAGAGACAGCTAGATTTTATCCAACTGAAAAAATCCCAATGCGCAGGTAGGTAGGTAGACACGCAGGTAGGCCAGCCAGTCATTTCATTCGGCCCAAATGAAATGATTGGATAGGCTTATTACAGGCCTGCGACAGCCACAGGTACCAGAAGAATTGTTTTTTTGTTTGTTTGTTTGTTTTTGTTTTTTCAGAGCATTTGATTTATTGATTGCTGTCAGGATGTAAAGAGAATTTCAACAATAACAATATTACAAAAAATGCTTCTGAAATACATTACCTACCCTAGCTTTAATGCAATTTTTAAGAGTTGTCAAAGTGAGCTCCTGGCAGATTATATACAGTAGAAATGTCTTTGCAGACATTTTGGTTTCTCCTGCTGACTAGTTTAAGAATGAGAACCCTGATATAGTAAAGCGTAAAGCATACTGTACTGTGGTTGGAGACACGTCCACACCTACCTGATGGGTAGGACTTGTTCTTTGCCTTGTTGTTTAAAAAAAACTCAGCATAATGTCAAAACTGGGACAAGTTTCACATCATGTATATCTTTTCATACATCCATATGATCCAAATCAACAGCATAAACCCAGTAGTCACAATTTGCTAGCGAGCACAGTTTCTGAGATGACTAATTCAGGTAAATGGCAGGTTGCTACATGAGCTTCACAACATTTCCACTATATTTAGAGTGAATATCACATCAATGACCTCTTTTCAATAGAGAGGGCACAAATGATCAGAAAAGTTACAGATTTTAGCTTTAAAGCTGAATTAGCAATTAGTCATTTCTGTATGCGTTAATCTCAGTCAATACGGAATATAATTATAATAAACCCAATTCAGCTCATTAATAAATCAACTTAATTATAAGGCTTTAATTTGTCATAAGTTATTCTCCCCATATTCCATACTTCAGATTTATATTCTGAAATCATGTAATATTACATAGTTTTTGTTGCCCCTCGCTACATTGTTGTCTTAAGACAAATAGCAAGCTCCGTTTCAAATGACTGTAGATCAGTGCTGACAAGTCTTATTAAAATGGTGAGCCTTGATTTGAAGTCACTTTGCTCTGCTCTGTTGCAGGCATTGCTCTGGAGAAGGTGTTTGACTACAGTGAATATTGGGAAGTAGCCAGAGGCCTGTATGCTCCATTTGACTGCACTGCCACCATGAAATCTGGCAACGCTGATGTCTATGAGAACGAGATACCCGGAGGACAGTATACCAACCTTCACTTCCAGGTACTGTGAGCCATTCCGGTTGTTTTTTATTGTGTTTGTAAGTGAATGATTTTGAAAAGCTAAAGAAGTTTAAATGCATTTCACAAACCTCTGCCACATTTTTAGCACCTTAGGATGGAGTGTGAGAGGTGGTTGGTGCATCTGAAAGGATGTAAACACAGGATTAGCTCATTTATATTCACTGTTGTTGCATGCAACACCACCTCAATGCACCTATACAGTGTTTGTGCACTTGTTTTACTGTAATTGACACTTTAACTTAGGGACCGTTGACATACAAAAAAGGTTTTATATTCCAGTTTTTCAGATATGTACAGTCGTATTCTGCTGACCTGTTTATATTAGCGAGTGTTACACAAATGCACTATATACCAAATTACAGTTTACAGTGGAATATCGTACTGGCCCATCTGGCCTTTGCTAGAAGAGCATCATCGCCATAAATTTAAAAGCTGTGGGTGTCACTACACAAATTATAGCCTTAAATCACAGGTTGACACTGAATTGCCCAGAATGCCTTGACTTTGTCTGTAAAAGGAGTAATAAAAAGATTAGTTTTACTCTACTCATTCATACTATTATTTGTTTTTCACTGTGGTTCATTGCAGGCTCACAGTATGGGGCTGGGAAATAAGTTCAAGGAGGTGAAGAAGGCCTATACTGAAGCCAACAAACTACTAGGAGACCTCATTAAGGTGAGACGTGAAGATAT
Organism: Siniperca chuatsi; assembly: GCF_020085105.1. Taxonomy (NCBI): domain Eukaryota; kingdom Metazoa; phylum Chordata; class Actinopteri; order Centrarchiformes; family Sinipercidae; genus Siniperca; species Siniperca chuatsi. The sequence continues at coordinate 9,034,821 of NC_058063.1, forward strand.
AACGTCACAAGTGCCTTTGTTCGTTTTCAGGGGTGTACCCATGCTGCACATTAGCTGCTTGCATAAGATCAGTTTTACCAGTCTTCAGTGCTGTTAGGTACCACAGTCTGTAGTACAAAGATGTATCTGGCATGTGTTTGATATTCCTCCATTAGCATGTCCCCCACTGACTGTTTCTGCCAAGCTGCCCCTCTTTCTTCACTTGGCTGAGCCATACAATCCCAGATTAAGTTTGGTACATCCACTGTTCTGTGCTGGATTCATTTTCAGCCTCAACTTTTATAGTTTTGCCCTTTCCTTAACTGGACATTTTTACTCTAACTTGGCAAATTGTACCTATTCTGGATTAGGCTTGTCACTTACCAGGTAGTTTTAACTTAACTTTCATTTTATTCTAAGTATATATACTTATACTTTAATTTCAGCAGGAGAGTTTTATTCAGCACTGATACTGAGTTTTGTGCTTTATATTGCCCTACTCTGGTAATTTTGGGCAGAAACTCCAGTGAACTAATTTGGGTAGATTCCTGAAGGGCACATTAATCGTAGTCATGGAGAGGGAGTTCTATTGCCAAGTCTGCAGTCAACAATTTCATTCTCGGCCTAAATTCACCTCCATCCTGCCTTTTTGTTTTTCATTATCTTTCATTAATTCCTTTGTTTCCCTCCCTTCATTATTTACCATCACAGCTTAGTAATAGATTCATCCCTCTTTCACCGTGTTCATACTCACTCTGTAATTATTTTGTTCTCTACTTTGCATTTTCTTTCTTTATCAAGCCACCCTGTCGCTTTGCTTTTTCACCTTTCTCTTTCTCATTCCGTTGCTGCTTTACACACATTTATTCCCCAGCCATCTTTCTTATTTTACTCTCGCCGTAGACATGCTCCCATGGATTTTCCTTCATTTTACCTCCTCCTCCTCTCTCTCTCTTTTTTTAAATTCTCTGTGTCTCTCTCTCTCTCTCTCTCTCTCTCTCTCTCAATTTTCCTTCTCGGGTCCACTCTCCCTTATTTTCTTTCCCCCTCTCTGTTTTCCTCATCAATACCTCTCCCCGACCTCCCCTATCTTCTCCCCATACTCTCTATCAATTCAATTAAGACTCGGCGGGCTTCACTGCACAAGCCAATGTTGGCTTAATGTGCCTGCGGGTCCTGCTATGCCCTCTGTTGTATCCTTTAAGTTTAACAATGGCTGCGTCTCTCACACCGTTGGCTTGTCGATAAGGGAGAAGAAGTGTGCTAGTCAGATATAGATATAAAGTAGACACACCACACGCTGCACTGACAGTAAGCAGAGCAACCAAGGTATATACATCGACTATGCTCTCCCACACACCCACATATCCACAGCACTGCAAAAGCCATATCTTTAAAGCTCAGAGTTGTGGGTGAAGGATTGTGCTTGTCAGAGGACTTAATTTCCAGACCACTTTACACCAAATGTATAAAACATTAAGGATCTACAGGACTGTATTTATCAAGTACACTGCCCCTCCCGACCATAAAAAAGACGACAAGGTTTTAACGTTTAATCATCATCAAAGCGTTGGCATAAAAGTGATTTGCATTACCATGATTACTTACTTTTCTAAGCGTATTAATTCTCATTACTTGTCTTTTTAGGGGTGCCATGTCCTGAATTAAGAAATCAAGATATTTGTACAGGATGTCTCTGAATTGACAGAACTGCTTGATTAAAAATGAAAGAAAAGCCCAGACGTACAGGCTCATTGGCTCCCAATTAATTGCAGTCGACATCAAAAGCAACTCAGGAGACTGTGCAACTTGTCAAAATTTATTTCTTAAAATGCTCATAAGCCTAACTGTTTTATAGTTTAATATGAATTCCAGATGTGCAGCTGAGTATAATCATTACATTGCTTGCTGAGCACCCAGTGCAAATTCACCAAATCTGCCAAAATCCAAGGACTTGATTCACAATTTCATGGACTTTCAGCAAAATGAAGGGGTATAAAAATATCCTTAGTCTCTTGGGTTTTCTTCAGCTGATTTGATCGGTCTGTTGAGAAAGTTTGAAGTCAGAAAACGTTCCTCTGTTCTTCTCATTTATCATGCAGCCATGAAGTTTGCATGTACCGTAGCTGGGGAATATGATTAGTGACAGTGGATGTTTGCCACTCTGCTTGCTTCAGTAAAAGTTCAGACAGACAAGGCCATGTGCAGCTTGCAGAATGTGGAATGAGAAAGTAAATGGAATGTATTTAACAGCCAGGAAAGGTTATCTGTTTTTTAGAGAGCGGGCAGTTTAGGAATTAAGTCAAGCACAGGTTGGGGTCTACTGTATGTGTGCACAGACCTGTTAAATGTGTGCAGAATAGGGGCGAGTACAAGTATTGTCAGGATGATGTCTTCTAGTGTTTTGTACTTGGAATGTACCGCGCACTGATTGTCTAACATAGAGAGGGCAGAGGACTCTTAAGGCTAAGATGATTGTAGTTCAATGAAGCTTCTTCATTTTGTGACGTATTTTAATTGAAGCTACTTTTTAAACTATCACTGGCCCACTTATTTTCATTTTAAATATTTTATTGTGTTATTAGGCTTATGCTGTATTTTTTCCCATCAGTGATCTCTGTTTAAAATGGATGAGTGCGGTGAAATGCGGTGTTATTCACTGGAAGAGTGGAATGCTAAACTGAAAGGGAACAAAAGCATTGAAAAGTCTGTCTAGTGAAGGAACCTTGAAAATTGATACAAAACAACTGATGAGTGGTGAGCTACTGCAGAACAGACAGGGAGAGGAATTTTTCTCATTTTCATACAAATGTTCTGTAACATGCCGTCATGTATTCTGCACCCCCCGGCTGATGCACCCCTGCCGGTTCTTTTCCCCCTCATCATCCTCCTGGTCACATAGTGGTGCTCTTGTACACAGCATAGTGTTGTAATATCACCTGAACAGTGTCAAAGCTGACAAACCCTCTTTGCCAGAAGGTAATTGTAATAAGTCATCTCTTCTTGTTCTGAAGCTACTTATTATTAGTTTTGCTTGAGGGTATATTTGCTGAAGCAACAGGAAAATCTGACAAAACCTACATGAACAGATGCCTACAGGCGTTGCTTTAATAATGTAATCTCTGACAATACTAAGCATACAGTAAACCTTTCTGTTGTGTATGCATTACTGTAATACATACATTCATTATCAAGTCAACAAACATATTTATCAAGAGTTTTACAAATGGATCAGTTTAGCAGAGGAAAAAAGAATATATATTTATTTCTAGTGTTGCAAATAATGATTATTTTCAGTTAGTCTATAGATTATTTTCCTCGTAGTCGTTAGGTCTATAAAATGTCAGCCAATAGTGAAAACTGTCCATCACAAGTTCCTAAAGCCCATGATGATATCTTTAAAGGAAGAGTTTGACATTTTTGGGAAATGCGCTTCTTTACTTTCCTGCTGAGAGTTAGATGAGAAGATTGATACCACTCTCTTATATATCTGAAGTCTTGTCGTTGCCATGAAGGTTGCCAGGCAACCAGCAGAGACTCCAGGAAGTCACAGCCCCCAGCCAAGAAATAGTGGAGCACATAACCTCCCTTAAAACCACAACTTCTTATTTTACACCAGCTTTTGTACGAATGAATGAAACAAGATATAATGTGTTAATTAATGAGCTTTAGAGGTGTTGGTAAGATGATTTTGTTACCTTTGGACAGAGCCAGGCTAGCTGTTTCGCCCTGCTTCCAGTCTTTATGCTAAGCTAAGCCAAGCTAACCTGCTGTTGGCTGCAACTTCATGTTGCATGTACAGATATGAGAGCGATATTGATCTTCTAAACTAACTGTTGGCAACAAAGCAAATAAGTATATTTTCCTAAATGCTGCACTATTCCTTTTAAATGTCTTGTTCTGTTTGACCAGCAGTCCAAAATCCAAAGATATTGAGTTCACCTTCATAGAAGGCTAAAAAACCCAGAAAATATTCACATTGGAGAAGCTGGAAGTGCATTTTTGCCATTTTTGCTTGTTAATCAATAAAAATTGTTGCCATTTAATTTGACTAATTGGTTTCAGCTCTATTTGTTTTATCATAATAAGAAGTCTAATCTTTAGGAGGAGTGTTTAGTTATAGAAGTGCTGAAACTGTCTTGACTTGCATACAGCTAGAACTAAAGTTTTCTGACTCTCAAACGCCTCCTCTCTCTCATTCCCTCTGTTTGCCTCCCCTTTTCTTTCTCGCTCAGCTACATCTGTCGCAACATGAGCTTGTCAATATAAGGACAAGTTGTATTTGAGTGTTCTGTCTTTCCCCTTTATCTAACTTACTCTGTCACTTTTCTTTTGCAATTACGGGCACGTATTCACTCACCTCCACACTTTTAAAACACACACACACTCAGTGTCTCACTTGGAGGTGGAGCACATCCTTGTATTGCCTATGGGGCTGCAGATGTCTATTGCTCTTGTCTGTTTGGCTCTGTCTCTCCTCCCCTCCCGGATCATCTGTCCATTCCTTTCTTTCTCGCTCTCTTACTCTTCATCATCCTGTCTGCTGTCCCTGCTCTCCCTCTCCACTTTCATTTCAGCTCACCTCCCACCTTCCCTCATTTCCATTAGACTTCCTTCATGTATCCCTAATCTTTCTATCATTTCTCCACTCCTCCTCCCCCTCTCTGAGTCTCTCGTCATCGCTCCTCTCTCTTGTCTTCTCCTCCTCCTGACAGGTACCATTCTTCACTCTGCTCCTGGCTCTGCTGGCTAACATTATAGCACGTGCGTGGGTGTGTGTGTGTGTGTGTTTATGGTGTTTGCCTTCTCTTTCACAGGATAGTTGCATTTCAAAACAAATTTGAGCAAAGTACGCAGACACATGACACAGACAGGCATACAAGCACACACAAAATCACTGCCATGTTTTCTCACACACACACACACACACACACTGCACCAGATTTCTGCTGCCAGGAGTGTGAAGTAACGCAGGACCACTTAGTGAGAGCTGTACATTAATGAAAGTGAGAAAGATGGACAGAAGGCTGAATAAGAGTAGTGTGAGAAAGAAAGGGAACATGGAGGTAGTAAGAATAGAAAGAGCGAGTCAAAGTGGAGAGCTAGAGGTGGACGAGGGTGGAACAGGTCTTGTGTGTCAAGTGTGATAATATGAGCTCGTATGAGGAACTACAGATGAGTGATGGTGAGAGAGACATGGAAAGATCAGTGTGGCGTGCTGCTGCATGCTGAGGGGAATAAGCAACATTACTGAATATAGAAAGGTATCAGATGTTTCTGTCCAGTTATTCATATATGAATCATCATTGTGTTTCAAAGATATGTGCATTCAATTGTGATAAAAATGCATTTGAGAAACAGATAATGACACTGGGTAGTTTATTCTTATAACTCAGAATTTCTAAAGTGGCTTTGGATTTTCTACATCTGTCCAGTATATATATGATTAGAAATGATTTCATACTGTAGCTATACAGCGCCTGTTGTAGTTCAAGTCCATTTGTTTTTAGCCATGCTAGCAGTGTGACTCTGATTGGCAATGTCAGTCTGTTGGTCCACCACTTTGTTCCAGACTGAAATATCTCAACAACTACTGGATAGATAGCCATGAACTTTGGTACAGATAGCCATGGTGCCCAGTAGATGATCTTATCTTGTGTCACCAGGAGGTCAAACATTTCACTTATCCAGTCAAATATCTCCACATCTAGAAGATGGGTTGGCACAAACTTTAATACAGAAATTCGTGTTTCCCAGAGGATGAATCCTACTGACTTTGGGGTTCCACTGATTTTTCCTCTAGCACCATCTTTAGGTCAAAATTTCAAGTTGTCCAGTACTTTTGGTAATGACCAATTATCTGCAGCCTCAGCTGTACTTTGCCAGTACCATACATGTTATAGTGTATGCTTAATTAAGACAAAATGTATTACATTTTTTACATCTCTCATTTTTGCTCAACCAACACTACATACAGTTACTTAACATATTGACCTTTCTGCTTACAGCATCTTCACACAAATAAATGTGGTAACACAACACGAAAGCCCCTTGTGATAAAGGTGCCAAAGACCTTTATCCTAACAACACCCTCTGGCCAATTATTACATTCACTTCACCATGACTGTAAAAGATCAAAAACAAATTTTGTTCAACTTTTAACAGTTTGGTTTTCTTTACAATTAGCATAAAAGCCCCCACAAAGCTGCTAGCGTGGCTGTGGACTGTCTGCAAACAGTTATAAAATGTGGTCAACATTTGCTGACTTGAGATAGAATAACAACTTGCCTTTTCTATTGGATTGGGTTTGTTCAGAGTTTCAAGAATCAGTCCAACTGATGAAAACACAGCAAAATAAGATTTTTCCTTTGTGCAGCTCCAAAAATTACAAGCATTGCTGTTGTAGAGAGAAAAAGCAACAGCATGGAACATTTCAAAAGCTAAACTTTCCCTTTAAAATATAATTACATCATTAACAGTGTGTTCTGTATATAAAAGACGTGTGAACTACTGACATCATGACACTATCTTATGAGTAAGACTGAGAGGGATCAGCAGTGAAGAGTTAAGAGTCTGAGCTCTGCTTCACACAGTAATAGAGGAACTCTAACCCTGCACGACCAGTGATTTACCTCACTCCTCGTCTAAAAATATAGAAAAGCTCACACATCATGTATAGCTCCACACAGTTAGAAATAAGATTTCCTTTTCCTGTGTGGTAGGCACCCAGAGAGAAGTGAAACAGACAATGTACAATCAAACAGAGATTGATAATGAGAGTAATGCTGTTGATGTTACTGTGGATAAAGGGGGGAAAAAGAAATATTTAACAGAGGGATGGAGGAAAAGAGGGATGGGCACGGGAGGGAGGTGATTCATGAGGAAAGAGTAAAGACTCAACATCTTGGCTTTCAGTGTGAAGACAGAAGATAATAGCTAAGTGAGTTAGAGTGGGACGGAGGAAGAAGGATGGTTCATGAAGACAAATAAAGAGAAGAGTAACAATTCTTAACTTTGCAGTGAAAAACTGACAGAAGGAAACAATGGAGAAAGGGAGACAGGCTGAAGGTAGACGAGGAATGCTGCTTTCTTGTTTTTTTTAGATAGATTTCTAGTAACTCAGCAGTGAGCTTTTGTTCCACAGCCATACCAAGTTAATGGCCTCTCCAGGGATTTCAACAGCCTATTCAAATCACTTAAGCTTTTCTGTAAACAGTCATTCTGTTAAAGCAACGTATCATGCTCGCATCTATTCACAAGCCCAATCAAACTGAACTTTAGGTGTTGCGGCAGGGAAGTGCTGAAGGGAAGTGCACACTTGTTTCAATCAGCAGGAAGCATTTATTTCTTGTATCTTGCTGCGAAAGCACTGATTTGCTTGCAAGGCTCCTTTGAAAATTTGCCAAGTGGATGCGGACTTTAACAGGCATCCTGGGCTGTTTCTAAAAGATGTAGCTTATCACTGGGAGATTAATTGCAGCGACAGTTTTCAAATAACTAGTGCCTTAACAACCAGAATATAAGGCCCTGATCTGTTACATGAACATCCAAATAGAGTTGCACAGTGGGACTTGGGGAACCAGTGGCCCCTCCCTACTTCGCAACTCTATTTCCTTGTGTGATTATGTTTCTCATGAAATTTCTTCCTCTAGAATGATCAAAATCAGGGGAAATATCTGCTGACTTAAAGGAGCATTTCAGCAAATTTACATGTCAAAGTTAAATTAGTAGTCATGGAACTCTTTTTTTTTTTTTTTTACCTGATTTGTCATGTGAGAATAGTTGTACAATGTCCTCTGTGGCTCTGGAGATTAAAAACATCTGCAAATGGCTTGTATTGAGAGCATGGTGGACAAAACTAATGTAACTGAGGACGCCCTGGTGGTCAAGGGGTTAAGACACTGACCATGAATCGCAACATCCACTGGTTTGTGTCTGGCCGGGGAACCTTTGTTGCATGTCTCTCTTCCTTATTTGCTTTCCATGTTTCTTCTGTCGGCTGTTTAATAAAGGCATAATAAGTTCCTTTTATTTATCTTTATCTATTTTTTTTAAATTACCCCCCCATGCCTGACACAACTGTTGAAGTGGGCTCCACCACCTCCTCCAAATTGTTGCAGGTCAAAGTCAGCAGGAAAGGCTTTTGAGAGGTGGGGGTCACATTCTCTTGAAATCCCTGCAGCCACCAGTATACTATCTAGAATCAGTTGGACTGCAGGTCTACAAGGGAACAACCTTGTCTACAGGCTTTCAAATGTAAACTGAAGTCTGGACACAAGTACGCTTGAATTAACGGTTTATGTTTTTATTATTGTGTCATGCAGATAACTATGTTCAGCCGCATATGTGATTACAAGTCACCATAAATTCTTCAAGCCAGATCAGAGTGCTGTGTGTAGTACAAAGAAGTCAAAAAATAAATGAAACTAAGCAAATATTCCATCTAGCCAGCAAACTTAAACACATCAAAATTAAACAACCATTTCTGTTTTTGTTCATCTGTACACGAGAATATTTCAGGGTTTTTTGCCATTTCATGGAAAATTTACATTCTTAAATCGTCATAGTATGTACAGTACAAAAGAAAATGGAGCTCTCTCCACTTAACACTTTCCACTCTTCCAAATCACATAGCTCATGCAATCTGTTTTTCTCTATAATATTTTTGAATCTGCCAACTTCAATAGCCAGGATCTTTGGCTGCTAAATAAATGAGATGTAATGTTAGTTTGATATGCATATGTCCTTTTACAAGATCATTTTACACCTTTTTTCTTCAAACTTGAATAAAAGCTGACATTTAATCGTTACAACACAAACACATGTACCAACGACTCCCTGGAAATCCGTATTGATACTGAGTGGAATATTCTGGTGAAATTAATTGACTTCAGATTTATAACAAAACGCCTGTGTTACAAAATTGGGGCATGGAGTTTGAAAGACGTGGGCATTTGCCAGGCAGGGAGGGTCTAACAAAAGGCACTATTGAGTTGCATTCTGGGTAGGATCGGTTTTGGAGCTTGACCCATAATGGTGACTAAAAGTCTAAAACAGCCTCCTCTGCTTCAATTAAAATTTTTTATATATTTATTTTTATTATATATTTATGGAAGTACAATACTAAATTGCTGCAGTACTCTTTTAGGCTCAGAGCAGGTGCAGCATGCTACACTCTTACTACCACTAATGACAAAAGATGATAATATATACTATATATACAAAATGCTTTATCTTGGCATTTACTATCTACAACAGGTTATAATGAGATTGTTGGTAGTCCTGTGATCTCTAGAGACCAAAGGCGTGCGCGCGCACACACACACACACAAGTTAGACTATGCTTGTTCAAAGACTAAAGTGATCTCAGGAGCTCAGCTAGCCTCACAAGCACTAAAACCCCAGGAGGGTTGTGTTAGTCCCAGAGCAGCGTTTGTGAATGAGTGTGTGTGTGCTTCATGTCTCTCTCTGGATAATTTGGCATCACATCTCATAGAAATATGTATCAAGTTCTTTGTTGGGGAATTCTTTAGCAAATGTCAATTTGATCTATAGTTGTTAACCCATTGTCTTTTTTCGCTCTGCCATCCGATATCAGCAGAGTGAACTAATTGCCACAAAAATAGCCATCTTATAGAGTGTGGGGCCGCTCTTTGTTCTCTCTAGTCCTTCAGTTGTCAATGCTTAAGTTTATAACTCCGTCAAACTATGGGTCGGGCTTCAAAACAGCACACTGGCCTTCTGCTGGTGGCTCCAAAATGTGAGACTAGTTTTAATTTTGAATGAGTTTGGTTTCTATTCCCTCTATTGACCTTTCGAGATTCTCTCATTTTATAATAAAACCTGCAGAACTGAGTACGAACAGGAATGTCTGTGTGAGAGACAGAAAGTTACCCTAATGGTGGTTTTTAGATTTATTTTATTTGTTGGTGGGTTGACCCCTATCTCTCTTTAATGGTTCAAATACCAAATGGAAGTGAACAGGAAGCCTTAAATCTGTGTCTCCATTCATTACGATAGAAGAGTTATGTGTGCAATTGATATTTGCAACAGTGTCCTGTTCGCAGTCAAAAAAGACTCCACTTATCACCATTATTCTAATAGGGATCGCTATTACCATAATGATATGCCATTATAAATAATGAAAGAATGAATACATGTGATTTTAATGGATGTTTTCCTCGCTCTTCCCTCTTCATTCTCAGGTTCGTCCTGTTTTCACAGAGAAGTTTAGTTGTGTAGTTTAGTTCATGGCTGCCAAATCATAGACTGTATAGATGTAAACATCTTTTCTTTTCTCATTCGGCTCTCCCGACCCTCTCTTCTGTCTGTCACTCAGTACTTAATCTTCATAGACAGCATCTTCATTAAAACAAAGACTCTGTCACCACTTTGTCTTTTGGTGAAAATCATTGTGGATGTTCATTCCTACCTGCACACTGCTGACATGAAGCCACACAGCAGGACAGAGAAAAATGGTGCAGCCTGCCAGTTAGCTGCTGCGACTTCTCCTTTTTGTAATAAAACTTAAAAGCAAGATTACACCATAGAAAACTCTAATATCATGAATAGATTCTGAGTTTTTCTGATGTTTTTCAGATGAAAAGGCCAGCGGTCACGTACGGGAGAGAAATATTAGCACCTCTCCTCGTCCTAAGCAAACTGAGATATCATCTGCGTACAGAAGCTGTACTCCAATATCTTGTGCTCAGTCTGTGGTGAAATAGAAAGACCTTATTGAGGGCTGAAGCCTCACACTTCTCTTTCCCTCTCTCTCAGGTGACTCCATCCTCTAAGATCGTGGGTGACTTGGCCCAGTTCATGGTGCAGAACAACCTGACCAGGGCAGAGGTGGAGGAGAGGGCAGATGAGTTGTCCTTCCCCCTGTCTGTGGTCGAGTTCCTGCAGGGATACATCGGGATACCACATGGAGGATTCCCCGAGCCATTCAGATCTAAGGTACAGTAGTTTGTCCTGTATACACACATACATGCCTTTTATTCTCTCCTGTAGTTTAATTTCTCACGTCTGATCATTTCCATTCAGGGTTTCATGAATATTAATTTAAATTTCAAAGGCAATTTAGGACCACCTTAGATTGGTGTAACACTCTACATCTACAGTCACACACCACAACAGTCAACCAAAAAACAACTCTTACAAAACTTTTAAACTTTTGTCTCCTTCACTTGTATTTTTTATGTAACCACCTACCACAAACATGCAGGATAGCCCATTTAAATGCACACATGTATGAGGAAGTAGGCGCACACACAAATTCTGTCACATGCTTGGTTACATCTGACAGTTTCAAACAGTGAAGAAAACTGTGATATTGCTCTGTCCTCTCATCTCCTCTCTGTGTCTTTACCTCGGTGTACTTCTCTTGTCTCCTCTCTTCACGACTGCAAACAGCGAGAGAGAGAGAGACTCTCATGCGCATCAGGGGCCAACAGCTCAAAGTCTCCTTGGGAGAGTTGCATGAACACACATTGTTTGTCAGTTTCTTTTGTCACATTCTCCCAAAAACCTGCTGACATATTGGTATACTTGACATTTCTCCAAAAAGTCAGACTGTATTTTTTCCCCGAGTGGAAACGAGTGGATGTTTTTTTTTTTTCCCCCACTAGCATCCACAGATGTTGAGCATTTCATAAATTGTGAGACCCTGTCTGCACTTTTCCACAGGACACTCATTATGTCACCATGTGTGGCTGAGAACTTAACAGTTTGTGTGTGTGTATGCACTCATGCAGTTACGGAGTATTTGTAAACATTTTTGAAGACCCTGAAATACTTGTGCAGAAGCTAGACAATCATATATAAATAATAAATGTAATTAGTCATCTATTTTCTGCCCCTTTTTTGACGAACAGCATTAACACATTTTTAATCAAATTTCCTCCTGCCCTGTCAAGTTCATCTTTATTTTCAGCTTTTCACTCATTTCATCACTTAGTTTAGGTTTATGTCATCTGTCTCTCCAGTTAGTGTTCTCCGCAACATCTTTCCTCCTCTTTGTTTACCTCTCTGTGAAACTAACTCGTGTCATCCTGTCACCCTTATCATCAAGTTGTCCTTTCTCCCCCTGTACAGTTGGGAGATTATATGATCATATATTTGTCATTTAGCTTCCCAGGCAGTCCCGCCCTTGACATTCAGTGATTTTTCAGTTTTGACATACACTATGCAACCCTGTGTCTGCTACCTCTCTATTAGTGTCTCTCATCCTGTCTCATGTTTCCCAAAAAATGTGGCACAGGAGTCATTCCTATTAAATAAACAAGATGGTGGAAAGCTTCTGTATTCATTCAAAGTCAACTTTAAGCTGAGAGAGGTTATTATGCTTCTTCAGCATACATGCATGCAAAAGTTTGAGTTTTTTGCCATTGAACTTTTTCCTCTGCTACCTTTTGTGTCTTGTAGAGGGGAATATTTGCATTCTTTGCATGCTTTGTTGTTGTATAGTGTGTTTTCCATGAAGTCCGGCACCATTCATCAAGCATATTAACAATGTGCTAGGGCTGTAGCCTGCATTATGGTGTTCTAAGCAAAGCATCAACACACATGTAGAACTGCAGCCAACTTCTCATCTCAGCCAGAACAGTCAGAGTATTCCTCTAAATCTCCCCCTGCAGACAATGACTCTACGTAGAAGAGAGACAATCCACCCTTGATATTTAATGCACAAACACCAAGAGGCTTTTCCACACACAGCTCACTGAAGAACTCGTTCTCTCCATCCCTCTGAATCAGTTAAATTCATGAGTTCAGCTTTGGTACAAATCAGTTTTGCTTTCCGTTCACAATGTTTTCATTTGTGTGGTTATTGTGTGCGCCTGTGTTTACATGCAAGCTGCAGGTCTGAGATAAATCTGATAAATGTTACTGTCACTCACCAAATATCAAATAATTGGTGTCAAAGTTATGTAAGTTAGATAAAGTAATGTTTTACTTTCTTCCCTTTAAACAACTTTTACTTTATTAAATTATTTTCCTAAAACAGAGCTACGTTTTACTAGATAGAAATGTTTTTAATTTACTGCTACTTCATTGAATCGGTTCATCTTACTCTTGCTGGAGTGTTTGTGTATATGTGGCTATTATTGCAAGTTCTGGCATGATTAGCTTATTAGTTAGCAGCTATACATTTTCTTGCATGCATTCATAGACCTATATACCCCACAACATTTATGCGTGCAAGACAGTGAGCTTTCTGCATCCCTATGTGCTGTAGCTGAAGGTTATTTTTGCATGCAAGCAAACATGGAAGAAGTAATGTTTCTTTAATGGAGCTTTGGTGGCATTAATTAGTTAGCAAGCAGTAATTTCAGCATTATATCACACACTCTCACACTTAATTTAAGTCTCACAAGTTGTTTGCATGCACGGGGAAAACTTTTCAAGACACAAAGGGGTAATTGAGGCGTTCTGTGACGCGGGTGGACAGAATGGACAAGGGAGGGGAAAACAAGAGAGACAAAAGGGCAAAGGAAAGAAAGAGGCATATGGTGAGAGCATGGACTGGGAGATGGGGTAGAGGGAGAGAATAAGGAGGCCATCAAAAAGAAAGTGAATTCATGAACAAATATTTAAAAAAATACAGCACATCCCTCAGAGCACTGGAAGGGAAGAGAAAAAAATGAGTGACAATCAAGAAGAGTGGAAGTGTGTTGTTGAGTGGTTTAAAGAGAAATGAGGAGAAAGACCAAATAACCTTGAAGGAAGAGTGTGTCTTTCATTCATTTGTTAATGCAGAAACACTCTCTCTCTCTCTCTCTCTCTCTCTCTCTCTCTCTCTCTCTCACACACACACACACACACACACACACACACACACACACACAGTCACTATCTGTCTGTGTCTCACACTTAAACAATCAAGCAGTTTAGGTGTAAGACACCCTCAGAGGACACGATGTTAATGAGCAGGGACTCCAATGAGCCTGCCATCTTTGAAGTGTCTTTCTCTCACACGCACAAATGAGTCAGCTATCTTTGAACCATTAGCTCTGTGACTAATAGCATTGCACTGGGCCGTTTTTTTTTTTTTTTTTTTTTTACCTGAATGAAACTAAAATACACAAAGGTGCACACACATAGAGGTAGGTAGCACAAAAGCTTTGCCATTAGCTTTTTATGTATATTCCCAAGAAACATTTGCTGAAGCATTGAAGCAGATTAAATAGGCGCCTGTGTAGACTCGGTCATCAAGAGCTGAAGAAATCCGTGAAAAGAAAAACAAAACGGCGGCCTTTAGGCGAAATGCCTGTGTCTTGACATAATCTCTTCACTAAACATTATTAGTAGCCTCAGATGGATTGTCTCTACAAGTTGTGTCAGATACCAACAACTGTGTGGGCAGATAAAACGTCATATCATTAGTCTTATAGCAGCCTCCACTTTCCACAATTATCCTCTTTCTAGTCTGTCTTTCTCCTCTACTATTTCTAAGAAGGAACGAGGATGATGTGTCACATATGCGGCAACACTGCAGTCATCTGTGATAGGCTGATGGCACTTGACTTGAGAGAAAAATATGAATTGAGAGAGCGGGAGAGATGGAGGGAAATGGATATCACTGCAGATATTAGCACAACAGTGGTGCCACTTTCATGCAAATAAAAAATATGACTCGCATTAAGTTTTACATTCTCTCCAATACAAATGTTTCTCTCCCTCGCTTTCCATGTATCTCTATCTTCCTCCTCCCTTTCACCCAAAGTCTCTCTGACTCTTGACACAGTGCTGTGTCAGGGTGCAGCTTTTATCCAGATGTATAGTTGTGAAGTACAATGTGAAGGTTTTACCAGCACTTTATACATCCCACAGAGTCCCGTGGGGATATTACGAGTGGCAAAACATTCAGAAAGACTATATATGTATGACTTTGAATAAAAACTTAAGTAATCTGTTTGTTTCCCATTTCTCTCTTCTGTTGTGCACCGTTATGCCTTTTATCTTCTCTTGTATTGTTTCCTCTCCTCCACCTTCCTCACATACTTCTTTTCTCTAACCTCCTATCCCAGGTGCTGAAGTCCCTTTCCCGTATTGAGGGTCGTCCTGGCGCCTCTCTGCCAGCTATGGACTTCAAGGCCCTGGAGGAGGGGCTCCGAGCTGCACACGGTGATGAAATCACCCCTGAGGATGTGATGTCAGCAGCCATGTACCCCAAGGTGTTCCAGGAGTTCAAGGAATTTACTTGTGAGTTGGCAAACTTCACAATTGAGCTTTATATTTGGATACGTCTAACAGATTAAGAATAGGAATCAACAAATTGTTTTATTTCAATTTTTAATTATTGAAATGTGTGCATTTGATCAAATGCAAGTCTGGGTTTATGGCATTTGGTCTCGTTCTCACACACGCTCTCTCTTTCTCATTTGTATTATTACTGGGGCTTGAAATTAACAGCCAACCTTAAGTCAGGAACACTCATTATAAAGTTCAAGATATAAATGTTTTTAATTGTTGTATTTGGCAGTTCAGGAGTCTTACATATTGGAAGAACAGTCACATGCTACAGATTCAGGGGAGAGTGCAGTATTGAATCCCAAAAGGGTAACAACACAGAATTTACATAACGCACAAATAAGAAACCAGAACAGCAAGGACTGGTGGTAGGGGAGGAAAACAACATAACCAGTAAAGGAATTTTTAGTAGATATGAATTTGAAGTACATAAAGTCAGCCGGAGCATGTAGCAGGAGGCAGGAGAGACATTTAATAGGATGCCTTGTACATTAGAAGAGTCAAATTTTCAAATTTGACTGGAAGTTAGCATTAAACTGTTAGGGCTTTTTTTTGTTAGGAGCTTTAGTGTACAGTTGTTCCTTCACTACTCCATCTTAAGACTGAACACACCCCTGAACCCTCAGTCTTTTCTAATTCCATTTCTGATATCAAATATTGGCCCTAAACTAGCCCCTTTTTTAAAAATGTAATCTCCTCATTTCTTCAGGTCTTATACTTGCATGCACTTTCATATATAGTACCCAGTGTGTAGGATAGTTAAAGAACAGACAACAGAGTTTAGGAAGTCATTAACCAACACATACATACAAATGCTGTTGATATTAACGTAACCTCTGTTTCTGTTTCTCCAGCTAACTTTGGTCCGGTAGACTGTCTCAGCACCAGGCTGTTCCTGGATGGACCCAAGATCGCAGAGGAGTTTGAGGTACACAACTTCATACTACAGACCATTTAACATTTTGAGGCCATTTTTAGGCATTGATGCCATACTAACATTAGCCATTGTTTTATTTTTGCTTGAAAAAGACTTCAGCTGATTGAGCAGTGTTCAACAGTTAAGACATCATTGCAGAATCTCTGCACTTTCATGGCACATTTGTAAGTGAGCTAAAAATGTACAAATAACAAAAAATACTTGGATAGGGGATCTGTGCAATTCACAGAACTGTTATACCAGATGTGTTGTCATTCAATAATTTTCACTAATACTATGATAATACACTTAATAATTATTTATTTAATAATGATTTTTGCTCCTTAATTAATTCTGATGTAATGTTCCATAAAGAACAGACATTATCAGCAGGAAATGATTTTTCCATCACTGCAGATGGCTGAGGTGTGATGCAGTTTGGTGCAGAGTCACAGTGAAGTGCTGAAAACAGTGGGGAGGACAGAGACATTAACACTTTATCAAGGGAACAACTAACAGCATTTCTGATCCCTCCGGCTGTCAGATTGGTCTTCCCGCACATTCATTTTGTCGTATGATGTTTGAGAGTGGGCCAGTATAAAATAGAACTGTTACAGATTTCTAAAGCTTGTACTGTACTGTATCTCCAACAGGGAGGCAACTGAACATGCAGTCCAATGAAGGGATAAAACAAATGAGTTGAATTGCTTTGCATGCAAACAAATTAGTGGGGCACAGGAATGTAACAGTCTCTCGGTGAGAGGATGCCTGCAAAGCCACAAAATCTCAAACTGAAACGTTCCTGGGGAATATTGATGTCTAAGAAGCAAACAATTTCCTGTCAACTCCAAACAACCAGATTCGGCAGGCCGGACATTGGCTTTAACATACGTGAATAAACAGTCAGCAGGAATATGTCAAGATGTCTGCCGTGCTGATTGAAATTTTCTCTCAGAACAGGAGACGCTGTTTTTATCCAGAAAGTGCAGCGCAAACAGAGAACATTTCAGGAGAATGACAGCATTAACCACTTTGATGAGCAAAACTCAAACTAGAGTGACTGTTCAAGTCCAGATTGAAGAGTGAATTCCAAAGAGTGTTGAAACTACTGATGGGAACCTTTGCGACAGATGTCAGAATCCAATGTCAGATCAAAGAGAGATTTTGCTTTGCTACTGAAGGAGATGTTGGAAGAGTCTGTCACTCAATATGTCATCACGTAAAGAAATGTTTCTTTATACGATATTCTAAACTTTAAAAGGCTGTAGCAAAATCTTTTTTTTTTTTTTTACAATTACACACGAAGACTTGGAGAATCATATGGCTGTTTTAATACTAGATTGTGTAGAAAGGACAATGACACAATGTTGAAGAATATAAATAGTATACCATTAGATACAAATCTATTAATACTTGACAGAGGGAACACAGGCATAGTAAGATGTGTTGTTTCACAAGAGTCTAATGTGCGTTTAGAGCGGTGATGCTGTACAGGAAAACGTGTTTTTATTACACAGTAGGACACTGTAACTGTGACCAGATGGCAGCATTATGAAGCAGTCAAATAGGAGGTGAGACAGATCAGAGAGGACGGCTGTGATAGTTTGTCTGTATGTTTTTGAGAAACAGGTGGTAGTGGTCATGGGGGAAACCTGCCTCATGCTGCAGAATGTGAGGGTGACACAGTAATATGAGGAGATGAGGCCTGATGAAAGTCTTGAGTCTTGATGGGAAATGGTGATGGGAGTGATCTGGTACCAGTATGTTAAATATGATTTTGTTGTTTATTCTAGGTATTTAAAATATAAATATAAAAATGTTAACTTCATGGAGGTTAAGTAGAAGGTAATGGTGCTGACATTCTATATTTTAACTAAATTGGACTTAATTCACCATGATGAATTGAAGTTCATGGGCTGTTTCATTGCCTTTGGTGTTAGTTGACCAGTTTTCTTTTCAGCTAACTACTAACTTTGCCGTTGCCAAATGCAAAACCTACAGTATTCATCTAAAGTAAATACCAGAAAACTGTTTTTGGCTGCTACAGGGACATCACTCTATGTTCCCCTCTTCAGAATTTTGTTTTCATAGCTTAAATGAAATGTGTCTTTTAAAGAGCACTTCTTTGCATGACAACATGAAAGTGAATCTACATTTCCTTCAGCCACCTGTTGCCTTTCACCATTTTCACAAGGCTCTTTGTCTACACTCACATCACTCATACTCCTCTTTCCGCCGTCATTGGTTACAATTATAAACACACATCATTCATTTAAAATCATATTTTCCTTCTACATCCCTCTCCTTTTGTTTCTTTCAACATTTTTTCATGATTCTCTCAATGTGAGCAGCGGACACAGATATAAATGACAGTGATTCAGAAGGCAACCGTGTTTAATTACTGCTTCATTTCACTGCAGCAAAATGGTTCCAAGCTGGTGTTGATGATTTTTACATTATGAGGGACATGGGGAGCACTACATCTCTGCTGCTGTATTATCAAAGAACCAGGAGCTGCATTGATTGTGCTGATCTAGTATTCATCCTAAAAATGGGCAGACCCCCCACCCTTCTTTCTTGTCAATCACCCCAGGGTGTGTATCATTCGATGCAATAGTTAGAAATCTGGTATCAGACCCACAGTTGGACCTCCAAAGATTAGAATAAATCCTTTAAATATTTCAATTAAGACTATTGGCAGCTTTAGCAGTTTTTGAGTATGTTAATTTGGTTTGAAGCCACAGTTTTGTGTGTGCTGTGCCATTCCTTTCAAATTCCTACAACATACTAAATGGTTGGCTTGAATAAACTGTTCTTGATTTGTAGTCCAAACTATATTCATCAACAAAAATGGCTAAATAACCAACAAAAGCTACAGTTGTAGAGCAGGATAGATAGATTTGATATCCCTTTTCCAACTCGCCTATGGCAGTATTGGCTTTTCCTTGCAGTAAAATAGATTTAACCTTGTATTTAACCTCTCTTAGCCCACAGTGACTCAATTTGCTTTTTTTCCTCTCTAAGTGGAAAACCTGTCATTCAAACTTTTCACAAATGCAAAACACTTTTTTTTTTTTTCCTACCCTCACTATTCACCTTCCCTTGCTGCTGTTTATCTAATCTCCAAGCCGTCAGAACTGTTGTCATTTTTAGAACTTTCAGACACTCTGATTTGTGCTCCCCTCCCCCCCTTGACGTGACGATGGGTACTCCCACCAGATCAGGTTTGATTACCGGTACCAGGCGAGAGATGGAATGAAAAACACGTCAAAAAAGTGACCTGTCACATGCAGCGTGAGGTTTCTGTTAGTTGTTTTCTTTGCAGAACATATGGCAAGTTCTGAGACCATCAGGTAAATGTTAGATTTTTTCTTTAGCTTTAATTTGTCTGATGAAAATTTTAGAATGTTTTACAGTGCATAATGACAACTTGAAAGAAGTTTGTTTGAAATCTTTTGTTAAAAATAAAAAAACAAAAAATCACATGTACGTAAGTATTCACAGCCTTTGCCATGACACTCAAGATTGAGCTCAGGTGCATCCCGTTTCCACTGATCATACTTGAGATGTTTCTACAACTTGATTGGAGTCCACCTGTGGTAAATTCAGTTGAGTGGACATGATTTGGAAAGGCACACACCTGTCTATATATCCCACAGTTAACAGTGCATGTCAGAGCACAAACCCACCTGGAGCCAAAAGGCACCTGAAGGACTCTCAGACCATGAGAAACAAAATTCTCTGGTCTGATGAAACACAAATTGAACTCTTTGGCCTTAATGGCAAGCATCATGTCTGGAGGAAACCAGGCACTGCTCATCACCTGGCCAATAAAATCCCTACAGTAAAGCATGGGGGGTGGTAGCATCGTGCCGTGGGGATGTTTTTCAGCGGCAGGAACTGGGAGACTAGTCAGGATAGAGGGAAAGATGAATGTGGTAATGTACAGAGACATCCTAGATGAAAACCTGCTCCAGAGCACTCTGGACCTCAGACTGGGGTGAAGGTTCATCTTCCAACAGGACAACGACCCTAAGCACACAGCAAAGATAACAAAGGAGTGGCTACAGGACAACTCTGTGAATGCCCCTGAGTGGCCCAGCCAGAACCCAGACTTGAACCCGATTGAACATCTTTGGAGAGATCTGAAAATGGCTGTGCACCGATGCTCCCCGTCCAACCTGATGGAGCTTGAGAGGTCCTGCAAAGAAGAATAGGAGAAACTGTCCAAAAATAGTGTGTGATGCTTGTAGCATCATACTCAAAAGGACTTGAGGCTATAATTGGTGCCAAAGGTGCTTCAACAAAGTATTGAGCAAAGGCTGTGAATATTTATGTACATGTGATTTTTTTTTTTTATTTTATTTAAATTTTTAATAAACTTGCAAAGATTTCAAACAAACGTCTTTCGCGTTGTCATTACGGGGTATTGTTTGTAGAATTTTGAGGAAAATTATGAATTTAATCCATTTTGGAATAAGGCTGTAACATAACAAAATGTGGTAAAAGTGAAGCACTGTGAATCTTTCCGGACTGTATGGTGCAGGTGCCATGGGCGTAGGAAGCATTGTTCAAGTAGATGAGTAGCAATGAGTAAAGTGGAGAGGACAACTGTAGTCAAAGTGCCCCGTGTGCATTGTCCAATAAACTCCATTCATCTTCCAATCATTTCTACTACTATGCAGAATCACCAGGACCTCAAAGCTAGATTAAGTTGTTAGCCAGTTATCTTGGTGGCTTTATTTACACACACATTTTTACACACATAACACTGCTACTGAGAAGCACGCCACATAAATATTTAGGGCAACATTTCATGTCAAAAGGCATCGATATAACAACCATCTGCCACCTTTCATGAAAAGAAGTAGTCTTGAATTCATACGTTTATAGGTTTGGGGAGTGTGTGTGAGCAAATCCATCAGGCTAGCTGGATAACATCATAATAGCCTGCTGCTTTTTGCTAGAAGCAACAGGTGAACAAAATACAAACATTAAGTTAAATGCCAGGTTTTGATTTAAGCTAACAATTTCCTGAACATTTTGTGGTGACCCACCTTAACTCAGCTACCTGGCATCCGATCGGGGAATCAGTGACTAGAGCTGTTTTCACATATGACCTCCGGACAATTTTGCATTTATATCAATACTAAATGTATTTGGACCTATCTGTTGTGTTTAATAACTTGCGGACCGCAACTTCACCGGCTCTCCTGACTATTTTCACAACAACCTATTTTAGGCAGGCTGTCATAAAACTGCCATGTTTACTGCAAGATAGCAGTGACAACGCGGTATGGAATTCCATTGATTTGGGCATTTTCTCATTAAGCAAGAGGAATGGATCTGATAATGAAGCACTGACACAGCGCACCGAAAAGAGCGCCGAATGGACTGGATAGACCGATGCACTGATTTTTGACATGGTAAAAGTGGGAGGGTCTAAACTAATAATTTGAAAAAGTATGAGTTAAAACTAGCTGCGACGCCAATGGATCTGGCAATCATGCACCTATCAAAGATGCACTGACATTGTTAAACACATAGATAGACATCACTTGGGAAAACTGAGTTGCCTCATTTCCTGACAAATTGACTTTGTGATTATGAGGTGTGCGCATGTGATACTCATGACAGTTTGATGTGTGTTAAATATGTTAGAGGCAGCTGCTGCAACCTTTTGAGATACATATCAGAAGAAAATAATTGTTGTCAAATGTACAGACTGGTAGTGTGGGCGTTGTAGTGTGGGACCATCAGAAATGGTAATTATTAGGAGCTCATAAAAAGCACATTTATTTTTGCGCTCATGCGTGGCAACTTTTGCAATGCTGGTTGCTTTGTAGAATTACAGTCGGCACTGTTAAGGCAGAGAAGAGCCCTAGGGTACGTAAATAGCACTGTGCTACCAAAGCAATTCGGTGAGTTTTAAAGTCTGTAATACCATGCACTCCAGCATGCATACCCCACCTCCAGCCCTCCATCTAGAAAGGTCTGCTACACCTTTTTATGTCTGTGATAGTTAGCAGTGTCTGTATAATCTGTCACTGTATAGACACGTACCTGTAAAAAGCCATAGATGAACAGAAAATGTAGGTTAACAAGGTCTTTATTCAGAATTAATGCAATAAATACACTTGGACAAAGTAGTTACAGAATATTGAACCTAAGAGGTAAATTTATTTTTTCAGATAAATTACCTGCAATATAAAATGGATGATCTTCAGAAGATGAGGCAGAAGAAAAGCCTTTGAGCTTGTGATTGTGAGGCTTTGTTGATAAATCCACTGTGAAAGCAGGAAAAGACTGCATCCGTCCATTACTGATGACTCGTGCTGTACTTCCACTACCAAACTCTTACCTGTATATTTGGAACAAAAGCTGTTTATGAGCTCTTGGCAGCTAGTGTGTGAAGCACACAGCGGAAATCTTGATCAAAACAGATTTAAGCACCAAATCTTTTTGAGCGCTGAGCTAGACCTAAAGCCCCGAATTGTTGATGTTGTGGAAGTAGATATAAAGGCTTTCACAGTAATCATTTGGTATTGTTTAGCACTTTATTATAAGCCTGTTGTAAATCCAGTACAAGAGCCTTATCAACCAAAGAGTGAACAGCAAGCGTGGAAGATTCCTCTTTGTGTTCTGAATGTGGTGGGAGGACGCAACCACTACAATTTTTTTTTTTAAAGTGGTATAATTTCTTAATGTTCTGTAAAGACTCAGAGTTGTATATCATCATCGCTTCTTTCAGCTGATTTCTGACAAACTTGAGTCCTGTTAAGTTGGACAAAGCCCACTTTGGCACGTGTCTCTGAAATTGCTTTTGAAAGATCAAATGACCACTTTGTGAAATGGCATCTGAAGGCTATTACGAGTGCATTCATATACACAAATATACACCTACACACAAGCTCTGTCCATCGCTGTCATTCACCCACACAAGCACACAGCACAAACATGAGTGGGAAAAACATTGACTGATTGATCTGGCATGTGTTGATGACTCAGTATGGTATTAATCATGTTTGACGGAAATATAAACACAGATTTTCACAAACATGGACCTAGTCATACACACCCTGTCAGTGCCAGTGTGCACAGACACAGACACATGGTGTTCTGTTCACTGCAGTAATCTCACTTTGTCACAGGCAACACAAGTCATTGATAAAGTCATATCAAAGGCTCAATATGAAGCATAATGTGAAACTTGTTTCAGTCAGAGATACTATAGCACCAAATAGATAAGCAGTTGAATTTGACAGAAAAAGCTCTGTGCTTGAGGGCACTCAGGCTGTATAGACGAGAACACAGCAGATACATCACTGAGATATGGAACATACATAATGCACAAGAGATTACTATCTGTAAATCCACTTTTGTACTTAAACTTATTTTAGCCTTTATACTTATATCCACTTTGTATTTCATTTATCTTAGCTGTATTATAGTGTATTATATTTTGATTTGCTTAGTACTTCTATTCCTGTGTGCATTGACGTGATAGTGAGCAGCTGTAATGAAAGAGTTTCCCCTCAGGGATCAATAAAGTATTTCTGATTCTGAGATGCTATCACAAGTATGCTAATAAGAAAGTGGGTGGATACGGTTAGACAAAATCTTAGTAAAAAAAATCTCTGAACTGGTTGCTGCCATTGTTGACTTAAGTGAAGTATACACACTGTGGAATATTACAAACACTGCCCTGTTCAGTCTGTATAATAAACAACTGGAGCTTGGTCTAAATGCCATGTTACATACTACATCTAAGCATGTAGTGTGTTCACACTGGAAAAGTGAGACAATTAAGTAACTAACAATATACTATAAGACATATAGTACATACTGTACTTTATACAGTTAGGAGCAGTAGTTAGTGTAGAATTGGGACACACTTTTGGTCTCTGAGTTAGCATGTACTCGTATTGTGTAGTTGCAGAAGCCAATAGTTGAAAATAAAGTGTTAATTTTTATCTTATCATCCTTATATCCTGTTACATGTTTGCTGTTTAGCTAAATGACTGCTTGAATGTTTTGGACACAAAGCTTAATGAGCCCTGGAATTTTACTCAGTGTATAGCAGGTAGAACTAAGTAGTGAGTGCATGAGCTTGTCAGATTAATTTACACAAGTAAATGTCTTAATGCATATCTGATGTTTTAGTCGACACAGTGCACTGAAGTTGTCTTTTTAGCTCTGTATAAAACTGGCATACACACAGAAGGTTACATCTTAGACAAAATCATCTTCAAAAGATTCATAAATCTTGTGCAACTCTTCAAAGAGACACATACTGTATTTTTCATGGGAACAGTTGTGAGGAGATGTAGTGTTGAAGCCACGCAGTTGGAAAAGGGAAGGCAGTTTTGTTTTTTGCAAAGAACTGCCAAGAGCCCGACAAAACAGCACAAGCTGGAGAGAAGTTCAGTGTAAGAGAAGAGTCAGAGCACCCAGAGAAATAGAGAGGCAGAATGAAATTGAGATCGATATATACCTGCAGCAGCGTGTATTTTCGTCTTTGCACTGAGACTTAGTTTGGAATATCAATGGAGACCCAGCACCCGGGATGGCAATGAGAGAAACAAAAAGGATGAGGAGGGCAAGGGTCGAGGAAAAGGGGTGGATAGACACAGCAGAGGAAAGACAGACAGCCAAAGACAGATAAAAGAGAAACCCAAAGAGGCAGATGAGGGAAATTAATAACGGCATGAGAGACAGAGTGGCCCCAGAAATAGGTAGCAAAATAACAGTATAAAATGGAAAGCTGTGACACATGGGAGGACTGACAAAGAGAGAGACTGAAAGCCAGACAGAGGAAGTTGGACAAATAGAAAGATGGAAAAAATGAGTTTCCGACCTGTGAGATGAGAGATTTGAGAAGAGGCGTGAGATAAATGAAGAAGTACAGTGGCCGCTGTCGAGGGAAAGGCTAGCAAGACAGAACACGGCAGTGACCAGAATTGATATGAGAAGAAAAGAGCCTGTCTGCTGTTGATACAGAGACAGAGTGATGTCTTTGTCTTAAAATGACACTTTTACAGGTGGCAGGTAACGTCAGAGTTTAAAGTTATACTAAAGGCTGGGAAAATGTTATCCTGTCCTCCAGTCTGCCATCTTGTCTCTCTTTCACTCTGTGTCTTTATCTCTGATTGTCAGTCTGTATTTACCACTTTCCTCTCTATTTGATGTCAGAACTGATGTCTGGTGAAAAGCCTGGCTGGTGTAATCACACAGCATAGATGCATGTCTTGTTTCTTTCTTCTGAGGTAGTAGTCTAGGGCTTACACACAGAGTGTTTATCACAAGTCTTTACACAGACTACTGTACTGTACAAGTCCTGTGTTTTTATCCCTCAAATCCATTTTCAGTCAAAAACATGTCAAACTAAATGTCAAATGCCCATTTAGTCGAACTTTACACACCCACGAGTCATGTCTTAAAAAAGCTTCGGCTGGTATTTGGTAAAATATTAGGGTGTGGTTCAAACATATCGGGTGCTTTGGTCTGTTAAGCTGGCTTGTTAAGGCCGGTGAGAAAGGAAGGTATCGATCCGCTTCCAAGCAAACTCTGGTGTTTGTGGCATGTAGGCAAAACAGACCGACCAAAGGCATTAGTGAGAGTAGATGCATGTCACCACGTGGGTGTAGGGATTTTCCCAGATACATCAGAAAGTAAAAACAAGTTAATTAAGAGGTATGTTGTGTATTTTGGCAGTTCCTCATTAAAAAGTAAGTGAAACATAGTGAGCTGTGAAAGCTACCTCAATCAGTTATAAAGATTATAGTCAATTCATTTATCAATTAAATGACTAAATGTTTCAGGACCAATAGAGACCCATAGGCCTTTTTATTGGAAGATATTTTGACATGTCACAGTAGAAAAAGCACATTAGTAAATAATTTAATGAATGACTGAATTCCATTTAGCTGCTTGTTTCAAGATCCTGGTGTTGTGCATGCTGGCTTATGCTGCGTTCCAGTCATATTGAGTAATTATGAGCGTCCGACTTGTAGCTAGTGTTCACGTCAACATCCGAGTCGTAATTACATCAGGGAAACTCTGATTTTTCTGATATATCCGACTTGAAAGTGCCTGAAAACCAAACAAATATTAATGCCTCACATCAGCCAAATATTGTCGTTTAATGGATATGGTGGTATATTGTCAGTGCAATATTATAATCCTCATACGACCAACTCTTTATCATACAACTATGAACGCTCACAAGTTGTCAACATGGGAATCTTTCCCATCTCTAGCCTCCATCCCATCTGACGTGAAAGCATCGCTGTCCCAGCTTACTGGGCCACTAATGTTATTAGTAACACCAGGGCTTTTTCTACTCTGACAAGTCTGATTGTTTGCTCTGAAAAAAAGGTCTATTGAGGAGCTCCACCTTTTTCCATTCAAAACATTACAGTCCCTCATGATAAATTAGATTTGCAGACAGAGGGCAGCTGAAGAGAGCAGACAATTTAATGTAGTGCAATAGAAAAAAGTTGCGCATTAGTGTAAAATACAAAATTCTCACAGACACCTTATTTGATTTATTTATTAAGCAATTTAATTGCAGTGAGGCCAAACGAGTCCCCTCTCATGAATCTGTACGTTTCTCTGCCCTCCATCAAGTTCATGGTGGGAAATATTCCAGCCCAGCCTGAGAGTAAAAATAATTGAGAAGGAAGAATTGTGCTTGTCTCACTTCACTAACTTCGTTTTTTAGTTTCACCAAGCTCTGCAGTCTCTTTTTATTGCTTTAGCTGGACTTGTGAGCTAGCCACCCACATATTAATTTCAATTTTCTAACATAATCTAATTTCTGTCCCTTCCTGCTTCACACTCTCCCTCCTCTTCCATTTTCTCTCTTCTGTCCTCCCCACTTGTTCCAATCCTCCTCTTCTCTCTGGCTTTGTTTCATCTCAGGTGGAGCTGGAGAGAGGGAAGACCCTACACATCAAGGCGCTGGCACTGGGTGACCTGAACAAGGCTGGCCAGAGAGAGGTCTTCTTTGAGCTGAACGGACAGCTGAGATCTGTGCTGGTGAAAGACACTGTCGCCATGAAGGTACACAGAAGGATGGAGGGAGGGGCATGATGTTGGGAAGGTTTGAGAGAAGGATATATGTCTGCAGGTAAATGATAAATAGATGGATAGAGGAAGGGAAGGTTCCTGAAAAATTTATGTTGGATTTAAGCAAAACAAAAAAAAGATTTATGACTCATGGCACTTGGCAGTTACGGGTGATTTTTATTCATAGAAACAAACAGTTGTGAGGGGTAGATGGAGGCTCAACGGGGAGGATGTTTCAATGGGTGCTTGAATGACTGTGTGGATGGATCGTTGGCTGGATGAGTGGATAAATGGAGGCAGGCATGTGTGGATGACTTGGACGGTTGATCGACTGGACGAGATGGATGCATGAAATCTTCTCTTTGTCCCTCCACCCAGGAAATGAAGTTCCATCCCAAAGCTCAGAAGTCTATCAAGGGTCAGGTGGGGGCACCCATGCCTGGAAAAGTCCTGGAGGTCAAAGTGGAAGTCGGATCCAAGGTTAGTTACTTTAAGTGTTGTTGCCTGTAGTTACTCTGATAATGTTATGTCTCTCCTATATGTCGTGTTAACCTTCAGCTGCAGTTCTTGTTCAATGATCTGTACATGTGACTCGTGTTTTTAATGCTTTATAATCCTGACAGGTGGAGAAGGGTCAGCCGCTGTGTGTCCTCTCGGCCATGAAGATGGAGACTGTGGTCAATTCCCCGGTGGCCGGGACCGTTAAGGCAGTCCATGTCACGACCGATGCCTCCCTGGAGGGAGATGACCTGATACTGGAAATCGAGGAGTAGAGGGCAGAGGGGGAGTAGTGAGTAGTAGTAGGCGGGAGTTACACAATCTGATTCTGGAAATGGTGAGGTGGAGGAACAGGGGGGATTTTCTTTTAAAGATGACAACTCTCATCTGTGGCAGTACTGCAGGACGTTTTGGCCCCCAATTTGTACATATTCTGTTTGGTTACACAGGGGACACAAAATGAGGCACAGCTCTACACATATCCAAACACCTGATGGGTAGTAGATGATATGACAATCCTAAATAATATATTAATTTGATAGGAAATCCTTACTGAAATGTACTACTAATCAAACTCAACTTAATTTCCTAGGTGTGGTGATTAGATCAAACAACAGTATCTCTCTTAATGTCCTGTCAACTTGTGGAAAATAACATATTTTAGAATGAACTGTAATACATTCCACTACTTAAATGCTAGTCTTAAATGTGATGTACTACAAAATGAGCTAACTATGTGTAACACTAACACAGTTGTGACATCAACTTGCAATTAAATGCCACAATTTCCATTACTGTGCTGTTGACTATTGCCTAATATATTCAGAGTAGGTGAAACTTAATATTGATGGCTACTTAATGGTTCAGACAAAGAAGGATAGACTTGAGGATGTATTACCAAATAATTTTTAGCATGCTCACCTTTGCAAGACATCATCAGTCTCTGTCAGTAGTCCACAGTGCATTCTCAGAATGTGTGATCAGTGGTAGCATTTAGACTTTTTGTTCATAGGTAAAAAACATTTTAAATGTTCTTTGGGAAAACACAGGGGCTGAAGGAAAGAAATCACAATGTTTTTTCCAACCTGTTTTAGATATGCGTGTGATAAAAATATTTTCACAAGAGAAGCACAATAAAGCAAGTAGCATCATTTTAGGTTGACGGGGACACAGATGTACATGCCAGAAACGTCCAATGTTGCACCAAAGTGAAACATGTATTCTGTTACTGTATCAGTAATAGCAGATGGTTTATTTTTTGAAAGATCTGTAGTGGTGTTGAAAATGTTTCCCCATTCCCACCTGTGTTTAAAATCCCAAAGCAGAAGCACACTGTAGCGACATTGTTGAAATGAAGCTGTAGGCTATGTTGGAAACACCCAAACAGGATTACAGATGGGATTTTTACTAAGTACCTCTGTTATAGTTGGTTTAAATGCAGCTTTCTTAATCCAAAGCCAGCTGTATCATTTTAGAGGTGTAAAGTCAGAGCCTTAAGGTGGCTTTTAGGCCTTTTTAGTGTCTCTGGTTTAATAATGTGATGTTGAAAAAGTTGACAGAGGAGTGGTTCCATCCTGTCTTTTCACAACTAGGCAGAGATTACGGTGAATGGTCTTCTGTCTGCATGGGTATTTTAATGCTAGGTGTAAATGGGATTACATGGTGGTGTAATGGAGGCATGTGGTGTTATTTTCTGAGGCTCTGCTGATTAATTTATGAATTAATTCTGTCAAATGATGTGAAATTAGCCGGACTAATAAGCGACTCTGGAGACTCCCAGTAGCAGCACTCTGCTTTATATTTCTAATGCGTGTGTGTGTTTGCATAAATTAGTCTAAATGTCTGTATGTGCGTCTAAGCAAATTTGAAGACAAATTCAACCAGTCCCAATAATGTTGCACTTCCAGAGCTGAAAACACATTCTGAAAGAAATGAAATATTCATACGCATGCATCAATGCAAAATATTCATGCTAACACTCCCAGCTGCCTGGATCAGAAGAAAACAAAACCAAATACACTGCACGGTGGTGTTGCTACATCTCCATAGTAACACTGTAACCAAAACATTTAACAGCAATGCAGCAATGGCCCTACTCGGATGACATAGTTAAATACTGAATTAAACTCTCACAAGATTCGACTTGGTTTTAACTGTCAGCTGCAGGCCTTTCAACTATTTGAAAGTCTCGAAACTGAAAGTGATCTATGCCGAATTGAATGTTTAACGACCCTGACCAGTGGAAGTAGACAAGTGAACAAGCAGGACAAAAATTAGATCACATATCAATTACAGTAGGAAAGTAGGTGTCACAATCTTATTGTAAACAGTGAAGCATGCAGTGTTTGGGACAGCGAGCCAGAAAACACACTACAACAGCTTACTTTCCCAAAATGTCTGTGCACCCTCGACAGAAGACATCAATCGGAACACATAATTGAAGTATCAGTTTGTACTTGACTGGATTGTTTCCAGCATTTTTGCTCCATTACCTCTGAGAATGAGTCCCCTTTTGAACTATGCATCAATACCGAGCAGCAATGCCGTAGTTAATTAGAACACTAATATGTCTCCTCACTCTCCCCAGCCCGCTGCCATGCCTCACTGTACCTCCTGGCTTTATCAATCCATATCCGAAATCTTTTCAAAGATGAACTGGTGGGATTGTATGTATGTGTTTTTGACAAGTTGTTGCACAATAATGTAAAAGTTACCTCCTCCTCTCCTTATTAGCTTTCCTCGTTTATCCGCTTTCCCTGCCTCATGTATCCATCCAACCACCTCTTCATCCCCAAACAGTGTAAAATTGCACATATGGTGATGGCATTGACTCATGCAGTAAACTGTATCGCAGTGATTCTAACAACCATGCTTACGACAATGTACTACTATTCAGTGTCTAAAAAAGAATAAATTGGAGAAAAAGTACACACAGCTGAAAAATATTATTTGTTTCAGAAAGGGGGACATAATGTTGACCTATTCTTGAGCTCATGCTATGGAGAGGTGAACTGTCACAAAATAGGATGAAAATAGGATCTGTGACATTTCTTTTTTCTTTCTATTGCTGTGTTTTTATGAAACCAACCAAACTGTTTATTTACTCTCTCAGTTTAGCAGGCATGACCACCTGCAGATTCAAACTGTCTCACTAGTTGTCAAATTTTCCTCCATGTTCTTATTTCTAAATAATCCTACTTTGATATCATAATTTTAATTTACTGATGTGGTTTACATTTACTTGTTAAAAGAGCTAAGTATTTTTAAGTCCTAGGAAAGACTATGAGCTACAGCGCACAAAAAGGGAAACAAATAGTATCAAATAAAAGCGATAACTGTTATGTGTACTTACCAATAAAGTTAAATAAAACTGAATCTGCATTGGTGTGTATTGCATATTCTACACAGTAAGCAAGAGATAAACTCTGAGCACTGCAAGAACACACGAGAAAGACAGTTTTGGTTAATGTGTGATTCTGTCTGTCAAGGTCTCACTACAGAGCAGACTGATCAGCTCAATGCTGGCCAGAGTAAAATATACAGGCTATTATATCTCGGAAAGCTTGAGTCCTGCCTGCATTTCATATCAGCCTGTCATATCGCAGATCTTCAGGATAATGTGTCTAACTACTAACTAGATATCAACAATAAATGTCCAAGTAAAATGACTGTTGTCACAAGTCAAAACCCTGCCAGATCAATGCAAGTAATTTAATTAGACCGTACAATTTTATCACATTCATTACCATAATGTGACAGGGATATGCTGTGGATTGTTGGAGCCAGACTGTCTTTGGTAGGGCTGGGTTTAAAAAAAAAAAAAATCTTCATTTGAATTATCATATAAGAAAATAAGAGATCGCTCTTTTAATATATGCCTTTTCCCGTGGATGAGTGAAGGCTTGTGCAGTGAGAGAGAAAAACGCTGTGCGTGGGTTTTGTTTCTATGACAAGCAGATTGACATTAGATAGGTAGTTTTCCTAAAAATAGGGGGAAAAAAACAAACAAAAAGACACCCAGGCAGGAAAGTGGTGTTTACCCGTATTTTTTCAATGTATGTGTTTTCCCCCGAGCTGCAGCGGGACCCCAGCCAGTGTTAGCTGCTCCTCTCCAGGAGACGCTTTCTCTGGCCACGAAGTGCAACAAGTTGGCCTCCGTGGATCGGAAGGCGTACCAAGGGTGCAATACTGCAATAGTTGGGTAAACTTTACAGATCTGGTTGCTTTTGCGTGTTTTTCTCTTTCTCTGAGCTAAAAACAGCACATAGATGCGCCAACGTAAGGAGATGGAAGTTCACAAACAGTGCGTATAAATGGTGATCCATAACCACGCGGTATTAAAGCGTAAATAACACTAAAAGTCCACAACATATTATGCTAATTTACATGTATCACGGAGGTTTTGAGAGTCGAGTGAAAATCTATCTAATACAAGTTCCCGGGCTCACCTGAGTGAGCAGTCAAACAATCTTAACGCAGAAATAACATGAAATGTCAAGTTGTTAATATAAATAAATATATAGATAATATAATGGTTGGGGAAACATTGGGGTGTCTGAGTGGAACAGGTGATTTAAAGGGTCAATTCTTAATGTAAACATTATTTTTAATATTGCACCAGGTTAGAGGGTTCCTTGTACAACTTACAGCATTAGTTTTCTGAGAATCTTTCATAACCAAGCAAAATTGGTATTGTTACTAAAATATCCCTAACCGAATCGATGCAGGAAATCAGTGGCGAGACCCATCTCTAGTCTTTGGGTATTTACCATGCTTATTTTATTCGCTCTATCCGCCTTCCCTGCACATCAGAATTCAGTTTGTGTCTGGAGCTTTTCCAAACAGGTTCATTCCTGTGTGGCTGGATGTGGATCTACCCTGACACCCTGCTGTCTTTAAACAGGTTCTATAGATCTGATTAAATACTGATTTACCACATTAAATCAATCAAGACTGTCGCTCCACTGGCATTATTGATCAGCCGCCACTTTCACTGTAAAGTGTGTGATCAGTGGGGAGACTGATCATGCTAGCAGCAGGCGCTATTTGACATCTCAAGTTCATGTGTGGATTTAGTGAAGCAAAGTATCACTAATAACAATGCACCACTAAGCCATGCAAAGTGGCTTGTCACCACTTTGTTAACTGGAAGTGTCCAGAGAGAATGTTGCTATGGTGCTGAGATAAAACAATAGCTTGATACTTAATTGTCATCAGATTAAAATCACGGGGGCAATCGTGTAGCACGATGGATGCTATGCCCAACTTGTGAGCTGACTTGAGTGACAGCTTTGATTAATAACAATCAAATTTGCATATGTAAATAGAGAAGTGGAAGCTAAGTCTACCTGCTATGACCATGATTGGTTTGCTAATATCACTAAAAACTATGACGGTGGCATCTGTCGCTACATTCATAATTTTACTTTTACTTCAAGTAACTGAGGATTTCAGTTGAGTGGAAACCTGAATTTTGGCAAAAAGGTACCATTCTGGAGGAGTTTATCAAGGCTATTTCCACAAATCACCCACCTGATGTTTTCTTCAGTTTATGCGCTTTTAATCAGAGTGCTGAATGTCAGACTTTTCACATGCAGACAGCAAATGTCACACGTTTGCCTGTTCTAACAAAGCAAAAAGTGGCTCACTGTAACAGTTTTATGAAAAATAATCTTTGTACAATTTATTGTGGTGCCCTTGCAGAGATTTTTTTTTTTTATTTAAAAGTCAAATGAAATATTAAATTCAAGCACATCTATGAATGGCTTCCTGTGGCTTGAACATGCTGTCCCCCCGTGTGCTAGATGCAGAGTATCGATGATTGGTGTGCATTACACACACATTGACAACAACAAAAGAGTCCTGAGTTCTCTCTTAATGAGGCCTCTGGTGGCTTCCTTGTGGTCAAAGCAATAAGTTGTGTTTCAGTTGAATATTTATGCTGTAGCTTTATAATGATCACGTTAATGGAAGGCCATATAATCTAAAAAAAACAGATTAGTCCAGAGTGCAACGGAGATGTAAAGTATCAGAGAAAATCGGATTGTTGTGAACATTTAATTCCATATGGATGTGTGGGACAAAACTTCAAAGTAAGCAACACTTTTCAAATCTTAAAGTAACAGAAACTGGCTTTCAAAACAAGGCTAAGCTATCTTACAGCTGTATCCCCTGTCTGGGCCATTCTATGTGCATCTTTAATCACCTTTTGTTGTACATAATCGGGTGCTCAGCAGCTTAATGACGGTGCCTGCTCTTGTTAAAGGTACCCTGTGGAGTTTTCATTATAAACAAACAGTTTTAATTTATTCAACATTTCCCACACATTGTGTATCCTTAAGGCCTTACAAACAAGTTTAATGCATTTTCAACCTCGAAACTAGGTCTGCAACTAACAATTATTTCCATTTATTTTTTTATTAATCTTTTGAGATTATAAAATTTAATATAAAATATCCATCACCATTTCCTAAAAGTGACGTCTTTGAATTTTTGTTTTGTCCAACTAACAGTCCAGAACCCAAAGGGCTCGGTGTGTTGATTCTGATTAGGGTTGGAACTAATGATTGTTTTAATTAGTAATTAATGTGGATATTATTTTCACCATCAATCAATTATTCATTTGGTCTCTAATGTCAGAAAATAGTGAAAAATGCCCATCAAAATTTTCCAACTACTTCACCGACTGACCATATCAGCACGACTTTAAACATCTGCAGAGGCTTTTTTAAAAATTGGCTCCTCTCTTACTGGAGCACTGCTACCTTCTAGAGCACATTACCTTGCCTTTAATTACCTTACAAGTGTGTCTGCAAGTGGCATAAATGAAGACTTGCTCAAACATTTCTTTACAGCGCCACAGGTGGCGGAAAAAACTCCATAGTAGTGTATTTGCGATCAATCAGGTCTTAACATTAATTACTCCTGCCACATCACAGTTACAGCTAGAGGTTCAGATTACTGAGTGACAGTCGAAGGCAACATCCATTCAGCTACTCAGAGAAAAGCTGCACTGTTTTGTGTCAACATTTGGCCACTGCCAAATAAAACCATGACTTCTCTGTAGCGTTTGCTTCCTTCGACTGACACTGTGCCTCGAAATGGGTCAAGGGCCTGCTCTGATGGGGTCTCAACATCACAAGAGAAGCAAAAGTTTCAGACCAAATTTCTCATTTGGATCCCGGACTGAAACTGTTTAATAACTCCTGCCTCTAATCTATAAATGAGTGCCAGAGTTAAAATCCCCTTTGTAGCGTTCTCTTTGCTCATCCCTTTGTCCGCTTTGCCACTGTCCAAATGAACAACCAGTACCCACTAGGGAGAGCCGTGAAGTCTTGGCAACTCTGCATGTCAAACACCTACTGAAGAGGCTCTGTAAAACGTTGGCAGAACTGTGCGGCAGCAGCTGGCCGAGAAGCCAACTTTCTAACCCGTGCATGAGTCTCTTACATGGGCAACAGGGGTCCGCTGCTCTGTTGAGGTGCAACTTTCCCCTCTAATCCCTTTGCTGCTGTTCGATAATCCCTTCACTGCCTGCTTTGCTGCTTTCTTTGCTGTAATCCCCCTGCCTGAATAAAGAGAGAACAGACAAGGAGGACGAGCTACATAGTGTCTCAGACAGACGGGATGGACGGCTCTGTCAGTCACTCAGCACAACCAGGATCTGATCCATCCAGACACAAATGCTGCCCTTTTTCCTGGACTCTCCACGAAAAATGTTTTCGGTCTCAAGCTGAATGATTCTAATCGCTGAAAATAAACCAGAGACCAGAAATGAATGCACGAAACACTGAGCAAATGCAACAGTCAGATGTTTAAAAAGCAATGAAGAAATGAAACACCCAGTGAAACAGCAGCACAGCATCAAACACATCACTTTCAAATGAGGGATTTTGAGCACTCGCCTGGCAGGTGTGGTCCACTGCCATCTCCATTCCTCTTCCATTACTCCCTGTTCAAAGATTGCTTTTGGGGACAATTTTCCACCTGTCTGAGAATCAGCAGCCAGGGGCTTTCAGGGTAGTAAAACCTCCCACCTTGCATGTCCACACAGAAACGTCCCTGATGGCATATCTCGTGTAATGCCCGTCATTTGGCTCTGCTCAGTTTCTTGATGTGATGATCTCATACTCACAGGGGCGCACGCCGCCGAATGTGTATTCCAGTTATGAAAACAGTTAAATAGCGAGAAACTGGAAACTATCTGCCTGTACTTCCCTCCTCCAGACTCAACTTCATCATCATTAAACACTATTAGCAGCACATCACAAAGCCACGGGCAACCTTACGAGTGACGAGTTAACAATTCACACATCAATTAACCGGACATATCAATGCTGCGTGCTGACCATGCTGACAAATTCCGTTTCTAATGGATTCATCAAATGATGGCCAGAAGCCAGCCAGGACATGGATCATTTCCTATCACCCCTCCGGAGTCAATCTCTGTCAAGCCCTTTTGATGCTACAGCTAGTGACACCCTGTGTTGATACAAAAGTGTGTGTGCATGTCTGTGTGTGTGAGAGAGAAATCAAGAGTGTGTATATGTGATGAGACATCTTATTAAGTCTTAAAACTGCTCCACAGAACTGGTTTAGCCCCAGGTGTCAAAGGGCACAAACACACATCTATACATACACAGCTGATGTACTTTGCTCCTTGTTTTCACACAACAAGGCTTTAAAGTGTGTGTTCCTGGGTGCTCGGTTGTGCGTGCATGTCTGAAAGTGTGAGCTTAAAGCGTTCCAGCTCGAATCAAAGCACTGCAGCAAATATAAGAGGGAAGCTGAAGAGCAGAAACAGAGAGACACACGCAGTCAGACAGGGAGGATTCAATGCGACAGAGGCAGAGCGAGCTAACGGAGAAGAGAGGAGAGCGGCTTAGACTGCGACACACAGCTGAGACAGGAATTAAGGATTTAGAAAGCAAAGAGAGAGAGTGGATCAAAGGAGGAGAGCGAAATCGCTCTTTTTTTTTTATTCACATGCGTCAGGCACAGTGCCAATCAGATGTCTTTTCGTGTATCTACATTCTCCACCTTGGTGTCAGAATATTGCACTGTTACCGTGGCAACAGGCGTGTTCAGGGCAAAAGAATACGTTGTTCCAAAAGAACAAACTTGATACAACGGTCATCTTCTCTCTTACGCAAACACGTCGATGTACCTTCTGTCCAACAGAGTAAAATCGGAATATGTCCAAGGCTGAAAGTCACTTGCGTATGATTGCTAAAGTTGTCCGAGCACAGACGTCGTCTTTATGTGCGTTTAAAGCAAGTGATGCACAGTAGCTTTGAGTCACACCTGATAATCCAGGCTGAGCATGTGAGAAGTCACACTTGTGCTGGCAGCCTGAGAGCTCCACCTGTGGCAAATATCAGCTTCTACAATCACAGCTCTGCAAGATCAGACTTACATGTAAGGCCAGGAAGCTACATCTGAAAACACTATTCCACCATCTTCACTAAGCTGGCGTTTTTCACAGGCAAAAATTATGCTTTTTGAATAAATGGTCCCTCAAGGTTGCATAAAAAACATTTCTATATACTAGTTCACAAATTTGTTGCTCATACTGTCTACATACACAACGCTGAGTTCTACAAATCTTCACTGCTACTCCACTGCCTGCTTTCACCAGCCTCTTCCTGTGCTGGCATTTAGCTGTATGTGAATATACTGTATGTTAAACTATATGTTCATTAATTGAGCATTTCCAAAATGATGACGCACTGTATGCCGTTGTAGTAGCGGTGGACAATATGGTAAATCCGTTTCATATTAATTATTTTTCCAATTCTTATGTATCCTTTTGGGACCAAGTATGCAAAATTACATTAAACTATTGATACAATTCGGCAACAAGTACAAGAATAACACTGAATTATCGGCCGTCCCTACCTAACAAACATAGCTTATATGTGAAGAATCTAATGCGACTCAATTGTTCATGCTCACAGTACAACAGTCGCCTTTAACTGTTTAGCTGCAATCAAATCCCTATTTTATATACTCATGCAGTTATCTGACAACACAAACAGAAGTATAATTAGAAGTGAATTGTGAGTTTTTGACTGTGTCTTTGTCATATGATAGTAAACTGAATATCTTTAGGTTCTGGACTGTTTTGTTCTTGTTACCATTAAAAAGGTGGGGTATGCGATGCTGGAGAAATCCAATACCATGACAAATAGCATGATACATAGCGAATGACGACACAGCAAGTAATGTAACTGTTTGCTAGGTTGTGGGTTAGCAAACTGTCCCTACAGTTTCTGCTGGTAAGCTCCAGGCAGCGATGCGATACAACTCTCCTGCTACTATAGCTAACATCACAACAACAGCATATCTTGGCAAACTAGAAAGTAAGCAGAATGTCCGTGGGCAAGTGATTTAACGGTACCTGACACACAAATCATGGCTGGAATATTGTTGTGTGGCCCGCTCCGAGCCACTGTGTTTCCCATTTACAGAGCCAGGGGTGTGTACCAACACAGCTAGTGTACGGTGAGGAGATATTCGCTCAATTTGACAAAAAACACGTATTGGATTAGAATCGCATACCCCATCTTCAAGACATTTTGTTGATAATGAAAATGGTGGAGTGCACAATTATGTTTTTTGCTGACCAAAAAATGAGAGGAAAAGAAATGTAGCTATTTTTCTACAGTTATGGCTTTCAATATGGAGAACTTTTTGAAAGTAAGCTATTTTCAGGCCTCATTTAATGTGTACAGTAATCAGGTTCAAACAATGGTATGTCCCATTCCCCTGCATCTGAGGACTAACACTCAATATTTGTTGGTAATGACAGTAATGTACTAATGACAATTGTGAAGTAATTAGGCGAACTGACAACCATGTCTTCAAAGGTCACATTCAAAATCAAATCAAAGTTTCAGTTATGTCTAAAGCACTTTCTTAAAAACAATGTAAAAGGAAAAATCCACACTAACACACTTTGGCACTGTTCCTATAACATAACACATGTGGTGGTATAGATGTCTTATTCTTCTAGACGACTGTCCTCCCATTGACAGCATTGTATGTCCACATATTTAGCTCAAATTGTGTTTCTCATCAGAACATTTTTCAGCTGTGAAAAACATCGACAAAAAAAAGTCTGGTTTTGTTGTCAGCGCCTCAAATCACAGCACACGGCCTTCTTTTCTACGTTCTTTTTATACAGATATTCAACAATCAGGGGCTTCAGGTGCACCAGACTGTAAAGCAGCCACAAGACAGGCTGTTGTGTGAGTGCTGCAACTTTTTTTGTTAGATTGGAAAAACTCTTCAGCTATCACTGTAGTATTCATCCCCAGCTGGATAGAAGAAGTTCACAACTGTTCTCTGAGAGCTGTCAGAAGTCATCCTGGGAAATCAACAACTTAAGTAGAAGCAGGTGAGGCTGAAGTGGATTCAAAAAATAACTCCAAGAAGGCAGCAGCAGCATCATCATCACAGATTGATGATTATAATGCTTAAATGAAAAAACTCTCCATAAAAGACAGACATGTGGACAAAAAGGTCACTCTTGTTTTCAAAAAAGTGATTAGTCCATAATTGGCATCTCCATTATAATGAATATAGTATATGAAACAGTCACTATTACTTGACAATCTTAATTTTAAAAGGAAATTTTATCTAAATGGCCGCCTGACTGGCCCATTACTGTCTGACCACGACACATTTCCCTTTATGGGACATTACAGTAAATATGAATCTGTCTGCCCTTTACAAATCATTGTATTATGATTGCATTACATCTGCTACATTTAAAGGGAGCGGGGTATTTTAATTGGGCTCACACTGACCTCATTTTAATGGAATTGTTGACCTGGGATCATAGCAAAAGTCTACCATAAACAATGCTCCATACTGTACCTGTGGTAAGTATGTACTGTAAAATATGGTTGGTTTCTAGGGCTGCCAATATGATCTAAAATCTATGTCTTGATGAATTTTCACATATCTTGACGATACATTAGTACATGACATTTCCTTTCTCATGCTGGTTTACATTTTAAATGTGTGTCTGGATTAATTACAGTAAAATGTTCATGCATTAACACAGTTGAGAACACACACACACACACGCTCCAGTGTTTCCCATTAATTTACCTAGGCTGTGTTCAAAATCACATACTATTGTACTGGCTACAACATACTGCCTACTTTATACTCAATCAGTATGTACTGCATACTGCCTACTAAATGAATGATGAAGTACGGCATTACCTAAAACCGAGGTAGATACCGAACCGTAAATTATGTGTACTGTTACACCCCTAATGTTTTTGGCTAAACTCTTACATTATTCTACTATAAAGTAGTACAGCCCAAAGACCTTTAGGTGCCGTCTGGCTTGAAGGGAGTTAGAAGGTTAGGAATGTAGCTAGGGGGCCAAACCATGTAGTACCTTCAGAATAATCTCTAAAAGCAGCTCTAACACTAACAAGGGAGGCCAAATCTGACACCACACTCAACCTGTGCTGCTGCACGCTAAACAAGGACATAGCTTTTGAGTAAGACAGGGGCATACAAATGGTTCAGTTTTTCAAACAGTTCTAATCTTTAGACAGCATGACTGCACTACCGTTTAAACCTGAAAGTCAAAACTTCCAGAAGTTGGAACAACAGACAAAAGTCCAGGCCACAGTGTGAAAAACCTTTTTAGACAGTTTGGCTGCAAAGTCAATGTCAAAGGATAAACTAAGACATCTACTGGGCAGTGTCAGTATATTTAACCCATTTCGTCTTCTTTTTTTTTAGCTTTGGTGAAATATTTTGCAAACTTCTCACATAATGCTAATGCAAAATCCTGGCCACCATTCCTTAAGAATATGATGATGATTTGATTTGGGGACAGAACTAGTCGCCACTAATTTGTAAGTGAGATTCCACCCAAAATGTCTGATATAATCGTGGGTTTTAAAGAACTGAATTTAACATTTGAGGAAACATTGTATTCAATTTAGGTTTTTGTAAGGTGCAGTAATGCCAATATTATTTTAACCAGTTCCACTGTATTTTGTTGAAGATAATGAGGCAAAAAACACACCTGTCAGCTCTGAGCGCAGTCACCGTCACTCTCTCTCTCTCGCTCACCCACTCACTGCCCTGTTCCTTAAAGGAGCCACGCTAATCTTATAACAAATAGGGAGGAAAAGTAAAGACCGGGTGAGTAGGGGACTGTGAGGATGGGCTGTGAATGTCATCGTCCATCCCGATGTTTCACTGTGGACATCGTCATATGCCAGTTTGGTAGACATTGCCCAACCCTAGATCGCACGTCAATCATTATCGGCACATATTCAGTAAAAATATACGATCGGGATTAATGCTTTCTACATACATTGTAGCTTATTTGTTTACTAGTGGATCTTCACCTCTCCAATATGGCGACCGCGCAACGCATAGCGGCAACTTACAGTAGTCCCCTTCAAGTTTGTGTCTCTGCAGACCGGAGACTTTGAGAGGGTGGGGAAACTGCTTTGAATGGGCGTGGTAGCTGTCGATCATTTTTAATTTGGCCAGTCAGAAGCTTACAATCCTGTCAGTCAAAAACTAATTTCACCAATACGCCACCTGAACCAGTTGTCAAATACATTTTTTAATCAGTGAATCACTTCACAGTATTAAAAGGGGGGAGAGGTACACAAACAACTCACGGCCATCCATTAGTTTTGTAAGGTTTAGACCTATACTACCGAGATTTCCATTGCTTTATGCTTCATAAAGCATAAAGTGGAAGTTGACAACTTTTCAACTAGCTAGCATGCTAGCTAGCTAACGACATCTGCTTATCAACTCCTTGATCATAACAAAGAATATAGCAACTTTAACTGCTGCTCATTTTAGAAAGGCCATCGCACTTTGATTAGATTATCAAATGGACAATGGATCATAGATGTGTGTTTCTGGCTGCCAGCATTAGCTAGCAAGCTATTTTCCCCAGGATCGTGGGAGGAGAAGGATCCAACTGCAGTCATCCCTCCTGAGGCAACTAGTTCTGTGAGCCAATGGGAGATGAGCATTTGTGTGTGCGTAGTAGGATTCCGTTGTATGAAGTAGGCTACGTAAACATTAACTTATTTCACCTGAGCAGTTCACCAAAATCTGTTTCTGAACAAATTTGAGACGAGAAATAAGCAGTCCAGTTGCTGAATCTTAACTCATTAGATCTACAAGGGCTAATTTAAAAGTTTGTTCCAACTTTCGTAAGACAAGGGCACTACTGCACTGCTGGTTGCCACTGCTTTTCTAGCCGTTAGCTTACTACAATGATTTCCCATACAGGTTAGCGAGCTAGCTAACATTAGCTTGCAGTTTATTGTATACAGCCTGTGGCAGCTCGCCAGTGTCTAGCTTGATTGACAACTGTTTCAGGCAGTGTATTGGTGAAATTATTATTTTTTTTATTATTGACAGAGGATTGTAAGTCTTTGTCACTTTTATTTATTTATTTATTTATTTATTTATTATTTGGCCAGTTACCCCACCCATTCAAGCCTTGTTTTTAGCCTAGCACTTGCGTTGAGCGCTTGCGGCCGGTGAGGAGGCATGAGGAATCAGCAGTGGGTATAATACAGAGCAGTCAAAAGCCAATCGCTATAAAGCAATTTAATTATAATGTTTTTTTCACAAAAAGACCATCTCAGACAATAGCAAAATAACACCAGTGAGCATTAGGCCTGCTTTCCCTGAATCATTAGATATGCATTGTTTATAAACAACTTACATATGACATTCTTCTTTCAAGCAGAAGTGCAACTCTCAAATATTAAAAATAAAAACTGCATTGGCTGTAATGCATTGCACATAGTACCTGAATATAGAAAATTCAACAGTCCTGAGTTAATGAAAACAAGTATCAAGTAACTCAAGACAAGTGAAATAGATTTGGGTTTTGCTCTTTTCTACAGCTAGCACAGAGAATGGAAGTGAATGTAACAGTTCTACTTCTCAGACTGATCAGTTATTGTAAAGATAGCAATGCCATTAGTTTATAAAAACATGAAATCAAGAACAATTACATGGTCTCCAATTATTTATAACAAGAACTGTACAGCATACCAACATACTCTTGGGTTGTGCTTATTTCTATTGGAAGAACTATCAAATAATTCACTGTTAATTATTTCAACAGTTGTAATTCTCAAATACATTCAAAGAAAAAAGTGCATAGGCTATAATGCAATCATGTGATTGAAACCTAAAGCAAGAACAAAATACCCCATCTCCAAATATTGAAAACATATGTCTCCAATGCTGTCAATAGCAGGGAATGCAACCATTCCTATTCAACATTCAACACTAAAATAACTGCTAGGCTACAATGCCATTACTGCGTGGAACTCAAAAACAACTCCTCTCTGTCTCAGCGTTGACAAGAGGTAAATGTCACAGTAACTTACAATGAGATTGTGCATATCGTTGCTATAGGAAGTACTGTCAATGGGAGCGTATACAACAGTTCTATTTGGTACGATTTATTTTAAAGGAAAACACTTCACGCCAATGTGACCCTTGCTCTATTGCGCCGGCCTCTAGTGAGGTCCCCTGTGACACTGAAAACCCTCTCTGCAAAGCCGGCATAGGCAACAGGTCTAAAGCAAAAGGTTTTAACCTGTGATAAAAAGTCTGTTCCTGTGTCATCAGTGATGGGTTGTGAAAGCTCTTCCTTATACTTTCTGATCTGCTGCCTCATGCTGGTTGAAAGAAACCTAAGACTGGCTGCTTTGGATGAGGATGGTGCTGCTTCTGGCTCCTTAAAATTCTTTTCTGCATCATCTTCAGACTGATCCTCATGTTGTGAATGTGTGGCAAAGTGAATTTGACCACATACTCCTCTGCCTGTTTCAGCAGTACCTGAATATTGTCATCAGCCACATCAACAAGGGTTTCACAGACAAAGCAGGCAGCTGCTGCAAGTGGCGAGAACTTTTCATCAGTTGGATCCAAGAGCCAAGAAAAACACTGGTTCACACTCCTTTCGTTTTCTGCGCAAGAGTGGCATGGTCTTGGTAACTAGTGTTCTGTTCAAAATCAGCAAGGTGGCTGAGCAGATCAAAGAAGGGCAGGAACCACCAGGGACATGGACATGGTGTCACGGTGGATATTTTACAAGCATGGACAGGTAAAGCAACAGTGAACACCTGTTGGTGCTG
Source organism: Siniperca chuatsi (assembly GCF_020085105.1). NCBI lineage: Eukaryota > Metazoa > Chordata > Actinopteri > Centrarchiformes > Sinipercidae > Siniperca > Siniperca chuatsi. The sequence continues at coordinate 9,078,702 of NC_058063.1, forward strand.
ATGTCATTTGCTACCACGTTGGTTTCGATCATTTCGATAGGCTACATCATTAACAAAAAGCCGCCTCCACACGTGGCTCACCTGCTGTTGTGAAAATGGAATCACGGGTGAAAAAAAATCCAAAACGGGAGCTGTGTTTTTTGGGTGAAACATATTGCAAGAAAGTTAACTGAGAAGACATATACAGGTAAAGAAACAGGAAGAGGCAGCCGGGGCAAGCCAGTGTGTGTGCAGACCAGAGGTGTAGGTGTGTGCATGTGTGGGAAAGAGAACTGAAGGGAAAAGCAAGGTGAGCAGATTATAGTTTGTGAGTAAACACTAAAAAAGGTGGAGAATTAATTAAGAAATAACCTACTAGAAATAGAAATATAGATGGATTTTTGGAGTTACTCATTCAGCAGCTGTGTTTCTATCCACTTCATGAATGTAAGCAAGCAGTTAAATTGTAAACACCATAACATTTGAGGACTGTTTCTTTTTTTCTCCTTGTGGGCTTTTTGCTTCTTTTTTTTGGGATAAGAACAGCTGAAGAGAGACAGGAAATGTGGGAGAGAGAGGGGGGTGACATGCAGCAAAGGGCCGCGGGCTGGATTCGAACCAGGGCCGCGCTCTACTAGATGAGCTACTGGGGCTGTGTTTCTTTGTCTTTTCCATGCAGGACCCATGCAGTCCTCCAAATTAAACAACAAAATTCACCGTTTATAACTTCTCTTCAGGCGACAGAAGCGTTCTCTGATCTATAACAACGTCACGTTAACGAACTAGAGTCTAAATTTCTACGGCCCTAGAGGGCTTTGCCACTTGAAAGTAAACGTATGTCGTGTTTGGGCATTTGCTGAAACAACTGATGCTTTTGTTTCTCTTGGCAGGACAGCTTCAGAGGTAAATGACTTACTTTTTTTTTTGATGACTGTCACAGAAACATTTCTCTTCACAAGACCAGAAACCCATCCAGTAAAAAGCCTCAACCTGCTGCTGTGCCGACAAATCATTTAGCTACTTGAACTGCAAAAAATAATAATAAAAAGAAATTTTGGAAACATTTATTTCAAGGACAAGTGAAAGAAAAAACACCCTTTTCTCCATTTCTCTTTATTATGACAAAAGGTTATTGCAAACAGTGTGTGTTCTTATTTTTGACCTTATTTTCTGACCTTCTCTTCCTACACATCTACTCAGAAACATCAGTGAATACAGTGCACATGTCAACACATTGAGCTATTCACTCAGCCATATTTCAGAATTTGTGGATATAAAAAGAAATAGCTTCCATATTTGCAACTGAAGACAACTGCTTTTTCCCTCCCCCCCAGGCTCATGTATAAGAATTATAAAAGGAAATAGGGATCAACAATGATTTCTTCAGAGTGAGAAGACTATTGACATTTGGACATTTCATGAATGTGAAAAACACTCAAGATCTCCACAGTGCTGATTAAACCTGTAAGTGTTTTCTGCTCTTAAGAAGTGTAAAAGGTATAACTTCTCAATGAGGTTCTGCTACTGTAAAATGTCTGCAATCGTGTTTGCAGTACATTATTCAGATGTTTGTGTACTCCAATCTCTTATTCAACCATTTACTCAGTTTCTTTTAAGGATTTTAAAAAACATAATCTGAATATTATATTTCTGAGGATGGTGGAATTTTTATGCCAAATTAAATTACAAGAGTCTGTGCCTTGTATCGATGCCACAACAGCAGATCATGGTTGTTGTCTTTAAAGCTGTATGTAATGTTTTTCCACCCTTCCTGTTTCAAACTTCTATGTTCATTAAGTAATGAATAATCCACGACCAGGTATGTGTTTAAATAAATGCACACCTTGGAGTGGATTATCCCGATTTCATGATGATGTTCTAATACTCAAAAGGAAAAGCATTTACTTGTTTTTGTTGAACATTTTGGACTCTAAAATGACTGACACACAACTTTGGCATTCACATAGCTTCAAAGGCTCCAGCAATTTAATGCTGCATTTCCATAAAGTTTAGGGACTCACAAGAGACAGATTTTAAAAAAATCAAAATCGAAGCAGCAGAGGTCAGGATATCCTGACTTGTATGGTTTAAGCTCAAACGATCGCATAATCCTTCATTTCCCATAATGTAACTCGATAGCATCTTTTTGTTCAATCCTTCATGCCTGGTAAACACAGCCCAGTCGCCAGAATAAAATTTAGGCATTGTACATTTCTGCAAACCACGGATATGTTTTTGTGGCAACTAAACCGGCTATTTAACCCAAAAATTTCCTTAACCACGGCGTTTGAAACGTACAGATTCAACATATCTGTGGTTTACAGAAATATAAAATGGCAACATTTTACTCTACTTACAAACTCCATGCCCCCAGTTTGTAAAACAGGATTTCTGTTATGCATTTGTAATTCATTTTGAGCTAAGCCTGACGACATACTATGACATAATCAGGGTTATTTTCTCTGTGGTTTAATAAACTAACAGACTAGACCATGATGGTGCCGGGCTCAACTTGCCCGTAGTCTATATTTACTTGCTCCTATACAAATTGTTTTATTTATTAGCGGTTATCAATAACAAGTTAACTGTCATATTTAATCTTTATAAATAAAGTAAATGAATCAAAATAAGGACAGTGTGTCATACATACAAAGCAACAAACATTCTTGCATATCGAAAATGGTATGACAGTCCCCCCTCCTTCTCCCTAGAGATGGACTCTTTAACTGTGAGCGAGATAAATTATCTAAATAAACTTTGTCTTTACCCACCGCCAATTTATCTTGAGTAGGGACGGGTATCGTTAGGATTATTATTATTATTATTATTATTATTATTATTATTATTATTATTATTATAAGAAATTCAGAACAGGATTAGAATTGAAATAATAAATCAAAAATATAACTAAATGTAGTTTCTAGAACAGCAACAGTGTTTACAAAAGCAAAGCACTATATAAACTCAATAATAGCTCACCGGAAACTAATCTAAAATGTCTAAAATAAATCATATTCCTGACATCAAAATACTGAGTGAGAACTTCAGTCAGTATCAGTCCCTTCTCCTGTCTTCTGTCCTCCTCCCTCTGCGGTTCACTGCAGGCAAGTTACCACTGGTGGAGAAAGGAGGGGCTGGTTTGTCTCAGCCAGCAATAAGTTCACAAGAATCTGCCAAATTTAAAGATTTGTGGAAAACTAAGCTAAACGGTCAGACTACATTACAATTCACTATTAGCCGAGCTAGCGCGCTGTGCTTGTGAGAACCATGAAAGACTGCAGACAGAGCAGATTAAAATATCACTTTGCTTGTTGAACAGGTGTATTGATAAACTACTTTATTTTATAGAGTTTTAAATTTTGTTTTATACAGAGTTTTATTGCGCTTACAGTAACAAGCGTAGTTAAAATCAGCATCTCAACATTTGAAGACAGGACTCTCTCCAAGAAAATGATGGCCTGTACACTATCTAACCGTTCTTTTAAGCCATGCAATTCAAGAGTGTTGTATACATACAACTCTATAGTTGTATGTATACAAGAACTCTATAGTTGTCTAACCTCCACCTATGGGAAGAGTGACAGGTATTGTTTCTTAGAAATGATCGACCAATCAAAAACATTCATTCAACATGTCTCTCTAGGTACATGGACTACTCTTGAACCAGACCAACCAAGACTCGTCTTAATAGCTCATGAAATTCAGAAACAAGAGAGAATCCATCTGTTAAATGCACTTACTGTCAAAACAAGACGATAGCAGTTCAAGAGGCCACAAACCTTAAAGCACCAAACTGAGTCATAAAAACCTGACACATATTATTATTGAAGGCATACAGTATGTCAAGAAAAGTAAAGGCTGAAATCAAAAGCATTTACACAGACTGAGCTAGCTGGCTCGAGTGCAGCTAACACTTCAGGGTAATAACTGCTCTGAAAGTGAACAGAGCAGAAAAAGTTTTCTCAAAAACAATACCACGATCACAATTGGCAGTGTTTTCATCGGCCCAGCTTTTCAGTATTTCACTGAGAAGGCCTTCCACAGTGCTTCAAAACATGAAACCAAATGCAATACTCCATTTTCTCAATATTTACAAACTTTTTACATTTTAGAGGATTACATTTAAATTCTGTGGTAAATCCATGTATTATTTTGCCATTGAATCAAAAAGGCCTGTAGCACGCATCAATATTTTGTTGCCATGTTCATATTTGATTGCTACTGTAGCTCAGGGAGTCTGGCACTTACCCAAAACAAAACATACCCTGCTGATGTCTAACGAATTATTGAAGCCTTCTTTCTGTCTCACAGGCACTAAGTATTTTCTCTTTGCCTCTGGAATTGACTAAAGTCTGTCATCACCACTACAAACAGAAACCTCTCATCAGGGCTGGACTGGGACAAAAAAATCGGCCTTGGCATTTTTGGCCCAGACCGGTCTCCCACAATCAGTCGAACATCACCCATCAGTACACCATCCTTGCGGTCCCCTTAAATATGCATACTGCATGATGCATGTTTCCCCACAGGATTTTGAGAGACTGGTGGGTGGACCTCCAAGAAAATTTTGTAAATTTTCAAGTTAAATGCATCAATCTGAGAGCAAAATTAAGAGGCTAGATTTATGAAGAACTCTGTGCTCTTGTAAACAAATCATAAAACACATTCAGGGTTTTCCCTAGGTTTCTGGAGGGTTTAAGTGCTGTGGTTGCAGTGTCAATAATATCTCACTGGAGACAAATCTAAAATGTCAAAAATAAATAATATTCCCGACATCACAATACTGAGTGAAGTTTAGTAGGAATGAAGAACAGACAGACCGTATCAGTCCTTCCTCCTGTCCTCTGACCTCCTCCCTCTGCTGCTGTGATCAGTGCTCATAGAGAGAGAAGTTTACAAGAGTTGCCACATTTTAGCTTGTTTGTAACAATTCGCTTTTAGCTTAAAAAGCGCACTGTGGCTGTAACAACAACTGTGGACAAAGCAGGTGGAAATATATTGCTTTTCTACTTTTTCCCCGAGTTGTCAACTCGAGTAAATCGTTACCCTCACTTCACCTGAGGTCTCCACCGCGGCCTCTCTGCTCATCCGCTGTGTGTGTGTGTGTGCTTTGCTGAAGCAACGGCGCAAAACAACGTTAAAGATCTTTTATGTTAATATGAGAACTGTAAAATATTTTCGGTTCATTATGAAGGGGGCCGCCACAGTCTAGGTAATTAATGGAAAATACTACTGTACTAAACCCCCAAACCACTACAAAGCTGAGTAGTAAGTGTCGTGGACAAGTGTACCAGTGTACTCACCACATAACTGAAAATAAACATAGGACAAGTTTGTTGCCTGTTGTTGGAAATGAAAACTATTTTTCCCCTGTACTAGGTTAATACATAAGCAGGCATACATTTAGGACAGTAGAGCTACAGATTATTAGCCTTTTCATGCATCTTTATCAAGGGAACCCTTAGCCTAATAATTTTAATATGACGATAGGGACCTAGGTCACTAGCTGCTTAGCCAACACTAACAATAGCTAGTTAATATTAGAATAGTGTGGAGTTCAAAATCTTTCTGTAAGTAAGTATTTGTATATCATGATGATGTTAACAAAAATAAAGAAAAAAAAACATTTTTAATGAAAACATACATTATCTCTACATCACTACTGAAATCTGGTCTTTAACCTCTGTTCATATCTCTATCGATCCACTATTTTTAACCTTCTTTTTTTGTCTTAAATATATGCAGCTTGTGTGTTTGTGTGTTGGATACAATGATCTCCACTCCTTTTGCCAGACAACAGGAGATAGAGAGGAGTGAGAGCCAGCGGCTTCATGAATGTGAAGAAGAGAGCAGAGGCTGGATGAGGGAAGTGTGAGAGGGGGAAAGAGACTACAATGTGAAGAGTGGGCCGTGAGGAATGAAGCGCATGATTGATGAGTGGCGAGGAGAGGTGATGAGGCCATCGTGTGTGTGTGCGGGCATGTGAGGAGAGGGACTACAAAATGGATAGAAAGACAGGAGGTGAGGCTTTGTCCTGTATCTGTAACCATGTCTCACCTCTCTCTCTCTCACACACACACACACACATTTTTCCTAAAATGCCTTTTCATGACCAGCTGTTCCTTGGTAACTAGCAAGGCCACTGTTATCACATTGCACCCACACCTCCACCTACCAGCCCTATCTCAAAACACACACACACTTTCCACTGTCCTGGAATGCCTGCATATAGCCAGATGTCCATTCGCATATAACACAACAACCATGGGCATCAAAAGCACAAGGAAACAAAGATGTGTGTGTGAGCCCTGTATGTGTGTGTGTGTTTGAGAGAGAAAGCATTCTGAAAAATAATTTAGGGAAATGGGTAGTTACAGGATAATAAACATTATTCATGAATATCATAAAGTTAGTAGCTCTGTGCTTTATGCCTGAGACATAATACTGCAATGACAATATTTTATTTTATTTTCATTTTAACTCATGGCTAACACCACTTTTTTCCACACCTGCCATATAATATTAACCGCAGCAGGCATAAAGCAGTGCAGCTGTAAATGTCAACTTCTCAGCAGAAAACTTTCATTTGACTGAAACTACAAATAAGGCATTGTACTCTAGAATTTGTTGTTTTACAAAATTTTGCACTAGGATTCTCGTAATTTTCTTGCCTGGCAGAAGTGATTAGTAAGGCAGTTTAGGCTTATCTAACAAAAATCTCAACTCAAAAACTTGCAGTCTGCCTTGTGTTAATTGCCTTGGGAATACTTAAACAGCAATACAGCTTAAAAACTTTATTTTCACTGAATTTACTTGGGCACCGGGACTAATCTTTCCCTGCCACTTTTTTCTGCTCTGCACCCAAACTTTGAAAACTTCCTGAGATCAGCTCCAGCCACTGTTGAGGTTTGCCTGCCAGAAATGCCACAAGAGAGGGGTTATCCTGTTGGTTTCCCAGTGCCAGGGAAGATCAGCGGCGCGCAGATAAATGCTATCGATGTTGAATTACACCCAGCTGGAAAACAAACATAACACGAGTCCCTTGTCAAGCACAGAGCGAGGAGGAGAATAGCAGAGAGTATGTGAGATAAACCTCCTGAAATCCAGGCTGGAACCATGCAACAGCCATATTAGATGTATCTCAATGAAGACAATCCACTGATGCAGAATGTATCCAGTTAGAATGGAAGCAGGCATGAAGCCCCGGTCAGCCACTGGGGTGGAAGTGATACTAAAGCCTCAGTCTGGGATTTTCACTTGACATCGGTACTTAAAATGTTTTATGCCCATGACACAGATTCTTAAACCGGCGACCTGGAAAGTCTCCTTCCCTGCCGTGGGTTTCAGATTCATTATACCATGCTGCTGCTGCTGGCCAGTTATCTTTTTTCTAAGTGGTTACTAATCACTGTTTAAAAAGCAAGTGCCGTAAAGAGATTATTTTTTTTGCAGACAGGTTCTATCAGTCTGTGTCAATATCGATTACAATTTAGTTGAGGAAGGAAAATGTCTTATCTCGACAGCCTCAAATGCCATGCTTTGACTCAAGGTTGTTCTATGGATCGGGTAACTGATTATACCACAGAAACATTTATTTCTGCCTGTCACCATTTTTGAAAAGGAATGAGAGCACCTTTCACCACATGCTGTTATCCGTTGTATCAGAGCCTGTTTGAACAGCTTGTCCCTGATGTGCACGTCTATTGGCAGCCAGGTACAGTGAAAAGAGTTGAATGCATAAAACAAAACATCAGCATGACAACATAACGATGAACATACATAGGGTGGACATGAAACTGAAGTCATACACTGAATCTACAAAATATTATGGATGCTTGCGCTTTTCATTAAGTAAACGACTGAGGGGAAGCATTCGTCTGTTACGGATTTCTCTAATCCCCTCATTAGATTTCCCGTGAAAAAGGAGATGTAGAAAAAAGAAAGCAGAAGAGTTAAGAGGATTTTTTTCTTCTTTCAGACCCAGAGTATACAGCGGTATGGGGTTGGGGTTCAATAGCATTTTATGGAATCTGAATCTAATCATGTACTTGAATCCAAATAATTTAGAATCCCTTATTGAATCTAATGAGGTTTGGCTTTCAATATTTGAGTTTTAGTTATTCATCATTTTAGTTATGTATTTGCAAAGGATTCAGTTTAGATCTGTAATTACCTGGTTGGCTGACAAGTTAGAGACACTACAGTTTTTAGTGGCAGCCTAATGTTCACAACCTGTAGCTACATGAAAATGTGCAGCTGACACAGTGAAAGAACAGATTTTGCCTACTTGCTTTTACAGCTTATTTTTCATGAACTACTTCTGGAAATGCTGGATGTCCCGATGCAGAATTACTAAGATGATGAGCTTAAAAAAATACTGATGATATGTATGATATGCATAAAAGTTAGTTAGTTAAACCAAGAGAGCCTCCTAAAATGTATGTGAAAGATGAGCTAGATTCTTTTTCTAGATTAGAGTCCCAACTGTTGTTTTGTTGTGCAGAAACACGGCTCTTGCTGTTGTGGATTAATGTTAATATTCCCATATAAATGATCTTTGGCTGAAAACAGAGACAGTACCCAGACAACAGCCAAAATTTAGATTTTAGCCATTAAGGAATCAATATTAGTGTGAGGTTTGTCAATTTAACCCACAAAAGTGACGGCCAATGCCAGCTACAGATGAAAAGCCAGCTACTTCTATTTTGCTCTTTGTTAATAAAAAAGGGAGGAGATAATAATTCACTGTAGAACAGAGGTGTAAAGTACATGTATGAATGAATCTTAGTACATAGTCTTCAAACTGAACTGTGATACATGTTACTTCATTAAAAACAAAAAAAAACAAAACAAAACTTATTAAATGCCACTGAAAGAATCATGATGTGATAACTGTCGGCAACAGGTAGCTGCTGAGCTATTAAGCTTATAAACCATGCTTGTATAGGCCTAGTTTTGCACTGAACTGAAGAAAACAACTTGAACCAGCAGCAGACTGAAGTTACTACTGACAGTAAGACTCCGTGCCGAACGTTGCAGCGGTATGAACGGTGATGCATTCACTTTCTGATGTACGTACTTAAGTACATTTGAACAGACTTAGAAAAAAGTGAACAAACTGCATAGTCAGTGTACCATAGCATATGACTCACATCATTTTCATACTCTTCAACCTATTCAATGACCCCCCGCGCCCTGTGTGTATGCATGTGCATTTGTTATATTTCGCCATTCATTTATTCAGGTTTTTGCTTCAATTTGTCACCCGTCTGTATGTTGCACATTTAGTATAGCCTCCCCCTCGTGTTTGTCCTCCTGCTGGACCTGGCATTTTCCAATCTGCGCCTTAAGGGGAGTCACTCTAACCCTTCATAAATGAGAAGCAACGGGGTGATTTAAGGCAGCCTTAACTCTCCTGACAGCGTGCCTGTTACAGTTGTCAGCCAGCTGAGGTAGTTTGACACCTGTAATCTCGGTTGCTACGGTTTTCAGCCAATTTCCGTTGGCAGGGCTCATACTGCCCAGCCAAGCAAGAAGGGAAAAAGTGACAACTGACTTGACCACTGAATTGTATAAAAGTGGTATCATCAACTTAATACACACCCTGAAGGAGTTTCACGTAATCGAGAAAACATATGTCTGTAATTTCAAGACATTACTTGCATCAGTTATTAGTGATTTTTGTTTATTTTTTAGGTTTGTATTAGCCAATTCATCTGCATACATAGTTATTAAAAAAAAAAACTCGTCACATCTACTTCAAGAAATTCATTTGTAAGATATTTCACACAAAGCAATAAAAGAGTGACAGCTCAAATTTACAGCAAACTAATGTGACTTTCCTCTGTGGTCCTTGATTGACATTTTCACATATTGCATCCTCTGTATTCAGAATATTCTCAACAACAAACATTATGAATTTGGTTTTTTAAAAAGGGAGATCTCTTTCTGTATGAACAAAAGAAAAATTGTTCAATGCTTGTGGTTAGGCAGCGAATTGTGCCTTGAGTTTAGACTCAGCAGTGCATGCAGTGTGTATTGTTTGTTGAGGCCCTAGCCAGGCAGTGAAGTGCACTTGATGCTAAGTTGAACCCAGTAGTGCGTGACCTGCATTATGGTGAATGTGTAACATACTGGAGGAGGAGCTCCAAGTTTAATATGGCCAGGCAATTATACAGCAAGTGAATATTCATGCTGGAGTCTAAAAAAGTGATGCTTATCTTTTTTAATTTGTCTGTGTGTGTTCTTACGTCCCAGTGGGGACTTTAACCTGAATGCACATTAACCCATGGGGGCCTCAATTTTTGTCCCCACGGGTAGAGACTGCTTTTTGAGGGTTAAGACTTGGTTTTAAGGTTCAGGTTACAATTAGGTTAAGATTAGGCACTTATTTGCGATGGTTAAGGGGCTACGGAAAGTATTATGTCAATGACTGACCCCCACGGGGATAGTGAAACAAGCGTGTGTGTGTGTGCCTCAACATAATGTTGTTCCTGCCATTTTAGCTCTGTGCGTGTGTGTTGTGCACGCTCATACTGTATGAGCATGCGGCATTAATAAGCGTTGTAATGAAAGGGAACAGTTTTCTGTTGCCGTGGTAATGAAGCAGTGGAGCGTTGCCATGCATGGCGACAGAGATGGAACAGAGGTGCATTGTTTGTGCATCGTCTTGGAAAAACAAACAGCACACAGGGATGTGTTTGGATTGAGGCAGACAGAGACAGATGGATGGACAGATAGAAAGGAAAAGTACATGATGCAAAAGACAGATACAAGAGAGAAGTGGACAGATGCAGTGCAGAACACCTTTGTATGTCAAAATAGAGGTCTGTGTGTGTGAGAGACAGAGAGAGAGAGACTGATGGATAGTCTTGTCTGTGCAGCCAGAGGTGTACAAGGGGGAGAGGAGAGAGGGATCTGTGTGTTGAAAGGGGGACACAGAGGAGGTGACGTGATCGATTTGACTGGGCCCATGTCCCCCGAAGAGAGAGAGATTCAGATAGATGGATAGAAACAGAGATGCAGCAGAGGAAGGGTCGCCTTGACAGACAGATAGATCAAGAGAGAGGAATGCAGAGAGGCGACAGACGGATGGAGTGAGACGATAAGGAGCGGTAGGACAGACAGCAAGATTAATACAGAGGTAGATGACGAAATTATTTGAGTGAGGAGAGGTCGGGCTGGGTCGATGAGAGATATACCCAGAGCTCCTCGCTTCAACGTTTATGCTTTTGTGAAGAAAAAGAGGCAGAGCGCACAGATGATTTTCTTATGACCTTGGCGCAGGGTGGTTTAAATGTAGTTATGAGTGAGTCTCTACCAAAGCCAGAAACAATTTAGGGAGTCTGTTGTCGACCATGTGATGTTGTGCAGGGCTGTCAGTCCACTGACGGTGAAAGACAGAGGGTCGTATATCATGGTTCAGATGTGTTTGCACTACAAGAGGAGGAGAGATCATTTGGGCATAAACACTCAAAGAAGAATCGTTTCAGTAACGCCTGTCGTTCAGAATTCTCCTTCAGACATGCACCATAACATAATGCATCTTTGTTGTTGACTTCTAGTCTTTCGAATTCTTACCAGTATTCCCCCCCCCCATTAATGCCGGTCTCGTACTTTTCTGCTTGAGTTTCAGTCTTTCGTCTTCACCTTGTCTTTATCTCTCTCTTCCACATGCACTTTTCTTAAAGCTGTAATTTTGTCTTTGACATCTCACTGCAAAATTATCCCATACATCCTATTAACCTATACTAAAGTTTCTATATGTAGCATTTTTTCATCAATAAGACATTGCAATGTTTGTTTGTTTGATCACGTGCTGAAACATTTAGTCAATTAAAAAAAACTTAATTCTGATAATCCATTAATCGTTCAAGTCATTTATTAAGAGAAAATGCCAAACATTCACTGTCAACAACACCCACTCTTATTGTATTTAAATAAGACTGGGTTCCTTCAGTTTTCCTGGCACGAGCATCTAGTGGGCAGAGAAGATACTGTACAACTTAAAGTACTTATGCTTTAACAAGGTGTCAAGGTGATGGGACAAGTAACACAATTCTGGCTGTTACAGAAAAAAGGGGGTGTTTATGGGAAATAAGGTTTTATTTCTGAGAAACATAAAACGCTACTAATTACCTTTGCTTCTGCCTTTGCTGGTGATTAAATCCACACTATGTACATTTTGCATGTCTCCTACGACAGTTAGCCTAAATACCAGTGTACCTGTGGAGGAGTTGAAACACAATACACAGTTCCACTATGAAATATTCAACATTTATCTTCACGAGCTGTGCAACACACACTAACATAGCACTGATCAGACAGAATTCTAGGCGGCCTTCTGAGGAATAAAGTCTCAAGATGAATTTTCAAAATGTGTACAAATAAAATAATATGTTTCAGCTGCTGGGTCATATTAAAGTGAACTAGTGGGCCGAAGTCTAACACATAAAACATGGAGTAAGGCCATTCCACTCCCATCAGCTCACTGGCATGTGTAATACTGTGCAGTGAGCTGCAGGGTATGTGTGTCAGTGTGCACATCTGTGGTGCTGTGAGAGAATGTGTGTGTGTGTGTGTGTGTGTGTGTTTGCGGCACTGACATTACTCACATTAAATAATTTATCAAATTTATTTATTTAAAAAAAAATATCTAAAACTTGCACTCACCCATGTGGCTTCACACAAGCCTCCTCTAGCACAATTAACTGCTTCACACACACAAAACGATTATTTCTATACACACTTATCAGGTGCCAGACTTCTCCCACTCTGCCCTGACCTACATCTCTTCACTCTCCTCAGCTTTTTGGGCTTGACAAGCAAAAGATAATGTGAATCAACAGTAAAAATCACTAAGTTCACATTCTACTGACTTTACTACAGCTGGATGCCTGACTCAACCACTCAGCGAGCCAAATAGATCACATGACTGAAAAATAAAGACAAAATCAGACGGAGGCATTTACTTGAAGTGGACAAACAAGACAGTAAAGAGAAAAGAAAAAGGAATGTTATTTGTAGCATGTCCTCACTCCACATGTCTCTATCAAATTGCACTGTTTGGTTTGGTCTGTTTGCATTTCTTCCTGCAACACTTCACTCACCTGCTGGTTGGAAATGAGAGAATAACACAATGTACAAAGTCACACATCCACCAACTCGGTCGCAGTCAAGCTTCTAAAGGCCTTTCTTGCTCTGAATTGTGCCACTGAGGACGTGCCTACTCCAACTAGACTGGTGATCACCTGCTAAGAAGGCGGGATTTATACCCAATCTGAAACAACCATATTTCAAAAGCCTTGTACCTATTGTAGTACATGTTGTTACTTATTCACTGCAAAGTATAATAAAATGAGCCAAAGCATAGAATAATTTAATGCTTCTTTTGTGTTGAAGCTACATTTGATTTACATTAATTTCCTTGTATTGGAAGGGTTCTAAGTATGATCAAACCATAATTAATTCCATAAAATCATTCAATCAATTAATTACATAAAATTGGTTAATTGACATCACTAATAAAACACAGATGGAAATTCTAGAGCTTAACAAGCTTGTGTAAACCTTGTGTAGGATTGTTACTGTTCAACAAGCTGAGGAGGATGAAAGTTATCACTAGAGTTGGGCGATGTCTACGAAATTGGCATATACCAATGTCCACAGTGAAACATCTGGATGGACAATGACATCGTTGTCGGGGGGGGGCACATTCACACCCCTTCCTCACCTACTACTAATCGTCAGTAATAGGTTTGCAAATGTGTGACGAATCGGGTGACCGGGGCAGACTGCAGCTGCTGCTGCCTTATGTAAATGTGCTTGATAGACATGCCCCGTGGTAGTACGCTGACTACTGTATAATATACTTTGGGTTTTCTGCCAAATAAATGCTGTTGAGATGCCTAATCCTACCCCTTGTCTAACTCTGAGAATGAATCACATTACATTTACTAATTAAACTACATTATGGGGCAGGCTACTCTTCCTAAAATGATGGCCTATACCTCATTTTCATTTCTATTTGGAGCCAATAAACACATAACTTTTATTCATTTTTTCCTTTAAAATAAGTACTCTTACATTGCCAATAGAGTGAAAAGAGGTAGAATCATGTGTTTAGTGGAGTATCCGTTTTATTTTTGTAATACCGCGATATAATGCCGTCATCGTAAAAAAAGATAAAAAATAAATAAATACAGTGATATAAATTTGAGGTCATATTGAATGAAATTTCGAATGAAATTTTTTAAAAATTTGAAGCCTCTATCGAGGTTTTCGAATGAAGCTTCAAATGTCTGTCATATTTTCACATTGTCATAACACCCCCCCTACATTTTGGAAGTCAATATTGTACTTCTTATTCCACTACATTTATTTGACACTAGTCACTTTGCATATTCAGATTCAGATTACGGAGATCATGTTTAAGATACCCGGCAGTAAATAAAGTAGTTGAAATTAACCTCATCTTTACCAGATGCAACACTGGTAATACTAATACATTAATGTATCACTAATTACGATCCAATGACAATATATATTATTCTGAAATGGGCCAGTCTGCATAATGTGTACTTTTACTTATGAGTATTTTTACACTGGTATTGCTACTTATATTTAAGTAAAAGATCTGAGTATATCTTCCACCACTGAGGATTGGTCGGTTGCCGTTTGTAGTGGCTTTGTTCTTAGTGAGAACAAAGCATTGAATCAGAGAAATAAAACGTTATTTTCTGATCGTTTCACGACGGTTACGTTCTAAAGAACAAATAAACACGGCCCACACCTCCTCACAACCCTGCGGGAAGGAGCCACATTGACAGATTTTGTGTGAATGCAGCCGAAGCGACGTGTGTGTAGCTCAGCCCCGCCCTCGGTCAAACAGAGCTGCAGCTCTTTATAGATCCATGACACAGACAGAGAGCAGAGGACAGAGACAGCGATGTAACCTGGTCGCTATGAGTCCCGGCTTTTATTTTATGAGAAATCACAGAAGTCCTCTCTCCCATTAACAGTTATTTGATAAATTGCTATTAAACACATGTAGATGATTTGAATTTCTATTTTCATTCTCAATTCTTATCATTTTGGCACTGGTGATTTTCCTTGGGCGCTGGCTAAAACCTCTTTGGGGGTGCCAAAAATTCCTCTATGCAGGAAAAACCCTGTCGTCAGCAAACAGTTATTTATACATCCAGTAGTTAGGCTACAGAGCAACATGATCATTCATTTGGAGTCGTGTTTCTGGCCACCTGGCCAACTCTCTTTTGGTCTCTACCAACTCGTGAAGGAAATATCTGGCTCTTTAGCTGCAAAATACTCCACTATGTTCACTACTGTGTCTGTCTGCTGTTTGCTGCTGAGCAGGTAGTGTGCAGTGGGTTTTTAGAGGTTTGTTTTGCTGAAAAACAGATGCCTGCTGAGGCATAACATTCACTCATCTTCTGAAACACAAATACACATTCAGCACCATCATCTAGCAACACTTATTGCTTATTTCATACCATTTCAATAGTTTAGGAGATCCATTTTGAAAAGTTAGTATTGAAATATGTAAGACAGCTTGATTGGGGGGGGGGGGGGGTTGAATAATGAGCTCAACTACTGCCTCTGTCTTCTTTACTTTTACCAAGCAAAAACAGCATATTTCCTAGAATGTGTTGGCATTATTCATGCCTCCCCATTAATCTGCTTCGCTAGCCCTCACTGCCTCTACAAAGCAGAGACTGTTGGGATTTAGAAGAGAGAGAAGAGATAATGATTTTTGCCAATATTAATCTTTAATTTAGTCCATGTCTATGCTCAAGAATCCCAAATGATTACATTGATTCAGTGTTTCCCCCGCAGCATTTGATTCTTGTCAGGGTGGATCCAGACAATCAGGACACAAAAATTCTCCACCAAAACTGAGAATAAACTGTATAAAATATGGACGTACTAGTCTCTGTGACGTCACCCATAGGTTTCTGAAGAGCGATTGTGAAGCTCCGTGTGGTGGCTCCAGCTGACGCCATCTTGGCAGTGCCTGACTCTGCCAGCTTCTGCCTAATCCAAAAATGGGCAAGGACGTGGAGCTGAGGCAGGCAGAATGAAGCCTGGTGGCTGAAACCAGCCACCTGTGACAGCATCCACCTGTCACTTTAAGCGGCCAAGCCCTTATTATGCATAACTTAAAGCATTAATATAATTTAAATGGGTGAGTAATATAAAAATTCTCCGCCCGTACAGTTGTCATGAACGGGGAAATTAGCTAGACCAAAACCATTTTTTTGTACCAGGCTGTAAACATGTTTATTTCTGCTGTGAAGTTGGGCATTTTAATATGTGGTTTATGGAGACTCTCGGAGCCAGCCTCAAGTGGCCATTCAGGGAACTGCAGTTTTTGGCACTTCTGCACTGACCTCATTTTTCAGCCCCGGAGGTTGCCGATTGGCTTAAAGGCAACCCGAAGCATTTTTACACTTCAAGTCAATTGTCTTCCAAATTAATTTATGTAGCTACAGCGATTTTGTGTTGGGCTTCCAAAAACGCAGGTGACCTACACTCAGTAGTGTGCCTGAACGCATTCTGTGTAGACACAGATGGAGCACTGAAGCTGCTGCTGCTGTTCTGCTAACATGTGTAGACACGGTCTAACGGTAAGGTGAAGTCATTCCCTCCCTTTAATTGTTACACTATGTTGCGCCATCATCATTAAATATTGCTGCAAGGTCAATCATTCATTAAGGGCTTTTGTTATTTTTCCTCTTGCGCTGCATCTCAGTTTCACAAAGTAAGCTTAATCTCAAATGTATCAGCAGCTAAGATCACCAGAAGTAAAAAAGCTGCAGAAGCTCTGCATTCACCTATGGAGCTGCATGGTGCAACCTCAAGCACAGAATCATAATGTATGAGAGATTGAGCGCAACGTCGAAAAATCTTTTCGCTGCAATTTATTATGTTGCAACTTACGCAGATAATAACTTCACTACTGAAGGATATTTTGTGTAACAGCATGTTAGTTTTTTATTCTCATTGTAAAGAAATCTTATAAAACTTTATTATGTGTATAATAAAAGCGATTTAATCTCAATTGTATCAGCAGTGCAGCTCATCAAAAGGAAAGAAACTGCTGAACTATCAACACTGGCCTTTGAAGCAGCATGGTGTAACCTGAAGTACAGAGGGATGTCTGCTGGATATAACATTAAAAAGAAATGCATGTTGCACTCCAGTGCTGATGTCTCCACTTGAATACATAGACTGCCATGTCAGGAAACAAAAATTACAGCACTGTAGGAGGAATTATTTCCATTTGACATTTGAAGTTTTTTTCTTCAAGGTCACTTACGGCTGTAATACGCTAAGCTTTTCTGAATCAGTCAGGCCTGAGGTGTGAGCTCGGGGCTCCAGCAGTTCTGTCTGCCTGGGGAGGGCTGACTCCCTCTGGGTTATACTCGCTCTCCACACCTGTTGTTCATGAGGTCAAAGTGAGGAGATGAGAGGAATTAGATAATTGGGAGATGTAAAAACAGCATATATTTCTTCAGTTTTTAATGTTAATAATTAAATTGGTCTTTCCCCCCCCGAAGAGCTGCTACAGGAGCTGGGCTGCTGCAAAGCAGGGAGGGAGTGGAGTTCATTTATTTAAGAAAAAAAGTTAACACTACAGTGAAAAGCAAAGCAACAAACTAATAAATAACATCTGTAGGCCAACATTGTATTTAAGTACAAAACAGCTGTTTCTCCGGAAAATAAAATGTGTTTTTTCAGGGGCAGCAAGGCTAGAAATATGACAGTGGCGTGAAAGGTTGGCCTAGCCGCTGCCTGTGTGGGGTTGTACATTGAAAATAATAGAGGCGGCTGTTGTGATGCGCGCCGTTACATTTTGGCCTTTAGTCTCATGTTGACGTCTCTTCACCTATACCCTTCTGATACTTTTCCTTGAAAACCATCCTTCTCATACTCCTCTTCACGTTGCACATCCTTTCATTTCCCTTTGTTTCTCTTACAGAAGCAGCTTTAAAGTGTGTATGTCTCCCTCTCTCTCTCAGTCTCCCCCCCCCCCAGGTGCAGATGTAGCTCGTTTAGTTAATTACTGTCATTTCCGCTTGGTTAGTGCTCACAGAGCTCATGCAAACACACACACACACACACGTAAATGCCCAACTTAAAATACATGTCCCACCTACGCATACTTTGTAATCACATTTAAAACTCACATTTATACACAGATACAGTTTTATATTTACACTCACACATAATGAAATACGCATATGCCAGAACCAGCTATAATGAGGATATAAATGCTTCATGGTCCCATTGGAAGGAGGCATGCAAGACGGGCATGGTTCGAGCAAGGGTGCCGAAAGTAAGGGGGTAGGAAGTAGAAACAAAGTTTTTGTGTAGTTGTTAAAAATCATTAGAAAAATTATTTCTAGGGTTGGGCGATGTCTACCAGATTGGCATATGATGATGTCCACAGTGAAACATCGGGATGGGGGCATTCACAGCCCATCCTCACCCGGGCTCTCTTTACTTTTCCTCCCTATTTGTTATAAAGAGTAGCGTGGCTCCTTTACGGAACAGGGCAGCGCGTAGTGAGTGTGTGGGTGAGCGAGAGAGAGTGACTGTGACTGCACTCCGAGCAGACAGGTGTGTTGGTGATCGAAGCAGAGGGAAAGGTTAGCAGTGAAGTTGTCTAGTGGCAGTAATGGTGTAGGTTACAGTTTGCCCATGAATAAATGCTGCAGCTCCTCAATACCCAAGACGTTCCCGTGTCTTGCTCCCCAGCTGCTGAGTAAAAGTGAAGGTGGTTAGCATCAACTTCAGCCCTGGAGGAAAATAAAGTCCCTGTACTTCCCGACCACAGTCTGAAATCTGCAGCAGGAACGGTTAACACTATGCTTAAGTTACCTCAGTAAGTAGATCATAGGATTATAAAAATTATTTAAAAAGAATAAATAAATACTAATCATAGTGAAAAACTACTCTTACTAGCTTTTTACACACAAAGCTTTTAGTGCACTTTCAGTAACAAGATTCAACTTGCCAGGCGGGCTTTTAAATCACAATGTTACGATGGTAGAAGGCTCAGTGGTCGATGGCTGTCAGCCGATGACATCGTTCGTCGGCCCAACCCTACATATTTCTAACATGGGCACTGATATTGAAACATTTTTAAGTAATTTGTGTTGACACTCCTTGTAATGTCTTTTGAGAGAAAATAACATCCTAAAAATTGTACAAAGTAGGATGTTAACTTGAATAGAAAGTATAAACAGAGACACACGGCATGTCCACACTGTCTTCCATACAGCATGTGCAGTTCGCCGCAGGGCATACGCAAGGTGTTTTCAATTGCAAGTACAGAGTGCGTGGGAAGGTCGGCATTGTTGAGGAATGAAAATGGGGAGAGAAGAAGGAGAAGCTGCAGCAAACATGGTGGGGCAGAAAATGAGATAGGACATAAGAGGTAGGTGATGAGCAAAAAAAAGGGAAGACAAAAGATAGTGGAGTGGTCTGCTAGATCAGGCCAGGGCATGTACAGTTTATTCACAGATTCATGGGTCCAAATCCAAACTATATGCATCTAATTTCCTCTTCACCCATCTCCCCTATTACTCTCCAATATACAAATAAAATGTCAACAAGACATAAAAATCAAAAAAGTCTGAGAGACCAGGGATACACACACAGTACATTTTTGTCCTCTCTGGCTATGCTGAATCCCCTGAATAAACTAAGGTGACACGTGGACTCTCTCGCTCACTCTGCTTTCCGTTTGTCATCCTGTCCCCTCTCTTGTTATCCATCTCTTTGTCTCTGTGCTCACCTCTGCTGTTTTTAAAATCACTTTCACCTTTCTTTCCCTGCAAGGCGCTGCTTTAAGACACGCTGCTCCAGCAGGTGTTACTTTACAAAAGAGAACAACAAGCACCTTGAGATGTAGTAGCGTCCTACTGAAAAAACATGTGTCAGTTGTGTACAATGAGTGTGTGTGATGTAAGGGGATGAGCCATTTAAATATATTTTCACATCATGGCAACTCAAAAATTAAAAAGGAAGGAGAGACGACCAATGGAGACAAGTAACAAAGCAATATCTGTTTCCAAGACTACATTTGCCTGTATTTTTCCCCATCACAGGATCAACTGGAGAGTCTTATACAATGGAGGGGTTCTCCAAAATCCCATAAAAACAGCAAAAACAGATTTGCAGTTGTATGATCTTAAAGAAAATACACATTAATGTCAGATAAAGCAAACAAAAATAGTAAATATGCACAAGAACAGCATCTGATTGACCACATTAGCAAATGTAAATATGATGCATTTGCACACATATTGCAACTGCATAAATGGAAATGCATCTAAGGCAGCTTTCCATTATTACTCTAGTGCCAAAACACTGTCAATATTGTTTTCTCCTGACATCTGCTAGGCGTAGCTGAGAATGATGCAATTGTGTTGAGCAGGGAAGACAGAATTTATAATCATTCATCTGCTCTGAAAAGTAACTTCATTTGAAATACAGACGTTGGACTCCAAGGATGCATTGATGCTGTTTGGTATTGTGCTTTGTTGCTGTGTTTGTACTGCTTTTTCCTCTGAGGATCAAGCAGACAAAGATTGATATTCATCCCCAGCTACAGAGGATTTCTAAACCTTCCGAAACCATCAGAGGTTTGAGTCAGACTGGATCAAATACTCTCCCAGGCTAGGACTTAAAATTTGTTAGCAATCGTTACCACCGGCCACCTTAATCAAATCAATTAATACAGCAGGCATATCTGTTGGACTGCCGCAGCTGTCAGACCATGTGCTGGAAGCAATACCTTGATGAAGAATACGCTGCTTGTCTGCATTTTTATGTCACTGCTAATCAGCAGCTACATTTCTACTCATGTGTAGGTTTAGATATATGCAAGTCAAATAAAGACTGAGATATTTCTCATTGCTGTTAAGCAAATACTTTTACAGTTGGACACTTTGAAAATATAATTTTGGGCTCTGGTAACCTGTGACAGGCCTTTTTTCATTATTTTTGACATTTTATTAAGTGTTTGATATGTATAGTTTCTCCAATTTTATTAGCAATCTTATTATTGTTTACTGTGGTTGCTCACCATCTTGGTTTTAAAATTATTTGACAGTTGCATAAATTAAATGGGGAACAGACCTAATCGGGATCTTGACAGATTAAGAAAATGAAAATTCACATGCAAAGAGCACCAGAGCTCTAAAAATCCTCACGATTACTTGTCGCTGACTCACTGACTTTTCTGTGTTTGAATACACTGCCTGCATTCTGTCCTGGTGAAATTTCACCAAGCAGCCAGCAGCTACACATCTCTGATAGATCGCCATACCAGAAATGTTATGAAGAGGGGGTGTCTTCTGACCAATGAATTTCTACAGCTGAATTAAAAAAAAATAAAATCATACTTGCTTTGTGCCATGTTGCTTTTTAAAAAGAAGAAAGAAAAAAAAAACCCAAAAAACAATATGGTGCTTCTGTCTGTTACCATCACTTGATTGGACCGGTGTATCCTTTTCTACTTGATGAGTCTCTCTTGCATTCAGTGTGAATTACAAAGTGTCAAACCCATCAGCAAACAGCAGAAAGAGCGCAAACATGATAATTACAAAAGACTGATGAAGGCCAGATGGCTGAAAACATTTTGTATATTGCCAAACAGATGATTAAGCAAACTTATTGAATGACATATTTCTGAGTGCAACCCTCTCTTCTTTACATGGACAAAAGACTGTCGGCATAAATGCCGTGCCAAAGCCCTAACTAATGATTAGTCAGTTATTGACTTCATTTACTCAGTTACCACAAGGGTCCAAGAATAGCATTATCTCTTTACAACATGTTGTTCGTCTCAGAATAATCATCAACACTGAGGGTAGGTAGACGTTTTCATATTCAGGCTTAGGTAGAGCTTAACAGTTTTAAAACAGATTTACTTCTTCCAGCGGGCCTTCCAGCTTCTTCTAACTAGGCGCACCTGCAGATCCCCCAGGAGAAAACTGCTCGGGTAAAGCCAGTTGCTAGTGTAACCTAAACACACATAGTTAGCTAATAAAAAAGGACAGATGGATGTGCAGTCAGTATTTACTAATCCTTTCCAGTCATATAAAAAAAAAAAAAAAACTTTTAATATTTGTCTATTCACGTTTAGAGTTAAAGCTTTAACCTGTCTGACCAAACAATCACAGGTAGGTAATCAGCATGCCTGAAAATAAACAGAACTAGAGAAGTTTAAAAAAAGAAAAATCATGAATCAAAACATTCAGTTTTGCTCGACTTTATCTTCATATTGTATTTTTATACTGTTGTGTTTGTTTATATTATATAAGAATGAATCTTGAAAATATCCTTTACCCTCCACTAGTATCCTTAGGTGACCTAACCCCTGATGGTCAATTATGCCAGTAGGAGAGCTGCTGAATTCTGACACCTTACTCACAACAACACTTACACTAAATGACATAATCACGCTTATCCTTTAGTACAACCATGGGATAGTGTTATTTACATCGCCTACATCTATTAAATATTGTAGATATATTCTGTGCCATAATCGCAGTGAGATAACAGATGGGTGAAATTGCTGTGACCTTTTAGCAGTAATACAATTACAGCTACAGAACAATAGAAAAGCATGTCAACCCCAGCATTATCCCAAAATGTTGTGTAAAACAATCCCTAACATTGCCAAGAAAGCACAGCAGACTCCAGTGAGGCACCATAAGCCAGAGACCCCTGGGTCACCTTAAAAATACTTCAGACAATTTGCTTGAATCCATTTCAGCTTTTCTGATCCCACAGCTGTGCCTGATCAGAGTGGCTTTCATATTGAGTTTCCACAGCATAGCATTACCTTGGCATCACACTTCTCCCTGTTAGAAAGACCATATTGAAAGTAAACTCTGGCTCTATCTTTGGGGAAATGAACAGGTCTGTTTGAAAAGGTGGAGAGGACTCAACTTCTTCCTCTGGAGGAAAACACCTTCTATAAAAATGATGGCCATTCCAGAGCTGTTTTATGTGCTTAGTGTTGCCAGTCCCAACGCCTGGAAATTTTTATGTGAATAAACCTGTACATAATTGGATATCAAACAGCACTGCAAAGCCAAAGGAGTGTTTAATCTGCCCAAATTCCAATTAGGCATTCACTCTGAATAAAATCAATACTTTGCAGCACCTCATGCGCCCATCTTAAAGATGTCATATTTGTCAAACATAAAGGGAGATACAAGCCTCATGCTTGTCTGAGTTTTATATACACACACACACACACACACACACACACACTCTATCTTTAGACAGTTGAACAGAAGCTATTCAAACTGTCTAAACTCTATAATAAAATTATAATAAATAAAAATACCGATTTGAAATTAAACACATCAGGCATTTATAAAATCACCTCATCAGCATCAGAGGGTCATGTAAAGTCTAGACTTGGGTTGCAATACAACCAGTAAGGAGCAGAGAAGGATCCACACTGCCCATACAGATGAATGAACAGAACCAAACTGAAAATCATGCACCGGTACCACTGGAGCCCCAGCAGGCCTCACAGAGCGACCTCAGACCAGCAGGCACCTGCAGAAAATGCTCATCAAAGGAAGCAACATACTAGTGTAGTCACAGTGCATGTGTAGGAATATGAAACAGTTCAGAGATTTACTTATATAACTAAATAAATGTGTATGTGCTTGGCCTGCTTCTAAATATGCACAATAGTAAGTGGTTAGTTATGGCCTTTGCAGCTGCTAAAATACTGATACACTGTAAATGGACAAGCAGCACCATTCCGTAAAGAAGCTACAGTGGCATAGGAACCGTAAATAAGACAACAAAATAGGGCCGTCTCTTTTTTAGCAGCCATGTCTTCAGGGCTGAACGACTTTGACTTGTCCCATGTCTTCACACAGCTTATGTCTGTCTCTCCAACATGACAATATGCAGTTACTGTTTCCAGCCCATCACCTGACCACTTATTTGCCTATTCACCTGTTCCCCAATAGTCCCAGTATGTATACCAACCAGATAGCATGAGCTCCTTTTGCCAGACTGTTGAAGTTACCTAGTCCCCATAGCTATCCAGCCTTGTTTCTGTCTCGCCTCCATGCCTTAGTTTTAATGACCCTTTGCCTCTTTATTGACCGCCGCCTGCCTGCCTTCGCCCTTTGGCTGTATTTGCTGGATCTGTCTGCCATTCTGTTGCCAACTAACCCTGATTATCAACAAAGTAAAGACTGTATTACCTTTAACTACCTTGTCTGCTGAGTCTGCTTCTTAGTCCAACTGCCTGTGCCTTCTGTAGTTCTACAATTTGTTAGACCCAAACAGGGATGTAGTACACAGACATCTAGATGGGCAGTGGCAAAATTTAAAAACAAAAACAAAAAAAGGGCACTACATTATTGTTTTTAATGCGCACACACACACACACACAACCCCCCTCCGCCCCTCCCATGAAAAAAAGTGCACTTTAACTCTGTATCTCGATGGAAAAAAATTACCAGAAGATCCGTTACATCACAGAATGAATTCAATTTTCCTATACATATACTGTGCCAGTAATTTAGCTTGTTGAAAACTCACTAGCCTGCACATGCAGCAGAGTGCAATTACAACACACCGACTTGACCACATTACCAAACACAAATACAGCCTCCATGCAGAGCACACTAATTAACTGATTAATAACAACCAATTAACAACAAAAACGGTCATGCAGAACAAGATTCAAGTAAACATACCAACCATAACTGCTGAGTGCATTGCTAACATTATAATAATAAACAACTTACATCATGTTCATTCATGCACAAAGAGACAGACAGGTGTAGAGGGGAAAAGTAACGAGTTCTTCGTTAACTGAGCCAGTCGTCTATAATCTGACCTCATCACTCCCTGCAAGAATACACCAAGGACAGATTAGAGACTGATGATAATAACCCGCTTAGACTAGATCCTGCAGGCAGATGCTCAAGGCCTACAGGTGTGGGATGGAGTTCATGAAATTTCATAAGCCCTGCAAATATTTCAGGTGACCAGTGCAGCAGCAAGCATGATAGAGAGAAAGAGTGAGAAGAGCACCGAGGACTCGCCTTATGTGGGCTCATTGGATATTTGTTATTACAATAGATCATAAATGCATGTAGCAGTGTGCACAAGTTGTCTGCTTGAACTAGGTCAAAGTAGGTCATGCAGAAAATGTTAAAAATGTATAACAAATGTAGCCACTCGAGCACACTTTGGACTGCAGGAGCGACAATAATACCCACCCCTGTAACCCACCTGATGTGTAGCAACAGGCAAAGACACATCAGCTATGCAGCAGATAATTATTAAATTCATACCTTGTAGCAGAAAATGTCTTTATAAACACAAAAAACAGATGACCATCAGCATATAAATATAATATATGATCTTGAACAAAAAGTGGGACTAAACATATAGGATCAGCTTAAAACCATACAACCAGAGATGTAGAAGTAATACATACATACATACATACATACAGAGTTAACACCTTGCTTTGAACTAAAATATTCTCTAATGTGTAGCTGAATATGAGGTTATATGGAGAAAATGTAAATGTGACTACCTATACTGCATGTGACAAAAGCCACTGAGTTCCCACATTAAACCAATAGAGAAATGGGCTGTGCCAGACATGATGTCATCCCTAAAACCAATATTCTGGCACAATATTAAGCCTAAACAATCCACCCAAACAAAACAGCAATAAGGAGAGCAGAACACTGTTTGACACAAAATTCAATGTGACATGCATATAAACATATTTCAACACTGCATAAATCAACAGCACGAAAAGCATCATGATGCACACTCTAACCACTAAGTCACCAAAAAAAATAAATTAGCTTAGCAAGAACTCAATTCACAATTAATATCTATGCATATACTACACATTAGCACATTAAAGTAGACATACATGCACAAGCAAATTTGCGAGACAGCAACAAAAAAGCCTGAAAACAGAGCCAAAACGTACGATATGCATGCTAGCAGGAGTTATTGAGACACAGTGTCGCTACTCTTCAAGTGGAGAGCAGGAAACACTTGAAGACAGCTCGACACACCACAACACATGAATACACCACCCGCTGTGAGCAGTGCTTACCTTGCTGAAGTGACGCAATGGCTCCTCAACGGAGAATGTCGCCTTCGAGCACCACATTTGGGACAGCAAAACTCCGCCCTTCAGTGCGCAATTCTAGTCCAAAAAGTGATACACAAACACAGTCACGGGACAATTAGAGCAGCAGCGGGAGCGGGGCTGTGCCAAAAACATAGTTATTTCTTCCAAAGTCGTCTTGAAGTCACATAATCAAACTTTTCGAGCTAGTTTCTGAAACGTCGCATGGACAGCAGCTGAGGGAGCAGGTGACCACTCTGCTTGCAGAGCGCAGCAGCACGAGCGAACAAGTGAGCGTGACGATTTAAATAAACCGCCCCATTTCAAAGGGTGCGTTCGATATATGTTACAGAGGGGAGACTATGTCAGGTGTGTCTATCTGAACTAGCTCGTAAACTGCGCACTCTTTGCAACTTTAGTCCCAAAATGTGTTGAAAATTTAAGTTTTCTGGAGCGTTTAGCCTGCATTTTGTGTTCTTCATAACATTGTCAGTATAATTTCTAGTTCTAGTTTTTGCTTTCATAATTATCCTAATTGATCCTGCTCTGAAATAGCCTGAGCTAAACGTGTATTTATTTATGGAATTAAACTAAATTGAGCTTAAAAATAAAACATTGCGATGAATATTGTCATTTGTTTAATCAAAGTCAGTTTAACTGTGCTTATCCATATTCAGCACCAGTTGTAAGACAGGATTGTATTGGGGTTTAATTAAAGATGAATTTGTCTTTTAACAGCCTCTAAGGTTTATTGTGCAAATTTGGCAACTCATAATTTTACTAACTTCAAAGGTTATTTTGAGTACAATTGTGTTCATTTGAATACATTGTCTGCTGTTTGGTGTTTGACCCGCATCTCCAAAATGTCAGGAGGTAATGTTGCCTAAGACATGGTATCTTCTGTTATCTTCTTACATTAAAAAATACATTAATAGTAAAGAATCATTTCATCACCCACTGATGAGTGGCAGGCCCCAGCCTCATATTCTGCAGCTCACAGTTTACCAAACAAATACAAAAACAACATTAAGAAATCTTAAAGATATGAGACCGGTTCACAGACAATTCCCCATCTAACTTTATTTGGGGGTTTCAGTCTGTCATGTTTGTCGCAGCACGTCTGTGTCTGTCTGAGAGCCCATCTGTCTGTCTGCATGCCTGTCTAATTGTGTGAAAAGGAAGACATCCAGCCTCTCTTCCCGTTGTTCTGGATGTGCTCGGTTCTTTCATATTCTACTTGGGTGCAGTAATGAGGTTCACACGGTAACATTGAGAATTTAACCAGAATATGTCTCTGCTTTCATCTGCCTTTGTGTGTGTGTGTGTGTGTGTGTATTTCTCAGTGTTGTGTAATGGAAGGAGTGGTGCAATGTAAAGCTAACATTTTGGAAACACAAAACCAGACAGGTAAGTCAGCAAGGAAACTGCGCGCGCACACACATACTTCCAAAAAAGAATGCACACATCAGCAGATACATGCAAATTGAGCACATGCAGAAATACAATGAGACAGGCTTGCAAAGTTCTGAGAGAGAGAAAGAGAGACAACAAGCCCGAGCGAGGAAAATAAGGGGAAAAGGCAGACAGCCTGCATAGTACACACTCCTGCAGGAGGGCACAAAAGAAAGGCAGGGGAGGGGTGCACACAGAGGGGAGGTGTATGTGATGGGAGTTCAAACGACAGAGAAAAGAAGAGAGAAAAAAAGTGATAGAGGTGCAGTGGGGAGTTGAGGACCACATACTCGCACGGCTACAAGGGCCAGCCTACGCAAGCAGGAGAGCAGAGAAGAGGAGAAGAGGAATCGGGATGAAAGAGTGAGGGAGGCAAAGGATGCCAAAGAGTGGGAGGGGTGAAGAATAAGATGACATGTTCGCACCGTGTCCATGCTGCAAATGGAAAACGAGAGGAAGAGGAGGAGAAGGAATGGAGAGGAAACGAAGGGAAAGGGAGGGGGGGTGCCATAACACCAACAGCGAAGACAAAGATCATATGGAAAGAGAAGGGAAGGAGAAATGTGAGAAAGGGAAGTGGGAGATGGTAAGGGAGGTGAGAAAGGCAGCATACCCACTGCAGGAGTGAAAATGGGGGAGAGAGAAAAGGAGGGAGGGACAGAGAGGGGAGTTCAGTGCAGAGCTGCTGCGAGCTAGGCAGACTGCATACTCATAACACATTATGGCTATTATTAGACAGACAGGAGAGGTAGACCGGGAGGAACGGAGAGAGGGGGAGGGAGGGGGAGAGGAAAGCATTGGGGGGGTAGTACCACCACCAAGGGAGAGGAGAGGAGAGGAGAGGAAAAGAAAGGAAGAGAGGTATGGCAGTGAGGAAAGCAATAGGGGTGAGGTGTAAGCAAACCAGAGGAGCAAAATATAGCAACAGACAGATGGGATAAAAGGAGGGAGAGATCAGTGTGTTATTTTGGGGCGAGCCGAAGCATGTCCAGTTATATCACTTCAGATTTGTTATGTATTCCTCACTTTTTCACTCCCTCACTCCTCAGTCCTTCCCTCCTTCCTTCCACCTCATCCTTCGCTCCACTAGCTTCATCCCCACTCAGCAAGAGACTCCACAGCAGGCTGCTGCTGCCACCAGTCTGTGTGTGTGTGTTTGTGTGTGTGTGAGAAGCTAAACGTACGATTCTCACACACAACAGCTTTTTTCCTCTCCATTGCCCCCTCCTCATCTCTCTCCTCTTTCCAGAATTGACTGCTGCTCTGTGACTCCAGCCTAATTTTACTGCTACCTTGTGAAAGGCTTTGAAAGCTTTTTGTGCTGAGGAAGATGTGGGAAAAGTTCAGAGTAAAGAAAGTAGGAAAAATGGATCCATACAACACAGCTGAATGTGTCTGAAAATCCGTTTGACTATATTTTCAACATGGCATTAAATTTCAGGACCCATTTGTGTCAATTACGTTTTGAAAGCCCCCCTCTGGAAACTGAAGAACATTCCCCAAACTTTAAATCATCTGCTTAACATTCACCACTGAGAGATTTAATACAATTAATTCCTATTTTTATTAAAAGCCTTTTACCCTCTCAGGCTCCGCGCTATAAATTTCAGACATATATCCTGATCCCCCCTGCCACATTCTATAAATTACATTATTCACAGAGGATATAGTAGTAGGTGAGATTTTGACACACACACATATTCACACACACTTTTTACTGAGTACTGTTATGGATCCAGGCCTATAAAACAGGGTTTAATAACCAATTATAAGTGAGCTTTATTCAAATAAACTTTTCCAAATGTCTGCTAATCCGTTTTGTCTTTTGGGTATTTCCGAGAAATCAAGAGCTGTATCCTTGATGTGGAGCTCCGGTGGTTTTCTTGTTTTTGTCTTAGATTTGATTTAAACTGAGTACAAGGGGCTTTGTTTGAAGCTGTGGAACTACTGTGCCACCAAGTGGTCAGAGTCCAAGCTGGTAAAAACAAAAGACCATCATGCAAACTTTATCTGTAAGTAGAGTCCTGCTCAGTCACTTATGAATACTAGAAAGTTATCACTATTTAAATGCTAATTACAATGTAAATATATGCATTTTACAAGAGGGGACAGGCTGCTGCAAATGACCAGCAAATTACAATAAATCATGTAGAATTCTGTATGAAAACCGAGCCTTTCTTCACTAATGTTCTGTGTTTCCACATCCAATCCCCTCCACCTCCACCTGTTTCCAACAGTAAACGGGTTTGCTCTGTTTCTCCCCACCTCTCAGTCCAGGAGAGGATTGCTGGGCAAACGGCCGCAGGTGCAGCCAGGAGCTCAGCAAGGCAGAGACAACAAAGTCAGATGTGTGGACGAGCGTCAAGCATCAGAGAGACTGTCAACACTGGCAGCTGATAGCGGTTGAAGGAGGGGAGACACAC
This sequence comes from Siniperca chuatsi, assembly GCF_020085105.1. Taxonomy (NCBI): domain Eukaryota; kingdom Metazoa; phylum Chordata; class Actinopteri; order Centrarchiformes; family Sinipercidae; genus Siniperca; species Siniperca chuatsi. The sequence continues at coordinate 9,108,729 of NC_058063.1, forward strand.
GTCTGCAAACAGGCGCAGACATCAGTGTCAACGCAGCTAGAGAAAGTGTGGCGGCACATGAGGCTGTTTATGCTGCTGCCATGTTGGATGGCAGAAAGACAGTTCTGCCACTGTTGTAACCAATCAGGGAGCCTGCTGTGGTGGTAATCTGATCAAATAATTAGGAGAGCCATTCTAGGTTTGTGGTCCAGCCGTGGCCTGAAAACACATCAATCCAATTTTTATCTGCAGCAGGAAAATTAATAAAACACATATTTTACAACTAGAATATAATACATAAATACATAATTAAGGGATTTATAGTATATAAAACTACTTAAAGTTCCCCTCCAGACATGTTTGAAGATATATATAATTACTCTGCTTTGAATCCTAATTTGTCTGATATTTGACTGATCCACAACCAGAAATTCAAAAAACTACTTACAAATTCTCAGAAGCACATCTACTCCTTCTCCCTCTTTGAAAAATCCAGAATCTCTTTGAACATGTAAAAGTGTTTCATTTCAAACGTTTGATTGCTAAATGCAAGCTGTTTCCTACTGAAGTGAAAAGTCCATTCTCAGTGTATGTGATGTGGAAGTCTCAAGTTTCCACATCACATTTGTGCAGTAGTGGAGGAAATATTCAGATCCTGTAAAAGCACTTATACCACACTGTAAAATGACTCTGTGACAAGTTTAAAAAAAAAAGAGTCTTGCATTAAAAATCAAATTATACATAATCAGGAAAATGTGCTTAAAGTATTAAAAGTAAACGAACTCAATGCAGAAAAATGTCCCCTGTGACTGTTATATATTATATCATTAGATTACTTTTACTCATGCATAGTAAGTGAAGTCACTAAATTTAAATTCATTCAATATGCTGAACATCTCGAACCAAGAAACAACCAGTTTTATGATGCAAACACTCTGCTGTCCTCTAGTGTCTAACCTACAGTACTAGCCTGCACTGTGAGATCAGATGAAACAACTAGTTTCCCTGCAACAGTCCTACATAGCAGCAGAAAATATGATGTGAAGTTTGGCTTACAGAGGATGCAAAGTCTGAAAAAACTCATGTCTGATGTGTGTTGATCCAGGGTTCAACTCCTGACTTCAATAAACCTGTGAGTGTATTTATTGTTTGATTATTTATATGAAAAAAGCAGATGAAAACAGTGAAGTGTAGCTCGTAGACAGTCCCACGGGATGAGCAAAATCTAGTGAAATCTTCTACCTCCTGACTCGCTACATAACTGGGTTGACATGAGCCTTTGTTGGAAGTACTTTGTTGTCAGTACCTATAGAATGCAAATAAGATGACAAATGCATGACAGGAAGAGCTCAGATGAACAGCACTAGAGATAAACAGACACTTTAAATGCAGCAGAATGGTGCTTTGAACTCCTCACCCTCCTGAGTTACTGTTCTCAGTAGTGTCAGCAATTCTGTGAAGACGATAAAGGGAACAAACAAATACAGAGAAGCTTGCGTGGGGAGACACAATCCACGTCAAATCAGTTTAATGTGATGGAAGTGCTCCCTTCATCCACAAGAAAAAGCCCATCCAGAGAGAAACATAACTACAGACACGCCATTGCATAAACATGAATAATGTATATAATATATTATATAGTCATACTCAGCCTGTGAATGGCACAGACATTGTGAACCTTTATGAATATTGTATGTGCAGCAGCCCGACCTGAGATTGATGCCTGACACCCAAAATGACCAACACAAGGACACACTGATCGCACACTACGCCTTATTTTGTGCTGCCTAATAAAACATGGAAAATGAACTACAGAAAATGATTTTTCCTTTTTTAAAGGGGTACCCCGATGATTTTGTATTGTACTTCCATACAGCTGTGGGACTTGCAAGAGAGCGATTGAAACAAGAATGGTCAACATCAATGCACCGGACGTTCAGATATATGAAGTCGAGCTCCAAAAAATCCTGGATCCTACACTTCCCAAAATGCAACGCTATAGTTTCGTTTTGTCTTTGTTGTTGCTATGTAATATGACAAATTAAAAGATGTTAATGTAAAAGATGTTAGTGTCGGCTAAATCACAAGTTGTGAATTCAACAGGGAAATATAAATTACAATTTTAAAGTAGACATTATATCCAAGAATTTAAAGTACTTGAAGCTCTACCAGTTCCAGTCCCCACATGGTTATGATAGGAATGTTATACAGGACAGAAATGATACTGCGTGAACTAGTGCTCATGATTTTTTAAATGATTCAGTACATGTTGATACCGTTTTTCCACTCTCCTGTCATTTTCCCCGTCACATTCAGAAAACAGTGCTACTCCCTCACTATGAGGGGGTCCCAGCTACTGTTCAACAACATCACAGCTGTTTGCGGTCCTGGCTCCACGATGCTGGAACAAGCTCCCCATTGACATCAGGACAGCAGACTGAAAACTCATCTGTTCAGACTGCACCTCAGCCCATAAAAAAAAGCTTCATCTATCTCTTATTGTTTCTAAACGTAGCACTTGAAGCAGTTCGGCATATTTGATGAAGTTGATGTACTTGTATGATTCCTGCAATTTTTGGATTGTATCCACATGGTTGAAATGCGTTAATTGTAATTTGCTTTGAATAAAAGCGTCAGCTAAATAAATGTAATGTAGGCATAATCGCTTACCAATTTCACTTTGTTATTTTGCATGCACACAAAAACGGAATTGCTAAATAAGCCTGCCTAGTAAATGCCCAAGTCCAAGCCGAGGTAATATCACAAGGGTCATTCTTTTCACTCTTTGGAGGGGTCCCTCCGGAGCCAAAGAAGACATTATACAACTGTTTCCATGAGCTGAGTATTTCTCCGCATGACGAGTAAATGATCTGATGTGTAAACTAGGTGGAGTGCCCCTTTAAGGCAGTCTGGAAGTAACGGAAAGACCAAATATATCCAATAATCTTCTTCTGTAATCAAGCTCTTTCATACATATCCTGTTTTCTAAAAATGTTAGCAAACACAAACTGCTTCAGCAAGCAACAAATTAAACGGTTAACAACATTCTGAGAAGAGCTGGAGAGGTCAGATAAACAAAAAAAGAACATTTATTGGAAGAATTCTATAATATATTCATACCCAATAATATCTTTAAAATTGTAAAGATGTCATTGGGTTAAAAATCCCACAAGACCAAACCCTGGTATACCAAGCAGATTGACTTTTATTTGTATCTTCCATGATAATTAATTGTCATCATCATCGCCAGGATCGCATCGGTTAACAGTGTTATTGCCACCAGCTCCATTACCTTCACTGTCATCATCCACTCAAATGAAATAATTACATTATCTTAAACAGGCCAGTGACAACAGCTATAATCTGGTGTGATAGTGACAATCTCATTATCAGTTACATATTAATTAGCTTAAATACTGAGGACATTTTGCTTGACGGTGCTTGAACAGAAAGCCCATACCAGGCTTTACACATCACTGTGCAAGACAATAATGCATTGTATGTGACATTATTGTTTTAACTCCATAGAGGCTGCATGTACATAACAACTACATTGTGGTTAACAATTCATTTGTTCGACAGCTCACAGGTAATCCAGCAGCATTAAATATTTTTGCAAGAAAGGAAAAGATTATCCTGAAAAGTCATGTGACATCTCGTCTGAGGTGGGAACTGAGAGAGCAGGGGCTCTTTCTGCATTGAGCAGCTAAGTCAGAAGTTTACATGTATGTAGCTTTTTATAGTTTTATTGTCCAATGATGTTACTCAAAGTATCAGGTGACACAACATATTTAAGCAAGGTGCTACTTGATCAGCTACTGCATCTCTAACCCTAATCATGACCACCTTTTTTAGATCGACCCCAACTATAATCTGACCCTGATCATAAAATTAGCCTTGACCCAGACACTGAATATCTGTAGGCTAATTATGCTGACACTAATGTATTGCCTTAAACATAGAGGAGTTTCTACTGACAGTCATATATAATTTTGAGTTTTTACATACAGTCATCATTTTGGTGCTGTTTTCTGTCTATTGTGTCCAGTTCAGGACAATAGACCACTGCCTAAAGGTGGTGACATGTTGTTGCATTGAGGATATTCCAGTGCAAAAACAAAGTGTGGGTGACACTGTATCACGCATATACAAGGCTCAGTACAGGTACAATACAGTTTTTGCACAATGGAAAACAGCTATTATTCATTATTAAAAGAGCAGCACAAAAGTGCCTGTGGATAATAACAGACAGTGATCATGCCTGCTGTTTTTAGTTCTGAGGGAGACTTATCAACGCACACAAATTCACATTCAAGTGTCTGAGGTCAGAGGTCAAAAGAATACCCTGAAATCTGTTTATGGTCAGTTTTTACTAAATTAAGTATGGTCTTTGGAAACTGCAATTTGGCTTTATTTGGATAGTCCAATGTCAATAGTGGTACAATAACTGTGTGTGAAACACAGTCAATGATTACAAATTTCTATTTGTTAACCTGATAGCTTGTAGTATCCACATTAGACTAACCAAGTGTTTCTGAAAATAAAAAAACTGAAAATGCAGCTGGAATTCATGTGATTTCAAGTCAAACCAATTCTAAACATGTTTTTTTACAGTGTTTGACAAACTTGGTATGACTACTCAACTGTAAAACAGTAACAGTATTGACAACAATACATCGGTCATAATTGCTAGAGCAGTTTATAAGATAATCAAGTGATGATGTTGATAAAAAGGTGGAAAACGACCAAAAGTTTGTGCTCACGCAAAACAAAGAAACCATATGTGGGCTAATTCTGGGCACAAGAAAACAGATGTGTGTTTTAGAGTGGTCTTTTCAAAATGTTGATCACAAACCAAACCGCCTTCCTCCTTCGTCATTTTATTTGTAGTTTGTGTCATATAGAGCAACACAGCCAGACAATGAGTTACGCAGTGGAAGTGGAGGCTCAGTCACAAAATGCACATTGCCTTTATCTAACAGTGCTGCCATTTTAATGACTGAAGCTCCCATTGCTTGTGGTTATAAGTTAGAAAGCTGCTTAGCAACACATACAAGTCAAGCAAAGCAAGGATATGGGCAACATTGCTTCGCAACACATTCAGTCACAGTTAAAGAAAAATAATAAAATCAGTGGAGGCTTAGAAGATAAATGCACAATCACATAGGACTGCACTGATCTCTGCAGGTTTAAACTTAAACTTAAACTTAACCCAGACCTCTATCAGCAATGTCATAGCAAGGGCTTTTTATCAGCTGCCAAAGACAAATGACCTGGTTTGACATCACTGACCGGGATATGTGCAGATGTGGAACACGCTTAAGTCTCAACCCACAGAGAGCAGGACAGCAGCTGTTTTCTACTCTGATTCACTGTTGGTTCACCCTCTAAATGCAGTACCACACAACGCTGCATTGTCACAATATATAAGGCTTTGCTGCCATCTAGTGGACAAAAACCCAGCTTGCCGGGTTAAACCAAACATACCACAATGACACATTCTGGGCGGATTTACACAGGAGCTGCACCTCAGCCATTCAGTAAATGTACAAAATAAATAACAAAAAATTGTAACAAACAAGACTGCAGATAAAGATCACTTTAGGTATCTTTTATTTTTGCTCCTGAGTAAATCCACCCTTTTGTCACCTCATGTAAATGTTTGGTGCTGTAGCACAGTCCACCAGCACAGACTACACTACTGCACTTTGTGTGGACTTGGTGCAGCCACCTGTACCAGCTGCTAATGTCTATGTGCATGTGTGTAAGCACAGGCATTTTCTATGTGCTGCTTTTTTTTGGGGTTGCTTTGGCATGTTAATGGGTGTTTATGTGCGAAAGAGAGCTTGTGCTGACACAGGAATGCAGCATTAACTGAAATCCTGAGCAAAAAAGTTGGCAACGTCAGGCACAAAGGCAACATAGCAGGACAGTTCCATGCTTTCAGTGTGTGTATGTTTGTGTTAAGACTCTGCATGTGTGGGGCTATTATAGATATGGGATTAATGTCACTCTAAAATAAGCTGTTATAATGGCTGCTTTACTGCTGTGACTAAACATGCAAGCGCACATGAGTGTGTGTATTTGTGTAAGACATCATGGGCACAAAGTTCTCTTGGCACACCGGAAGCGGCTGAGGACAAACTTTTGACACACTCTGAGATAATAAAACACCGTATAAATATCCTGTCACAACACACATGAGAGAAATACACTTTAAAATAAATAAATAAACTAGACTTGCGAGCAAGTAACTGGGTCCAAGAACCCTACATAGTTCAGAACCGGAGGCTCACCGACCCAAGCTCATTGGGAAGCCAAGAGCATTGTCTGTTTTACAAAAATAAAAAATCAGCTAAGACATGAGACATTTCTGAAGCTTACAAAGGCATTTGGATTTTAGACATCACTTAAACAACCCAAAATAATGTCTACTCAAGTATGCAGATGATATAAAAGTAGCAAATTACAGACTGAATTGTATTTTCTTGCTTTGTCACGTTTGGTGGCCAAGTATTTAGATAGAAATGTAAAAGCAATCAGATTGTAAATTGGAGCTCACTTCTTGTGATTTCAAACTGAGGTGGCTAACTGGCTATATGATCCAAAATACATACTGGACAGAACCTTCCAAGTCATGTTATTACAATTAAACAAAATTGAGTGATTGGGAATTAGTGAAAGCAACATCTTGCAATTAAATCAAATGAACACAGAAGACAATTTGATCCACAAGTCAATAGACTGAGATAATGATAAATAGCTGTAAAAATAATTGTCTTTTAATCTCACATTTTCACCCATTCTTCCTTCCAGTGGATGCTTAGGCAAGTCTTTGTCATTTTCCAGTTCTCCAGTCAAACAGAAACACTTGTCCTTGTTGCTGTTTATTTTCTCTGTCAGTTTTCTTCCATTAATTACTTCGTCCATTAGTTTCCTCGTGCCCAGTTCACCTTGATGTCCCCCAAAGCTACAGAAGATCCGTGAGCCAGAATCAGTGTATGTGAATTAGAGTTGCAACGGTATGAGATTTCACGGTACGATAACCGTCTCAGAAAATATCACGGTATCACACAATTATTATTATCAGTTACAATGAAAACAGAAGGTTTTTTTCTGGTTGAACAAACGCTTTATTATAATTTCATAAAATATTATGTCCTGACAAAACTTGAAACCTTTTTCTAACGGAAGTATGTGTAAAAAGTCTCCCTTTTCAAAATAAATAGATGTGCACGTGCAGGTGAGATTCTCCGTCTGGTTGCTTTTTTTTTCCTCTTCAAAACCGTAGATAAGCAAATGTACATGGTACGATAAGCGTCAATTTTCATACCATGGTATACTGTGAAAGCAGTATACCGCTGCAACCCTAGTGTAAATGTGTGTCAGGGCGCACGTGTGTGTGTGTGTGTGTGTGTGTGTGTGTGTGTGCATGTGTCCCGTACACCAAACCAGGTCAGCACTCATGCTCTACTTTATCTTTCCAGAAAGTTTCATTGACAGAACATTCCCTGCTGTCTCTGCTGAATCCAGGTTGGATGTTTGTTGTTACGGTATCCATATTTGTGTGCCTGTGCATATGCTCATTAACATGTCCATCATCTCTATCATTTATGAAATGATTAAGCATCGTTTTTGCTCTATTTTCAGGAAACTCCTCATGTAAGAGATTTCTCTCACTCTTTCAGTGTGCTTTGCAGTATCATGTCCAAAGTAAGCAGATAGAGAACGACGGAGACCCTTCCAACATCACAAAGTGGCTGAAGTGACCTTTGAAGGGCACTATGCAGGGAAGATTAAGAAATGTTCATCTAACTACTCTAACTGCTTCTTGCTGTTGTAGCAGGTTTAGTGTGCTTTGTAAAATATATGCATCAAAGCACTGATGGTTGTGTTGTCTGTGCCAATTGCCTCTCCTTGGACTGATTTTCCATTAAAACATACTAACTCAGGAAGTAGGACAGAGAGTTAATCCCTGTGGATTCTTGTCTGTGCCCTTGTCTACATGTGTCTAAAATATCTAAATTTGTGTAGATTGATCATGGATCACTGCTTTTTGGCAATGGCAGACATACTTGCTACATAGCTATTAGTAGCTCCTGCTCACTAGCTATTATTAAGTTACATGCATCTCTACGCCAGCGAAATTTTACACATTTTATAGTGAGGCAATGTTTCAGAGAGCATTGTTACTTATTTGCAGGTGATTCTTCAAGAGGAGGAGGTAGCAGCGTTGCAAAATCTGGCCAAACGTATTCTATCACAGGGCTGGGCATTATTGATCATTGTGATCATAATGTTGGTTTTATTTTAATAGTGTAAATTCTCATCAGATGTTTTTTTTTTTTTATTATGAGAATGCCAGCTGAGCTTGATAGCTCAAGTTTTACTTCCCATGCAGTCCAATATTATGGACATAAATGAGATAAAGGGAGATTTTTCATGCTTAAACACATACAGTATTGTGATATATAGTATATTATACTGGAGGAAGGTTAACTGGCTATTGTAATTTTTTTCTTCATATTGCACGAGCCTATCTTTGGGTACAAATGTTTAACACTAGAGCACATCTACACAGGCATAACTGGTGGGAATTAGCCATTTTACTTTAGCCAACATTTTACTCTTACTGTGTGTGACAATCACACTCTGTGTTAGCAACTTTTCAAAATCTTTAAAGGCCAATTTTGTCTACATCTTTTGCTCCTCGCATTGGGTAAATTCAATGATCAATTTGTTCAAATCTCATTCTGTTTCTTTGAAAATATACAGGCACAAAATAGCGAATTTAAGAAGTGGGAAATATCTGGTTTATAAAATCTGATCCTAGAGGAGAAATCTCCGCCCAGAGGAGATGTGAGTGAGCTGAGATGAAATCTGATCTCAGCATTTCCAGGAGCAGAGAGAGGTGTATCACATAACCACCACTTTAAAAAGAGGAAAGGGAGGAGCAGAAGAGAGAGGGTGGCAGAGGAAAAGAGGAGGGGAAGTGAATGATGGATGCAGTGAATCTATTTTGGTACAACACCCTCTCACTTCACTTAGGTGCAACATCTTTTTTTGCAATTAGCACATGTTGTATTCTAACTAGTCGTGTTTATAAAAAGCAACAGATGTGTTTAGAATTACACCGGTGCACTTGTGACTTATGGTTTTCTGTGCAGAGAGGGGCGAGGAAGGAAGGAGTGCCGAAGAGGTGACAAAATGGAGGGAGGAGAGAAGATAGGCGCATGAGAAAAAAGGAGCAGGGTAGAGCTGAGTAGAGGAAGCAATCGCTCCCTATTTTTATGGAGTTTTTTCTATCAGCTCCATATCAGTAATGGATATAGAGTGGTGGGGAAGCTAATGGTGAAGTGAGGAGTAAGACAGCATGACGAGACAGGGAGGAAATCAATGGTTCTCCTCTTTTAGTCTTACGGTTGCTAGCCAGATGCTGTGTGAAGTTGTAAAGGAAATCTTAAAAGACCTGAGAAAGACCTAATTTGACATAGGGACCTGTTTAAAAAAGTTGCTTGGGGAACTATTAGAATATTATTTGGATTTCCTGATTAGATTCAAGGTCAGGATTGCTGCTCAGAGGGTGTTTTGTCCTGCATCTTTTTTCTCTCCTCCCCTTGAGTTGATCTTTTTGATAATTTGGTTTTGTGTCTTTTAAGAATCTGCATGAATTGTCAGTATTGTGTCCATTTTGTAATCTACTTCTTCTCTTTGTCTAATGTTGCTGTGCTACACTCCAATAGTCCAGTACTGGATTTTCTACTCTCCTGTCTTGCCCCCCACCTCCCTTTTTTGTTTTACATTTTACCTTACCAAAAGCATGTCATTGTTTCTCTCTCTACTTCTCTGCATTGTATTTTGTAATTCTTTGTGATCTCATCTGTTTCCTCCCTCAAATGAAATATTTAGGAATTCTTTCCTCTTTCTGCATTTCATTCTTTAAATGAGCCATATCTTTAGTCCGCCTCTATGTATTTTGATTTTAGCAAAACCGAGGCTTCAAGCCTTCAAAATGCCCTTTTGCAATTCCACCACTTCTGTTTCTTTTGAAAAAAAATACCCACTACCACTCAGCTGGTTTGGAGTCTCTCCACTGCTCTCCAATCTGCTATCTTTACACTTGTTACTCCTCCCACTCCTGTTCTTGCATAGATATATCTGGAAATAGACATTCCTAAGTTTTTAGTCTTTCCGTATCCGATCTGTCCCCGTCTCTCTCACAATCTCTGAGTAGCAAAGTGATTGCAAGGATTATCTTGCCTTCACTCATATTCTCAGACTCCATATTATCTTGTTGCTGCACTCCCTATCAGTTCTCATCTCTTTCCTGCCTCTTTACAGTATGCAGTGCATCTGTCCGCCAGCTCTCCCTCTTTCCTTGGTAATTCTGTCTGTCACACAGCTGTTCTTACCTCTTATGCTTTGTTCTGACTGAATCCTTCTCTCTCTGTGGTTGGTATAATGCCAACCAACTCTTTTCTTTCAACCTCATTCTGTTCTCATTTCAATCATTCTTCAGGTCTCTCATTTTCCCTCATCCACTTCTTCTCTGATCCATCTTTTCTTTTTGTTCAGTTCTTTCATCTCCTTCAGCCTCTGCCCATATTTTCTTGCTCTTCGTGTGTTTTTTTTTTGGATCGTCACATGTCGTCACCAGCATGGCAGCTCTCCTCTCCATGTATAATGAGGACAGGAAAAAAGAATGCGTCCTGGTAGGATGGAGGACGTTCCCTCCCTCCCCCTTCACCCTCCCTGCCCTCGCTTCCCCCTCCACTCTCTTGCTCTGCTTCTTCATCCCTCTCTCTGCCTCCTCTTCCCCTGTCTTCACTTCTCCTCACCTCCTCCTCCTGCTGCTGCTGCTCCTCTTCCTCATCGTCATCCCCTTCTCCTTCTAGCACTCCTCTGGTCTCCTCGTTGTCCTGTCTTGAACCTAACCCAAGGAATCCTCCGCCTCCTCCTCCTCCTCCACCACCACCACTTCCCCCTCCTCCCCCACCTCCTCCTCCATCTTCCCTACTTCCTCCCAGCCCTCCTCCCATGCTTCTCGAATGAAACAGGCTGCTCTGGCGCCCTCCTCCAAGTCTCCCTAGAGAGAATCCGCTCCGACTGAGTACCAACCTTCCTCCTATACCCCCACCTCCCTGCCCTACTCCTCGGATCCCTGCCACGGTAGCGTTCAGGAGGGCTGTGGTTCCCATCGGGGCCCTTAGCCTGGAGGGAAGACTGGAACTCGACGTGGTCCTCCGGCATCGCGGGCAGCTCTGGAGGAGGTAAGCCGAGTTGAACACCACAGGCAGAGCTAGAGGAGGAGGGTTGGTCCCCTGGCTGGGGGTGGTGGATGGAGGCCCAGAGATGGGCGTAGAGGCGGTAGGGTTTGTCCCCCCACTTGTGTCCATGTCCATAAGGAGAGCTTCAGAGTAGCTCGGGACCATCTGTTGGTTACAGCGGATGTGCCACTCCAGTTCTGTCATGTCCACCGTGTTGACCCGAGAGATGGCTCTGTAACTTGTCCCATTTAGACCAATTCCAATCCCTCCTGGGTGGATTCCATTCTCAGTCCCTCCTTCAACCCCATCCCCTCTTCCCCCTCCACCACCTCCTCCGCCACTATCCTCTTCCTCCCCGAACAGCTTCTCCACATGGTAGTGGACATATGCTGTGCGATATTCTGACACAACCCGCAGGGGCCATGACAAGAGGAAAGCGGAAGCCAGCCAGAACACCCTGTGCCTAGAAAACCACGGCTGGTGAGCAGGATCTGGGAACGCCAGGATGTGTTCACGGAAATCCACGTTCTTCAGGTGCATTCCCTCCCTGGCCTCCATGTAGTCATCAAGCCCCTCGTTCTCCCCGAAGAAGCGTGCTCGCTTGGAATAACAGTAAGAGAATAGAACGCATTAGCTATGTAAGAATTTGCACCGAAACAATCGACAGAGCGTTATTTCCGAGGCCAAGGAGCATATGTTTATCTAACTACATCAGTCTGTGAGGTCACAGTTTGTGTAAAAAAAATAAAATAAAAAAATAAGTGCCATTCACAACTAGCACGTCCAGAGTTTTGTATTTCCCAACAGTGTGGAAGCCCGACCTTGACAGCGAGAACAATGCCGTTTCTTTTTTTCCATGAAATTTGAGTGATAAATCAGCAATCATTATCATTGTAAACTGCGTAAGTGCAGTGACTGGAAAGCTTGACAGGCATAGCAGATGTAACTAACGGGGGTGGGGATTTGTGAACGATCAATCGGAAGATAACACCTTGTGCTCTGGAAACTTGGGTTAGGCATTATTTTTTTACTTTGATAGAATAAACAAAAAAATCATTAGTTGCAGGCTTGCAGCCCTCGAAAGAATAGAATAAAATTAACTATATTAAATATGTTGTTGTTTGTTTTGTTTTTTTTACCACATCTTACCTGGGTGAGGTAGGCAGCTTCAGCCCGTGCACTGGAAAAGCTAAAGAGCAGAAAAAATAGTTAATAACTCCTTTACCCCCCCCAAAATAACAGTCTTAAGATCAACTTCCCCACCATGTCTTTTGACCAGCTGTGGTTAGTGGTGGGTGTCTAACCTGAAACACTTGGTGAAACGGAGGCGAACAGCAGGGTGCAGTTGCAGGTCCAGCAGCTTCTTTGATACGTCTTTGACACCATAGCGGGCGTAGTCAAACTCTGAACTGGAGGCATGAGTGTTTACCCGCTCATGGTAGACCTGAGGAAGGAAGGAGCAGGGCATAGATGGAGGAGTTTAATGGAGGGGAAATGGGAGAGGAGGAAGGAGAGCAGATGGGAAGTTTGAGAAAGGAAGAATCAAGTTAATGTGAAGACATTTTAACCTTCATATATGTGTTCAGCATCAATATAGCATGGTTACTAAATAGAATATTTTTCTTACTGCACACAGCTGTTAGCACACAGCCCCGCAATATTTCGCTATAGGAGAAATTAAGATTTGCATAGCAGTTATTTTAAAAGTTTACAAAATTACAACTTATGTGTTACAGTGTAGCTATTAACAAAATAAAAAGAAATCAGTGAACGTGAGAGAAAGCGTTAACATGTGTGGTAAGAAGAGTTCTCCCTCACCTGTGTGGTCGTATATGCATCTCCGTTGCGGTATCTTGTCACCTGTCTGGTCCTCCTCACGTAGTGATAGCTGATGGCCTTCCACCAAATGCAGGGTGTGGCCTGCTGAAGTCTCTGCACACGCTCATACACTTCCTGTGTCAAAGAATGAAGGAATAATCAAATCAATTAATTAATGTCACATTTAAATGTGACTTTCTATAGCTGTCTTTGATTATTTGAAAAACGTATTCTGTAGTCATTTTTGTAAAGTTATCTGTCTAAACAAACCTGTTAAAAATGTGGATACACTAAAATATAAAGATGTAACATTGCCTGAGCAGTTGTTGCAATGGTGGTACAAGCAGAAACAAACAATTAAGTTCCTATTGTTTGCAAGCATTTACAGCATAGTTATGTCTGTGCAATCTGGTGCAAGCCAGGCCCTGTCAAGGTTAGTTTATGGTGTTATGATTTGTTTTGTTGTTGTTTTTAATTCTTTATTCAGAGCTGTCTTAATCATAGGATATGTGTCCCCTGACAGTCTGGACTAACACTGGTTGTGGCAGATAGCTAAGATGAACAGTAAGCACAGTTCTTTTGGAGCAATATGCTCCTGGAATTCCAGATAACAGACAGAGCAGACCAGAATAGACAAAACATAGACTGATGCCCCCAGGTTAGCTCATTTCCATATGAGTGGGCAAGTATTATTTTTCCCCACACTCAAATAGGAAATTGAGAGTAAAACAGTGTTCTCTCCTCATAAAATTTCGGACTAAAACTGCATGAAACTTAGGACTGTAAAGGGTGCTAATTATCCCGTATTTTTTCCTGAACTGCAACTGTCTGTGCAGACATTTACTATAGCATCATTTTATTTATTTAACCTCTTTATCTTAGACATTTTTCTGACACTGCCATTCTGAACAAGGCATCAATGAGTAAACGGATTCTGCTGTGTAGCTCAAGGTCATAGACCTATTGCTAGACTCCTATTGCAGCAGAAGACTGCAGTTAGACCCCCTTGCTGAATGGTAAATTCAGTGCTAAACCTGGTTTTCACACATACTTGGAATTCAGCATGAGCCAACATTGCCGTCTTGGAGAAGCAGTGCCAACACTCCACCAAGTAAACCACATACAGCATTGCCAGGAAGGCCAGGGGGATGTAGACGTAACCGCTAGAGCACGGACTCTCCAAGTGCAGGATGTCATTATAGTAGGCCGCCGAGGTGGCATCGTCGTCAGCACCAAGAGGTATGGAGGAGGAGCCCAGTACGGGTATGCGACAGAGAGCGCACCAAGCGAGCGTGGCAAAGCAGCCGTACATGAGCAGGGTCAGGAGGAGGCACTTCCAATGGGACTCCCGACACAGAGAGGAGGCCAGAGACTGTTGGACTGGCCGTTGCTGTGGGGAGAGAGAGCAGAGTAGGTGAAGGGAAGACTACTACTAAAAGTCAGGGTCTCTGCTACACCAATTTCGACCTCACATTTCAGACACTTAATGCCATGATTACTACAGTAAGTCCTTACCTTTTAACGTAATCCTATCCTATCCTAAGGCTGTAAGAGATGTCTGATATGTATGGCAAGCTGTTAACTAAACAGCCACAGATTTGGAGAAACCAGTCTGAGCTGAGCCAGTCGTTTAGACACACTTCTAAGTTCTCATGTTGACAGTCAAGATTATAATAAATAATAAAGTATGCTTCACAGTGCAGCTATGGTGGTAATGGAAAGTGTTTGTCACAGATTTTGTGCACCTGGTGACCCCCCAGTGAGTTTTTAATAATCATAATCTTCCTGTTTAGTAAACAGCGCCGTATTCCAGAGCAAATGTGTAAGCTGAGGTCTTGACCAAAGGAATGCATTACACCACCCCTTACCCATCACAGGATAAGTGCTGCATATTAGGCACACACACTGTTTATGCCTCTCTCTCTCTAAGAGCACACTTTGACACAGCCTAACTTGCACTGTGAAGACATCATATTACAGTGCACTCAAACACACACACACACACACATGCATTAGATACACAGACACAGAAGGTCTAATGTGCCCCTCTTCTCTCTCGTCATCTCGCTCTCTATCCACGCACATGCCAGCATGCATGTTCTCAGAATTGCAAAGCAGACAGCGGAGAGTATGTGAATAATTTAGATGAGAATGATGCTTCTAGACTGTTCTCCAGCTAATTGACTCCACTCCAACATCAGGAGCGTATCACTGCTTTTTCAATGTGTGTGTGAATGAGGGAGGGAGGGAAGGATAGAGAGCAGGGAGAGATAGATGGGTTGTGCCAAAAGAAAAAAAAGCCTGTTTATTATGTATGTTGTATGTCATAGATACACAGGTAAAGAGAGGGAAACACAGTTAAACACACCTCTCCATGT
This sequence comes from Siniperca chuatsi, assembly GCF_020085105.1. Lineage (NCBI taxonomy): Eukaryota > Metazoa > Chordata > Actinopteri > Centrarchiformes > Sinipercidae > Siniperca > Siniperca chuatsi. Next base: position 9,124,171 of record NC_058063.1, read on the forward strand.
TGTTATTCTCTGTCCCGTGCTGAATGTGTCAAGGCAAAAGAGCAACAAAGCAGATGACAAAAAAAAAGATGGGATGACACTAGTGTCCTCTCCTTCTCTCTGCCAAGTCTGCTTGTCCTGTCAGCACATCAGGACAGCCCCCCACCCCCTTCTCTCTTTCTCTTTATCTCTCTCCTTCAATGCAGCCACAATTTGCTATCCACTAGCATATTTGGCTGGCTGCAACACACGCAATTTTTTTTACTACTATACGTCAAGGGCAAGTAGTGAAAGGCAACGTGAAGGGCACAGACACGCCACCAGTCCATCATCTCTCTGCAAAAGCCCCATAAACATACAACTGTACACTTAGGGATCCAAAAATAGGTTAGATACTTTAAAAATGATCATTGGTGCCAATTTAATATCATACTGTTTGCTTTCTGTCTGCCTTTTCTCTCCACTTCCTCTTTACCTTATGTAATCTTTTTTCTCCTTCCCTGAATCTTCCCTCCCACCTCCTAAGCATTTACTCTCCAATCCCAACCTAAGTCTCTCCTCCCCCTTCGTCCTCACCCCCATGTCTCCTCTGTTACATCCTCTCTGAGAGTCTGTCTCTAAGTGGATTGATTGCGCTAAAAGTGTAGTGTAGAGAGAGAGAGGGGGATGAGGAGCGTGAGAGAGACAGAGAAACAGTCATGAACTTTTCATAAATGCAAGTATGAAAGGAAGCAAAATGAGAGGGGGGGGACTAAAGAGATGGCAGCAGCGACAGACTGCACCTCTCTCCAGGGAACTCCACTGCCGGAATCTATCCTTGTTTTTCTCCTGCCCTCCCTCTCTGTCGATCTCATTTTGTCTTCCTGGCAATTCTCTCCTGTCCTTTTCCTCTTACCTTCTGCAGAAAAATGTTGCCAAAAAAGAGAATATTCTAGCAATAAAAAAAATGCCTTGGCTGACATTTTCATCAAGTCTCAAGTGTGCCCAGTGAGAGGAAAATCAGCCACAAGACAGAGTCAAATTATTCCTGGATGCACTTATGCCAATCAGTATTTGTCAGTATGAGCTGTTCTCTTTCCCACAGGTAAAGTCCAGACCTGCTAAAATGTTCTGTCACTGAGAGACAGAGCCTGGAGATGCTTTTGTTTTTAAATTAACTGGGGGTTGACTAGTTACAGGCTTTGCAACAAAATGAGCTTGGTTTAGAAGCAGTGCTCATAAACTAGTTTTGTTCAAGAGACTAAATCTCTACTCAACTCAGAAAATAAGAAAAGCTCCCACCAACACCTCCTTTGCCCATGTAATTATTATTCTTAGGGATGAACTGGTCCAACTTTTTTCATCCCGATACCTCAATTCAGGGTATCTACCAATACCAAGATTGGTTCTTGGTATCGGTAGATACCCTGATACCAGTGCTCTCGTTTTCCCAAATTTAAAATCTGTATACGTCACTGTGTGGAAGTCATGGAACTTTTGCTGTTGAAATAAAACTGAATTGGCTGCCCACTCTGACTGAATGAGTGTAATTATTAACGAAAGCACAGAATTCTTATAACAGCATTGACAAAGAAACTGTATCTACTGTGGATTTGTCATGTCATGGAAATACCCAATCTGCTTAATAAGATCAGTATTGGCGCCAATAACAATCTGCCGTATTGGATCTGTGCATCCCTAATTATTCTCAATTAGAGATGTGTGAGAAAGTAAACAATGGCTTGACACATTTTAACTTGGGTGAGTTCTGAAGCATTAACAGGGGGCCACAACTGAGGTTTGTGGTAGTGTATCATTAGAAACCGCCTCTTGTTCAGGTTACCCCAGTAGTGTCATGGCTCTTGACTGCCTCATGCCTACCTCAAGCTCAGTATCTGAAATAGTGTGTGCCAGCCAAGCTTTGATCTGATCACAATGCCTCTTTAAGGTGTGACCACAATGTAATACAGGGGAACCGAGCTAATGAACTAGTGACCAATGGGGATGCACTTCGGTCCGAATAAGTAGTTTCTGGTGAACACAACAGCTCCTGGTGCAAAACTCTGCACCTTTTTGGTTTTGTCATGATCCTCTTTCTGTTTCAGCTGCCTCTGTAGTGCCTTGGCTCTTGCGTCAGGCTGTAACAGATCAAAGGCAAAGCTCACTCTCCTTGAAATCATTATGAAAAAAAAAAAAATCTATATAGCCTAGTCTGGAGGGTGTCAGCTTTCTTTTCTTTTTTCATTCTCAAAGTTTGGACCGCCCTTCTCGCGAGCTCTTTTGAAGAGGGCTGATACAGGCGTGGTCCTTACATGACAAATTCTTCATTAATGTTTCATTAATGACTTCAATTCAGTGCCTGAATTTGCATAAAACAAATCACTATGTAACAAAATGTTGCTGGGCTGAAAATACTGATACTTTGACATATTGTTCATCTATTCTATATATATTCGTTAGCATCCACAGTCACTAGAGACAGCTGTCTGAAGAAGAGCCCACATAGCTGACATGAATCACAGGTCATTTGTTCTGTTTTTTTGGACACATATCACACACTTTTGTTTTTAAAGAAGCGTTTCAGAGCATTGCTTGGATTTTGAAGACCCTGTGCATACTGTACTGTAGTTATTTCCTGCCTCTACTGAAACTGCAATTGACAGGGCTTTTCATTAATCGGATTTGCTTCAGCCAGTAAATGCCTCTAAATTCAATCTTTGTTCTTTAATCTGGTCTTGTAGCATTTGCTGTAGTATGGTGCTGTAACTGTGAAATTCTGCCACATATTTAGTTACTGGCTCTTTGTATTTTTGTGTGCACAGGTCAAACTTGAATCTCCCATAACTAGTTAGCTAGTATTTTAGCATCCCTAAACACTTTCTAATAAGCCAAAAATTCGATTAGAAAATTCTACATTGGAGCACGGGCAGAGATGTTTTTTCAAATCCCTCCTTGTATTAAGGTGTCTAATAGAATACGTGTATTGCTCTTTCTGCTCATACTGATTCAGCTGGTTAGGTGTGACTGGAGCAGCTATAATTAGCAATCCTAGCATGTGGGTGGCAAATGAAGAGAGGAGAGGAAAAAGTGCTGTTGAAGCCTGCAGCACACTGTTTAAAATGATGTGTCATTTCAACACAATTGGAGAGAGTTATTTAGGATGTCGGGTTTCTACTACCTATGCTGCAACAACAATTAAATCGTTAGCACTTGGTGTGTTAGGAAATAAAATGTGTCATCATACGCTCACTGTGTTAAAGCCATTATTCCTCTGTTACAAATTATTTGTTTTAGAGTGTGTTCAATGGAGACTAATTATCCACTAACAGCAATTATCAGCAGGGAAGGTGTAGGTCACCTATTTATAAATGAAATATTATTGAACGCAGCAGTCAGCCTACACGTCACCTTGAATTCATGTCAGTTACGTTACAGTAGATGCCAATGGTGACAAAAAGTTTTCATGTAGAATAAAGTACCACAACATCCACAGAAACCTCTCAAACAACTCCTGCAGCATAATCTACTATTCTACTGTCCATCTGTATGATTACTTATCATACTTTTCGTATCTCATTTAAGTCATATGACAAAAACTGTAATATAAGAGCGAGTAAAAAAGCAAGAGCATATTAAGAGCTGCAATAAGGAGCTACATTTAAGAAGTATGAAAATAAACCAAATCTCATACTGATATTAAATGTTACTTTCAGGGATGTATCCATTTGACATTGTAGCAAAAGTGCAATCTCCTATTGTGTTAGTGGCAGGTGGAAATAAAGTTTAAATTTAATGTAATCAACAGTTAATTCTGAAGCGGAGTGATATTTATTGCAACATCCAAGTGTTGTTACACTGAATATCAGCACTTGTGAAATATCTGCTGTCCAATTAAACCTGTGTACTAGGAGTAACATATTTACAGTGACATTATTTTGCTTTGTGTATTAGAGTCGGCAGGGAAAAAGATTTAAAACAGGCAAAACTTGGTGAGTGCTAATTTTACATTGTGTATTTGGACATATTCTCCTGTTCTGTAATGTTCTATGTCTTGTATCACCTTCTCCTGTTTAGCAATTGCATTCTTATTTATCTCAGGAAACACATATTCTCTATTAGTAAACCTAATGGCTGTTCTACATATTGTTGGTCTGCTAGAATTTTTGTCATATTACATTTTGTTCTAATGTTATACAGTACATAGTTGCATGCATTTTGTGTTACCCTGGGGTGCTGTAACCATGGCAAAGATAACTAGCAAAGCACTGTATATGCTTTTGACTATCACAATCTACTTTAAAGGATAAGTCTGGCAATATACTATTTTTTCTTATTGTCAACAAATCCCATTAAAGAGCCTAATTCGGGCCCATTTCGTCCTACTGAAGAACTTCAGGCTGCAAATATGTAAAATATGGGACTACTCCAGCCTTAATCTTTAAATGATTAGTTTCTACACAACATAAGGTGCCTCTTTTTTTCAGTACAGGCATAATATTTCTGTCAGAACAAGGGCTGGATATATTTATTTCCTCTTCCATCACCAGAAGTAAATTCTTGATTCTAAAATTAGTTTTCATTCGTGTTATTCTTTTGAAATTTTACTTATATCATGTCACTCCTGACTCTTTCTCACATGCATTAGTTTTGTTTTTTCCCTCCACCTACCTGTGCACTGTTTGTCATGTGGTGGAACGCTGTTTTGTCATTTGTTAATGAAACTTGTAAAGAAATTAGGATCACTTGGTTTGAAGCAAGAGACCGCTCTCTGGTAATGGAAACACGTTAAAATCATTGTCATGTGAGAATGCACGGAGGTACGTATGAATCAAAAATGCAATTTTAATATTAATCATGCGGCTCTACTTAATTTGTGATCACGATTGCATGAGTATACATGCATACCCATGTGGGCCAGAGAGTGAATAAAGCTAAGTGAGATATGAGTATGCAAATGTTTGAGCGAGGAAGAGTCAAGGAGAGAGAGATAGGATGAAGATATACTCTGCGACAGGCAAATCTAAAACAGGAAGGAGACCAAGAGGGGAAGATGAGAGAGAGCAATGGAGGCAGAAAGCAGATGAAGACTGAATTCATTGCATTACGTTGCGTTGCACTGTCTGCACTGCAGCCATGGATAAAGACAGAGGAGAGTGGTGGAATTAAGTGAGAGGCATCATTTAACAGGCTTAGTTACTACATATTATGTGCCTAGGGCTTTAAAATACCCTATGCCAATTGCCAAAGGCTTAATTCTGTCATTTAACTGCCATTTCTTGGTTAGGCCAGTCTTATATGTTTTAGTAGTTGGACAATTAAGATATAAAACTCCTCTTCCCACTTAGTCAGTTAAAGAAAAAGAGTTTCATGCCTTGAATCGACAGAGAATTAATGGCTGCCAGAATGAAATGCCTTTGACTCGCTGGTTCCAGATTTTCTAATGTGAGGATTTGCAGCTTTTTGCGGTTCAGGAAATTGTGATGGCCATTTTCTGACATTTCTTAGCCAAGAAATTCATCAAATAATCAACAATAATAATAATAATAATAATAATGATAATCTGAATAAAAAACTGAAAATAATAGTTAGTTGCAGCCCTGAAGCTTACATTAAATGATGTGAACGCGTGACCAAGTTTCTAGCCTACAGAACAAGTACCTAGTTCTGTCTCACTTGTCCAATATGTGTGACACCAACCCATCGCCACCGGTACTTATGTCACAACACATCCCACCTTTCTGCTCACTCTAACCAAGTTAACTCCACTGCTATAGAAATTGGTAATTTCCTCCTTAGCAGTATAGTACCTTCCTTATATACCAGTACACCACATGCGTACACAACTCTGCCATTCCTCTAAGGGTATAGACCGTCATCATGTTAAGTAGTGCAGCTGGGAATGGTGGTGAGAATACAGCGTGGCCACATCCTTAGTTATCCATGGTTATTTTTTCCTGGCAACTGACTTACGTAATGTTTTGTCATGCATAGTCTACTCTTTTTCTCTTGGGTTGTCATTATAAAGATGCCGTGTTTGAATAAATGATGCTGCTTCCAAAGTATTGGAGTAGTAGAAGAGGAGGTAGTGAACTGCTTAGGAGGAGAGGTTACATGTTAAAGATGTGTGTGTGTGTGTGTGAGTGTGGTATCGAGGCAGCAAGGTAAACTGTCTTTCAAACAGGGAGTCAGATGCATGGCTTCATACTGTAAGTGTGAACAAGATGCAATTTCCCTGACTAAAGACTTTCATTATAATGGTAAACTGACAAGGTCTTCAGAGGAGGTACAGTAGATGTAGTGTTGGGGAGGTGTGTATAAGGACAGTGATATCTGCTAAGGACGTTGGTATATTATTAAAAAGTTTGCCAAGCATAAAAGAAAACACACTGCTGAGTGGTTATATCGTATTATTATAAATGGTAAACCTCTGTAAAACACTGTTTGGTGAAAATAAATAAGCATACTGCTTCCAGGTGTTATTCTGTGTTCTCACCATGCACATTATGTGTCAGAGTAATATTGGCTGAAAGGTGGGTGTGTGGCTAAAGTGTGATGTCACCCTCAAGTCTATTTCAGTGGTGTCAGCTGGTAAATGGACATACTCTACTATACTGGAAAAGGCTAAACCATCTCTCCCAGGAGTGACACATCATACGGCGTTGTCAGGCGTATCACATCAATACTGTGGCTTTATTTCTAGACAGGCAGTTAAGAGTTCCCTCCCCTCTGTTTACCTAGCCTCATCTCCATTCATATTAAAGCCAAGGTCCTGTTCCGTGTCCTTGCTCTTGTACAAGGCTTGAAGGGCTTAAGAGAAAAACGTGACTTCTTGGCGTCAACAACAGCAAAGACATTTTTTGTCAATGAAAGAGGAGTCGACATAGTCTACTGTATGTGGTACATGATGTAGAAATAACGGGTTGTTTGGGAAAGACCAGCAATGACATAAAAATATAAGGTGGTTTTGGGCAAAATATATGCAACTTTACACCAACTGGACTCTTTCTATCTACGCATAAACAACCGCGTAGCTACTCGTAAAGGGAGACAGAACAAATATAGAAAATGCCCTTCCTTACCTGCTCTCGTCCTGACCCTTCCTCCAAAATGGGCTCTTCTGCGGCGGCCGTCTCCTCCTCCGTCTGCATTTTCCCTCTTGCCACTCCTTCCTTCCTTAGAACCGGGCACAGGCAGCTCCCACCCCGGTAACGTCCGAAGGCAGGGACCTCCCCGGCGGAGCAGCAAGCTCGGTCACCCCATCCGCCGCAAGTCGGTATCCAATTTCACGATGGCGGGGCCTGCGGCAAATAAGCATCATCTACTCCGGATGTCGGTACCCCCTGCCTTCTTCCTGTATCTTCTCCCGCTGACCCGCTCAGTGTTTCTCTTCTACCCGCTCCATCCCTCGCCTCTCTGGTCAAAGCAAAATGTGACTAAGCACCCCAAAGTCAAAGCCCGTCGCCCTCCCTGTCAAACCGCTTCCGCTGCCGCGGCTTCTGCCTCTCGAGATGCTCAGCTACGAGTGTGCGTATGTGCACGTGTGAGCGCGTGACCGACAACGCAGGAGAGCCAACCGGAGCCAAGGATTTCACAAGCCGCAGATGCACTAAATGAAGGAAGACGCTCATCGTAAGCATATCATGCGTGTTAATTTGTACGAGAAACGTGGAAGATAAATACGGAATATTGGCATCAAAATACAAAAACTGATAGCAGGGATTATTGTCATTATTCAACTTTGTTTTGCCAGGGTTGCACCTTGCATTGGGTCTCCGTTGACGTCATATACCAACATCCCCACCCCCATCTGTTCACCTGAGCACACGCGCAGGCGCGAGTCTCCCCTGTAGAGACAGACACGCGCACACACACAGAGGCACGCATCAGACTCCTATTTAAAATGGGCATCAAGATGTCTTGTTTGATGTCTTTTGGCCACACACATCAAATATGTATACACAAAAGCCCAAAATTCACTTGCTGCAATTATTTCAGTGTTGATAAAGATTTTATTTGGAACAGAGGAAGATATAAAAATCCACTAAAATATTTCATTTTTGTGGAATAAAACAGAGGAATGTGGTAGGATGATGATAGAATGAAGACTTGAATGATGTGAAATCTGATCAGAGATTGGTGATGGGTATTCCTCATGGACTAGGGTGCCCTGAAATTTACAAACAAAAACTGGTTCAGAGATTATGACTGCTTTCTATCCACATGTGAAATTTCTGTTTATTTTATTAGTACAAGATACTGACCCGTGCTTGCAGAGGGACTGGTCAGGATGGTACTGGGTCTGTGGGGTTGTACAGCCCCCCGTCCCACTGGGAGGCTGGAAGACAGTTGACGTACCCTGGAGCCTTTCTTGTTGTGTGCACTGGTGTGGTCCTTGAGCCAAATGTCATATAATCTCTCAGGAAGGATGGGTGAAATTATTTAAGGACCAAGATCACCGTATGCTTCCTCTATAGACCTGGCTGAGCCACTCCGCCTGGTTAAATCTTTGGAAATTTCACTCCATTTAGTCTTCAATTACACTTGAATTAACTCAGTTTCCTTCCTCAGAGGAAATTCCATTCATTACCTCTGTTGTTAACCTGTCTGAATCCTTACCCACATGCTAGTGCTGTGACTATTTTTATCTAAAAAACGAAAAAAAAAACAAGGCTGGAAAATGAGCCAGAGTACATGAGGGTATGCTGAACTAATGATTAAGAATAGTTGCTTCTAAAAACTAAGGCTATAAAGCAAAATGTTTCTTCAAAAGTGAAACATTTCTTGATGTGTCCAAAGGATATTAGCAGTGACAGGCAGGTAGAAGATGTCTGTCTCAGTGTGGATGATAATATCCTGGGAGATGTACTTCTTTGGCTCTACCTCTCCTGCTTGGACTGCACACACAGCCAACAGCTGAACCTGCAGTTCAACATGCAAACCGGCAGCCACCTAGACAGACATACAGCACACCGCAAATGTAGTTTTTATTTCATTACTAACACATGCAACACATTAACAACTAAGGGGTAGATGATAACTTTTCCTAATGAAGTTAAAATATGTATCTTTAGAAATATAAATTATACTAAACATGTATTTATCCAATATAAGTTAACTAGAAAAAAAAGGCTAATTCAGATATTAACATTAACATTTAATCATAACATCCAGCTGGAAACTTACAGGCCCAGGATTGTAGATGACCCGGAGGCCTGTAGCAGGAGGAGGCTGTTTCACATGGAACCTTGCAGAGAGACGGATCAAAACAAACCGCAAATAGTTCCAGGTCAAAGTTTTCCCTTTGGACTTGAAGGTGACCCACAAATTGCCTGCACCTACCACAGCACTCACTTCTTTCTGACATACTAAAGGACATATGAAACCAGTTGTAAGGCTGCAACTAAACTAATAATTATTTCCTGGTTTTCGAAGCTTACATTTATGCATCTATGTATCCATGCTTCCATCTATCCATAATCTGGTGTTTTACCTGCAGGTGTCAACACCCACATTCTTCATCACCACAGTGATGGCCGAGGAGGTGCCCTCCTGTAGTGCACCAAAGTCAACCCTGGACGGCACGAGCTGGAATCCCCTCACTATGACATTTGGGTCGGTCAGAGAAATAGTTCGACACTTCCTCCTCACTGGCTCTTCCACTGACAGGAACTGGAATAGGGGACACAAACGGAGTGATGTGTGAATGTGTGTATCAACAGTATGTGTAGAGAAGCATGTGTACAGTATGATTACAGGATATCTAGGGCTGATTATGGGCTGCACAGCAGAAACATGGTGAAGTATCTGAATTCTGCAAACATGTTCTACAGTGGCATATCACCACCTCTAGAGGTCACTTTACTCAAACACAGGTGATTTGATGACATGAATCACATTTTCATAAGCAATCTTTTTTGTAGGAAAGTTCTGACATGCAATGATATATGGCAGAGTAAGTGTTGTCATGTGAATGTTTAGGTACCTGTTGATTTGGTTTGCTGCAGGGTTTAGAGCTGAGGATCGAGGTTGGTAGTCTGACTTTAGTCCTCCTGGGCTTTCCAGTCACATCCACCTGGACTGACTTATGTTGCCCAGATGAACCCTTCAGACTGCTTTCACCTGGCATAGACACATAGACATGGTCATTCATCCATTAATGCAATTTAAAGTGCTCAATCCACCTTACCTCCAGCCTGGAAATAATCTGGAAATCAGTGACTGTGAATCATATGCATTCTTGGAGTTCATGACCAACACCCTCAAACGGAACAGAAAGTAGGTTTTGCTAGTACTGCAGGTCTCTGTACAATGCCAACGAGAAATGGGACAGGTTTAACAAACTTTCTTGCCTGATGATGTTTTAAATAGAATTTAGACTATCTCCTGAAAAATGTCCCTGCAATGTTCCTGATTTATTTTACCTTTTCCGCGACGGTTTGAGGTTAATTCTGCCCTGTACCGGCATTTGACACATTCCTGGTGAGGTCACTGATTGGGAAACACATTTCGATATAAAAGAACAGAGGAAGGCAGAGAACAAACCGGCAGTCTGAGGCGTGGGGTTGGTGGGTCTTTTTGCAAGCATCCTGTCACTTCCTGCTGCATGACTGAGAGCAAAACACCAGGAGAGGTCAAGCCATGTCACATAAACATAATTTGGACGAGCAATTTATGAAATAAAGACGAACAGATATAATGTTTTGTGATTCACTACAACTAAGCAAAATGAAACACAGAAAAAAAAACAGTCCATAACATCCTCTTCATTACCTTGCAGATTGAGAGGGTGTTGGGTTTAAGGGTCGTGGAGCTGCAGAACACAAATATAGTATATTACACAGTATGCATGTTTCTGAATTTACAGTTAATGGTTTTTATGTACGTCTACAGTTGCTTTAAAATAGACAGTACAGATAAAATAATTCAATTAAGTCTCAGTTTCTCTGTACAGATTCCCAACAGGACAACCTTTAAAATGAGTTTCATCTTAGCAGCTCCTAGTAAATACTGTCAGTATAATAACTTACTGTTCTCTTGTGGGGCATCTTTCAGGAAGGCCTCGCCACTGTCTGACTTGGGGATCGGAGGGAGATCCATGGATAGATTCCTCATCATGTCTGATGTATGGTGCTGTAGCAGGTTCTGGAAAACAAGCGACAGTGCTGTCTCTTGCTGAACATTGTGTATTTTTCTATGTAATGTCAGAAATGATGGATCAGTGTGTGTTTAGACTTAAGAGTTTTATCATAATAATGCTGACTCAAAATTTAAATATATTATATATTGAAGTGAACAGGTACAGGTACCTGGTATAATGGAATATTTTCTGGGTGGAAAAAAGGAACAATGTTCTTCTTCCTCAGAGCCTCTCTATAAGCCTGCTCCTCACACATCTCCTGTCTGACGTACACATGAAAATTACAAAGGAAATTATTGACGAGTGGATGGCTGCTAGTGCAAATAGAATGTACTTGTAGCCATGGTAGTACCATCATTTCCCACAGTTTTCCATTATCTATCCTGCACCCTACTTATAGTCGTACTGCAGTAGATGCTGTAGTTTTCTTACAAATAATTCCCTTCAAAGGAGAATCACAGCAGCAGCCATGCAGAAAATAATGGGCTAAAAGCCATTTCCTCAATTCACACATACCAGTGTGACTGCAAATGTGTGGTGTGACGAGTTGACTATAACTCATAAAAACAGTTTAAATGTGTTTAAGTGTTTCTGTATATGTTGAAACAGAAAATCTTTACTTGAATCATTGTTTTTTTTTTTTAACTTGGTGAAGCTACTAAATGTCAAGGTGGTGGTTAATTCTTCACACAGAATCACAAAATAGCGTTTGAAAGAAAGCTACATTTACCTGTATTGTGCAAGTCTTTCAGTCCATTTTGACTCCTTTTCATTAGCATAACTGGATAGGATTAAGAGGATATTAATACAGTTTAAATACATGCAACTGTCACTTTAGAGAGTGTTACGTTATCTATTCATACATGCCATTTTAATCTCTCCAACCTGTCACTAGCTACTGTGGCTGTGTCTTCTGAAACATCCGACTGCTCCATTGGGGTTCCAACTCCTTGGGTGTACAGATTGGCTATGTCCGCTGTGGATACACACAGAGGGAGATAGGAGAAGTGTACATTTGCCAAAGTGTTCTGACCCCTTAACACCAAACTAAAACTAAATCACACATACTACTTAACTCTAACTATTCAGTATTTTACATGAAACCTCCAGTACCTCTGTCATTGTCACTTCAATTTTACAAAAATTAAATAATTCATTTTATGTTAATGCATAGTTTTCCAATAATATTTTGACCCTGTGACAATAACCTCATCCAGACCTCTAATGCACCATCATTTCACTCATTAGAGACAATTTTTGTCCCAATTTTTGTCATGCAAAAAGTGACTGGAAACATTCCCACTAACTGATAAACATTTAATTGGGCTAATTAAAAATAATTACAATTAAATAGCTGTGCGTAATTAGTTAAAAGTGAATAAAGGAAACGAGAGAATTACAAGTGTAAATTATATTTCAGCAGACTTATAACACAATACATTGTTCAAACACAGCCTACACAACTGCAAAAAGCAGTTGCCCACCTGAAGTCCTCTTGTCAAAGGTGTGACCTGCAGCCTCTTCTTCTGCAAAAGACTATAAAATACATTATTAATAATTTACATTATTTTGTACATCATTATTATATTAATATTATTTGTAGAATTCTGTCTTAGATCTCAGTTTGCAGTGGGGAAAGATCCTCATGATAACACCTTTCTGCCTGTTATACAGTGACATATCAGTCAAGGTAAAGGCATGTGGGAATATACCCACTGTGCATTATACTGTATGTGTGCTTTTGTGTGTGTGTGTGTGTGCGCGCGCTGACCAGGACCAGGTTGAGCAGAACACTGGCACGAACACTCTCCTCCTCAGTACGAGGGTCTTTAACTTTTATCTCCTCTGATCGCTGCTCCTTCTCCATCAAACTCTCTATGTATGTCTGCAGTGAAAGCCACATTTCAACATTTGTCAGGATCCAGGCAAAAAAACATATTTAAGGAAGTCTGCTATTTTCTACAGTTAGTGATGTTACGCTTGAACCAAACTTTTTGACACAGCATCGGCCTTTCAAAGTATCGCGGAGAGATATTTTTCGATGCCATCCTTCACCACGCCAAAAATGCCGTGACCACAGTATCAGAGAGGTGTCGCAGTGGTTTTGAATACGGGATGTTCTTGTCAATCTGCCTCAGCATTTAGCTGTAGACTCTGTTTACAAAAGTGAACTGTTTTTATAATACAAGCTTTATTGAACAAAATAACAGTAATGAAAGCAGTAAAACCACTTTCTGACTGTTTCATCGTGGTCACAGCTTTAATCCATCTATATGAATGCAATACTAAGAGTTTTGCCAGCAGATGTCGCCATCTTTGACTGTATCAAATGCTTCGAAACAGTGAACCATTTTCAACACAATTGCCTCATAGTGATTCAGTACTTCAGAAAGCTTTGTTTCCTTCATCATTATCTACATTATAAGCCCTATTCCACTCTAAACAAATAAGAGATAATGGTGCCAATGTATCCTTTTTACCTACTTATTTTAGCAAAACTTTGGCTGTGAGCCATATGACCACATACATGGGTTTGTTTTACCTTCAGTCGTGTGTCTACAGTATTTTTGAGTGGTGTGGTGAATGGTCGGTGCTGGTATAGTTCCCTCATCTCCAGGACTTTAGGACAGCTCCTGACAGGTTGACACTGTGCTGCAGAACCACCAGAGCGCTCTCTCAGAGTCAAACCTCGTCCCATGTCAGTACCAAATGGAGGACCTGGGCTCTTCTTCTGGAATAGAGAGAAAGACAGAGGGAGGAAAATGTCAGTGTCTGGCCCTGAGTGTGTTGTTTGCCTGTGTGTGCATATACAATATGTGTATATGTACCTGTACCTCTATTCTGGGGAAGTCATGCCAGCTGCGGTTTCTGAGGTTGGGAGGGGTGATGTCAGGGTTCTGTTTCCCTAGCAACCACTGGGACCACACACTCTGGTGGCCGGGCTTTAGGATGGTAATGCCGAACTCATCTGTCACAGTCACAAACATACACAAACTTTATATTATTTTTTGGAGATTGAGATGTCTTTCCCTCTTTGTTCCTCTTTTGATAGATAATAGAATGAGAAAAGTGCACTCAACTCAAGAGTCAGTAAATTACCTACATATAAAGGAAAGATATTATGCTTTTATCTAAAATTTGGCTAGATCAAATAATTAAACAGTTGCAATTAAATCAACCTCTAACATTCTATTTTAGAAGTATTAAGTTTCTTGATTTTTAAGATATTCAACTGGGCACCTTGTGTGTCAGGCAGTGGTTCCCTCTGCAGTGCTATGGTAGGGTCAGAGTATGCCTGGTAGAGTAGTTCCTCTACGCTTTGAGAGCTCAGTAGCTCAGTACCTGAACCATCCTCATGCACCAGAAACAGCCTGGAACACAAGATGTGTTTTCAGAGTTTCTGTGACGATGCCATCCACAACAGCAGTACAATGTTAATGTTTAAATATTGTCTCATTACAACTGAGTTTGGCTTTTTTGTATTCATGCAGAACAAATCCTATTTTTTACATACAGGAACATTAACAGAGAAAGAAATTCCACAAAACGGTTTTCAGTTTGTTGTGGATTTCCCTTTCCTGTTTTAAATAAATACTGATAATTTCATGTCCTCAGAGTGGTAATTTTTCATAGCTGATTATCTGTAAACATGTTACAAAGAGAAAGGGCTTTAATCAAGTGTAATATGACTTTAAGGTGCAGTACATATTGGTTATAGTCCCACCTGGGACAATGTTCTCTGTGCTTTATATTAATCCTGGCGATTTCTCTGTCCTCCTCCTCTTCCTCCTTCTCCTCTGGCTCCTCCTCGTCCTGTTTAAGTGTGCTTGGAGCAGGGCTGAAGTCCAATACTGATAACTGCCCATCTTCCATCACCTGCAACACACACAAAGCTCAGAATATTCACTCAGAGAGGCAGATTAACTTGTGTGGTAGAATTTGTTTTCTCATATGATCACTAGAGAATTTTTTTAGATTTTTCAAATTTACATAACAGGCTGTCTCAACATCTCCCTGTACCCTTGAATTAGTTGCTTAATTCTGAAAATAGAAACTCAACCTAATAAGACATCAACCTTGTAACACATCAGGGGTTACAAGAGGATTAGTTGTTATAATGGAGGTAGTGAAGCAAAGGGAGAAGCCCCCACCAATCTAATTAGCTGAAATGAGTGGAGTCTTGAGGTTGGTTTCAAGATGGATTCAAATACATTTTTCAGTTTGTCATTGTTTCCAACATTGTGCTATAATACAAAATAGTCTGTTTAGTAAGTGTTTGTTGTGTCTTTCCTTTGGTCATTCCTATACTTTTCTGAATGAGATGTTTCTTTGAAGGACTGTCTCTTTCGAACACTTGCATGATGACACTAACCCATCTTATAACTGACCTGGAAGTGGTTTCCATCGGGGTCTGTAATGTCACATGCCACTTTGTCTGTATGACTCATGACGTAGCTTCCTGGTTGCTTTGCAGGAGTGCCACCCTTTGGACTGGGGGTTAGAAGTGGGTCAGACGAGTACACACACTTCCCATCACTTTGGATCTGCAGGAGCCCCACACTGGATGGGAACACCTTGGATGCACAAGCATACACACACAAACAAACAAACAAACAAACATGTAGGTAAATACACAAAGTGTGCAAATGTGTATTTATCTAACTTTTGTGCCATCTGCTGGTCATATCAAGACTGACACTTGTGAACGCACCTCTTTCCACCAGGACAGTCACATTTTTTCAAACAAAAACTTACACCAGCTGACTAATGTGAAAGATGCTATATTAACATAAAACCCTACACCAAATAACTTTTAACATAGATGTGATATTTGCTGTAAACCACCCACCTGATAGGCTCCTTGGCTGTTCCCAGTGATGACAGTTCCATCGGCTAAAAAGACGTGAGCCGTGTGTTGCTCTGGGTACATCACCACTGTGGCGCAGCCCTCCTTCTCCACCAATACCACCCGCTCTTTGGAAGACACACTCCCCTTATCGCTCTCACATGCACTCCTCTTACCATTCTCAGCCACAGTCTCTTCTGCATACACACTACTTTCCCTTTCGTCGCACACATGCTCACACTCACTCAACTTTGTACAAGCATGTCCAGCACCCTCCATGTCACACGCTTTCCCTGCACTGTCCCTGCTAATATCTTCTCCACTGTCACAAGTGTCCTGGATGTGCACATTCTCATTAATGCTGTCCGCACAGCACATGACACACACACACTCAGTGCAGCCGCATGCACATTCAGAAGCTGATTTAAGGGTCACACTCTCAGGCTGCTCCTCTGGAAAGGTAACAGACACAGGGACTCAGGTCAGATAAAAACTTTCAACGTAATTTAAAGAGTAAGTGCGTGTTTGTGAGTGTGCGTTTGCTTGTGTGTTGTGTATATTGTCTATGACTACGTCAGTACATGTGCAGATCTGGCTGTCTGGTTGCTGTGTGTGCATGTTAGCCAAGTGTTACAGTGTGTATGCACTGTATGCTGGTCACCTGTGTGCAGCGGTATGTGCTGCGGTGTGTTTGGTGGTCTGTCTTGGTAGAGACGAGTGATCCTAGTTCCATCTGCGTGTTCTACACTTAGAGATCCGTCTGGGTTTTGGACAGAAACCATCAGATCCTCCCGGCTCAGCATCACCTGACACAACAACACATGCCAAGCTAAACATTTTCAGAATGGGGCAAACTCTCTCATTTTTGAGACTCTATCACAAACTTTGACATGCTCAGACAATCACAAAATATTGTCAAAAATGAAAAAAAAGATGAAAATAATTACACTATAATGGAGACAACTGGTAACCTGTGGAGTAATACAACACCATTACCTCATGGGTGATGGGGTCTGTAGCCTTGAAGGCGAGAAGAGGTGCAGTGGGTATGTGTTTGTGTGTGGTCCCCACAGTGTAGATGCGAGCTCCAGATGGAGTTGTGGTTAACCAACACCCTCTCTGAGCGTCAGCCTCCTTCTCTGAGCTGTGTTCTGTATAGATACACACAAAACATACAAAGACAGTATGACACCGTGTCATTCAAAGTGATACTTAATTGTCCTCACAGCAGGGGGCTCATCACGTAAGAAGATGGAGGAAACACTGTTTTGTATTTAGTGGTGCTGCACTCTAACCTTTCTTGTTGTCCTCAGTTTCTTCAGAGGTGTTTTCCTCCTCAACCTCAGAGTCAGGAACCCACACTGGACCAGAATCCTGGCTGAAACTGACTGAGCCATCTGCAAACAGAACCTGCAGTACACATGTGATTTGTGTGCTTGTATGTGTCATAAGAGTTAGTCCCCATTTTTGAATAAGAAGTCTTGATGGTTCAGCTCTGCCTGTACAGCTTCTACAATAAATCAGTCGTATATTTGCTGGTATGCGTGCCTCTATGTATGAATATGTGTGTACAGTTTGTTTACCTCTGTGGACCCGTCTCTCATGTATCGGATCACAGCTCCCTGGCTGGTGACAATGCGGGACAGTTCTTTGGAGAGGCAAGGGTCCTGAAGCTGCCATACAACTCCTCTGCCATGAAGAGGAAAGCCCTGTTTCACCAACATGCCCTGCTCTTCTGAGGACACTCCTGGACACACAAACACACAGTTTATGAGTTGTGAGATTTTTAAAGATTTTAAAAAATGGCAGCCTGCAAAAACATGTCGTGGTCAAATCATGAAATGCAGACGATCCTCTGTTTGCTATAAAATGGCGCTTAAGATGATGTCACAGCAGTTTCAGGCGGCGTCGCTATGACAATCAGCTAAGAATCCCACCTACATTGAGGGGGTACTATCTGCAGTGGAAAACGAAATCGAGAAAGGTACCTGGTATCAAAAGTGAGTTGAGTCATGCTGAGCCGTACCATGCAGTGGAAATGAGGCTTTAGTAACTAGAGCCCTTTTCTGCAGTTTTGTAAAACTACACTTGTGAGGACACATATACCTGTATATGTGTGTGTATACACATTCCCAAAGAAAGTGCATCACTGACCTTGTGTATCCTCTCGCAGAAATTGCAGCAGTAGGCCATTAGGAACAGACAGGTTGAGACTCTTGAATGGACTTGATGGCAATGCTGGCTGGCCTTCACACACATTAGACTACACACAATCATACACAAAAATGAACACATACATATGGTATGAGCAACACACTAATAACAGTAATATTAACATCACAATAAGTAGCAATTGCGGTTTGAGAGCAATTGCGTATGTGGAACCTGGGACTCTGGAGGTCTGGTGTAGCTGGCAGGGCTGTGTGTCTTGGAAGGAATTGAATCCAGGTCTGTCCACTTGGAGCGGTGGGTGGAGGAGGAGAGAGGGATGGGGACAAAGGTGGAGGTCTCTGGTGCCCCTCCTTCTGTTTCCTGGGGACTCACTAGAACATCACCAAACAGGAACACATTTAATATTGCCTTCACTGTGAAGAAATTTTATCCTTGTTTACTCCAAACATAATAATCAGAATATTTAGAGCAGTGAGATTATGGCCCAGTCTATAAGAATATTTAACCGTTTTTCAGTAAAGATCAAAATATTTCTATACAAATTAAAACTACACAAAGACTGAAAACTGTATGTGTTTTAAGTGTAACACCTATGTATTCTCCTGTGGGTCCATAGAAACTGTATGAGAGATGGATTCCATTGTTTAACACTGCTGAGAGGGAGCCCTGCTTCACTCTTTTCATCTCCACAGGCTCTGACACTGAAAAGGACACACACACACGCACACGCACACACACACACACAAACACACACACACACACACACACACACACACACACACACACACACACACAGACACAAAGAGAAACACTCACAGGTCATCTTGGTTTGTTCAACAGTATTATCCACTAAATGACATTACAATTTTGCAAAGATGGATAAAAAGAATCCTAAAATTACAAAAGAGGCACTCTGGGCTCAGGTCTGTACTATGATCAGCATTTTTACCTTTAAAATCTTCTTTTTTGCCATTGGGTTCTTTGTCTTGGGGCTGAGGGGGAGGTTTTGGAGGATCAACAACAACTTGGTTGATGTGTGTGTAGAAGTGATGCCCATCCTTCTTCACAGCCAGTTTCATCAGGCTGGAACCTGGAGCAAAAACAGCACAAAATGAATGGGTGCATGTGGAAAATCACCCAAAGCACCTGTCACCACCACTAGGTATAGATGGAATAGCTGAGTTGCACTTTGCTTTTCATGAACAACCTCACTTACAATGACTGACTTCCCCAATTACGAAGCACAGCAAATACATATTAGGTTATGCGTCTTTACCGCAGAGAATGCTTTCTTAAAGACATGTGGCTGCTGTCTCACAAAACAATGAGTCTACTTGAAATGTAGTTATCTGTAGTGATCTCAGAGCATGTAGGCGAGCTGTTTGCTAGGGACGTTTCCTGAATTAGAGTGGGCTTGAGTTTGTTTGGATGTAAGCACTTTTGTTGTGCTTTAGAAGCACATGCAGATTTGGAGCATTTTCTACAACCTCAACTTTGTCTCAATACCTTCAACATAGCTGACATTCTCCACAGTGATGTGCCCTCCATCTGAAGGGAAAAGGTACTGGAGACGACCTGACACATGGATCAACTTTCCATCCATGCCGTATCCCGTGAAACCCTACACATCACACATACACAGCCATACACACACAGTGATGTATTACTTGTAAGCAGACAGAACTAATCATCTGCTATCTATGTTCTGCTGTTTATGTTCTAATGCAAACATAAACTCAGTTTATTAATGGTTTTGTGTGTGGGCCCTCACATTGAAGGGTTCCTCTGTGGGAGTCTTGGCTGAGCTGCCTGCTGTCTCTGCTCTGCTCTTCTTGCCACTAGACAAAGGTTTACTTTTCTTGTTGCCTGGTGACCTAGCCTCCTCCTTCTGCTGCTTGCCTTTCGGTGTATTCTCTTTTTTTGATTTCTTGGCCATCTCTTCCTCCTTTAGCCGCTCCTGCTCCAACTTCCAGGCCTGTAACGTCATGCACACAGTAACAAACACCGAAGTCATTGGTGTAGGTTTATAATAAAGAAGTTCAAGGAACTGTAAAGCAGTGACTAGGGTTGAGAAGCTTTAGAAGAGGTAAAATTTTTAATTGGACCGAAAGGGTGCACTGACCAAATCTTAGCCAAACATTTAATACTTATAATTAGGGATGCAATGGATTGGAATACAGTGCTGTCAAAAAAACTATTAGACAATTGAATCTGTACTTATTCTTCTATGGATTCTAGTATTGATTAAACAGAATCTACAAAATGTCATACAATGTGCTGTTTTCATTTTTTGATGTGTAAGGTAGTATCAGGATTGCAAACTTCTGCTGTGAAAAATGGCGTCACTGTACTTTAACTGCCATAGATGAAAACCCTGTACTGTTGTTTACTGTATTGTATGTTTTTGGAAATGGAGATGATGATTACATTTTGCATGTGTGTATAGTGGTTTGCTCTATAAATCATGCTTGGGTATGAGATCCTGTAACTACTGACAATATGCATGTCAATCTACACAGCTCTGTGAGTAAACCGAATAAACGGGTAAGAAGGGATCAGGTTTAATTTAGCTGTGCCAGCAGGTTTCTGTAAAAGGTACAACAGAGTTACTGTAACACTGTTGAAAGGCCAGAACAGAGGCAGCTGTGAAAGTGAATGTTCAAGTTTTAGTTGGTACTGACTTTAAGAGAGTCTTTTCTGATGACTGGCTCCAGAGTGTCCTCCTCCTCTGCAGAATCTGTAGCCTTTTCATCTAGTCCAGGAACAAAAACATTGTATTTGTATGGTGGTAAGTATAGTCTCATTGCCAGAGCCTTATGTTGGCAAGCTACAGTACCTTTTAGACACTTAGCAGGGCTGAGATTTCTGATTTGCATTGCCTCTCTCTTTAATTCTTCCTCTTTTGTCCAATCCGAAATAGTATCTGCCACATGCTCCAGGTACTTCCTATCATAAAGATAACAATGGAGTTTTAAAGTCTATGTAACACTTCACATATACACTGTTTCACTAGTCAGGTTATATAGGCTACAGACTGCCACTGAGAAGGTTCATACTGCATAATTCTGATGATGTCCTGTGAGAAGAAAACACCTGAAAATGTGAACTTGCATTCTGACCTGAACTTGACATCAGTGTGAAGGGCTACATCCCAGAACTTCTTGCACTGGCGATAAGGGCTCATTGGATTGTGACAAAAAATGTACAGGATGTTGTTATGACTTCCTCTGAAGGTGTCCAAGCAGCGGTATTCTTCTGAGGCTAACTGGAGCACCTACACATATGGAAAATAAAAATTATACAAGCACAATTGTAAAAAAAATAAAAAAATAAAAAATAAAATTGGGGGTTTCAGTCTGAAAATTCTTGTTTTTAGCTGAAACTAAATTTTCATGGTGTTTTATCTCTACCGCACATTTAAAGTTTGTTTTAAAACCCATGGTGGTAGAGTATGTTTTTCCCCTTAATTCCTGAGCTGAACAACTGCAGTGTATTAACTTTAGTGTGAGTTGTTTGTTCTATAATTAAGTCCTGCACTTAAATCAACTCCTGCTGCTTTTCACATTAAAAGCCTCCATACAAAGATAACTTAGCATTTAATGTGAAGTATGTCAAATCTGATAGCTATGATTGTGGTTTATTATAAATTAGATTAAGTTATATTAGGCTTTAACACAATTAACATATTTAAAAACAGAAATAAGGTACAGTAGACAACACACACAGCAAATAACTGTTTCCTCATGCTGACACAGAAAACCCCCCTGAAAAACAAGACAGGTCACCTGTGGGAAGATTGAGGCGTTGTGGTGTTCAGCACAGTGCCAGTCAAACAGAGATCTCAACCTACAACTCTGAATGTCAGATAAGTCCAGCTGGCTACACACTCTCCCACTGATCTGCTGGAGAAAGAACAACATGCAACATTATTGGGAGGAAAATCAGAACAAATGCTCATTATTCTTTATAGCATACAAAAAAAATGTGAGTAGCTCCAGTAATAAGGACATAGAAACAATACCTCTGTGTTACTAGGATCTTCAGTGAGAAATGTCAGACCTATAATTGAAATAAATTATGAGGTATGGCACTGAAGTTGAGTACAGTGTCATACATACAGTTGAGAGATGTTACAGAAATCAAGTTTCTTAAGTCAGGTGTACCTTGTAATATACCGTATGTAAGCTAACATCCCAGTAATTGAATTAACCAACGTAGTAACAGACCTTTAGTCCGTAGGTTATTAAGCTGCTGTTTAGCGTAGGATAGTGGGTTGTCCCAGGGGATTATTGTGGGTGTCTGTTGCTGTGCTGGTTCTAGTATTCCCAGTGGTCCAGGAGCATTCAGTAGTACACCCTTTTGGTCCAGCTTGGTCAGTGGCATACTCTCAAACACACTCTGATGAAACAAACGCTCCACCTCCAGCCATGTCACAACATCTGTGGGATATCATAACATCATAATATCATTTTGAAGAGCTTTTTCCCAACATAGACTGATCAAATTTCCACTGCACGTAATTCCCTGTTTGGATCAGTACAGTCAAAAAACATGATACAATGTTGCCAAAACCCCTGAGATAGTGCAACAAGTTAATTAACAATGGCCATGGATATACTGAGGAAAGGTGGGTGCCTCTGACAGGTAACTGGTTTCTGACCATCTGCGCAGTAGTGTTGTAGCTGCTGTTTGATTGCCATCCAGCAGGAGTTGCTGTTTCTCTGCTGAGCTACAGAGTGGATCAGCTCCCACACTGGAGACAGCCTCATCATGGACAACTCCACCTCTGCTGGATCAAAACCCTGAGCCGCCTAAGTGGGACACACGCAAACACACAGTATATGAACACATTTCTGGTCCAAAGATAAAAATATTGACAGAATGGAGCCAAGATTAGATTTAAATACAGTCTATTCCTTTTGTTTTATTCATGATTTTGAACCAACATGGCAAATTAAAAAGAATAAATTATACACAACTGCAGACATAAAAAAATCTACTTGCACTGATATCCCTCAAGCGCTGTGCCCTCTCATTATGGTGTCTGATAACCAGAGGGTGCTCAGACTTCTTCTGAATCTCCTCTGCTCCAAACGTCACCACTAGCCTCTAACACAGAACACAAAACAGAATAAAACACAGACAAATGAGTGAATCATTTCATTCTGTGCAGAGTGTGTCTGAACACTCTGGAGTCATACGGGAAACCCTCAATGAGTTTTACAATTCCATTAAAAAAGTGAAAAATTCACACACACCATACCTTGAGACCTGAGACAAGTGGAAGAAAGGAAAATATACAATGTAGCCTGTCCCTGTGACCCCAGTAGACTGAGGGTTTCAGAACTGTAAATGTAGAATTTTTCATAATGTCATAATCCATTGATCATTGTAAGGAAATTACATATTTAAGGAAATGACATTCGTGTATTATTTTTTTTTTTTTTTGCCTAGTACTTCTATTTCCTGTGTGCACTGACGTGATAGTGAGCTGCTGTAGCAAAAGAGTTTCCCCTCAGGGATCAATAAAGTATTTCTGATTCTGATTCATTCAGGGATTCACACCAGAACCAGTGATCCCTATAAGATGACACTTTACACTTTACTGTACTGTATATTGTCTGCATGTATGTTAGTTACTCTCTACTGTGACTATAGCACCATCTGCTGAACTATTGTTGTATGTATTTGTGGCTCAGCTATGCTCTACAGTATTTGTAGTTAATGTGGTAGTATGCAATTAAAAATCACATCTCTCTTCACAATAACACTGCAAACCAAAAACAAGGACTTCAATATATTTATAATTTGTTATATTTTTAATAGAACAACTTTCTAAAATATGAAAACAGCAAAAGAAAGAGGAGACCGACTTCCTCTCTCATGGTTTCTCTCTGCTCAGGAAAGCAAGTATTTCACCCTTCCTCCCCGCCACAACACAGCTGAGCCCACCCTATTCTGGGTGTGCTGGAGAGACAGCATACTCAACATGACACTGGAGCTGGTGGGGATTGGCCATTGTCCAAGCACCTTCGACTGGCCCTGCTCACTGAAATACAAGGCACTTATTTCTTCTTTGCAGACCCCTCCTGCTTAAAAGAGCGGGGGGAAAAAAAGTAAGTGCTGCATTGGCCGGGAATCGAACCCGGGCCTCCCGCGTGGCAGGCGAGAATTCTACCACTGAACCACCAATGCTGCATATATGAGGGAATCTTCTGTACAAATTTTTGTCATGTTGGTGCGTAAATAGTGACACATGTGTCTTCCAGTCCTATCATATGCCCAGCACATGCTAGACCATACATTTCGTTTTGGTGCAAGGCCACTGTACCTTCTTATCTTCTTCATTCTGTGCTGTAGTCAGCAAGCTATTTATCATGTGGCTTCTCTCCTCTTTTGTGTGTACCAGAGGCAGGAAGCGTTGGAGCATCAAGCTGACCAGCTGATAGTCTAACCCGGGACCATTGTGAGGTTTGGGTTCCTCAGCCACATGGGATGGGGTGGACAAAGACTTTTCTGTTGAAATTACCACCTAAACACACAAATGTACAGATATGGGAAAAACCACCCAAGCATATACGACACAGGTTTTGAAGATCTTATCAGGCTAAATCACAAAGGGGCTGCAACACTGAACAATATTCTATCCCTTAATTTCATGAAAAGTGCAATTTACTTATATTATATGATATCTAATTTCAGAGTACAAACAGTACAAATCTCTAGTGTGCCCCTTAATCCAAGGTTTTTAGTTATTAGTAGTTATTAGTAGTCATTATATCAGTATCTGCTGACTATATTTCCCACAAATTGCTGACATCACACATAGATAATGAGGGACCAATTTGGCCACACACTACACACCCCCACTCACAAAACGCACACAGACCTGTTCCAGCATACAGTGCAAGATTAGAGGCACAGAGCAGGCTTCAGGGGGAACCTGGTCGAGTAGGTTGCTATAGTAACGCATGTCCACATCTGTAGAGAGAGGAGGCTGTTCGCTCTCTGTCCACAAAGAAGTGAGGACAGAAAGGAAAGAAAGTTAGTTTGTCATCCTAGTTTTTAATTCAAACACATGCACAAGGACATGAGAGGGCAGAATTTTAAAGAGAAAGGTTTTACCTTCGTCTGGTGGGCTTTCCTCTTGCGCTGATTTCTTCTTGGGGTGTGGAGTCATGGGGAGAGGGGTCGGCACAGCCTGGCACAAGAAACACACACAGAGTAATATGTTTTAATATATTCCATGCTGTATGAAAGCGAATACACTTGGCGATAATTTCATGCACCAATCACTATGAAGGCCATAGTGGACAAAGCTGCTATGTCCCTATGTATTCAGCAGCTGTTTCCAATGTTACTGCTACTGCAGCCAACTTGGAAGGTAAGAATTTGAGTGGTTTGTAAGAGTAGCTGTATTTCAGTACCTCAATTTAAAAAGATATCTACTCAGTGTGAATTGTTTAAATTTGTAGTTGAGTCACTTTTTTAAGCAAAAATGACAAAAATTCACTGGCTCTGGCTTCTCAAATATGAATATATGCAGTTTTTCTTTGTCTTCTATGATAGTAATGTGAATATCTTTCAGTTTTGGACTGACAAGACTTTGAAGATGTCACTTTGCACTCTGGGAAACTGTAGTGGGCATTTAGTCTGCAGTGAAGGCTACGATGAATAAATATCAGGCAGGGTCGGAACAGTTTCATGATTCTTGATTTTACTTCACATGTAGGGTGTGTAGCAGAGTGGCGCAGCGGAAGCGTGCTGGGCCCATAACCCAGAGGTCGATGGATCGAAACCATCCTCTGCTATGTCAATATTTTCAAAAGGAAACTATAAGAGGAATTATTCACTTTTTCTGATGTTTTATGAACAAAACAATTAGCTATTAATTAAGAAAAGAACCAGCAGCTTAATCCATAATTAAAATAATTGTTAGTTGCAGCCTTACTATTAGTTATACTGATTGACAAGCATGCATATATGTGTACCTGTGCAGGCTGTGGATCCAACCCAACAACAGCGGGTACACTGATGAGTTTGATGTTGTCTAGGTAGTGCTGATGTTGCCTGCGCCAGTCCAGACAGTCATAGATGAGATTGACCACACCCTCAAAGATCTGGCTTCCCATCCCCGGCTGGAGACAAAGTGCACCCACACCCAGATTAGTATTTAAACTCAAAATCAAGTCACAGACAGTGTGAAGCTGATTGAGTAGCAAACATAACAAGGCAGAGACAGTGAGAAAGACAGATGGAGAAGGAGCTTGAGAATGATCAAAAGGGGAATAGCAAGAAAATCAACAATGAGAATAGATCTATGAAACACATATCTGTCAGGCCCAGCTCACCTCAGCCTTAGGGTCCTGTGTGTGGAAAGGAGGCAAGAGATCCGGGACAGTGTAGCTGAGCTGAACCACATCATGGAGTTTGGACTCTGGTGGCCCACTGTCCAAAACTGGTCTCAGACCTGACCAGAACAGATCCAACTTCCTGGCCTGTACAGCCAGCTCTACACCACCATGAACCTCTGCTTATGGCACACACAGAGGAAATGATGGTGTAGATAACATGCAATAAATATAAAAATAAGGGTATACTGATGAGTGTGAATCCATGTAAAAGCTTTTTTTGATGTGCCTTATTAAATCTGTAAAGGAGTTATGCATACTGTATACTGACAGCCCTTTACCTGCATCCAAAGCTGGAGAAGCTCTCAGACTCTGCTCATTGCCCTCACAGGTGTGTTGTTCCTGCTGCTCATCAGACCTTTGTGTGTGCTCCGAACACAATTCGATGACATTGGCTACATGCACACCTATGGCATCAAGCGCCCCAATCAGTTGGGGCTGGTAGAAGCCCAACACCAGGATGTAGTGTTGAGGACCATCCTCTGGTTCATCATCTATGCCCAGACACACATAACACAAAACACACAGAATGAATTAATCCATTACCATGTCTAGCGTCTCTCTCGTACACAAACACATACCATTCTACCGTTCTACACACATACTGTAGAAGCAGGAGGTAGCCAAAGACAACTTTACAGTATTTTCTCACTATTTTAGCTTTTTGAACTCCATAACCCACACACACAATTGGTTTTAATTTGAGTTTTGACCTATGAATATTGGTGGCTCAACATCATCCCTGCGTCTGAGCTTGGTCTTCTTCTCCTTAGAAGGTCCCACAGGTGAGGGCGGACTCTTCCCCTTTTTGTCAGAGACCTTGGCCCCTCCTTTGTCCTTGCTGGCAGAGGGAGGCCCAGCATTTGCCATCTCCTCCTCAGCCTTACACAGATGTGAACAAAAATTACACAAAATTGCATTGCAACATTAATGAACAAATATAACCTGAGAAAAATCCCTCTATTCAACTCTGATTCACATCATAGCCTGTATTATACTGATTCAAAAGTTTTTGGCCACTGACTCCTTCAACGCAAAAATTGTCATGATTGTAACAATACTGCAACTGAAACCTGAGTGAAAATCCACTCCAGTTCAACAATGTTACTAAATTATAATAACTAACACGTAGAATCACATATATGAAGAAACACTCACCTGCTCGGCTTCTCTCCTCTGCTGATCATTGGCTTTGATCTGTAGCAGCTGGAACTTCAGTATTTTTGCCATCAGGTCACAGGGAATCTCCTCTCCTGCATCCAGCAGTGCCTTCGCAGGCTCTGTAACCTGCAGAAGACACAAACACAGAGAACAAAGCACACAAACACATGGGGTTTCTTTTAGACAGTCAAAAGAAACTGGTCCACTGACACAACATATTAGAAACCCTCATTCTCTACTGTAGAGTGTATCAATTTACTCATCTAAAACATCCCAAGCCTACCTCATAGAACGTGGGGACATCATCAAGTTTTTTTGCTTTGGGATTCCCCAATTCATGGATCTGTAATAAAGTCGGACAAGAGAATGTTTTCATTTGATAAAATACAAGGTATTAGAATTGTACTGACATCATTTTTTGTACCTCATGAAGTAGATCAAATAATACTCTGAGTATTCATTAAATCAGCTATTCATGCTGTTGCCAGTACAGTGACAATGGCAACCAATGATGCAAATGATTTTATAAAATCTAAGATCTAAGAGAAACAGATAATTGTGGAATACTCAATACATGGCTGAAAGCGTGAAGGTATTTGACTAAAATGAGTTTAAACATTTGGAACAAATGATTGTAGATTTAAGAAAATGTGAGATATTTAACCTTTCAGTTTATACCAGGTTTTAAGGATGTGAAAATAGACCCACAAAAGGTTAGAGTGATTAGTTTTCAGTTTGTTTCACAACAGTTTCAGTACTGCATTGACCCCTAAAAAATATCAAACAACAGTAAGAGCTCTACAAAAATACAGGAGACACTATTAACAAAGAGAACTTGAACCGAACTTAGAATACCTTTGCAAGGGTGCTGTCCCAGGTCAACAAGTTGAAAAGTTTGCGCAATGGTTGCTGTACGGCCAAAGCCAAAGCCCGGATCAGTTCCTCATCCTCTGGACTTCTCCCAACTACCAAAGACACGCAGGCCTGCCATGACTCCTGGAAAAGGCATTTGAATATCAGGATAATATAGACTAATACAAATCATCCAAATCAACCACCACCGGTTACACTGATTTCACATCACGCTTCTCCTTATTTCCATTATTGACAGGTGGATTTACGCTGACAAAATAAATAAATAAACGCATCTTCATTATGACTTTTACTGATAGAAGAAAGCTAAACGTTACTCACATAAACACTGTTAAAAGTTCCAGTGTGAGAAAGCTGCTACGCTACAGTACAATCTTCTAGCAAGCTTAACTGGAGAGAAGTGCGTTAGGACAACCTCAACAATCAATAACTAAGCCTTCCGGTTTGGACGTCTCACCGCTAAAATAAAAGCTCAAAGGTTTACTGTTGCAAAAAAATGTCCACATCTAGGTTAATTACGGTGACAAACTCCATTATAAATCCCACCTTTCTTCTCCCTGAAATGAAGGGTAAACATGTAGCTAGCTACATTGGCAACCTGTAAAAGTTGGCTAACTAACTACCATGTGTAGCCAGGTAATAAGAACTCTACAAGTTTCAATTTGTGTAAAGAGAAATGTTTTGACCATTTAAGTTAAGTTAAACCAAAGAAAGTGGTCAGTGAGATAACAAACCTCTTCAAACTGTGCTCTGGTGAGACCAGTCTCCCAGTTCTTGTTGACAACTGCGCTTCCAGTAGCATTGGGCTTTTTGGTTGATCCCTTTTTAGCTGGCTTTGGTGGCATTTTCAATCAGTGACGATTATCTACATTGAAAAGAACATAGAGCATTGAAAATAGTCTGAACGTTATCAAGACAAAAATCTAATTAACGCTAGTTAAAAACTTAAGCTAATGGTGACTTTGCCCACCAGCGTCGCCTTGTGCTTGTGTTGCCCCTGGCAACCGCAAGGACACAGTGTCAAATTTACCAAAGTGATAAATGACTCTTCCTGTAAACTTTCAAAACAAAAGCATGAAGGAGCACACGTTTCGGTTTCAATATGTTGGACAGAAGTAATGCAAATTACGAAAACAAAAAAGTAAAACACATAAGAATCATCTGTTGTAAAAAATATTTTAAATTTTGGTACAGAATATACTTTATCAACCATTAAAATATTTTTGTTTAAATGGAAATAATTTTTCGAGGTTAATTGTTATGTCAAATGTTGTTGTCATTTCTTTTCTCCACTAGATGGCGGTAGGATCTCTGGGCTGTGAGTCCAAACCTCCTGAGCCAAAGCATTAATCCACAAATAATGGTAACAGTTTACACAATATTTCACTATTTCCCATAAATTGTAATTATTGTCATTATCATTATAATAGTACAAGGAAGTAATCCATAAATTGTAACCATCCAAAGATTAACCAAAGATTCCACCATACACACACATACACAAACTCCCCTTTAAAAGTCTAGAAGAAGAAGTTTTTTCTTGACACTGTCACCAAGTGCTTGCTCATGGTGGGAATTGTTGGGTCTCTGTAAATAATATTACAGTCTATAGGAAAAGTGCAATGAGATAACTTTTGTTATGAACTGGCGCTATATAAATAAAATAAAATTGAATCAAAAGTTTAATGACAGTAGTTATGAGCAGTAATTCTGCTTGGTCCAGTCACTGAATGAAGCACTTGAGCCATAAAACAGATTTACATTATGAAAGACAGCTGGTTTGATTTCAGCGCCAGAATCTGTGGAAAAAATTACCCAGAGCATTCTAAGAATGGAAATCTAGTGCCATTTCATCTGTATTATGAATGATGACACAATTGTTCCACCAGATGAGCCAAGTTACAAGAGAGAGGTTAAATTATACCAACACCAATATGAAGAGTCTCTAATTCTACTTTGATATACTGTATGAATCTGAGTAAAATATAAATCTATTTTGAACCATAATAATGCAGGCAATACCGCAAAGGAGATTTAACCTTGGCCAGGTTCTATTTAAAGAAAGGGAGGTTTTAAATGTTAATTAGGTGAATACTGAAGTGGAATAAATATAAAGATACTGTATTAAATGAATGATAATAAGGAAAGTCTGAAAGGGGTCATGGCCACTTCACCACTCCTACACACTCTCAGGCAACAATTAAATGAGCTTCAACATATCTTAATAATGATTATTTGTATTACTTTTTTAATTAGGTCTGCAATTACAATTCAGTTCTTGAAATGGAAAATAAAATTCCCAGTAGCTGTTTTACTGTTTCAATTACAGTAGTAGAATAAGAATTGCAAGATGTACATTTTTATAAATAAAACTAAATATGCCTTTCTAATCCAATACACGTCTTTTTGTCAAATTCAGCAAATATTTCCACAGAGTTGTTTTCATGCTTTTCAGGGGAAGACAAAGACTGCTTCATGACTGAATTTTAACATTTTACTGGAAAAGAATGAGCAAGAAAAACATGATCACTGATCCTAAAGCATTTCCTGTTTTACTTTCTGAGTTTCTGTGCCAGCTGAAATTTCAAGAGACATCATCAAGATTGACACCAGAGTTGCGCTTTAACCATTCCCAAGGGTCAAACTGGCTTCTGATTTTATCTTTTCCTGAGGGATTTGTCTTGGCACATACACTTACTACAATCTTTAAACAATAAATTCCCTTTGCATGATAGAAGTTTATTTGGATTGTGCAGAGCTGTACAGTCTCAATGAGGTCTATTTGAGCCAGAAAAGCTGTTCCATTTGAAAATGAATGACTCAATACAGATTATACACTGGGCCTCTGTTAACAATGACTTAGTAGCACTGAATTCATGGAATGCTTCTTCCTCTGTTCATCAGTGCTTATTATAAAGAATTTCATGCACCACATCTCTGCACCAAAGTCATGGTTTGGCACAGATTTCCAATCAATCCCATGGGATCAGTTTTGTTAATGCAAGGGACCATTGTCATGAAGGTGACTTCACCCAGGCAACAACCTACTTACAGCAGTTCCCCATAAAAGGTTGAAAGTGAGACAACGCCCACTTGTCAACACCAGAGAAATCCATGTTTGAAGCCAGCAGTGCATTAGTTATGGTGGAATTGTCAGCTCCAGACCTTCCAGAGGCAGCGTCCTACGAAGGTCACACACCGGCCAGATAAACACTGTAGTGAGTGAAACTTAAAAAACACTCCATCCACACTGCTGCAAATAGCATAGCAACATCTCAAAATATCCGTATTTATTTAGGAAATACGCTGCTGTTAAACATGTACATCATGTGTCTGTGAGGGCTATTTTGTTTCATTTTACAGCAGTCGTAATGGTTTATTTAAGAACTTGTTACTTAGTTACTCAAAAAAATGTGTCTTACTCAAGTTTAATATAATATGATCGACCCAAGAGGTGCTCAACATCATATGTAAACAAAATAAGACACCAAGTTCTTGGGAAGGCACTACTTGTTCTTTACACTGTGTTACACTCAGGACCTGAGTATCTATGACCCCATGCAGCAATCAATTTTAAATCATGTGCTCACAAACATTTTAAAGCTGTTTTTAGATGATGGATAGTCAGACAAATATCAAGTTGAAGGCTGTGAGGAAAAACACACTGAATGAGCAGACAAATAGAATCCTCAGTACATTTGAATGCAATCCATTATCCATTATCAGTCATGTAGTAAATAATGTCAAACCGTAGCAAATTATCACTGCTGCTGACACCTTGTCAAGTTGTTGATTCATCTCTGTGCTAATTTTTGAAGCTGGTTTCCATGTTCTTGCACTGGACTGTATTAAATTGAAAGATGTTAACATTTTTGATCCAGCATATATGTAAAAAAGTCCAATTTAACACCACATTCATGTGCTTGGCTAGGAGAGTATGCTAGCAGAGTATGAACATTTCATGTCAGACATTTGTTACCAAATGGCATGGACAAAGGCTCATGTGACTTTACAAGAGACCCATTTTGTATTAGAAAAAAAGGTTTTTAATCCCCCTACTGTGCTAAGTACTGAGCAGTCTACAGTCATGCTAGCTGCCCTGTGAGGCTGTATTTAGGCACAACAGTGCTTTAAGCTAAATGCTAATGTAAGCATGCTAACATGCTCACAATGACAGTGCAAACATGCTGATATTTAGTAAGTATATTTACAATTTTCACAATCTTAGTTTATTGTGTAAGCATGCTAACATTTTAAATAATTAACAAAAAGATACCTAAACTTAAATAAAATGCTAACTATTTACATTTTGTTTGTGTTCCTGTGTTGGATTAAATTCAATACTTGATACACTATTGACTATCCCTCAGCCTGTGGTAACTCCTGCCTGATTGCCCTCGGTGCACAGGTGTTTAAGTGACACTTGGCAATGCAAAGTAGATTTAAAATTCCACTCACCAACATTGCATGTTGCCAGCTGATCCAATGGCAGCGAGAGGTGAGGGTTTGAAAGATTTGAATTTCAATACCCCGAAATCATGTGATATAACTTCAGTAAAGAGCAAACAGCAAGCTCATGTTTACCAACCTGACCATATAAAGTAGAGTCCAACTTTCTCTGGACGGATACCTCGCTCCCCGCTGTTTAGGAGTGTGTGTTTTGATTTGTCACAGTGGCTCGGGACCACTGTCAAGTGACCACACCTGACAGAAAATGACATTTGGGCAAATTAAGTAAGTCTGTGAAATTACAAATAAACCCACCTGTAACACAGCCTTCTGTATGGCACCTCCAGCGGGCAAAATCTTTCATCATTTAATCATTTTGTGGCCTCTTTTTTTTTGTTTGCAGTCTCACAGGACAGCTGGTATTGCAAAAGACTGTCCAAAATCAGTCCCTATTTGCTACCAAATGGGAATACTGAATGAGTAAACAAGGATCTATTTCTATATAGATTTATATCCACTGTACTTTTTACTATAGATATACTATAGTATAAACACAAAAACAACCAAGTGTGATCAGATTGGCTGGAAATATCCTGTAAATTAGCAAAGAAAAGATGATAATGCAAAGCAAAAAGTTGTTTACATAGATTATAACACTTAGGAGACAGATAAACATATCTGGATCATCAAATAACCCCGGTCCCAGTGTGACATGCGTGCACCCTTATCCACGTTCATCAGATTTCCATCTTCCCAGAAAGAGGTTGTTCTGTGGGTCAGGAGGAAACATGGAATCAAGCCCAGCTCAGAGTCAGGAAACAAACAGACCTATCCAGTGACTCAGACACCTCGTGGGGACGGAGTGGTGAATCAAAGCTGGTAAACATCTGTAGGCTGTCGAGGCTTTGCAGTATGTGCTGTGTAGGCAGCGGGCATGTGTCTGATCAGTGTGACTGACTCTGCAGCTGTGGCAGGGAAGGACCCTTTTCACAACATGGTACTCTCACTGAAACCCACACTGTGCAGGCTGAGATTTATCATGCTGACACTGAGAAGCTCAAGTACCACCAATGGATTCATGAACTTCGGTGAATGAGCTGCCAAGCCAGTACAGTGCAGCTCAGATTCTTTTGGTTGCAGCAGCGCGAAAAGGCCTTCAGTACTTTTCCATGAGGCTAGATTAATTATGTTGGTGTGTCCCTTGGTAGGAGCATTTGCTGCCTCTGCCTTTCTTTGGACATACAGCATAAACCAAGGATGTAATATACTGGTAAAATTCAGCACTTGACACAAGGCTTAGCGTAGGTGTCAATTAATCTACACCAATTTTTTTCATCTGGCTGCAGATATATATAAATTGGAAGACTGGGCTAAACACTCAAGTACTGGTTTTCTTGCAAAGAGTTAGATGAGAAGATTGATACCAATCTCATGCTTCTCTACTTGGGTTAAGTTCAATAATTTTGAATGCCTCCGGAAGCATTATGTTTTCCAGTTGTCCTTCCGTCCCATTCTCGTGGATGTGATATCTCAGGAACGCTTTGAGGAAATGTCTTCACATTTGGCACAGATGTCCACTCAAGGATAAACTGATTAGAATTTGGAAATCAAAGGTCAAAGGTCAAGCTCACTGTGACCTCACAAAACACACTTTTGGGCATAAGAATTGATGCAGTAATTATGACAAAATTTCACACAGATGTATAATGGATAGATGGATACAACGATGAAGTGATGACATTTTTTACCCAAAAGGTCAAAGGTCAACTTTACCTTTAAAAATGCCCGGAGAAAACAAAAGCACCACATTTTGTGTAGCTGTACTCTATAAGAATCCATCTTTACATAGTAATCAAGTACATGTGCAACTGTTTAGCCAATACATCTATGATAATCTTCATTAATCAGTTCAATAATGTGTATTCATTGGAATCATCAATATAGTGATAACTTCCATTTAGCCAAAAAATACACTTTATACCTTTGATTCAATTCCTTCCAAGTATTATTATCTACATTTATTATATGAGTCTGGACAGAGATGGAGGTAAACTGCAACTTGACTGGTTGGTGGAGGCGTACAACCGCGGGGCGGTAATTCTGTTTTTTTCAGCATAAATCATCATCTATATATAGGAATGTTAAACATGGTAATGAAAGTTATTTGTTCTATACAACATATTTTTTTGATAGTGAATGTCCACAGACAGATGTTCAGTGTTTTATACTGAGCTCAGCAATGCCAACTTGTATTGCTGACCCACATTAGCACAGCAAGGGAACGGTGTCAGGCGTGTGACACTGAGTAAATGATCACTGGTGCTTTGTCCCTTCACAGTTGACAGTAATGCATCTTGCACAAGATCATGTGCTTCTGTCATTAACCTACTGTAACCACGTCACCCTGTTCACTTGTTTCTGCATGAATGACGCGATCAATATAAAGTAGTACACCATTATGTGAATAGCCTACTTACTTTAGCCTCTAACCATGCACTTACAAAGATGAGAGGCTGAAGTGGAGAAAAAGGTCATGAGCACTAACTTCATTTCTACAAATGTCCCACACAAGTGTCACAATCTTCAGTTCATCTGTATAGCTCACAAGCAGAGGCCCACAAAATCACTATGGAGACACCTCCATTGGAGACAGTGAGAAATATCACAAACTCTGCAGGTTTGCACAACAAACAGCTGATGTGCTTATATGAACAGCAGCTTTTTTTTTTTTTTTTTTTTTTAATATTGATGTGCAAGTGTAAAATCAAGTAGGGCAAGATCAGCAATTCAATCATTTCCCTAAGGCTCTGTAGTTCAAAATGTTAAAGTAATCAAAGTTTGTTTGTTTCTATGAATTTGTTGTGCCAAATAAGCAACATTATGATGCCTATACAGTAGAAGTGTCCTACAGTGACTACTGGTGGCTTTCATAAAGCGAAATATATTCTTTCGTCATTCTAGCCTGGAGCACGCATAATAAAAACATCACATTCTTGTAGAGATCTTGTTGCTCCTGTTCTGTTTGAAAAGCCTGCATTGTACCACTGTTGTCTGCCCACTCCAGGCTTGCAGGCCTGATTCATTGCTCCAGAATATGCACAGTAATGTTCTGCGACTGCAAATTACCAGCAATTACTTTGCACGCCCTGGTTGACAAATCACACAAAAACAAATGAGCTTTTACATTTGGGTGAACCATCCTTTTAATAATCTATAAAGGCTCTGCATTGAAAAGGCGTGTCTGTAGGAGGGGGGTATAAAAATAAAAATGCAATAAAACATTTACACTAAACTTACACATAGCTGTGATCCAAGTGAAAAAATGTACATGTCTATGACATTTAAGGCATCCACATTGTCCTAGTGTGAGAAGCCCACACGACAGCAGCATCTTCACAGGACGTTCAATCTTAAAAACATCCGCAGCCCTAAATACAGCATTACACAACTAGCTACATATGGCCCCCAAAAGACTACATTTCAGTCTCCTATTCAAGCCTAGGTGTGTTTACTGTTGCTGAACACATTCACTGCATCTGGAAACACGCAGATGCATCAACAAAGTGGCTAGTGTCTTTAACAAAGTGTACCCACAGTATGTCCCTCTCAAATATGTTGATGTGAACATGGTTTTACATTCATCTGCAAAATGTACAGTTTAAAATTCTGTTTGAGCAACAAATGCTCTGATTAGAAAAAAACCAAAAAACCAAACCCAGAATATTACAATTTTGCTGATTAAAAAAAAAGCACTTTTAGAAACACTGAAGCCAAACCCAGAACTATCAGGCTCATTTATGCATAAGCTTTTAACGTTACATCCCAAGTTCCAAACTGAACTGACTGGCTACTAATAGTTGAACTGACAAACTATATTGTACAAAAACACTGTAGAAAATATGACACCACTGGAGTGTCATTTACATTTGAGCAGAAGTGCGTTTACCCCACAGGAAACCCAATATCCCACTAATCCCTCCCATAGTTTAGCACTCCTCTACCACGGTACCAGCCGAGGAGGAGTACAGTTTTTTCTTGACAAGCCGGAAA
This sequence comes from Siniperca chuatsi, assembly GCF_020085105.1. Classification (NCBI taxonomy): domain Eukaryota; kingdom Metazoa; phylum Chordata; class Actinopteri; order Centrarchiformes; family Sinipercidae; genus Siniperca; species Siniperca chuatsi. The sequence continues at coordinate 9,161,228 of NC_058063.1, forward strand.
CCTGGACTCAGTTTAAGAACATGCCTGAGAGTCGGGGCAAAGCAGGTTCCCATAAAAAGGAAGTCCCGTAGGCTGGGCCAGGCAGTGCCGTCCTGCTTGAACACAAGCGTGAGCTCAAATGTGGGCACCACGGTAGCATCGTACACGATGCGCTCCAGGCGCTTGCAGCCCTTGTCCAGCTCCAGGTGGACATAGAGGACGCAGCCGCGCAGGCCGCAGGGCTCGCAAGATGCCAGCCGCAGGACTTCGCGAGCTATTCTCCGTGTGAGCTTCTCTGGTACCAGCACAGAGGAGCAGTGCAGTGTCGTCTTCTTGGCTCGTGACAGGCAGTTTTCAAACATCTTGGCCAGCTGTTGACAGGTTCTGTCCTCAGCGACATCTGCATTCCTCTGGGGCTCAGCCAGGCAGTGATCCCAGAAATCCAGTTCTGGGAAAACAATGCAAGTTGAACATTTAAGGACCTATGCCAGCTTTCTTTTTTTAAGTAAACATACCAACTGCAGGACAACAAAAGGCTATTTCAAGATGCCAACATGCACAAATCACATTAAGGTTTTTCTTTAGTTTTTGAGTGAATGGATCTGCTTTTGCATCCCCTCTGGTTGCAGTGTGTAGACATATGTGTCAACACTCTTGCATGAGAAAATGAAGGTCTCTAACATCACAGACTGCTAGACTGTCCAAAACCTTAAGATAGGAATCAAACCAATCACAATATAGGTTTTGCAATACAATAATCTAGTTTTGTTAAGAAAAACCCCGATAGATATGCCATTATAGGCAGGCTGCTGTTGTGCAGACAGGCTGAAGGGATGACTTCATCCTCTGTTGACTTGCCTCCCCTCCTCCCACTGCTGCAGCCATGCACCACATAGGGATAAACAACCACACACAAATGGAAGAATCCAGCAACTCGCTGTTATCTATACAGACAAAAACACACAGAAAAAGCCAGTACACTTACCTTTCTCAATGCAAGCCTGGTCGTAACTTCGGTCAACCAATTCTGAAATACAGTCGCTGCTTTTGGTCTTTAATGTGCTTGTGGCAACCATGGTGACGGTCTTGATTTCACCAGGAGTGGGCTGTTTTCTTGTGGTTTTAGCAAAGCTGACTGAAAAACGAGGTAGAAGCGTCAGTGCAACAGTCGAAGCGGATAGTTTTTAGCTCAATAAGAGACAGGTGGCTCATTAAGGTAGCTACCTTAGGATGTCAAGGCTTCAAACTGTCAAAATGTAGCCATTAACAAAACAACCCTTGACTTACCCGCCCCCCACAAAACAGAAGTTTAGCTGTATTATTTTAGCTGTTCATTTCAAGCTAACAACCATTTCTTCTGAATATTAAATGACTTACCTTAAATATTATTTAGAGCAAAAATAAATATTTTAGACGGTTTCTCATAAATAAATTCGCACGCCGACACACACACAGAGACATACAAACACACTGCAGCAGGCAAAAGTTCTGAGGAATATTTATACATTCCTCCTACTCAGCTGACCCGAGGGTTTGACCAATCAGAGCACGCCTCGCGACGTAAACCGCAGCACTTCTCTGATTGGCTGCGAAATAGGGTTTAAATTAAATAATTGACCAATACTTAAGGAGAATATTTGTGTTGCTACACGGACAAGATAGCTTGCTGCTTTTTATTTGCACACAGGGGTTCATCCATCCCTTTGGCAGGAAAAGAGTCATATAACAAATTTTACAATATTGAAAACCTCGATTAATCTAAGAATAGCAAACACACAGTTCATACTAGGTTTAACTATTTTGAATATGAAAACATTTTGCTGATTTTAAATGAAATTCAGAATGACAACCAGCCTCTGTGATTTTAACATATTAAATATTTCATATTTCATGAAAAGACTTATTTAGTGTCCACTATTCAAAATAGTCCATTCAGACTCAAATGGCATCACATCTGCTTAAATACTTTGTTTCAGCCACAGAAACTTGTTATTTAGCCTTAAGATTTTTGAATTTTGTGGGGTGATGGCCAAAAAAACACTTTAATCTTTAATCTCCCTATCATATGTTATGTTGCGTTTAGCAAATGTAGGAAGTACAGCCATTCAGTAATAATACAGATGCACAAACAGGAGTTCAAATTCTTTGAACACAAATTTAATGCAAAAGTCTCTATGCAAGAGGCAACATATTGGGTCTCTATGCATTTTTTTATAGCATTCAAACAACTACCACATCTCCCATGAGGCTTTGATGACTTTGTTGTTGTCGAATGTTAAGGAAATAATTGTTTTCCTTTTTTATCTTTGTTAAAATGCATGTTTTTTTTTACTACCAAGTATTAGATATGCAACCTTCTATAGCAAACCAACTACAAGTTCATAATTCACACCTACACCTTTGATTAGACAACTAACCTCATACATAAAATGTTGTATTTATTCTAGTTGTAACAAAGAATTGTTGAAAAGGACAATCTACATTTTTGACACACAGGCAGTATTTTCAGCAGGATTAACACTTTCAAACACGGTACTGGTTTTGAAATAAGAAGCAGAAACGCGAGTATGGAGATTCTTGGCTTGACCTCAACAGCATTGCTTCTGAACCCTCACACACCAATCCAAGAGGGTCCAGGGATCTGCAGCAAAATGAAGAATTATTAGTGGCTGCCTTGTGAAAAACTACCCCAAAATAGAAGCTCAGAGAATGAAATCTATTGTGTGGCTTTCACCTCCAACAGGCATGTAATTATGTGCAAAAAAAAAAAGCAAAACATTTTCCCAGATGGATCTCTAAAACAAATGAAAACAGATGTCTGTGGCCTATTCCCAGCGTATCTGAGGGTCCTTTACATGAGGAAGGAGGAAGCCAAAATGTCTGTGCATTTACATTTGGCAGGTAAAACGCAGAGCACAGTTGTTCAGCTCATCAGCAGTTTATCCCTCATCATACACTGTCTCAACAGAAATGTTCTCCAAGTAACTGAAGCTGCCCCTCTTACCCCCAGCAGCTCTGCTGGCTAAAGGGTAATGGAATCCGATGGACGACAGAGAGAGAGAGAGAGAGAGAGTGCTTTCCTCCAGTCACATGGGGAGAACTAGATATGCCTCAGAAAAAAAGTCACATGCTTTAGCTAGTGTTACTGCCTTTGTGGATGCTGGCATATGCTGTGTAAAGTGCTAGATAAGCAAGGCTTTTGTTTAAGTTATGTGCAAAAGGCTTCAGGTAGGATTCAGATTGTTTGATCAACATGGTGTGGGAATAGGTCAAGATAATCTTAGCAGGTTTTTATGTGAATACATTTCTTTATCAGTTTATTTGTGAAAAACAAGTTTAAATATGAAATATAAAAAGGTTTTTGTTGTGGTTTACTGGAATATGTTGTCATATAACTGTACTTGAAATATGTATTAGATTTGCTGTTGCCAAGAAATCAAAGGTTTAGGCATGAGAGTTGTAGAATCAGTCATGGGAAGCAGCTGACATGTCCCTGCAGTGTCACCCCTCTCTTTGATATAATCTGTTATCAGGATACACAGTCAAGTTACTGAAATAATTTTATGCCCTTACATTTTTAAACCCAGTTTCCTCGATAGTATTCTGCTTGTAATAGTTAAAAAATAAATAATAAGAATATTGGCTATTTGATCATTCACCAGCTGCAATGTACGCATGGATGACAAAGAAAGAAAATGTTTCTAAACCAGGTGTTCAGACCACAGTTCAAAAATGCATAGTGTCAGCTGTCTTTATGACAGTTGTTTTAATGAGGTTTTGACCTAAATGTATGTAGAATATACGAAGGTCACTATTTTGGTGAGAAATCAATCATAACATGCTGTCTTGAGAATAAGGCAAACACAGGGACTATTTACACAGTTGTGAAGCCTTTCTGGGATGCAACCATCCCAACAAAAAAAAAATTTTTTTACAAGTGATAAGTGTGAGAAAGTTAGGTCAACTTTGTAAACAATACAGTTTAGATATTACGGCGCTCATTATAGTTTGAGGTCCCAAATGACATATTTCTGACTGTCCTTACAGCTCAAACTGAGTTCAGAAAGAAAGCCCTTATGATCTCTGAACTCATACATGAAATAATACTCTGCAGCTAAAAGCTTTGGAGACCTAATGTGTTTACAGCAACTTGTAATCTCAGTTGGATTTCACTTAAAGTGAAATGAATCTTTCTTTTTTGCCATGACAATAACAGAGCAGAGACCAGGCTAGCAATGTAAAGCACCTCTGCTTTTGACCTTCACTCCCTGTTGGTAAGGCGAGTCAACCAAAATCAGCTTGTGAATTTGCTTCATGTGCCAGCTCCTGTTTCCCTGAAAGAGGCAAATGATAAAATGTGTTGTGTTTCAGGTTACTAATCCATCGCCGTTCAGATGAACCTTCTGTTATCACCCGTCAAGATGCCTGGTATGCCAGGCTGGCCCCACTCTCTGTTCAGTGAAATGTGCCGCTTGTCGCACCCTCTTCCCTCCCCAGTGAAATTTAACAACAGGAGCCTTTTTGCTGAGTTGCATTTCTCCACGGGTGATAACAGGTTGCATGTGCAGGAGTATTCCTCATGCATATCAGAGCATTGCTGGTCCTGCACACAGCTGAGATGTCTTAAGTAAAGAAGTAAGTTCCCTCAAGTAAAAAAAAGAGGAAATAATGTAATATTTTTGAGTTTTCAGTTGATTCTATCCTTAACAGGACACTCTTGCAGTTAACTGTAATATCTATTATGATATCAAGTGTTGCATTGTATTTTTATTATTTTCCTGATAAGGTCCAACAGATCTACAAATATCAGATACCCAATAAAATCCCATACAGCTATTGCTATAATTTAAACTATATAGTGAAAAGGAGCATCCACTGTTTCTTGATTGTAAATAAATGTCCCTGCAAATCTACAAAAACCCTACTTATGTTAACAGCTGGCTTTAATGCATCTTTGATGTACTGTTCTCTTACAGTTAATAATGTGACTCTGGCATTCTTATATGTCACTGGAAGCTGTCTAGTTTTGCCACAAATGAGCAACATGAGGCAGTAGAACAGACCAAAGCCAATGGACTCTTGTGTTTATTTGACAAACACAAGAGCTCCTTTGATATTTTCTCTGCAATAATACCACATTGCAAATGTTGTCCAATTTTGGGATTCCTAAATTAAATAAAACAGGGAATGCAGTAGCAGTAGCTACACCAAAATATTAATTCATTTTTATTTTTAGCTTTCATTTGGTCCCGTTATTGTGTCACTTATGAAGACAATCAGAGGATTCATTTTCTGGTGGAAATTTTAACTAGTCAGATTTTTTCTCCAGAGAGAAACACTCCTAAGGGAGCAATTTTCATTGTGCTAAAATGTACAATTGTACTGCTGTGCTGCAAACATTACAGATTTAGAGATTTAATATGTGGAAATGACCGCCATTAGCTCTCTGAAGCACACGGTAGTTTTCAATCAACGACACTGCTGCCTTACAAAGGAAACATTCAAGAATGTTTGTAACAACAGAAAAGGGCACTTGGTTGAAACGAATTGTAAAGGTAACATTTACAATGATTTTCACTGTCAAAGACTTAGAGCCACTTTAAAATTTAAAGTGAAAATGAGTAGATATCTGGCCTAAAGAGGGAGACTAAATACTCTAAGTTGTAGAGTGAAGCTGAAGGAGAAAGGCCTGGCATGATATCCTGAATGTAACGCAGCCCATGCCACAGCTGGTAAGGCGTTATGGTTGTGTGTGATGGGCCTTCTGCCAATCTGCTCACTGTCTCTTTGAGGGAAATGTGCCCACAGTCAAAGCTGTTACCCAGTCTCAGCTTACAAAGGCCACTCCTTATAACCCTGTGTGTGAATCAATTCAAAATGGAGCTCGTGACGACAAAATGGCAAAAGTCATTTGAATTTATACTATGAAATTGAATTAGTTCCATATGAAATCAGTATGTAATCTGGTAACATTGGTTATGTGCGTATCTGTCCTGCATTGTAGGAACACTATATTATGAAGATCACCTGCTTGATCTTTACACAGAGTGAGATTTTTACACTGGTTGCCTAAATCTCACTCCTCTGTCAACAGCCCCATGAAACCACTCTGCAATAAACACTAGCTTATGAACTGGGGCAAAACCATTGTTGCTTTCTTTGTCTTGTGTTGACTGTCTGCTCCCTCTAGTGGTGAATCACTGAACTGACACTGTTGGTGGTGATCTGGGTTACATACAGTATCACACTATGTTATTACATTGATTGACGGGTGATTTTAGTACAAATATCTTGTAGCACAAAGCTCTCAAAACTCAAAAAACTACTTCAATTCAACATATGTGACATTAAACCAAACCAAACCATTTTATAGTGATTTATTGAGGAAATAGAGGTTGAGAGTGACAAATTCCAGCCATAAAGTAGTTCCTGTGTCTTTAAATACAATCCCCAACATCTGCTTTACTTGTTCATTGTGCTTGAATGTTACATTTACTGAAAAAGAAATACATAAAAAATGGAGAACGCCTGAAAAAAGCCTGTTCTTATACCATCTTCTGGTGACTGAATGTTAAACAAAACAAAACATCATCATCTACAAAATAGTTCAAGGCAAATAAATGGTGGGTAACAACACAACCAAAGCATAGTTATAAAACTAAGAAATGAACAGAGATTTATTACATCAAATATGTGATGGATCTGAGGTCAGTGTACTCTACAGAAAACATGTTTTGTGGCCCAACAAGTAGACGGAAATTAGATTTGCAGCTGTATTTAAGTTTGTTGTTGTTAATAGTATACTGAACTGGTGCATAGATTAAGTTTTTATTTGCTATATTGCACAGGCAATGATTGATCTGCTTAATGTATTTAGCCTATGCTATCAATTCAAAGAGATTTACTGTGTTAAGTCTGTAGGAACATATTTTGGTTGAAAATAAGTTCACTTGCGCTGAGATTTATGATCCAGGCACAAACCCTGCTTTATAAACCTGCTTTCAGTATACAGAATCGTACAGGGCGACCTTCCACCAATTGGAAGGTCGATCCCAGCTTCCCCCTAGCCCATGTGTTGAAGTGTCCTAGGGTAAGACACTGAACCCCAAATTGCTCCTGAGGGCTGTGCCTTCAGTGTGTGAGTGTGTGTGAATGATTAATTAGTTTGTTTGTACTGATGACCCATCAGTGTGTGAATGGGGTGAATGCGCTTTGAGTGGTCGGAAGACTAGAAAGGCACTATACAAGTACAGTCCATTTACCATTTACATTAAAAAAAACACACAAAATGTTTCACAAAATTCACACACACAAAAAAAATCAAACATCTAAACAGTTCCTTCAGACTATCGGGCGACAGGTGTGACTCGTCCACTGGCCGATCTTGATGTTGCAGCCCTTCTTTTTATCTCGCAGCAGCTGGAACATACATAACAACAGAGGCAACTGATTAAACCACACTAGGACAAAACCACATCTGTATGTTAAAAAAATGTGACCTTTATCCAACCTGAAAAATGATCAAAATAATGACCTGAATTGTGTTTTGAGAAGATCATTTGTGCCTTTTTTTCAAGGTAACACTAGTCGGCAGTGCTGCATTGACTATGTACAGTATAGGACAGTAGGTCACCATGATTAGAAAGTGGTACTTGTTGAAAAAGTTTCCACTCGTTCTCTGATCCAAAAGGTTATCTGAAACCAGTTGTACACTTTCCTGAAGCCAAACTGCCTGTACATTTATTAAATCATTATAACACATTAAATTTAGGACTGCTAGGAGGAGTCTTTTTTATGGTGCTGATATGGACTTTTTAAATCAGTAAAAAAGCAGTTTTTGTTAGTGAGCTTTTAGTTCATGAGCGTGGGACTGTAAGGTCTTATCTGTGTGGAGTTCGGTATATATGACGAACAAGTTTTGCTGTCAGATAAGAATTTATAAAGCTACAATCCAAAGAAATCCAGTAGTCTGCAACAACATAAACACTTTCTTCCTCAGCAAAATTCCTAAAGCATGACTCCATTTCCCCCTGAAGCCCACAGCCAAGTCATCTAGGCCTGATTGTATTAGGGAGGCAAGGTAGGACATTTACTGCCCAGATTTTTTTTTCACGGGTGGGGTGAAAGGGGTACTGAGTCTGTGTACAAACCATTAATGACACATGGGCACTGGTGGATGTGCGCAAGCATTCACCCCACCAACAAACATGCATGGGCCTGCAGCATCTGGGCCACACTGACATTTACTGGCTGCACAATAGCTCCTGTCCAAATAATCTGTGTTTATGTTAGGAAGTCCCTATCTTTCAAGCCCTGCTGCTTGTTCATGGGTGGGGGCACAGAATCACAGGAAACACCTTCTGTTGCCCTGCAAAGCCCCAAAAGCCCATCCAGTACAATGAGATATTAAAAGCCTGTAACTTCCTTGGAATAATTGCAAGTCTGTGTCTGGAGAAACTGCTTCATCCAAATGATGGAAAAATGCACAAACAGAAGGAACTTGGAAGGAACTCTTGCAGGAAATAGACAGTAGGCAGTTCACCATTTTCTTCTCCGCCTGATGACTTCACCCCGAGGAGCATGACACCATCTTTGGTGCTTTCAGGTCTGCTCTGGAAAGATGCGCTGTGGAGAGTTGGAGAAACAAAGGGATGGAAACTTTAGTTGTTCATACAACTTTTAAATACAGTCCATAATGACAACGTTACTTACGAAACTTACTTCTCAGTTCCATTATCAGTGGATTCTGTTAAACAGAGGACAAGAGAAGACATTAAGACAAATTGTAATTTTGCTGATCTCATTCAATATCAAAAATAAGTATCTTCTCATTTAAATGATGCATGAATAATTACACCTTAAATATATCAAGTGCAATGCATCCATATATATAGCAATATATATATATATATAGTATATCCGTTGATAGTATATAGATGCACCTGAGTGATCATGGATCTTCTTGCATTTGAATTTGAGGACAATGGCGGCAGCAGCTCCAACCAGGAGGACAGGCAACACAATCCACCACAGCCTTTTGTCTGAGGGTAAAATTGGAGGGGACAGTCATCAACATCAATCTGGTTTGGCTCGTCTCTCAAAGATTAATGTCTAACCAAATGGCAGACCAGTGATGTAGCCGTTGCAGCACCTCAAAGTTTACCTTAAATTACCATTTCACAATCAAGCAAAGTAATGTAACTTTAAAACCTCCACATTGTAGTGCCAAAACATGTCATCCATATAGGTTTAATATTTAAAATATCGATATATGTGTGTGTGTGTCTAAGAAGATGGCTATGTTTCAGATTATTTTTTACAGATATCACTGGTCAGAGTTTGAGGAAACCTAGAAGGAAGTTAAGATACTAAAGTAATTGGTTTGATGTGGGATATGATAAGTGAAGGTCACATTTTTACTCACACTAGCATCTTAGCTCAAGGGATAGACATGTTGGTCAAAGTGAAGCACGACTATGAGACAAATCACAGAGCATCTTTTGAGCAGGGGGACAGATTTTAGTCAATTTGCCAACAAGGGGGGTGGCATCCCCCCTCGTATCGCCTACTGCGTACATGGATGTATAAAGTACCGGATTTAGTCACACGAGCAACGAGTCTTGCTCGTTCTTTCGCTTCTCGGCTGTTAAAAGGACCAGGAGTTGCTGGCTAAAACACATCAGGGGCATGTTCAATCTGATAAGACTGTGCACTGTTTTGCTTCGGTTTCCAGGTTGAACGACTTATTTCCTCAAAACGATACGCAACAGGCTTTGAAGTACATTTTCTCTCGTTTGGTGGGTGTGTCAGCACATACAGCAATGTGTATATTAACACTGCCATATTTAAAAGGCACAACAGGGTGTTCAAAGCTCCACCATTTAAATAAAAGTTTTGCTACATTTTGTCGGAGCTGAACACAGCCCACGTAAACTAATGTTACAAGGGACGGCCATGTTGGTGTCTGTGACGTATGTTGTGCGAGCGAGAGATGTAGTTCACTGAGCGGTTTCACACAAAACTAAATGGTACTATGACAAACCTAAGACAAACTGCAACTTTCTTGACTTGCAAAATTATCTTTTAAGTTGACAAACATCATATGTGTAAATCATGGCACAGTTCAAATGGAATCAAAAAGTTTGTCTCTCGCCATTGACTATCATACATATTTATTCCAAAATCAGGTCTCATGGGGGACACCGGAAGGGGAGGGACTTCACCTGTCTATAAAGATAGACGACATGACAGCTCCCCAAAAGCCAAATCATCTCGATCGCTCCTTGGTGGCTGGCTGCAGTATAGGTCATAAACCCGGTCCCCTCCATGTTAGTGGAGGGGACATGGGCCAAACAAAAAAATCAAAGTAGGCTACACATCAAATAAATTTTTCCCAAAGATGGTTTCATAGTCTGGCCGAACATCGCCATCACTTTGCGGAGGTCCTGGAATGTCTGAGGGAATTCAAGGCAGAAAAATGCATGTTTCATCAGCCCTCAGTGCAGTTCCTAGGCTATACTGGCCCACACCTACCACCATCAAGGAACTACAGTGATTCCTGGGTTTCGCTAACTTTTACTGTCGCTTCATCCAAGGTTACAGCACCATTGTCCAACCTCTAACCAATCTTCTCCACAACAAGCCCAAGTCTCTGTCCTGGCCACCCACTGCTCATAAAGCCTTCACACTCCTCAAAGAAGCCTTCACCAGTGCACCGCTCCTAGTTCATCAAGATCCTGAACAACCATTCACGGTAGAGGTGGACGCCTCTACCACAGGAGTAGGAGCGATGCTTTCGCAACTACAGGGTACCCTGGCCAAATTCCATCCATGTGCTTACTTCTCCCAGAAACTCAGCCCGGCGGAGAGAAATTATGACATCGGCAACCGTGAACTGCTTGCCATCAATCTGGCGCTGGAAGAATGGAGGCATTGGTTGGAGGGTGCCAAACATCCATTCACTGTACTCACTGATCATAAAAACTTAGAGTACCTCCAAAATGCCAAACGTCTCAACCCCCGCCAGGCAGATGCCTTGTCCCGGCTGTACACACCTGAAGAATCCACAGAAGAACCCGAAACCATTCTCCCCAAACAGATCTTCGTAAACCCCATCCAGGGGTCTGAAATCTCCATTCCCTCCTCCAATGCCTCCACCTAAACTCCACCGGGCTGCCCACCGAACCATCAATATGTCCCTAGAATACAACGCAACACCCTGATCCTCGCATCCCACACATCTCTGGGCACTGGTCACCCAGGGGCCAATAAAACACTCGTTGCTACGGGAACGCTTCTGGTGGCCCAATATGGCCAGGGATGTGAGAAGGTATGTACAAGGATGACAGGACGGCCATGGAAACAGCGGAATGTATGTTCAACCACATCTTCCAGTATTTTGGTATCCGTGAGGACATCGAATTCGACAGGGGACCCCAGTTCATCTCACGGGTATGGAAGCCATTCTTCTAGGTGTGACTGTTAGCCTCTCTTCTGGTTACTACCCACAAGCAAACGGGCAAACAGAAAGGAAAATCCAGGAAATCGGGCGCTTCCTATGTACCTTCTGCCATGGCCACCAGGACTCTTGGAACCAGTTCCTGGGTTGGGCCAAGTACGCACAGAACTCCCTACGCCAACCTACTACTGGACTCACTCCCTTCCAATGTGTGCTCGGCTACCAAACCCCTCACTTCCCATGGTTAGGAGAGCCCTCAGAGGTTCCCACGGTCGACTACTGGTTCCGAGAGAGCGAGAGGGTCTGGGACGCTGCGCACCACCAACTGTAAAGGGCGCTCTGCAGACGCAGGTTGACAGCCGACTAAAGACGATCTACTGCTCCAGAATACCAACCCGGTCAAATAGTCTAGCTGTCCACCCAAGACATCAGGATGCGCCTGCCCTGCAGAAAGCTCAGTCCCAAATTCATTGGCCCCTTCACCATCCTCGAGTAGATCAACCCGGTCACGTACAAGCTTCAGTTACCCTCACAATACAAGATTCGTCATAGTGTCACGGACACGCCAGGCTTCTAATCAAGACACCTGATGCCAATTACACACCAGATCTCCATCTGCATCACTCCAGCCCCAGTACAAAAACACCCCACTCACCTCAGTCAGTGTCCAGTCTCATTTCAACAAGGACACTACTCTCTGCCCTGCAAGACAACGTTTCAACAACTCCAGCTTTGAAAAGTGTGCTTTCTCCTCTCCTGAGTTTCAGTCTCCAGCTCCATGTTCTCCTGTCTCCAGTGTGTGTGTTTCTGGCTCCCAATCTCCTACCCCGCTAAACTAAGGACGGTATCAGTAACCATAATCTCCCATTCTACTCACTGCTTGTGTTACATTGTGTACAATAAAACCATCTGTGTCTCCAGCTTGGTGTCTCCGGCTATTCTGTCCATAACAGAGGAATTGTAATCATTTTGGTGATCCCTTAACTTTTCATCTAGTGCATACATCAGGTGAAAATTAAATTTAATTAAAATTTTTTATGAAATTCCCATCAGCGTTAGCTGTACTTTGTGTTTAGTGCTAATTAGGAAATGTTAACATGCTAACATGCTAAACTAAGATGGTGAACATGGTAAACATTTATTTATCCCTTCTAAACATCAGCATGTTAGCTTTGTCCTAGTGAGGCCGTTAGCGTTTAGCTCAAAGCACCGCTCAGAGCCGCAAGCAGGCTGTAGTGTAGAAGACCCGCTGGAAGTGAACAAATCGCACAACACTGCCTCCGCCACTTGTCGTTGCGGTGGGAGTGTCAACGTTCACAAACAAGTGAGTAGCTTGTGTGTGGTTGACTCCACTTGGCTGTCATTGGCTGTAGTTTTCTTAGTGAGTCTAGTTTGAGAGGCTGCAACTGCTACATCACTGGTCTGATTTTGATGAAATCACCATTGAGTGTTTGTGGCATGGTTTGTGGGGTATGACCGACAAGTTCAGTAATGCACAGTTTAGTTCAGTACATTACCTGATTTGGGGGGAACTTTCTCATCACGGCCAGTCTGAGAATCTTTCAAAACAATGCGTTTTTTGATTAGTTTCTTGCCCCTTGTTACTGAACAATATGATTTAAAATTATTTATGATTTGATATGATTTCATTAATTTTTCATTCATAGTTTAATATGCAGCATAACCATACAGTATGGAAGTACAACTTACCAGCACCTTTCTCTTTGGCGTTTTCATTCGGTTGTTTTGGCATACTTGGAGTTGTTTGATGCGATACTATCATATTGAAATTAATTAATTAATTACACTTAAATGAATCTCTAAAAATAATGTTAACAAAACATCATCACAATTGCAGAGATTAGAAAGAGTCTACAAAGGTTGTAAAAGTTCTGATGTACTTTTTGTACATCTTGTACATTTTCATGGAAGTGTGAAGCAGTTTGAGTATCCACCTCACAGAGAGTGTTTCAACTAAAGAGAATGTTTGCTTTGTGATTACGTCAATATTATGTTGGCATTACATTTTATTTATGAGTGTAAATGCATAAATATAAAGAATAAAAGAAGAAGAATAAAGAGAAGTGCTTGTTCTAGAAAAGAGAGAGTTAATAATATACTGTATCTGGGACAGGAGGAGGTGTAACTGTGGAAAATAAAGATCTTCATTTGAGTCAAACTTGAAATATGTCTGCATTTAGTGTTAGAAAAAACTTGGTGCTTATGAGAGTTATGAAAACAAAAAATGATGTTATTTTATTTTGGTACATACCTTTGCCTGCGTTTTGGTTTTCAGTGCTGTTATTGGGTCCTAACAAAATTGAAACTAGTTTGAATTCTGCTTTAAATCCAGTTGTTATTTGAAAAACGTTTTTAATCACTTGACATGGTTTTGAGACAATCATGAAAACAAGATGAGATGTTAATTTATTTTGGTACGTACCTTTGCCTGTGTTTTGGTTTTCAGTGCTGTTGGGTCCTAACAAAAATCAAACTAGTTTAAAGTTTACAAAAGCTTGCTCATCACTGATGATGTACCTGTACCAAATCTCTTCTTACCTTGAGTCTCATTTTTCTTGCTCCCTGTCATGGTCTTAGAGTTGTTTCCTGGGTTAGGAAGGTAATGAGATCTTGGTCACAAAGTGCCATTTCCCAAAGCTAATAATAATCAAATTTAAATATAACAAATCTCAAGCAGTAATTTGTTATTTTTTAGTAATTATATCCAATACCTCCTGCTCCTGGTTTGCAACATTTATTATTACTTAAACTTTTTATTAATCTGTCACTTCCAAACAAGATGCAAGGCATAATTCTTAACTAATTTCTACCACAATTTGTAACACAGCTTACTAACTATACTACTAACTTTCATCGCCGTTCTGTGTAACAGCTTGAAATGTGCTGCTCATAGTATTGTCTGCAGATGCTGCTGTAGTTGAAGCAGTGTTCTCAGTTGTTGGGGCTCTTGAAGGCTCATTGTTTTCTAGAAAAAAAAAGGGTAAAGACCTTTTTATCATGAACATAGTCAAATAGGTCTATTGCAGCTGGCAGACAAAGTAAGCTCATTGAGTACTGTGGTGTGAAAAAGTGTTTGCCCCCTTCCTGATTTCTTATTTTTTTGCATGTTTGTCAAACTTAAATGTTTCAGATCATCAAACAAATTAAAATATTAGTCAAAGATAACACAAGTAAACACAAAATGCAGTCTTTAAATGAAGGTTGTTATTATTAAGGGGGAAAAAATCCAAACCTACATGGCCCTGTGTGAAATAGTGATTACCCCCTAAGCCTAATAACTGGTCGGGCACCCTTAGCAGCAACAACTGCAATCAAGCGTTTGCGATAACTTGCAATGAGTCTTTTACAGTGCTGTGGAGGAATTTTGGCCCACTCATCTTTGCAGAATTGTTGTAATTCAGCCAGGGTTTTCGAGCATGAACTGCCTTTTTAAGGTTATGCCACAGCATCTAAATAGGATTCAGGTCAGGACTTTGACTAGGCCACTCACAAGTCTTTATTTTGTTCTTCTTCAGCCATTCAGAGGTGGACTTGCTGGTGTGTTTTGGATCATTGTCCTGCTGCAGAACCCAAGCTCGCTTCAGCTTTAAATCACGAACAGATGCCTCTTTCAGGAGTTTTTGGTAGACAGCAGAATTCATGGTTCCATTTATCACAGCAAGTCTTCCAGGTCCTGAAGCAGCAAAACAGCTCCAGACCATCACACTGCCACCACCATATTTTACTGTTGGTATGATGTTCATTTTCTGAAATGCGGTGTTACTTTTACACCAGATGTAATGGGACACACACCTTCCAAAAAGTTCAACTTTTGTCTCGTCAGTCTACAGAGTATTTTCCCAAAAGTCTTGGGGATCATCAAGATGTTTTCTGGCAAAAATGAGACGAACCTTAATGTTCTTTTTGCTCAGCAGTGATTTTCGTCTTGGAACTCTGCCATGCAGGCCATTTTTGCCTAGTCTCTTTCTTATGGTGGAGTCATGAACACTGACCTTAACTGAGGCAAGTGAGACCTGCTGTTCTTTGGATGTTGTTGTGGGGTCTTTTGTGACCTCTTGGATGAGTCGTCGCTGCGCTCTTGGGGTAATTTTGGTCAGCCGGCCACTCCTGGGAAGGTTCACCACTGTTCCATGTTTTCGCCATTTGTTGATAATGGCTCTCACTGTGGTTCGCTGAAATCCCAAAGCTTTAGAAATGGCTTTGTAACCTTTTCCAGACTGATAGCTCTCAATTACTTTCTTTCTCATTTTTCCTGAATTTCTTTGGATCTCGGCATGATGTCTAGCTTTTGAAGATTTTTTGGTCCACTTCACTTTGTCAGGCAGGTCCTATTTAAGTGATTTCTTGATTGAGAACAGGTGTGGCAGTAATCAGGCCTGGGTGTGGCTAGAGGAATTGAACTCAGGTGTGATAAACCACACTTAAGTTATGTTGTAACAGGGGGTCACTATTTCACACAGGGCCATGCAGGTTTGGATTTTGTTTTCCCTTAATAATAACAACCTTAATTTAAAAACTGCGTTTTGTGTTTACTTGTGTTAACTTTGACTAACATTTAAATTTGTTTGATGATCTGAAACATTTAAGTGTGACAAACATGCAAAAAAATAAGAAATCAGGAAGGGGGCAAACACTTTTTCACACCACTGTAGATCTATCTATCTTTCTATCTTTCTTTCTTTCTTTCTTTTTTCAGTCCACTTAACTTATATGCACACTCACTGTTCTCAGGAGTTTTGCTGCTGGTATTATGAGAAGCAGTGGGAGCTGGTGTTGTTATTGAGGATGCTGCAGGTGCTGCATCTGAAAAAAGATAGACATGGACATATAAATAGTTTTTTTTCTAAGATCTGTAGAAAAATAAAACCAGAACTCAACTCTGGTCATGTTTCTACAGAATCAAAATGATCACTGTAATAGTAACAGAGGAGTCTGAGCTCAACAAGGAAAGAAAAGACGCAGGAATGTAAATTCTAAATTAACACTGTAACACAAAGAGCAGATTGCTTACTGCATAAAAAAGATTGTCTTTCATTGACTTTGACACTGACTTCAGTGTGAATAGTTTGACATTTTGGGAAGTACACTTATTTGCCTTCTGGCGGAGAGTTTGACTATTTTACGAAAAAAAAGAAAAAAAGAAAACCATGATGGATATGGGTTTGCCTTTTCGTGAGGATATATAACAAATGGCACCAATTTTAACTTAATGTGAGTTGTTCTTTGGACACTGTTGTATTTCCAAGGTTGCATTCTAAATCATTTGCAAGGAGCCAGTCTATGCTTCTGTCCAATACATTGTTGGAGGGCCCACAGGCCCCAGTGCAACCACACTGTCTATATTTACGCCCCTGGCTATTGCTCTTCTCATCATACTCTCCACCAGAAAGCAAGTAAGTGTATTTCCCAAAATGTAGAAGTATTGCTTAAATGTCATCTGTCATCTGATGACACTGTAAAGCAGAAACACAGAGTGGTGTTGAAAATGTTTATAAGCCTTTTCATGACTCTTGACCTCTTGGTCTGTGGGTGGAATTCTATGACATGTTATACACTTGTGCAGTGTGGCTGTATGTACAACATTCCCACATCTGGATGCAATCCTATGCTAATCAATTTAGCATTTAAGAGTTATGGCCCATTAAGTGCATCAGGCCATGCCTTCAAAGGTTTGGTAACCAATTACAGACAGTAAAACAGTACGTGACACCCAACAATGAACTAAGAAGTATTGTTCGGGATTATCTAGAGATGGTATGTCCAAAGTTGAAGATTAGATTAAATATGTGCCAAAATAAGCAAAAAATGTCTTTACCAAAATGGCAAAAAAAAATTCCAGGCGCAAATGGGCGTGGCCTATATCAGTCGAATCAACTTCATTCAAGGAACACACTGTGCAAATATCGATTTGCCGCGCCTCACATGCAGCTCTGTCTGGCTCATGAGTCCCATCAGGAAGAAAAAGCAGCTCTTCTTGCCAGAGCTGTTTTTAAGACTACTGGGGCAAGTCCATGTCAGGTCTCAAGTATTTTGGATCACATGTCAAGTCCTTTTAGTCATTCCAGACAAGTCAAAACCAAGTATTTCAGAGCAAGTCACAAGTCCTATAATTAATTTGAGACAAGTCCAAGTCAAGCCTCAAGTAATTTGGAGCAAGTCTCATATCAAATCTCAAGTCCTTTAAGTAATTTGAAACAAGTCCAAGTCAAGTTTCAAGTATTTCGATGCAAGTGTCAATTAAAGTCTCAAGTCCTTTGAGTAAAGCCTCAAGTCATGTCTATAGCCCTTTGGGGTGAGTCCAAGTCAAGTCGCATGTTTTCATAAGCATGCACACCATTAAAATGACACATCTGTAATGTGTTTGCATAGCTTAGACCAATTATTTTCACTGCATAGGCCTAATAATGAACTATTCAAGCTGTGAGGCTATGCAAGGCCTGCATAGTCTTTGTCTTATACATACATTCAAAACTTGAGGCTCAAATGTTTTCACTCTGAAGCAAGTCTCAAATAAGTTAAGTAATTGTCAAGTCTCATGTCATTATTTTTGTGACTGAAGTTTAATCCAGTCTTAAGAGAAATGTTTGTTAATTTTCTTCTCATTGCTCATAAAGATTACTTAAAATGCCTCTGCTGGGTGAGCAGCAGCCAGGGCGAGGGTGTTTCCTCCAGATGTTTACTGCTAAATGCTGGAAGTAGATTTGGTGCCAGTTGGGACGTTTTGGTCTCAGGACAATGATCTGTTGTCTCTGTGAGAGAGGGCAGTTTGGTTCCCACTGGCTATCTGCTGTTAGATCATCTATCTGCTCAGTAGATGTAGAAGTATTGCTTTAATGCAATACTTACCTGTATGTGCTGGTGGTGTGTCAGTTGTGTCATCTGATGACACTGTAAAGCAGAAACACAAATGTTTGAACGTTGTTTTTTTGGTGACAGGTGAAATCAGCAACCACATTCATTCACAGAGTGGTGTTGAAAATGTTTATGAATCTTTTCATGACTCTTGATCTCTTGATTACTGAGTACATTTTTTGCTGTAGACTAATTTCAGTCGTATGTAAGCAACACTGAAGCCTTTGTCCAGCGTTGTTATCTCAGTCACTGGGATCACTAAAACACTCTGCTGGCTCTTATGCTTTACATCCTAACTGTCTGAGGTCAGAGTGCAATGTTTAAAGCTAATATGATATCTAGGAGTTCAGAATGCTTCCATCACGAAAACACCAGAATCAGTTTGTCTACGTAAACAGACAGATTCTCTATTTTAGGTTCACAGTTGCATATTTGCATCATTCCTGTTTGGCATGGCTTTAAAGCCCAGTGTCTGAGACAAAGGCGTGCCCTCACCCCAAATGTCAGATTGGGGATGAGAATTCAAGATAGTGGTGGAGGTTGTGGCGTGTTGAAGTGGATATCCTCTGCTCGAAGTGCTGCAGCAGTGTGAAGCTGCATCCTGTCCCAGACACACTATTGTTGTCCCCTGACCTGTGCAGCCAAGCTTCCTGTCTTCTCTGTTGTCAGCTACGATGCCATGCAACATATTACACACCAGAGCAGTTGCTGAAGAGCTGAACTGCACGTTTCAGCAATGATTACATGCAGCGCTGTCTGGCTCATGAGTCCCATCAGGGAGGAAAAGCAGCTCTTCTTGCCAGAGCTGTTTTTAAGACTACTGGGGCAAGTCCATGTCAGGTCTCAAGTATTTCAGACTAAATCTCAAGTCCTTTAAGTTGTTTGAGACAAGTCCAACTAGAGTCTCAAGTTCCTTAAGTCAATCAAAACAAGGCCAAGTCAGGTTTAATGTATTTCAGAGTAAGCCTCAAGTGCATGTGAGGGCAAATTTAGCCCATGTGCACCTCAAGTCAAGTCCAAGTCAAGCCTCAAGTATTTTGGATCACATCTCAAGTCAAGTGTCAAGTCCTTTTAGTCATTCCAGACAAGTCAAAATCAAGTATTTCAGAGCAAGTCACAAGTCAAGTCTAAAGTCCTTTCATTAATTTGAAACAAGACCAAGTCAGAACTCAAGTATTTCAGAGAAAATCTCAAGTCCTTTAAATCATTCAAAAGGTTTCATGTATTTCAGAGCAAGCCTCAAGTCAAGTCTCAAGTCCCTTAAGTAATTTGAGAAAAATCCAAGTCAAGCCTCAAGTATTTTGGATCTTGTGTCAAGTCAAGTCTCAAGTCCATTAAGTAATTCAAGACAAGTCCAATAAATTCTTAAGTATTTCACAGCAATTCTCAAGTCTCAAGTCCTTTAAGTCATTCCATAAAAGTCAAAACCAAGTATTTAGAGCATCTCTCAAGTTAAGTCACAAGTCCTATAAATCATTCGAGACAAGTCTTCAAGTCAAGCCTCAAGTAATTTGGAGCAAGTCTCATATCAAATCTCAAGTCCTTTAAGTAATTTGAAACAAGTCCAAGTCAAGTTTCAAGTATTTCGATGCAAGTGTCAATTAAAGTCTCAAGTCCTTTGAGTAAAGCCTCAAGTCATGTCTATAGCCCTTTGGGGTGAGTCCAAGTCAAGTCGCATGTTTTCATAAGCATGCACACCATTAAAATGACACATCTGTAATGTGTTTGCATAGCTTAGACCAATTATTTTCACTGCATAGGCCTAATAATGAACTATTCAAGCTGTGAGGCTATGCAAGGCCTGCATAGTCTTTGTCTTATACATACATTCAAAACTTGAGGCTCAAATGTTTTCACTCTGAAGCAAGTCTCAAATAAGTTAAGTAATTGTCAAGTCTCATGTCATTATTTTTGTGACTGAAGTTTAATCCAGTCTTAAGAGAAATGTTTGTTAATTTTCTTCTCATTGCTCATAAAGATTACTTAAAATGCCTCTGCTGGGTGAGCAGCAGCCAGGGCGAGGGTGTTTCCTCCAGATGTTTACTGCTAAATGCTGGAAGTAGATTTGGTGCCAGTTGGGACGTTTTGGTCTCAGGACAATGATCTGTTGTCTCTGTGAGAGAGGGCAGTTTGGTTCCCACTGGCTATCTGCTGTTAGATCATCTATCTGCTCAGTGCAGAACAGTTAAAAGTTATTTTGGCTGTGTGCAAGGAAAACAAACAAATCAAGAGCCACCCTCATTTGTCACTTTGGTACTTGGGGTTTTTCATTCCTGAGGTTTTGATTTGCGCTTGATATCTTATGTTCACATTATTGGAGGGCCTGCTCTCTCTATGGGCCCACGGGCCCCAGTGCAACCGCACTACCTGCACTGTCTATATTTACGCCCCTGGGTGCTGCTCTTCTCATCATACTCTCCACCAGAAAGCAAGTAAGTGTATTTCCCAAAATGTAGAAGTATTGCTTTAATGCAATACTTACCTGTATGCGCTGGTGGTGTGTCAGTTGTGTCATCTGATGACACTGTAAAGCAGAAACACAAATGTTTGAACGTTGTTTTTTTGGTGACAGGTGAAATCAGCAACCACATTCATTCACAGAGTGGTGTTGAAAATGTTTATTAATCTTTTCATGACTCTTGACCTCTTGGTCTGTGGGTGGAATTCTATGACATGTTATACACTTGTGCAGTGTGGCTGTATGTACAACATTCCCACATCTGGATGCAATCCTATGCTAATCAATTTAGCATTGAAGAGTTATGGCCAATTAAGTGCATCAGACCACGCCTTCAAAAGTTTGGTAACCAATTACAGACAAACAGTACGTGATATCCAACAATGAACTAAGAAGTATTGTTCGGGATTATCTAGAGATGGTATGTCCAAAGTTGAAGATTAGATTAAATATGTGCCAAAATAAGCAAAAAATATCTTTACCAAAATGGTGAAAAAGATTTCCAGGCGCAAATGGGCGTGGCCTATATCAGTCGAATCGACTTCATCCAAGTAACATACTGCGCAAATATTGATTTGCCGTGCCTCACAGTTCATGAGTTATTAGCTATATTTACTGTCTATATTTGCGCCCCCGGGTGTTGCTCTTCTCATCATACTCTCCACCAGAAAGCTAATAAGTGTATTTCCTATTGCAGCTTGCAGACAAAGTAAGCTCATTGAGTAGATCTATCTATCTTTCTTTTTTTCTTTCTCTCTTTCTTTCTTTCTTTCTTCAGTCCACTTAATTTATATGCACACTCACTGTTCTCAGGAGTTTTGCTGCTGGTATTATGAGAAGCAGTGGGAGCTGGTGTTGTTGCTGAGGATGCTGCAGGTGCTGCCGATGCTGCTGCTGATAGACAAAAAAGATAGACATGGACATATAAATAGTTTTTTTCTAAGATCTGTAGAAAAATAAAACCAGAACTCAACTCTGGTCATGTTTCTAGAGAATCAAAATGATCACTGTAATAGTAACAGAGGAGTCTGAGCTCAACAAGGAAAGAAAAGACGCAGGAATGTAAATTCTAAATTAACACTGTAACACAAAGAGCAGATTGCTTACTGCATAAAAAAGATTGTCTTTCATTGACTTTGACACTGACTTCAGTGTGAATAGTTTGACATTTTGGGAAGTACACTTATTTGCCTTCTGGCGGAGAGTTTGACTATTTTACGAAAAAAAAGAAAACCATGATGGATATGGGTTTGCCTTTTCATGAGGATATATAACAAATGGCACCAATTTTAACTTAATGCGAGTTGTTCTTTGGACACTGTTGTATTTCCAAGGCTGCATTCTAAATCATTTGCAAGGAGCCAGTCTATGCTTCTGTCCAATACATTGTTGGAGGGCCCACAGGCCCCAGTGCAACCACACTGTCTATATTTACGCCCCTGGCTATTGCTCTTCTCATCATACTCTCCACCAGAAAGCAAGTAGATGTAGAAATATTGCTTTAATGCAATACTTACCTGTATCTGCTGGTGGTGTGTCATCTGATGACACTGTAAAGCAGAAACACAGAGTGGTGTTGAAAATGTTTATGAGCCTTTTCATGACTCTTGACCTCTTGGTCTGTGGGTGGAATTCTATGACATGTTATACACTTGTGCAGTGTGGCTGTATGTACAACATTCCCACATCTGGATGCAATCCTATACTAATCAATTTAGCATTGAAGAGTTATGGCCCATTAAGTGCATCAGGCCACGCCTTCAAAAGTTTGGTAACCAATTACAGACAGTAAAACAGTACGTGATACCCAACAATGAACTAAGAAGTATTGTTCGGGATTATCTAGAGATGGTGTGTCCAAAGTTGAAGATTAGATTAAATATGTGCCAGAATAAGCAAAAAATGTCTTTACCAAAATGGCGAAAAAAAATTCCAGGCGCAAATGGGCGTGGCCTATATCAGTCGAATCGACTTCATCCAAGGAACACACTGTGCAAATATTGATTTGCCGCACCTCACAGTTCATGAGTTATTAGCTAAAACATAAAACACGTAATAACTGACCACATGGTGGTGCTATAAATACCATGATTTAATTAATTAATTTTCCACATGTGGCAGCTTTCCATGAAGCATGAATGCTTTAGCACTTTTAGTTGAGATTTCAGCTTTCCAACATTGCTCCCATACAGTTCCCAGTATAGATTTAATACTTAGAAATTATATAAAATCGCTGAAACATTTTAGAGCAAAGATAATCAATAGCATAAATCTCATGAAGAATATGTACATTTTGAAGTTGTAATGAAGTTTCTAGGACAAACGGTACAAGAGTATTTAGCCAAAAAACGACAAAATCATAATATATAATATATTAAAAAGAGTGAACATAACAAAAGTGTGAGAGCCTCCAGCTCCACACTAATCAATCAGAACAACTACTGCTGCACAACACACACAAAAAAATTATTTAGTTTATAATAACTAACTTAGTCTTATAAACTTGATAGGAAACCCTAATTGTGAAAATATTTTAACACTATAAAATTAAATTTTGTTTCACACATTAGTAAAGGAGGCCATTTTTTAAAATTCCCCCTGCACTGACAATGCACAGAAGCAAGGTTAAAACTAACCGCTCTCAGTTAAGGAGAGCTGAAGACTTTTAAGGGCTCTCAACTCTGATTCTGTGATTTCTATCTGCCAAAAGCAGTTTGAATGGTTCCCCCACCTGGTGTGAAGATATGGACAGATGCGAGCAGAAGGATGACAAGAACCCTGATAGTCTTCATGGTGATTCTGCGTCCGTGAACTCTTCTGACTTCTTCCTCAGACTCCAACTGAGTGGCCAGTGGAAAAGGTGTTCCAAGCTTGGGTGCTCCGCTGCTGATGCTTATTTTGGCACTTCCTTTAGATAAAGAAGGGGAGGAAATATACTGGCTTCCCTTCCTGACGTAAAGTGGGTGGCTATGGAGACCAGCACAAGGCACATTTAACAGGACTCTCAGTTTTGTGTTTCAATGCATCGCCAACTCCCATCACTTATTTTTTCCTGCTCTGACACCACCTGACCAGTTGGGAGGAGACTGCGACTTGGACGGTGCAAAAACAATTTCATTTGTGATCAGTTGTTCTTCATATTATCCCTCTGAGGCTTCAAAATCTAGCTCCTGTTTTTTGGCCCTCCCGAGAAAACAGGATGTCAGAGTTTACTTCCTTTCATTTGAGCATTGTGTTTGTGATTTCAGCTGAAGAGACCAAAAGACTCTTGAGAAACCAGGGACAAGAAAATGTAGGCTGCTTAGATCAATTGTAGAGTTATTTTATTTAACTACTTAAGAATGTAGAGGTACGTTGGAGAGCTCTGTCTCTTTCTGAAAAGAAACCAATTCTTGTAAATAATTAATAAATAATAAATTGATCTTCAAGTACACTCATGTACTGAGTTAAACCAATAAAATTGTGTCCAAACAATCTAAAAGATAAAATCCTCTTCATTCTAATCCACATTTTCTCTTTGAATAATGCAGAAAGCCTGCAGATCTTTGTCTCCTCTGTACACAGGCATGCTTGCGCAGTCATGGCTATGTCTTCAGTTTAATCAAAGAAGTCACTAAGGTTGATGAAGAGGAAACACCTTAGTTGTGGAATTGCCAAGGAGCAATTTCCCATCTCCATTACTGGCCAGTCAACGCCAAATTCATCAGTTGAGTGGAACAATACACAGCAGAGCACCACACTAAGACTACTCTGGGAACAGAGTATGTGAAGTGATGGAAGGCCCTTTAAAGCTCTCCTTTCTCTCTTTTCACCCCATGAACTCTGAGGTGTGAATGGGACCCGATTGTTTGTGTCTTTGATTTCCCTGCAGGTTTGAATGATGGGTGATGACGAGTGTGTTTCCTGTAATCTTGTTGGAAAACACAGAGCATCATGTTGCTCTATAATAAAGCTTTATTTAATTGTGATGCAAAAAAATGCCCTTAGGATTATTTGTATTATGTATTTGATTATATTTTACATGGTATCATATATATACGCATATATGCAATTCATTGGCGGAGGACTGTAGGACAGCCTGAATCTCTTTGTCTTTCTCTCTCTCACACACACACACACACACACACACACACACACACACACACACACACACACACACGAGAAGCGGGTTTATTTCAAGTTGAAATTCATGCACATTTTTATTGAACAGTTATATAAAATACTTTTTCATAGTTGCAAGTGCATGCCTCATCTGCCAACAGTTTTGAAGTTAAATTACAAAAGCAAGGCTTCATGTCGTGTAGTGAATTACTTGGGCACTTAAGCAGTTCTTAAAAAAGATCGAAGTATTTTTTTTGTTTCATCTTAAAGTATTGAGCAGTATCAAACCTGTAACTGATATACAAAGCAGAGTTCCAAATAATAATAGTAATAATAATAATAATAATAATCAAATTACACTTTCTGTGGCACATTTACAAAACAGAACAAAACCGATTTACCTGTTATATGACACAAACAGTTAATCATGCATTTTTGAGTTACACATGTAACCACGCACCTCACAAGAATTGTCAAACATGCTTAATTGGACTGTGTGCACTTACAAGCGCAGGTTAAAAATATGATTTCTCATCCACCGTAGATAATTAAATGCTTCAATTACAAAAGAAGTTGAAGGCATAGAGCATCATGGTGTTAATTGAAAGTATGCAGGTATATCCAGTATATGTTCACTAAAGCGCAATATATTTCAAAACAGGCCTCCACAGCCATGGTATTCAGATTTTCTATTTCCTTTGTTTGATTTTTATAAAACATGCATAGGCAGACACTTTAAGTTTATTGTATTCTTTTTTTTACACAATATAGGTTCTCTATTTTTACTTTGTTCGCAATACTTAAAAAGAGAAAAATTAACACTCAATTCCAGCAAGCCACAATAATCTACCCCCCCTTCCAAAAGAGACAAAAAATAAACATGTTTGCAAATGATAGATAGGTAAATGTAAATTCCAGTTATGAAACTCAAGAAAATAGGTATTCATTACCGAGTTATTTAGCCATTATACAGAAAAATCAGGTCAAAGCACACACCAAAAGAACCTGAGGTAAGCATAATATGTACAAAACCATAAAACGTTCCATTATTTGGCATTTCAACAACATTGCAACATTCTTTTTAAGACTGCCTAATTAATTTCAGAGCTATTTTATAAGAGTAGCAAAAAAAAGTTATCAATAAATAGTCCTTATTTAGTTTGTACACCCTTATATGTTAAAAACATTATCTCATGTTCTGTCCTTTTTAGTGCTGTATTTTTGTAAACGTAAAATAGTTAGTAAGAAGTTACACGACTTTCCATTCCGATGTAAATGAGCAAGGGTCTTTCAAGAAAAAAAAAAGAAGAAAATAAATCACCTTTAAGATTTTTTTCTCTCTCTCTCTCTCTCTCTCTCTCTCTGACATACTGCGGTGTGGTGTAGAATCAAGCACAATAAAGGCCTGACCGTTCAGAAATGTGACCCAGCAATAACTTAGCAGATTTGACTATGAACTAATATTTTGAAGGCATATCCAAAGACTAGCAAGTGTGAGCCATAGAGGCCTTCCCCCTCCACTCTACTCTTTCACTCTTTGCCTCTTTTCTGTGGTGGCGGGCCGTGATGAGGCTGGGGGTGGGGCAGCCCGTCGGCCAAGGTGGCGCCTGCTGCTGGCCTTCACTGGATGTTGCTGCCGCTGCTGGTGCTTCCCTTGGCGTCCGTGCCGTTAGTCTCCGAGGACAGGGCCTTGTTGAGAGAGTTGAGGCTGGCATCGGAGGGCAAGGCGTCTCGCCGTGGCGGCATCCTCTCGTTGATGCGATCCAGACCTTTCGCCTCCTCGAAGCTGGTGATCTTGTGCTGGGGTGAGAAGCCTTTGATGGCTGTTGAGAAGCAAGAAAAAAAAAAGGGGGAGAAATCAGGAGTGATTTTAGAGGAGAGACTAAATGATGAAAAGAATGGGGTCACACTTGCTCACATTCACCCACACATCACCGGATTTGGCTTATCTTTGGTTTGGTCTTGGTTCATGGAATTGTTGTAACAAAAAAACTGAGAAAACAACAACATAAAGACTGCATCTGAGGAGCTGTTGGCTACTTAAACTGCAAGTCATCCATGAAAAATGAGTAACTAAAGGGCCTGTTAACACAAAATGATAACTGCATGATGTTGATCCCGAAAGACCCTGCTTTAAAGGAATAGTTTAGACATTTCTTAGGTAGAGTTGGATGAGAAGTTCAAGTCGCTTAGCATACATATTGGAAACAGCTAGCATGGCTCTGTCCGAAGGTAACAAAATCTGCCTACCAGCATCTCTACACTTATTAATCCGTACAAAAAACGTGTACAAACAGCAATTTGTGATTTTATGTGGAATTAAATGCAGGACGCTTTCTTGGCAAGTCATACTTCGCTGGATGTTAGCTAAGCTAAGCTAAGCTAAGCTAACCAGCTGCGGACTGTAGCCTTATACTGGACATACTGTGTATGAGAGTGTTATCTGTCTTCTCATCTAACTCTATGCAAGGAAGTGAATAAGCATATTTCCCAAAATGTCAACCTATTCCTTCAAGTGAACATAAAAACTATGATGCGACACAAATCTGTTCTATTCATAAGGCTGAACTAACTCTTTAACCTTTGATATAATTGTTTAAATGTGTTATGTTTTTAATGGACAACAGCATATATTGTACAGCATATTCACATATTGATCATGTTAAATGTTTAGTGGTTCAATAACAGATGAACAATTAATATAAAAGGATATAACTCATTTTTATGAAATGACAACACATGATTATATTACTGCACAGACAAAAGGATTAAATAATCCTACTAAATCTATAGAGGGCACTCCTGGCATCAGGGTCAACAGGTCTTCACTGTGCCATTAATCCATGCGTTTAATCAGTATCTGCGAAAAGACATCTACAATACTGGACCATCGAATGGCCATCTTGTACTGCTATATTATAAATCTTAAACATATGGCTATTATCAAAGAATATCTTGACTCAGGCACATTCCAGAACACCTGAGGACCCCAAACATCCAGAGCGCCCCATCACGTCACAGATTAAAAACGACAAAAGGGAAGAAGGAGAATGATCAAAGAGACAAGAAAAGACGAGGGGAGTAAAAAAAACAACTAAAAACAAAACACTGGAGTGGAGCCCACTGAGACATTCACTTCCACAAAATAGAACCACGTTGAGACTGAGCTCACGTACAAAGACACTACAGAGGTACTTGGGGTGCTAACGACTTGTTTAGTCTGCTTGGAGCATGCAGCAATTAAAGGTTCACTGGAGGTTATGAGGGGTGGAGGTCACAATACGATTTAGAGTGGACTTAAATAACAACAAGATCAAATTCAACTGAATAATGGAATTAGAAAGATTAACAGCTGGTTTATTAAAATACCACTGAAAAGAATAAAATCAGGGTGATTTGATGCAATGGCATCACATTTGACAACTCAACACTATTTTATTCAATTCAATGGGACATGGGCTTGATCGAGTTTTATTTCAGCACATTTTTAACGACTCTTTAAAAAAAAAAAGTTACTTCCACCTTTCATAAAGGCTGGGGGTCTTAATGGTAATAAAAACTATGATTGGAAAGAAGATGACCCGTTACTAGAACGAGGAGGGGCATAATTTTTACAATTTTACAAATTGGGGTGTGTGGAGAGGGGCATGATGGGTAGCGTAGTTGTGTTGCTGCATAGCACAGGTCAGACACAGGTTATTAGCAGCTCACAGGAAAGAACACGACACAGCAGGGCCACAGAGGATCCACATGGAGAGAGAAGCAGAGAAGTGTCTCGACACTACAATGGACTGTCCTCTATGGGGCTAAAGAGGAAGTACTGGACAATTCCAACGTAAATAGCAGCTGGCAAACTACTATTTAGCTCGCAGTTGAGGTTGTTCTTGCGCCAAAGGCGATGTAAATAAAAATGATTTTAGGGAGAATCCAATTTGGAGAATCCAATTTTAGGTTTGTCTCTACCAATTCAGATTCAACTCTAAAGAAAACTGTAGTATTATTATATTAATACAACAGCAACAACAATGCACAACTGCTTCAATTGTTTCAAAGGGGAAATACCATTATAAGCTTTCATAGCAAGACTTCACTGTATTGTGTGAGAGCAGAACAGGGGGTCCACTATCTCGTAAAGTAAGAGATACAGTAAAATTAGCATGTTGAGTGATTTAAATGAAATACTTTGTGTAAGGGACTCCCTTCCTCTGGCAAACTTTATAAAGCTTTAGATAAGAGAACAAGTGTAACCTACTACACGATGGAATACTCTCTGTGACTTTATTAACATATTTTACACAAAGCTGCTGATTCCCTCTGTGTCTAGACAACATTTTTGATGTTGTGTCTACTGTAGGAGTATACAACCTTAATGTCCTGTAGAATAAAGACAAGATCTACCAAGCACAGTATGACTTCAAGATACTGTAGCCTGACCGATGATGGATTTTTGAGGCCAATACCGATATTGTTATTTGTGAATTAAAAAAATCTGATAAATATATATATGCCAGTGCTGTCTGGTGGACAAACTTTGTAAAGGTGCAACAGTTTCTAAATACCTCAAGCATATTTGGGCATTTCTGTAACATAATATTGTAACATAATATTTTGTTACTTATCGGCCGACATATACGCTGATACAAACATTTACATTAAGCTAATATCAGCCAATACATGGGTAAGGCCAATTTGGCGATCTAGCTCTACAGGATAAATTATGTTGGTCCAGCCGGTGCCTCTGGTATCTGGTAAAAGCGCAGTACAGCTGCCAGATGACCTGATGATGGCCATATATTTACACCTCCCACGTTATGTGTGCAATCTCTATCCTGAACCTGGATAGTATGATAATTTTCCATGAAAGATGCAGAAACGGTGATATTTAAACTTCTGAATGAAAAAGAATAGCTAAATTTGTATTATAGCACGTTGTCTAGAAGTCTAATATATAGGTGTATAATTTTTCTAGGAAAATACATTCTTGAAAGCTAATATTCATTTTGTCTGTGTTGGCCTGCAGACTTCCATGAAAAATTACATGTAGTAATTGTTTTGCACTCACGCAAAATCACAGTATGATCTCTGCGATTTTTAAATCTGTGCTATGAAATCCATTCCCCTTTAAAACATGTGTGACCACAGGATTTCCTAATCACTTATTTCTTTTTCTCTATTAATACTATGCCACATTTTGTTAGCCCAAACACCCAACACACTCTTTTCAAGCACCAGCGAGATGGATGAAAACCCAGCGGAGCCCCTAGTCTATTGCCATGAAAAGCAACAGAAGAGGGCAGCCAGACCCATTTACCTTCGTCAGCCTCAATAGCTTCAATAGTAGCTGAAGAGAAGAAGAGGGGGGTTGCAAAACGAATGAGAGAAGTGAGCAGAGGAGTTCATTTTGTCCCAGGAACAAGTCAATGAGCAGCAAAGACAGCCAATGCCGACAACAAAGGTTAACGTCATCTCCACATTTTTATGACAAAGGACACATGAATGTTAGCAAAGAGGGGAAAGGAGGAGGAAGAGGAGAGGGATGAGCCTTAGCTTTTTGATGAGTTCCAGATCTGTAAAGGGAAGGTGACACATGTTTGTGGCAGCTAACGACCTCATGGAAAGGAACGCAACTTTGAGGTACTTTGACCAGACAAAGGTCTGACAATTAGTGTAGTGAGAGAAAAAAATGAATACTGCAGGGACAAACATTGATAGCAAATATAACGCGATAAAGCTGGAAATATATTAGTTCTTTACTGTTACGCAAATAAGAGCATAGATGGAGAAAGGAGAGTCGAAAGAAGACGAATGGAAAACAGGGATAAGGTTGAAGTGCATGTGTGATTGTGGGTTTTATGGCTGTGGCTTAATTGCTGATGTGAAATCGAAGCGCTGTAGACACATGGAGCAGTGTTACTGTTGTGTTGTGAGCAACATGAAGCAGCATCTGGAACTGCAGGATTAGCATCTTTTGATATGAAATATCAAAAGTGCTGGCTTACTTTTGTGAAGTGTGAGGGGGGGGGAAAAAAACCTTTGGTATTTTAACCACTTACCTTTTTTTTTTTTTTTTTACAGTCATCCTTGAGATCATAAATTAACATACAGTACAACTGTGTAAATCAGCTTTACACAAAGACAGGGATGAGGCAGAAGGTGACGGCAAAGTGACAGCTACTACAGAACTAAATACTACAGAATATACTGTCATGAGGATGAGAAAAAGGCACAAGAGCAACAAACTTTAAACAGAATGGCTGATGGAGTCAACATTACAGTAGAAGCACACTGGCGTCTGCCTAAAGGAGTTGAGCAATGTGATTCTACCAATGTTGCAACAGGAATCTCTGAACATCACTCTACCTTCACTGGGGTTCTCTTTAGTGTCAGCTGCTTCCAAATGGCTTAAAAACAAATACTATTCAATTTCCATATTCATATATGTTATGGACCACCATTGTTCTGCAGGTCATCAGCAGAAACTCTACAATTCTAGTGGTTTCAAACCCCTTATGGAACTCCAAAAATGCAGTTAATGTTGGGCAAAAAGCTTGATAGATGGTATTTGTGTCTACTACTCATTTTCATTGGTTATGCTATGCTCCATTCTATGAATTTAGAGTTAGTGTTTAGAGGTGTAGCTTTTTTGTTTGATTACTTAATGCACCCCTGAATGTAACAAGAATGTAGAAGTACGCCTGTCTTTTCAGCAAAAATCAGTGGGGCTGAAATAGGGAGGAGCATCCCATCCTCCCTAATTGAGATACTTGAGTTGCCAACTTTGTCCAGCTGTTATTTCGTACCAATTTGGTCCCTTCTTCTCCCACAGGAAGTCACAAATCTCAAAACGCAATCTCAATCAGGCCCAGTTCAGAATCTGTTACATGATGATTTGTGAATTTCATATGTTAAAGCTCAAACTGAGTGCTATTGTCCTTTAAAGTGAAACTATGTCACTTTTGTATTGAAAAACACATTCTTAATTTTAGAAATGAAAAGTTGAATTCATAAGCAATAAAACACACTTGAATTCAATTCCATAAATGTAGGGGTTTTGCTGCTTAGCCTTACTTGGTCTGGTATGACCAGAAGCTTCTAGTGGCTAATGTTAGCAAACTTTAGGTAGATATCGCTGCGTAACAGACTCTACATACTCTCATTTTAGCTTTTACCATTATCCTGTAATTGTCACTTGTGGCCACAGTGGTTGCTCTTCAGCAAATGTTACATACGGTTAAAGTAAAGAGGTACCTATTCTTATAAAGATAAGACATTTTGCTTTTTAATGTGAAAACTATTGCTTTACGAATGTGCTAGCTGATGTGTGAGAACCTGTGAAAGGAGAGGGAAGTTGTTTGGATTGCTGCTTTATTTTGTGAATGAAAAGACAGACAGCAACTGTCCCCCTTTCATTCACAGTTGGTTGTGTCAATTCCAATTCATCCTTTGAATCACAGAGTGTCCCGTCTCTATCCTGACGGAGCACTGCTGAGATCCACAACTAGCACTCAAATGGACAATAAAGTGACCATTTCTGTCAGGAGTCCAAGTTAATTTAAAGTGTTTGTAAAGGCCTTTCCAGAAAGCCTTTACTTCCTCGCTGCAGCAGCTTGTCAAACTCATTTAGGGAGTGTTTGGAATTCAACATAAGAGGGTGAACTGAACTCTAAACTTGTCTCACAAAAACGAAAAGAAAAATATAACACAACAGAATACTTGCACAACCGATTATACCTGCAGTTTCTAGGGAGAGAGGAGAAAGAAAAAGATAAAAGGTAATATTTGAGATAAAACCAGTGGAATACAGAAAGAGACGGGGACGGGAAGACAGGGTATTAATGCGAGACATCAGGAGGGAGACACATTAGAGAAGACAAAGGGACAAAGAAAATCTGCTGAATGTATCTGGCATTTTTAGGGAAGGGGGACTGTCTGTAGGAAATATAACTTGATATTTATCATTTATCCAGGAAAAATTACACTGAACTACATTCAAGTTGAAAGAAAGCTACATAGAGCAGCTGTTATTGCTTAGTAGTATGTAACTAAACATGCAATATAGAAAGGATACTGACTGAAGATGCCAGAAACATTTAACTACTCTTACAGTATTACTTTGAGGCAGCAATTTGAAATTCCAGAACCATCACTGAGGGAAAAGAGAAGGAGTCTGTATATACAGTATTCCCTAAACACTGAGCTAGCACTTTATTCAGGGTATTGCTGTGTAAGGGGAATTTATGTGTGTGTGAGAATCCGTTCTGGGGGCCAAAGCTGGGGGTCTCGGGGTACGTGGTGACAGTCTTACCATTCTGCAGCTTTTCTTTGCCACCGGACAGCACTCCGCTTGGTAGCATGCCTGTTGGGGTCAGTCCCTTCAGCGTCAGCACGCTCTCACTCTCCTCTCTGAAATATCAACACAGTTATGTACACATTGTTTAAAAGGTATTACTTCCTTGAAGATCATTCTATTGTAAAACAATCAAATATATGCTTTGAACAATCAAATACCTACAAAATAACTAAAGCATAAATTGCTGATTTCTATAAAATAATGTCTGACATAATTTAAGCTTATAGAACACACTCAGTTACATTATATAATATTGAAGCAGCAAAAAAAAATGTTTTGGCCAATTGGAGGCAGTGGAACAAGCTGAAACATTGATATGTTATATTTTATCACCGTATAAAGTTGATATAGAAAACTTGTTAGCAAACAATTGCTTATTTACACATCCAGCAGACATGTTTCAATCACTAGCATACTCTCCTTTTATCTCTGTTTTGGTCTCCACCAACACCTGTGGGAAATATCTGGCCCCATAGCAGCTAAATGCTCCACTATGTTCACAATCTAGTTGCTAACTTTGTCTATCGGTCTTTTGGTGCTGGGCAGGTTGTGTACAGTGAGTTTATCAGGGCTTTTTTATTTATTTATTTATTTTTTACAGAAAACAGTTGCCTGCTGAGTTGATGAGAGCAGTGAGACTGAACCAAAACAGTAAAGTTTGTAAAGCAGGATGTAAAACCAAAACAATTAGCTGAAAGACGCTAAAACGATCCACAGAGCTGAGGGGAACTGCAGAGTTGGGTGATAATTCTCTGTGGATTCGTCGCTACAAATGACACCGCTCACATTACACACAATCATTTGACCTATTGTTCATATAAAAATATTGACTACTGCAGCTTTAAATATTCCATTTAATCTCTTGTAATGAAAGAAACAGGACAATGGTAGAACACAGAGGACACAAGGGACTTTTTTCATGTTTGCATACCTGAGCACAGAAAATACCCTGGCCATCTTGCCAATGGCACGGATCTTGTTGCGGATGACCTCCTTACGGGCAGAAGCTGTGGCACCTGGAAGGGTCAGAGGTCAGACACAGTCATACAAATTATCACTCATGTGTACTAAACCATGTCCTGTGGATGTGTAATCTAGACTGCATTGTCTGTGTCCTGTGTGTTTGTTTCAGTGTCTAAATGCCTTTATTTTTTAAGGATGTGCTAAGACAGAGCGAGTCTTTTGGACTATTAGTTTTATCCAGAAGTGCATCAGACCAACACAATGCAAACACAATGTGGTTATTGAAGCCCGAAGTTCAGATCATACAACATAGTTTGAATCCATCCACATCACAACAACTGAGCGATTCTCAGCATTCAGTGCATTCATGCCACCTGTCTGCATTGTACCACTAGTAGTCTTCAACTGAAGTCCCTTTAACTCCTACATACTATTTTCCCCAGGTAGTACTTAAATGTTTAAAACCTTGTTACATCATCTGTAAATGGCCTGGTCCTTGTCCAAACATGTCTTTTCAGCATGTTTCAATGAGCGCACTCTACATGAATTTTCCTGGGCTGTGTTTTGGTTGCGGGGTCTCAAACAGGATTTTTCCTGGACTGGAAAACAAAACTTTGTTTAAAGAGACCCTTTTGCAGAATAACAGTTTCAAGGCCCCCAGGGGCCAGCTTGGAAAATACATGAGTATGAAGGATGGAAATGAAGCTGATGTGTGGTGAAAAGCTGGGTAAAGGAAAGAGCTGACAGTCTGATGTCTAGTTTAAGACTCTTCCTCTCATCCTTGGTTGAATACACCATTATTACCTTAAAATATATTTCTCCACAGGGTCGATCCCCTGTAGTAGCACTGCTTATTTTAATGTGTGCAGCAAATACATTAATTTAGCTAATGAGAGTGACCTTGCTGGAAATAGTTTTTTGTCCATGTATCAGATTGGGCCTTAGCTGAAGCACGGTAACCTTAACTGTAACATAAGTGACACACCTTTGTGGAAAACAATTAAAATTAGATCAATAGTAGTAGTGTTAGAAGGTGCTTAAAACAGTGACGTTAGCTGGGCAGAGAGCAAGCACTGGACATAAAGTCTATCTACCTCTGCACACACCATTATGGCTAATGTTTGTACCTTTTTTGGGGGGATATATTAGCTGTCCTTCTCATGAAACACCCCCAGAAGAGAAGACAAGAGAAAGGACAGAAAGATCAGTGGATGGCTGTAGAATGAAAGAGGAGGCGGCAGAGAGGGGACAGACGGCGAAATAAGAGGCAAAAAAGCACAACAAGTGTAAAGAAAAGCGATGCCTTGAACACAAAACTCTGGAAAACATAGAAAAGAGAAATTAGATGAGGTAAACCAAGGTAGTGACAACATCACAGCATGATGGAGAGAGAATGCAAAAGAGATATGTGAAAAAGTAGTGAGATTTGAAATATCAACATAATGGCAATTGGAAACCATGGAAACAATAGCAGATAAAGAGCAGGGCAACAAAAGGATTATAAGGATTATCAGAGATTATAAGGGCACAGAAAATATAATGAGTGAGAAAGACAAAGGAAAGAACAATCCAAATGTCAGCATAGTGAAAATTAAGAAAATATGAGTGAAAATGGCTGCAAAACTGAAAAAGAAATGAGCTTTAGAGGAAAGAGAAAAGTGAAAGTGAGGGCAAAGAAATGTGAAAATAAACAAAGTGATCGACTAAAAATACTGAGTGAATGGTTCAGTGGAAAATGATGAGATGTTAAAGGACGGCTAATTATTTGAGGGACTGTATAGTGTAACAGTTTTGCAACAGTCCAAATCAATCTAAATTGTTAATAAAACTAAACTTATGTATTCTACTGCCACTCCTAAGGACCCAGATGTTACTACAATGATAGAACATTAATTTAAAATGATGGCGTGTGGAGTTCAAGTACAACTTCTTATAACATTTGACAGTAATTTCTGCAAATTTAAAATTGACTGGAAAAACCTGAAATCCAAATAAGCAAATACAAAATAAAACACTAAAACAATTAGTGATTTCAGTAATACATACATAGTATGAATTCATAACACATTATATAAATTCAGAAGACATTATTCAAATCAATTTTGCTAGTGGTGCAACTCTTTCACAATACATATCTGGACCCTAATGTACTTTTTCATATACTACCTATTTATATTCCCAGATTGTTCATCAGCCAATCATCTGAAAGTTCGAACAACTGAAAGAAAGGGTAGCATTAATGTGTTTTAAAAAGTTTCAAATATAGTTGAAATCTGCTGTTATCCAGACACTCCACCCCTGGGTGCTGTTTACAGGTCAAACTGAGTGCAACAGTAAACACAAGCGAGAGAGAGGAGGAGGGGGAAGGACTGGGGAGATCATTTCCTGTTCTGCAGTAAGGGGTGGGGCAGGCTGAGGGGAAACTGGTCATCTCATTGTAGATAAGCTGTAACCCAGGAGAAAAAGATGACTCGAACTTGCCACTATTATATGACGACAAAACCTATGAATACTGTATGACTAACTGTGCTGTTTGAACCCAAGGGGACGTGCACTACAGAGCCATCTAGTAGAACAAAACACCTTCAACAATTGTACTTACGGCATTTCAACACTTTTAAAGCTTTACATTTTGACGTTTTTAGACTTTTTCAGACTTTAAGGTTTCGCTGATATCCTGGGTATCTGAAGGAAGTATTTTCAAGCTGCTGAAGGCAATACAACAATGATTCATTGATTCGGATGTGTCATGTGTCAACAGTTTCTGGATTGTCTCTCTGTTGGGGACTACGTTGAAGAACGTCCTAAAAATTATATATATTTAAACTCAATGTTCGGAAAATAGGGCAGAGCAAAAACACAAGGAATGTGTATGTGCGTGTGTATGAGATTTTGAATGAGTCTGTGTCTGGTACTCCTACTAGCAGAGGACTCCCTCTAGTGGAGCTAAGGCAAACTGTAGTAAGAACCGTTGTGGTTGCCGTCTGTCTGCTGTGCTTACCGTCCAGCTCCTCGTCGGTCGTCAGCTCATCATTAGAGCAGATGCTCAGTACATTCACTAGCATCTCAGTCACTGTAAAGAAATAAGAAAAACATATACTTTACAACATGGCACTTATTTTTTTACATACCACTTCTTCATATCTGTGCATGCAGTCAACCTGATAGGCGTGTCTGGGGAAGGTGTCCAACAAGTCATGTGGCGCTAGTTAGACAGACAAACATTCACTCGAGTGACCCCTCCACACACAGCCAGTGAGCAGCGTCCATCAGTGACCTTGCAACATTGCTAGGAACGGCCCTGTGTGGAGGGGTCACACCCAAAACAGGCTTCTTGGACTGAGTGCATCAGTCACAGTTATGCGTGATTAATTGACACAGATGTGTCACCGATATGACAGTGGGGAACACTAAACTCAACAAAACCAATCTTCAAGGCAGTACGAGAATGCAAACCTCTGCTCATGTTTAGTCATTTTTAAACTTTCACTGACTTGCTGATTTACAGTACATAGACCTTTTCAACTAGCATGTCTAACTGATTTAGTAACTTTGCATGTGGGCACATTTCTTGCTTATAAATGTGTGTACATGTGTAGTAAGTATTGAATTTATGAGTGTTTGTGCTACATTTCTTGAGGCTGGGCCATTTTCATTACTGACTCAGGAAACTGAATGTTCATTACAACTCATTGGTGCAAACAACATTTGGTAAAAACTGCTTGTACTCAATGTTCTCATTTCATGTGTATTACATCAAAAGCATACTGAGAATGTATGCATGTACGCGTGCTCACCCTTCTCCCCGACGAAGGGCAGGGACCAGGTGAAAACGTCCATGAAGTTGGGCAGCCAGTAAGGGTGAGGTGAGCAGTTGAACTGTCGGATGTTCATCACGTTGTTCTCATACTTCAGCACTGCCGCTGGGGAGGGTAAGAAAATACGAGGTAAGGTGGTTGTTAAAAATATGTCCAAATGTGTAAGGTTAGATATATGAAATTCTGCTTTCTCTTCTTATTGTAACGTGTGTATATAACAATAAATGTCGAAAATTATGACATCTCTGTTTATTTCTTATAAAGTCTTGGATAGTACACAGCAGTCTGAAATCAGGATTTGAGTCCATACTTTAACAGACCAAGAAAAAGCATCAGATCTGATTAAGGCTCAGGTCCATTACCAGCATTCATCCTGTTCCCAACCACCACTTAAAAATACTGTGTGGACTCAGCAGCTGGCACATACGAAGGTACATATCCCTTTGTCAGTCCAACATGTTATTTGCCCGAGGAGTTACCCACAAAGTACTCAGCCTATAGTACAGCGAAACAAGGATGGTTGTCTGAGAATATCACCATCTGAGGAGCTAACAGGATACACATTAAACGAAAATATCCAAAGAATTGTGAGAAGAATTGTTGGAAATAAAATCCTCCACAAAATTGAAAGATATTCTTCACTTGTAAATAAATGCATTGTTATTAAACTGGCATTTTGTTTCTTTAGCTGGCTTGGCATTTCTTCTTCTGCATAAAGTATTAAATAGAACAAAAGTTCCTGGGTGTTTTTGTTGTTTGCCCTTCCGGGTTAATGATTCATTAGCTACAGGTGCTGTGAAGACTTATGACTAAACAAAAATCGTCAATTGTTCCAATTGGCTAAAAAACAATCGAGAAAAGTGTAAAGTGGCCAAAACACTGTTATTAACACCAAGACTGAACTGCAGCCTGGATGTAACTCAAGATTTTGTCAGATGCTGTCAGTCAACCTCTGGGTGATGACAGTGAATAAAAGGATCCAGTATAAAACTACCTACACAAAGACACATTTTAAGGTGATATATCAACATCAGCATTTATCAATCTCTCACTCTGACAGAAGGACTGTCTGTCTGAATATATATGCAGAACAGCAAACTGAGATGTGTAAGCTGATGCTTGAAAACTGCACAAACATCAAAATGACGGTACCCAGGGTTTTTTGAGGGAGGGGGGGACTTTTCCCCTCGCTGGAACATTTCCTCTGTGTACTGATTACTGCCCCCAGTTGGTGAAACATGTCTGTCATCACAGAAACACATGGCTCAGCATTTGGGCTCCATGAGGCTGAGCACTTTTCATTAATTAACAGAAAACCATACATTTCTGGTGAGGATGGAAGGAGAGAGTAGCCAGAGACAGGACGCTAAGGTAATGATAGAGAATGCTCATAATAGCAATGAACTCTGTATGGTGATCATTTTTCTTTGTTACAGCAAAGAGTTTCCCTTTGGGGATCAATAAAGTATTGCTAAATATGCTAAATGCTAAAATACATAAAAATACATGCGCTGCATAATTTCAAGAATTTATGTGAATAAGTTTGCTTTAAGGAAACTGTTCGACATTTTGGGAAATGCATTTATTTGCTTTTTAGTTAGATGAGAATATCTATATCACTCTCATGTCAGCACAGTAAATATGAAGCTACAGCCAGCAGCTGGTTAGCTTAGCATATACTGTAGACTGGAAACAGGGGCAAACAGCTAGCTAGCATTTAGTTCCTGGAATCTCCTCTGGTTTCCTGGCCACCTCACGATGACAACAAAACTCCAGGAAACCCATGAAATAGTCTGGCAGATAACCCCCTGTAAAACCACAACTTGTCATTATATAATAATTTAATAAACAAGATAAAACATGTTAATTTATGAACTTTAGAGGTATGCCAGGCTAGCGTTCAGTTTCCAGTTTTTTTTTCTTCTACAAACTAAAATGAATACCATCAGAATAGTTTAAAAGATGCTATACTCACATAAAACGTCTACACAGAGTCTTTTAAATTATTCAACCAATTATATTATGTAACAGTGGAGACTCCAGTGGGTGTGGCTAGGTTGGTGTTCACAGTAAGGGTGTAGCAGATGGCAAATGGCAAATGGCCCTCTTTATGTACTTTGGGCCATGTCGGCATAAAGTATTAAAACATGGTATATGGTACATGGTACAGTACATAAAGAAATACTATGTGGAACCAGTTTCAACCCTCAGGATGTATATATAGTATTTCTCTTTGTGCTGTAATCAGTACATCAGTTTATTTTACAGAATGTCTTCTCATAATCACATGGTCTCTGTGTAACGCTGACATAGAAACCACCTCCCAAACACTGACCAGCATGCCCCATGTGACCTCACCCATGATTAAGGCACAGTGTGAATGTGGGTGCTGAGAAAAACATGAGAGCCACCAATCATAAATATATCCTTGCTGTATATAGAGGACCCAGCCTCTCTTATACATTAGGCCAGTCTGGTGGCCCAGATCTGGGGAAAGCGGACACCATGGGTGGGTCACCATGGGGGACTTTCCTGCCTCTGCCTTTCTCGGGTCGGGAATAGCAAGTCATCAAACCTGGCATCCCAAGCAGCTATAACCTCAGTTGCAACTCAGATCGGGTCAGAAAACATCCTGCTAGGCTGGGGTTTGCCTCTGTGTGCGTGTGTGTATGTGGAATCAATGAGGCATGGTAATGCATATAGTGCAGTAACTATGCAATCAAAGTGGTCCCTTAAGTATTGCAAAGCATTACATTCCACTGCTGTTACCTCTTTATCCCAGGCTGCACAAATGAACACACACACATCCTCCAACACAAACAGAAAAATCTCCTGCAGGGGAACATCCATATACTGTATAATTAGTGTTTATTATCAATATCAGCAAAACTACCTAGTCCAATAAGAAAAGCATTGTATTACTCTGACGCACTCCACTAAGACTGGCTGTGGGTGTTTATGCGTGTGCGTCGGCGTGCATGAAAGCAGTCGCACGCGTGGGCAGACGTTGCATAAACATCACATACTGCATAAACATGGTCGAGGCACTTGATTGAATGCAGCCATGGAAGCCCAGAGGGAAAAAGGCAGAGTGGGGATAAGGTCAGCTCCCCTGCCGTCGCTCCTTCAAATCGAATTCCCTTTAAAGGAACAGAGGCACCCGACAACCTCCCCCGTGCAAAACAAAACATGTTCTTCGAGCTCTGGGTACGAGCAGGTCAAGGCCACTTTATTTTTTGGGGGTATTTCATTAAACATGCAGATAAGGGTGACAGTAGCAGCACTTTGCTTCCCTATTATCAGAACACGCATAAGTACAAATGCACAATTATATGCAAAGTTATTTCTCATACAGAAGGAGGGCACTGCTCTTGTGGTGACCAGCTGTGAGTTCTGTTTAACTCCACTGCTAAATTTACCACTGCATGACAGCCACTAGATGTCTCTGCTGCTCTGGTGGTGGTTAACAGGGTAGCTGAGGCCAAGGCTGCTGCCACGGTAACACAGATATTGTGAGGCGACGCCCGCTTATTAATTATTCATAAGGGAGTGCCTTCAGCCGGTTTCCCCGGTAACGAGGACTGTTAAATCTGCTTTGAGATCAGTGGGAGATTCCCACTGTCCTTTCCTGACGCTTAATGCTGACTGCATATCTGTCTCTAAGGCCTCTTGTATCAAGTTCCACTGGATTAGCATTCCATGCCAACTGTTCAGACCTTCTTGGCCCATTACATTCAGTGCTCTACTGACATGTGGATGGTAGGGACTGAATGTAGTCCATGTACAGTTGAACATTGCATAAATGGTTTCTCATTCATTTTCCGTTAATAAATTAATGAGACCATTTGCAGTAGCACAGAAACCCAGAAACTGTAACTCCCATCATTAATGTCTACCATGTTCACACAAGGATAAGGTTGGGACAAAATACTTTGTCATGTATTACAAATGGCAGCCTAAATTAGCTGACAACAGGTAGTTTTTGATTTCAAATTTTAACTCAAGTTCTACTTACTAGCTTTTTTTCTGAAGCTTTCAACCACATCCCACAGTTTTTCTCAGTGGATGGAGGTGGATTTTTATTTCAAATTATTTTGGTTTGAAAGTAAAAAGATCTTAACTGAAGGTATACTTACTAGATTTTTCTGGAGCTTCCAACCACATCTCATGGTCTTCCTCAGTGGATGAAGGTGGTTTTTGATTTCAAATATTTTGGTGTGGAAACAAAATATCTAGAAGGTTGCTTTCGATTTCAAATTATTATGGTTTGAAAAAAACATCTTAACTCAAGGTCCACTTACTATCTTTTTGTGGAGCTTCCAACCACATCCCCCGGTCTTCCTCAGTGGATGGAGGTGGTTTTTCATTTCAAATATTTGGTGTGGGAAAAAAAAAAATAATTCTTAACTCAAGGTCCACTTACATGCAATTGAAAGCTCCAGGAAATGCATCTCACGTACTTCGTTCAGTGGATGAAGGAAGCTTTTTATTTCAAAATATTTTGTTTTGAAAATAGAAATCTATTTCTTTTCAAACACATCTCATGGTATTCTTTGGTGGACAGAACTTGCTCATTTGTCATGGATATAGCTCAATATTAAGTATTTTGGTAAGTTTCCTTTCTCAAAAATATGATGAGAAGGGGAACCATGATTCTCATCAATAAGCAAAATTGGAATCAGAATTGATAAAATCTCAACAATACCCAACCCTACAATTGCACTCTCTCACCAATGACCCATAACCGAACACATAATATAATGTTATGAGGTTTAAATCCCAGTTGGTATGGAACAAGAAGAGCCTGTCCTGCATAACATTACGTTATTCATTTTTATTGTTTGATGCGGGATGAAAAGTTTTGTAACTGAACCATGTTTACAGAAAACTGAAGGGAAGCCCAGTAATGACCAGAGTGATAACAGATGGGTGGGCATCTGCAGCCAGGGATACTCTTCTTGCTGGCACTCGTGACGAGGGGGAAAAATTAATTCCCTGCTGCGCTGGTGTCATCACTGCCCTAGCTTCCATCCTGCTATTTATTCCAGTGGCAGGGCCAGGAGCCAATCATGCCACTCAATTTCTTTTTTCTTCAAATGACCCATCTCTACTACCTACCAATCAGCACATGGCCGTAGTTTCCGCTCCATCAGTCCATTCCTGTTTCCACCTCATCATCAAACAATAAGAGGAACACAAGAGGAACAACATTAATTTGGTTATATAATGTTCAACAGGTGTGAGAGGTGTGGCAGCATCGCTGTTATTGAGCTTTTACTCCACCCAAGCACCATTACCATTAGGATTCAGTTGCTGGCTTTCGGGACCAGTCAATAATGATGCAGCAGAAAACATTCCATACATTCCGATACAAAACCGCAAGCAATCTCCAAAGTGTATAACTGCCAACTACACCACCCTCCTCTCGATCTCTCTGCTCTCCACTGCAGTCACTTCCCGACTCAAACAGTGAAAGCTCTAACAGTGAAAACTGCTAAATCACTGCTGCTGTGTTTTCATTTAACACAGCTCCCCTGCCAGCTCAGGGGTACAGGGGTCGGAGCTGTGATGGACAGCTGGCCAGCGCCTGACACTTACTGCAGAGCCAACA
Organism: Siniperca chuatsi; assembly: GCF_020085105.1. Taxonomy (NCBI): domain Eukaryota; kingdom Metazoa; phylum Chordata; class Actinopteri; order Centrarchiformes; family Sinipercidae; genus Siniperca; species Siniperca chuatsi. The sequence continues at coordinate 9,204,839 of NC_058063.1, forward strand.
GTCTGACTTGAAAGAAAAAGGAGGGATAGGTGACATCTTGAAGCCCGATTTCTTTATAGAATCGCATCCTGAGCAACATTTATGTGTTGATTAACCTGACTCAGCTGCAAGTTAAATTAACTTCTGGTGGAGGAGTTCTCCCTTGCCTGTTTGAGGTGCAACCCCCGATGAGGTCTTATTGGTTAATCTGGCCCACTCCCAGCACAATATTGATGGGACTTGCTGATGCCTCCTCCCTCCCCTTTAAGATTTATGTTCCCACTCGATTGGCCATCAATCACCGGACATACTCAGTGGGCTCCGAGCTCCGGCAAGAAGCTAACAGCAGACCAATTCATTACAGAGGCTTTGGTTCTACCAGTGAACCCCACCCACATGACTGATTAGAAGAGCATCAACAGGACTGATAGGACTGTATTGGTTGGCTGTGCCTGTTCCATGGAATTGTGTAACTGTGTGTGTGTGTGTGTGTGTGTGTGGTTGGGAGCGGGGTGTATCAAGCAGAGTCAAGTAAATGATTGATAAAGTAAATTGGGAACCATGTAATTACATAACCACAACCTGTGAAGTTTTAAGAGCTTTAACATAAAATCTCTGGACAGACCTTTAGCTTGACGGATGTTTATTTGATTGGGAATTGCTCTCTTTCTCTGCTATTATATTTGGATTTTAAGCCAAAGATCTATCTTACAACAGATTTAGCCAAAAAAAAAAAAAAAAAAAAAAAGACTGCCTCATTTTCAAGCAGACAGTGAATGATGAGAAATAAAGAACGTGTAGTCCTTCTAGGTAAGATGTATCTGTGTGCCTAAATGAAGTCAGTTTGAAAAATAAACACTGAGTAATCTTTTTCTTTCTGATAACCACTCTTGCTCTGGGAGGCATTTTATCAACTGAAGGTCAGCCAGTTGCAGCTAAGACCAGGGTGCAGACCAAATCATTTATATTCTTTGACTGTTCCATATTGAGCTCGAGAGGTGCAAATGATTTGCCAGGCAATTGGTTGCCAAAACTAAAAACGACATGTGCCTAACATCACTTTGTTTGTTTGTTTGTTTATATTGTGTTGTGCTGACTGTGAGCCCTTGGAAGATTAGTTGGCATGGAACAAATGGGGTCCTAATAATAAACAACGAGCCAGACAGGCAAACTGCCCGCTGTTTCTTGACTATCCTTATTGTGCAGGAAGCATGGATGCAGCTCATGGGGAAAAGAGTAAACAAATGCAACCTTATCTCAGATCAAAGAAACACCTGCAAATGGGCCAAAAGAAAACAAAAAAAGGACAGCCCTCGCTCCCTTGTGTAATATACTCACACCAGCAGCACTGCAGTAGGAGAGGAATTACAAAATAGCATGCACCAGCACCATCGCTCTTTCCTTCCCATTTCCATTTCCTGTGGTTTGCCCACTGCCGCCCCCATTCCAAACATGACCCCACAGCCAAGGCAGATACTGTCTGTTCTCCGGGGAAAAGTGCTGACTCACAGCACAAAGGCAAGCCTATCTTGCTGCGTGGGCACCGTAGCACCGCATAGGGCGCCACTGGGTGCCAAGAGAAACGGCACCGAGCCATTTCGCTTCACACCAGCTTCGTCCCTGATTTGACCTGACCAAAATCAATGTCAGAGATTTTTGTAATTGAACAAGTACAATACTTCAACAAAAATTTGTGTACTATTGATAAGGGGTAGAATGGTTCTCTGGTGAAATTTAAGACTCCTGAAGACCTTTTTAATTCCATATCAGATTAATATATATATCCTCAAAGTGGAAATAAATAGCATTATTATTAACTGTTTATTACTGTACAGGATAGCAATAAAAGAATGTATTTATTTATTTTTATAGGGGCAATGCACATTTATCACCATCCCTGTAAATTTTCAACTGTTGTCCTGTGGCGTGGTGTTTTAGCCAAATGCTAGAATGCTGTGTATCCTCAAATAAAAGACAAGATTTTAAGGGCCATTTAAAGCTCCGTTAAGCAATATTTTTGATAATGACACTAAAAAAAGGTCTCCTGTAATTTAAACAGGTTGCTAGTTCTACCAGTCTCACTCAGAATCAACACTCCAGTCTGCAGCTCTGTGCAGTTTTCAGTCACTTTCAGCTTATTTTTTTAGTTTGCCGGTTTCCAGAGTCCTAAAACTCTCATAATCCCCCAAATATAAAATCCTAGTTAACAATTCCCCAAATACAAACTCCCCGCAACCCAACTGTATGCTACTTGTCCATTGCAACTCTTAAATGGAATGAAGCCATTCAAAATGTTATTAATTATATATGAGCTTCAAAATGACATGAGAAAAGCATTTGGGAATGTCCCAATGCTGTCATTAAATCTTGCACAAATCTGAGAGCAACAGCAATTCTCCAACCCAGAACCACCTGTCTGTAAATGTGATGTCGCCCTGTGGCAACTCATGAATATGACACTGATATTCATGTTTTAAGCCACTGAAGATTGATAATGATATATTCCTTCTCCTTACCTTTGTTGTTGTAGACATCTAGGTAGTTGGGTGCTGAGAAGATGGTGATAAGGGATGGGAAGCCAGTGGTCTGACTCTTTCTGTACATGCGATATCTGGTAAAACGTTCAAAGAAGATGTAAGCATTAGAACATTACAACATAACATTCATGGATTAATCATTGGTGAACCACCCTCGGGATATGATTAGCAGCGACAGTTTTTATGACCTCTTGTTTTCACTATGGCTGTGTGTTTGTCTTGTAAGCTGATGCATCAGCAAGGGGGGCAATGCTGCATAGCCTCAGGAGAGTAAATCCCTGTGTTACAGGTGAAACATGCCCTTAAGTAGTCATCACACTGAACAAACTCAGCATTCAAACAACTACTCTGATCGCCCAGCGAACGTCTGTGTTGTGTTTGGTGGTTTGGATACTTGGAATGGAATAGAGCGTAAACAAAGTACTAACTCAGATGATTTATTTGCTGCAGCACACCTTGCAGCAACTATTTACAGAGATTTAAAAAAAAAAGGTACCAATTGCAAAGAAAACATAGATGAAACTCAATAACATTATTACGTGCGGTCTAAGGTGGCTTGGGGCAGCAACCTCATCTGAGACATGGCTAGGTGTCCCATGTGACCACGCCGTGGGAGTGCAATGCTAAACAACTGTGTGCTATGCATCCCACCGCCTTAACCTCGCTTAGAGGGAGATCAGCTTAACACATCCACCCACCTGCCCGTTTTAAAAACCAAACTTTTCAAAGAGGCTTTCCAGTGGCTTTGTTACAAATCCAAGGTGCACTGTTAGTTCCTGATGAATAATAGACAAGTGGGGTAGTTGTAAAGCACTGTATGTGTCTGAATGTGAAGTAAACAACATATAGTGACACAATTTCACAAACTCAAACATTTTTAAAACCCTAGTTCTTGCAAGATCTGCATGAATCATACTTGTCATATCACATCTGGCCAACTAACTCCTCACGCTAGATACATTTTCATTTCTTTGATTAACACGACTTCTCTCAAAGTTCAGACTGCACCGAACCTGCTCTCCAGACAGGCTCGGGCAAAGCCCCAGAGCACCGGGGAAGCTTTTCATTTAATACCCTGGTCTGAATCACTCTGCTGCGTGACAGTGTGATGAGAGAAGACGAAATGCCACAACACTCACCCAGCATCCTGCGCTTCATGGGCCCGGATGATAGATAATAAGTTATTGTGTTGTAGAAAGTCACAGACTGCAGGGTAGCTGTTGAATAAAGAGACAAACGTTTGGTTTACTCATACATCAAGAAAAACCCCAGTAAGATCAAGAAGAACGATCAATAAAAATAACTAAATAAGTCATGGGCATTATTGATTGTGCTCAGAGAAACAGTGGATATACAACACTGAGTTCAAGCTATATTTGTTCTAAAACCAACTGTGGCTCAGAAAGAGGTATATTGCTTTGAAAGGTTGTCTGAAATTTAAAACAGGCCCTTTAAAGTCCTACAAAAACAACATTTTTGTGAGCAAAGATATGATGACTCATAATCTAAATAATAACCCGTAATATGCTTAACTTTTAAACAAGAAGCTTTCATACTGTAAAAGGAGTAGGTGTGATCCTTTTCAAATGGTGGATTTTATTCTAGAATGAAACTCAAAAAATGTCAAGTATGACACATCATTCATAGCAGACGGTTTCTTCAAGAAAAAAAGGGATTGCTGGAGAGTGTTAAAGAACGTTTTATGCTCATGCTGATCTATTCAGTCTATGAGCAGAGAGACCAAAGACCTTACTGCCAGCTATGAAACTACAGCAAGGTTTCAGAGTTTTCCATACTACAACCTTTCAATCTTCAGCAGCAGCTTCCACTGGAAATTTCCTTTGCTCACAATGAGAACGGCATGAGAAAAGTCAGTGGCAAACAGCATTTGTTAAGTAAAATGTCTTGAACTCAAAACAAGTTGCTATTAAAACGGCATTACCACAATACTTTTGAGCAATGCTTCTAACAAACATGATTAAAACCCCTGTGGACGGCAGGATTTGTGAATCGTGGGATGCTGCGTAATGAACAAAGTGAGTGACAGCTCACAATGAATGAATGACACCTCTGCATTACATCCAAAGCACTTAGTGGATGTGGGAGGATTCTCTCAACAATAATAGGGGCTAAACTCAAGTTATTTCTTTTTTTGTGGTTTCATCTCTAGAATCTTTGGCTGGTTAATATAAAAGTCGCTTTCCAGCTTTTCCAGCAATAGGGAGGAAATTTTAGGGCATCTCACAGCCTTGAGTGAGGCAGAAAGTGGATAGATCAAATGAGGGCATCTCCATTACAGAGTGTAATGTCAAACTTTTGTCTTTATTATTACTGCGATCAGGGGTAATTTTTTCTATGTTGTCATTCTACCAAGTGATGTTAAAAAAAAAAAAAACAGTGCAATCAGAGTCAATAAACAATTCCAAAACCTTTGTGGTTCAATGAAGAAGTATATTGTGCTTGTTCAAAAAACAGGTTATGATTTTGTATTAAGTTCTGTAATCCTAGCTCAACGCCCCTGCAAAATCAGAGCAATGAACAACACCCACACGCAGCAATCAGAACCAAACTATACATTCTGGCTTCCGACCTTTCAGCAAAAGTACTGAGAGATTAGTTTTTTTTTCTCCAGCAAATGCTGCACAACGAAACCAGCTGTTTTTTAAATTGCTATTTAGACAAGATTCGGTCTCTATAATCAACACAACGCACTGTTGAGGTTTCATGATGACTGTGCTCAGCTGTTGTGGAGTTTTGGTCAAGTTTGATACAGAGTACACTATTATGGCAGCTTTATTGCATCTATTAATGTAATGCCCTTTGGGGCAGGCTTGTAATAATGTGTTATATAAGTAAATTAACTTTAATTTGACTGGCTTGTTTATGTATGCATGTTTATCAGATACAATGCTTGTTGCAGAAGTAAATAATTTTAAAAATTGTGTGAAAACCCATCATGGGAGACTGAAATTGAAGGACTGTTCATTAACAATCTTGGTTCATGTAGACATGAGAACACATGCATTCCTGACAATCACAACAAACATCTGCTGGGAGGGATGTGAAAAGGAGGGAGCAGTTGCCGAGAAGGAATTAAAAATGCAATGAGATTTTTTTTTTTAGAGGGTGGAAGAAATTAGGAATAGATGTTTTATTTCTCACTTGATTTCCTGCAGCAGATGCAGATACGTGCCATATGGAGCCGTTCGGTAGACAAGATACATTTAGGCCTCGTTTGTTTTTTGGCAGTTCGCATTTTTAGTTTAGAGCACCTCCCATCTGTCCAACAGGGCACAGATGTTAATGAGCTTCTTGGACAACATGAAAAGTTGTGCAAGAAATGACTTCATCGTGTGCAATATAACTGGCACTTTGCATGTTCACTATGTTTAAATTGAAGCTTTTAACATTGGTTTAATATCAATAGCTTGGATTAAAACCGATGAAAAAAAGAGAATAGGAAGGAAAACAAAAATCACTTTAGGCTGATTCATCTATGCTGCTGAGTAAATAGTTAAAATGAAAGCAACCATATTCGAAACATCTGCAATTTCATGCCTGAATTGCGTTTGTAAAAGTGTTACGAGCGTGCCTAGGGCGCTGGGGGAAATTATTGGTTGCTTCAAGACAGAAGCAACAAAGAAGCTGATGGTTTCTGGGGAGGGGTGTTAAGGAATGGCTCTCCCTCAGTCTGGTTTAAACTGTCTCATAAATCTTGAATGCCAGTGTGATGCCAATTAGCGACCATCCCCTGGGCAGACGAAGTGGAGGACACTGATGAAAACAAGACTCCAGAGGAAATTTGACCAAATGGCAGAAGGTTAACCAGGATGCTGGTACAACACAAACATGTGACAGTCAAATCAGTCGTATGAGGTAAAAAGGCCACATACCAAACATCTCAGTAAAGTAACAACATCTGTGGGCAAACATTCTTTTAACACAGAACCAGTTGAGGATCTGCAGTGTAATGGCTCACATAAAAAAAAAAAAAAAGATGTAAAGACAATCAGGCTAAATATGCTCTCACAAATCCACAACAACAGCAGTGCTGGGAGTTAATTTCTAAGCATGGACATTAAAATACTATTAAGTCAGTAGTTACAAAACACCTGTTATTAAAAGAAGAAAAACAAAAAGAGAAAATGCATATCAGGAGCCTCAGGACATTTCCGACTACTTCTGCTGGCTAGCCCCAGGCACGCTGGGGCCAAGTAAGCATCGCTTAGGCCATAATGAGCGGAGGGAGTGCCGAACGCACTTAGAGACAGGACTGTGCCTTGTGGTAATGTGCCAGTTCATTACATTTTGTGACAGTGTGAGCTGCATGCTCGGAGCATTTCCTCTGTTTGTTCAGTTACTCAGCTCAATTGAAGGTAATGTGGGTTACAAAAATACTGGCAACGTCTAAGGAGGAGACTTTTGGATTACTCTAATGCACGCCATGTTCTAACAACTGTTGGTCTCCTACTCACAGATGAGGAATTGCAGGGGTAAGAAAATGAAGAGATGAGAAATGGAAATTTGGCAGCAGGGTTTCTTGATTTATCTACTCTTTGACAAGATGATGGTTATTTTTTTCCCCATTTATGATTACTGAAGTACTTCACTGACTTCCATACCTGTCTTTGTCCAAATATTCTGTCTCGGAAAATGTTCATTGTATTGAAAATCACTTTAGTGAATAAGGTTTCCACAGATAGTACAGCCAAAACTTATCAGTAGATGATTTATTTTTCCTAAAAATAGTCAAAACACCAATTTAGAATACAAGCTTTTTGAAATACAGCTACTAAGATTGTGTTTTTAATTCCGTGGACTGATATAAATCATAGTGTTGGCTTAATATGAGACTGAGATATGAGTCATATAGACTGAACATCGCAGATGCTATTTGATGCTAGCAGTGAATAAAAGCTGTTATCTATCCGGCGGTTACCTGGAATTCTTTATGCAATTTTCCAAAGTAGTAAAAAAAAATATACCATAACAGAAATGAAAAATGTCTTAAAACATCACATTACTTCTGTAAGAGACAAAATACTCACCTGTAGAAGTAGGAACAGCCTCGCACTGTGTTGTGTGTGAAATGCTCTTGGCTCTTCTCATTCCCAAAGTCCTCCAGGGGGTCGGACCACAGCAGATCGCACATTGGTCCGTATGCTGGAGGCTCTTTGAATCTGTCTAGCTGTGGAAGAAAACGTAGGACTCTTGTCAGCCTGTTTGACTGGAAAAATTGCACATGGAGTGTGCATACTACTGCAGAGAAAATATTTTTGCTTCCTCTGTGAGAGCCACATTGGTGGCTTCTGCTGTCATGATCATAATTAAATCGTGACTCCAACTAACATGTTCACTGAAGTGATTTTAAATTCTATTCAAGGTAGAAAGGATATACAGTATGGATGACGTGTCAAAGACAGCCCTCATCTTTCAGGCTTTTTTTAGAAAGACATGAAAAAACTCAATCGCAAGCATACTTTTAGAGCAATGAACATAAATGACTTTGCTTTCAGCCAAGGATAGCTCTTTCTCGAACAAAAGCTTGTGGATTACTGGATGGGTAGCATGATGGACACTTCAATAGAGCAAATTCTATTATGCATGCCCTCTGATTGCAGCCACAAAATCCATTTGGAACTATTGAATTAGTTTGAAAGCAGGATCCAACTCTTCAACATTTTTTAATCAGGGTGAGGACCGGACCGGGTGCTTACAATCCCTCGTGTCCAAGTCCTGAACAGTATTTGAGACAGAGCTGCGAGAAACACTTCATGCATTGCAACTAAGGTTGTTATTTTCACAGCACATCATGCTAAAACAAATACAGTTTCTTCCTCATTAACTTTGAATGAATGCAGAAAATACATGAAGCGCACAGGAAGCTCCAATTTTCAACAAATGATCTGTATTTTTAAAGCCATTAAGGGGCACCTGCTGTTAAAAACACACACACACACACACACACACACACAAAAACTGTAGCTTTAGAAATTATAGAGAAAATGGTCTCGAATCAGACACATACTTTCCTGATGTCGTCAAGATTTGTGATTTCTGGAGACAGTCCTCCATGTACACACAGGAACTGCTGGTTCATAAGTGCAGCCAGGGGAAGGCAGTCGAAGGCGTCCATACATGCGTCATACACCCTCTCTGAATACTTAATTCTACCTGTCATGGGGGGAAACAGGGCAAGGAGAGGAGAGCATGCCAAGTCAAACTACACAGCTCTCATACATTGGGGCAGTGTGCTAGACTGGGATGGAAAGGCTGTCCGAAGTGCCAAAAAACTTCCCAAACACATTTTAAAAACAGCACAATTTCACAGTGCTTTGGTGATTTTTTTCCCTACTCTGTCTGAGTCCAACAGAAGTAGTTCTGACATGTGTAAATATCAAGAAGGGCAAAAATCTGACTGATTTCTGTACCAGGCCAGAGGGCACTTTTAAGTAAGCGTTTGTGGTCGGTGGCTGAACTGGATGCATAATAAACAGCTTTTTAGAAAGAATAACTCAGTTCTCCTTCCACTCTGTACAGACAATTACAGACCAAACGGCTTAGACTCAATTTAGATCAAAGGTAAAAAAATGAAGTGCCAAAGCATTACTTACATTCCTGCTTAAATGTGAAATACTCTGTTAAATGTCTACATTCATGATTCCCACGCAGCAAAAACAGTGTTTTGGGGTAAAGGATCTTTAAGGCCCACAAGTACAGCACACACTGAAACAAAGAAGAACAAAAAGGATTGGGGAACAGTTAAATGGTCATCTTTAAATAACACTGGAAACATAAACCAGACTTTGTCAATTTCACAGAGTGGCATGATACAAGCAATTCTGCTTATAATGAAACATTCATGCGGTACATTTCGTGGCATGTTTCAGGCTTGCTGGAAGAGATGACAAACATTCAGAGGAACCAGGCACGGCACATTCCATTAAAATATGTTTTATTAATAAAAGTAGAATGTTTCAGGCGATGAGATGACAGGTAATATATATATATATATATATATATATATATGAGAGTCAATTCCAACCTGATGTCCCAGATTAAATACATGGATTTTGCTTCATATTAAAAATCTGTCTCTTCATAACCCTAAGCTACGTCGTGACATTTACTATCCAGGCTACATTTGAAGTTATTACAAAAGCCTATTACCGCTCAAATATCTGCAGCCTGATTTGATCTACGCTCAAAGAAAGCTATTAATAAACACAACTTCAGTTGGGCACATGGTGTGTGTCACACTTGATTAGGCCCTCGTGAGGACAATAAATAAATAAATACATGAATAAAAATACACAGACTCACTTCAATACTGAAATACCCTCTGTCAACGTAGTCCCCCAGGAAAAGGTAGCGTGTGGATGCTGGTGATCCTCCTACTTCAAACAGCTTCATCAGGTCAAAGAACTGCCCATGGATGTCTCCACACACTGGAATAAGGCAGAAAGAGGAACAAAAACACAACAGCATAACAGCTATTTTTGCTGCTGAGAAACATCAGATGAAAACCTCTGTAACTCTGTGAGAGGCTATTTGCTTATTTCCATATCTTCCATCAGATGTGAAGAGCTCTGACAATGTTTTATATCCCAGTAAACCTGGAATGTAGGATCACAGAGGATGTCCCACATATATGTATATGTATATCTCAAACAACTACTACAGTGGCTATTCATAATTATAGAGACAACATTTTATTTACTATATCATTTTTTATTTGTTCATTTTATGAAATAATGTGACATTTATTTATATAAACTGCTCATTTGTAACTGAAAAAGGCATCGTTATAGACGGACCACTGATCCTTGTCAGCTCTACAGCCCACGCTTACTCCAGGAAATTATGCAAAGAACAGAACATAACAGAACATAAAAACAACACTGTTTTGAACCAAATAGGACAAATAACAGGAGCTTTTCCTAACTCAAACACATTTATTAAAATGAGGAGGTTAATCTTAAGCCATTCCATTAAAAGAAAACGGGAACATAATGGCAAATCACAGTCTGTTCCAGGCATTTAGCCCTGACTATCTATGGCAGGAGATACGTGTTAGAATCTAAATTTACTATGGTTACATGTCATGAATCACATCACAAACATATTCCATCAAACTTGTTGTTAAGAGTGTTATTGCCATCTTCCTACAAACACAACTAACACAAAGTGTTAGTACTTCAGTGCACACTATTTTCTTTATAAAGTAGTTGTCCAAAATGTAAAGGAATCACAAGAACTGGCTTCACTTTGCATTTTCATGCCTTGTGTTTCCACCACATCCTCTTTCAGCCTCTTCATAATCTTGAGGTGTTTCAACTGGCTAGTAAGACTTAATTTGAAAACACCTATCCTTGCCAAATACACTAAAAGTTAATTGGGTGAAACCGGAAAACTTTCAGTTGTATCCATTTCTACATGTGCTGTTAACCATGATTACAAACCTGGTTTGTCATAGCAATTACAAACAGATAATTGCTAAGAACATGTTCACATCATCCTAATAGCACTGATACGCCACTTGAATTCCAGTACATTTAAATCCACCATATTGCTTGACTTACTTCAATCTAGTGTCCTATTAATTCTATACAGCTACTACCAGCACAGCAGGCAGCTGTTAAATATCGTCAGGGGAGTGTTCTGAACCACAAATCACTCAACTTGGATTGGTTTCCTATGCCCCTATGTGACCCTATACGCTATTACCCTCAGGGGAGACAAGAGGAGCAGAGGCCACAGGAGATTTGGTGCTTAACTGCCACTGACTGACAAGGTGCATGTGAGGTCGTCTGATTTAAAAGCCTTTGGTCAATTTTGTAGATACTCTAAAGGTTGGTTACACTGGAACTTGTTATTTATTATTGATAAATGTCATCGGTGGTTCCCAACTGCTGGGTCCACTTTTGGACCACGGGTCCATTCTGGGATTTCTCGCCATACAGTAAATAAAATTAGATTTTAACCACAGATTTATTTTTTTTTTTTAAATGATACTATAAAATGATTATCATAATGATGTTTATTCATTATTTAAGTTTGCTTTCCCCCCCATATTAATTAGAACAGCAATTCCTTTTAAAAGCAGACTATCTTTGAGGTGAAAAAACAAACTGTCAGATTTGTTTTTGTTGACGGACTGTCCTCAGGATGAGTCCCGAGGACGGTCGCTAGGTTAAGCTGGGCTCACACTACAGGAGATTTATAACCGACTGTGAAATCGGGTTGCATCACAAACATAAGGAGAAACTTCACAGATGTTCCTCTCTCTAATCTCAGACATGCTCACACTACAAGATTTGAAAATAATGGCGTATCACACACTACAAGATATTATTAAGATTATCGTGCCAGAGGGACCAACACACCATCTCACGTGATCTCATGGGATTCAGATGTAAACAAAAAATGGAGATGGAGGTGGTGCAACAACTTGCTTTGGTAACGTTAATGATTTACAGCGAGAAGAAACAAAAGCAGAAGCACGAGTCTGGGTGAGGAAATGGTTGGGGAGACGCAGTCATCACAGGTTGTCAAGTCTTCAGAGAGAACTGGAGGTGAGATTTTAACTGGCAGTTTTAATATATGTCAGGTGTAGCTAGTATGCTAGCTAACGTTAGCCTCAAGGGCTAGAATGTTTACAGTTGCTTGGCAACCCCGTCAGCGTCACCGTCTCCTTGTAGAACTGTCTCTCTCATTGGCTATTGTGGTCTTGCTCGGAAAGTACTGACATAATCATCCAGATTTTAAATCCTAAATATCAAACATGTTTGATATTCTCGGGGTGGCCCTGATGAGTCTGCGAGCACTTCGGGAGGCTTAAGACTGGATCTGTAAACCCCTTACATCACCAGATAATGTGGGCCGAACATCGGTACCGACCACGGTCCCAGACCAGATTTCTCCTCTGATTGTTGGGAGGGGTGAATTGGGGATAAATCGGCCCAAAACTCCTGTAGTGTGAGCCCAGCTTTACAAATGAGAGACGCACGTATTGTTGCTGCTGCTGCTGTGTGATGGCTGCAGGTATTTAGGCTTTTGCTCTCTGTATGTTTATTATGGACCTACGTCAGTGGTGAAATGTGGAAAAAGCCTGGAGTTCATACATTGTCCTGTGTGCAGTGGTAGCCTATAAAACCTGCATTCATTTTCATCATGTGGCTTTCTCGTATTTGGCATGAGCATTGTTTGGGAAACGTGAGAGACAGTGCCTGAAAGCAGCGCACAACAGTGGATTCTGAACAATATTTAACCACACAGCCGGTCTGTAGGCTGCCAGCTGAAACCTGCACAAGCAGATCCAGTTCTATAACAATAATAATGGCATTTTAAGGTTTTTTTTAATAAGGTAGCGTTAATGCGGATTAGAAAAGATGTCTTGTTCCAGTACATAGTCTTCAGTTCACATGGACGCACACACACAAGAACACACATACTAGAAATCCCGGGTTCCCGCAGGTTTTTTTGCACGGGAAATGGGAGCAGATTTTGGTGAGATATCCCAGGAGATCCCGGGATCTAAATTCCCAGCATTCAACCCTACTGTAGCGGTCTTTCCCTGAGGAGAACTATCTTGCACCACAGCAGCTGAACACAAAATATATTCACCTTGATTTTACTGACAGTGAACACAAAACAAGAAGAAAAATAGTATTATGCAGTGAAGTACTAGCCTGGGTTGAAACCTTGCTTGAAATAGTTTATTCTCTTTATTCATTTTCAGCACTGCAGCTGTTGTATTGCACTTATCAAATTACATGCTATGCTGTAAAAACTGTTTTTGTAGCTGAAATAAGCCTACTATTGCTACTATTGCAATGTTAAATGATGGTTTTAAGCCCCAATTGCATTTTCTTAATGCAGTGCTTCTTATTTCATTTTATTTCACTTAAGCCCCAGTCAAGTTATTTTAGTTTTTATTTTGTGAAGTAAACCGTGACCTAATGTCTAAGGGAAAATGTGGACCCCGACGCCAGACCAGTTGGGAACCACTAATCTTAATAATATAGAATAATATAGAAGAATCTATAGTATGCTAAAGGCTGTCGAATGGTGTCTGATGTCACATAATTAAATCTATACAGCCAGCAGCCATTAAAACTAACAGACTTAACTGACTCAGAGCCTTTCCACCTCAGTAAACAAGTTTTAAAAGTCAACTTCTACACCTGAGCGCTGTAATAAACAAACAACAAAAGATAACAATCAACAATACTAAATGTGAACACTACTGCGGTGACAGCAACGATAAGCATGGCATCCACGCCTGATGTAAAAGTGCTGCAATTCATCTATTCTTCAAGCGATCAGCTAATTAAGTAATTATCAACAGGGTGAATAGATGGAAATCTAATTTGAAAAGGACTTTCTTTTCGTAAAGCTGTTTGCCGCTTTATGAACTGTATCTAGCAGCGAGAATTACAAAAAAAAAGCCTGTGAAGTCTTTCAGCGAGATACCCAATTAGGTGGGAGTTGGAGGACAGAGTTGGAGAGCAATTATCTCAAGTTACGAGCCTCGTGAGACAGCTCTGAGAATCAGCTCTCCTTGACTGTATCGTAAACCTCTGCTTTACCATTTGTCTTTTATTAAACCCACACTGTGTAACTGTTTAAATCCACAGTGGGGACCTACTTCAAAAAGGAGCCTTGTTATTTGTGTCCGATTTCTAAAGATGTCCTTGTTCCCTCTTGCAATCAAGCCAACACTACTACAAAACGTGTAGCACTGGTTTATTTTAGATTGGTTGTAAGGTTCCTGGAAAATTTATTTATTGGGACAAAAAATGGCCCAAACAATGCGTGAATGACTAGAACTTAATAAAACACTAGCTACAATTTAATGTTTTTTTTATTTATTGGCACTGCCATTAACTGTATGCACTAGAAAAAGTACTGCATATCTTGATGTGTTGGAGGTTTGGTCACCTGCTGTCTATTTTACCTTTCCTCCCATACCATATTACTCTTTGCAAAACCAATCAATCAACCCCTATTTAAAAAAATAAATAAATAAAAAATCAACAATAGGTGACAGTTAGCAGCCTGTGCATACACTTCACCACAGCCATGAAAAGACTAAATTCTTCAATAAAAATCAATTAGACTTAAAGGTATAATATGAAATGTTTCTGCATTCAAATGTCTAAAAACGACTAGACCAATGTTATATGTGATGTGCGTTATCAGAGAAACAAGCTGAGCAAACGTTAACGGCAGCTCAGTTCACAGCCCCTCCGCGATGTCCTCTGTCCACCGAACAGCGTCGAAAAACACCTTTTATTTAATGTATAAATGCTTTATTCAGTGTTTTTACTGGTTTTATTCACCTGGTCCGTTTGTTTTGGATACGTGGATAATTCGGCTTCTGGTAAAAAAACTGAAGGAATCCTAACCAGGAGAAGCTGACTGCAATGAAGGCAATGGTGGTGCAGACAACAACTCCTATGATCCCACGCTACTTCACAATGTCATCAAACTACGTCTTTTGTTATTTTTTTGACGTGAGAGACCCCTAGTGGCAGAAATTACATACTGTGCATTTTATTCTGTTGTCAGAAGATCAGCCCTTTTTTATTTTTCTACTTGATAGAGACATTTGTCTTTTTCAGTGATACAAAAAAGGGTTAGGCTTTCTTTTAAGAGCCCTGATTGTTTGGACTAATTTATGTCCCATGGTGCAAAATTATTGTGCTTATCTTTTGACTTTTACATGGCCACTTGTTGAGTAATGTACGATTCAAATAGTTTACGTGCGTTTACTTAATTTATGATTCAAATACTTTGTTTACTTGGGTGGTGAAGTAAAAAAAGCCCATGTAATGGTTTAAATAAAGTTTTAATTGGGGTAAACCATGTATTTGTCTGACACCTGATGAAGGAAATTAAAACCTGCATTGACCTTAATGCCTATTAAATTGTATAATTGCAAAAAACTAACAGCCATTAAAGAAAGAGAGCTATTTTCTTTATTCCTGAATGAAATAAAATAAAAAGGGCACTCTTTACTGATATTTTTTTTTAAATATCCTGTTTTTTTTAAATCCTGGCCACCATTAAGGCTTCATATTAAGGGTTAATTACTTAATCTCAAGATGCAATAAAATGTGAATATATTTTTAAAAAGGACAACACAACTAGGCAATCCAAGTCATTCATCTTGCTTTATCCAGAAGGGTGTGTGATGAATAAGGCTGGTTATTGCTATGGAAACATCCCAATGGCATTGAATCCCCCCCCAACAAAACTAAGCTGGTGCTGACCTCTGTGGGTATCACCAATCCAATGTATCCATTGTGTAGAAACAAACACATGGATGCAATAGGCAACCATCTCCTCTATAAAGCAATTGTTCTAAAAACATTCACGTTAAACTGTGCTCTAGAGTACAATACTATCTGAAGGGATGACCACCAAGAGAGCAATTACTTTGAAAATCTAGAGAATTTACAGGGGCTACATTCAAACACAGAGAGCTTTTTTATAACTTACAGTATTCACAGGGAAATTAACAATAGTTTCATGTTTTTAGAAGTCAGCGCTGCAGGAGGGAGTCTGGTGAGGAAGTAAGAGGCTGCAATTTCACCTGAAGCACACGTCAAACACATTGCGTGTGGGAGGACTGCACCTCCAGCTGACCTTTTGGAAAGCTGTCACTTGCTGGTGAAGAAAACAGCGGGGTGACACGGCGATGGCGAGAGTTTAATCACTGGCCAAAAAAGACCCGATGTGACGGTCACTGCGAATTGTAGTCAACTCATCTGTGCGAGCGTGAGCGAACGCTGGTTGATGCAAATCAAACAGAAACGCTACAACGGCTTACTCCTCCAGCTCAGCGCTCTGCTTTATCACAGCAAGCACACAATCCACCCATCGCTCTGCTCCAGTACACCTACAGACATGCTTTGCCTCCCTCCCTCTTGTCACACAACACACAACAATGAGGTGAGAACCAGAGCCCACGTAAGAAGAGCAGGTGGGAGTACATTATCTGGAGTGAGAAACAATTCGTTCTGGCCATCTCTTGCTTGTGCGCTAAAGTGATCTCCCTGAGTAGCAGCATATCAGCGGGCAGCAGCTATTGAGTGGGTGGTGGGCATTACACAACCTGGCTTCAGAACCTACACAGGCCACTCTAAAGGCCGGGCTCATTGAGCGAGAGAAATCCACAGTGAGGCAGACTGTGCCAGATCAGGTTTTGATTGAGACTGGATGATAACAATCCCCCTGGTTTTATGATGGCACTCTCCGCGAGCTTACATCCTGCAGAGCATGCATTTATGCAGAGGTGGAGGTGGAGCTTGCAATCTGTTATGAACATTAAACTGTATGTGATTTTTAAAAAGCTGCTATCGCCAGTACTGCAGCAACAATAAATGTTACAGCGTCTGATTTAGAGTTGGACCAACTTCAAATTACTGCGTTGGTGTAAACCACTGGTTCCCAACCCGTTACAAACTGAGCCCCTTTATAGACCCCTCATCATAGCTTGTATACTGTGTGTCTATGAGCTCTGAGCAGTTCCCTTTTTGGATTATTTAATTTTTATAGGCATGACGAGGTAAAACTTTCCGGTATTTCATTTGGAAAAAATAAAAATAAATTTGAGAAAAAATGTTGTGCAGCAGAAATACTTCTACTCGTCTCTCATTTTGCTGACTCCTCTGATTTATCTTGCGAGCTCAACAGATACTGGATTTAAGAGGCAGATACCGATCGATATTTGAGAGTGCAAAAAAATCTGATAATGATACATCAAAATTAAAAAATGTTGCACAACTTGCCTGCAGCATGGTAGTACAAGCCGAAAACGTTTGGTGAATGAAGCATGGTTAACAGGACAGAGTTGTGTGACGGCTTTTAATTTTGATGGACTAGTATTGAAGCTCACACCTGTTTTCAAAAATAGAAATTTATATAAAACACATAATCTACGATTATGAAATTTGGTGCCGATACCGATGTTTAAAATAACAATTTGGCTGATAGCCGATGCTTTTTGTGCCAGGGAAACAAAGAAATCTTCATTAAAAAAAAAAATAACTTAACTGTTTTAAAGTCATTCAGCCCTTCATTACACTATCTTTGAATGAACATAAATTCAATCATACAAATTTATCAAACAACCTTTAATATAACCTTCTTTAACATGAAAAAGATAAATTTTTTTTGAAAAATAACTGCTTCAAAAGCATTTTTAGCCTGCTATACAACAATTACAAATAACCAAGACAAAATTTAGCCAGCGCAAAATTGATGAAACACAACAGATAAACATTCGCCACTGCCATCGGTGAATGTCATCCTATTTGCCGATAGAAGTCAACAAGGCGATCGGTGCATCTCTAACATAAACGTTTTTGATAAGGATTCCTTCAATTTGTTTTGTTGTTTTGTAAAAGAATTGTAACTACTTAGAGAACTGAACAATAATTTGGCAGTTGAAACGTGAGTTTGTCAGTGCTCTCCTATGTAACGGGGACCCATGGTTTCTAAATGACCTTAAACACAGCTTTGGCATTTTTCTACTGTAATTTCTTGTTACTTATCAGCCAACATATACACAGATACAGATATATCTACAATAAGCTAATTTCACTCCAGCCAATTTATCTGTCTAGCGCTAATATCCGTATGAGTGCATTTTTCATTGTAAGACTGTTGCAATAACAACCTATTGGAAAGGTTTAATGGCCTTGCAATGCTGCACAGAGCAAACACACTTGACTTGACTCATAAAACTGCCATCCTAATCAAGGTCTTAGTAAGACCTTTTTAAGGTGTACACAAAAAATTTCCATAACCAAGGTCTTAACATTTCCTCACTAAGAAAAAAATATCTAATATTATGAAATGCAAACAGCTAAGGCTAAAAACAGTAAACCTTAGAAGCATTTCAGATTCTACAGCTCAGCATCTCGCAAAAAATATAATTTCTGGCTCAAGTAAAACACGTTTTCATTGTGTTTTAATATGTTAGAGATCAAGCTCCAACAGGGTAGAACAAAACAGGTGTATGGACAGTGTAAAAGCTTGCTGTTGCCTGGTGATGTGGCTGTAGGAGCTCTATTGATGGGTGACTTGTGCGAAGGCCATGGGAGCAGCTTGTACTCAGTGGCCTAAGCCAGCTCCGTTCGTCACACACACCCCTCCCTCCATGAAAACCCCACCTGCCATCTGGCCCAACCAGGAAGTGACTATGTGAATGTGAGATGAGAGAGAGAGAGAGAGAGAGAGAGAGAGAGAGAGAGAGAGAGAGAGAGAGAGAGAGAGAGAGAGAGAGAGAGAGAGAGAGAGAGAGAGAGAGGACATGTCATGGTGCTTTGCGTCTATGATAAATATTTACTTACTAATTTTCTGACCATGTGTCATGTTAGAATTGGAGGTGTGCTAACGGGGAGAGAGAGAGAGAGGGAGAAGAAACAGTCCCTGAGCATGACACAGAAAGATAAAACATGGCAGACAGAGGGGAGAGGAGTACTAAGAGAAACAAAGAATTGTTTATAGAGAATGGTGTGTGAGTTTGGGAGCACGCATGAGAGGGAAACACAGCAGGATCACGAGCACGCGCAACAGAGAAATCCTTGCTGAAAAGGACTACTGAGTGGGAGAGGGGTTGAGACAGGGGTGTTGAGTGGGAGGCAAAGACGTGCTTCATTGCCGCGCTTGTGTACACAAGTGCACGCACGCACACACACACACACGCACGCACGCACGCACGCACGCACACACGCGCGCACACACACACACACACACACACACACACACACACACACACACACACACACAGCTCCTCAGGATCCTCGGCTTGCACACAGAACAGAAGCTGTCCACTGTTTCTATGTAACAAAACAAAGGAAGGAGGTTTGCTGGCCGATCCATCATTTGAACAGTTATAAAATCTAAAATCAAGACATCTTAGCTTGGGAACTGAGCTTCTCAGAATTTCAGTGACAATCTGACCACAGCGGAAGGTCAGCGTTAGAGCATGTTTACACACAAGAAACCAGATTGTGATTAAGGCAGGAAATTATAAAACATTTTTACATGTCTGATTAACTCCCTAGTTTACATCATTTGTCAGTAATCAGATCTCTCCCGTACCCAATACCATATTTCCAAACCAATATTGGCCAATTATTTTAAGTGTATTTAAATAATCAATATCTTATATATTAAACTTTAAGAGATTTTTTTTGCTCATGCACAGTGAGGGGACAGGCTCTGAGGAAGATCACAGCTTTCCTTTATTGTGCATATGTGTTTAAGTTTTACAAATAGCCGACTGTTTCGCTGTGGAAATTAACGTATTTAGTGGTGTTTAGTCTAAACTGGAAGATCAATGCAATTTGATTGAATTTCAGTCTAAATTAGATTTAATTTGTTTGGATAGACTGGTGTGTGGCTACAAGTGCAGAGTTTTCCCTTTATCCCTCTACATTGTGCCACAGTAGTACTTTGTCATGGACATGAATCACTCAAAGACCTTTAAGAAATCCAGAAATATATATACATGGCTAAATAATGAGATATCTAGTTTGTCATGTTTAACAGCATTGCATTAATCCCTTGCTTATGTGCAAACGCAAAGACAGAGGCAGCAAATACGGCTTATGATTGTCCAACCTGTTTGCATCTTTTTGTTAAGCTTCACTCTCTTTAAAACAGATAGACAAGATATTATCTTCTCATAATGGCCTCAGTAAGCATATGAGAACCACACTTTTGTTTAAAAAGGGCTGTGCATGCATGAATTTAAGTAAGTATGAGCAGAGGCCTCTCTGGACTATATTTTGAGAATGATCTCGTATTAGGAAATGATGGGTTGCCATAGATCCTTTGAGTAGGCATCTGCCTCTGATTACAACAACATCAAAGAAACCTCATCAGAAAGTCTAATGGAGGAACAGGGTACTTGTCCAGGAAGAAAGACAACAATAGATGCACTGGATCTGTGCATTTGCATCAGCGAACCTCCGACTACATGCTCCTTCATGGAGGCAGACATGAATGAGCTCAACTTCAGCTCCAGGGCGCTTTTGAGATAGAATAGGTGCTTGTGAAAAATTAGTATACACAAACAAATGAGAGACTATGTTTCAGCTTTTTAATTTTGATAGTTTTACCTTTTTTTTTTTTTTACTGTCAGCTGAGTATTAAAACAGCAATATTCTGATGAGCTTTTTTGTGTCAGATCTGTGTTTTAATGTATGAAGCTGCCAACTGAGTGAGTGTCACCAAGCTTGTTTGTTTTGGCAAATTGGATGAACTGAACCTGTGTGTTTCCTAAAATAAAATACACTGCTATGGCAAGCTACATGCCCAACATGTGGCTGGAGGCACGGTGACTCACTTAATTACGAAAATTACATTTTCACATGGCTGTAAGCGTGCAGTCCTCTCTTGAAAGAGCCCAGAGTGTGTTTTTCAAATCTTACACTCCTGTATCCGCAAGTTGTCTAAATCTCCTAATACATGAAACACACAATTAGGGCTGCAAGTACAAGTATACAAGTTATTTCAGGTTAACGTATAGTGCAATTTTGATTGTGATTTGGACTCATGTGCTGTCAATTCCCGTGGCAGTCCTAATAATGACTGACTGTCTTTAGAAAAACAAAGTGACAAACAAGGTAGGAAACGGCTGGATTGTCAGTTGGAGAATAATTTTCTTCTTTTGCCATGTCTGCGTGCAAACACATCATCTGTCATTTGGTAATTGATGAAAAACGAGCACAGATTCTGTTCAAGTTTTTCCTCAGAGTTGTTAAGCAGTCGTGAAGTTTTAATTGTGGAAATAAGTAAGGCATAAGACCAAAAAAAAAAAAAAACAGTACAAAATAAATACACATTTAGGATCAAATTGAAATAAAAAATAATAATGATAGCAATCTAGCAAAATAACCAGGATTATCAGAATTACCAGTATCAGAATCCCTACTAATTTGTTGGTGGAGGCATCCAACTGTGTGCCTATTTTTATTATCAATTAATTATAAATGTATATCCAAATTTCATTAAAAAAAACAAAAAACAATGTGACGTGTTCAAATGACTTAACTCCCGACCTGTCACCGGGGCCTCAATGTCCAGCAGGTTCTTCTCTGAACGCAAGATTGTGGCGCCCTCTCCTATGAGCCTCAGAGCCACCGCTTCCTCCACACGGCCTTCCTTGGTTAGGTGAGCTTTCAGCACGTCCACTTTGGGCTTCCCCTCGCTGTCAAACACCTCTTTAGCCGTCAGCCGGTGACTGGGGGGGAACGGGACAGCTGCACGGGGAAAACGGGGGGGAAAACGAAAAAGAAAAGAAAAAATAAGCATCATTACGGCTGATATGCCTTCATAACATATTTACAGTGCTTTAATATACCTTTCATTGACAAAAGGCTTATGAGGATACGCAGTTAATTCCACATCACTGAGCAAACGGCATTTAAGCTGTTTGATTTGCAGGTACTTTGTGCTTTCCAGGGGATCGACTCCCTGCAGGAGAGGGAGTTCGTGTTCACTCCCATGCTTCCAGCCCACCCTCTGAGACAATTTACCAGATTGCTGCTATGATCTGTGAGTCATTCAATTTTCAATATTTATAACAGACCCACACTGTTTCTAGTTTGCTTGGCAATATTCATAGCAAAAGAGATTACACTTTGAAAATGAAGCACAGAACTGAGATAAAAATGTTGTTTTATTAACATAAAAAGCCTTTCATATAAGTACAAAGTCTAAATAACGAGTACGATTACCTTGCAGTGTTTAAGATCTGATATAAACTTAAACATCTTCTGTTTCATGTGTATTATTAGAAGAACAGTGACATCATCTTCAGCCTGACATGCATTTACTTATTTGTCAGTCACAGTTATTTAAAAGCGTTAAATTATGTTTATTTCAGAGAGTCTCGAAGGCATCATGGAAATTAGACTAACCAAATCCACAACAAATCTCTGTTACTGTCAATTTCCATAATTAGTGGCTTATAAAGGATAGCTTTTCACAGGAATTCAATGTGCTCTAGTAATTTTGGATACAACAGATGCAAGGCCTGAATCCTACTTGCATGCATTTTAATTTAAAACAGTGAACTTTCCTATCTAATCACAGCATAAAAAATAGATGGTGCACATTTTCTATGCAAATAGCCCAATGAGTCTTCAGACAGACTCTTAATGAAAAGCATGTTCTTGTAACAAAAGAACAGAAACCCCACAATGCAATTCTTTAAAATGGACCTCGTGTCACTTCCATTTTAGCAGCTGACATCAAACAGGTAAAAAGGTTTTTAAATGAAACCATTATTAAAAAAGGTACTTTTAGTGGCCACCTAAACAAAAGCCTAGTGTGTTAATATTTCATTTTTACAACCCCCTGATGAGCATAGCAAAGGTACAAAAAGGACATAATTAAAGACCATATCCTGTGGACTTCTCAATTCAGCAGCTCTACAGCGTTTAAAAAATAAGACATGCTCTTAATTAACATCCACTTGCAGACTTTGCCCATAGCATACAGTGTGACTAATGCACTAAGCCAGTAGCAAATACTGTTGAGTTGATGGCTGTGTGTGAGTTGTGTGTGTGTGTGTTTGTGTTAACATCCATCCTTCCCGAAACTGACATCAGTGGTAATCAGACCTGCATTTTATCTGTGTCACTCTGTGCTTAGTGACAGATGATATTTGGGATCTCAACTGCAGTATTTAAAGCTTTCTAACAGGTGTACATTATACTTACAGAGTTGTACCCTGAATATTTTCAGCATTACTATGTTTTAAACAATCTAAATCAGCGAGGTGCATCTGACTGACGATAACTTTCTCATTTCTCTTCACTTATTCTAAAATACTTGATCCGCTTAGATAAAACTAACATTCCCTAAAGCCAACAAATGAAGTGGAAACCTATTTCTGATATCTGAAAGTCAACATTATGATGCTGGCAAGCTATATGGAAAACTAGGATTCTTCTACCTAGCTGATATTTATTATCCTTAACTGATGTTTTAATGCTCTGTGTGACGTGATAGGAGTATTGTGGTGTCAAACATCTTTATGCAACTCATTCAGTTTCCTCTGTGTGCCATGATACTAATATACAGTAGGAAAACTGACAATGTCAGTATAATTTACCTTTATTTCCATTTTCCTCTTTCTTGCAACCACCATCCTTTGCAAATCGTCATAATTCAGACCAAAACGATAACACAAACTTTGTTCAAGCCCAATAAATACTCAATGTGCTTAAAGCAAACTTTTAAAACAATAGCAGCCTAATGTCTCTACTAAGGTATCTGAGGCATTCAGAAATGCCCATCTGAGATAGTATTACCCAGGGCCCCAGGTTGGCCTCTCTTGAGCACCTGCTGTGCAACTCTAGCCTGAGGCCAGGGCCTTGAGGCTTCTGATTTGAACGACTACACCACACTGGCCCCTGAGATGTTGGCGACATACAGTGTGAACGTTCGTGTGAACTATTATGAACCTGTTTGGGGCATTTTCCACATGAACAGAAAGACGGGTCTGTGCTTTAAATTTGACAGCTAGATGATTAAGAGCACTAGTATGAACGACTAAATATTAGTGTTATTCATTTTAGTTTAGTCATAATAAACTCCATGTAAATGTGTATAACTGTCAGATAAGGGCAGAGGGTACAGTGCTTACAGAATTTCCCTTAGAGAATGACAGGCAAACTCCCAAGGCAGTCTACCACAAACATGCTGCTCTTGAATCTGAACTTTATGAGTGTAAACCAAGTTATTTTCAACTCTCTCTGTAAAAATGTAGCCGTTAGTAGAACCATCCCATAGGTGATGCACGCGTAGAGAGAATTCATCAACACTGAATTCATCAACATTGAGTTTTATGAGGAAGATGCATGGGAAAACCTCATATCTAATGGTTGAAACGGTTATATGACACATTGTCAGCCTTTGAGTTGATTTTATAGCAAGTAGTTCTCACACACGTCGAAATAGCTGTGGATGTTGACCGAGCCACATTTGCTGCCACTGAGGTGACAAAACATAACACATCCTAAAATACAAACACTAAAGAATAACATTATGTTATAATAGAAATAACCCGCATGAAAGCTGTGGTTGTTGGCGCATTGGCAACCTTCATCATCCTTCCATTTCCTACAGTCATGACAATGGAAACACTGAACTTTTCCCCTGTGGAATTTCTAACAGCCCTCTTATTAACAGGAGTAACACCCACCTCTGCCAAAACATTACATGGCACATTGTAATGGTAGGTTCCACACTATAAAGAAAAAGGCGTTACCCCCATGACAGAAATTAAAAGTCCTGAGAAGGAAAAAGCACAACGGGGATTAACAACAAGGAAGTCAAGGAAGAAAAATCATCAAACTTTTGTTGTGTTCGTTTATTTGAACAAGAAAATAAATGGTGATGTCAAATATTGCATTAAAAATGGGCCACATCTTTCTCAGTCATTGCAGTAATTAACCATTCAAATATGAGCTATTGACAGTCAAAACAGAAAAAACCCAGCAAAATCTCAACCCTTTTCCTCCCAAACAACAGAATCAGAATATTCCCACACAGCAATTGTTGATTGTTGCAAATAACCCTGTGCACCTACCCTTTCATACAGTGCCTTATAGCTGTGAGAGCTTAAACTGACCCCAGGCTATCTGCCTGAAACCCAAGTATGACTCAAAAATGGTCTCCACTGGCTGGCCGCGTTTGCCTTCATTAGTTTTACCATTTCTCTGTTCCTTTCTGTTATGTAACTGGGAAATTGCACTGCAGCCTTGAATCTAGCATGAGAGAGAAATGATGAGAGTGAGAGAGGATCAGACAGGATGAAAAAAAACAACTCAATCTGGAGTCTGATTTAACTTTCCCTGGTAATTTGTCTCAGATTAGCATTGTAATTTCCAAGATACAAATTAAAGCCATCCATCAGCCATTAGGTTTAAAGACTAATAGACCACTAAACCTCTGCATGTCTGGAGGGCGTGCTAAATAAACTTTAAAGTTTATTTATAAAGGTATACTATCTTGTGTTTGTCAGCAAGGTTTATAGCAACATTTAATAATTTCCTTCTTCAGTGGATTAGCGCTGAGACTTAGGTCTTGAACTTACAAAGCTTTAGATCATCAATCCCACCTTTGTTCATGCAACTTCCATGAGTAGAATAACTATCCCAGAATATAGCAGACATTCAGGTGTGAGTCTTGAGAAATCTGTACCACCGGGCGCAGTGCATCTGAAACTGCTGAGAAGCAGTGGGAAAACGGGCAGCTTGAAATGTTCAGGTTGGTGTAGTTCAGAGCTAATGCGATCTCTCTGAGGAATGAGACAGCGGGAGGTGCGCAGTCATATGGTGCTGGACAGATCAGCTTAATTGGAGAAAGTGAGACAGACTGTTTCAGAGCTCACCAAGCAAGCACTGGCTTCATTTAGTGAAGAACACGGAGTGCAACCGTGATTTTGGCCTGAACTGGCAGCTCAGATGTCTACAATTCCTGTATATCATCTTCCTTCCTGGCCTTGTCAGCTGTCTGAAAGTTGTGTGATACACATTACATTATAAATACAGAATAAACAACTGGAATTCAGAAAACTCTTTACTAGTGAGCAAAAAATTGCGTTCAAACACATCTCTACTTTGTAGCTATATAACATCAGTAATAGTTTAAGAAGTGCTTGATTGATATAGGCTCCACTCACACAATATGGTCAGTCGATCGATATCTAACTAGTGCCACTACTGACAGCCATGATGCCAGTTTATTTTCTTTAACTGCGCAGCAATACCTATAGCAAACATTGACTGTGGCTGCCCCAGATG
Organism: Siniperca chuatsi; assembly: GCF_020085105.1. NCBI lineage: Eukaryota > Metazoa > Chordata > Actinopteri > Centrarchiformes > Sinipercidae > Siniperca > Siniperca chuatsi. The sequence continues at coordinate 9,231,192 of NC_058063.1, forward strand.
GTCATGAAGAGCAGGTTATCGGCTACTAACTGCCTCTTTATTAAGTCAGCATAGTCCGAGCTGGGTTGCCATTGTGGCCAATGAATGGGCATAGATAAAACAAATTAATTGATACAGAAAAACAACAACTTATGATGAATTCTTACAATTCCAGGGTCAGCAACCTAAATCCTGCGATGCACAGCATCTTTCCATCAGATGCCGAATTTACCCCTAAAAAATTGGTGACGGTGCATGATGCAGTGGGAGCCCTCGCGGAGCGTGGGTGAGACTCGGGTTGTCACTGCCCACGTCAAACCCTCGACCCCCTTCCACCAGACAAGCCACCACACCAGCAATTTTCCTCCCCTAAGACTCAGCATGACCAGTGGAAATCTCAGCATGACCAACAGAGAGCTGATGCAGAACAAAGACTCCAGAACTATGTGTGAGTGCAACAAAAGGTCAGTTCATACAAAGCATAGAATACCAGAAGTAATTTGACTGCATGGTCAGACGTTATTATGCAAAGGCAGTGCGGTGTCTGATCTAAAGCAAGATACTGATCTATAACTTTGCTTCCTTACTCGCACAAAACAACAGTCACTATTCTCCTGATCCATTTGCCTTTTTCGAATGACGGTGCTGTGTTCTTTATCCTCAGGCAAGGTAAGTGGCTGGCAGCACAAGCAAGATCTCTGTGTAATGAATCAAATGGAAACTCACTATCTGATCAAATGGAACGTAAATACCAGTGCCAGGTAAGATCATAGACGGATTATGACACAACGGGCCCCTTGGCACAGACACGTAAAAGGCCCCTCATCACTCCTAGACAGGAGTAAGACACCCAGACTGAAAGAGACACAAAACAATGACAAAAAAAAAAACACAGCCATGTTGTTTGTAGTCGTTTTGCATCTCTTTGTAGATGTTTTGTGTCTCTTTCTGGGACATTTTGCAGGTGAAGACCAGTTGTCTGGGACTGTGCCCAGTCAGCCCGTTCAGTAATCCATCCATGGGTAAATCAGCACAAAAGAAGAAATACACCCACTAGCACATCGACAAATGTGGGATTATGCTTCAGAATAACAGTATAATGTAGTTGCGCTATATGCATGAGATGAATCTGCTATTGACAGTGCATAAATGGGGAAAAATTCAATCACACTCAGACTTTATCCCAGTTGGAAGCCTTTTAGTGATGAAGCATCCACTGTGTGTGGTGTATGCACAGAGGATGACTGCCAAGTGTTGAATAGGGCACCAAGAGTGTACAAGTCACTCTCCACTGATAGCCAGGGTTTCTTAATTAAATTACATAACGGCATTCAATTAGAGCAGGATACGTTTAGGAGTCCAGGATGAGCAGAATGCACGAGCTTCTGTAGGTGGTAGAAAACAAAGGACATACTGTAGGCTACATCAGAAAGCACCTTAACTTCAAATGTCATCTGGCAGCCTTTTCATTGCTTCACTATTACACTACCACTGCGTCCATTCGGAAGCTGATTACCTGACATGTATAATGCAAAAGATATGGCCATCTTTGCTGACAACAAAGAACTGCAGCAGCTGAACCATGTAAGGCATTATATTCACAAGGTGATAAATTATTTGCAATATGGTCTACCTCACACACTGGATGCTCCAGCGTGATGTCTATATTTCAGGTCTGAAATTGGTGTCTCCGTTTTTCTACAACTTTGCCACCTTCTCCAACCCATCTAGAAAGCCTATAACACCGTCAATCAATAATTCATAAGTCAGCACTCCTTAGACATAATGCATTCCTTACACACAATTAATACAATATAAATTCCAGTTGCAGAATGACGCCCACAGTCCACAGTAGAAATGGTGTATTATAATATCTAAAGGCTTTAAACAATATTTAAAAAGGGGGCTTATGGCTGCCAGCTTATTTTGGAGATGATTCTTAGAGGCAGAATGAGTAGGATTTGTCGGTTGCTGTTTGTAAACACAACATTCCAAGTTGGCTCCCTCCCCGGCTCAATGACACCAGAAGTACACGCCCAATGCTGTTAGTGACAACGCTGCTGTATCAGTTTTTCAACGTTAGAAGAAAAAAAACAAAACAAGTGCCAACAGTAATGTTAGGTATCGTCAGCTATATTCCAGCTCATTACAGACACTAGCACTGAGTCTCTCCGATGATCAACTTACTACGTTGGTGTGGGACTGCCGCGGTAACCGGCATGGTTAGCTTGTGTGCTAGACAGAAAATGATTCTAAGCTCAAACTCAGCACTAATGTACAGACCTCAAAGGTTATTTTCTCAAAACGTAAAGTTATTTGCATTGGTTGATAGTATGACTTAGTATGACTAAGTACTATTTTTGGAACGTTACATTTGTTGTAATGGAAAAGCCTATACTTTAGCGAGTGAACTAAGCTAACCGCCGGCACCTACCTGTCCAACAGAAAACAGGCCCACTCCGCGTCGCTCTTCATCCCCATCCTCTCCTTCAGTACTCGCCAGAGGGTGAAAACCACACCCACCGCCCAAAGGTTGACGCCCAGAAACGTCCCGAACACAGCAAAATAAGAAAATGCTGGCAGAGGGCAGGGTCTCTACAGATACACACACCGCAACACATTTCTTGTGGGTCATAAGTGATGATTGAGAAGAATTTCTTTTTTATGAGTCTATACATTTTTTAGGAAAATCCTACTCATTCTTCCTGCAAAGAAATCCTAAAACAGAAAAGAATGGAAGGCTAATCCATCAAAAACCCTGCTTCCTTCTACTGTGAACAAAACGGCTCTGAGTCAGTATAGAATACATCATTCTCCATATTTAATATGATTCAGAAAACAGCAATATTGTGTACATTAATGGATGGTAAAAGAACTGCACATTAAGACAAGCGATTGTTCGGGTAGCCCTTTAAAAATGATCCGAAACTGAATGAGCAGTTGTCTGGATGAGAAGTTGTTTTATTGCACACTAAGTTGTTGGATAATTCTGCAGACTGGATTCTATCACTGAGCTAATTCAGCAACACAGCTGAATCCATACACCTGGTATTTGCAATGTAACTCAGTACAGCAAAGAGGGACACTACTCCGGTTTTCCAGTATTATGTCATATGAAGATGTATTAAAATAGAAGTCAACCTACAGAAGGTGTAGGCTACTCATCTGGTCTGGAGATATAAAAAGGCCAGCAGGATTTAGGGCTAACAGTGAAAAGGTCACTTAGAAATTGGTGTGAACCTCTTTACCATGCATTAGTAGGGATAGAAGCCAGTCCTGAATGAAACGCTTAGCAGAGCTTAGCTTTGAAGCTCAGTGCTTTTGAGTCTGCCGAATATATCTGTGCGCCGTATGGAAATGGAGTGGTTACCTCTGTGGTTGAGACAGGAAGGAGAGCAGAGCCAACAGCACTCACCTTCCCAGAGACAGACAGACAGAAAGAGAGAGAAAAAGGAAAAAGACAGTAGAAAATGAACTGTTGGCTGCGTCACAGGAAATAAACATGCAAAAGGGGACTGAGCAGAACTGTCAACAAAGACTCACGGGGCATGTATCAAAGACAGATATTGTGACATGAAGCCAAGTAATGCTACCGAGCCCAGCGGGTTTTAAGGATAACATATCTAATCATTTGTGCACACAAATTATCTTTCCCTCAAATTAATAATTTGTACTCTTGTACTACATAATTCTCTCCCTGTAATTAATAATTCATGCCCTAAAATTACGAAATTGTGCCTTCAAATTACTCATTTCACTCCCTCAAATTAATAGCAAGCCAGTTAAATTTTTTTGTAGCAGTAGGAGCGGAAGTTACATGTTGTCACTTCCAGCAAGGAAGGAAAAAAAACACCCAGCTTGTGTTTTAGTATAGAGGAGCCATCAAACTACTATACTTTTTTTTCTTAAATTAATAGCATTGAGATATAACATTAATTCCATTTGTTCTTGTTTGCCAAACACTCTGCTTGTGAAGCTACAGTGGATGTTGTTTCAGCACTCCGTGCACTGTCAGTTTTGGCTACATGGAGCACAGATGCAGCTGTATAATGCACTGAAAAAGAAATTGCTTAAGTGGTCAGTTAAATGAAAAAAGAGATGTGAATGTATTTCAGGTTTTGACAGGAATAACATATTGTTTCTGTTCCGTACATGCATGTTCACATTTCTCAGTTTGAAGCTACTTGTTATCCCTGATACTTGTGTATCTGTGCTCTGAACAATGTTATGAAGTCCGACAAAACAGCAGTTCTAATGATATTTAATAGCTTTTCAACTTACATTATCCTAATCTATTTCACAAATAAGAAGCACTAGCATATTTGTTTGTACTGGCATGTACACATTTCAATCTTTGAAAATGTTATTTTTCTAACTGCACATTTTCACTACTTTAGTCTATGACCTGTAGTCAATGTCAAAACTAATTGTAGCTCTAATTACCATAACTTTCATTAAATACTACCAGTGGACTATTACTGTACTTTCAACAGTTGCTGACCATCATCATCTGCTGCAGTGATATAAGCTTTTACATTGTATCAACGAAACAGGAGAGATATTAGATAAAAGTGAGTGAAAGGTGTTGCCAGGGAAACAGAGCTGTAGAGTCTCAGTCTTAATCTTTCATCCATCAAAATATTGGCTTAAAAATGAGTCGCCGGCAGCATGTTACATTCTGCATCAATCCAAGGCTGGAAATCAGAGCAGAAGCCTTATCATACATATTCCACTGTAACATGCTTAAAAAAAATAATATACTAGCAGAATGAGGTAAACACAAACAAAAGGAGTGTAATGATGCATCTGACAGCTGTTCACTGCAATAACATGTGTGGCTGTCTGCACAGAGGTTCCCGTCAATGACAGCTATCTAGGGATCCTCATTATTAAGATAGACAGGTCGTATAGCCTACTAAACAAGCCAACAATATGCCCAAGACCTGCATCTATGCTGCCATTGCTGTCAGGGTTATCAAAGTCTATCAAGCTCTGACAGAAAATAGCCCATAGCAGTGTTTTAGAGACCTGGGCGACAGCAATGTGAGCATGAGTGACAAGCAAACGTTAATCCTGCTGCTGGCTCAACAGCTTTTAGATGAGAAATGTAGAAAGCGTTAGCAGCAGCAGGTGATCAAAATGCACCGCTGCTCAGACAGCACTCTGACTAAGTCCCTGATTAATTAGTGAGGTTAGGGCTGAAGCGTGGGAGGCTGGCGTGGGTGAATGGAAGGATGGATGAATGTATGTATGTAAGGATGGATGGATGGGAGTAGGTGGCAGATGCTGTGGTGGGGGGTGGATGGGCATTTTCTAAGGGAAGTCCCTGCACTGGTTTTCTAGTGGTGGTTGGGCATGTGGTGAGCCATCAATGTAGCAGCCGATCAATGACACAGTGAGAGGTCGCCAGGGACCTGGATCAGAGCTGGCAAATGACTGCAGTGGATTTGGAGCTGGAGTGGGGGGAGGTGCATGAGTCAGGGAGAGTGAAAGATCAGTCAATTAAATAAAAATGCATGCATGAGTCAAGATGAAAAAATGATGTGTGCTGGGGGAAAGAGCACCTGTCAATCTATCAAAAACGATCCAATCCCTGACTTACAGTCCACTAATGGGATGTACCATCCTCACACAACTTGTAGTCTATAGCAAATTATTAGCCATGGCCTGAAGACAGACAGTCAAGTCAGTTCACCATCTAGAAAACCATATTAAATATTGAGACCACGAAAGAGCTATCATTTCTTCTCTAAGAAGAAGAAAAGGGCAGTACAACAGCTTTTAGACTTCCTGGATGGAAATCTAGGGGCTACACAACTGACCAAGACACTCAGCAACATGGGTGGCTTTTGTTTCATGCAGCGATTTGAGCTTAAACTAGCAAGTATGCTAAATGTAGGAAAACTGTGGAAATATTTGAACATTTTTATTATACTGTCTCTTTCTGTCTCAATTATTCTTTTTGCCTCAGTGCTTTTAAAATATAAATCATGTTCAAATCAATCCACCAATCCAATGCACTGGATCCGTTTCGATGCCAATACTGACCTTATTAAGCAGATCTGGTATCAGCCATGACGTGGCCAACCCACATTAGATTTCAGTTTATTTGACAATGTTATTATAATGTCAGTGTTTCAGCTATCAATTACATTCACTCTGTCATGGCTGGCCAGAGTTTTTGATCCCATAGTCATCCCTGGCCTCACGTTACCTTAAAAATATTTAATGAGTTCCATGCAGTGAGGTGCACAAATTTAAACAATTGGGGAAAAGAAAGTGCTAGTACAGGTCACATACTGAGTTGAGGTATGCAGCATTAGTACTGGGAGAAATACGGTTGGATTAGTGCATCCATAAAATCGACTTTACGCATCCATCTAGGACTGCAGCTATCCATTATTTTAGTAATTGAGTATTCTACCGATTAGTCCATCGCTTAATTGGATAAGAAATACTTTTGCTTTGTTAAAAAGCAATAGTAAATATGCAAAAGAGAAAATAAGACAGGCCTCTTAAAATGAACAACTAATTGGTTTCCTTTTTAGAAAAATCTACATTTGCATACAATAATACTATCTGAAAAAACTAAACACATTTAAGTGCCATATTACATTCTGGGTTTTAAAGAAAACATTTCTGAAATGAAAAAACAAACACCTTTTGCTTTAAAAAGGGTATATATACTTAAGTTTTAGAACTACAAGTTTTAACCTAACTACAGCTCAGGCATAACATAAGCCTTTACTGTCTTCTCTGTGGCATTTGTAAGAGGCAAAAATGAGTGAACAGGAACTGTGAATGAAGCTCAGGCTTTCCGCAGCATTATATTTTCTGTGGTTATTTACTTGCGCAAAATCTAGCTAACTCAGGAACATCACAACTAGCCACCATACTGATTTATGTTCTTAACTAGCCATTACATATAGCCATAATTAACGTAGCTACATTCTTTACTAGCCTTCATATACCTTGTGTCAGGTCCGCTCTGTGGACTGGATGCTTAGACTGGATGCTTTCTGCTGAGATGCTGAAGCAGAGATGTCGTGCTATTGTGTCTTTTCTCTGTTCCCCTTCGCTATTTTCTCTCTCTTCCTCCTCTTTGTAGCCCGCGCTGTCAAATCACACCAAAGACGCTCTGAAACCATCTCTGATCACACACAGCGTAAGCGTGTTGTGCGACAGTAATAATCATTTATCACAGTTTTTGCCGTTATAATATTTACACAATCACAATTTATATACAAGCTGCCACATACATCAATACAAAACTCTTTGTACAGCTCTAGAATCTGAACTACGCTAATACATCCATGATATATGAAGACTTTTGCACATTCAAATTATTTCAAATAGGATGGGATTACATTTTTACTTCATGGAAACAAAAGTGCGAGGAATAAATAGAAAGAAGTGCGATTGGTATGACTTTCAGGGCTGGTTTTTGTACGATGCCTTGTCCTACGCTAAATACCTTTTTCCAACAAACCACCTTGAATCACCTCACTTTACTGGACTGTATATGGCTTGATTCAAGAAACTGGGCCTATGTGTAAATATTTTTTCAGTACAGGCACAACACAGGTCAGACAGATCTCAAGTGTAATAAAACAGCAAACTCTACCAACTACTGAGAAGCTATGATGAACAGTTGTGCTGAACATAGTTCAAGTGAATTATTATAGACCATTACATGTTTGGAAGTGTTATGTGTAAGGTGTTAAGGGCCAACAGGCCAGCACAAAAAAGCTCAATCTCAATGAAAAACAGCTCGCAGATTTCCAGGTTTGCGGAGATGTTAACACTCTATGGCATTTCCTCTGAAAGCTACTCTGACAGGCCCTGAAGAAGACATTCCCTGCTAGCTTTGCCGTGCTGAGGCCTGCCCCCCTCCTCCTCCTCCACCTCCTCCTCCTCCTCCACAATGCCGTGACACAGGATTAGCTTTCATTAGAGAAGGCGCTGTAATCAGCTTTGGAGCATAGCAGAGACGGAACAATGGAGGAGGCTGAAAGGATCTGGAAGACAGGGTGCTATGGGTGCATGCTCGGCTGTATGCAAGCTATTCCCCCAAATGGAACCTGCGGCCCATAACAGACAGACAGTTTCATAGCCACACTTATCTGCATATTCCCCAGTGGTATGTACTACGCCTAAAAGACTATCATGACAAACACAGCATAAGCAACATGCTGAATGCTTCACTTGTCATTTTAGGGCCCGGACACAACAAGTCAGCTATAAAGCACTGTTGAGCTGCCACTGAGCAATTTAGAGGCGACCGACGCCTATAGTTTTTGCTGCCACATGTCATGGCGATCTGACTGGCTGTTCGGACCAGTGAATCTGTGATTTCACCTATTCACCTGTTTATCCTTAATTTCTCCTGTTCAAGCAAGACCACGAGCTAACACCGATGCGAAGCGAAGCAAAGCAATGTGCAGATCATACATGTTGAAGATCAAGTGGCTGTCAACAGAAGATATGATGGGACAAGGAAGGTACTAAATAACTGCCCTATGCCTTGCAAAATGCATGAGATCAAGAATTCCCCCTGCCATTGAAAATATACAGACACAGGCAAAAATCCAATATTCTCATATTGCCTCCCTAAAAGCAGATAGAGACAACTATTCACAATTCTAACTTGTCAGCCCGCAGGGCTTCAAGGCTAGAATTTCAACATTTTCTTCAGATGGTAAACAGAAAGGTCAGGCAGCTAAGGAGGGATTGGTGGGCGTGTTTGGATACCAGTCTGGACAAAAACCTGGCCCTGCACGTGCACAGAACCACCTTTGTGTGAGTCCTCCACCACTCTCCATCATGCTGTCAACTGGCGCTTGTATTGGGAAGGACTGACGACACAGGTCTATCGAGAACATATGTCCCCACTAACCCTGGAGAGCTTCGCCAGTACACAGGCAGCCACTTTACAAAGCATTCTTGTTGGTGGCTTGTTCGAGGAGCGTGTAGTGACATGCAGACGGGTGGCTGGACACGATACAGATCGCTGTGTGCAGTTCAACTAGGGTTGCAGTTGTTATAAAACCAAAAGATTGACTTCAAAAGCTTTACTACTTAGTTAAACATGTGAAACTCAATACTATAATGATACCATGACAGAGAAGTAAAAATATATTGCAGTATGCTACCACAATTTAACTGGACAGCTTTGCAGCAACTTTTGCAGAAGTGCTTTAAAACATTGGTTGGTCATAAAATTGTCAGCTCTGTAAGCAAATTAGTTCTACATTTTGCACCTGGGATTAGTTTTTTTAATGTTCCTACTAAATGTTTTGATCTATTTCACTACCTGCTACAGGCAACTGTCAAGAGCCATATTGCTCTTTCTTTTTCCAGCCCCTTTTAAATATTTCAATCCACACATGTAAACCCTCTATAGAGAACACTGAAAAGGAATTTCAGCTTGCAGAACACATTTGCTGCAAGTATCAAGACGAATCATGTCTTGTTCATGTAGTATAACACTGCGTCTTAATCTAGGATGGCATCCACACACAATAACTAGAACATTATGAATATCTGGTGGCTGATTAGGGAATCATCTACCATCTATTCTACACCTGCAGGAGGTCAAGTCCTGACCCAAGTTGTACTACCACATCTCAAATTAAAATTAGAAATCTAGACTGATGATAGTTAGGCGACATGACTCCTGACACAATCTGATTCAGTAAAATATTATCTAATATGATACAATATGGAATGTAAATCAATAGAAACATGTTACATTCCAGAAACTCCAACTGACTTCAGTGTTTTCTGTACTCATTCACAGCTTGCCTCTGAGATAATATGCCTCAACAGGCGTGATCGCACCTCCCAAGGAGGGCTCGTTGGCAGTAGAGATGTTGGCATTTCTAGAATGCAATTACTAGACGCATACAGAGGGGATGAGGCCAGTCTATATTTGTACCCACACTTGGTAAACGGCACATACAAGAGTCGAGGCTGACCCAAATAAAACACTGCCTGAACTGTAGATAACATTCCTCATCATTAATTAACCACCCTCCTCCTTTCTCCTCTTCGTTAGGAAGGTTACCTGCTTGACTTGAAAGTGAATACGCCCTGCCACTTCACAGTGATCTGTGGACTGGGGCAAACCCTCCCAACTTCACAAGAATAGCCCCATCACATAAGTGAAATAGCATTCCTCCATGCTGTGTCACAAGGACAAGGGAGGGTCAGAAATTGCAAGTAAAAATGAATGTGTGTTCTAAATAAATAAGATACAGAAATAAATAAAGCTAAAATATCTCATTCCTAAAAGTACTAAAGAATACAAATTCAAGTATTATAAGACACAGCTAATATTGTAACAACCATCTTTCTGGCAGCAAGTGTTTGAGACCCATGGTTGAGTTTTCATTTCTGGCAGACTGACTGGTTTTTCTGAGGACAGGTGGTGAGGCAATGGGATGGCACAGCCAGCCACCTCCTCCCACCTCTTGCCAAGACAACAAGGCCCCTAAGAGTCCCCTTCCTTTTCAATGGCTTCCTTTTCCCTCTTGCCCACACCCACCTCTCAAGCCCATCTCTCTATCTAGGCCATGACTGCGCAGGTGTGGTGGGTTCTCCTGCCAGCAGGGGCACCTGACTGCCAAGAAAGAAAAGCAAAAAACACATGGGGCTGTGATAGGATGGAGGGAGGGCAACAAAGGAATTACTTCTCTAAAGACCAAAGGAATTCTGAGTCAGCAAGGGATATAAACTTCTCACCAACCACACACACACACACACACACACACACACTCTTTGTCTCGCCAATCCCAGCCCCCTGGAGGAGCGCTATATATCAGGAGAAGCTGTGACGGAACCCCTGAAGTAGCTGCTATTATGCAACCCTTCTGGGCTAAAAGTGACTGTAAAGTAAATCATCCTTCTCTGCCGCCAGCCTGACCTCCATATTGCAGAGAAAGCACTTTTAAAATTCACTAGCGGAGTATTATGCTGAAGGCACCATCTGTGCAGGCTTTACTAGCAGCCGTGAGATTAAAGGCAGTTAAAGCATCACATTCGAAAGCCATCTCTGCAGTCAGCATCCAATCAAAGATACGAAGTGTAAGTAAGGGCCAGGGCCTTTATAAAACTCTAGTTGCTGCTCGGTAGTGTGGGTCAAACAGTAGTGGGCTACCTAGGTCGTGCCCCTGATCCCTTCGGGACAAACTGGCCTGCTACAAAGGTCATGTGTCCTTGAGGATCAGGTCAGCGAGTTAGTCCAGGACTCAGAAAGGCACACTTGACAGCTTGACAGCCTGAAGGGAGTCTCGACTCCCAGACTCTCTTCTGCTGTGGTCAAAGGCCTCCTGCATTGCCTTCGAATTATATAGATATCTTTTTACATTTACAGACCAGATACTGTAGCTCAGCCTTTCTAAATTCTTTACTTCTGTAACCTAATGTAAGACATTCCCATTTGGTACGTTACCCTGCAGAGGTATCCTCAGCCCCAGTTTGTGCCTCTAATTATCACAATTGCATTAGAGTCACACAAGTCACATAAGTATCCATTTTCCCAGAAAATAACTATACGGTGATCTGCGAAAAACCCAGGTGGTTGTTGAACAAAACTTACTGCTTTCAGACTAACCATCTGGATGAAAAAATATTCCATCCGCTGTACAACAAAATCAGATTGATGTATTTAACATTAAAATGATAAAAAAATCCTGAGGGAAACACGATGTTACACTGTATTATTTTAGATTATCATAAAAATAATGGGTTTATATTACAGTATACTTGCGTTGTATAAAGCAGGCATGGAGATGTGTCATTTCTAAGAAGACATTTTTAAATGCAAACTGAGACACAAAAGCATATGCTGCCATATATCATGGCAGTTTGCTGATTCTAAAACACACACTATATTTACTTTCATCAAAAGCAAATAGGTTTTAGAAAAGACAACCCATGTAGTGCTGCAGCCTAATACTGTGGAACTGCATAGCTCTGTACTGTATACACCATCTGTTAGGCTGAAAAGAAGTCCCTGCCCTCTTAACTGCTGGCTACAAAACAGACAGTACTCGAAACGAATGTTTCATGCAGCTTACAACTATTGTCTGCCAACGTTACTGTCATAAAGTGTTTGAGATTGAAAATAACAAACATGAATTTGGTCTGGTGGAGGGGGAATGATAAATTGATTTCACTCTGCCAATTGCTGCTGAAGTGCTGGCTTAAAATCACTCGGAGATACACTATCTGCCGATCGGCCGGCAAATTTGTACCTCGATTTGGCTGTCCCCAATGCTTCCCACATTCCTCCAGGGGGGATCAGATTACGTTCTATACAGGGAGACGGGCCTGAAGCATTAGGGGTGTTTTGGTCTTACAACATGGGTCTGACACAGTTGAGCAGCAGCGTGAGCAAGCGAGTGTTCAAAAGGGAATGAAAAGAAATGCTGAATGAATGGCAGATGGTGGCCTAGAGGAAGCATTGTAGTCATGGTTGAAAGCAGGGATGGCAGAACCACAGCTAAAACTAAACAGAGGAAGAAGACAAGAAATATGTTGTTGGAGGATGGCTGCAATACAGAGAGACAGAAAATAGTTGAGCCAGTGAAAATGAAAATAATCTGCCTCGTACAGTATGTCTCACATTTTTACAGGACAGAAAAAAAAGACAGTGCTGACTGAAGTAACTGTCGAGCCTCGGTAGAAAAGCTGTCAAAGACACTGTACTCTTTAGTCTTCTTGAGACTTGTGTCATGGATGCGGACATACACAAACTTGTGTTCACAGCAGTAACTGCGTGCCACTGAGCATCTGTGTGACTCATCAACCTTGCCAGTTTCTTTGGGGGCTGGGCCACTATTAAAGGCTTGCATGATATAGCAACACAATGAACAAACTGCCAAAGAAAATGACAGCTAGCGAGCATGTGTGTATGTAGGACTAGGGTGTGACAATGGCATTAATTACCAACAATAGGCCGACATCTTGGGCTTAGGAGTTCACACAGAGACGAGATTAGCTTGTTAAAACAACATGTCTCCCACGGTTTCACAATTCAGTTTTTTGTAACAAAAAATAAATGGCTGGAATGGGTGGCTCCTACTATTTCTTTGAGTTTGACATTCTTTAGAGTCAACACCACACACACACGCATGCATGCATGAACGTGCACAACAAGTGCATCACAGTCTACTGAGAAACAGGATCTCTCAGCATGCAATCAATAAAGCAAAATGCAACCGTTCATAAGTGGCAGGCCCACTTGACAGCAAAAAGATGCAGCAGGAGTCCAGGAGCCCTCCCTGTACTCTTAATGGTCCGATAGGGAGCGGGGCGGCATTAAAGCTCGAATGATTGGTCATCGTAATGTATGGCTCCCCGGTGGTGTTTGGACAGGCACAAAATCAATCGGAGCCCTGGGACGCACTAACCTCTCCATTATCTGGCTAACAGAGGCACACAGTGAGCTCAGACTGATGAGATATCAGTTTGCAGTATAATCGCGCTCGCCTTGGCCTGGCAACTGTGGAGGCCAGCTCCGAGTCAGCTTTACTTCCAGGGCGTTGTGACTGTCAGTTCTGCCTTGTGTTGCTGGCAAGCTACAGTCTATCATGGAGAAACAATAGTGTAAATTAAATCTAACTTTAACCAAGATGAATTGACCTTGCAATTACTAGCAGAATATTCCCAGAGAAGAGTCATTGCTAGGGGGCAACTGCTAGTAATGAAATTTCACATGGTGGTCCTTTTTGAGTTGATCCTGGGGCCTGATTCAACAGACAAAACAACAAGGGCATGTTAAAAAAATGAATGCCACCTCTACGATACGTCTACCCCCTACCTCCCCACCAACACACACACACCTCAGTCACGACTCTGGCTTTGGCCAGCCTCTGTTTTCTGTGAGTGGGCCAGGCAGCGGTCCTCCTCCCTCTCCTCTCCACGTGGGCGGGAGTGACCGAGAGGCCTGCCATCACCAGCTCTGGGGAAAACTTAACCCCTGTTTGCCTGGTTGTCTCATGACACATTTTTAGAGATCCATTAGCAGGTTTTAGCCACAGGCAGAATAAAATAAAATGCTTCAGTCATAAGCTAGAAAGTTTGCAAGTACAAAATGAAGTTTAAATGAAGTCCTAATTTCTAAAAGTCTGAAAAATAAAAAAATTATATTATATATAAAATTTATATACTTACAAATAAATAAATAATTGGATGAGAAGCATGTCAGCCAACATCAGGAAGCACTGTCTTCTCACAAAACAACATCCCACCAGGTCAATTATAGAACAAACAGACATCCAATGAAAGATTTTTTTTCCCCTATGGTAGACTAATAAGCGGACACCAAATTCACCAATAAGAGGGTTCATTTTTAGCAGGTGGTGTATAATTAACACGTGTAAATAAACCTTGGGGCCCAGACTCACCTCCAGCTGTATTTGTATAGCTGAAGTTTCTCTCTCGTCCACACACTAATGACACCTGAAAGAAAGGAAAAGTCCCCCCAGGATTGTCTTTTCAACCAGCAGGATGAACAGTGAATGAACAGAGGAAAAACAACATGGCATATAATGCGTATATTTACCCATATGTAATTAGGGCTTTCCTCAATGAAGCTAATTTTTGTTCATTTGCTTAAAATCCTTACTGTTAAAAGGCTCCATTCAGAACCTGAGAATGGCCTTTGCTTTGCACAGCTGAGTGAAAATAAATCTGTGTTCTTTTTCTAAATGCCCTAAAAATACTAAATCACATTACAGAGCACAGCCAGATGAAACAAAAAGTAGAAGTGGCTCAATTGCTCTTATTCTTGCCCCCACTGTTACTCGAGGATTTAATAAAGTATATCCATAGCACTTGATTGTTATTAGTATTGATTGGTCTGTTAATTAAAAGGAACTGTGTATACAACATGATCTCTCAACTTGTCTGTCCAGAAGGAGATTAATTTCTCGAGCCGCGGCTGAAATGATGAAATGGTAAATAAAAAGGTGAGGAAGTAGGGTTAATCCTCCACTGCATTCTTTCATAGCGCAGCAAATAACTGGCAAGCTGGTAAACATGACATTCACTATAAGTGCCACACATACTTCACTTCAAGGGTCTCCTGGTTTATAGTCAAATGCTACCAGTGCTGAAAATGCCCTGAAACTCAAACTGCATTTGAAGGCCTGACACCTGTCACTGACCAGAAACCACTGGGCAACTTGTCTGAATGCACAGTGCTGATGCCATGTTGACTGATGCTGTTCTCTGCGCCTATGCTTCAGTGATCGGCCAAACCAAACTAACACCAAAATAAACCTGCAGTGAAATGCAGCGGTATGACCAGAAGAAAACTGTGAATTCTGTGAGAAATCCTGTTCTGCTCTGACAGCTGATATGCTTTATCAAACACCCTGGGAAAAAATAAAAATCTACAGTAAAGACTGGACAACAGTGGCTGAAATGAGAAAATTAGGCCTCACTGGCTGTCACACCCAGGATTCGCTCCAATGGGTGCAAATGGTTAAGAAATCAATATTGCTTTCTGGAGTCATTCTGTAAGCATCACTGTCCGTGTTTGGGATGTTCTGACATTAAACGGCACAGTAAGGTCATCATAACAAACTCCCTCTGCCTCTTATAGCTAAGGTTTGACTTTATCTGTCAAGCTATAATGTTAAAGTGATAAAGTGTACAGGTTGCATATCGCCTGCGTTTCTTGTATGTTCCCTGACACATGCCCACGTACTGGAAATGACAAAAATCTGCATATTCATCAGTTCTTCATAGGAACAGGTTGCATTTGCATCAGCTTCAATGTGTGTGCGTGTGGGTGTCAACAAGTACCGATGCCTACATGATAGCAGAGAAGAGGCAATCAGGACTAGAGAGTTACCATGAAATACTGCGCACCCTTTCCCATGTCATTCCCCCCTATACATGCGAGTCAATGAGTCAACACAGAGTTACAACACTTTTCTCTTCTTACTAATGTACCATTTACAGGCAGCTCGCAGATGGCTTTACTCATTTTACCCATATTTAAATACAAACGACCACCTGGCACAACACAGGAGTGTGTGTCTATGTTTGCATCTGTCACACAGCAGCATGCAGGGGCTTGTCCCAATCCACTAAGACAAGTCTCCCATTTAGCATACAGGTATGCTTTCACCACAAGGAAGCTCCTCCTTCTAACAGAGACAAGTATGGCAGGAAAACTGAGGCCAAAATACTGTGTGTGTTCAAACAGAAGAGGTTTGTCCTAGATAAAAACGTTACCGTGGAGATCTTTTATTCTGAGGAACAAAACATTATTCAGTGTTGCTAGAGCGGTTTCTCATTTAGCATGCGGTTAGAGGTGGCTGTGTATGTGCATACCTGTGGGCTGGGGTTAAATAAATCTCCAGGTAATTCCAAAATGTAAACAGACTGCAATTCTGTTGCTAATGATAAAGCTAGGACTCATTCATTACAATGATGCACTGATTATAAATTATGCAGATTTAAATGGTCCAGTGTGTAACATTTAGGAGGAGCTATTGGCAGAAATGGAATATAATATTTAAGTATGTTTTAATTAGTGGATAATCACCTGAAAATAAGAATCATTGTGTTTTCATTACCTTAGAATAAGCCGTTTTTATCTACATAAGGAGCCTGTCCCCTTCCACGGAGGTCGCAAGGTTGCACCGCCATGTTTCTACAGTAGCCCAGAACAGACAAACCAAACACTGGCTTCAGATAGGGCCGTTCATGTTTTTCGCGAGTTTCGCAGCCACCATAGTTTCTCCTACACGCTTGGAAGGGGAGGATGATGCGAACGGTATTCAAATGGCTGCAAACTGCAATTTCACTGCTAGATGCCACTAAATCCTACACACTGGACCGTTAACTGTATCAATCTGCTAAATAAAAAGAAAAGAAAAAAGAATTAATCGTTCTGGCGTCATTTACTTTCTCGTTGGATGTCACCATACCACCAAAATTAACACTACTGACATTGTATTTCATAAACAAGCACTGTAGATGAACAGAGTAACCAAGAGATCCCTAAAGTTAGAGATCCCTACACTTTCCTGTCCCTAAAATGTCCCTAATGAGACAGGAAAGTCTGATAAAAATTCACTCTGTAAACTTTGCAAAACTAATGAAATGCTCCCAGAATACTAAAAATCTATGCAACCAGCTGTAAAGATTTATTTGCAATGCCCTTACATTGTACTACGGCATGCTAGGTTAAGTGAAATAAGATTATCTAAGTAGTAGTCTGTCTAAAATCTGCCTTCGTACCCACTTGCTCATCCACAGCACCCCTCAGCCACTTTCATTCGCTTTCACTCCCAAACCTGCCCACTCCTACACACACTCCCTCCCCAGTATTAAAACATTGAAATTGTCACTACCACTACTAGTGTTACTATTATATATAGAGATGTAAATGTGAGGTGAACACTGTTTGAACTAATATAAAACATTTTTAAAAACGTGCCAAATTATTTCATTTGTTTACTTTAATTATACAGTAAAAAAGAATACAAGCCTTTTTGATATGTGTATGAAGATATGTTTAAAAGTTGTATTTCAGCTTGACAGTTTTACGAGAAAAGGTGTTTTGTAAACTGTCAAAAACATTGCCAACTAACAGAAACACCTTTTTTCCCCTGCTGCAGAATGTTATAAATGCAATTCTGCTGTCTTTTTCTGATTCACCTTGCAGAAGAATAATGACAGCCTCGCTTGTTTTACTACACTTTTGTTTTAGCTAACAGTTACCAAATCAGACTGTATTTTACTAAATCAAATTATGCAACAAGAAAAAAAACTCCACACAAATCGCTCCTGAATCCAATCATCATTCACTAAGTTGTTAAGCCACCGCCTTGACAAAGCATTTGTTGTCAATTTTTGCTAAACAGCATTTGGCAACAATCCCATGACGGATGGTTTTCTATATCTAAACTCTTAAGAAAATCCACTTTCTCAATTAACTGAAAGTGATCCGTGTTGTAGCTAATGTGCATGCATATGTACATGAGTGCACTCTTCGCTGCCTGTCCATGTTCTGCCCTCTACGTGGGACTCAAGGTGAGGAAGCAGATTTACTACTCTACTGGCCTCTAATATAACCCAGTTGCTCCCAGTTCACTGGGCTAGCCTCTCCTCCCCCACACTGACTGTACTGGGTGCCCAACATGTAGTTACAAGTGTTGTAGACACTGTATTGATTGATTTGTGACTGTGCCGCGACCAGCTCCAGAGGGATCTGATGAGACACCACTCCCCGTATCTGTTCCAAATGGCTTTTGTTAACCACTGTAGCTAATAAAAGGACCATGTGTTGGTGTCTGCCAGCCATGAAATGGGAAATGCTGAGGGTTTGTTTATACAGAGGCTGATTTTTACCAAATACAATAGTGCAATATTATGATCTATGGCTCACGGATGCCATCGTGGGTACAGACAATCAAGTGTGGAAGTTTTCTGTTTGGTCCTCTGCAAAATGGTACTTTGGTGGTTGAAGAGGAAAATGTGGTGCAAGTAAGGCACCTTACGAATAGACACAATGGTACAAAGCCACAGTAAAACGCTGTGCATCAACATATAAGCTACAAAACTGCTACTGACAAAACTGTACTGGTTCAAATGGATCAACAGTGTGAGTTCAAAGGCTTGCAAATCCCCAAACTGTACTCATAGGCTTAGCAACAATCTAAAAATGCCAAGGTAGGTAAACAGTTTTCCTCCCCCTATTGCTTTATCAAGACCCAACATCCATTTGTTCACATGAATTAGCAAGAGCAGCAGCTAATGCATGGAGTCAGATTACAACCTCTGAGCAGAGCCGCCTTTATCCCCCTATATGGAGCTTAATCTGTCCAAATCCGCCGCTTTGCTGTGCCCTAAATCCACAACAGAGCCTAATTCCTCTTTAATCTAATGAGTGGTAAAGGTGCACTTACTCAGGTTCAGAATACCACAGACTGTATCTAAGCATCACATCACAGCAGAGGTAGTTCAGGTCTTCCCTATACTATGCCGTGATGCAATGCACTGTTATCAAAAACCACCAAAAGAATCTCTTACGTCACAGCAGACTAGGCATGCAGACGCATGCTGACAGGCTTTGATCACTTGTTTGGTTATCTTGTCACTTGCAGTTTTTCTCCTGTAGGCGACATTTCCAGGTCGAGCTGTTTGAGTGGACTACTGTCAAAAGATGCTGAGGAGGAGGTGGCCAGCCCCCCTGCCACCAGCACCGAGACTTCTTCACCTGCCAAGGAGGCATGACAGCAAACAGAGAGGGGACATCCCTGAAGACTTAGTCAGAGTAAGTCAGTTTCCTGAGTTTGCTAACTGTCTTATTCAGAAAAGTTTAACACACACACACACACGCACGCACGCACGCACACACACACACACACACACACACACACACACACACACACACACACACACACACACAGAGTGTAACAGCCTCACACACCCAACCTAAATCTTGCGAGCTCATTGTTCGTGACAAGGTTGGAAGTCTGGAAAGCAAACAATGAAAATCAATTGAGGCCAGCAGCTGAAAGCTGGACCATTCAGCAAACTATGCAGAGTGATTTAGATAATGGCATATGGCTGCACAATTAATAATGATTGTGATCATGATTTTTCCTTCCTCAAATAATTACACTTGATTGGGTATGATATTGACAGTTTGCTATTTAAAAAGGTGCAATGTGTAAGTTATAACGAGAATTTTAGTTTAAAACAAAAAAAACATTAAACATTAAAACATTATCAACATAATGTGAAGAAATAAAAGTTCTGACGTTATGTCAAAGACGTCTATGTATTATGTTGCAGAGATATCTACTGAAATTAGCATGCTAATCAGCTAGCCCCGGACAGTCCTGTGTAATACCACTTGTGCCTTGAGAGGCGATAGTGAGTCACTGTAGCATCCAGTCGGCCCTCAGTCCAACATGAGAGGACGAAGAAGTCGAGCTGCCCCGAGGGCTTGTCAATCAAGTTGAAGGTACAGCAAGTTCAGTTAGTGGAAACACAAAGATGGCTGAAGCTCTTGGCAAGCGACCTTTATCACCATCCCAACCACCCACTCCCACCGAGAAAACACGTTCTGCGCCAAAGAAAAGAAGCAAAATGAAAAGAAGCAAAACAACAGTAAATATTGGCGTGACTTTCTACTGCTGGAGACAGCTCTTGGGGAGTAAAGAGATGCGATTTGATTCTGAACACGCAACGTTTCTTTTAGACTGGTAAATAACATCTAACGCTGGCTATTTAGCGAAACGTATCTTCAGTGCAACTAATGACAACGCAAACCGTACCGAAAAACATTCCAAATGGTGTCGATATATGTGGTTTTGATGTGGCTGTTTTCTTGCTACTATGGTCTTGCTAAGACTGAGCTAAGCAAGCTATAATGTAAACTATAGGCCAACGCCACACGTGAAGAATTGTATATTATAAGAAAGCAGTGTTATTTTGACCGTCTCTCAGAGTTTCAGCAGTTTGGTCGAATTTTGCGTATTCTTGTCCTGCTGTTAGTTAGCAGTTGGCTGAAATACTGCCCCCTATTTATTTGGAGCATGTGGCCAAGAATTACACATTGTACCTTTTAAGCACGTGCTCTGGTGCAGCAGATCAAGCACTCCCTGATCACATTCATCAGCACAATTTAGAAGCTGGAATTAGGGAATGTTTTTGGCATTTTTGCTTGAAAAATTACCAACGATAATAGATGATCAAAGTGGATAAATATTCTGTCAATTTCTGTAATTTCAGCTCTAGTATTATGTTCTAGTAAAATTAAACAATTTCGTTCCCAAAGATGGATTAATAATCAGGATATTAATATTGTCCAAAATAATGAACGTTAATATTCTAGCCATAATCTCGCTAAACGAAAGAGGCTGTACTCAGTGCCTCTCTTTTCCATTCACCCTTTCTATAAAGTAAGTCAAGTAATTCTGAGCATCTACCATGAATGGATCAAATTCTTGGGCAACACTCACAGAAGAGATCAATTCGATCCATTAGAGAAAAAACAACCTAATAGAGTGAATAAATTGCATTGCAATGTTCAGTATCTTCTTATCCTCACAATAGACACTTACATTTTTGGGCAGACAGTCAAATTACACTGCAACCACCCAAGGATATTGGAACCCCAAATGCATAGACAGTTTGATGTCATCTAGAGTGCTTTGTCTGCGTCCCACAGAGCAGCAAATGCACATCATTATTCTCTCTTGATTAAAATTGACTGTCTAGCAGAAGAAGAAATTAACACCAAGGGACTACTAACAAAATATGGCTATTTCTACTGAAATTTAAACTTTACAAATTACAGACACAGCAGACTGGCAAAGGATTAAAATCATAAACAGCCTCAGCAGTTATTATAAATCACTTAAATTTCCCATAGTAAACTTATTCCCATGCAAATAAACCTAATGCCAAGGTTTATGCATGCTAATGAGGAAATATTAATACGAACAACAACACAGCGAGGAAAATTCCTGACAAATAGTAATTTTATCTCTCTGTATTACACAGTGTTTGAACCTGATGAGAAAGAAACACTATGATGGCACACATGCCAGATTATGAACATGAAGCAGAAATGTAGGTGATCACATGTAAGGCAAGGATGAAGTATGTGGCATTACTTAATGTTCTGTTCTATAAATGACTCGGCTATCCAGCTGGGATCAGTGGCTGGCATTGCGCCGTTGTCACCACCACCATCTCTCCAACCCACGCATGTCTGAGCATGGGGGCCTCTCTCCTCAAAAGTCAAATGTCAGATGTTATCCATCCCCACTCATAGAGAAACACCCAGCGCTACATCGGAGGCTCGAAGGCCTTCTCAGCTGGTGACGGAAAAACACCATTACTGAGCTGCTTTGGAGCGTGATGGTTGTCATGATTGCACCATGACGACCATATTACTAACTGTTTATTTATTTTATATCTAACTGAGGCTAGCTCTAGTACAAACTATCATTCAGTATACAACTGTAGAGCAAGACTTTGTTTCCACATTCAATCGTAGGAATAATTTATTGGCAATAATTATATATTCAAAAGACTAGTAGCTGCAAATACTTAGTATGTTGATTTAAGATACAAGTTCAATGAATGATGCATAATAATAGCTATATTGAGATGAAACAAATTTCTGATAAATTGATTAGTTGAGCAACAGAAAATTAATCAGCAACTATTTCATTGTTTAAGTACTTTTTAAAGCGAAAGTGCCGAAAATTCACTAGTTTCAGGTTCTCTAATGTGAATATTTGCTGGTTTTCGTAATCTATGATATTAAACTAAATATGTTAGTGTTTTGAACAGTTGGTCAGACAAAACAAGCAATTTGAGTATGTAAACTTGAGCTGTGGAAAATTTTGACACGCTTTTTTCTGACATTTTAAGGACCAAAGATTAATCAACAGGTTTATCAATCATGAAAATAGTGGTTAGCTGCAGCTGCGTGGCTTATAATTGCAGCAAAAAAATCTGACAAAATAAACTGGATTATTGTTCAAGTCACGACATAATCTTTATTCAAATGCTGCTTAAACCAGGTAAACCTTTAAAAATGAACGCAAAACTGCAGCAACAGTCAACCAACGAGCAGGAATTCTATGCAACAACAATATCACACAACTGACTAGCACACAAGTGATGGAGTTCATTAAATGTAATGGTTACATACTGGAAATTGCTCATATACTTCAGTGTACTTCTGTCAAAGATAAAAACATGATGAAAATGATGCAACTTCTCCTGCCTCAGCTGATTAAACTCTTATGAGTAATTACTATGCGGCAGTGGCTTTCAGGAGCATTACGATAATGCATTTTGAAAACAGGTGCAAAGCACTTATGATAAGTTGGACTGACACCTTGTAGCAGGGCAAACTAGGCAGCTGAAAACAAATTACTTCACACCTATAGCCTGCAGTTATTTTGGAGAGGTGCTTTGTACACAGCCAGCGTCTGTGTTGTCATAATACTGATGCATTACCAAAACACTGACTTCTTGAAACTTGATGAATGAATAATGAGTTAAATTACTTTGCTGATCTCAACATCAGGTTGAAACTGGGCTCTCATTCCCTGACGGCCTCTCTAATGACTAATCAATACATTTTAACCTGATTAACACCATTGCAGACCTTCACTAAGTAGACGAGGGATGTACAAAAAATACAGTATTGAGGCGTGCAATACGATGGCATCTCCTCAGTGTGACGAAGGGAAAAAAGTAGCTTCAGATCCATATAACATGACCTGCCACATCTCCCACTGATACTGTTAAATCTCATCGAAACGTACTTGTCATATCTATTTTTCATTGCCCTTCAAGTTGGTGGAGACTGTAGGGGGATGATCTCTTGAAATATTAATTACAAAAGCACCCAAGACATGGTGTGACTCTCTTTTAACACTCAGCCCAATTTTTCTAAGCAAAATGTAGCCATAACACAAGTGTTTAGCTCTGTACTTGCAACAGAATAAAAATAGTTGCAGTTATCGTTTTGTTAAACTTTCCCCACCCCCTGTTTCAAATGGCACGAGCTAAGCCTAAGAAAGCAACGAAGTGGAACTATATTTGTGATAGAGCTTAGCGAGCCAGAGCTCAGGCTTACCTTTAATATAGTGTATAGTCAGTGATTCCAGTCATGGCCTTTTGAACACTGTAGCATTGCCTTTCTTAACGTTTAATGGTCACCGATGATCTAATCATTTCAAGCGGTTGAACCCTAGCAACTAAGCCTGAATAAAATTACTCAACAATTCCCCTCCTGTGCTTGTGCACACTGTGATCGCTGCACATGCCTGTTGTGATGTACTGGAGCTGGAGAGGATAATGGTTGCAAATAGTGCTGGATCAAAACCAGCCAGCACAAATAAACACATTCTGTCATCTTGCTTCTGAGGAAAGGCTTTGACTTTGTCTTCCAACATGAGAAATTTCACTTAGAGTGACATAAAGTGCTCATATTTTAAAGCAGGAATAGGCTTTAATACTGCAACTTAAGTGGAGTAGCCTACTGCCTTCAAGTCAACCTAAAATGTCAACTGACATGAAACCGGGCAGGCTACATTGCTCCTACTCCGTGTTCAAGGGGTAGGTTGACTCGATTATGATATCTACTGCATTCTTATGGTAGACTGCAAAGGTGGAATGTCAGACCTGTTAACACAGAAGGCAGGAAGAACCTCCCCATATGGCATGAGCACTACAAGCACACGATGAACACCCCCAAATGTGAGATTACAAAACACAGGCGACATCAAGTAGTATTATGCAATGGTTATAAAAAGCAGCCTTGGTAAAACTATGCTTGGTGATGCATGCAAAATGAGGGGAAATCGCCCTTGGGTTGAATGCAATGGTTGTGCAATATCTGCATGCATAGTGTAAAACTGTGCACTGTGTATATGAATCAAAAGATCATGCATCTGTGACACTGCTGGCTGTATTCGTTGCTAATGAAAACAGTGCATTTGCAGACAAGCGCCTATATCACGAAATGTGACACATTTCTAGAGAAATTCTTGCTCTGGTCTACAAACTGGAGTTAACCTCACTTCCTAGTTTACTGCTGCTGCCACAGCTCGGCTAACACCCTTCTTCCTCCATAGCCAGCAAACAATTTTCGACTAAATTTGCTGCTGCTGTTGCGACGACCGTGAATTCTTCAAGTCTGCTTTCTGCTGGTCAGAGGGAGAGCTGCGGTAGCGTCTCGTTCCAGTGTGGCATGAAAAATTACACTTACATTTCACCACCCTGTCCGTCGTAGATAACTTCGGTTCATCATTCGGCTTGTTTTCGGACATTTCCAGTGTGATATAATATTTAGATATAGCAGAAATGAGACTGAAAACGGCCCCTGCGTTGCTCTTGCCGAACAACTCTTGAGTCTACCCGAGAAAAGAGACCGCAGTGATCTCACTCGGTCCTATCAGCGGCCAAAAATACTTGCAACAGGGTTACAATTTCACTGCTGGTGCTGTAGGAGCTGCTCTGTCTGATTTACTGTTACTCTGTGTCAAGTTGTCTGAGCGCAGTGTGCAGTCAAACATGCTAACCCACAGGACCCGCCCCCAGCTCCCACCGACTCCACCTATTGGTGGAGAGCGGCAGGCTGCACACTCACTTGTATTTTAGAAGGGCTGCTTCTGTGTCAATCTGGACTGGTATGAATAACTTATAATAAAGTTATAATACATTTGTCGCCGGGTATGCACAATAAATACATGAATGAACAGTTCAAAAGTAAAAAGTAAACTTTTTACCCAAGATATGTTCACAGTTTAGCACAAAAAATGATCCATCCATACATGTTTGGCTTTGATTGAAAATATATTTGGATCCGGGAAATACTTTCTCACTATGGAAGCCTATTTCCACCAGAAAGATGAAAAGTTAAAAATAAAACAAAAGATACAAATTCTCATGGTTAGTCTTAATTTCATTTCTTAAGACTGACATTTCTGTACATGGCTCATTTTCAACTGCAGTTCTTTGAAGAGATGTTCTAAAAACCAAGGAAGTGAAAAGTCTTGAAGTCAAGCTTATTAGATAAACAGTCAAAATTACGAGGTAGTAATTCTAATATTATGAGATAAAACTCTAAGAAAAAAATTATGAAATTAAAAATTACGAGATAGTGAGCAAAAATGATCACATAAAAAGTCCAAATTATAATACAGTAATTTTAAAATTTGACTTACCATGAGCATAATTATTTTCCTCATGACTAACTTTTCATCTTTTTTTTTCTTTTACTGGCCAAAATGGGCTTCAATATATCAGGGCCAATAATCTCAAATGTATAATTTTCTTTTCTGCCCATTTTTTAGTCAACAACAATAGGCAAGGTAAGGCAGTTTTATTTATAAAGCACGTTTCATACACAGAGGTAGATTCAAGGTGCTGACAATAAGAACAGAAAGATATCACAAACTGAATTTTCATAGTTTCCTGAGGATGAATCCTGATAGTTTTAGTGACCCAGTGATCTTTCTGTTTTGGATTCTTCAATACCTTTCTTCTAGTGCCACTCTCAGGAGAAAATATACATTGCACACAAGATATTTCACAGTCTAATGGACCATAATGTTTGCAGAAAATATCCATGCTCCCATGAAGATAAACCACTTTGATTTTAATGATCCCATGTTTGTTTACACTGGTGATAACATTATGGATATTTCATTGAGGTCATGGTTTACCTGACATTTTATTTGTCTCCATGTCACTAGCTATGGAGTAGTGGCATGCTTTGATAGCTTTATTGTCTGCTGTAGAGGTTTATAGAGGTTTTGCTCAGCTGAACTCATTACAGATCCAGAGGAGGATTTCATGTTCTGTCTTTGTGGTTAAATCAGAGTAGTCATGTGAGTGAGTGAAAGTGTGTGGCTCTGCATGCATGGGAACAAAATGATCTGTTATCGGTGAGTCACGAGGTACACAGCAGCGGCGATTTGCATGAAGGAGACTTCACCTTTCACCTGCTCATTTTCTCAACAGTTGTGCATTTCAGTGACCCCACTGCTGCTCAAAGGAAATAAATGGTGGCAAACTGCTATTAGTGAGACACTGGTGTGGTATGAGTCAGTTGTTTGGCAGGTGGAGGCAGTTAATGAAGCCCTGAGTTTTATATTTCTCTCAATGAGGGACTGTGTGTGTGTGCGTAGTAGGTCAGAACATCCCACAGCCTTTTTATTTCTGTAGTGGAGACATTCACACCATATCATTAGTGTTAACACGCCTCAGGTTCTAGTGCTCTGCTTTGCACCCATGGCCTTGCAGACTTAATTCAACTGATCACCTGTTGTCTGCTTGACAGTGACCTCTGTGTTTATTATTTGCTGCTTTTTGCTCACATTTAGACCTACTCATAAAATAGTAAACTATGATTTGTCATTATTTGTTATTTTGTATGCATTTTTCTTCCACTGTAGCTTTGGTAGTTTTTATTCCATAAAAATATGACGTTATATAATGAGAAAATAAGGAATCACTCAAAAATTCTCCACCCAAAGTTCATTTTTCATACTGAAAAGCGTCATAATTATACACGCAGTGATCTTTTTCATCTTCCTGTGCCACCCTCTTCAAAGAATAAATATTATAGAGACATTTGCTTTTTATGACTTCATATTTTATGACTACACATTTATAACTACCCATTTTGTGTACCAGGTTTGGTAGTGCCAGTACCAACAACATGTTGACAGCAAAACTAAACTTGGATGACAAACTTTTGATGTCCAAATCACATAATCAGTTTTGGGAATTTTCCACCACATTAAACTCTTATGAAGTACAGTAAGTAATTCCACCGACTAAAATATTTGGAATTGCTGCCATTGAACTAGTGCTTTAGTAAAGTTTTTTGAAAAACAAAACCTCACATTCAAGCTTGTTTCTTGTCACCAGAGCAGAGAACAAGCTTTATGTTCAATTAAAAAAAAAAAAGTCAAATTTTTTTGTTCACTTCGGTGTAGCAGGAAACTCCCTCTTATCTGAGCTCCTCCTGACAATAGCAGCGCTGTTTTGCATGTCACTGTGAAGTGAGACCTGCAGACAAACAGCACTGTAGCTATGAGCCAGACAGGTAAGCTGTCCCATTGCATTATTTATTCATTAATACATTATTACATAGATTATTTTTACTGGGCTAATGAAAACGATTAATTGCTTTAATATATACGTCTTGCTGAGTGAAATTTGTTTTGTACATGTCAATGTCAAAACAACATCAACAGCAAGATTTGCAATGACAGTTAAACCATTTTACTGCATCCTCTACAAACAGTTACATTTTACTATCCTACACTGAGAGTGACAGCTAAAGTATTTTTCCACTATATGGGTCAGTTGTAGAACAGTTTGCTATAAATACGTGATTAAGGTAAGGGCAATATGATGTTTTTTCCATAGAATACTAATTACTGAAGTCACATAAATGTGTGTGAATTTTTTTCACATTTTTGAACAAAATATGCCTTTTTCTTGTAGCTGAGGAGCTGTTAATCATCTATGAGACCGAGGCAGAGCAATGGGCCACCTACCTGCGTTCAGTCTTCACTGGTCCAATCTTAGAGGCTGGGATCTGCTGCTACGACATTGCCACAGTGTCCAGCCGGCGGGACGACTTCCTCAGGCTGGCCCAGTACACCTGCAAGCTCCTGATCCTTTCCAAGGGCATGCTGGAGGGTCTGTGCCAGATGCGGCGCTTCTTCCTGGCCCGCGTATTGAGTCCCGCAGCTCATGTGGTGGTGCTGCTGTGTGGGGTGGAGAGTCTGACCCCACTGCTGGAGCTGGTGCCCCTGAACGGCGACGAGTGCCTGCAGATCTCCAGTGAACAAGATGCTCATGAGTACCTGTCCACTGTGACTGATATTGTGAGAAAAGGTATGGCACTGACTCCAAAAAGTTTTTCAATGTGGCTTTTTTGTAGACCCCAAAATATCACTGATCACCTGTTGATAAGAGTCTGTCTTGAGCCCCATGTGAGAGGATTTGGACTTTATGATTTAGTACTGGTTGTACTACAAAAAGGAAGGTAAAAGTGTAAAATTAATGCTCTCTACACACCTGTACCAACTTCTGCAGAATGAATTAATTATGAAATTAAATTATTTGTATCATTTACCTGACCTCCAAGGATGCCCTCAAAGACCCCTGGAGGTCCCTGACCTAATTTCAGGAACCAGTGATGAAGTCCCACGTCAGTTTTCCCACAACTCTAATATCTTATATTTTGTGCTTATATTTGCTTTCTTTTAAATCTGAGAAGTGTTATTTCAATTGGAACACTGCTCAGTTTCCAACAGAATTTTAATCTTGACAATATTACTTAGAACATGCATTAAAATACCCACCAAAACTCTAATATAATAATAATTAGAATAAAATAAATTCATAAATGCTGAACTGGAGAAAAACAACTTGCATCAAAGTCATTATATAGGAGTTAGAGGGCACTGATTGACCTGATATCTGTTTTTTTTTTATCAAAATGATACAGCAATATATCAGTCTCAGCCTATTTAATACCATTAACAAATATCCTAAAGCAGGACAGTAACAGATTTAGTCACAGTTGCATCCCAGTCTTGCAAACTCAGAACACAATCACCCTCTTCAACATGCCCTTCCTTCAGGAAAAATTTCACATGGCCTTGCTGTCCCCCTGCCATAAATGCGAGGGGAAAAGAATACTCATTATCTGTGAGAATGCCTGAGCAGCAGCGTGGAAACCTGTTTACTGACTTTTTTCCTGAGAATTGTGTACACTGAAGATTGACATCCAATATTTTTTAGCACCAGCTTCAGAAACATCTTTGGTGAAACTGTGTGTATCTCTAGCATGTCCTCATCTGCCCTAATAATTATCCTCTGCCTCCTCCCCTGTTTTTTGTAATTGCACTATTTGTATAAAATCATAAAGCGGAGGCGGGGGGCTTGTATTTAAACAGGTGTGTGCGCAGGAGGAACATCTGATGCAAATAGCCAGTCTTTCCTCTTTGGCCACCACTCATTGCGAGCCATGCAAATTCAAGTGCACTCTGCATCACTTCATTGCACTGATACAGTGAAGTGGGTCAGGCCAGGATCCCACAAACAGTTATATTTTAACCCAGAAGTACCTTCCCTATTCATACAGGATGATGCTGTTTGTTTGTTAGCACACAGGCAACAGGCATGGAGGTGTTTGATGAGTTTTAGTGTACATAGGTGAAGAAAGTGCACTTCATGACTGGACAGCCATGCTAGCAGCTTTGTGAGGCTTCTGAGGAACAATGGTGTGTTGAGCTAAAGGCATGCTAACATGCTCACAATGACATTAACATGCTAGCAGGTATAATGTTTGACAATGTTATTGCGCTAGACATGTGAATTGTTTCCAGTTTTCACCATCTTACTTTAGTTTGTTAGCATGCTAACATTTGCTAATTAGCACAAAACACACCTGAGGCTGATGGGAATGTCATTAGTTTTTTAGGTATTTAGTCATAAACTTTTGACCTGATAATGGTGCTAGAGGAAACGTTAAGGATTCACCAAGTGATTACACTTCATCCTGAGAGAGATTTGAATATGTGTACCAAATTTTATAGCAATTCTATAGCAGACATTTCACTCAAAACCATAAATGAGAACCTCTTGGTGGTGCTAAAGGAAAAGTCAGAGGATCACCAAAGTCAGTAGGATTCATCCTCTGGGGACCATGAATGCCTGTACAAAATTCTTGGCAATGCGTCTTTTAATTCAGTCTGGACAAAAGTGGCAGACCAACTTACCGAAATTGCCATCCCTAGAGCCACACTGTTAGCATGGCTAAAAATGCATGGCTTATGGTATCTGAAACCCATTTTGTAGACATCACTGGTGCATAATTCAGTAGGCCTATGAGGTTCAATGTCCCATCTTTTGTAGGTGTGTCAGCCTCAGCAGCAAATGTCAACCCCTTGACATGTAAACCATCAGAATCAGAGCAAAAGGTGGGACAAATGCAGTCAACTGGAGCCCACAGTGTCAGATCCAGCATTATGGTTGTACCTTCCAGAGTTCCATGCAGGGTGAGACAGTCATCTAGTCAGTAGTAAGCAATTTCTTTTTTTCATAAAGCAGCCCTAACATTGACTACACTGCTGTTCACTGTACCGTCTCTTTGGCAGAGCTCTATAGAAGTGTTCATTCTTTTGAAAAATGAGGCGGCTGGCAGAGACGCTGAGGTTGAGTTCACTGGTGAGAATCAGACGCTGAGAGTGAAGCCTGTCCGCTGGAATGAGCGGATCCTGTGTGTCAATGCACCAGGTGAACAAAAGAATACGGAATAATGAATGTCTGAGTGACAAAATACTTTGAACAATTAAATCTTTAGTCAAAAATATTCACTTGTAGTCCTGCCAGTGTACAGTTTCTGTATGTTTTCTATTGCAGAGTTTCCAGCAGGGAATGTAAGAGTGACTGTGTATAGTAATGGAGTGCCACTGAGCAAGACACATTTGCAGTACTACAGCAACATGGAGGAAATAACCTGCCTTCTGGCGAGGGCAGCAGATCCTGTAGATTTCATGTGTCAGGTAAAGCCATTAAAGGGCTCTTTCACTTCAAAGAATATCCACATTTTAGTTGTTGCACCATATCTGAGTGTTATGATTAGATGGGAAAATCCCCACTTCTTACACATAAAGGTTAGTTTACTAGTCATGATGAGTTCTACACAGCCTGTGAAACCAGTTGTATGATGTTTTCTATGGTTCTAGAGGAGCTTTGTCAAGCCTGAAAAAATAGCTTTGATGATGACATCAGGGTTAATTTGTCTTGGAGACTACACATCGATATGGCTGCATCTATGTAAAGCTGGGTATCGAACCACCAACCCTATGATTAGTGAACAACCCGCTCTACCGCCTGAAAAATAGCTGCCCACTTATAACAGGGTAAAAAAAAAGTGATGCATGTAGTTTAAAAAATGTGGGTATTTACCAGGCAGGGAGGGTCTAACAAATAAATGCTATTGAGTTGCCTTATTGGAAATGTAGGATTGAGTGTTTTTTGAGCTTGACCCATACCAGGGACTAAAAGTCAGGACATCTCTTTGATTTTGACCATTTTTTCTTTAATCTGTTGGTTGTCATTCCCCCAACTTGATGGAAGTGCAATACTAAATTGAGGAACCCTTTAATAGGAGGTAGAAGGGGTTTTATTTTTGTTTTGTGTATGAAATCGTAGTCTGGAGAACAGACTGGCTGACAACACAGCCAAACATTTCAATAGCAACATTGTAATAAAGACATACATTAATATTTCTAAACTTTATTTATCTGATGAAGACTTTGCTGTAAAAAAGAAAATAAACATAACATTGCTGTGTTGTGCAGTGAGCATACCTCAAACTTTAAACTTCTAACACTAGCAAATATCTCTATCAATCATTAATCTAGGAAGTAATGTAGGAAACATATTTGAATACTGTGCTATTCTCTCTCTCCTCAATGAAAGTAACTCTTCTGAGGCACTTTGAATGTGTCGTATTACTTAATGACTCATCGTTATGTAACTCAGTTATAGAAATTAGTCAATCGCCGCCCCAAAACACTGCTTATAATCGATCCACTTCAAGCCATTAGAAAGAGGCAAAAAAACAGAAGATAAATTGAACCAGCATTTTTCTGCTGATGTTTATGTGCGCTGCTGTTTACTGTCTCCTCTCTGGAAATGAAGAGACGGCAGGCTTAAGCCTTCTTTCAACGATGAGCACTTGATTTGATTAGGTCTTTTTTGCTGAAGAGGCAAACTTGAACAATGCCAAGAGAAGAATTTCCTAAGAGAATTTCAAACTAAACGAACGATTGGAGTCTGATGCGTGTGGTTATATTCAACCGGTCACCTATATTGTGCCTCTATAGACTGTATTTCACCATGTAATCCAAACAGTCCTGCTGTTTTCAGGTGCTGCTTTTGTTTGTTCATCAAATTCAATTTGTAGTTAGCAATTTGCTTGTGTTGAGTAATTTTTCTTTGCAGCCTTGCATCAACAAATTATTTCAAAATGTGGTCTGCTTGTGAACTGTCTGTCGCTCTGAAATTCAGGCTCTTCAGGAGTCCTCTGTGGAGAAGCTGGATCAGAAGTTGTCCTCCATGCTGTTGGAGGGCATGCCCACCGGAGGCTTTCAGGGACTGCAGTGTGAAAACACACCTGAAAGAGGTACAGCATTGTAAGATTTCTTACTGCTGAGTAATCACACCCAACCTGGTACAACTTCCTTTAAATTTTATTTGGACTTTCAGGAAAACATAAGCAAATGTACCATCTCAAACTATTTGCTGACAGTATATTTTATCACAAATTATTTGTACTTGACTGGAATTTTGTAAAATATTTCACTGCAGTATGAATAGATACAAGGTATACCCCAAAACACAGTAGTTATACAGTCCCTAATTCTGTGGAAAACACTTTCTCTTCACACAGTTACTGCAGATCTACCCATAAGTAAAATGTCATTGTTTCATGTTGTAACAGGCGATGATTAATTGAAATGATGCCTTGTTTAGAATACAAGACATTGGCAGCATTCATGCAAATGCCTTACCACAGCAGAATGTCCGTTTAATTCCCTCCTTTCTCTGTGAGCATGTGGTTATGATACAATGTGGAGTGAACGTATTTGGAATGCGTTCCTCTTGCATGATGCACATTATCCACCATGAAAAGAAAGCCCTCCATTATGTCTTGGCTCATTATGTGGCAGATTGATGGCTTCATCAGCTACCGAGATTGATCCTTAACTCTGCTAAAAAGGGCACAGGGAAATGTTTCCATGACAAACAGGTCAATAAGTGCCTCCAAGCTGTCTTTCTTCGACTCTCCTGATTGTGTTAGATTGCATCGGCTCTTCTCAAGTTATCACCTGTAAAGGAAGTAATATAAGTGATGCAGGCTTTGCTGTCAGCTGCTTATTTACAGGCCTAACTGGTCGTTGTTAATACTGGCAATTTTGAAAAATTCTTTTCCCCACCTTATCAAAACTTCCACATCAGAGCTCCACCATGCAGATGTACCATCACTCCTCCACTTTGCTGCCCAGTATGGATTCAAGAGCGTCTCCAGCCTTCTCCTGCAGTGTCCAGGTGCTGAGCGAGCACTGCACACAGCCAATCGCCATGGACAGACTCCCAGTGAGATTGCCAAGAGTCATGGCCATACAGAGCTTCACGTCTTATTGAAGGAAACACTGGTAACTACTTCCTTATGAACTATTTGCAACGCTCACCCAATCTACAGGGTTTCATTTTATTTTTTTGGCTGTTGATAATTTTCACCTCGCTCCAGTTGGAATTCATCCATGCTAGAAAATATTGTTTCAGCTTTATTGACCCTCCATACAATGAACACATTTCTCAAAATGCCAATATCTGATGACAGCTTGTCATGTTCATTGATTTGTGAGCTAATTAAAACCACCCAATAACATTATTTGTATATCTATTGCTGGCTGGATATAATATCACCAAATGGAGTTCCATAGTGTTCAGTTACCTGCTGACATCTGAGGAAAACAACACAATGCATCTTAGCTTGTGAGATCTCACAGCCAGGGGATGCAGAGCAGCACTCAGGAATGCTCTTACTAACACCAATACTTAGGACTATGAGTGAGTGGTGCTTTATCAATAATGAACAGAATGGAGAGGATGGAAAGGTGGAGAACAGGGAGAGTGACCTGTATGTCAGGGGCAACCTCACTCCCTCCTAACCAGTGTCTTTTCATCCAGCTCATAGTAGATAGATGGTAACCCCCTCCCCCCCCCCGCTGCCATTTTCCCATGTTAAGATGAAGACTGTGTAGATACAGTAACACAAGAGCAGCTGCCATCCAGATTTAATAGATTCCCTGCATGCATGCACATCCCTTTATTTGATAAACCATGGAGGACACTAGCGTCATAATGTTTTTTCCGATGCTAATTTCATTAGGCAGTGAGGACATTATTATTATAAAAAAGACATGATGCACCCAGTGTCCTGCAAATACTTAACCAAATATTACAGACACACACAAAAAAATGAACATTTTTGCTTGAGTATGATTCCTTTTTCATGGAAAAAATAATACTTAACAATTCCTCACTGTACCTCACCAGTGTTTTTAGATCAAGACAAGTAGGCCTTTGTAGATCTTCTCAAAGGTTCAGTGTGTAGGATTTAGTGGCATCTAGTGGTGAAATTGCAGTTTGCAACCATTTGAACACCGCTCGCATCACCCTCCCGTTACAAGCATGTATAAGAAACTACGGTGGCTGCGAAACTTGCGAAAAACGTGCCCGGCCCTATCTAGATCCAGTGTTTGGTTTGTACGTTCTGGGCTACACTAGAAAAACATGGCGACTTCCATGGAAGGGGACCATGGATGTATAATAAGAACTGGATACGGCGCTGCCGCTCAGCCTTGCAGCCTCGCAACCTCGCAGCAGTATTGCAACGAAAAATTCCCTTGTGACCCAAAAAGCATTTTCCCCACAGGCCACCATTATAAAAGAGACATCTGTAAAACTGTTGACAGGACACCTCAAACTGCAAACAAGGTCAATTATGACTGTTTCTATTATGAATTTATGATCCATGGAGGTTTTGTATTTGTAAAACTTTCCTCGAGCTGAGAAAAATTATTTTAAAATCCATCACAGAGGGAGAAACACTACTGCGCATATTCAGTGGGCTAGAAAACAGGCAAGCAATTCTCACTGGAATGATTAGGTGCCATTTGGGGGTTCTTATAATACATTCATGAAGGGGACTGCTTCCTATGTAGATAAAAACAGCTTATGGCAGTGAAAACACAACAATTCTTATTTTCACTATACATTCTATATACAATAATTAAAACATGCTTATAAATATTATATTCCATTTCTGCCAATAACTCCTCCAAAATGTTACACACTTTTGGGAAATACACTTATTTTGCTTTCTTGCTGAGAGTTAGATGAGAAGATTGATACCACATACCATTAGTGTATGGTAAATATGATGTTAGCACCAGCAGCTTGTTAGCTTAGCTTATCAAAAGACTGGAAACTGGGAATAAGCTAGATTTTTATTTCTGATGCATTAACATGAAAGCAGCATTTCAATGTATATGAAGGTAAATGTGATGCTAATTTTAACTACTTTATCTACTGTTGAGTAGTTTCATCTATAGCAATGATTCATACTTGTAATCTAATCATATACTTTGTATATACAATCTTATTCTGCAAAGTAACTAGTAACTATACCTGTCATAAAATGGCAGTGGAGTTAAAAGTACCTCTGAAATATAGTGAAGTAGAAGTATAAAGTATCATATAATGGAAATACTGAAGTACAAGCAGCTAAAAAAAAAGGTACAGAACTTGAGTAAATGTACTTTGATATTTTCCACCACTGGACACTGATTCTTAATGTAATTTTTCAATGTTGTGAGCACAAACAAAATTACATTCACCTCTATTGTATTTGGGTGGAGGTATAAAATCTCAGAGATGGATATCTCAAACCCTGGACAGATAAAATCAAAATGATCTGTATGGCTAGATATCATAACTTGCAGTAAGTGAACAAATACGTTTTTGTCATTTGGGTGAACTGATCCTTTAAAAGCTTGTATCAGCTGTTGAATTCCTTATGTGTTACATCAGTTTGTAACAGACAGCACCATAACCCTCATTCATTCATATGAAATTCCTATAATACTGACAATTTGTAACTTTCTCTGATGGCTTGAATCAACCTACAGAGAATTCCCCCTCCAGGGAAATTTGGACCCTCCAACAGCTGTTGCAAATGTATTCATCCCCCTAGCAGTGCTGATAATTGAGAGTGACTACAGATGGAACAAGGTTTGATCAGATTGCTCTAGTGGGTCGAAGTGCTCTTGTGAGCCTACAGTGAGTCGGCTGAGCTGACAGGGGACCAGCAGAGTCAAACAGAGGTCTCCCCACAGGGACTTCAACAAGCCTATAGATGTAACATAACAGACAGATTCGACATAGTAAGTAACTGACATTTCTTTGCGGATTTCCTTGAGGGTAATGATAATTCATCTTGACAGCTAAAGCTATACACATACTGTGCTTGTGTAGTGCGTTAGAGAAAGTACAAGAGTCATCATTGTGAGGTGGGGTTTTACACGGCAGTTTCATTAACTCATCTGCAGTGTTTCCCCCACCTCCAATTAATCAACCCATGATGTATCAGTGATTTGGGCGTCAGTGTAGCAGCAATCTGTCAATAAATCTTAGATGGATCGGTCCTCTGCTTCATACAGAGGCTGAATCACTTGCAGGGCCTACGTCAGATGCACTAGTCTGCCCTGGCTCCACACTTCTTTGTTAATTAGCTGTGAACTGCTCCAGAGGGGAAAGCTGAATTATTCAGGGAGAGCATAACTAGAATACAAATATAGAAAATGCTCCGCAGTTATCTACAATGTTTATGTCCTCAGACTGCAATATTGTGCCTGCTCATAGTAATTACTAACACAAACACACATTGTCCTTATTTAATATTTAAATACTGGGTCACAAATTTGGCTGAGTGTCACTTGGCATTTAGATGGACTCTGTGCTCCTACCAAGATTTCACTGCGTGCTCTCAGATGTAGAGCAGAGCTCGATAAATACAAATTAGCTTGAAAGAGTATGGTCCTCCAAAGACTACAAAGAGCTATTTATGTGCTGCATGCTGTGTTTGTTTACAGTATAATCCTATCTAAATGCAGGTGAACTAAATTAGGGGACATCCTACACTGTAGTCCAGGGATTTGTTGATTCCACTGATCTTATTTTGCATGTTCTGTTTGTTTGGTCAGTAACTGCACAATCATTATCAGAAAACTCAAGAGATTTGTTAATCATTTGAATGATACTGTCATCCTCATTCTGAAAAAGAAACTCACAACCTTTATCCCTCAGGTTATATGTTGCATGTGTATAGCAGGACTGCTGAAACATTACATTTAACCAACCACTTTGAGTCTGTTTTTAGCTACGCTAGTGAAATTGCTTCAGGGATGGCAGTGTCGGTCCACCGCTTTGGTCCAGACTGAAATATCTCAACAACTATTGGATGGATTGTCATTAAAATTTTGTACAGATATTCATAGTCCCCAGAAGATGTAGCCTACAGACTTTAGTGATCCCTTGACTTCTCATCTAGTTTGACCATCCAGTAAAATATGTCATATCTAGTCACAATATTTTTTTTTTTACAGACATTCATGGTTTCCTACTGACTTTTACTCCAGTGTGACCATGACATTTATGGATCAGCTATACTTTGTGTTCAGTGCTAATTAGCAAATGTTAGCATGCTAACATGCTAAACTATTAGTCAGCATAGTAAACATTATGCCTGTTAAACATCAGTGTGTTAGCATTGCCATTGTGAGCATACTGACGTTAGCATTTAACTCCAAACACCACTGTGTTTATGTACAGCCTCACAGAGCTGCTAGCATAGCTGTAGATTCTCAGTCTTGTTATAGTTATAATAGCCTACTGTAATACATGTTTGGTTTCATGTTAAAAGAAAACTATGGAGATAACATTTTACAGAGTAAATATAGTTTTATAGAAGTGTGAAGTGCTGACCACTTGGCATGGCACTTAAGTGATGGGTTCAGTGTTACACTCTGCAATCTGCTATGCATCACCTGAAACCACTATGTCAAAAGACAGCCAGCATGCTGGAACTGAGAGCCAAGAAGTAGCCAGCCTGTGAATTGACCATTTTGGCTGCTGAAAACAGATTTACACTCCTTATCCTATACTAGATTCACTTGAGATTTGCTATCCCTCTAACAAAATCATGCCTGCTGTTTTGTCTGAAGCGCTGCTGCTTGGATTGTGGCGGTGAAACTGAATTTGTCTGGAATGCCCGGGGCTCCTGCAGTTTCAGACATCTGTAAAATTATTTTGCATTTGCGGTTAGTAAATAAATACCCCTCCCCTTTCCAGAAATTACCTCTGAAAATACCACACTGTGCTTAAGCACAGCATCCTACTATTATAATTCAATGTTCAAGCTGCGGTGGTAATTAACCTGTCCTTTCTACCTGTTGGGCCTGTTATGAACCTCTAATGTTAAGTAATGCATTCATGGCAGCCAATAAGTAATTTGCAGTACTAGGAACAGTGTAATATTGTAATTGAGTCATGAGTGGCTGTGTTGCTTGGAAACTGCACACAGAGCGTGGCGGGTTATATGGAGGATATCTTGATCAAAGTGAGCTGTATCTCATATATTCTGCAAAGATTTATATTACTGACTGTGATTTTTGTTATTAAAATATATCCTTTTAAATTGACAGTTTGATTTAAAATACATTGTGGTTAGTGGAAATCTGAGAAAATCTTATCACATACATTGTCAAATAGCATTTTTGGCTTTTTCCTTAGTGGTTTCTCTGTCAAAATAAATACTCTAAGAAAGCTTTTCACTATTAGTCATTTCAGAATTAATAATGCATCTTGTCAGTTTTTCACATTTCTATCAGAAGTTGAAATATGGCAGTAAATTAATATTCGTATCTCAATCTAATTACAGATGCAGTCTAAATATCAAGCCAACGGTCTTGAATTGCTCACTAAATGATATGTTTGGACTGAAAGGGGAAGATTGTCTGATTTCATAATTACCCTGATCATACCCCTGTCTGTCCCTCAGCATGCTATTAGCAAATAGGCCGACTCCGCAGCAGCTTTGCTGTCAGAGGGAAAACTGCTCTCTGTTACAGCACACCTCTCTAATTCCTGTTATAGCCCTGAAATTGCTTTTCCACAAGTGAAGTCCTAACAGATGAGATGAGAAACCTCAATTAATAATCTGGATGTTTGTCACATCTGACATTAAAAAAAACACTGAATATTAAAGCATGGCATGGAGGCAGATTATCAGCCTATAGTGCGACAGAGCTTAGAAAGTGGTTAGTGGATAGTCATCTTAGCTTTCATGTTTCATTATTGTGCCTTGGAAGGAGGATACAGGTGAGAAAACAGAAACGATGTAGTGAGCCAGCCGAGGAGAGAATCTTACCAAAATCATAAGCTTGCATTGTATCACGATTTGTCAAACATGCATGAATACTGAGACAAAAAAAATCAGCTCTTATATAGCAAACGCCCAGCTTCAACCTAACAGATTAGACATTTCTTTCCTTGAATTCTAAATTGTCTCTATTGGGCTGTTTCTTTGTCTTTTGGATAAGGCATGAAACACATCTCTTTATGCTCTGTTGTTGCAGAATATGTTCAACTCAAGCGAGGACAATGGTGATGCCAGTGTGTACGAAATGATGTGCACCGCAGGTGAGTGAAGGACTAATGGGAAGTGGAAGGAGGACAAAGGAAAGCCGGTAATGGAATTGGGTTTTTTTTCCCAGCACATCATTATGCTGGGTTGCTATTCATTTCCAACCACTCAATATTTTCCCCTCGCTGATGGGCACACCATGTAGTGTTGCTTCCGATTAGCTGTGAAATGACAGTAGCAAAAACAGCATGCATGACACTCAAGCAATAGTGCA
This sequence comes from Siniperca chuatsi, assembly GCF_020085105.1. Lineage (NCBI taxonomy): Eukaryota > Metazoa > Chordata > Actinopteri > Centrarchiformes > Sinipercidae > Siniperca > Siniperca chuatsi. The sequence goes on from NC_058063.1 coordinate 9,271,259, forward strand.
GTAAACACTTTGTGCATTAGGGACTCCTTCCACCACAGATGTACAAAAAGACCAACAAGGAGAGGATGAAGAGGAGGGGGATGAGGATATCTATGCACCACTGGGGGTGAATGATGAATATGACACCATCCTGAACTCAACAAAATCAGTGGTTATTGCCAATCGCCCACCAGCCCCCACACCTCGGCCTGAGATCACCCAGGTGAAGGAGGACAGAACCCCTTACATCACTCAAGGTAACTGACTTGTTGCATCCTTTTCCCCCTTTTTCTTCCAAATCACAGATATGACGGAACTGATTTGGAGTAAAAACAACACTTGAGTTATGCGCAGTATGTGAAGGGGAGTTTGGGAGATCATGTGGGAGGTGCCTGGAATGTGCATTGCCATTGTCAGTGGAGTGCTGCTGAGTAGAGTGGAGAGGCTTTTTTGCGATGCTGTTTGTTTTGATCCCATAAACCACAAGAACGTGGTCGCTCCCCGCTGCAAAACAAACAAAAGCGAGGCAAGAGAAAGATCCATTTGCCTGCACTGAAAGCCCACAGTGCCTAACTGTTCAATTTCAGCGGTGTGAATATTTCATGAAGATGAAACATCCAAAAGTGACTGGTATTATTAAGACTTATAAATCATTAAAACGGCTGCGACTTCTCTTTCTCATCTTGCAAATTGACGCATACATCCACAGTGAATTGTTATTACAACAGATTATATTACACTCGTCCCTCGCTAACTACCTTCTTGTGCTTTCAAAACACACAAAATGATTATAACTGTGTAACAGGCACCCTCTCTCCATTATGCAGCTTTTTATTGAGCTTGCTTGTATCCAGTAAGCTAACTCTCTGCCCAATGGGACTTACAAAGTAAAAAAGAAATTGAGTGCACCACTGAACTCTCTGCATCCCAACCATCCCCTCAGTAACAAGGAGGGAACTACGGGGCTGCCATCTGCAACCAATCTTGGCCAGACCAAGGCCAAGTCAGCCAGAATAAGTCATTACACATGTTTTCCATCGTCCTTGTCCCCAGAGCGCACGAGAGAAAGGAGAGGGATTCTGAGGTTTCCATCTATTGAGACAGTGGAGCTTCAAACCACACAAGGATCACATTTTGCTTCTCACTCCCACTGCCGCAGTGAAAGATGTGAGAGGAGAGATGAGGCTTGGTGGAGGATTAGGCGAGGAGCCAGTTATTGGAGACCACTGCACAAGTGGAAATAATGAGGAGTTTTCTTTTGTTAGCAGCAATGTCCCAAGCTCAGTGAGACTGAAATGCTGAAATGTGAACGAAATTCAATCCCACAGAGTGGAATTACTGGGCATGTAAACTACGTGGAGAGCAATGCACACACTCCGAAGCAAGGCAAAGTAATGGCTACAGTCATGTGACAGATCCTCAGCGGTGCTCCACTCGTAGTTTCATTCTGAATGAAGCCATAAAGCCAGGCTTGTGTTGTGAGCAAGGCAGAAAAGAGAGGCTGTGTTTGAGCATGAAGTGGAAAAGAGAGATGCTGTCATGGAGGAAGTAGTCAGAGGTGGGATTATCTTGCAGGGTGTGGATGTTGAATTCTAATCCAGTGTTGGTCACACAGCCGCAGCTCCACCGCCCCTGACAGCTAAACAGTGTAGCCTTTCATTCTGAGTGCTCACTACAAACCAAAAGCATCATTCAGGACGTCTAATTCAATCCAGATCTGAATGTGTGTGTCTTTCTATGAGGGAATTTAAGCTCTGGAATAACAAATCAGGATACCTCTTATTTCACAGATATTTAGATTCAATTATATTAGCATTTTTTTTCTGAAACATTAATAGGATGTTTTTTTCCTGCTTGATCTTCTAGATTTCCACAGTGAATAGGTTGTTTGTAAATTTAGTGTATGGTGCCATCTTGTGGAAGAATTGTTAAAATGCAGGAGCAAAAACAACATTTTTAGAAATCTGTAGCATCAGCTCTGGCTTGCAACAGCCTTGCAGTGTTTTCAGTGAGAGCAATTTCACTCTACTAAAATTTGAAAGAAGTAAAAAATTATATACGATATAGCTTACTAAATAAATGTTATGTTATACAATGTTATTGTAAGCTGCTGTGTGCTTACAGTGTTCCAGAAGAAGAAGACACCACAGGGCGATGCTGATCTGTATTCACTTCCCACTAAACAAGGTGAGTTTCAGGTGATATGGGACTCACTAGAAAAAGGTTAATCAATGTCACACTTAAAGCGTTACAGAGAGAGAGAGATGGTCAATATCAAAGCAGCAGAGGCCGGCATATCCTGACTTTTAATCCCTAAAACGGATAAAGCTTCAAAAACACTCAAAAGCATCTTTTTGTTATAACTTCCCTGCCTTGTAAACAACCATGTCTTTCAAACTCCACAACCCCAGTTTGGAGCAGGCCTTCTGTTATAAATTTGTAGTCTATGAAACTCTGATCAAACATGACATTTTGACTTCAAGAAGATCCAAGTGGAATTAAAATATTGTCCATTTAAATAAATTGTGATGTGATATATTAGATACAGACAGGACAAAGAGCGAGGCTTGTCATGCATCAAAGGTCCCTCAGACTCAAACTGGGGACATTGCGATAATATGTGTCTAAACTACTAGGACACCAGGATTTTTCCTGTTTTCTCAGACTTGAGAGTTTTCATCTGCATGTTAATGCACGGAAGCTTTAATCATCACTCTGTGCTCTAGTTGGGGCGTCTGGCCCTTCACGCACAAAAAGACTGTTGCAGTCATCAGTTTTAGAGCAAAAATAATAAAATGTGAGGTGGCCCCTTCAGATAGGGTAGGCAGTTGGCATTTATTTCTGCTTGCACTGTCTCCAAAAATGTTCCCTTATTTCCCCTTTCTGGACAGAATTAGTATCAATCACGTTGAGGTCTGCAGATTGTACATTTTTTACTCATAACAGCAGGACTTTTACTGTGCCAATGATTTTTGCTGACTTCTCTCTTATGAACCTGTTGAAATTACCTGCTGGGTGGTATCAGTTAATGTTGACATTCTTAATAACTATTAACATAAATTGTGGTGTTTTGTTAAATTAATTAAAATTGTAGTGATCACCATGGGGAATTAAGTCATTGCAGCAGTAATGCTCACACCAGCAGTAAAAAAGCAATAAAAAGAGCAGGTAGCACATTCAAACACATTTGGGTGCCAAGAAGATTAGACAAAATTAAAGTGTGAAAGAGAGAAAGCTGCAACATTGAGCACCTACAGAGACACAAGGCATTTGTCTGCGCTGCTGTACTGTTGGTGACACTGAGTGACAGATCCGAAGATCATCACAGTCACCCAGAAAATTACTTACCACCCTCTCGACTTTACAGATGTGCTGGGCAAAAATCACATTACCAACCAATCCCCTCTATGAATGCCATCTGGAGAGGAGTTATACGGTGTCTTTTCTTATTTCTGTCATTCAAAACAGGAATGAACAGTTTAATTTATAATATTATATATGAAATCCAGCTTGTTAACTTGTCTTCACATGTGTGGCGATTATTTTGTGTTTTTTTACCTTTTTGTCAGATTTTTGCCCCCTGATTGCCCAACTGCACATGTGTTTATTGAGTTGTTGTTCATTGCAGCACGCGGGCGAGAAGACAGCATCTCTTCCACCTATGATACCTTTGTGCCAAACCAGATACATGGGCTTCAGCAGCTCATTGAGCTCCAGCAGAGGGTGAAGGCAGGTTCACTCACTGTGGACGGGGCTCTGGAGCGCTTCAGCGACTGGCAGCGGGTTCAGAAGGGCATGGAAGCCGTCCAGCAGGTAGGACACTGTGAACACACTCACACGTGACTTGGAATGAGCAAGCATGCAGGACCAAACCCTAATAAAACCAGAACCATCTGTTGCTCATGCCATGCCAACCGGCAAAAGAATCTACTCACATTAGAGCATGAAGGTACAAGAAACCATCTACCTTAGAGTCACAGCTAGTGATGAAGCTTGTCTTGCACACATTACTTTCACAGTACATGAAGGGAAAAATGGGATTGCAGGTGTGGGTGGTGTGCTTTTGTTTAACAGCCAAAAAAAAAAAACTGATCAGTGATTGGTCAACTTATGTGTTTGTATTTTTGAACATCCTTTAGAAACAAAAGCTATTGGCGTGAAGTCAGTTTGTAAAATGTCAGCCGTGACATATCTGGTAAGTGTTGTCTGAACCAGGACACAGAGGCAGAGCAGTTAAGATTAAAAGGTTTCATTGGTCATTGTTTAAAAACAACATCAAACTGAAAGTGGGCCAGTATATATACCTAGTGGCTAACCAGGGGAATGGGGGACAGGTGTGCAGGCAGGTGATGATCAGGTGGGTGGGGAAGGGTGGAAAGAGCTGAGGACACCTACTGGGTGGGGAGGGAATGACAGGAGTTGTTAGAACAGACAGATATGGCAAATGGCAGAAAAAGGTACAAAAATAAACTAAAATAGTGCTGTTGCCATGACAATAGACTAATGTGAATGTTTATTTACACTGAGGTCCTGAGCTTCCAGCTGTCCTTTTCATGGAACACATTTTGAAACATCACAGTAGGACAAACAACAGGTGTAAATCATTTAATTAATTATGGCTGAATTCCATTTAGCTGCTTCATTGTTAATGTTATAAGTAACACTAGTCAAAATTTCCACTGTGAAAAAGGCTTATCAGACTTGTGAATCAATGGTATGTGCTTATGTAGAAGGAGCAGTCTAATATGTTTAAAAAATATATATTTTATTTATGTTTTTCCTAAAATCTGAATTATTAAATCATAATCACAATAACTAGTGGTCTCTGAGCCATCTAGCCCCCTACACACTCTCCATTCCAAAGCCCTCCAAACCCAAGAGCTGAGGCCAGAAAAGAGACTAACTGCCCCCCCTCAGACACACTCTGACCAGTCTCACAACAACAACACTGCTAAACCAAATTATAACACAATGTAAAAAAACCTATTTGGAACATCGGAAAGAAGAAACTAAAAGCCAGAGAAAAGAGATTATGAATTGGCAGAATATCACTCTACTGTCAGACAGAAAGCAGAGGTGGATCCTGACCACGTACAGGCTCAGTGACCACAAACTGGCAATCGAAAAAGGAAGACACAAAAAACGCTGGCAACCAAAAGAAAACAGAATGTGTGGTCACTGTTCGACAGGTGAGGCTGAGACAGAGATGCACTTCCTCCTACAACGTAAAACATTCAATGAAATAAGGAACGTTTATTTTAAATTCAACTCTGTAATCTCAGATTTCAAAGAGCTAAATGACCTCTCAAAATTAAAAATACTAAATATTGTCGCCCAATATGTATCAGCATCCCACAACCTGAGGGACAGTGAGTGACCTAGACACACACACACACACACACACACACACACACACACACACACACACACTGGAGACTTATGCTAACTCTAACCACAACCACTACTTAAACCAAGTCTTCACCCTAAAATTGAATGATTTACGTTATGGGGACTTGTGTTTTGTCCCCAAAAGGAAGGCGTGTCTCCACAAAGTGACTGTGTAAACAGATTAATGTCTCCACAACATGAGTAATACATGTCCACACACACACACACACACACACATACACACACACATATTTACATTCATTTAAAATATTTTGCAGTGTTTATAGTGTAGTTCTTATTTATTTTTATTTATATTTTTGAACTGGAAGTCTACTTTTATTTTATTATTATTATTATTTCTATCTTATTTTGCTTATACAGTATATATATATATATATATATATATATATATATATATAGATAGATAGATAGATAGATAGATAGATAGATAGATAGATTGTACTTAAGTACAGTACTTGAGTAAATGTACTTTTCACCTCTGAATGAGAACCCAGATATATTGATCTATTGACTAAAAGCATCAGTGGAATTACCTTCACTCTTTCATACTGCTGTGGTTGTTGCGTATTTAGATTTTATTTGCAGACAGTGCATTTTACAGCGGTCCTCCATGAAAGTACCAAATGATTTATGACCGAACTGCAAAACTTCGATCTATTCCTTTTCTCAGCCTGTGGAAACCTGACACACATCATTTATGGAAATCTCATAATTTGTAAATAAATGGCTGTTTCCTTTATGTCAGTCTAATATTAAAGCACTGATCTTTGTCTCTACAGGAGAAGTTGAGTCAGTTGAGAGCAAGTATCATCAACAACAGAGAGGATGATGACAGTGTCTATGGTAAATATTCCTCCATCCTGGATATGCGGGTTAAACTTTGCTGTCATCACAGAGAGGCTCAACAGAGCTCAGCTTTCCTGGAACTTTAACATAAAAATAAATAATATGCAGTGCAGTTTAAATTACACTGAAACAAGTAGCCACCTTACAAATGATTGTATGAAACTGTAAAGTCTTCTCTCCCCGCAGATAAAATCAACATTGTTCATCAAACGCCAAGTGAGTCTTTAAAAACCTATCTCAGTGTGCCCAGAAAAAACCTGTTTGCATGCCTTTGTAGTTTCTTCAGTCCCAGTTGGGGAATTAATCCTCAGGAAAGTATTATTTAATCAAATCCCCAGTGCCATGTTTTGATCTAGTGAGTTTCACTTGCACTAAATGGGAGTCTTATTTTCTTTTACTGAACAATTCTCTGTTCAGCTATGCATATTGGATCATTTCCCTCCAGGTGTTACAGTGAATGAAAGTCGAAGAGGAAGCCAAGCAGTGGAGTCAGATTTTTACAGCAAGCCACTTAAAGGACAGCATGTAAGTTTCCTTTACTTGCCAACTGAAAGCTTGGCAGAAGCATAATGCATAAATATATTAATATAATGTTTACATGGCACTGTGTATTATTGGAGTTGAAATAGACACAAAGTTAGAGTAAACAAATGTAAAGTCCCAACAAACCGGTGACAAGTATCCCTCTGAATTGTTTTTCAGTCACATTTCTTTTCGAAGGCTGACAAACCGTGAGAGACTGAGAAAGAAAACAATTGGTGAATATGAATCCAGTTTTCTGTTAATAATTTCTAATGAAATAACCTTAATTTCATCAAGCTCATCAATTGTGTCACATTTTTCATATTTACAGGCTCCATCACTCACCAGAGACTCTATTCTTCCACCAATTATATCCAGTTTAATCTGTTTAAATACATAATATGTCATTTGTATTATTAACAAGGTTTTGTATTTCAAAGTAAGATTTTTGATATATTTCCTACTGCTTGTTCAGCTCTTATTGGCTCTTTTAAGATATTATGGAAGTAAATTCTGGTTTAAGGAAATACATATCACATATATAAATGTACAATATGTGTAACTTTATTTTTGAAAGCAAATTTACATTTTCAGTATCATTTTAATCTAAATTTTGCAAACTGTCTCCAGTGAAAGTTTTCCATGTCCACAACTACCTTTCACATTTTGAATGTGAAACTACTCAAATAAAGACAATTTCTTATACAGTGAATTCAATGTGACCATATTGGCATTAATTTAGCTAATACAATTGTCATACATTTTATTCATGAATCTTTCACAAAGTGAAAAATTAAAGTAAATCAACATCTAAAAAGGTTAAAATGGCAAGTGTAATAGGTTTTCATGGGTCTGTGCTCCAGAGAGAAAGGATCAATTTCCAAGTGTTAGCCTGAAAAACCCTTCATATCTTTGCCTCTAGAGGGCGCTGTATCTCTAAACATATCCATCACACTCACTGTCTGAAGCAACCATCAGGCGAGCACAGAAGCACCTGCTGACCTTCTGATGGCTGGGAGGCAAGCTATGGAAAAAAATGTATCCATACACGTATGAATGTAAACGGAGAGTAAAAATACTCAGCAGCAGATGAGAACATCAATGAAGTGCTTCTCCCTGCGCCTGGTTTCAAACAGGAAATGTGTTTTAAAATTGGTTTGCATCAGCTAAGACATGTCAAAATGAATCTACAAATGAAGCATGATTGAAAAAAAATGAAAATTGTAAAACTTTTACAGCTCGGCTTACTGCGATGAATAGAAATGTCCACAGAGGGGTGCTGTAACTGTGAGAGTAAAAGGTCAAAGATTTAATTTTCCTGGGAAACTCTGTTCAGCTGCCATAGTGCAGGCATCTGTGTGGGAAAAACAGCTTTACAATAACTGAATAAACAAAGCCTAAAGAGACCTTTTTAAAATGACATCCATTGAATTTCTGAATAATAAACATTTGCTGTATATACTTGTCAAAAATCAGAATTTGCTGTGATTTACAAAACCATTCAGGAATTGGCACAAATGCACACCCACACACACAGACACCAGTTTGTTGGTACAGCCCAGCCTGTGCCTGAATGAATGAATAAGAGCTGCATGGGGAATTCAGTGAATGCATGGCTAAATCCAAGCTCAGTCTTGAAACCCAGGCAGAGGCTGAGCTGTGTGCCAACAAAGCAGCTGGGTACACGCCGGGCACATTTTTCTGTTCAATCATGCTCTTTGTGAATAATATGTATTAATGCCGTCCCTACTTAGACCTGCCAGTTAGCCTTTGGAGATGATCCGGCTTCAGGACCCCATGGCATTTGAGGCATATGTTTGCCTGTCACCTGCTGAGTATATTTTAGTCCGTGTGTCAGGCATGGCCACCGAGATAGGCCTTGATTCATCGTGTATGCAAATATCTGAGCGCCGCCACAACGGATGATTCCCCAGTCGCAGAGAAACAAGCAGATAGAGAACTTCAGTGGCATGTGCCGCCCACACCAAACATGCGTCTATATGTGGGCAGACCCACATCAAAAACAAGGGATCAAAGAGATTCAGCCAAGATTCATTGTTTTTCAAAACCACATACTGCATATCCACTGTGAGAAAAAAAATCATGATTTTTCTGAAATCTAAATGATCCAAACTCTAATTGTGATATCATTTGGTTGTCTATACTTAGCAGTGAAAAGTAACAGTGCATTTATTCAAGTACTGTATTTAGGTACAGTTTTGAGGTTACAGCATTTTCATTTTGAGAAACTTAAGACTTTATTATAAATAAATTTTTCTATTCCACATTTATATTTTGTAACATTTTACAACTAATACATCTTAAAGGGTTATGGTAATAGGTAATGTGAAAGGTTTATTTTATTTTAATCTTATGCTAATGTAAATTTTGAATGACAAAATTCTGTTGCAGCAGCAGAGGTACTCTTAGCAGGTCAGAAATGTGTTACTATGTTAATACATAGACCTGGGATGCCACTAAATTCTACACACTGGACCTATAAGTAAAAGACTTTAATACTTTCCACAGTATATGAACCTGTATGGATGATCCAGTTTAGTGCTGAATTAAATCAACTTTTGATTTTAGCATTGCTTGAAACACATGAACTTCTTTAAAGCAGTGTTTAGTGAGGTTTTGGTCACTTGGAGGCAGCGGCACAAGCTTTAAACAAAATAAAGTTGATATGGTGAATGCGTTAGCAAGGAGTTTACACATCCAGAAATCACGGAGGAACATTAGCATTCATTAGGAGTAGTGTTTCTGTTCACCAGATGTATTTAAGTCCAATATTCACTCTCCTTTTTGCTTTGTTTTTTGTTTCCACCATCTCCTGTGAAAATATCTGGCTCTTTAGCTGCTAAATGCTCCACTATGTTCACTAGCAGGTCACTTCCTTTGTCTGTTTGCCGTTTTGTGCTGGTATCGTACAGTGTGTTTATCAGACCTTTTTTTGCTGAAAAAAGCTGTCTGCTGACTAGGTTAATGAGATTGATGAGACTGAACCAAAAAAGTAAAGTTGCGGGCCGCTAAAACCAAAACAATTAGCTGAAAGACGCTAAAACACTCTATAGATCTGAGGGTAGCTGCAGAGTTGGGTGATAACTCTGTGTGGGTTTTTGACTATGAACGACCCCTTTCACACTACACATAGTCATTTGACCCACTGTTAATATAAAACACTTGATTAGTGCAGCTTTAAGTTTCCCCTCAGCACTGCTGAAGACAGTTTTATGTATTCACTATTATACATCATGAATTAAAAATTCTGTAAAAATCTTGACAAACTTCCCGATTGGATTTCCTCTTCCTCTCTATTCCAGCAGCAGGCTTGGTCAGATACTGGGGAGACAGGATTATACAGTCAACGCATCAATAATATTGTTATGACACAGCTCTTAACTGGTGATGGCCTCTACCAATTGAAACATGAAAAGCCAAGCTGTCTCCTCAGTCATCTGCTGAATCCCTCCAGCATCCCAGAGACACCGCTGGTTCCACACTGCTGCAAAAACACTCATGAGCGTACAAACATTGGGATAACTTATCAGGGATAACTAGTCCACTGAAGGAGCATGCATAAACACAACCATTCAGAACTTCGCCATTATGCACCTTGGCATGTATGCAACACACACAGGGAGGCAAAAACACACATACGCACCTCCCTTCCTTGCTCGGTCCTGTCTCTGGCCCCAGGATTAGGGCAGAGGATTGTGCACAGCTGCTCCCCAACATCCCCGATAAAAATCAGGCAATTTCACAGTCAGTGGCATTCTTTCATCCCCTAATCCACACCCCACATACAGTATAGATGAACCTCACTGAGATGAGAACAAGCTGTTCTGAGCTGAACCCCCCGGTCATTGTGGACACCTTCGATTGGCTATAGAGACATTGAGCGGACGAACTGCATAGGGTGCAGGAGCAAGAAGGAAGTGTCAGCAGCCAATGCTGCATATTAACCTTCACTTCCTTTTTAACCACTAATTAGATGATTTTGTGTCGATCAACAGCCATCAGATTACAGCTGATACAAAAGTAAAAAAATGTGTTTTAGTGAATAGTGGTCTCTGAGATTCAATTAATATGTTGGGTTTTCAAATGCCAATTAAATTGTTGTGGATTCAAATCATTTAAAACTTTAAGAACGAGCTAAATTCCTATTTTCACTTACAGCCTTGACACTATAGAGACTTTATTTAATGCATTTCCTTTGTCATTGCATGCCATTATTTTTCATTGCTTTTCCCCTTCTCAAGTCATTCACTTCACCCATTTTGTCTGACCCCAACCTCTATTTGCAGGGTGGTTCTTCACCAAAGTTCAAACAGGGGACAAAAAGGTACTTCACAGCAAAAAAGAGAAGGGGAAAAAAAAGTATGAATCAAAAAGGCAAGGAAATGGAATTCACTGTACAAAGGTCGGGGGAATTTCAATGTCTGCTGAGGCACAGTAGAGCTCTGTTCAGTCCTCGCAGGCTGTGGGGTGAAAAGAGCAGCAGCCACAGCAGGGTGCATCTATTCTGACAAGTCCTTACACACACTGAAAAGCCCGAGCAAGGTCTATTTGTTTAAGAAGCAATAGAACCAGCGGAAGGATGCTGAAGCTTTAACACAATAACAGGATAATTTTATGGTTTTGCTTTCGGGTGATGTGAAGGTAATCAAGTAAAATGGAATGTTTCCTGTTTGCTGTTTGAGCATTAATAGTTCAGGAAACTTGATTTTTAAAACTTGAGTTTTTTGATTTAAAAAACACTGACTTGTGCCCAAACACAAACATTTTTTAAGACTGTTTATTAACTATAACAAATAAAGGTGATTTGGGCAGACTAGATGTGAATGAGGACTAAAGTATTCTGGAGAGATAGAAGCAAACCTCTGTTAAATAATAAATAAACTAGAGTAAAATATTACAACATGAGAAAAGCAGTTATCTGTTGATAAATTACTTGAGAGCCTCTTCTCCTTTCTTTTAATTCTGATTTATGCAGAAAGTTTAGACATTTCTCTCAAAGAGGGCAGCACCTTGCCTATATTTCCAACAGTGACTCCTTTTTACACACATCGCTTTGAAATAGTTAATGGATGTAGATAATATCAACAATGTCATTCTTGTGTGATCTCTGAGGTCAAATTCTGGTTTCCCTTAGCTTCCTCCACAAAGGTCAAAGGTCAGTGTTGGATTCAAAACTGACTCCTCTTAAGAATGCTTGTCAATACCAAGGCTTGAAAATAATCTGATTACATTACTTTTGTGTTACTGATTTTGAAACAAGGAGCCTAATAGGTTTATGTAATGAATTATATTTTAAAATAAACCTTTTGAACCATGCAAAAGGTTTGTATAAATATAATAATTTATTACGCAGTATTAGAATTAGAAATAACCCAAATTCAGTCTCTGCTTTCCTGGAGCCTCCAGTGCTTTTGAGTTTCTGTGCATTCTGTGTGAATTGTGTCCAGATGGTGTTGCTGTACTTTTCTCAGAGCATAGATGAGCAAGATGTTTCTCTGCTAGAGATTGGACATGTTGAGGACATTATGTTGTGTGTGTGTGTGTGTTGGAAATTGATAGTGTAATTTATTGTTGAGTGCTGTTAGACAAACTCATTGTGTCTATAAGGTGTCGATACGGCAACTCTAGTGACTGTCAATCCACCTGCTCCTGTTCGTGATAACATTAAGAATTATTAGATTCATGAAAGGCTTAAAAATATTTATTTCACTTTCTTCTAAAAGTTTAAAGAATAAGGCTGGTGTTATTCTATATTTTCTTATTGTCGACAAATCCCATGAAAAGACCAAAACCTGCAATGCGTTAGTTTCTCAGTACTTTTCCACTTCCCCTACCCTGTCTGTGGCTCTCAGCCCCAAGCCCACTGGTTCCTACTGAATGTGTAATTCTTTTACAAAAAAGGCTCACAAAATATATAGTTTCATTTTTTATAAAAAGGCTCAATGATTTCCTAAAACAGCTTTGCACTGTAGTTTTTTGCTAACTTTACTCAAACAGGAGTAAAGTGCATTATTTTCAGCTGCGGATTAATACACGTTTGGTGTGCTTATGAGTATTTACAGCAGGAGGACAGTGTATGTGGGATCAAATTAAATAAACTACAGTGCCCATGTTCATTATAAGGAACGGACATGTCACCCAGTGCAACAGTAAGGCTCATTATTTTGTCCTATTGAGATCCCACAAAACACTGAAAAATTACTGAACAAGCCTATTGTGCTTCAATATTTACTCAGAACGTAAGCAAACAAATTATTTACGCCCACAAGGTATTGCGTCGTGCTGTCAGGCATTATCGCTTCATGTATCAAGAGATCAAACTGGTAGTGAGAATATATCTCTACATGATCATTTGAACAACAAAGACAACAGTCAAGGCAAAAGTGGTGCCACAGGTGTTGCTTACCCACTTGAGTTCCACGTTGGGCCTTGAACACCAGAGAGAAACACTGCACCGCTTTCAGATTGCCTTCCATCTATCTCCTCTTTAATGATGGAGAAACAGCAGCTACATCCTGATTGATGTTGGTGAAGGCCAGCAGCACCAGGACTGATCCTCTCACCTCTCCCCGGAGCACACCTCAGCCTGGCATCTGCTAAAGGGCACAGGTACGCCGTCCTGTGCCCTTGTCCCGCCCCCGCTTATTTGATCGGGGGCCAAGAGTGACCCCGCAGAGCCTGCCAAGAACCCCTGTCTGTGGGCCCCGTGGCACCAGACTCAGGGGCCCACACTGGCTCCTCTGCTTTTTGAGGCTTTGGGAAGATTAATAGGCCTCCTCTGTAGAGCGCCTTTGTGAGGCAGCGCCCAGGCGTGTTCAAGCTGTTGGGTTTGCAGGAGACGAAAGGAGCAGCGGCTAATTCCTCTGCAGGTCAGTTTGTCTGTTGCTACTCTGCATTTTCAATGACTCAGAAAGGTCACATCCGCACTGGATAAGCCAGTTCAAGAGCCCCACAAACACAACCAATTTAGGTAGACATCTTGAAATCAGAATAGATGACATTTTTTACTTTCTCTGTTAGAGCAGGAAATGGCAGAATTTCTTGAATTCATCTTTATCAGTGCTGCGATCCCGACCAAAAGCTCCTTTTTGCACATATTAACCCACTGGATGATTCTGCAACCGCACCTGAACAATGAAACACACATCCACACGATGCTGTTTACCATCAGTTTAATTTGGATTATGGATTAATGGTCAAATGAATGACAACAAACATGCAAATGTACATATCATATTTGCACAGCCGTTTTCAGCAGGGGGTGCTAATCATAAACAAATACGTGGGTCACCACGGCGTGTGGTGAGCGTCACTGTGTCTTTGTCTGTCTCATACAAACTCAAGCCCTGCAGATTTTAGACTCGCATATCTCCTCACAAACCTGCAGCAAATACCAAAACCCAAGCCAAGAATTTCCTTGAATGTACTTTGAACTTTGAATTTAACACCAGGAGAAAATGTTTTTTAAACTAAAAGTTTCTGGATTTTATGCAAAGGCTTTTGGCCTGAAACCATTTTAATGATTTTTCTTCTCACTTGGTTGCAGGTGAGGGCCTTTGATTCTCGTCATGTCACGCCTCCAATAGTGCAGCCACCAATAACGGTCTCTCTCACCCGCTCCCTCTCTCTCTCTCTCTCTCACACACACACACACACACACACACACACACACACACACACACACACTTCTGGCTGCTCCAGGTGCCAGGGTGTGAAAGGATCAGCCAATCCCAGCACTCGTCTGAAGCTGGATGGTGGCCATCGTGTTATTAAAAGCTACGGGTGAGCTTTGCTGCTCGTCTCTCCTCTGCACTCCAAACACTTTATGAAAAAATAACTTATGAAACAAAATAGCGTTGGGTAGTGGGTAAGCTTCCCAGAGGGAAAAAATAAATGTGAGGTTTCTGTGAGTTGTCTAATAAACCAATGCACTGAATCACTCTTACCATCCATTTGCATGAGATGATAAGGAATCAATTTATGGGTCATCATTACATGATTGATGTCTCCATCTTGCTGCTGTCTCTGTCCAATGAAAATCTTCAGTGATATTATTTCCATAAACATCATTATCAGATTGAGGCGTACTATGTCCTCACTCAGGACTACTGGGAGAGCTGAAGTGCCTTTGATGAGATGAGATCACATTTTAGAGGGAGCTGCCTGCTCTTTGCCTGTAGCCAAAAACAGCCTAATTGTGTTTTGTCCCATATGTGAATTATTATTAACGACGATTCATTTACTACACTTCCTTTGCCAATTTCCTAAATTAAAAAAATACCATGTTGAGATTTACAGTGCACCCCCCCTCCATTTTCAGTGCCGGCTTACAGTGTCACCATGGCAACTTCCAATCAGCAAGGATGGTAGAGCCTGCCGGCCGTGTGTTTGGCGCGAGGCTCTGAGAGGCGCAGGTGGAGCACATATGGAACAATGGCCTAGCGTAAAAAAAAAAAAGAAACACTCTGCCCGCCTGTATGTGCCAGCAGTGCCCATTTTAATCCCACCGTTACCTTCTAGTGCTCTCTGATGGAGACGTTCTGCTGCAATCACAGCCTCAGACTGCTGCTGGGCCCGTGCCAGACTTCACTTGACAAAGCTAAACCCAGTGTGCTTTTGTAAAACAATGTCTCCAAGAGTCGTGGATCCACCATCTCTTGATCATTTAGTGTAAGTGTTCCTCGCCGTCCTTCACTGCAACATCGCTGACCTTGGCTGATCTTGATGCAGAGAGATTTTTCTTCCTGATTCCAGTTTCATGAAGCTTTGTCATGTTTTTGGTAGCTAATATCCACCCTAACAGATGTTTTAATGTATGTTGGTACATTCATGCCCATACATTGAGGTTGGCTGTTGATGACTTTTGTGCCTCATATGGCTAGTAATTGGGGTAGTAATGTTATGGAAATCACTAGCATGTGCAGTAAATAAATCAATCATCCAAGGGGCCTTATCTATCACTGCACATTTAAGCAGTCAGCTCCTATGTAGGTTAATTAAAGCACAATGGCCGAGGAGAGGACCTGGCACCCGTCCTGCTTATGTTTAAGCCTTCTCTAGGCCCGCTGGGCTGGAGCTTTCTACAGCCAGATGAAATTTGCCCATTTTATCCACCCCCATTCCCAGCTGCATACATAAATCATCTGTAAGGGCCTCAGCTTCGGCCCTAAATTCCATGAACAATGGCGTTTGTCCGCAAATACCACACATAATTGCTGGATACTCTTCAAAGCAGAAATCGTGTTTCTTTGCACTTATCTAGGGGCATATAGCGCAGATTTTTGTGACTCACTTCATCTGGTTTTGGAACAAATCAATTAAGATGTTGTGGCGCATCCAAGCAGCATGGATATTGGGCAAAGTGTGCCACCACTGATTTGCTTTTATGTTTGGTCTGAGCTGTGAGATAAGAGTGAATGGCATCTGTGTGTAGGGGGTGATTGGTTGGGTAACACAGAATTGTCAAAGTTCAAACAAAGGTATGTTTCAGATCAAAACTTCTCAGTGTTGGGCAGTAACACATTAACACATTACAGTAATGTAAATGCTTTTTTCAGCTATGAGTAGTGAAAGGGATTACAATTTTAAGTTCAGTAATTACATTACAGATACTTACCGCAGTAACACTTCGATACTTCAGCATTTCAGGAGTTGGCTTGTTTGCTGTCTTACCAGGAGTTTGATGGAGGGCTGAGATGAATTTCTTCTCTGTGAGTTCAGAGGACAGGCATTTGCGGGACGTACGCATTAGCTTGGCAGAGGTGCTGGACGTCTAGGGAAGCCTAAAAGAGTGCACCCCCCGGTAACTCAAAAGTTGTCTTATTTACAAGACAATTAGCTGCTAGCTGCTGTAGACTGCTGTTGGTAAGCCTTTAGTCAGGAATGATCTGGCTGAATGATTTTGTTCACCAGGGCTAAGCTAACATTAACTGTTCATGGTCAGTAAATACCTTCAAAAA
The DNA here is from genome assembly GCF_020085105.1 of Siniperca chuatsi. NCBI lineage: Eukaryota > Metazoa > Chordata > Actinopteri > Centrarchiformes > Sinipercidae > Siniperca > Siniperca chuatsi. Next base: position 9,287,995 of record NC_058063.1, read on the forward strand.
CGTAGGTTGGCTTCTTGTTAAACCACAATATCTTGTTTTATATTTCTATGTGTGTTAAATATGAGAATATGCAACATGTGCGTGTGGAGGATTTGAGATTGTTTGAAGGCACTTCTGACGGAACTGGCCTGAGTAATGGAAGTAATGTAACCAATTACTTAGTTAATTAGTAAAGTGATGGAATTACTTTTTGTAATTGACTTTTTCAACACTTATACTTTACTTTAAACCGTCAACATCTCCCATGAGTAGTAATATAGGCCCCTTTAAATTGCAACCAAGTCAAAAACGAGAGTCCCAGAAGGTTTCTCACCTCTTCCCTGACCAACTGGACCAACTGATTAATGATTACAATTGGAAAATGTGTCATATCTCCTGCTCAGAATCATTTTTAAATATAACACAGTTAGTAAGATATTCTGCTAAGGAACAATTAGAAGGGTTTCGAGTCAATATTAGTGTCATCCCAATCTCCTCTCTCACCCTGGGAGGATCAGAGCGGAGACACCAGGCCGATACAACTCATCGTGGCCCTCGGCTGTCACTGATAACAACTGTATCTCATTATCCTCCTTGTGGGGACCACGGAGGTAGCAGCGACCGTAAATACCATCCTCCTATCCTTCCACAATGGGCCGTTCACAGACAAAAGGCACTCTCGAAAGCTTGAACCTAAGCCAACAGCTCTGTTCATGTTGCCATGCATGGCAGATGTCTCGGTGAGCCTATGGAAGGTCTATGTTGCTCATACAGACAACTGCAATGCACGTTGGTGTCTTGAGGCATCTGCAGTGTGTGAGAAGTAGAGGTATTTTATTGTTTGGTATGGATATGGTCAATTTTTCAGTCAATATATTCAGCAAATATCTTTTCTGAGTAGGAGTTAGAAGAGCGAGTTAAAGATAGTAAACACTAGTCATGTCCATTATATCTGTGCTTTGGCCTTTTTCTTCGCATCCCATTGATTTCCTTAGCACTTTCCTTGGTCACACTGTGTTCACAGACAAATTGTCAGATCACTATGGATCTTTGATCCCAGCTAAATGCTTTAATGAAAATGGAAGGTAGAGCTGATGTGATATCTCGAGCAACAGATTTGTTGATCAACATAAAATGAATCAACAGTTTTGACAAAAAGTTATTTGTCGAACAAATACAACAAATATTTGCCGCTTTTCTCTGATTTATATTATTTTAAATTGAATATCTTTAGGTTTCGAACTGTTGGTAAGATAAAACAAAGAATTTGAAGATGTCACCATGTGCTCCAGGAAATTGTGTTGGGTATTTTTAGGTTGGTGGTTGGTGGGTGGTAGAGAGGAGGTAGTGTGACCGAGGTCCTACCTGTTTTGGCGGCACCTGGTAGTTGCTCGATGTCGTCCCGGATCCATATTCTTCATATGTTTTTATACCCTAATATTGTCTGTTTCTCCATGGTGTAATATTACTATTGTGATTTCTGTCTACTCTATACATACATCTGTTGAATGTCTGTCTATCCTGGAAGACAGATCCCTCCTCTTTTGCCATTCCTGATGTTTCTTCCTTTTTTTCCCCATTAAAGTTTTTTGGGAGGGAGGTTTTCCTCGTCCAAACCAAGAGTGTATGGATAGAGCTTATCATATGCTGTACAGTTTGCAAAGCACTCTGAGGTAAATTCGATTTTGGGCTACATAAAGAAATGTGACTTGGTTTGACTTGACTATGTTTAATTATTATAACTAATGACAAATATAATCAAGAGAATAACAATCCTAGTTGCAATCCTAATGGACAGTTTTTAAATTTAACTGTTGCAAAAAGGAAACCTGTGAATCTGTGATTCTGAATCTGTTCACTCGTTTACTTTACTTGCTAATTCATGTTCAGGTTCACAGGGGTTGGACTGCATCCCAGCATGCACTGGGTGACAGGCAGAGAAACACTCCAGACAGTTCCCCAGTCAATTGCAGTGCACATACTATATATTCATCCAAACAGGCTTTGTACCTGAAGGAAACCTACACACACAGAACAAGCACACTACATGATACAATGATTCTTGTATCATGTAGTGTGCTTCCATCCATGTAACATTGAGAGACAAGAATATCTACTGGCCATATCAAAAGCTAAACTACCAAAAGTTGCATCACTTATGGTTGAGTGACAGCGTTTTCATCCTCCCTACAGTGTGTACGACCACAACAATAACTACAACCCTCAGCAACACAGTTGGGAAATTCATATTAAGAAGTAGCATTGTGTGCAGAAAATCAGAAAATCAGAGAACAATAGCATCATTATCAGCACACAGTTAAACATCTCCGTCAACAACCTGAGCCATTATTAAAAAAGCGAACAAATCATTCATTACTGAGTGTGGCACTCCTGCTTTCATTAGAAAATCATATAGATTAAATGTTAATCATAGCTAACTCTATACCAGTGGGCTTCTGCCAAGATGACAGATGGACCATTAATGAGAATAACGAGGGGATCTTAGTCTATACACGGATATGGAGATGCAACAACAAGCATAACACCACACTTGGCTTCCAAAAAACAGTTTTTTAGACAGAAATAGAGGAAGATAATCAGTATGCACATGCAGAACCGCTTCTTTTCTAGAGTCAAAGAGTATGTGTTAAAAATGTGTGAGATCACTACAATGTGGATGCAGACGTGTTTTAAGATGTTTTCATAGCGGGCGCTGCCACAGGAGACTGAGGGAAATTGGTGGTAACACCTGTCACACACATTCAGCATCAGATAGGAGAATCCATCTCTTTTACTGGTCTGTGAATGATGAATAATTACTCTTGTTTAAAAATCTGCCTATTAGCGCTAACCAGGTTATATTGGACATCTGTCTCAGATAGCTGACTGATATAATTGGCTGCCATCATATCGCGCTTCACTCTATAGCAAAGCACACTGGCATGACAGGCGTTGAGAAGCGTTGCTGCTGGCTTCGTGACGTAGCTCCCACATGTCAGTTTCACAAGTGAGTCAAATGAAATTGTACGAGATGAAAGTTGCGGCGAAAACACAACACATATGTCCATGTGTAGCGCTCAGTGGCATGTTATTGGCACAGTGTTTTCATCAGGTCTGATAACATATGTTTAGAACTCAGGAGGCTTTAGGCAGGGGGGAATAGCGCGGCGTTTGAAGTCAACTGCCGCATTAAGCAGAGAAGCGGCACAGTTGTGTGGAGATGCTCTCTTGTTCAAAGGGATGGAAGGAACCGCTCCGGGGAGCGTCCAACATCAAGAGCTGACCCCGGCACTGTTTCCCGCTACCTTCTGCCATGCGTCCCGCCGCCGTATGCTGTGATTCCCAAAGACCGGCAGGCCTGTGCCATCTGGCCTCACTTCGGATTCCCCGGACACATATTGGGAATCCAAACTATGCCACCTCCCCGTCTCTCCCTTCCCTCTGTGCTCTCTCCCTCTGGGTCGTCTCTGCGCCTCCACTTCATCCCTGCTTGAGTGTTGGCTCAAGTGGAAGGGGTCTGCTCTCCAAGTGATCCCAGTTGCCCTTTTCCTCTTTAATCCCCTTGTGATGGGATCCAGTGGGAGCCCTTTAAATTCAGATGGAAACGGTCGATAGTTTTTAAGATGAAGGAAAATCCCCAGAGCGTTATCCACCTAGTGTACTCTGTCTCTGTCGTAGGGTGCTTGGTTCCTTACATGACCTTCAGATTGCTTTTTTCTGAACTGCTGCTCTTTGAACAAGCCTCAAATTTCACCCCATCTCAGCCAAAAAGCCAAGGTTCACACAATTCAGGACCTCAGATTAAGAATCTTGTGCTAAACATTGTTTTGCCACTACAAATATTTACTACCCTTCTCCTTCCAGTTTTAGAGTGCTGTTAATGTGTTTACAGAGACACACAAAGAAAGAAGAGGCTGCAGGAAGAGAGGAGTAGTGGGCTGTACAGTGTGTTCTGTAGCACTGCCACAGATTTCACACTCTTTTTGTGTGTCTCTTTCTCTTCCTCTCCTCTGGGCGTCGCCTCAGTGGGGAATTCGATTCCCTAATAACTGGGGAATCAAAGTTGGACAGCACCACTGCTGAGAATCATAAAGGAAGCAGTGGAGTGGCTGGCCATTCATTCATCCAGGCCCATTACAACGTGTACCAGATGGACACTGCACGTCACCGGGTGACATCTCAAGACAGCCGCGGCCGCCTGCCTGCCCGGCTTGGAAAAGATGAAAGTTATGAGGGAGACGGGAGGCAGGTTGCGTCAAACAGAGACAGATCTGATCAACAACTGCACAGAGATGAAATCAAAGTGGTTGAAGCATGTGGTGTAAGGCATCTGGTATTCTAGCAAACAGAAGCTAGCGTAGCTGCCAATGCTTTCGGGGAGAGTTGCCTCCCCCACTCGGCGGCCTCAAGCCAGTGGAAATACTACTGGCTTGTTTTTTAAATCCATAAGAGGTGTATTGTTTGGCGGTGTTGTTGTGAGGTTTTTTTTGGGGGGGGGGGGTTTGCAGGTAGTAGAGACACAAGACAGACATGTGACAGAGGTCCTGGGTTGGATTCAAACCATGAATTTATGTTTACTTGGTACACACATTTTAGACCACCAAGCTTCCAGGATGCCCCCTGTGCTAAGTTCCTAACAACAAGTCTAAACAGTAGCTTATTTATTCAAAGTAAATCAATAGCAAAGGTGACATTAGGAATTTGTGCTTGCTGGAAAGACGCCAGTGCATCTGCTCAAATCCTGGGCCATTTTCCTTATCTGCAGCGGGAGCCAAGATCTGATAACAGATTTTTAGAATGGTCTTTTGGTCTGTTTTACATCAGCAAATATTGCATTTTCATCGGAGATACAGGATTCCTTCAAAAAGCTAATTACAGTATGCCAACAAATTAAAACAGAGTTGGTGTAATGCAGGTTTATGTGCTGTATTACAACATTAAGTATGGTGTAGCCTATCTGTGTACATCTGTATGTCAAGTGTAAAGAACCTGTCAAGCCCTCCTGGCACTGATTTTACATTTCATACTACTTCCTGCATAGAGCACTGTGAGCATCTGATCCCCTAATCTCAGAATGCCAGCTTTCACTCAATGTCATCTGCCAATGAGCTGCAACCAGGCGCCCATCCTGCCTCTGGCACCAGAACTGCACCCATCCAGCTTGTGTGCGCTAATACCCACCGTTGCTAGGCTACAACGAGAGGAATCAAATTTAGGTGGCTTCCACAGCTGCGCTGTACTGTTGTGCACCAAGGGATATACATGGCAGCGTTCCCAGTATGCACCTGGATGGAATGAAACAGGAAGAAGCGGAGAAGTCTAATCTACTAGGTACAGTAGTGGCTGTTTGCCCTGCATTTGTCCTGAAAGTATGTCCTGAACCAAGAAAAAAATCACATTTCACAATGTGGATTTTCAGACATTTTTTAAAGAAGCCTTACACTGTTGACCTGCTCACTGTGTGTTATGTGTTTCGCTGACAGCTGGAAGGTCAGCGGGGGGGACTGAAGGTATTGGGTTGGGAAAAGTGGGTCTTATTGCAAACACTTTCTAAAATGGTGCCACGAGGTGTTTAACTGAGCCATGTAATAAACAGAACCATATGTGATTTAGCAAAAGTTGGAGGAATCTTGTGATAGCACAAATCTAAAACAGTCAGGTTTTCTCTATGGAGTCATAATGCTGCAACTGTTAAGCTTTCACTTATCGTACTTCACAAATGCTATGATCTCGTCCTCTTTTAATCAGTTCATTGCATCACTGAACACTCTTTGCTCAGATCTGTGAAACTACTAGTTTTGAACAATTGGCTGCAAACAGTCTCTCCAACATGCCAGAAACCATAAAGGGCTTCTCCACAGCTGACTTCCTGCATCTTAGTTTCAATGTAATCAGTGAGTCGTGCTGCTCAGACATTGTTAATTCACAGAGTTCACGCAACTGTAACAACATCTTAACAATCGTTTTTCCAAAGAGGTGTGTGCCAAAGGCTGAATTATTCGATCTTGGAAAACATGTCAGGCTGACATTAACAAGACATCAACAAACATCAACATTAAACAGAAGGCCTTAGTTGAAAGAAAAAGATTAAATGGCAACTTTAATGGCACTTAATGATCAATTGCCTGCAGTCTTGGCTCCTTTCTCGACAGCAACAGAGCCTGTTGAAAATTGTACTAGTGACTTAAACACAGACCTTTCTACCCTTCTACATTCAGTTGCACCTCTTTCTACCAAAAATAGATGGTCAAAGAGGTCTACACCCTGGTTTACAGATGAAACATGTGCTCTTAAGCAGGCCTGCAGGAGACAGGAGCATAAATGGGGAAAATCAAAACTGGAAGTTTTCTACCTCGAATGGCATGAGAGTGTAATGAACTACAGGCGTGTTCTTGCTGCTGTAAGAGCAGCATATTTCTCTTACTTAATCAGTAACAATAAGCACAATCCCAGATTTCTTTTTGATACTGCAGCTAAACTTACTCAGAAGCAGACGTCTGTCAGCTGCTCATCCTTTACGGCTCTCAATCTCAATGAATCTATTAACATCAGTACTTACAGTATAGTCCATGTTCATCCTGCCGACGAGAATTCAATTAACAGATTTTTTGATATCGGCTGCATTACTCTAACCCTCTGCTGTTTTTGTTTCTGTGGCCTCAAAGTTGCCAAGCTGTGCATGACCCCCCCTCTCTAGCCTTCCCCTCCTTCTCCTCTCTTGCACTCAGGCTTCTCTGTCCTAGACCATCGGCTCGACCTCTCTCTCTCCTGGCTGTCGGTGCCTCATGCAGTTGTCAATCTGGATCTCCAGATTCAGCGTCTCCTCTTCTCTCCCTCTCTCCCTAGTTTGCATGTTACAGAATATAAAGCCCCTTGAGGCAGATTTGTGATATTGGGCTATATAAATAAAATTGCAAAGAGTCTTAACATTTTATTAGCAATATTGGATGCATCCATTAGATATTATGTGCCCCGAAACTACTTAAAGGAATAGGTTGACATTTTGGGAAATACGAATTTGCGCATTCTTACCGAAAGTTAGATACCACTCTCATGTCTGTACATTAAATATAAGGCTACAGCCAGCAGCCAGTTAGCTTTGCACAAAGACTGGAAACAGGGGTTAACAGCTAGCTACAATTGTGGTTTTACGGGGGATTATGTGTTGGTCTGTTCCTTGGACAGGCACAGTCACATCTTGGAGTCCAAATTGGTTCCTGACAATTCACGGTTGGCCACAGGAAGTCACTGCACCCGGCCAAGAAATAGTTTGACACACAACCCCCCATAAAACCACAACATGTTTTTACACACTGGTTTTTGTATGTATTAATCAAACAAAATGTAACATATTAATTAGTGAGCTTTAGAGGTGCTTGTTGCCACATTTTGTTACCGGCTGCTGGTTGTAACTTCATATTTAGTTTATAGACAGGAGGGGTATCGATCTTCTCATCTAACTCTTAACAAGAAAGCGAACTGCGTATTGCTCGAAATGTCAAATTATTTCTTTTACAAAATGGAATGTGTATTAAAATTTGCAAAAAATACTGCCTCTAGACGTGTACCTAGACTTAAGAAGTTCAACTTGATTGAATTGAATTTGGCTAGATATATACTCAGTGTACATACGAAAAACAAATTTCCATTGGGGATCCACAACCTCTTGGCTAGACGTATACATCCTCTGCTGCCTTTTCTGCACCCACACACTTTAACTAACCTAAACACCTCACCCTGGATCTGCATTGTGGTACCAAACAAAGGAACAATTATCTTCGTCATCTCCAAAGTACCTCAGGAGCCATTAGAAGCGACATTTTTGACCAGCATTTTGTAGGTTTATCCCAAAAGTGCAAAATAAATCCTTTCCCTCCTCTAGCTCCTCCTTGCCACTGTGAGCCAGAAACAGATGCTGGTGCCACCATGTTGCCAGCACTACCAGTAGCAGAGAAGATTATAGGAAAAATTCCCCAAAGATTCTGTCTCCTTCAGTAAGGGAGGCTCAAGTGATGTTCAGGTGCATTCTCTGAAGGAAACTCTGATTGTCTCACATGTGAAATAACTGGAATATGAATGTGGGCTTGAAATAATACTTGAACATTTTTGGCATCATTATCAAACAAAGTCCTTCATTTGGAAAGAAAGCACACATGTGATTCATTTCCTGTCCTGTTTTTTGTCCTTTCCTTCTTTCTTTTCTTCATCTTACTTCCAGGTAGAAGATGAGCTCTCGTGAACAAGAGGAAGAAAGTAAGAAATCATTTCATGTGACCTTTCCTCTCATCTGTACTTAGTACAGTAAGTAGGCGTGTATTTGTTTGGCACTTTGAACTGAATAGGTGAAATGGGCAGGTGAAGGAGAGCTGGAGGGAGGCAGTGGGCTGATTTTTGTTCTATTGAAATATAAAAATATGACTTCCGTTAGGTATTATGAAATCAGCTGCTTAAAATTATCTGAAATTTTGCAACTTTTTGGTACTTTGACACCTCAGCTTATTCAACTATACTAATGGCCATAATCACTTATTTCCCTCATACATTTACACTATGTGGGAGTAGAAATACTTATAGACAATCAGACATCATCACCTAGAAAGCAGGTGTTTAAAAATAACTAAGTACATTTCCTCAAGTAAGTACAAGTTTGAGGTCCATACGTTATTTGACTACATGTATTTCTATTTTGTGCTACTTTATACTTATACCACGCTACATTTCAAAGAAAAATGTTGTACTTTTTTTTTTTACCATTTTACCATTATCATTTATTTAACATTTTACATACAAATCACATGATCATCTTATAAAATATTAGGTATAGATTCAAATCCAGCAATATATAAAATAGTTAAAATTAACATCACCTCGACAAGCTGTGACATTAAAATGCTGCTTACATGTTGATGCTTTGGTACTAATAATGCAATATTAAATATATGCTGTCTAATGAGTACTTTTACTTCTGATACTAGTACATTTTGATCCTAATACTTTTGAATCTCTTCTTGAGTAAAATTGTGAATGCAGGGCTTATATTTGTACTGGAGTATTTCTACATTTTGATATTGATACTTTTATTGATAGGAAAATGTCTCAATACTTCTTCCACCTCTGCTGAAGAGCGACTCTTGATTTTTTTTCTGCTTTGAAATGTGCCGCTGAAGTGGCTGAAGAATATATATAATATTTATAATACAATACTGCACATATTACCTGTCTATAGTTACAAATAGTGATGCCTTTTTTCATCTCTTTGAATGAAAATCGAGAGACAACACTAAGTGCAGAAAAGAAGTGAACACAGTTTTACACTAACTATAATTACAGCCTTGAAATGCTGAAATCAAATCTAATGTTAAATGTTAATGCATATTGTCCAATGGCATATCTCCAAGTAAAGCAAAAAATATAAATAAAAAATCATGGCTGGTCATGTCTTTTATAACAAATTGAGAAAGACATTTGATTCAGATTACCAATAAAAACAACTCACACTTGATGAGATATGTATTATGGGGATTACCATCATTATGAAAAAAGCTATTAAAATTGAGCTATATTGGAAGAACAATTATAAGCCATAAAAATTAAGTACATACATTAAAAAATTAAGAATTAAAAGGAAATCACACTAGAGTGAATATGTTTTAAGGATGGAGCATCTTTAACACACAATGACTACACTTTGAGGGCTTATGAAATCAAATAGCTATATATATTGCCTGTGGGAACTGGCATATCTGAAGACCTACAAGCTTCTCTTTCTCACACACACACGCACACACACACACACGCCACACACACACTCTGTCTCACGCCCCCATGTGAACACTCATCTTTAACGAGGGGAGAGCTGAAACCATGCGTGATTGTTTTAGAGAGGCTGCCCTAAAGGCACATTATCGCTCAATGTGGGACTGCTTCTCCCAGTCATACGTTCTCTTGGTGATTGTGCAGCGTGGATCAGTGGCAACAAAGGCATCATTAGTGGGGCTTTGGTCCTCACCAGGCCCGGGCTAATTATGAATGGGGGGCCCCAATAATAATTCAAGGGCCCGTCGGTGCAGCTTGAAACTGAAGAGAGAACTTCACAGATTCAGTGGTGGCGTGTTCGGCCCATCTGCCTCCATTTCCCGGCCACCTGCCTGAAGATCTGACCCACGTCAGCCACAAGGATGGAGCACCATTACAAACAAGAGAGAGGCAGAGGAAACACATGGGATTTATACATCGCTTTAATGAATGACATGCAGTGGTCATTAAAAGTGGTAAATTGTCTAATAATTGTTAATTTTGCATTTATTTCAGGATCTAGAGTTGAATTATCTACCCTCTCTCACATGCTGGAGCTAGGAAAATGGTATCCACATCAGTAGTTTCACATATGCACATACACATATATGCAATTAAAATGATACTTTTGGGGGAAATAATATAGATAGAAGGAAAGGCGAAGTCAATTTTCTGAATGAATCTTTACTTCCTGTGGAAATTCTAAAAAAGCTCAAATAAAGATTTGAAATCATCTATTCAGTTGTACACTGGTTTTGTCTTACTCTGATTACTGTAGTAATTGTGTAATTGTTATAGATTCATAGAAAAGTGATCATTGTTTCCGCCAGAAGAGGGCAGTATCCATTTTCTTAATCACATCTCAAGTAATTTCCCCCTTGGCCAGAGCAAGCACAAACATTGCTCCAATTCCAAACCACACAAAAGAGGGAATTTGAAAGTAAACAAATGAGCCCGATGGGATGATCAGCATTCTCAGATTCACAGCATAAACTCTTTTCCCATGGAGCTGGCTCATAATTTCAACACAGGCCTTGGCTTAATCTCTCAGCGCTTGATTCATTTAGTGACGATGCTCTGATTTATAACAGCTCTCCGATTTGACATCTTTTTTTAAGAATCCAAAAAGGAGACAGGGTGAGATTAAAATGCAACTTCGGGAGAGGCTCCAGGGCTGTGAGGAGCCACAGTCGATCACATTATTTATAGATGCTGAGAGTGTATATTGTATCATTTTACTGATACTGTAGTAAGTTCAACTAATTTGAAATGTGAGCCATTTGGACAAACTGGTGCTTTAAAGTATTCATGAAATCACGAGGTGTAGGTGTAGGTGGCTGGAATGCAAATCAAGGAAATGGTTTTCCTTCCAGATGCTGATGAATAACATGGTCAAGCATACAGTATGTTCATTGACTCTGTAGCATGCTGATATGAGACCTGATAAAACTCAAAATGCTGTTTTTATGAATTTAACATCCACTACATCTTCCAAAATGAATCAGAGTGCCTTGGAGTTTGGTGATTATAAGCGTTGATGGAAGGGCGTCCAGTTCAGTTTTAACTACATCCTCTAAATCAAATGTGAGTATTTTAAGTATTACCAGTCTGTCCAGGTCATTCATTAATATGCAAGCTCTAATTTGGGCCTCCACATATAGAAGTCTTTTCTGAATGGAGCAGCTAATTTGAAAATAATCTAGAGTGGCACACAGCTTTTGTCGGCGATGACATCACCCTGTGGATTATTCACGCAGCTTGCAAAGAAGGTTTCCCAGGGATGGGTTCACTACTAGTTATAAGTGCTGCCTTGGGGCAATGAGTCCTTTCTCTTTTGTTTTCTTTTCTGTCCCCCCCCTCCCGAAATTCTTAGACCGAACTGCATGCTCAAATGCAACATTTTACAAGAGTGAGTGACAAAATATTGTTGTAAAAATTAAGGACCTGAACACACACTGTTCAGGCCGTCATGTTATGTACTACTCTCTGCCTCGAGAGAGTTGGTCGTATTTGTGGCTTTTAATGCAGAGCTGCGGTGAGGATTTGCCTTCCCTCTCAGTTCCAGAAGCAGTAAGGGACTTACTGTGAAGAAAAGAGCTGAACACAGAGTCACAAAAACACAGGGCTGGTTTTGATCTGGATTCAATGGCCTGGAATAACTAGCCCCTGAAGAGCTCTTGTGTCAAACGGTATCTGTGACAGGGAACAGAGAAGGGGGATAAACATGCTGCATTTAACATGTGGACATAACACCTCCCCCTCACACCATCTGGAGGAAAACATCCTCATCTTCAACTACTAAAAAAGGCCTTGTTTTGGTTGCATTTCATAAACTTTAACTAGTCACAGATTCTGATGCAACTGGTTCTGAACAAGCTCAATTTCTTAAGGAATTGTTGCAACAACAAAAAAAGCAGCCAAAGCTATAATACGAGCATCAAAATGTTCCCTTTTAACAACATGGGGACTATCGTGCTTGCAGTGAAGAAGCATCGACAAGTTGGCTGTCTCCCCTCTCCCTTTGAATCGTCCTCTGCTTTGTAATGTGAGGGTGTTTGGAGGCAGGTCAAAAGGCCCTTTCAACCCAAGTCCTCACCTACTTCCTAATGAATTCCCAGGGTCCATCAACCTGCGGGCGCTCCCATATAAGCTAACCAATGATTACACCTTGAGGGGGGAGAGGGGGCGGGTGGAGAAGGAAGAGAGGCTGGTGAGATAGAGCATCCCCAGTACACACACACACACACACACACAACCACCACCACCACTACCATCACCCCCCAGATTGGAGGCAGGTGCAGCAGCAAATCAAGCCTCATTAGCTGCACCTTCTGCTAGCGTATACCGTGGACAGATGGAAGCTCGCCCTCACATGTTACCTCACATCAGATGGCAGTTGGAGGAGGGTGGCTAGGGGGTAACAGGGAGGTACGCTCGCCCCCTTCTGCCGACACTACTTCCTCCGAGCTACAAGATGCCCCTAAGTGCAGATCTAGCACCAGAATGCTCCTTAACCTTAATCCTGCTGGCAACTACTAGTTTCCAGAGAATATCTGACATCAGATCAGTTGTAACTTATTCCCCGTCAGGCCTGGCCCTAGTTAGAGAGGTGCATTCCTGGCCCAAGGAGAAGTTGTGGACCTGCAGAGGCTCCCGTGGCTGTGTTTCTGCCGAATCCATGTAAAATGAACCGGGAGCTTGATGCGTTAGCATGCGCAGGCATATGATATGCTAAGACACACTATGGGGCCACCAGGTATGTGACAGAGCCTCGACTGCAGAGTATCACATCGCCCCCTTGTCTCGTGGTTCTGACACAAGATCCTGAACAGCTAATTGAGGCAACAGTGCAATTCGCTGGTGCCAGGCCCAGTGTCAACACCTTCTTCAAGGTAACAGCGGATTTATCCCCATCCCGCTAGGGACGTGGGCAAAAGGTGTCAAGGGGAGGCCATGTGCAAATTGATGCTGTCACATGTGCTTTTCAACACAGGGAAAGGTTGTCAGAACTGGATGGGTTTAGGATGCTGGAATTTCCTATTGAACCCCTGGAGGTGTCTTGGGTCTAATTCAGTGAATCATCTGTAAAGAAAGTTGCCCACTAGATGACAGAAGCTCAGGTGAGAAGGTTTCTGTTTAAAAAAAAAGTCCAGCAAAACTGGACAAAGAAAAAAAGGCATCACTCCCAGAATCTTCATCAACTAAAAACCCAAGGAGAAAGAAGTCACAGGACTGGATACATTGATTGGAAAGCACAGTGCATTAACACCACAGGTAACTTTTAAGTGCTTTATCCAGTTAATGAGGTCAGGCCCAATTTTATGACTTATATAAGTGGTGTTTTGGCAAGTCATTATGTATAATTAATCAAAAATATATATTCTCAAATTTAGATGTGGGCCTATATGACTAAATTTAGGTTTAGGGGTGGGGATAGGGACATTCTTAAAAGGGTGGTGTTGCAAGAAGAATGAGGGCAGTGGTACAATGGGTACTTTGTCTAGACTTGGTAGCTAGGGGCGGGGGGTCACTGCGGTAGGAATGGAGTTGCGGCATTAATGGATTGAACTTAACCGTTTTCTCACCGTTTCCTGTCGCAGCAGGCAGCTGTTATCGGGTAATAACATCTGATAAACCCACTGTACACTACCTGCCCAGCACCAAACAGCAGTCAGACAAAGTTGGCTACTGAAGAGCCAGAAATTTCCCCCAGGAGTTTGTGGAGACCAAAACAGAGCGAAAAGGAGCGTCAATATTAGACTTACAGTCATCAGGTGGACACAAACACTACTGCAAATGAATGCTGATGTTGCTTTGTGTCTGCTTGACTGTTTGCTAATATGTTAGCCATATCAACTTTATAAGGTGATTATGTCATTGTTGTGTGTACAGCTTGGTGCGCTGCCCCCAAGTGGCAAAAAAAAAAATCATAACAAAAAAAATGAAATGTCTAAATGAATTCTTTTCAAAATGTATATAAATGCCAGGAATAATCTGTACCAAGCTGTATGTTGCAGTAAAAAATCTCAGGGTCATGTCAGGTTAGCTCTGCATGTTCAGCTCTACCTCCAGTATGTTGTTTGACCAGTCCTCCTGACTCCTGACTCCTTCCTTAATTTTCCAACAGCAGTGTTAGATGGAAGGGACGGAAGGTGAATTTGCAACTTAAACATATAGCCTTTATTTCATAAATGTCAAAATCTCTGAGAACATTCATGTTTGTGATGTCAAGTCCTTGTGTAAATGAACTGCGTCCGTCTTGACATTTTTAACGACATTAATTTCAATCAAGCTGCAGAGGAGGTACTTCTGTTTGGCTGGGAGCTAATGAAGAGAAACAGACACACATATGGGACTCCTTTTTTTTCTTTTTTCTTTTTTTTTGTGTGTCTCATCCTTCGATCTACACCCAGATCCTTATGCCATATGGGAAAGCGTGGATGAGAAGATCCGAGAGCTCAGTGCATGTTCATTCTCTCTCCAAATGCAGCTGAAAGAATCAAAAAGTCTCCCTCTCTTGTCGTGCTCACTCCCATGGGCACATGAAAGTGAAGGTTAAACTTGCAGTCCTTTTAATGAAGGCCCTTTTTTGAGGGGCTCTGTTTCATTTAGAGAAAATCTTCATTGTTAGTCTGCAGCCCATTGCCAGGTTTGAACACACAGTGCCATATGTTGTATGCTGTCTCGCTACCTTACTTCTAAACCAAGGATTTCAAATTTGTCATTTTGATATGCTTCACAAGCAGACAGCCTGTTTCAGGTGGGCTGGAGGTCTTTGTTAATGTTAAGTTGCTAACAGTTGCAGACTAATACATTTTAATACTAAAATGCAATGCAGGGAACTGTTGGGGGGCCCCATGTATGATTGAAACCCTGGGAGATACTGCTTTAATCTTGAAGGTTAAAGCCTTAAGAAAGGTTTAAACCAACAATACTCATATTATATTAGTCTTACATTAAAAGTACAAACATTTCTTAGTAGAAGTCGGTTACAGTTTTCAGCTTCAGAGGAGAATTCTCGCTCAGTCATATCGATGTGCTTCAGCCAAGATGAAGTCTGGAAGCCATTAACAGAGAGTATAGCAGGGCTTCGGCAGAAAGTACAGTAAATGTTAAGCAGGTGAGGGATTCGAAAGCTATAATGATGTGAATTTCACTCATCAATCTTCTATGGAAAAAAAGATGGGAAAAGATTTTGTGAAGTCTGCAATGTTATTTTCAAGGGTGGCACAATTTTCTTTTTTTTGTTATCTCACACACTTGAAAACATCTTTTGTCACTCATAAAATGTTAACTGAAATAAGCTGCAGGAACCATATCTTTCCATCGCAGAATACATGCAATATATGCAACAGTACCTTCTAGCAGCGTGTGTGTGTTTAGAGGTTTACATGAGGCTGATGTTTATGGATACTAAGATAATTACACAACCCTTACATAAATAAAGTAGCCTCCCCCCAACATAAACAATTATTCCAGCTAGTATTTTCACAGGTGGGAGTGCAATATTTTTGTGCCAGAGTCTATACATTGCACCATTCATCACATAATTTGATTTTCATGAAGTAGATTGCGTCCTTATTGGCTGTCACTTTGACTCTAGGCTGTCAATGAGAAAAGCCCCTTCTGTGGTCTGTTCCATTAGTTCATCTTTACTTTCATACCTGCCAACACAGCTATAAAGAAATTACTCCAATCATCACGGTAATTATTATCAGTAATTATTGACAGTGCCACAGACTTGAGGTAATGATGAACAAAAGAGTTGGTGTCTTTGTTGAGTGCTTTGAAGCCAATTTCCCAGAAGAAGCGTTGTTTCCGCTGTTAAAAACTCCAGTGAATGTGCTGTATAGAGCAAGGTATGGGAGCCAGGTTGATGTCATATACTTGCTAATGTAGAGTGCCAACCGGCAACAGCAGGTGAGCCCCCCCGCCAACACACACACACACACACACAAACACTCCAGCACTGCCACCCCCTTGCATCTCCTCTCTGTTTGCCAGGAGTGCACCTGCAGCTTATTATCCAAGCCTTTAGGTTTATAATGTAGCGCAGGTGCCAAAGTGCCAAAGCACCATTGTAACACACACACACAAGTCAACAACCATAACAGGCACCAAAATGGGCATACACACTTGCAGATGTGCAATGATTAATTAATACTATGGTAGGTAAATCCTAAACATTGTTCCCTCGTGGTGTTGGGAAACACAGGAAGCACATATGGGAAGAGTCAGATTAAAGGGGAATACCACTTATTTTAAGAATTCATATATGTTACTACATAGGCCTTAAACATATTTTTTTTTAAATATTGTGTTGCTAAATTTCATTGATTTATTTCTCAGACATGATGCTGTCTGTGTACTATATATAAAGGGGTAGAGTTGCTCTGTCTGTTGTTTTTATACCTAAATTATTTTTCTAGTTCTGTAGAGTTCTAGAGTTCTGTATTGTGCAGCCATGGGTTTATTATGTGTGTAGTTTTGTACAGATTATACACAACATGATGAAGCATGTACACACACCTACACAATTTGAGACTCGTGATTGTAAAATGTAGTGTGAGAAGTAAGTGGCACAGGTTAATGCCGAACTTGGTGTCATTACCCTTTTTTGTTTTTTTGGATGTCACTACTACATTAAAATATGTTGATTCCTCAAGGAAATGTACTGTTTTGACAGAATATTGTGTGTTGATACATAATGCAATGGTGTGCATTAGGGTGGGTGGGGTGCCCCTGCCATTTATGTGTGGGTGCAAAAGTTCCTTTTCAAATAGCAAATCAAATCATTTTTTACTCACATGTTGCCTCTATTATTTGTCCAAAGAAGGACTACCATAAATGATACCATTGTAGCCAAAAACACTTATGACAGGTCTATACTGTCTGTGCCATCTAGCATATAGGTCTTGCCCCGGCCCTCTCTATGTCTCTGTTGATCAAAAAGGTGTTTCCTTTCAACCTAAAAGTGTTGGTGGGCACTACTGACAAACTGGTGATTTGATTTGGTTTAATGTGATATATGCTGATATGATGAAGTGATGTAATAAAAAACTGAGGGGAAACGCTGACCTATTCCGGTGAGGTGCTGGCTCCCAGGCATCCCAGACATTAAAAAAAGAGAACAGATAGTCACACATGCACAATGTGGACGTTTCAGTAAAGAGCCTTCTTCAGGATAAGAACAATCACATGACTGGCATTTATGCTAACTAGGACAGGTGTTACAAATCAAGGCAATCAACTAACGCATGTCCACATTATCAAGAAAACAAGCACGAACCAACACAAGGCTATTATTGATGGTTACCCTACTCCCTATGACATACTGCTTAAAAAACAACAAAAATTATCTTCTTGCTGAACTAGGTCTGGTGCAGCCCTCGGCATGTGCGCGTTATGGTAGTAAATGAACAGATACAGCAACTAGGTCCCTCATCCAGCAGATAAACTCACTTTACTGCAAAATGTTTCATGCCAGGCCTCATTATTGTGCAGTAGAGAACATCTGTCTGTCTGAAAAAAGTCTTTTAATTTCCAGCATACTGTGTACTGATAGTGTATATGTTCAGGGAAATCAAACATACAGCTATGAAAAAAAGAAACTTGGTTGGTCTGTATCTTTACCCACTTTGTTTGGCGATGATTTTGTGTGCTGAATTGATGAGAAACCGCAGGGAGCTACAGGCGGGGTGAGACACTGACCACAGGCACCCTGATCCAGACTCAGTGACAGACCTTGTGGTGACATCTGCTTTTACTCAGGAAGAGCACTTCGGCACTTAATAAAGCATGTAATCACACTGTTGTAACTTGGGAGCAGACAAAGCAATGCAGGCGCACAGTGAACGCCGTATATACTGACTTCGTCCTTTTTCAGAAATGTCTGTTTCTGCTTATCTGATTTCAGTTTGTCAGCAATTTTGCATTAAGACCCAAATGAACACAAACAGCTACTTAAAGCTTTTATGATTGATTACAGGTCTTTACTGCACAAGCAAGAAAGCCATTTGCAACAAAATGCTACTGTAAAGTTGTTGGTCTTTTTTCCTTCATACACCTGCGTGCAATTTTCTACATGTAAGTGGACAGGAACCGGCAAGGAGTTGTAGTTAACATTTTTAATCCCAATGTAATTTTGGAAGGTGAAAGCTGCATGTCACAACCAACAAAAGGGGTTTTGTGGGCTTCGTGACAGCTGGGTTGCAGTTCCTCTTGTTGTTATCACTCGACAGGACATGCTGATGAGGCGGACAGACCGTGCCACATTGCTGAAATATTTTGCCATCTGAAGATTGAAAAAAAAAAAAAGAACATCTCTCAAGTTGTCTCTCAGGTTTTGCACTGACAAAATGTTAAGGCTGCACCAGCTTTGCAGTGCACAGGCAGGCTAAACTGAAACTCACTTTGAGCGTGTTCTCTGCATCTCTTCTCATATTTCAGCTAAACTGCCTCCTTGCCAGGGCCAAGGAATGCATCAAGAGCTATAAATCAGGGGCTTGATAGGAACTTGGCGGCCGGACAGCAGTGCAGAGAGCTGTGTTATGTAGCCACAGTACAGTAAAGATGTTTTAAGGTGAACATTACCATCTTGAAGGAAGAGAAAAACGAGGGGGAGGATACTTTGATTCAGGGGAGTTTTGTCCAAATGACAGAGCAATGAAAGCCCTTCTCACCTCCTTCAGGCCTTTGCTTTCCTTTACTTGTGAATCACTATGATCACCAGCAGGAAAACAGGCCTCAAACCTCAGTGTGGAGCCGCCTTTAATTTTATTTATACTGTACGGTTTGGACTCAGGAAACAGGTCATTTATGGTGAAAAGTGTGTGCAGGTGGGTTTGCTTGAGCTCTATCTTTCTTGTCATGGCGAGAACGAGGGAAAGAGTTCATGTAAAGGAGGCAGCCGGCGCTGTGTGTGCCAGGTTTGTTTGTCACATCTCCGCCTGTCTGCGCCTTATGCAAATGGGCAGGGGGCTGGGAGGGACGGCTCCATGGGAAACTGCTGGTGCTAATCCAGCATGTTGAACAGGGGAGGAGAGGAGTACTTTTCAATAAAGCACCCCCACCCCTCTGTCAAGTCATACACACACAAACACACACATGTACACACACACACACACACATGAACAGCGTGTTGTCATCCTATGTGCGTGTATGCTTTCGAACAAACATCACAAACACAAAGACACACACATGAATTCGCTTCCTCTCTCTCTCATACACACACACACACACACACAAACACTGAACACCTGTTTCTTTTCTGTGCATCCAAACAGACATGCTTTAATATGTGAACAAATCCCACGATCTTAAGACCCATTCTCAAGCCGCTGGGTGGAATACCAGGGGGCTTTCAATGAGATAAAAACAACCCTCGGTGTGATCGGTCTGTACTACCACCTAAGGATAGACTAATAACACACTCCAGCCCCAGTCCATGACTTAGACTGATTTATGCAAATTTGTGTGGGAATACACAGAGCTGAGAGTACTATTTAAGACTAGTGCACTTTCAGACAGCCCTCTTTTATTCCCCGAGCGCTACTCAGCTACATTTTTGCAAACAAATGCAAGTCGTGGTCTGAGATCTTGAGTGTTCCTTCATGAAGGCTAAAGTTCTTCAGCAAATTTTTGGGAAATTTCTTGCCCATTGATATCTCCAGATATGTTTTAGTGAAGCACACCTGTCATAACTGTTGAAGATATAATTTAAAATATGCGTCTTCACTTTTTTGCAGAGTTAAATGAAATTAAATGAAGTTAAATATGAAGCTACAGTTAGGAGATGGTTAGCTTAGCTTAGCATAAAGACTGGAACCATACAGCTCACTACATCTAGCTACTGCACTCCACAACTCAACTGTCTATTTGACACTTTGGCTTTTGAATGGATTAAACAAACGAGATATAACATGTTAATTGATGAACTTTAGAGGTGGCTGGCAGTTTTTTTTACCTTCGGACAGAGCCAGAGCAGATTTGATTAATTTCAAAGAAGTTAATGTTTTGTTTCCTTTTTGTATTGAAATCATGAGCTCTATATTGCCTGCACCAAATACTGCAAAACTTTATCTTAGTCATAAACCAATGAAACCTCGGCACAAATTCTGCCTTAATGACTTTCTGCTAAATAAAGACGAAAGGATCAGATTAATTCATTACCTGATTCCAACAGCGCACAAGATGAATATTATATTCCTCCAATAAAACTTAGGGATGTGACAGAGTTCTTTGTGCTGGCATTGGCTTGTGTCCAACAGCCCAGTCCAGCCTCTGCACTCACAGGGTTGTGTGAGAGTACTCGCTGTGCTTTTCCCCTCTCTATCCACCCTTTGGTACACAGACAGACACACGTCGGAGAAATGCAAGGCGCCGTTACCTCTCCTGGATCCATAAAGTTAGAAGAAGAAGAAAAAAAATGGACAAATACAAAGGCAATCAACAAATCCCCTTTGCTTGAGCCCTGCGAAACATAATAGGGCCAAATCATCATCTATTTAGCTTCGTCAAATCACTGACAGCAGGCCTTGATAAAAGAGAGTGGAAAATATGTAGGGTACAGGACGCTGCCAAGACCCTCACCGACTAGAGCCCCCTATTGAAGCCAGATGTTGACTCAACTGGCCAATTTTGATAAATGGCATGATGATTACCATTATAGATCGGGTAATTTTATATCAGTGTGCCACATTGTTGGTCCTCTTTAATGATAGCCAAATGAACTCCGGTTTGTGCCCAAGGCCAGGTGGGCTTTTCCTGTGGTTGGTGTGCAGCATGCAGTGCCACAACAGGCCATTAGGAGGGCGCCCCTGCTGCGGACAGGGCGTCCGGTCTTGTGGGCACCTCTGACGGTGCCCGTTGTTGTCATCAAGTGTCCAGCTGAGCCCTGAGCCCATGACACAGGCCTGTAATGAGACTTAATTGGTGCTTTAGCCTCAATTTTGCCTCATTCAATGTCCTCAATCCCATTAGAAAGGCTTACTAGATCAGAGCTTCATGTACTTGACACAGTGACCCAGATGGATGTTACCTCGTATGACCCTCCGAGGTGCCAGCAGAATTATTCTGCTGTGGCCCAAACACTCTAGTCTGTCTCCCATTCCTCAGGGATTGGGGTATTACAGTAGATTAGCTGGAGTAATACCACGATGGAGCACGGGTATGTGGGGTCATGGGATCACCCCAGGACATGAAAACTAATGTTTGCTTTCAGGGAAAACTGTCACAGACACACTTCTGAGAATCAACAAAATCCAATTAGTTTAATACTTAACGTCAAATAATAGTGATTCCTTTGATTTGGCGCTGTCCTCATTCCACCCCTGCAGCAATTACTAACCTTGTTTTGCTCTTTCAGCCTGGTTTTAAAGACTTTCCTGGGTGAGGTGATCCTGAACATAGCTACAGTTATTTTGCACTGTAATACAGACAGTCAGTTCCCCTCATCTGTTTAAGGCACTGTTCAAAAAGTACTGGGTTGAGTCTAAAAGAAAATTAAAAAAGCAAGACACTCCCATGCGTTATTAATATTTTCTTTGATTGTTACTCTTGGCTTACAAAAAAACATCTCAAAATAATAAATCTATGGGAAACATAACAACATAGTGAATATTCATAGCCAGAGTATTTTTGAATAAAGAGCTGCTAAGTAAACGGTTATTACAGCCACAGAATGAGTTAAACGAGCACAGGCGGGAGCTCTGTGGTTTCTGATGGACTTGAGCATCACAGTACCACGGATTCCACTTAATAAAAATATATATGAATATGCTCAGATGATGCCTGATGTAGTCAAATCAATTACATGATGACTGAGTCACACGTTTCTTCCAGACAGCTTCCAAAGAGCACAGCATTAAATATCAAACCCAAAGCCACCTTTGTGATCTTTTTACTGGGATGAGCAATTGTTGAAAGACAATTGTGCTTTCCCAAAATATTCCAAAAACCCTTCCCATTCTCTGACCCCCTCTCCACCCTAACAATTTTCATACAATCCCTAAATCACAAAGAACAATTCAATGCTTTTTGTATTTCCCCGCAATTTCCAGCCAACTGGCTTGAACACAGAAATGTGGCAGTTTACCTGTTCATCAAACACACACTGAATCTGACGTCAGACCTCAAACAGGAATTTTTATATTTAGGTCTCAAATTGCAATCATTCAAAATCAAATACAATAAATAAAATAAACACAAGAAAGAGCCATAACATAAAAGTCGTTTTTGTAGCATAGCTCATTTTATTGTTTAAACAGTTTTGCATAGGAAATATATCCACTTCCAGTAATTGACTGCAGTAAAAACAGCTGCTAGCAGTATAGGCTGGATATAACAGTAACAATCACAAAAAGTTGAGCCTTTATTTACACTGATTTTAATCTTGTGGCAATTTTAGCCCCTGCACCAAATGTAACCAGCTTGAAGGCATCGCCTGATGCTCGGCGTTTCTAAAATCAATAAAAGAAGGGATATCAAGGCCTTCGCTATACAGTTCACAATGGACACCTGTGGCTCCTAAACTGTCAATGAAAAGATAAAAAACATAAAAGGTTTCCAAAAAGTCCTCTAAAACGTACATTCAGATACATACATAGACCTTTGCACACACTTGCAGTGTAACTACAATCACTACTGGAGACTGTTTACATATTGTTTTGTTGGTGTTGTTGTTGTTGTTTGTTATATATAATTCCACCATGATTCATGAAGTAGAAATGTGTGCGCAGAGGGAAGTAAAAGTGCCACAAGACCCAAAAATAAATCAGTCCTGCAGAGAAAACTGGTGACTATTCTTAGGAAAAGACATTATTTCATCCTTTCACTGCGCTTATTGTAGCACTGACCCCCCCGCTCCACTCCCCCTCCCAGAAAGAAATAAAAGGAAAAAAAAGAGTGAACATTTCCTCTCAAATTTTGAACAAGCTTGATAATTTGAAAATGAATAAATCACAAAAAAAAGCTCCAAAAACATCAAAGAAGTAATAAAGAGCATATTTCCAGATGAGTTTGCCACATTCTGTTCGGTGTGGTGGTGTTTTTCTTGTCACATATGAAAGTAAGTCTATCACATTTTACAATTATATACAACAGACACTTGGACAGCTTGAACAGGCACTGCATTGCTATCTTTTTGTCTTCTTTTGGTGAATGTTACATCCTGTAAAAATGCTGGTTTTTCATGTTTTATAACAACCTGATGCCAAGTGACTAGCAGCTAGCCAACGTATGGAAGTCGTGTATTGCTCATGTAGGATGAAAATGAAGTTTTAATGCTTCCTCTAAGTCTGCATGTATACGCCCTCTCAGTCCCTACAGAATGCGTGACTTTCAGTTAAAAAGGAAAATCACACATATTGCATGAATGCCACAGGTCCTCCTTGCATGAAGTTGTCCTGTTTCTCGATGATCGCAGTGATCAATGACATAATACTTTCTAAAATAATGTCGTTGTGAGAGTCAAAATCTGTCTTGAATACGGCTCTTGAAGCTGCTAATGGGTGGAACACTGATTCAAATTTCATAAAGTTTCAAGAGCTTTTTGACAGGCTACATTCACACCCTGTGTAGCAACAGAAATATGCCCAAATAGACTACCTGTTATCAGCTGGAAGGTACTATACCCTATTCTGAAGCACCCGCAATTAATGTAATGTTTGTTTGTAGTGTGAATGAAGGGATTCCTACATCACATCAGGCATAGACAGCATGTGGAATGTGCAAAATGAGTGATGCCTAGATGCTGTTACTGATCTTTAAAGAGATTTGTTTTAGTGTGGTCTGCATATGAACCAAGTAGACGGCTCAACATTGTCTTGCGACATTTCCTCTGAAAAGAAACCAAAAAACAAAACCAAAAACAACAACTATCTGATAGATTCATCAAGGACGTTTGTCACGTTTTACCCTGCTTCTCGCTTAAGGTCAGGTGCAATCTGGGGCCTTTTCTACTGGTTAAGTGACATCACCTCCCAGCTGCTACAAGAAACACACTCACACCACGATCTTGTTGGACAAGAATTCACATCCATTTCCCCTACCACCACCCCAAAAAAAGATAAATCACATCACACTCGCTATGGCCACACTATTGAAAGAACAACAATTCAAATATTCATGAAGTGTTTCCAAAATGGAAATATCTAAGCACTAACCAAGATCAGAAATAATAATATTAAAAATAAAGAAGCCTTCATTGTTGTTGTTGTTTTAATAATTATGGATCTGTATAGAATATTTCTCCCCCCTTTTTTTGACTTTACATACAGGAATACAACAACTGATGAAAACACTTTAGATTCTACTAATCAGGGAAACCTGGAGAGTTCTAACTCAAATCCAGCCTCCGAAACAAATAAACAAAAACCCAAATTGAATTTTTTTTTTCCTAAAATGGAATTGACTCATTTCCCCCCAGAATTGAAGAGTTACCAATAAGGGCTTAAGAGAAGAACTCTCGAGAAAGTTTACAGTGTACAAACTCCTGTCCTACGACAGGCTTTTTTCAAAAGAAAGACCCTCATCTTCTCTCACTGTGTAGTGTCAGAGGCACTCGATCACACACCCAACTCACAAAGTCACACACACACACATGCACGCACACGAACGCCCAAAGCTGCCAAAGCAGAGTTCAACCCCACAGACTACTGCTCTCGACGCAATCAGGATATTTACCTTTATGTACAGTCTCCTATTCAAATAAACACTAACAGCACAGTGACCCTGACACATTTTTATCTCACACACACACACACACACACACACACACACACACACACACACTCACAAACACACTTGGGGACAATGCACTTCAGTGGGGTTTCCAATGGCCAAAGGCTGCAAAGCACTTATAGTTTTTCTTTTAAAAGAAGAAGAAAAGAATAAAACAACAACTAAAAAAGACAGAACAGTGCACATAGAACGGGGTGACTTTTAAAAAAATTTTCTGCATAAGAAATCTGGATGAAGATGGAGAGATTGAGCTTGACTTGAGGATTATTTTTTTGAAAAACGTTTTCTGCTTCTTAGCCCTCTGCTTACGGTGGAGAGCTGCCGGTAGTACCGTCTCTCCGAGGGAAATTTCTTTCTTTCACGATTGTAGGGAAAGAGTGCAAAAGGTGTCATAGCAGCAATGGAGGCGCTGCTCTCTCTGTGAGAAAAGTCTTTTATTTTTTAACATTAGAAATGGTAAGATAATGATTGATATAAATAATGCCCTATAATACGCCTGAGAGATTTAGTTTAAGACTAGGATCAAAACTCTGTACGGGGAAGAAGACGATTGCCTATGTGCTATTTAAGTGCTATATTTTTCTTCTAGTGGATTCTATTTAAGCCTCTACTGGGCCACCAGACAGGAAGTTAGAAAACACCGTGCTTCTGTGGTCCAATATTTACTTCAACATAACTCTACGGGGCTCTGCTGGGGAAGTATCTCAGGAATTGACATATGTGCATATCGTATATACATTTATACAAATCTACTACTTATAAAATATTTTCTAAAGGCTTGCTTGAGCCTGTCTGCAACTGATTTGGACAGGTCTCACGAGCATTAGTCGGTGTGTGATTGTTGCGCAGGTCACAGGCCACTTCACTGATGTGTTTAAGGCATCTACTTGGGAATTGCATTCGATGACGTCTAGAATAGTACGGCGTAGTGTTCGATAAAAGCGCGCAACAGCATCCGTCCTCAGTTGCAGCTTTAGGGGATCTATGACAGAATGGGGTTCTACGCAAAACGATTTCTTAAAATGATTGTCATACTCAAGTCAAGCCGTCTCTCCTGTGAAAAATGAGCTCCTTCAAGGTTACATGCTAGCACCCCAGGTGGAAAGTTGAAAGTAAGAGTCACAGTAGACCAATCAGTGACTTTGCAGCCGTAGAAAGACCAAGGGTGCATTTTTTTTATAAGTACTTAAATACCGCCCCTCCCCCTAAAACTCCCGAATTCAAAATACACTGGAACACGTCTCACCGTCATTCGGTAGGCCTATATGCTAAAAAGAAAGAAGAAAAAAAAAAAGACCGTGTCATACACTGCATAGAAAGCAGTCCCCACTTTGGTCAATAAAAAAGGAAAACACCCACAACAACAACAACATCATCAACAACAACAACGACAAACAACGATATCAACAAAATAAATGCATTACAATATTGTCTATCTCCAAACTAGCCTCTAATAATTGACGCATCTATAAGCACTACCTACATAGGCAAAACTTGGTATTGCATAATTTTCATAATTCTGAATTCCACCCTCCACAATAGTGACAGGAAGATGAACAAAAGGAGCATTGAAAAATAAGGAAAACAAAAGATGAAAGGTTATTAGAAAAACCACCAAAATACTGGGAAAAAAAATGCTGGTTGATTACAAACTTTAAAACGGCAACTATACACAGCCTTGATATGCAATGTAACTGTGTGAGATAGAGTAGTACATGAAGTTAAAAATCAATAATTTCATTCAGAGTACAAAACAATTCTTATCATAAAAATGTTATTTTTTTTCTATAATGATAAATGCAGCAAAAACAAGTGTAGTGATGTCTCTATATTCAAAGGCAAGGCACGTAATGTGGACTATATGTCATCGTGCAAATTAAGAGTACTGGAGATTTTCCTTGTATAAATATGTCTGGACTGGAGAGGCAATGGCTGTGAACATGCCGTGCACAATTCTAGATTTCAGGGATTTGCCACCACCTGGATTCATAATTTCAGTTTTCAACCTCTTCCACTGTAGAGTTAACCTTGCACAAACTAGCTTTACACATAAGCCTACTGTACATTTGCATGAATTGTACATTTCCATGAATTAACACTTTGCATCCCATATATTTTTTTGTAAACATAAGCTTTAGAAGCTGATGGCCAAATGCATATCCTCTTGAATTTATCGTGAACATTTAAAAAAGAAAGAAAGAAAAAGAAATGCCATTTTTACACACTATGTGTGTCTCATTTCTTTGCTTATGTTCGGTTATTTTCCCCCCAAAATAAATTAAAAACTCCCCATAATGATGGGAAGGGCTCAAAAGAAGTGCTGGTTTTGCTCAGCGCTGCACAGGTAGCTTAGTGCTTGCCTTCAACTGCCTTTCACGCTTGATGTTTTTCTCATGTGAGGAGACGGATATGTGACTGAAATCAAATTCAAATGTTTCTTTAAACATTTTACCCATAAAACCATTTAATATTTATCCCCCTTCCTTTAGAGTCTTAGGGCTGACAGACTGATAGCTTCCCTTCAAAAATTCAATTGCACTTGCCTCTATTGAGATTTTCTTATTCTCTGTCTTTTTAAATCCTTTTGTAAAGGAGTTGCAAATTCTTTAATGAGGGGTCCAATCTCAAGCCTGACATTTAGTGTTTTTCGAAAACCGCATGGAGAGTTCTAAACTCTAACCGTAAGTGTTTACGTTAATTTATGAAGTAAGTAGCAGTAAAGAAGTAAAAGTCAACACATTTTCTGAACAAAGAGTCGTATCACAGTAAACTGAAATCAAACGGAAGAAGAAACACTCTGAATTCACAATTTTTTGTTCCTATGGTGTACACAGTGAATCGTTTGACGTGGGAAAGCCTCTTTTCAAAAGTCGGAGCGTCTCGGAGCCATCCACCAGGCAGAGGTTGTCGATACGCAGACCTCTTCACTTGTGTGTGTGTGTGTGTAAATCAAGATTTTACATCTTCCCCCAACATGGAAAAATAGTAGGAATTGCCGCTAAGAGACTAGAGTGTCATGCAATAAAACATTAAGGCATCTATACATCACAGTATTTGAATGGATTGAAAAGTTCTGCAAACACAACAACTGACTGGTGGATGCGTGGGCTGGGCTCGGGCGAGGAGACAGCAGACATGAAGCTTTTTCTCTTTTCTTTCCTCTGAACCAACCCTCGTCTTCACTTCACGGCCAGTGTCCTTCACGGGGAGGGAAGGGAGTGGGGAGGGACATTGGGGATGGGGGGTGGGGGGGTGGTCGGGGGGAGGGGACGATTGTGCAGCTCATGCTGCTTTGCTGGTTTCATCCATGGCTGCGGACACCTGTAGTGCTAGCTCTGCACCACCAACACCCATCCACCCTGGGGGTCATCCGGCCTCTGTGTATTCAGTTCCCTGTCTCAGCAGGGACCAGGGGCTCACCAATGATGTTTATGCTGTAGTTCTGGTGGACATTTGTTGGCAGAATCGGAGTCCCGTTCGACACTTGGAATGGAACTAAGCTCGCCCAGGTACCAGGACTGTGGAGAGAAAAAAAAAGACACACAGAGAGAGACGGAAAGATTAGACACATGCCATTAACTTGTTTGTGCAGCATGCAGTCAAAATCAGATTCTTTCTTTCAATTATCCTGAACACTGCTTTGCTAATGACCAGCATCACCACTCTGCTAACAGTCATCAAGATTCAAGGTCTTATTTTTGTTTTGTTCAGACATAGAGGAGTAAACAAAAAGAAAAATGGCAACAGTAGCTCATTTCTCTAAGCTGGGGTGATTCTACTTGATTCCCAGTGAAGGACATGTGAAAGGGCCGTAACGTAGGCCCTCTTCTTTGCATTGACACAGTATAGAAAAGCATGAGGGGGAGAGTGTGATTGGTGGTGGAGGTGGAGGAGGGCGGGGGGTTGTGGGTAAAAAGTGTGGGGGGGTCCCTACACAAAGCTGTCCCATCCCTATTCATCTCACGCTAATGGCAAAACAACACAGTGATTGTTCCTGGGGAGCAACGGTGCTAACTGAAAACGCGAGCAGGAACAAACAGCATGTTGTTCCCGTGGGGTGCTGTGCTACGTAGATGTCAGATAATTAGCGCCCCCCCGCCACCGTCTCCCCCACAGGCCCCCAGTGTGCACTCATCTAACACCCTCACACCTCTCACATCACCCCCGCTATGTCTGAGAATACCTGTGTCGCACATTTTCTATCCGAATCACCAATAACAAACTTTTTACGACGTGCTAAAGTGCGGCACGGCAGTGGATAAAACCTGGACAAATCAAGGCAGGTGAAGAAGAAGTGGAAAGAAGGACGACTGTGAGGCAAAGAAAGTGTGGAAAATAGTAGACAAAAAAAAGTGTTTAGCGAGAAGAGAGAAGATGGATGACAAGGAGGAGAGTTGTTTTCAAAAGAAACAAAAAACAGACAAGGCTTAAGTCTGAAGATGCTGGTTTGCAGAGGACAGACTTGAGTCTTTGTGGAGCTTCACGACTAGACAACACTGTCTGTGTTCATGAAAGCTACTCATCAACCAGTCTGCATTTTATACAAATCACTAGTCACTGCTCTTTTACTTAAAACAATGGAAGTGCAAATTCAATTCAACTCATGGCCTAAAAGAGTCAGACTCTTTAATAAAGAGTGAAAGAAAGAAAGACTGAGATGTATTCAAAATAAGAACAAACATCACTCAAGTTTTAGATTGTGTTTGAGTGCGCAAAGAGTTAAAAACAACCTAAAGGCTAATCCTCTCTAGCAGTTTTTCCCCCCCTGTCCAACCGTCCTCATGCTATCCTCTCTCTCCTGCTTTCTCCCCTCCCTCCTTCTCTCTTTCACCCTGCCAAAAATCATCGGACAGGAAAGAGGGATTAAGTTTTTCCTACCTTGCTGAACAAAGAGCGCACAGAGTGGCCAAGGGCTGCAGCGTTCTCTTTTTCCCGTTCACTTTCTTTCTTTCTTCCTCCCTTCCCTCCTTCCACCTCTCTGTGTTTCTCTTTCCTTATGAGAAGCCTCTCAGGTAATGGCTTACATTAGGGGGACCACACAGCTACAAAAGCAGACTCACGGGCCATTGTGCGCACTAAACCGGCAGATCGGTTGTAATCTTGTTAAAATCGATGGCTGTCAGTCCGTATCTGCACCCCATAAACTAAAGCTGCACCGGGCAGGATTCTGATGTAAAGAACTCCTCTACTATCAGGCTGAATCCAAGTCGGGGGCTGAAATCCTCCCATCACTGCTAATTGAGACTTGCAAATTTGCCTTATTAGTATGACTGAACTTTGAATACGAACTGCGTCCTAAAAAGCAAAGAGAGTCCCTCCAGTGATAGATATTTTGCTTCTTGTACCTTAAATCATTTGGTATGATGCAGTCACATACAGGCCACACTGGATTTTTGATGCCACATTGCAGGAATTCTAGGTATTGTTGTTATAGCAGTTCCCCTTTCGCTGCAATATGGACCTGCCAAGATGGCAAGAGCTTTAAAATGCCTCTATTTCGTCTCCATGCAAGTTGTTGCTTTATGTTTCTGCAGCTCCAGACAAAAAAAAACTGACCTCCATTGCTGTATTTCCTTTGGTAACCTTCAAGATGGCCTTCCCTTGCCCTGTCCAAGCTCCCAAACCTCACTAATTCTACTCCCTGCAAGCACAGCCCGGGCATACAGCGTGCTTCGTTTAAGGATTAGCTCCCTAAATTAGATTATCTAATGGCATCTTAATGGATTGCTGACCCATTTCCTGCACAATGGCAACATGCGAGTCTGGCAGCGTTTTAATTTGGGGGCTAGTACTGAAGAGGCATTGCGGAGCGCTCCGTTTAAAGGGCAAGCAAGATAAAAGAGAAATCCGACTGATTCCATCTATATGTTGAACGGTTTTGTGCGAATAATCCATCAAAGAGGAAAAAGTAGAATAGAATTACTATCCCGTCTTTGTAACAAAATTACCAAAATTCAGTTGGGATCTATTTTATCTGTGCTCATTACTGTACGCTCACATGGAGAAAAGAGTTGGAGTTAGCTGGTGTGTGAGTTAAATAAGAGACCTCGAGCTGCTGCAGGGGACATTTTTCTCTGCTACCTCCACTGGCCTATTAGGAGGCCTATTGAAAGGGGTTCTGCTGTGTGCATGTGTGTTTGTAAAAAAGTTTGTAACTTCAGCAGGCACAAAATGAGCTGCACGCACACACACACACACACACACACACACACACACACACACACACACACACACACACAGATCTACACTTCCAGGGAAAAGGGGAAAAGGAGACGTAACAGGAAAAGGCTTAGCTCAGCTCGCTCGCTCTGCCATGGTGAAATGGTTCAGGTTTTCCCCCCAGAGAGGGAGACATACAGTATGGAGGCAGCGAGGAGGTGAAGGGGGAGGGGGAGGGGAGGGGAGGGGGGGACTTTCTGTAGCTTTAAGTTAAAGAGAGTAAAGCATGACTTCAGCATAAAGTCAAACAAAGCTAAGCTTGTTAATATGTGGAAAGTAAAACATCCTCACATGGCCAAAAAGCTGACCTGAAATGACTTCCTTTATTCTACATGGTTTGACTTAATTTGTTCTAATTAGCTTCATCAAAGTTTGTGTTATGAAATGGGAACATTTTGTTTTTGTTGGGTGTGAATCCAGAAGGAAAGCTATGTTTCAAAACCTGAATCATTGTGCAATATTTGTCATCTTTCAGCAATGAAATATAATCATGACAAATTTGACAGAAATAAAGTTCTAATACTTGTTGCTTTTACCAGATATGACAAGAAATATTAAGTTTCTACTTTCCAAAGGTTAGTTTATGTTATGGTGCATTTAAAAAAAAAAAATGCAATTCACACAAAAAATCTTAAACAGCTGAAAAATTCTGTGACAGGATAGAAACCAATCCTACACTATAAATAACTGGGAAAGGTGGAAAATAATGTAAGAGTGAAAAATAGAACAGAAGGGGGGGGGACAACACGAGAGAGAGAGACACAAGGAAATGTCTTTTACTTTTATCAAAGAAATGCATGACCTCATCTTAAAGTCCAAAAGGTTAACCTCTGTGGCAGAGTATACCACTTCAGTATTAACACTTACAGCCACAGTCCAGAAAAATTTGATTTATATGTGAATTTATATGTGAATTTCTAAAACGTAAGGAGTAAGAAAATCAAGACAATGATTTATTATATGGTGTTATTAATCTTAAATTTGTGTTTGTGTGGTGTGAGAGATACAGAGAGACGGCATGAAAGAATGAAAAGGTTACCTTTGCCAAGTAATCCCCAAAGTGTCGTCAGTGGCACTGGGGCCATAATGCCTGCCGTTTTGAGTCACGCTCCAGTCACACTTCCTCAGCTGTCAATTGAAACCTAGCAGTCAGATCACTGGGCCAAGACAACTTCCACTTCAGATTACACTACAACTCAACACTATATACACAAATGCATGCAGAAGAGCCTACAGCAGGAGCAGCAGAAATAAAAAAAAAAAGACTCCAAAATGAGTCCTAACTGTTAATGACAATGATTAAAATAGTGAATGGAATCAGTATATTCATTATTTGTTGGGGTAAAAAACAGTAAAATCGAAGCTACGGATAAAACAGACACAAAGAAAAAGCATGCAATCACAGTTAGTGGTAACAGCTAACCTGGAAGTAAAAAGTTAGTTAGTTACAAATGTGAGTGGCATCATATTGGTAGTTCATCTGTGAGTGGTTACTGCTTTTTAAGATGGTTAGCCAATGAAGCCATGCAATCCACTGGATGCATGCATCCTGTCGATAATCAATGCTTCACTCTGAGTGCACTTTAAGAATCAAGCATGCAGACTTTTTTTTTCATTAGCTAACTGTTTTTATTGATTAAAAATTACAATGAAGTTAAACAGCACGCCCCCCCCCGTCAAGACATGCCAACCTTACATACAGATTACAAATTACTGCAACAAAAAAAGCCACACACAAACTGTGTTTCCTTTGCATGCATTATGCGAGTGCACGTGTCGGCAATCCAGCTGAGAGCTATCTCTGCCAATACCAACCTAACCTTGCCCTGTGGTCAACACATTCATTTAGTAATGCATCGGGATAAAACTGCACTGTTAGCACTCTGCGTGCAGTGGCAGACGTTTTGCAGAGGCTCTTAAGAGGGATTTAATCAGATATACGCATACGCTGAATATTCAAAGCCATTTGCGGTGGTCGAGAAATGTCGTCTTTCTCCTCCAAGCACCTGGACGAACACATCAGGAGACGATGATGGTTTCCTACTTAAGCCATACTTAAATGCAGAGATGTCTTTTTTTTTATGTGCCTTGATTTTTTTTCCTGGAACAAATGTAAAGTGGTGGCAAGAAACAGAGAATTTTAGGAGTTAATCTCAAAAGCCTTTCCATGACGTAATGACACTCCATTTTATTACAATTTAATATATTAATTTTACGTGATCAAAAGCTGCTTAATAAAACTGAATAGGAAACAATGTATCTTGTTCCATCCAGTGTGTTTTTCTCTGTATTTATCGAAGGTTGGGAGAATAAACCCCTCACGCCGCTCCCGCGCTCTGCAGCCTGACAAAAGCTTGGAGAGAATGTGCGGGATGGGCCAGACGCTCGGTGCCACCGCTCCTCGAGGGGCTTGCCATCTGTCCGCTGGCACCGGCACATCAGAGTGGCACAGGCAGCGGGGAAAAGGGGGACGGAGCCGGGGAACGTTAGCATACAGATGCGGGCAGATTGTGGATTAGGATCCTTCCTTAGATAATACCAAATGACATCTGATCACGGATCTTTCCCTGCGGAATGCTAGATGGTGGCATTCCCTCGAGGGGTTAACCAAGGCGAGAGATGAATGGAGGGTTTTCACACATTCAGTGCCTGGGAATCGTAGAGCAGGTGTGGGAGCGTGTGGTGGTGTTGTTTTGTTTTTTTTTTTTGTTTTTTTTTTCATTTTTGAAGCCTACTGCGTGTGTGTGTGTGTGTGTGTGTGTGTATCCAGGGACTTCTATTTTAGTGGTGCCACATTTTAAAATAGGCACTGCTCTGAAAAGTAGCCTTAGTACCAAGTTATCAGATGACTATTAAGTTATTTCATAATAATAATATAATCATCACTCATTGTTTGGAATTAACACTATGGTAGCAGTTTGGTCAAGGATCAGGAGATCTATGCTATATTATTAAAACAATGATTCTAGTATTCCAAAAATGTAATTGCCTTCTGACTATTCTGTTTAAAAAAAATCAAAGGTAGCTCTGACAGCAGCAGAGGTAGACGCAGTGCAAGTCATGGCCTCTATCCATCAAACAGACAGGCAGACAAAGAACAGTGCCCCTCCAAGGTCCAGCCCCAACGCTGACCATGTTTAAAACCCTTAACTCTTTATGCATATGTGTGCGATTTGTTGTCCTTTCCTACCATGCCTAGCGACAAACGGTTGCAGCTAAACAACTAAAAGAGTCAGTAAGCCTCATGGATCCCACACAATAAACATCCCATCACCAGATGAGGACAATGACAGAGCATTCGGTTAAAGTGTTTAGTCCTGAAGGACTTGGCTCGGTGTCGGCCCGCTCTGCGAGACCAGATCCCGGGCTGTTAAATCATACCAGAGAAAACAAAAACAACTGTGACAAGCAGAAGCATGATGAATCAGTGTGAAGACTGTTTAGAGCTCCCTAAGCCGACAAGAGCATTTATTCATCCGGATATAGCATGTAATAACCTTCTAGAAAGGTGTCACTGTTGTGCTTACAAATCTTTCATTCTTCTTTCACATTTTAAGCCACCGTCTTTTTGATACTACTCTTTCCAAACTGAGTAAGTCCAAACATATATGAGCTGATGTGTTTGACTTTGCTAGGCCTAAAATACTTTATTATTTGTCTTGTCAGTACAACAGGATCACAAAAATATGTTTTAGAATCATTGGATAGTTTCAAATTATCAAATAAAAATAACAATATATTTTTTATTATATTATCACACTGTATTTCTTAGGAGGATGTATATGTATCTGGCTGATTTACACTTCAAAATCTAAAACAAAAAGGCTTGATAGCCTCTGGGGGGAAAGCTTTGGACAACATACAACAGCTCATGCAGCTACGCTCAGACTGCTGCTGTCTTGTGTAGTCACTTTGTCCTCCACTGAAATAAGTAACAGGGCTACAAGAAAATGTGGAAGACAAACTGCGCGACATCAGCCAAGCGAATCCTCCCTCTCCTCCTGCTCCTCTTCCCTGGTGGAATAAAAGCATCCCACGACTGCTGACAAACATTCAGCGATTTTTTTTTTGCCTTCTCGGATTTTAGGGAAAAATGGGGAGCACGAAAGGCAGAGAGAGAAAAAGAAAGACTGAAAGAGGAGGAGGAGGAAAGAGGAGGAGTTTTTTCTAAACATTAAAAAAAAAGCAAGCTGATGAGAAACCTAGCGATCATTACTTAGCCGCGTGCAGATGCATTCAATTAGTTGTGGTTGGAAAAGCCTTGGCCTGAGACCAGCGCTTTCAATAAGATGGGGTGGGGGAGAGCACTTTCTCCCGTCCGACAATACCGCAACACTCCTAACCTCACAGACACACACATAAACACACCCACACACGCACACACAGACCCACACAGGGTCACCACATCTGTCCTAGTACTGCTGGTGGGGCAACTGCGTGACGCCAACGCTAAATTTTCAGCTTGTGTACCGTAAAGGAGGGAGTGTACTGATCACATGTGGTATGTGTGTGTGAGAGTTTCTAAAGTAATGTGTGAAGGAAATAGAGTTGAGCCCATTACACTCGCAAAGACACCCACATGTCACATCCATCTTAGTAGTGGTCACACAATGACAGTGAATTTCCTGACACTGTTATTTCTTTCTTTAAAGTGACCTTAGGAAATAGATGCCCTTTTCTACTCTAGACTGTAGGATTTAAACTCAAACACACACACTCAAAATTATATCTTAGATATTCATCATTACTAAAAATTCAAGAGAAAATGTAGTAGCACTGTTGTTTTGAGATACATCATTTTTCATCTGCATGGATTACTGACATGAGGTTAATTCTACACTGCTTACAAGGTGCATTTTTCAAATCATTTTTGCTATATAAAATGGATATAATCTACTCAAATTCAGCTAATGGACATACTGAGGATATTAAATTGTGGGTCATTTAAAGATCTTTCAAGGCTCCTTGAAAATAAAACTCAATTGGAAGTGATAATAACACATAAACTTTTGACTAAAATTAACATAGCAGTAGAAAAAGAACAGCATTGTAGTATTTAAAACAAAAAAAATATATTATCACTATGACCTGCTATCTTTAGCCATGTTAAGCCACAATCCTTTTGAGGTCTGAAAAATTATATGTGGCAAATTTTTTATGCTATGCTTGACCTCAGCCTATGAGTGCTCTGATCTGATCTAGAAGCGCTCTGATATAACAAGACAGTTTAATGTTTCCTACAAATCAAATTCAGAGTGCGACAGGCTTTTGCAGAGAGAGATGGGGGACAGAAAATGAAAGGATAAGAGGAGCAGGTGAGCTGAGTGCTGAAGGGGGGAGATCTCACCTGTTGCTGGTGGAGGAAGGTGGGATCTCTAGGGCTCAGGCCTACAAAACGGTTAGCCGTCGGGGTGCCAGGGGCTGAGTAGCCTGGGTAACATGCCATCACAAAAACACAAATACATGCTTACATTACAATTAGCATTTCAGGAATTTACATGTAGCTGTTGTTCTGATCCAGAGTGACTTACAGTCAGTCATTTGTCGACATTACAAACAACCAATAGTAAAAAGTGCATGTGGGGTCCCACAAGGTTCAAGTTTGGGCCCGCTCCCACAGACACACACACACAAAAATGCATAAAGCCAACACATCATGTAAAAAACTAAACATTGGGTCTTTTGAAGCAATTGTTATAGGATGTAGAACTGCAGGATGCTTGGTGTTTATTGGATGGTGTGCAGTAGGTGACTGGTAGTGGTTACCATTACCAGTTGGTACGGACTCACCTTCTGTGGATGTGGTGATGGGCTTGGTGTCGGGCATGGAGAGCGAGACGGGTCGCACAGCGCCGTGGTGTGGGGAGGGAGCCAGAACTGGGGTGAAGTGGCCTGGGACCTTTCCTACCACCTGACCACTACTGTTAGGCTGCAGGTGGGGTACAGGCAACAAGAAAACACATTTCAGCACAAGCACCTCTAACCCTATGTGGGGACAGGCAAACTGTGTCCAGTGACTTATGTTTACAAGCTCTTGTTCGCTTGTAAATGTGCAGTTGGGCAGATCTCAATAAACCAATACAAGCATGTAAGAAACTACACTTTTCAATGTCATAGCCCCATTTCTGGGGCAGTTAACTCATCTTAACTGCTCTGTTTGATCTCACAGACCTAAAATCAACAACAAAAGGTGACTGGACCGCTCACTCTTACACTTAATGCTCTGCTTGAAAAAAGGATTTCTGTACTTTCAGTCGTTGTGTTGTCACAGTTATTACTAAAACTCTGGGGGGCACGGGCAACAATAGATCCTCAGTCACCGACGATGGATTTCCTACATGATTTTAAACAATGATTTTAATGGCGCTCATAAATGGAATTTAGGAGGACTTGGGCGTGAAAAGACTGAGAGCTGCGGAGTGACCTGTTACAATGGTGTGAATGTGCGAGTATAGAGAGCGAGGCAGAGAGACTATATATATAGAGAAAGAAATAAAGGAAGCTAGTGGGAACTACTCTTTCAGACGGCTGGAGACTGTCTGGGGCGTTCATTTCAGGGCCGGCCCCAAGTTCAAAACTCAAACAGGCCTTTTTGGAAAAGAATTGTGTCCACAGGGTTCCCTCCCATGTGAATAGAATGTTTAATTAGAGTGTAATATAATCTGCGTTAAAGCAAGCATAAAAACATTCTGGCACTCTTCCATGGGATTATAAGCGCTGTGTTATTTGCTGAGCCCCCCCTCCTCCCTCATCCCCCAGCTGGTCTGCTAGTGCTCTCTCTTCCCTACTGGACCCCACCTCACTAGCCCGCCTCCACCAACCCCCTCTCTCTTTTCTCCAGCACCCCAGCAGAGGGCCAGTTAATTCTGTACAAGAGCCAGGCCCCGGCAACGGCAAATATTTACAACCTTTATCATTCCCCGCGGTTTTTTTCTCTAGAGTAACAGTCTCCCCCCCCACTACATCCCCCTAACCCGCTCCCTGCTCTGGAGATGGAGCCGTCTACGAGTTCTTTGTTTACAGTGAGAACAGCGGGGATATAAAACTCACATAAATATCACACTGCTCTCTCATCTATAGAGACGCCTGCTCTCGCTCTCTCCAACACACTGGCCGCAGTGTGCACACAGAATGTATAAAAGCTCTAAGCTATTTGATTTACTACAATGTCTTGATACAGTTTTGTATGTCACGTGTGACTGCAATTGCAATAGTTTGGTTGACTTTTTTATGGAGACATCAAGTTGTTTTTTTTTAGCACGACAACAAATATAACGCTGGGAATGTATTATAACCTTTGCCATGAGCATTATATCAAACAGTATCAAATATACGCTTCTCTGTCACATGAAGTGGTCTGCAAAGTTCAGTCTGGGGTTGCTTGCAAAATGAAAAGTGGTTTAATTTAACTATGATTAAATTCACTGTAAATAATTCAAAATAATTAAGTCTATTTACGATGGTTATTGCAATTATAGGATTGTTTCTGACCAATATTATCTCCCCACATACAGCACAGACAGCCCAGTACTAAATGAAGTGTGTCATGTGACCATTTAGGGGTTCCCAGGACAAAACCCTATCAAATTGTGGACATCTTAAGGGCTTAAAATGTGTAATTTGGGGTTTGTAAAATTATTCTTTTTTTTTATTTTTATTTTTTAGATTTTCTGGACTTGATAAAAGCACTTAGAAGAAGCAGTTTTATTAACATGTCATTCTAACTCTCGCCATAAATAAAGAGAATGACCAGGAACAGGTTTCAGATAAAAGAAAAAACAAGCAAAACAGGATGATGTTTCCTGAATGCATCATTGAGGAAGTAATGAAATAATGACTAATGCATGCTATACTTTATACTTACCTTTAATCTCTTGAGGTCAGATGGGAGTAGAGCTGAACAAGATAACAAAGAACTACTCGAGGCCATGAAAGTCTTGCCAAACCAGCCTCCGACTTCTGGCCTACTAACTGGCTTCTTCAAAGCGAAAAAAATAAAAATAAAGACTGACCTGGCTGCTCTGTGGGCTGGACGGGTCGTATGACGGCACGTAGCTCTTGAGGGGATCAGCAGGGTTGAGGTGGGGCGGGTAGCGGATGGTGGTGTGTGAGAAGTAGGGTGACGGCGCCGGGGGCAGGATAGCTGAGGCCGAGAATTGCAGGGGCGAGTGTGGAGGTGGGCTCCTCGTCGATATAACTGCAAGAGAGACACACAGAAGAGTCGGAGGAAGATAAAGATTGAGTTTTTGTGAGACGGAGTTAAGATAAAGTGATCATCATCGATCTGAGAGGGTACATTAAGTATCGACATCGATTTTTCGACTGTTTTATTGGAAAAAGTTGATTAGCGCTCCAGATTTAGCAAGAGAGCTGGTGGTTAAAGTCACCAGTAACTCACCACTGTGTCCTACACCTGTTAGGCCTGGGTGATGAGGCTGAGGGAAAGTGCTGAGTCGTGGTGAAGAGTCCTGCGGGGAGGTGGGGCTGAAGAGCGGCTTCTCTGGCTTCTTCATGGTAGGAGAGGACATGTCTGCTAGTGAGGAAAACACACAGAAGAACACACAAACACATAAATGCATGCTCAAAGTCAGAAAATGTATACATGCCTTATTGATTATTCAAACTCGTCAAAAGTCTTCGTTCATTTCTTTGGGTATATTTGCACAGAAGTAGAAACATGGAAGTGAGAAATTTGTCCCAACTTCTGTGTTGTGTTATATATGTATTACATATTCTTAAAACAAAATGAAAGAAAATGACTTCACTGGTGGACAAAAATAAACATTGCAAGGTTTTAAGCATATCTTTAGGTGTATTTTAGCTGAAAATTAATCAAAACATTTCCCTACAGGTTCCACTAATGCTTCCATTTCTCATGAATGAAAGCAATTAAGTGCTAAAAATGAATTATTGAATTGTTGAAATTAAGCAGAATTTGATCTGCATGGGATTACCAAGGGCCCCCTGTCTTTAGCAAATGCAGTAGACAACGGAAAATGTATTCAGCAAATTACAGACATTGCAAAGGGTCAAAATCACTTATAATCTCTGGAATCATTACAAATCACTGGACATCCCCAAGAAATACGAGTCCTGTGAAAATTCGGCTTTTGTCATGTCTGAGCGGACAATTAAATCCAGTGAACTGATGCGCAGTTGTAAAGCAGCCGGTTGCTCAAATAGGATTTAAGAATTTCAAGACCCTCACGTAATCTTAAATAGAACATTACACTGTAACATCTGCTCGCCTCAGCCTTACACGGTGTCTGACAAGCTACTGTAATTCCCCATGAATAATCCTGAAGGCTCAGCAGAAGACATGAAATTTGTTTTGAAAATGTGTGCAGTTCTATAAACTAAAAGTATGTGCACAAACTCTTACAAGTTGCTCATTATTGCTGCTCTACACTTTCATGAGCAATGTTCTGCTGTCACGGCCGTGCGGTTTTCAATTTTCTGTGGTAAGACACAGTGTCTGAAGGGAACGTGATAACAACTAGATGCGAGAGGCAATGGCCTATGTCTGCTCGTGCTCCTTCTATGATCATTCATCAAGTGCTTTTCTGGTCTGTCACGGATTCTTGGGGTGTATAACTTTCAAATCATCGATCTCTTTCCCCCAAAATAAGCTATATAAACCCCATTGTTGAAGCATTTCCATAGTATTAACCGTCCTTTCCTCCTGTTCCCTCCCACAACAGGGAAGGATCCACCCGTGCGACGGGAAGAATCACTCGTCTCCAGAAAAAGAGAGCAACAAAGGTGGCTGGAATTCAGGGGGATTTCCCAGTGTGAGGTTGCAAGAGGATACAGGCTTAAGTGCTTCCATTTTTGTGTCAGAGGGAGAAATACCTCTGAGAGGATTGATATCGCTGCTTAATGTTTCCATGTATAAATAGGACATTTCTCCAGTTGAGGTATTCAGCTTTTCCTCTCTTCTGCTAATTAAATCCTTCAGAGAAACGACTGGACTGCCTCAGGAAATTAAATGGGACAATTAATTACCAGAAATTAAACACTTTAATAGTTTAAATTAAAAAAAATGTATTTTAAGTTATTTTTTTGCTTTTAGACCAGACTAGTTGTCTTTCGGTATCTGATGTATTTTGTATTAAATGGGGGAATGTGTACCTTCACGTAAAAAATCCCACAAAAAAATCCATTTCTTACTTTGTAAAAAAATATGCAAGAGAAAAAAAATTTCTTCCTCTACAGGGTGAGGTTTTGTCAAACGACAACCATGTGCGAGAAGTGACCGCTTGGCACTTCGGAGGCTTCATATGGGTTTAATATCACCCCACTTCTCATTTATTCTCTCCTGACAGAATAATGGCTGTCTTTGGAGAGTTTCCTATACCACTGCTTTCCGTTTCTCCTCGCCCCAAAGTGTCTAAGTTTACGCAGAGCAATACTCTCAGGCCATGTGCAAAGGGACAGGCTAAAATTTCATGTACCCACATTGGGCTGTGGTTGAATCCTAACCAGTGCTGTGTCTCTTGTGTATCATCTGGCATTTTCCTCTCTCAGCCTTCCTACTTATTACATTCAAATGAAAAAAGAGGACTGGATAGAAAAACAAAAACGAGGAGGTATACAAAGTTAAAACAAAAGGTAAAACCACAGGATGCCTTGTTGAGGAAAATGTGGGACATTTTTATTTCCAATCATTTTGTCTGTCGCAGTCTAACAAAACACTTGTTGGTACAATCCAGAGGCAGTGCGGGCAGCAGAGTGTGGAAAGAAGTCAGCAGAGAGCAAGAATGCTCTCTCGGAAACACGGGACAGTGAGGCCTTAATTAAAAGGGTGACGGGCTCTGCTCTGCACCAGGAGACAACGTAATGAGACATGCAAGCTGTCCCGTGAGGATCTCGCATGCAAGACAGCACACTTGTTTCTCTGATACACACATCTCTACCTTTTCTTTTTTCCGGCTCATTAGGTGAGCTATATTTCTTAATTCCCTTCTTACTAGTCCTGTACCTTAAAGCTGGCACATGATCATCAAAACTCTACGACTGAGGAGCTTCTCTCAAGTTCAGCCAAGATGTATAGCCTGATTTCCTGATGAGAGATCATCTGACACGTTTGCCCTGCGGGTCTAATAGCTCACATGAGGTTTATAAATAGGAATTTCTTCATAACAGCCAATCACAGGCTGTTTCAGCTCAACATTCAAAAACTCACAACTTTTCTCATAATGGACACTGCATTGTGGAATCCAATGTTTCCTTTGGTAAGCGACAGGTGTGAGAGAATACAGATTTACATTCAGACAGCAGTTCAAATGTGTTTAAACATTTATATGACTGGCGATGCCTGGGGCTATCTCTGTCATGGTATGTATTTTAAGAGGGTTGAACAGGTTCATGTGCAGAGAAACCAGATGCAGTTTCATCTGCAATGAAACGGGTGGCAGCAGTGATGTACAGTAGATTATGACAAGGCTGAGAGTCAAAGAGAGTTCAGCTGCTGTTTTGATCAAGTCTGTTTGCATGCTATGAGGACGAAATGAGTAATGCTCTCGTATACTTCTTTAAATTCTGTCAACATGCTCTCATGCACCGTTGGAGCTCTCCGAGACTGTGGTCACATAGGGCTGTTCCTGACTCTGAATGTTTGCGCAACTGTATGAAGGCGATGGAGGGTGTTACTGATAGAGTAAATAAAGGTGGTCAAATAAAAACAGGAAAATCACCTCCGTCTCTATCGTGCCAGTTTGCCCGACTGCTGGCTGGTGAGCTGGGTGACGAGTAGAAGTCAGGTCCTGTCGGGCTGGTGTCCATGTTCTCGTCCATGTTGACGGTTTTGGGCCTTTTGCTGTGGGACATGGACAAGTTTATGGTTTAGCATAGCCAGTCATGTTTGGTGTCATGACTTTCAAGATTGCATCTGTACTGATTTGGGGCAGTTGTGAGTGAATGTCTGGCACAGATTAACTTGCATTGTGTGAAGGTTTAGTTAACGGAATAGTTTTAAATGTTTCGCTTTGTTGCCAAGAGTTAGATGAAAAGAATGATACCACTCATATCTGTATGCTAAATATGAAGCTAGTGACAGGAGATGGTTAGCTTAGCTTAACATAAAGGCTGGAAGCAGGGGGAAACAGCAAGCCTGGCTCTGAATGCAACAAAAAAAAATCCACAATCTTTTCACTGTCACTTTTTGTACTGACTAAACAAACAAGATATAACATGTTAATTAGTGAGCTTTAGAGGTGCTGGTAGGCACATTTCTTACATTTGGACAGAGCCAGGCAAGCTGTTTCCCCCTGTTTTCTAGTCTTTATGCTGAGCTATCTCATGGCTGTAGCTACATATTAAGGGAGAGACATGAGAGCTGCATATATCTTCACATATAACTCTTGGCAAGAAAGCGAATAAGCTTATTTCCCAAAATGTCAAACAATTCCTTTACAAATTTAAGATAACGTTCTGTGCAATGGTTAATTTTAGCTCCATATAAATATAAAGATATATTTTGGACACAGGTCATGCACTGCCTTTGACTGAACCTCACTGAGATATTTCTGTGTTAATAATAATAATATCATCAAAGAATACAATGTCAATGTCAATATAATAGAAGGACTTTTCCCCCCAGCTTTGTCCAAAAAGCTTGTTTTGTTGTTGTAACTTCCACTGACCTGCCGGGAGGGGAGGACAGGGAGCGATGCAGCCCCACACTGGAGTTCAGGTCATGATAGTAGGGTTGGCTGGGCATGTCGGCCATGGAGAAGTTAACGGCTGCACCGTGGGTGATGGGCACTGTCGAGGACACAGAGAAAACAAAGAGAGACAGTTATGCTGTAATCACTGCAAAGAAGGAGTTCAAAGTCAGCAGTGTTGTCAGATTGAGTACTGTGTCTTTTCCTATCTTCGCATCTAGAGACGCACAATTAATTGCACAATAGCTTTACTGACTGTTATTGATGCTTTGTGTTTAGAGGCTCTGTGTGTCAAATTAAGTGCTCCCTATTCAGAGGTTAACTTTCTGACCATCACAGGCATTTCTGCTGAGCACTCTGATTAACAAGTCA
Source organism: Siniperca chuatsi (assembly GCF_020085105.1). NCBI lineage: Eukaryota > Metazoa > Chordata > Actinopteri > Centrarchiformes > Sinipercidae > Siniperca > Siniperca chuatsi. The sequence continues at coordinate 9,332,265 of NC_058063.1, forward strand.
CTGCTTCCCAAAGTGGTTGTGGCTGCAGGTAAGAACACTTTCACAAGCAAGTTTACTGTAGCTGCATTTTCTATCAACGGAAGAATCTCTAATTTATTATTATTATTATTATTATTATTATTATTATTATTGAGTCCGGTTTTATTTATATGTGGCACTAAGACATTGCATATACGCTAAATATGTAAATATACAGCAGTAAGACAACAGTGTATTTTATTGCTAAATGTGTTATCCTGCATCTCAAGGAAATCTCAGTAAACTTGAAACTGAATTCACAATCATCATCATTTTCTTCACTTCTCTACAGTCCAGTATAATACTCGGCAGTCTCCTCGCATAGTGATTTACAGAGGAAAAGGTGTTGTTTTTCTCACTGCGGTCAAGGTGAGGGATATTGTTTCAAGGGAGGCCGGGCCAGTGTTTACAGAACAAAAGCAGTTCACCAGCTATCCTCGCTCTCTCCTCTGTCTCTCTATGGCTCTCTCGCTTTTTTCAGTGTGTGGCCTGCGAGGCAGCCTGCAGCTCAAGCGGTTGGTTGGTTTGGAGTCGATGAGAGGATGGAGTGTGTGGCGCCGTCTGTTGTGGTCTGAGGTTCACCACTGGCACGATCCCTCCGCCAGCCTCCGCCCTGGCAGCCCACTGTAGCCCTGGCAAAGGCCCCTACTCGCTGCTACCCATACCGAGCTGTCTGTGGAGGAATGCATCCGGCCCGAGGACGCTGAATACAACACCATTGTTTTTTTGTTTTGTTTTTTTTCATTCATGGCAGAGGATACCCCCGACCATCTCTCTCTGTGCTGGTTTCTCTCTATCGCTCTTTCTCTCTTCTTGGCTCGGCACAATATTTGTGATGCCACTTGGCTGCCCTGCAGGTCATCTCATTTAATAATCTGGACTTTGACTTTTAAGCTAAAAAAAAAAAAATGGTAAATGAAACAATGATGCTGCGAATCATTTGCCACACAGCGTTTCTTCCAACAGATTATCTCATCTTACTGTATAATGGGGTAAGAGAAAGTGTACTGTCTTTGCAAATTTAGACAGTTTAGACAACAGTTTCTTTTGCCCGTGCATGCTCACATTTTCTGTTGACAAAATATTTTTACACTTGCAGTCAAGGCTCCTGTTGCATTAATGAGAGTCCTCGTCAAAACGGTGGATTGCAAGTCAGCCTTGAACTCCACAGCTCCCTTTGATGGACTTCAAAGAATGTCTCAACAGCCTGGAGAGTTAGAAGAGAAGCGCGATGACGGACAAGCGGCTGCTTAGATATCTTCCCAGGGAGTGACCGGCTGAGTGAGTGACAATTCCTGTGTGTCCGTCGACCTTTTTAAAATTCCAGCTCGACTTCAGTCGGCTTTAGTGAAACCGGGCTCGGTCACATGAGAGCAAACACGCCAGCGCAGCAGCCATCTGCTCAGGGGGCAAATTAAACACTAAACAAAAACACACAGCCTTTCAAAGGATATTCAGTCTCTGAGTAGGTTCTGCCTTTCAAAGCAGACAGTTAAGACAACCTGGTCCATGCTCCTACATCAGAAATAGTTTGATACAGTAGGTAAACAAAAACCAAGGTCAGCTTTAAATACTATTTGTTGTTCTCAATCACAATTCTCAATTCACATGTTCATAGCCAAATTAAATTAAGGGGAGAGTTTGACAACATCGTTTATTGACAGTTTTGAGTATTTCAAATGTAAAAACTCTGTGTACAGGAATTAAAATTCTTCATTTTAGTTGTTGGAAGTTGAAGGGTGTACTACAAAGGGAATTCATGCACAGATCTACATTTCTGCTGGTGTCTTAGAAGCTTCAAGAGTTCAACACTTTAGGGCTGCAACTAACAATTATTTTCATTACCGATTAATCTAATCTGTTATTTTGTAACTAATTGTTTGGTGTGTAAAATGTTAGAAAATGGTAAAAAATAATCATAATTTCCCAGGAACCACAGTTGACGTATTCAGCATGTTTTGTCCAACCAACTGTCCAAAATGAAAAGATATTCAGTTTACCGTCACATAAGACAAGAAAGTCCTCACATTTGAGAAGCCAAAACTAGCATTTTTGCGACTTTAAAGATTAATCAATTATGAAAATAGTGGCCAATTAATTTCCTGCCGATCGACTAATAATTTTGGCTCTACATCACTTTATTAAGAAAAAAGAAAGACAGAGTATTGTGTTTATTGCCTATTTTAGTCTTGACTTAATTTAAACCCCCTCTGAACTTAGTTTAGACTGACATTGACTTGAACTATCAGTCAATGTCTGATGAATGCTGCACTGAACAGGAATTACACACCACTCTGAATCAAACCGTAGCACCGCAATTCACTGGTGTATACTACAACATGCAGACAGCACAGCACGGCACAGGTATGTTTCTTTTAAACACAGGTTGTTGGGAGTGACTGGAGTCTTTGTGCACCACAGACACGTTCCAGAGCTACAGCGTCAGCTCAGAGGCAGTACAGGTAAACGGTGCCTCGGGGTGCCCTCGGCTATCAGAGGCAAGAGGACTCCTGGAAGAACAACTGTCAACGGCTGTGCGGAGGGCAGACATGTCTATACAGATGCACACAGGCTCATACAGACGGCTGTGCAGTCAAGTGTTCTCTTATTGCAGAACAGACTGGCCAAACTGGATTTACCACACTACAGTTGTATGGTGGATTTCAGTAAATATACAGAGGTTAGAATTCGTAGAAAAGCTGTGAGTTACAGGATTTCTTTTGGCAGTTGAGAGTAAATGCGAATATATTCTTACAAATTAAAGAATCAGTTATTTCTGTTTATATGAAAACACCTAAATACAGCATTTGAGCAAAACATGGGAACAGATTTAAAGTCTCACACACCTACACAGATGTTTTCAGTTACATTAGCTGATTAGACCTCTTCTTGGGGCCATGTGGGTATATATACTGTGATTGACTGACATCTCGCTGACTGTCATATTAAATTGGTTGCACCTGTTAGGGCAGGGAAACTTCAATATTCTTTTATGTAAAAGGACTTTGGTGTCCTCATGTGATTGCCAGCATAGCTCCGCCCAGCTTCAACCTGAGCAGAGGTTTAATTGGTGATAAGTGAAAGAATAACTGAAAACACTTCTGTGGGTGTGCAGGGTGGTTGTACAAGTACAAACAATTAGAACATGACTGCTATGTACTTACTTCTGGACACTCGCACCAGTTCTGTAACACTGAAGACTCCTGATTTGATGAAGCTGTCTTCCAAGTAGACTGTGGACACAGGGAGATACCAAAAATCATGAAATCATCATTACTGCCATGTTTACTATTTATCAAATACATTCATGCCAATTGAAATACAGACAGAATTGTTGTTGATGATTTGCCCTCCACGCCACATATTTCAATCACAGACAAACATGCAGGTACAGATCATTACGCGGGGATTTAGGCACTGTCACCCAATGATATTAAAAAAAAAGCATTTATCAGTGTCTGTTTCCTTTTTCCTCCAGTATTTTTCATGCTTGTCTTTCTGTAGTTGAAGGGTTTAAGCCATCTTTATTTTATCCTGTTTCCATGCGATTTTAGCTGTGGATTGTTGACTTGAAAATGAGCGTATTGTGAAAAAAACACAGTTACTGTGTTTGTTTTTCAGTTGTCAGCGCCAAACCATTCTGCGCAGTACAGGACAGGTGTGTGAGGAGGAGGGAGTGACGTGCAGACTCAAACTCTTGCTGCTGTGAGTACAACGAATGAGCGGCAAGCACTGCCTATTTGATCCAATACACAAGTAAAATGTAATACAATAATAAATGTCAATATTGACACTGTTATGCTAAGATACAGCATTACAGCAATATCCACCTTAAAGAGTAATTTACTGTAGTATTGATATTAAAGATTATTTTGAAAATGTGAGATTACAAAATGAGGTTGTTTCAATGCAGCCAGATTGTTTCTTCTGTTTTCTGAAAACTATTTTTACACTGAACAAATGACAATTACAATTATTTGCATTGTTTAGTTAGTTGCATTTGTTGTGTTCTGTATGACCTGCCCAGCATTCAGCACACTAATCAGAGGCTGTCAGTCAAGTAAAACAGCCAGACAAAGTTATTGACGCCCAAATGACTCCAGTTCGGCTTTGATGCAATGCCAAGGGCACTCGGGCCGTGCCAGACAGATAGGCGGGCGGCTCGATTGGCACCTACAAAGCCTAATGCCTCCAGTGAGCCAACGACTTTTGCGGAGAACTGTGCCACTGCCGAGGGCCTCCAAGGCCTGAGTCATTGGCTCGCTAGCATGTTTTCCTTGGCACCTGTTTCAGCAGAACCTGCTCTTGAGGTAGAAAACTAATTATACCTCTCAAACTATTTTCATTCCAACATAGTGACGACATAGCGCAGGTCAGTCCAGGGGAACAACAGAGCTGTCAGAGAATATTCTCTACAGCTCGGCTTTGCTGGCTCCCCTTAACACACTCAGCTACTAGCCAAAGGTGCAATCTGCTGTAACATTTCCACTACCAGGTCTTTAGTGTCTGTGTCGCTTTTTTTATAATTTTTTTTTTACACTGTGTTTGATGTTGCCACTGGGGTGATGACGATTCAAATTTTATGATTCAATCAAATTTTATTACTCCTCAGTCCATGCAAAGTTAAAAAACTATGGCCTCAGCCAGTGGGTGTCATACAGAAGTTGAAAAATTACTAATGAATTTATTATTTACAGCAAGTTTGTCAATTTGGTTTATCTAGTTCGTACTGATAGTCCCTTTTTATGCAGTTCAGATCACTTAAAAAAAAAAAAAATCAACCGGAAATCTCGACTTTTTGTTGTTTCAAAAATTGCTGTTTTTGTATAGCTGGCATTGGACCGCATGGGACAAAAGACATCCCAGTTACATGGTAGGCACCTAAGGCTGCTACAATACAGTTTGTTTAGTTTTTTTACAGTAAAAGCTGTTTTGCCTGCAAGTCATTGAGTTCACAGCAGATTAACACTATTTACACTAGGTAAGTTATGGTGTACATAGGCTGCTGTACAGTGGGCGAGCTGCAGAGAAACAATTGAGCGATGACAGGAGGGAGGAGGGAGAATGACTGGTACTGTACATACCTGGAAGAGGGTTCTTGCCTGGCTCATTGTTACTGGGACTTCCTGACTGCTGCGAGTCTGCAAACACACAGAGAGATGGGAGGGGGGCTTAGTATAGCACGAGGACAACAACATGCCATCTTACTGAAACACGCCATTCTTGTCAGCATTGATTATTTCCAGTAAAGATAACCTGGCGGCTGGGTGAAAATATTATATTCTGTAACTTATAATAAATAAGTAATAAGTAAATCAGAACTTTTACTTTATGTATTAGCCCCCCTTTTTACAGTCTGTCTCACACCTTTGGCCTACCACAAACTCACTGAGGTCGCTGTTAAACTTAAAATGAAGAAATAACATCTGTCAAGACACTCAACAAGACAAAGTGTATTTCAGGACTCAGGACTTCCTCAGTGCCTAAATGTTTTTCCTTATTTACTAGTGAAGGAGAGCATATCCACTGTACATTACACAAGAACAGTATTGTCATTAATGGGAGGGCAAACCGAAGAAAAAAGCTCTGTGTCTGACACAGTATAGCCCAAAAGTTTTTACCGGCAGACCTCTGGGTAATTTTTCAAAGGAGAAAAAGAGAGGGGGAGAGTTAAGGGGGGGATACAGAATGTGTTCGGCCCTGCTGTGCGAGGTACGAGCACAGAACAAAACGTGGAGAGAAGAAAGGAGGGGCGGGGAAATACAAGGAAACATGTGTGGAATTCTTTCCACTGGCTACGGTGCGCAGGCTTTGGTATGAGATGGCCTGGACTGACGTCTTTTACCTCGAAGCCTCACTGGGAGGGGAACCTATCATTCCTCAGTAGTTCCTGCTCTGGTTGATCACTGGCAGGCACAGGTGCCTTTTTCCTTTGACGTCACGCAACAGCAAAATTAAATGTAGAAATCATTGTATGTTGCATGTTAGAAAGAAAAACAACTCAACTCAACATAGCAAGGCCTTGCAATCATACATGGAGCGACACTGAACTGCTGCCGTGTCAAACAGTACACGGCAGTGTCTGAGTGGACCCCCATAATGATTCAAACCGGCCCAAGCCCACACAAGCCCTGAGACAGAGAGGGCGCAATGAGAACCAGCAGGGAGATTATCATCTACACCTTTAACGCAAGAGAGCCGAGATAAGAAGCTAGAGACAGTGAACTCAGATACCCTCGCCTTGTAACAAAACCCCTTTTCCTGCCGCAGCTCTCATGAGCTGTGTTACAGAGGCAACAGAGAGAAAGAGAGAGAGAGAGGGGGGTGGAAGAGAAAGAAGAAAAAAAGTTGAAAGATTTATCCCTTTCTTGTTCTCTCTCTGTCTCTCTCCCTCTCTCTCTTGTTCCCCCTCGCCTAAATTTGACTATTAAACAGCACTGCAAAAACAGAATGTTCTTGGCCGAAGCTCAACAATGACAAAGTAGGGAGGGAACAGGACCATACGTTAAGAGGAAAAAAATCCTCTCTTTCCAGTATGCTTAGCCCTAAAAACGTACGAGTAATGTACAAGTTATGTTCTTAAAATACCTCTGTTCTGCTTCCTAAAAATGTAAAAACATAGGCGTGACTTATGTTTTCTCATCAGCAGTCCTACAGGTTTTAAGGGATCTCTGTTAAATCTCTTATGTGCACTCGCAGAACAGTTTGAAGATATTGTTATTTTAAGCAGTCAGGGCTGATTATTTTCATTGTTGATTGTTTCTGTCTGTCTGTCTGAGTGTAAAAAAATGGCAGAAATTAATGAAATATGCCCATCACAATTTCCCAGATCCTAAGGTGACATAGTCAAATTGCTTGTTTTGTCTGACAACAATCCAAACCCAAAATATATAAAATTTACAATGATATAAAAAAGAAAAAGAGCAAATCTGAGAAGCTGGAACCACATTTGTCTTTACTAAATAATTTAAACGACTATCAAAAGTGTTGTAGATTAAGTTTCTGTTAATCATTTCAATACTATAAACCGTATTACACTGTGAGTTGTAGACAAGTTGTTGGCCTCAGCAAACTGCAACTTTCCTTTGCCTTGCACCAATAAGCAGTGAGTCCCTTAAGTTGCCCCCTACACACACACACACATTCACATACACACAGTGTGTAAAGCAGCTTTTGTGGGCGAGCGGAGGTTTGTGTGGATTTGGCACAGCATATGTCCATAAAGTGATTGCAGGGAGCTCAGTGGCCTTGTCTCCCTGTCTTCTCCCACCCCTCATGCCACTTTCAGAGTCATCCATCAGTCTAGTTACGACTGCCAACTCTACGCTCACGCCCTGAGAACTGCTGAGAGTGAAGGAAACGGGCAAGGGGAGAGAAAAGTGCACCACAGAGTGGAGAGGAAGTTAATGTTGAAGGGGAGAAAAGGAGAAAAGGGGTGGAGGTGGGAGAGGTGCACCGGTTCGCTTAGATCGGATCAGAGTTTTGTGTTTTTGTTTTTTCTTTCCCTTCTTCGAGGGCTGAATAGGCAACCATGACAAAAAGAGCAGATGGTGGTGGCAATTAGAGATCCCAGGCAGCATCTTCCAGCATGAGGCCCCACTGTAGCACCAGGAGAGACCACCTGGATGACTCAAGGTGGGATGCAAGCATATGGCGCATCTGCCAGGCATGCACTGGAGCTGGAAACACCTCCCCTGTTGCATTACATTTTACCTTTGACCCAAGAAGGGCAGCGTCATGCTCCTTCGTCTTCCTTCAGGGTGATTATATTGTTTATAACAGTGCTTGCACATTTGTCAGGCCGTAAGTGTGCTGATTATATCTATTGAACACTTTATTTTAAATCTAATCACTTTTGTCACTCAACAGGTATGTAAATAAAGTCTCAATTTTAAATCATAGACGGGTCAAAAAAAGATCATTCTGGATTACAAAAGGTTGGATTTAAGTGCAGATAAATTGGCCGTGAATTTAAAAAAATAAAAAAATAAAAGGCCGTTCAGTAAGTGGCTGAAATAAAGTAAAGAAATGGGATATTAGGCCTGAGGCCTCGTATCTGTATCTAAAAGGTGTCCGGTGTAGAAGCCCAGCCAATCCGATAGTCTTCAAATAAACACTAGTGTAACCTGTAAATAAACAGTTGCGGTCAAGGAGGCTGGGCTTTGCCCTGGGAGCTTGGCAGGGCTCGACCACAGGGCCAGACACCATACACACGCCCTCTAACACACACACATACACATAAACACGCACGTACACACACGGCCCTTTTCCAAAAACAACATTTCTTGGCACCCTCCGTCCCGGCCACTTGTTTATATAAACAAACCGGTTCATGAAGGAAGTGAAAAAACAGTACCTCGTATAAATCAGATTATCTGCTGTTACTCAGCAAAAAAAAAAAAAAAAGCAAGGGAAAAAAGTAGCAGTGGGGGCTTGTGGGAATTTTGGATGTGTCCACAAGTTCTTACACCTTCTTGTCCGGTGGGATACTTATCATACCAATGTAACGATTAGGGCAATTAGGGGTAATGGCAACAGAAATCTGGCTCGGCAAGAAAGTTTCTCAGTGCTTGTGAGGTTTCTCCACGCACAAGTGTGTTACTCGCCTGGATTTGATAATCACTAAAACACTCACACACACTCTCCCTAACCCACCCTCTCATTTTTTGGCATGATACCCATTCTGTTCCCACTAAATCGCAGAACACACATGCACATACACACACAGTGTGGATTAAATTAGCCACATAGTTTGGGAAACTTTCTTTTTTTTTTGACAGTGGCGGAGAACGTTCCTAGCCCGCAAACACTTGCAGACACGTACAGATATCCTCCACAAAAAAACAACGCGCACGCGTGACACGCACACCCTGCAGATGCATACCGCTGTCGACATTTCAGGAGGAGAAGCCTGTCTGGCAGCCATTTTATGCCGAGCGGGGTTCTGTGCACATGTATAGCACTCTGGCTGCCAGAGGCATGGGTCCCGAGCCAAGACGCATTTCAGCAGCCTGGGGAGGCAAGGGGAGGGGAGTGTGGAGGAGAGGTGGAGAGGGGTGGACTCCCGGAGAAGTAGGGAAACAGAGAGAGGGAGAGGGGCAGAAAATATCGACCTAATTACGGAGCAGCTCCGATGCGTAATGTTTCGACAATACAGCTGCTCCTGAGTAAATATTTGATGTGGCCGAGCAGACTTTCTGCTCAGTGTCCTCCTGCTTTTCTTTCCTGTTCTGCTGCAGGAGACTCCAGTTTGTCCTTCCTTGGAAATGCACAGCCAAAATATGTGTGTGTGTGTAGCACGGGGTCATGCAACTCTTGACAGTATGCATAAATGACTGTACATGTGCCGGTATGGAATGTGTGTGTGTGTGTGTGTGTGTGTGTGTGTGTGTGTGTGTGTGTGTGTGTGTACTTTGTCCCATGTTCTCCTCTGCTCCTGGTTTCTATCATTCACAGCTTTGTCGATGACCTCACACTATACTCGGGCTGGCTTCCAACAGCCGGCAGAACCTGCTCTCTTCACCAAATGTCCTTCTTTCTTCTCCTCACTATCTGTCTATCGCTGTCCCTGTGCCTGCAACAGTATCCGTCCTCTATTGTATCTTTTCATACCCGCCTCGGTGTATATCTACTATTCAGTGTGTATCTGTGACGATATCGCCTTATCCAGTGATAAGTACACACTATATATTTTTTTTAATTTCTTGATTTTCTTTCCTCATATCCTTTTTTTAAAAAAAACACTTATCTCGTCTTTCTTTTAATGTCTCCATCTGTGTTGGCACTCTCTCCCTCTTGCTGCCCTTTTTTAATGGCCCCTCTCTCTCTCTCTGTTTCTATCTCTTTGTCTCTCTATCTCTCTCTTTTCTCCCTCCCTCACGCTTTGTTGTCTAAACAAAGTAGCCTTTATCAGGATGAGCCGCAACCCAAACAAGCCAAACAAAAGATATGGGCGAGGAAATCTGCCCGTAGAAGAGGGAGGATCTTATCGTGCCAGCCATTGTGTGCCAGCCTGCCAACTGGCAATGCCCCCCGCCGCCGACCCCTCCCCACACACACACACACACACACACACACACACACACACAAACACACATAAACCAAATTCTGGCATCTCAGCCCCCCCACCCAGACTCACGCATGGTGTTCTGCAAAGGGCTGGCATCTGACCTGGCCGAAAGGAAAGTGATATTGACGCTGAGGGTGAAGGGAAGACAAATGCTCCAGCCAAATGGGACGCCATCTTAGGGTGGCATGGTCTCACAAGAAAGATGCGCTTTAACTAAGCTGTGAAACCAAAATTGAAATGTAGAACTACTTCCTGGTTTAACTACTTTATCTGTATTTGGCAGGGCTGGGTGTTGAACTTCAACACTTTTTGAGTACCAGTATTGAAAATCGCCTCTCTTACAGCCTCTATGTATTATTGTTGGATTTATTATCAGTGATACCTCTGCACAGACAGAAATGGACAGTATTGTATTCCCTTGGACAAACTATGACTATGTTCCCCCAGTGGTGCCTATACACTGTGTGACACTGTAATGATTATCTCATAATTGGAACAAGGCAAGTATTTCTTATTGGCTTAAAGGGGCACCTGGTACTATGGATAGCTATCCTATCAAATGACTGCCACTGATGGGAAATGCAGGTACAGTAGGATGAGTTACACACACACACACACACACACACACACACACACACACAGTTAGGCAAAAGAGAGAGAAAGGCAGGGAGAAAGTGAGAGGGGCAAAGTTGAAACGTCTGTGAGAACAATGCCATTTTGCCTTCTTTTCTCCAAGCCAGACACCACAAACTTGTTCAATAGAGCAGGAGGACACACACACACACACACACACACACACACACACACACACACACAGTGGGACTGTCAGGGTTTTGAGACTTATGGAATCAAGTGGGATCCCAGCCCAGACAAGAACAATGAGAAGCCATACAGTGTGTGTACGTATGTATGTGTGTGTGGTTGACTGTGTGTGACCCAGCTCACTTGTATCTCTGTGTTTATGTGCATCTCTCTGTGTGAGCACGACTATGACTGCTGCCACCTTGGTGTGTATGTGTGCGTGTGTCATCAGTGTGTGTTTGTTTCTAATCGGTGCATACTAATGCCAGTGAAGAGCGGGCCCTCTTTCTCTCCGCCGAGTCTCTGTGCCTTCTCCTCAGTAAACTCTCACGGCAGTGAAAAGAGGAGAGCATTTTAACCAAGCCGGGAGGACAACAGGCTCCTCATTGAGGTCATTAAACAGTGTGGACGGGGAGGGAGCGCATTCAGTGGCGAGTGGGCCTTGAACAAGGGACTGAATGGCCTGACGGATCATTAGCCACACCGGCCCGGGAGAGGAGAAGGAAGAACCTGGCAAGCACAAAGGGATACACAGCCACAAAACTAAGGATGCAGATGAGGGTTAACCCATCTAAATTCAACTTCCCCACCTTTTAATTTGTGAAATAAAGTTTACCCACCTCTACGCGGATGTATATACTGAGCATACAAACACAAAAGCAATAACACTCAAAAGCAGCTCTGTTCTATTATTACATGTGCACACACACATTTAACTCACACACGCTGATATACATGCATGCACAAACAGGGGCACACACCCAGCATCCCGCGGCGAGCTGATCTGTGCTGTACATGTGTGATGCAGTCTGTGGCCGAGCTGCAGACAAACTACACAACACAACGCGACACAGTGGCTCATCTGTCCCATGAAAAATGAGCAGGCTGGCCTCCAGTCAGCGCCCCACTTAATGTTTCCACCTCCTCCCACTCTCTCTCTGTTTGTCCTTTTCTCACAATGTGGCCTTTCCTTTCGCTTTTTTATTACATTCCTTTTCTTTTCCTCTTTCTGTATCCCTTGTCATTCTTTCTATTCCTGCAACTTTCCTCTCAGCCTCCTACCCAAACTTTTTATCTCCTTCACGGCACCTGGCATTATCCATTGCATTAAGTGTAGCAGATCTAGCCATATATGATTAGCTAAATTATTTGTGCTGAAACAATTAGTCAATTAATCAATTAGTGGATCTACAGGAAATCAATCCCTAACAGTTTTGATCGTCGTATTAATCATCCAAGTCATTTATTATGCAAAAATTCCAAATGTTTGCTGGTTTCAGCTTCTCAAATGGGAAGATTTGCTATTTGTCTCAGTTTTTATCATTGTAAATTGAATATCTTTGGATTTGTGACCATTGTTAGGTCAAAACAAGCAATTTGAAGGCTTCACTTTGGGCTCTGGGAAATTGTGATGAGCATTACTATTTTCTGACATTTTATTGACTGAACAACTAACTGACTGACAATTGAAAAAAATATCAACAGATTTACTGATAATGAAAATAATTCTTAAATGTAGCCCTAAACACAAGCACTAAAGTGTCTACACTTAAAACAATGACATGGATTAGCAGATTTTCTGAAAGCGTGGTCTCATCATTCACAAGTTTAATCAGCGTCAAGTCTAGCCTGTGAGAAAAAAGAACTTTGCATCTGCGTTGAAACAATGGGCCCATCAATGGCCAATCTCGGCACCTTTTTGGTATGCACCAAACAAACAATTAGCTTTGTTGCAGTGTAATTGACTGGCAGGACCGGGTGGCATTTACATTCGCCCGCTGTTGCCACCCTGCTATTCGACGGGCCTGGGTGAAAAAGAAAAGATCCATACGAGGGCGGAAGGTTGGCCACATCTCTCTAGTTCGAAGACACCGTTTTTTTTTTCATGGTGGCAAACTTCCAAGCAGGAGCGTTTTTTTAAATGCACGGCTGTGGAGGAAGGAGGGAAGGGAGGGTGGAGTGAGGACGAGACTATAGATTTAATTATGCATGCGTGTTTTCTCATTCATTGTAGTGGTGGGAAGGGGAGAGGGAGAGGTTAAGGGGTGTGTGGTGGGAGGGGAGACAGACCAATGACATTCCGTCGTTGTAGTCCTCCTCCTACACACACACACACACACAAACACACACAAGGAGCAGTCTGGGAGCGAGCCGCTATAGGCTAATGAGGTGACACTCACCGTCTGGAGACTAGCCAAAACAGTCCATTAACTCCTAGCCAGTAGTTAAGAGGAGAAGAAGGAGAAAGGTGGTGGTGGGGAGGGTGGAGAGTAGAAAAGAGGAGGCGGATGAGGGAGGGGGGGCAAGCGGGTGAGGTGGGCGGCTAGCCGATGGGTTGGTGGGTGGAGCATGTGAGGGGGGAGAAAAAAAGAAGAGAGTCTGAAGTCTTTCAGGATGTGAGGGTGGGGGGTATTTCTGCAGTTTTGTAGTTGTGAATGAATCTGCGGGGTGGCTGGCAGGGGGGGGGCCTGTGCACGAGCGTTCACTGTTGGCGATTATGCTCTGTGGAGGCAGCTCTTGAGGAAAAGTAAGACTGTGTGTGTGATGGAGTAGAGGTGGTGGGGTGGGCGGTGGATGCTGCGAGAGAGAGGGGACAAGGGAGATAGATCCAAAACCCCCCAGTCAGGCAGACAGACCTTTGACAGAGGAGCTCTGTGATTCGCCTCTTTCATCTTCAGAACCCCCCTATCCAGTCGGATAATTATGAGACAAATGCACTGGACCCCTGCTGCTTGAGTGGCAATGGGCATGGGAGGCCAGAAACACAGAGAGAGGGTTCAAACTTGCACGTCTCGACTGGTCTGGAGGGAGGGGGGACAGCGGGAATGAGAGATGGTGGGGGTGTTTAGGGGTCTGGGAAATTCCCCACTCTCCCAAGAGAGACAAGTTGGCCCACAGATCATAGTTCAGGGACAGCCTGATTGTGATACTAGCAAGGCTTAACTGGTTTTGGCCGCCAACTTCCACACAGACAAACACATCCAGTTAAGAAATACTGCATTGTTTGGTTTTCAAACGTACCTTTCTGAAAAACATCTGAAATACGCTCCCAAATTTCTGACTTGCAGGTGGTGGAATTTGCGACTCAATCAGTTCACAACATGTTGTTTTATTAATGTATTTGATGGTGCTCTGGTCTGCACTGATAAGGTTTCACAGTTAGGAACTGCAATGGTACCTACCACTTTATCTCACACAAACCACACTGACAGCCTTACCCTTGAAGCAAACATGCATGCAAAATTAATTTGTATTTGACAACAAATTCCAATGAAAATCTGTTTGAAAATCTGTAAAACTACTGTGAATTTATTTGAAATTAAAATTTTTGCGGAAATATGAAAGTAAGAAAAAGAACAAGCAAAAAAACAAGCTCTTATTTTATAATGTCAATAGTTTTCAGTTTTGATATCTACAGATGAAAATAACTTTAATTGCTTTTTCTTTGCATTACAATTTCATTTGCAAAGTCACTCAATTCTGACTCAGGCCTGTGTAATGTCTGTGAGGCCTCTGCCAGTGATGTGTCAGTGATGTGTCAGTGATTGTCAGCGCTTACGACGCCGTCAGGCCTCAGCCAAGGGGAGTTCCCACTGGCGAGAGCAGCAGGGCCAGCCAGGGCTACTGGGTGCTCCCTCACAGGGCAAATGGCTCTCCTCCAGCTGGGCGAGAGGCCACCGAGGATCCCTGCCACCCATTGCCACTGTTTGCACTCTCTGAGCTCTGCCAAACAGGCAGCGGTAAAACGCACACAAACACACATGAGCGCACACACACCTTAAACTGGGGACGTGGTAGGAATTATCCGATCATAGAATGCCACCACATCTAAGACCAGATCTTGGCCCAAAACAGACAAAGAAAACAAAGCGTGCACTCATTCAGACGATTTTGCTGGCACTGCTCCTCTGGAACGGGACATAGGGTGGAGAAGAGGGGAGAATCAACCACAGAGTTTAATGTGTCATTACAAGCATAAAAACAGACTACTGACATTGCCAACAGATGTCGAGCCAGTTTATTTTTGCCATTACAACTCCAGTAGGGAATGAAGCGGCAGGTGCAAATGAACACAGTCTTGTAGTTTCTTCTTTACTATCCAGGCCACTGTGCTGCATCATCATTTCTCCTGATCTGTTATTCAGACGTGCATGATGGAGATAGGGCTGGTTATCAAACCTCAATCCTGTTTTGGTACTGACCAAAATGTGTCCATAGTAGAGTACTGAATTACCAAAACTGGCATTGAATCTCTGGTCAGATTTGTAATCTTGTTTACTTATTCTTTGATCATATACTTCCTGATTTAAATTGTAATTAATTTCCTTATAAGTAGCGCAAGTCAGATATTGTATCGGCCCTAGCATCAAACATTTTATGTACTCAATTCTACATATGGATTAGATATTACTTGTGTACCACATGGGTAAGGACGGTACTTTCTGGCAAGGTGTAGACCAATCTTTAAGAGCCTTTGTTCTAATAATGCCCACACCTTTCCTACTCCCAATAGGGCAGTAATGACGGAAAGATGTTTTAACTCTTGAGGGTGTACGTTGTTCAGATGCAGCAGGCCAATAGAGGAGCTTGTTGGTGGTTTAAATGCCCGCTGCCAGCCGCATGGCCAGTAAAACTGCTCCTTCCATGTTAATGAGCCTGGAGACGGGGCTTTCGGAGGCCCCCAGTCAGAGCTGGCCTGATTCAAAGCATCCGTGGGGATCGAGTTTGGGGGGCAAGTGGGTTTGTTGAGTGAGCGGGGTTCAGGTGTCTCCACTGGCACAAGACCAGGGAGTGAAACTTTTAGGGCAACGAGGAAAATTACAGATGTAATTTCACAAAAAACACTGCTCGTATAAAGAAAGGCATTGGTGGTTCTTGTGAAATCACAGCACCAGGTAAGTCCTCATTTGGTGAGCCATAGTGAGATGCAGAGCTGCGGTTTAAAAAAACAGCATCATAAAACAGGTTCTCACATAACTCAAGAGGAAGTGACAGCGGCTGTGCCCGCCACAAGGTCAGAGTGTTGGCAGTCATCCAGAGACAGTGGAGCTCCTCTGCTCCTCATGGACCCTCCAACTATCTGGAGATATCCAGCTAACAGCAGTTAAGGTGCAAACCATCTTTGCTCTTTGTGGATGTAGGTCCCAAATGCACAATTCAAACACAAACATCTAGAGACTCAATACAGTCAACAGCCCATCACTTACCACAACAAAGCACCATATATTCATGACAAAACATCTTGGTCTTACAGGAGATCAAAATGCAAATATAATCTCTCAGGTTTAACAGAGTATTCCCTTTGCCACAGCACAAGTGTATGATTTATAAATCATACTTAAGTGCATGCTAAGTGAGAATTCACAACCAGAGAGTGAGAGAGAACTCTATTCCACATTCCTGGCAAAAAAACAGAGAGCAAATCTGTTCTGTGCTACTAAGGCCTGCTGTGGCAGCCCCCTCTGCCACTGTAGCAATAACAACATGTGGTTTGGCTGCACAGAGCCGGTTTACAGTGGGAAGAAGAGAGGCGCTAAATTAATTTCATATTCTGTTGTTTGAGAGTCATAAACAATGTTACAGCAAAGCATGGCATCCAGAGAGGCGGCCACAGTGTTTGGTCACATGGTTAGAACAGATTACATCAGTAGCTTCTCAGAATTTTTGGAATATATCATTATGCACTGCAGGTACTGAAATATTACTAAACAAATTTATATAGTAAACTGTGTTCCTATTGAACACACTGTATGAAACAAAGGTGTGTATGAGGCATACAAGCATGCTGTGTCCTCAGGCATGGCAAGCCTGGTCCTCCCTTGCTATTTAAGATGAGAATGTAAAGGGCCTTTGTTTCCAAATTATTTCTGGGTTGTTGCCAAAATGCTAGGATGATATGCAAAACAAAGACATATGTCATCAGGCCTCACCTGGCAGGTTTCTGTTTATTTGCAGGTACCTTGAATATTGTGGTTTTGTGATTACATTCTTGCTATGATAAAGCTAAGAACGGAAGGCTTTCTGTTAAAACAAGTTTAAGTCAGGCTGTCCTCACAGTACTGCTTCAGCCTTTCCCACGAGGCTCTCAAACCATAATCTCTTGAAATATTTGCACAGATGACGGCAGCACTCGGCTGTTTTGACATGGAGCGGCATGAGCGAGATCTAGCAGTCACTTTTTCCATCACTTTTCAGTTCA
Organism: Siniperca chuatsi; assembly: GCF_020085105.1. Taxonomy (NCBI): domain Eukaryota; kingdom Metazoa; phylum Chordata; class Actinopteri; order Centrarchiformes; family Sinipercidae; genus Siniperca; species Siniperca chuatsi. The sequence continues at coordinate 9,349,352 of NC_058063.1, forward strand.
GGAACAGGAATTCCCCTTTTGCCGCTTTTCCCTGTAACAGGCCTGCCTCCCACCAACCCGTATAACCCTCCCAGCACTCCTTCCTCCACTTCCTCAGACTGCTAGGATTTATCCACTCAGGGCCACACCACAGGGGCCTTTACACCCGCCTCACAGCCAGCTCCCACAGCCCTTGCTTTCCACTCGCCCAAGCATGTTGTTTTCACTTTATCTGGGATGCCAAAAGTTCATTCACTGAGATCAGGGGTGGGTGGGAGGGCAAATAGAGTTGGGGTAAATGTTGCAGGAGGATGAGGAGAGAGGTAGTTCCTGTTTTGCCCTGGTTCAGCTCAGGAAGGCAAGCAGGTCTGTTCTGTTCATGTTATGTTTCTGGCAGGGTCGTCTTTGAGCTGTGAGCAACAAACTATAGAAAAAGTGGCCCCTGTTTGTTGTTAGGTTGACCACCACCGCTGCGTGTTAGGTTGACCGGTGCCGGTGCGAGCATGGATGTGGGTGAGAGACATACATCCATGGTGAGAGAACGGTGCGCATCAAGATGGCTAGAGTTACAGGAAACATCAGCCATACATGTTTGAGCCTCAGTCAGGCTCAGATGAGGAGTTTATTGTGCACCAAAATCAGCGACTAGCAGACATGTAAGACTGGTAAGTGTAGTTAGCATCTTTTATTTGTTTGTGTTGTTTGTTAGCTTGCAACTGGCAGTGGCTAACACAGTGTTAGTGGTTGTGAAACATCTCTGTACTGACAAGTCCGCTCTGCGCTGTAAGTTTCAGGTTTCTTTGGTGGTGGCATTGTGATTGGCTTTCAAATTTGTGACGTACCAAATCTAGCTTGCCCGGAGCCCGTGTGAATCTCAGATTTTAGGGAAGTGTACCGACATCTCCCCCTTTAGCAGAGGAATGTGAAAACACCTCTCTAGTGACAAACTTTGCACAGATACAAGTCAGTAAGGTCAAGGTCTGAAATTTTAGGGGATTTAAACGTAAGAAAAACACATTTTTGAGTGGAGGGATACTAAATATTATGCTGTTGTCATTTGCATTCATTATGTGTGCCTCAGGTGTTTTTCCATTGTCTGAAGTCCTCCAACTATCCAGTCCTATAAAATGATTTCACTGTGCTCATAGACCCTTTCTTTGCTCCAAAAAAACTCTAGTGACTTTCTTTTGACAACCAACCACCGGAATATTCACAATGCTACAAATATATTATGTCATTAGCGTACCCATTAGCCAGTGTCATTTTAATTTAGTTACAAGTAAACACATAACCTCAATCTGTATTTTCTTTCTGCAAAAGGAAGAACAAACACAAATGCAATACATTATTCAACCTGAGAAAATGGAAGGATTTCAGTTATTTCACATTGCAATTGCACTGAATTTAGTGTGGAATCGGTCCAAAGGCCAAGAAAACATAATCTCCTGATACTAGCCACAGTGTTGCATCATGGGTACTGGAAGGAATATCAAAGGGCCAGCAGTGGAGTCGACTCTATAATCCCCCCTCCTGGCAAGCATCTACATATATACGTACATCTCTTCTTGCCTTCATTTTTTTTCTCCTGAGGGCCTGGGTGAATGTGCATGTAGAAAACACTATCTCTTTGCTGACACTGAAGGCACAACAGACTTGTTGCAATCATAGCTCTCGCAAGGTTGGCAGCCCTGCAGAAACACTTCCCATTTGCGGTGCGGGGCTTGGTCCAAGCCACTTGAACTTGGCAGGGCTTACGTGGAACAGCCTACCCGTAGGACTTCCACAGACTCTCCCCCTCAGCCAAGACAGGAGGCCTGTACTGTAAGCTACAACAGCTGATGTCAGCCACACCTCCAGAATACTGGCTACAACTGACTTCCAGGTATTTGTCAAGGAAGAAGGAAGTGATAAGTTTGAATCAACTTTTCCCTGTTGAGCTGGTTGAACTGCTTGTTTTCAGTAAGTATTTTTAATCAATTAAGACATTAATGTCAAGTGTACGCATTTAGGTGGAACCCTCAAATATTATTTGCAGTATAATGTATCCTTATTGTAGGAAAACCTGTTTGTAACTGGTTTGAAAAAAGTTGACCAAATGTAACAACGTAGTACATACAGTACAGAGGCTACAGTTAATTTCACAAAGGACAGAATTGTGCATACAAGGTGACTTTTTTATCAATAGAGAGAGAATTACATTAGATCGTATGACACCATATGGAATTCTTTTTACACATAATGTATTTCCTTTGCAGGCACTGTGAAAGGAGAGGCCTACAGGGAGTCCTCTTTAGGAGGAGGGGAGGGAAAAAAAAGCTGTATGTATGGTGAGGAGGGAGGGGGGTGGGGGGTCGAGGGGTTTAGCTGGGCGGTCCAAGCACGCTCAGCGAAAATATGCCTCATGCACTCGTTGAACTTGGGGCCTGCGCAGGCTTCTCTCAAGGTTACAGGAGAAGCCTGTGCGGAGAGGAGCAGGAGAAAGAAACCATGCAGCAGCAGTCCACACGCAATAAGGTTTCCACTGGACTCACTGCTGCTTTCACTTTGAGAAATGCTTTATTTTCAGTTTCCCAGGAATGCTAAAACATGTGTAATAATTAAAAACTTTTGACATAACATTTTATACATCTAGTTAATAGTATCTCCAACCACACATTTAGTCTCTGACTGCCACTGAGTCTTACTGCGAGTGCCTGTTGCTCAGATAACAGAAGCAGCAAGCGATCGCCTTTGACATCAGGTTTCCTTCCCTCCTCGGAGCCTGCCGGGACCCGGGCCATGTATCCGCTGCCGCACCCCTGAGCCCTCCACCACACAAAGGTAGGAAGCGGCCGCTGGAGCAAGGCGCATTGTGACGAGGCCACTAAATCACCTCTTGTTTTATCCATCGCTATTTTCGCACGTTTCGCCAAAGGAAACTATAAAGACAACAAGGTCTAGTAAATACATCTGAGGAGGCTTACTGGAAAGAAGGGAGGACAGACTATTAGCTAATTGAATGATATGGAGAGTTAGGATATACAAGCTTTTGCTATGATACAACTACACACAAAGCTTAACAAAATTATGCATTCACAACACCTACACAGTACAATTTAATATAGTCTAGTACCATACCAGTTCGATACATACAACTTACCACGTAAAAATTAGTTTTTTTGCTGTTGAAACTGTGTTAGAGAGGTGCTGATTCATCCAAATAACTTTTGAGGTCATAGTTTATAGTGATGTATAGGGGGTTTGGGGGACAAAACTAAACATTAGGTACATCTTGTAATTTTCTTTATCTCCATACACCTGAAACTAAATATTAGGTCCACCTTAACACTAACACTACACACTGTAGCCTCAAAAAGTAATTAATGGCTGAAATGTATAAGATTATACAGGTCTTATTATAATGTGTCCACCCTCTTCATGATATAGATAAGATCATTTAATAACGCTAAGTCACTGCAATGCAGAGTAATTGCATATGTGATGATATAGAGCATTTAGGACTGTAAAATCAACATGTCAGAAACAAATGTAAACATGGCACTTGTGCCAGAACAACAACTTGCATTTGACTTCACCCTGACAGAAAGGGGTCAAAGGGCAATAGGTAGTAAAAACTCAGCTAAAGGAATTGGTCACTTTGCCTTTCCCCAAGAATTAGCAGGCCATTAGCACCTCGTAAAAGGGCCACTACTGTGCTTTACAATAGATTAGGTCTGCTTTCATACAAACAGCCAAGCAAACTGATTCAGTGCTATCACTTAGAGTATGGAAAACAGGGTTCCAGTACATGTAAAAGAAAAAAGCCATAGAGGGTTTATGCCAACATAGCTACTGCAATGCACAGATGTTACTTTCATATAAGCTTATTAAAAGGACCAAAAACATTTCTTCACAGTCAATCCCAGCTAATTTTCTGAAAAACAAATTAGCATAAGATGAAGTGGGTCATTCTCATGTCTTGATTAAAGTAGGCCTCAACTTTGCCCAAGTGGCCAAGCAGCTAACTGCAAGTTCATCTTTGCGCACTGAAGGCCTTATCGGGACTCTTTCGTAAACAAGAGGAGGGGAAAAAATAGCCCCGTCGAACATAATAAAGAGAGCATCAAAGCAGCTATAGAAGAGAATCAGTCAGAGTATTAGAAGCCACTTGGGGTTGTCAACGTGATGGCTTAGATGTCACTGGAGAACATCTTCATGGACGTAAAGCGGGCAAACAAATTAAGAGGGATGAGCTCGCACTTGGTGGATTAGTTTTAGATTTATGGAGGCAACTTGGAACCAATGCAGAGCAGAGAGAAAACAAGTCTGTCAAAGCTGTGAAGATGTCCACATAGTTTCAGTAACTACATAACATTTGCACATTTATTAATAAATTACTGAAGTTAAAGCATGTAGCACTATGTAAGACTTATTGTAAAGTTATTTGTCTATGGAGCTGTTCCAGCAAAGAGGATCTGAGGTACATTGCAAACTGGCTCGACTTATCGGAGCACTTCTCATTAATGAAGATTGCAACCTCATTTCCCTTAGTTAACCTTGGCAATTGTATTACAGACTGTTCTGTATACTGAATTCTAAGGGTATGACAGTATGTGTGTATGTGTGTGTGTACTGTATGCCCTACTGATAGCATATTATGTATACTGAGCAGTAGCCCTGCAGCAAGCACTCGCTCTCATCAGCACTTCATAAAGCAAGGGTGTAGTGAAGGTGCTATGGAGCAGTGTGGAGGAACCTATAGATTAGAATCCAACTGTACAGGCCTTAGGGCTGCGCTCATGTCAACGAGGGGCAATTTACAAAGGTGTAAATGTATCCTCTCTGAGAGAAGATGGGAACAATCCTCAAAACATTTCGATGCCTTGATGATTTCAGCAGTTGAATTTCACTCCTGGCTGCAGGGACTGCAGCACCGGGTCCTGAGCAGCCCAAGACGCTCAGCAACCCAAATGTGAGACGATGGGAAATGCACATGCGAGGGTATTTTTAGGCCACTGCAATTTCTCTGTGACACATTTACTGCGAAGGACCTCAAGAGTGATAACATGCACAGACCGCAGTGTGCTGAGGAGAATGACAGCAATACTTGGAGCCACAGGAGAGCCGTAATGCCAAGATGTCCTCCAAGTGCAGCCCTCTGTATAATCCCACAACCTACTTTATAGGGAACGCTCCCCTCTTTAGCTGATGTGTGGATCATTAATCACATTTCATATCAAAGGCCTATCCCTTGCCACAGATATTCATTCCCAAAACTCAAAGCTATGTATGTCAAATACTCCTCTTCACCAGAGCAAGCTACTCAAACTTTCCACAATCAATTATCAAGAGAGAGGAGCTGATTATAGTGTATAAGATGTGTATTTTTGAAAAATCATCCAAATACTTTTTAGCTGAAGTACCTCCACACTACTATTTCTGTGCTACCATGTGAAAAGACTGAAAATACACTTGTGGAAGGAGCTTGCCATCATCGTAAAAGAAGAAGAAAGTATGTTTTAACTTCAATTTAACCAATGCTACTTAAAGCCGAGCTCTCAAAATTCATGCTCAGGACGCAGAACTGGCACTTGAGACATGAAAGGGCAGCTGCGACGTTTGGTTTACATTACATCTTAGTGGTTTCCACATTGTGGCCAGGGGATAAGCATCAGGAGAGGTTTATCTCTGTCATAGTGCTCTATGGAATATGTAAACACTATGTGTAATCAGTGCTGCAGTGAAATGGAGTGCAGGGGGGTGTGTGGGAAAGTGAAGTGCTTTAGGAATAAGCCACCATCTTACTCCTTGAGCTCAAGGAAAGATAAGACATTGGAGGCAAAGCTGCAGAACCTCTAAGCCTATATGTTGGGTTTTTACATTATACAGGGTGTTTTTTTCAGTTAGACGGAGGAAAAAACAGTATGAATAAATCCACGGATGCAATTTTTAAATGAACAAAATCAGCAAGTCTTATGCAGGCAGTGCTATTAGTAACTTAGGTGTTAACTTTCACTCTGCTGAAGACCTTCATTCTCATCTGTCCCCATCTCCTCCATCTTTTGGCTTAGCTCTGTAAGTGTGTCTTTGTCCCTATGATCCACCCTGTGAGGCAGCGCCACTCCTTTTTGTGGAGGACGGGTACTCGTTTTAGACGAAGAGCCTCTCTCCCGTCTAGAGCCCAAGTTTTAATATGGTGTCCAATCAAAAGTGATTAAGCATCGCAGAGCACAAACAATGCTGGCCCTTAAATCTATGTGAACCCTCTTTCACTGGAGCGAATGAAAGAGCACTCTGTCTGCAGCAGCAGATGACAGACGTGCGCTTGAAGATAAGTCTTCTCCATGAGCCCTTATCCTACAAACACCCGCTGTCCAACCAAATAAAGAAATAAATAAATAGATTACAAAACGGCAAATACACCAGAATACGATCCCACCTTGAAGGCATCAGTGGGGAAGTGAAGGGTGTATTTTGCTAGTAAATGTTCCCTTTTACAGCAAAGTGCCTTGAGATGATAGCTAAAACCAGTGGCACCAGTCAGGCTAAGTTGAGTGAGTGAGCCACCATGCATAACTCTGCTGAAAGGAATTAAGTTGATAATAGAAGACAAACACAGAGTAAAACCTATACGAGCATACAAAGACAGTACAGCAAACAAAAGCCTGTTAACATACAGGCATGAACACAACTTCCAACAATAAATCCCTGATCAAATCAACCAGCTGCCTGAAGTACAGTATCTTTCACATGAGAAATAATTATTCTAAAAAAGTAAACTTGGCGAAATTTCCTGTAAATCATCATGTCTCGCACATAAATTACCAACAATCACAATGCATGATGTATGCTACATGTAACACAATACCCTTAACTAATGCATTAGATGCATGTGGTTCCTGCAAGACATACAGCAGCATGAAGATTTACGGAAAGCTGGATACTGTGGTCAGCTAACTAACGCCAAGATTGTTCTTACTGTGCCTTTTTAAAATGCCAAGCAGTGTTGCAGCTTACAATGACACGGTGGCTGGACGAATGTTTCATCATTAATATAATATGAACATGAGACAGTGTTGCCTAAATACATGTTTTCAGCACATTTAATGCAATCTTACATCTGGTAAGCATCCATTTGTAGTTGGACTGACTGGGGAAAAATATTGGCTTGGTAGAATCAGGTCTAGGCTTAGCAGAAAATCCGTCAATGAAGAAAATACTTCAAATTAGATGTTTGTTCTTTATAAAATATAACATATAATTTTAGACATTTTGCTTCCAAATTATCAAAATATTACAGCATCCAAAAGGCAGTACTAGCAGGGATCCATTAGCCCATATGAAGGATTCAATAACCACATAACCATGCAGACACATTTGCAAACTTGAAACAGAAAGAAGCAGACAAACGTCACCACTGGGTGGTCATGAGAGGGAGGAGCTGGCGCTATGTCAACAAGACATCAGCCGTCTGCAGCCTGCTGCCGTCAACAAGTCAGCATGAGCACTACCATCTGACTGGGCTTTCCTAACACTGCCCTCATACACTCAGCCAAAACTAGCTATTGCTGCTGCTGTTACTGGCTCCTGCTTTCAATTTCACTAGAGTGGGCCAAGTAATGGCTTCAGCATTTTGTGGTCTGCCGACACATATGGTCCGTGTAGCGATCTGGTCCTGTCCCCCCCATCGATTGTTTTGGGACGCGCAGGGAGATGTGGGCAGAGGGAGACAGACACAGCCCCAGGGGCCAGCCACAGTTATGGGTATATTGTTATGACTGCCATGAGAATTGGGCTACTGCTGCAATCAGAGTGTGGAATCCACCAAATAGTACTTGTTCATTCGCACCAGCAAAGTTCAGGCCTCTTAGAAATAAAATGTATAGGAGGTGCTGTACTAAAACTCCTGTTATCTTCAAAAAGGCTCCCATTTACACAAGTCTTGCACTTGAATTTGATCTGATATTTATGTAATACACTTTATTACTGCTTTTTTCCTCCACTAGGTTGGGTGCAGGTTGAAATGGCTTCTCTCAAGGATACTTTGGTAGGTATGACCATATGAGGAATCGAACCCAGACCTTGGACCGAATGGGAAGAAGCCCATTAATAATTAGGCTAGCCTTCCATTAACCGCCTCCAAAAAAAGTGTTTACAGTAAAAACAAAACTTTTTCACCTAGTCATAGGAATGACCACATTAACCTTCTCTTTATCACTTATGTCACCACTAATGCCATTGCTGGTAGTTAGGCTACCGCTGCTACTGCTGCCCCAATCTGGCTGCATGACCTAGATTAAAGGTTATTTGCACAAGTCACAGAGGCAGCTCCTTCGGTTCGCCCTTGTTTGGTTTCCTTATCTGGGTTTGTCTGGACAAATCTTGGACACAAAGCGCCCATTTTGTGCTCCTCTCTGGAGATCCTGTTACAGTATTCCAGACACGACGCGGTCGACCAGCGGTGCCTCTGGGAGCATGGCATTTGGCGAGGTGGTGCGATTAGGTGCTTCCTCAAATTCAAGCATATGATACATGTGCACTCCTCTTACGTCTTCTAGCGCGCTTTTGTGCCATTATGGTGTAAAATGATCGGCGAGGGGGTCACATTATGTCATGGTGCGAGAATTCAGATATAGCAACCCCCCATCCCTGTTACCACCAAAGAAAATATACAAGTGGATCCAACAGTGCTTCAGGATTCCCCAAAGTCCATGCTTTGATTGCTATAATAATTGCATTATTGCTCAAGCACCTTACACCTGTTACTACTTGAGATAGACCAGAACATTTTCATGTCAATTTCCGGGACAGTTCAAGGTAGGATTCAAAGCATGTTACAAAATAATCCTGAATCAAAACATGAAATAAATGGTTGTTGGATTTAACCATACAATAACACCATTTTGGATACTAAGAACATTTTTATAAGTTGTTGCTTGTCAATGGTACTGACAGAAAAAACTATGTGTGGCTACAGATGCCTTGAGGTTGATCTAGTGGCCTTATTCCTCCTATGCTCTAGAAGGACAAAGTACAACTAAGAGAGCGAGCGAGCGAGCGAGGGCCATAGAGAAGGAGGGAAAATGAGAGAGAAAAGAGTAGTGTTTGCTGACCTCATTCTGACAACAAGCCCGGGAAGAGCCTTTCCCTGGAACCGTTTCGCAATAGCACTGTTGTTTATTCAGGTGGTGGGTGAGCCGAGCAAGATATGCAGAGAGCATGCATTTTGCAACACCTCATTATGAATACTAAACACATGCACCATGTCAAATCACACAGACACACACATACACAAGCAGTTTATCCCTGGTCCAAAGTGTGGCTTGAGTTTCATTTAAGTTGTGACATTTGCAGGGAATGCGTCATTTTGTAGGCTGCGGCCAATTTATCCCTTTCTGTTTGAATTTCAAAGTCAAGTTCCTTTACGCGATCCAAGAGCTGTCAAACACTACTATCCTCGGGTATCGTCCAGCGAGTGCTCGCCTCCTGGAACGGAGGCCTCTGGTTGGCTCGTGTGTTTGGCTGCAGGGCCGTCTCCTGCAACAACATCCACTTGGCCAGAGTTCAACCCACGTGGAAGGCTACAATAGCCCAAAGGTGGCTGCCCAGACCATTGTTTATGCAACAGCACACTATTGCCAGGTTAAAGGAAAAAGAGCAAGACAGTGGATACATATGCAGGGTTCCTGCCTGCAACAGAGTTATGCTTTCTGTAAATCTTCCCTGTACAAATACAGCTTAGTAAGGTCCTTTTCTTATTAAACCGTAGACCTTTCTACTCTTGCATAGGAGAATTTTGTAAAGATTGTTTTTACCGTCACACAAAAGCAGAGTATTAACTTATTCTTAATTCCACGCTTTATTTTTAAGTATTGTTTTCCCTTAGTAAAATGCTAATGATTACAGTTTAATTGAACATGTTGCTATGTAAGAATAATCCTATTAATAAATATTATATTGGAAGTAATGACCTGTGCTTTAATATTGTGTTTGTTTTCTAAAAAAAGAGTTACAATGTTGCAGTGATACAAAATGGAAATCTGACACCTTAACCAAAGCCATTAAACTTTTAATGAAATATTACCCAAACTAAATAGATTTTCATGCTGTTATTTCTGTAACAGTTGAAGCCTGAATACAAACCCATGCATAAGTTAATGTAGCGCCAATCTTGTCTTCCCACTAACCAGCTAGGTGAGCCAAATCCATTACATATTAGAGAGATGTGGAAAAAAAAGATCCACACAACAGCTGTTTGGTAAACATACCAAAGTAATTGTTCCAAATGCCTTACTTTAACACAGATTAAATGCAATTAGAGGCTGTTTATCTAACCACAACAAGTCTCTCTGCCAAAAGAAAAACCTCTGTCATTGTTTCTAGTAGTTCTGCTCAGGGGCATTACAGCTGGGAATAGGATGACTTTTTTCAAAAGTAGCTTCCTTATGTACAGGAAACTTTTATACACAAACAAAGCACATGCTCATTGCATAGGAAGGCTATAGGAATGGGAAAAGTGGTTGGTTGGCTAAGGCAAGGGTCTTCTGAGGTGAATATGAAGAATTTAGGTCAGCGCAGCCGAGACTTTTAACCAGCTCAAGCCGCTGCAGCCTGGGTGGAAATAGCACGGGAGGCCAGGGAGAGGGAAACCAGTGCGTCACAGCTCCCGGCCCGATTCCAGGTTCCCCCCGACGCAAACAAGAGCCATAACTTCCCTAATGATCCCAGATCGTGTACGGCTCGGACACGTTCCACCAATAAGGAGCACTTCCTCTTCATCTTTGAACTCAAAAGTGGGTGTTTCTACCTTTAACTGTAGCTCAGAACATCTAGGCATGGTGCGAGTGTAGTGGTATGAATAGTTGGCAAAAACTTGTCAGGTTTGAATGTCCCATTGTTAAAAATCTTTAATCCAAGTATGTACAAAATCAACAATTACTGCAACACTCCTAAAATCTGGAAAAATCCTATTTTAAGACCTAACGAATCTCTTAATATCTTAAACATTGGCCAAATCTTGATAATCTGAAACTCTCTTGCTTTCACTTTCAGTCTCCCTGTCACACACAATTGTGCCGTGATTCAGAAGTCTCACCACACACACACACACACACACACACACGCATTGTAAACAGTCTTTATTGAGACGTGAGTGCTTGTATAAACATAGCCAAGCCCTATTGAGGGTCCAGGGCCGGGTCGAACAATAAGAGGGGGAAAGTTGCTGGACGTTCCTCACAGACGGTGTGTACAAAATCCAATTATCAGAGCCACGGCATTAACATTCCAGCAGTCTGGCAGGTGACGGCTCCGTCTTTTCAGCACACCCCCCCCCACACCACCAGCATGGGACAGAGTCGCCCGGCAGCACCTCGACAATACACACACACATGCAGCCCTCTTCATCTCCCCCCTTCTAAGATCCCCCAAGTATTGAGACATATATAGAGGGAAGAAGGCAAAGAGTGGGGAGGCAGTTGGGGGGAGTGGGGGGTCCACCAACGACACTGGTCTTTTCTTCAGGAGATCAGCGCGACCGGCCTAGCAGGCAGTATCAGTCAATGGGGCATTCTTATCCTCTCTGTCTCTGGGTGAGAATATGTTGATCACTGATAACGTTGCTTTGATTGCCATAATGGGGAAACCACTTTTTGTTTTGAGCGTTTGCCTCAAAACAGTGCCCGCTTTGTCAGCCCTGGGTGATGTTCGTGGCATACAAGATGCCGATTAAAAAAAGGTTCAACGGTAAAACAAACAATGTTGTTGTTCTTGGCTACAGGGCGAGATGATAATGGATTAAAATAAAGTCTGTGTCTATGGGCCACTCAGTGACAAAAAGCGATGAAACTAACCCAGAGACCAGCACATTGCACACTGCAAGTTTAACCCTGCATTCACTTAAAAACTTGCAATACTAAAAATACTTTAAAAATTTTTACTTTATTGTCTGTCTTATTTAATTATACCCTCTAACTCCTGTAATCAGCCTCTGCACCATCATGCATCATTAACAGTTGTTCTTTTCTTTGCTTTACATACAGTACATATAGTCCTTAATTATCACTACAGGATGTGGTGTACGTGATAGGGTGCGTGTGACATGCAACGCCTCTGCCTAGTGTCCTGCCCTGTACCCTTGTCATGTCCTATATATAAACGTACATCTGGCCCCCATTCTGCTCTTTCCATCATATCATCTTACAGAAAAGGCTATAAGAGATACATACAGTACAGTACATTACGGTAAAGTCGGGCTGGAACAAATTACTTTTCATTATGGATTAATTATTTCTATAGGGTGAGTGTACATAAGTTAAGTTTAAGAGAGATATAGCGGGTAGGCCTGTCATGATAACTACTTTTGTTGGACGATAATATTGTCCCAGAAAAGATTGCGACAAACGATATTATTGTCATTTTAAGACAATTTTATGCCACTGATATAATGATAATAGCATAATAATGCAAGTACACCCTTTCAAAGCGCAATGAACTTTTAAGCTGCCTGAGCCCCGCCCATGGTAAAACTCAGACACAGAGCGCAGACGACGAGAGGACAGAAGCAGCACGACCAGAAATGAGAGCAAAATGTGTCTCAGACTCAGCATAGTTTTTTTCCTGTTACATTCAGCTTGTGAAATAAAAACGCTCAGGCGCTGTGCCCAAGTGTTATAATGTAGGGAAAACCCTGCTGTTTATTCTGGCATCATGTTGGTTAAAATGTTGATGGTGACATTCTTATCCAAACAAGCACGCATGTAGACACAATGGGCAATATCATACAATATATGGACATAACCTCGATAATTTTTTCTGACCTTGATAAGTCGATAAAGTAATTATCGTGACAGGCCTAATGGTGGGGCATGCCAGCAATCATTTCTGTATAATGGAGTGAATGACAAGGTTTTATGTTATGTGATCTGTAATAAATTAATATGTAACATCCCTACAGTATTATGTGCAATTTGAGTTTTTTTTATTACCTTTCTTTAATAAAATGGGTTGTTTTTTTTTTAAATGCCTCTTGACAGTTTTCAGATTTTACTCCACTTTTGGTTTCACCTGCCCTCTTTTCATAGCTGACAGTAACTAAGAACTCTACTTTGTCCCTCAACAAAACTCCTTTTTTGTTTCTATTTTCCCCCCACTCTGTGTTTCACTGTCCTTCTCTGTGGTGAGATGTTAGTCAAGTGTCTTGTGGCTTTCTCCACCCTCACCAGAAGGCTTGCGCGTGGTTAATTATTCTTGGATGGTGGATGAAAAAAGTGAGTTCTTTCTTTCTTTTTTTCATTAGCTCAGCAGCGGTTTTCCATTCATAGTAGTTGGCACTGGTTTCGCACTGCCTGCCAGAGATCACACCCCAACCATTTTCATTTTCCTTCATCCATTTGTTTCATTCATGTCATAGATTTGGCAGAGGCCTGCATCGTTTTCCTGATGGCCGTCGACCCTTCAACACCCTTCTTTTGAGTCTCAAACTCAACTCTTTGTTTTGCATCAGAGTGAAGAAAATGTGGAAACAACAATTCACATTGGTTTGCATCCAAGTGACTTTTTTTGAAAATTATAGTATTTCAGCTCTGGAATTATTAATTGTAATCTAAAACTGAACCGAAGATACTTTAGCAAGGCCATTTAAAGCACTGCTGACATGCTTGGATGGAGAGAAAGACTTCACACATTGAAACTTTTCCTGGGAAAGAGGATGGATATTGTTTGTGTATGTGAGTATCAGTGTTGAGATAAATCCAACGTTAAAAAGAACCATTAAGTAAAAAGTGTGAGCTAACATCCTCCTGCCTTCATATAGTATATTATCCTATAAGATTGCGGAGATAGTGAATGCACTGTGTAAAGCCCTCTCCCCCCACACTTAAATGCATTACACAGTGCATTCAGCTATCTGAGGCCCCAAGAAACAGCCATTTATCATCATACAACTACTGGAACTATGCCCACTGACAGGAAAGCTATATCACACATACACACCCACCCGTTCAGCAACCACTTTGCTAAGTCTATCAACTGCAGCTGCATGCATGTGTTTTAATGCATGCACACAAGCTGGATACACACGAGTTCATATGTGCATGTGAGCATCTGAGTCCAAACACTCAAATGTATTGTACACATAGCCTGCAGCTGCAGTGTGTTCTCTCAGGGCTGCAACCCAATCCCAGAGAACTCCAAAGAGTCAAATTCAACCCAGGCTCTTTAGCTTCGGGAACCAGGATTCCCAACATGAAAACAAACAAGATGGCTACCGTGTCTCCAACCCAAGCAGTGTTGCCTTGTGGTGTTCACCAGCTCCCCATCTGAATGGAGTTAGAGGCTGGCTAACAGGAGTGCAGAAGAGAAGAGTCTCCTGGGGCAGTTGGCTCAGCAAGCGGGACCAGAGGATGACTGCACCGTGGATTAGGGCCCCACAGTGGTCCATTGTTAATTGGGCGCCATGTGTGAAAGCTACAGAGAGATTAGTTTGTACAGCTGCTGCCATTTGTCATAACTGCCCTTAACAAGACACACATGGCAACCCAAGTTACAGCCAGAGGTTTTACAGCAAAAGGGGAGAAAAAATGTCTGCTGAGCGTCTAATAGTTTGGGAAACAGACCTGCATAAGCAGATGAAGATGTTCCTGGGAAACACCAAGCAGACTCAGCTGGAATCCCAAAGGAGATGATGAGTTTGAGCATTACTCATTTACCATCTGTAGGTCAAATAGGGTCATTATCATAACTGCTCAAAAAACTATGTTAAGCCAGTAGAAATCCCAGACCACAGGTTGCAAACAATTCTGTGAAAACAATGAGGGAAAATCAACTATTACATCATGGCCCTATTGGGCAAACCTCAAATTAGACAGGATCTGTGTTTTATTAGACAGGCAACAGTGGGACGCTACAGAGATAACAACAGGGCTAGTGACTATTATAGCCTGACGACCTCTTGTTAGCCAAATGTCCTTGGTAATGTAGGCTACACCATGAGATTTAAGAGAGGGATGGTGGAGTAGAGTTATTTTTTGGTAAGAATCCGCTGTGTAATTGTGGGTTGTAGGTCTGCGCACATGTTTTGAGGCGTAATTACAATCTTGACTTGGTAAATCTGGAACAAGCATTTAAAGCACTCTCACTTTCAATTTTTGCCCAACAGGTGCTAGAGCACTGTTTTTATCAAGAAGTTGCGGTTCATTGAATCTAAAAGTAGTCTTTTTAGCTGAAGTGCAGGTGAGCAATAATCTGATGTGTATGTGTGCAGTAAATGAGTTCAAGGGTTTCTGCATGCACATGTATATGGGCATATGAATGTGAACATGTGTCCCAATGTTTGCTTTTTTATGTTTGCATATAAAATTTTTGAAGGGTTTTCTAAAAGTCAGTGCAGCTAAACTATCAGCTGAAGACTTATGCCAGTGGAGAGAATGGGCCAATTTGAGAAGAATTCAAGCTATCTGCATCTAGATCATACAGGCTTTCAGAAGGCACCATGGTAACAAGCCCTGTACTTCCCCAGTAAAAATAACGGGCTTCATTAACCATCCTGTTAGTGCTGCAGCAGGCTTTAACCTCAGGGTCCAGACAGCACTAGACTAGCTTGTTCCTATGCTATGGCTAAATCTAACTCTCCATATTTATGCATAAGTCTCTAAAGATATTTGGGAAAGGTGCATTTTTCTATTTTTCTTTTTATTCACTGTATCAGTTTGTTGTTTTAATGACTTGATGTAAAGAGGCTATGTGAAAACCAGATCTATCTGTCACAACGGAGAAAGTACCTCTATAGAAAATCTGTAACATCTGCTGGTTTGGTGATCCTGAGAGATGAGATTTTCATGTTGTTCCAACCAGCAAAGTGTCCATATTTCCTTCTCCTCGTGTCATTCCCTCTATATGGCTCACTTTAATCACATACAGCCCCACTGCTCAAAGATGCTGTCTTTCATAAAAGACTGCATGTTTATGTAAGTGCTAAAAATTTAAATGACTTACTTTCCTACTCTCCTTGCCTTTTCTGCTGTTCTATAACTTTTCTTACTGTATGGGTCAATAGAACAAACAACCATATTGGGGGTTGTATTGTTTATGACATTGAATATATGGCATCTTCTGCTGATCAAGAGTTCTTTACAAAATTTGGGAGCTTTTTGAGAGGTGAACCTGACATATGTGAGGGAGGAGTGGAAGCTCTTTGGCTAGCTTTGACAACTCAATGGGGCGCTGATGAATCCGTCCCAAGCAGGCCATTCCCAAGCCCCAGACACCATATCCCCTCTTTGACCCATTGCACTGACATAAGAATGAAATTCTCTGGGGATTCGCCCCCCACCTCAAACAGCAACATGCCCACCCAAAAGTACATTTTGCACAGTGCTGCGATGGCGGGCCTTTCTTTTTCTGTCCCACTCAGGTCTTGTAGAGCCGTCACAGTGATGGGCCATACTGTACTGCCAGACAAAAGAAGAGACAACCATCACTCTGGGCCACTGATCGGCCCTGTCTGGACTGAAAAGACTTTGATGGGGCAAAACAGGGTGGGGGGTGCTGCACAGAGAAGTTAGTGTCTCCTGGGCAACCACTCTGATTGTCTGTCCCTGTCCAAAGTTCCCCATCACACCCCACCTACTACCCCTTCCCTCCCTGTTTTTCCTCTGTGAACCTTCTTTTGCCTCTTTCCACTACAGACCCTGCTGTCTAACATGACCAGTCTAGCAGGCAGATGGGACAACAGTAGGTTTTTCTAGCAGTTACGCTAGTATGATGGCAAAGAAGAGAGGCGAGTCATTGGATGTTGGAACTCAGGCAGCAGGGAGGGCCAGCTTTGTAAGACAGGACAGTGAGGTACAGTGTAGTGCCTGGGATAGGGGGTGAATGTACCCATTTGTCTTCATTTGGGAGGACCGGCAGACAGGGTGGGGGTGGGGAATCTATCCGAGAGGAGTGGGAGGTGCCGGTCCTCCAGTCAAGTGGCCTCAGGGGATTTGAAATGCATTTGGGGTCCTCCCCAAAAGCCTGGGAAAGTGTGGTGAAGCTGAGATCTTAACCATAGACTAATGACACAAACTGCAGTCCTTAACCAAGTGTAGCCACAAACGCAAAACTCCTGCTGAAATACACAAGAAAAGCCTTTTCAACACAACGCCTGTGCCTTAGAATGCCAAAGAAAGGGCTTGTCCCATTTTTTGACGGATGCAACAGCACAAACTGTAACACAAGCAAATTAAAGACACTGTAGCAGAGCAAAAGGGAGTTGTAAATTTTGTTGAGAAAGAAGGCATCCACATTTCTCAGTGGCCTCTGCTCCGAGTTGCCTTGTTTCCATGGAGATTTATGTACACATGGCACACAAAAGAGGGCTAAGGAGGTAACACGGCCTGTTTAAGCCTTGAGGTATTTGCTCGAGCAAAACCCTGCTGCTAATAACACAAGCTTCATACTGAGCCAGGCAACCTGGCTACACTGCACACAGGTTGGTGTTTGAGAAAGAGCAGGAGGGGAAAGAAGGCAGAGGAAAGTCAGATGGAGATCACAAACAACCAAAGATCCTGGAGAGGGAGTGAAGACATTAAGGGAGAAAGAAAGTAAGCAAGGAGGAAAGCAAGAAAGATTAAAGATGGAAAGCTAGAGGGAAAAAAGAAAGAAAGAACACTACAAAACATAAATAGCTCCCGGGTTAAGAGAAAAAGGATCGGGTAAGACATTTAGTGGGAAGCGGAAATCAATAAGGCAAGCGGTGACGCTGGGAGGGAGTTCTAAGTGGATTAGATTGAGAGAATGTGTTCGATAGGTTATGGCTCTGAGAGAGAGGTAGCCAGACACTGCAGGCTCTATTGCATACTAATAAGGAAGCCAGAATGGAAGCTAAGCACAGGGTTGTGCAGTTCAATCTGAAGAGTTTTTCTATATGGCTCTGGAGTCATCGGTTAAGGTTTTTCCCAGGATTTGTGTTTTACAGTCTTGCTGATTTTGTTCTAAATGTTCACTGTTAAAATTCATGTCTAAGAATATAATTCTACTCAACTTCCAAAAGAACCATTCAAACTGCTTTTTCCAATATCGTCTCACCAGGAAAACTTAAAGGGAGCTGAATAATTTGACTTAACCCAAAAAAGGAAGACAAACAGTCATGTCCTTAACACTGTCTGCTTACAACTTTTGTTTCACACTTCTGGCAAGAACCCAGCCACCCTTTCTCTGGCCAAATGCCTGGGCCTGGGACAGCTGTCATGGTCGGAGTCTCGGGCTTGAGGGAAAGCCAAGGAGTGAGAAAAGAAAAGAGACTGCGAGCGAGAAGGAGTGAGAGAGTCATTTGGCCAGGCAGTGTGCCGCAGGGGTGATTCCTGATGGCAGAGGAGGATAAGGGGATGAAGGGAGGGAGGGATAGATGTTGTGCTTAGTCACAGACCTCCACTGTGACCCAGAAGGTCAGGCCTCCGTACTGGCCGCCTGACCAAAGCCTCTGAGGCAGCCGGGCGGAAAACAAGATGCAAACAGCTACCCCACGCAGTGTTGTGAGCAGGCAGGCCAGTCTTGAAGATAGGAACCAGCCAGACTACCCTGCCTGAGGGATTGGAGAGGGGGGTGAGGAAGTGTGGGGAGTCAGTGGTACCTACTCCCCCTCAGTTAAGCCAGTGAACCAAGGGACCACCAGCCAGACCAGAAGTAGTGGCAGGAGAGTAGAGACAGTTGCCAAGAGACCACCGGTGATCCTGCGACCGCCGCAGTTTGACCCCGATTGAGGAGGTCAACAAGGGGGGCTTACGAGCAGCTCCCCCGCCTCCCCCTCTGACCACCACCCCCAGGCAAAAAGTCTTCCTCCTCCATGTGCCCTGGGCCTGCAACTGCACGTTTTCACTGATCTGTTTTGCTCAATTAAACTTCAGAGGATACCCTGCCACATCTCTTTGCAAAGGTCACGACCCCAGGGGCAGAGGTTAAGTCTGGCGCTCGTAAAACAAGGTCTCCATTAACATGGCAGCATGTATTCAGAGGTAATCCATCCATTTCCACAAACTATCATGGCGGTGTGAAAAAAAAAGTTACGTTAGTGAGGGGGAGGGGGGAGTCAAGGTAATGATGTTTTATGGCTGTGTTAACTTTCAGCACCAGAGTAATGGGAAAACTGCTTGACCTTGACTTCTTTAGTCTCCCATTGGACTACCTCAGCAATCCTTTTCTGTCACTGGTTGTGAAATCCACTGACAACTGAATTCTTTGTAGTAATTTCTAATTTGTACCATTTCTACCTTATTCCACGTAAGCTACCGCTTGTCGAATCATTTATAATTGAGGAAGTTTAAGAAAATGTATGGCATATCATTTCCATATAAAATTTCCAAGATTCCTCCAAATTCTTCAATTGGATTGCTTGTGTATCTTAATCACATACCTTTTTAAATTATGTTATTTACAGATTCTATTAATTGCAGACATGTATTAAGAACAAGACATTTAAATACGCAGAGCCAAGAACTTTCAGTGAATACAATAACTACATTCCTACATTTGTTGAGGAAATAGTGATGAGCAACATAACAAAACCAAATGAGGCCTGCAGTATCCTAACATGTCCTAACATGACGATTATCTACATGCCTTTTTACAACTATTCCATCAAGTTGTCAAACTAGATATGCAAAATATGAATCCAGGTGGGGAGAGGCGATGATTCAAAGAAAAAGAATTGCATTTCTTGTTTTATCAGATAAAGATAAAACAGTACATTGGACTATAACAGCAGTGTGAGTGTGTGTGTGTGTGAGAGAGAGAGATAGAAGCCAGGGCTCTGTATTGAACACGGCCTGCCAGTTGGCACAATGGATGCCACAACCCCCACTCCCAGCCCCCAGCCTACTTCCCAGCGGGCATTCATCTGGGCATGCACATGGGTGCTACAGTCCTGCCTGGCTAAACACGTCTGTGCCCCAGAACAAGGGGGCTGAGTGCCCTCTCTAAATTCACCCAGCACACTCGCTGCCAACCCGACGACCTTTCTCAGGCAGCAACCCATCAGAATCAAAAACAAATACACTGTGAACTTATTGATTTTTGCCACAAAAAAATAACAAGAAATAATAGTGTTGAGTAAATAACAGCAGCAACATATTTTATGTTATCCAATTATACAACAGAGCAGAAGTGAGCCACAGCCAGGCAGCAGGACAGAGAGAACAGTGTTAAAAGCACAGTCCAGGCCGATATTTTTCCCAGCAGTTCGCACAAATACCAGATTCTGTTTCAGACAGAGCCGTTTGCTAGTTTCTTTGTGTTTGATTGTATGTTTGTTTGTTTCGTGCAGTTGCAGTAGAACAAAGGCAGCGGCTTCCATTCTGACACTGTCAAAAAACTTTCCAACGTGCCCACTGCATTGCGGATGCCAACCAACGAATCAAAGGCATGCTGCAAGCAGACAAAGAGGGTTTGATGCCAACCTCCAAACCTCTAACAACCATTACTGGTGATTTGCCTGCCTCCCTGGCACAGTGCAAAACAAAATGGCGGCGCACCACACGCTACCACAATATGGCTGCATTGTCTGGAGATGGGCACCGCTTGGTAACTTGAAGAAAAGGAAAAGACGCTTTAGCTTGCAAACACGAAACGAAAAAAAAAATCATGGCCGTCTCCGTGATCCCGGTAAAAGAATGCTATTTTGTATTTGCCAAAGTTTCAACCCACAGAAATTTTGAGGACAACGGTAAATAATCACTCTGATCCGCAATGCGATGTTGAAGCCGAGTGAATTTAACATGATGTTCACCATTTATTTCAAACACTAAAATTAATCTTTTTGCCTATAATTTGCTCTTCCTCCATAGCGGACACATTTTCCTAAAATAATAGCTGGTGAAATACCTTCAATAATGTACAATACAAGCACTAACTTATCATTTAAACGGAGTATATAATGAAAAAACAGCACTAAAGGACCGTTCTCAAGTTGGTACTGAACAGTTAAAAATGCAGCAGATGCAAACTAGAGAAGCGGTGGCATCCTACAAAAGACACAAAAGAGGGTCTGATGCCAACCCCGGTGCCAGTGGCAACCATTATTGTCTGTGTGCTGTGCCTTCTGCTTTCCCTGGCACTTATCAAACACAAAATGGCGCTCAGGGTTTGATGATAATGAGCTAGCTATACCACCATTTCCCCCTCAATAGCAAAGTATTGGTGGTTATTCTGTGTTGCTGCAATAGATTTAATACAGGGGAATTTCAACAGGGAATACTATAGGGGGGATTCCTATGGTGTCAACAGATAAAGGGAGGAAGTTCAAAACTGAGAGACATGAAATTTTATCATGTACTGTAACAACCCTATTTTGCAGTAGAAACAAAAATGTCATTTTGAAAACTTATATGTTAGCCTTAAATTCTGCACCAAAAAAAATCTGGCATCCAAATAACAATAAAAATATTTTCTGCTGAACTTATGAATTGCCTTAATTACTGTTAATTTTCTCCTTAAACTTAGTATGGAATGTCAGATTCAAAAGTGATGTTTCTGTCATGAAATAGTGGGTGAAAATTCACAATTTGTTTATTCCAATTTATAGTTTGAAAGACAGATTGTGCACTGCAAAGCTGCTTTTCTTGGGCTTAAATTGTCAGTGTTGTCACCATCTCAAATGTTTCAGTAAATGCCAGTATTTTATTAGTGTGCGGCATTCTTTTGGTTGTTTATAAATGGGAAAAATAAATAATAATTAAATTCTGAAAAAAAATATTTGTTTAAAGCAACCATTCAAAAAATGTGCATTTCAAAACCTATTCCAGTAGCTGGCAACACATTGTTTCAACCTCTTATTTCTTTACACTGTGCTGAAAAACAATTCAGTCTTCAAATTGAGCACATCACTGTGTCAGAAGAAACTGTGTCTAAAAGAAACCAGCTTTTCAGGAATTAAGAAAAGACAGGGTTTCCATTTCAACACAAACACGATCCCACATCACCACTTATAACAGACACAATATCTTATATATACTTAAAAACTAGCCACTTAAATCAATAGCAAATATTAAAAAGACCTAAAATGTACTCATATCTTCAATGCTAAGCTGTAATGTGACTTACTATCAGCAATACGTTTATTAATACGTTTATGTGGGTATTACCTTTTTAATGGTGGAAATCTCATTTAATAACTGAACTGTTTTACTGTGATTTTTGATTGACAACAGAAGAGTTTTAAAATTATATAATGTTACATTATATAATGGGGACTATGGGGAAAAAGGCCAAACACCGAAACTGGAATAGCAAGGGCTTCATAAGTATCCTGTGAAAAATATACTACTGGTGGGTTCATTTTAATTTAACCAGTCTATACTGCAACTTTCCACAAATGTCTAACTTAATATCCAGACAAATAGAATAGGTGTGCAGTGTGCATGCAATTGTACAAGCCTGTGTGGCTGTGTGTGAACCAGATAATACATACTTCTCCAAATTATAGTAACTGAATAATTAATGAACATGAGTTGGAGCTGCTGCTGGAGTATGGCAGAGCACAGACACATTTAAAACATGTTCGAAATTTAATATTGATGACTGAATGAATTTGTCTTTTGTTTAGTAATAAGACATACTTGAACCATATAAAAATACATGCTGCATATATACAGCACTGACGATCAAGTTTCTTATGTTTATTTGTCTGGCCAATGTTGTGGTGATTTCTGCCAGTCTCAGCAAGACTGCCAAAAAGTAACACATGTGACCCTTGACCTTGCCAAGCCATCACATGCGCGTTAGCTCATACACACACACACACACACACAGTGAAACAAACACACACAGTATGAGTTTGAACCTACCTTGGTCCTGGACATAGTATGCCAGAAACAAGTCCAGCTCCTTGACCGATACTGTTATGTGGTGTGGCTGGACACAAAGTGCTGGGTTGGTGCAATGTGGAGACTTGACAAGGCGTTCCCCGTCTGTACTTTCCAGGGGGATGCCTTTGAAGAGGATGACCATCACCAGGTCCAGACGCCAAACTTTGTCGGCCTGCCGCAAACAGTCGATCCGGCGGATTTTGCCCTTCTGGTCTGGGTTGGATAGCACACAGCACGGGTGCTTCTTGCCCGTCACGCTGAGGACAAAGTCCTCCCGGTACTCCTGCCGAATGTCCTTACGCAGCTTGGCCAGCAGCCTGGATGCCCATTTCTGCTTTACCTCGGGCTTCTCGCTCAGAAGCTCGTCCTTCACCGCACGCTCCTCATCCTTGGACATCCGCTTCTCGTGCTTCTTGAAGTACTTGCGCTTTCTGGCCTGGAGGTTGAACCATGTGTAGGCAATGGCACGGACGTGAGGAAGAAGTGCCTCGATGAAGGGATGAAATTCATCCTGGAGATTCCAAAGGATACAGTGAGAAGAGGGAAGAGAGAAGGAGAGAAATGTAATCAGAAACGCATCAAACATGCAGAAGAAATATAGGTTTAGTCAGCTACTAATCTGAGGCAGAAGGTAAGTCAGGCCACAAAAAAAAACAATTCCTCTTAATCAGTCACATTATATCTCATTGGCAGTTTTAACAGCTTTAAGTCAGGAAGTTTCTCTTCACATAGCAACACTGGTTTTACCATCCTAGATGTATCTGGGCGTACTGCAGGTATGACAAGGACATTCCATTGTTTATATCAACTGCCAGCACTACAATAGCACAAGCCCGGTGACTGAATGCACTCGCGTCTCTGCTCTCATTTCCCGAGCATGCTCTGAGCGGGACTCCTGTGCTGCTGCTGCTGTTACAGGGAGCATGCGCCCCTCACAGTTGCATTTCTCTTATCAGTCTATCCACATTCCAACGTGAACTTATCCCATGTTCACGAGGGATGGAAGATAAGCTGGAGGGGCAACTGGGGTGCAGTCACAAAATAGGAAGTTAAGGAGAATCCCATTCTCCTCTCGTATACAGGCTGCATGTTCAAAATGCATTAAAAATAGAAAGGCGGGACATCAAATTAAGCAATTCTGTGAAAGGTATTTGCAAAGGTTGAGTTAGGACTCGATTCGAAGTTCATGCTAAATCGTTTCAAGTGTTGGGGATAACACACGGAATGACACTTGCCCAGCTTCATTCCAAAAACCTGAGGTTAGTCAGGGATATTAAAATTATGGCCTACTTTTAAAATTTTCCATCTCTCTTTTAATAAAAAAAACAAACAAATGTTATGCTGAAACAAATTTTTCTGATAAATTATCAGATTCAGATTAATATTAGTAGAAATATTTGCAACGCTAATTTTACCTTTTCATATGGGTTATCTATTGTATGTTGTAGTTTTTTGTGCACTCTGCATTATGCCATAGTACACTTTATACCACATTATCTTTAATTAAAATTACTGCATATGTGAGCCGAAGAAAGAAAACTTTTAAAATTTAAAAAACAGTCCACATTTGACAGAATTTCTATTGATCCTTACAACTCAAAAAGCTAAATACCATCATTTCTAAAGCGCCCCCGCAGTTCATTGGCCTACGGGCAAATTATAATAATCTCTTAATGCTTGTTCTCTGTAGGTGAAGGAATGTACAAGATGGTGTGGATGATTTAGGGGTCATCAGAAATTACAGCAGCTGCGAGTGACAAGTGGAAACATTTGCTTATCTTTGTTTTAGGTCATTAAAATGTCAAATTTAATAAGTATAAGCAGCCCCTTTTGAGTGGAGCTTTTGAAGAGTTAAACCACATATTGTTCTTTTTGTAGGCAGCCAGGCAGGCAGGCTATAAGAAACCACAGAAATCCACTCCCTATCTGTGCCTGGCGCTGGTGCTCCTCTGAGAAGACACGTTTCTGGTCTGCCAATAAAACTCTGCTCCAGTACAGTAATGTCAAATTATAATAATTTATTATACAGCGTGAATAAACATTTTATTCTCTACAGACTCTAGATTTAAAATGTATTATATTTACTATGGATACTACACCTATCCATAGTCTTTTAGAGAGGTAAAAAAAAATAAAATAAAATAAATTCAGAACTCCTTTAAATGTCACCTCCTCACTATAATGTTGCCAATTAAACTGACAAAAGTAAGCAGTAAATGCTAGTAAATGTGCTCAGCAGCAACTGTTTCTGAAATCCTTTTCACTTCTGGTTTCCTGTACAAAAACACTTTAAATATTTTGTTAATTTTTTCAAGCAGGCTAAAGCCAAATGCTGTAAAGATAAATGACTTGGCCGGGGCCTATGCAGTGCACTTCAGCTGGGGCCATAAAAGCACAATCCTCTTAAGTACAAACTAAACCACATCTCAGTCAATCACTTACTTATGCCAAGTAAAATATAAACAGTAAAACTGAGTCAGCCAAAACAGTCAGCTACTCTGTCCAACCGCTGAATCAACCTTATCAAGCATCTGATCTTCCTACAGTGAAAGTGGCTTTATCTTCTTCCAACTTCACTTCCCTAAAGTATAGGGGTTTTACTCTAAATAAAAATATACATGTGGAAAAAAAAATAAACACAGCTCAGGCAAGGCTGGGGAGTGTGTGTGTGAGGTTATTGGAGGACGCAAATAACCTAATTCAACCTGACAGAAAATGAGCATACCTATACCAGTTACACAGGATTATCGAGATGACAGTCCTGGATTACTATCATTTTAAAAAAACATCTTTAGGCATAACTTAAGGCACACAAAGAAAGCATAAAGATTGGCACTTCGATGACTTTTTAAGTGCCTACAGGACTGTTAAATTATTTTTTGTTAGGGCTTTCGTTGGAATCTAAGACCTCGAAAGTAAAAATCACCACAATTGTGGCACAAGCACGTGCATTTTGGATTAACAACTTCAATTTTGGTTAGTTCTACCGCTATATTTTCACTTGCAAGGCAAAACCTAATTGTTGTTAGAATTTATGAAAGTGTTTCAGAAGCAGAGCTGAAACTGCACAACCCTGACGCCTGCACAGAACTTTCAATTCCCTGGCCACTGTCTGTAAAAATTTTATAACAAACACGCAAATCACAGCAATTAAACGTATATTAAAAAGACACAAATACCTGAGTGAGACAAATCGGAGAATACATGACGAGACGGCTACACACAAAAAAGTGAATGTACTTGGATTGATTCCTCTGATCACTTTATCGCGCCATTCCTGGACCGATGTGCACCGTGCAAGACTGTGGAGCAGCTATCCGCGTACAACAGTAAGAGATTATCCAAGAACATCCATGAATTTTTGCGATCCAAAGCGTGTCGTCTCCGCAGAGATAAGGAGATTTAATGCAGGAGATTTTGTCGTTT
The DNA here is from genome assembly GCF_020085105.1 of Siniperca chuatsi. Lineage (NCBI taxonomy): Eukaryota > Metazoa > Chordata > Actinopteri > Centrarchiformes > Sinipercidae > Siniperca > Siniperca chuatsi. The sequence continues at coordinate 9,375,574 of NC_058063.1, forward strand.
TTGTTTGTTTTTTTTAAAAAGTTGACATGCACAGTAAGCACTTGCTGATTCTACTCGTAGAGCCGGTGCAAACGGGGCTGCTGCGTACTCCTCTACTACAAGGGCTCTTTGCGCGTCTCGCTGCTCTGATATCTCGTTCATAAAAGCATTGTGGGGAGCTTCAGTGGGCGCCGAGTGTGTGATGTTCAGCCCTGCTTTAACCAAACGTGATATGAAATCGACCAGTGCACCTTCGGTCCTGCGCGATTCCAGCAAATCAGACCCAAACTTTTTTCTTTTTTTTTTTCACCCACGTAATTACACAGTCACACTCCTCCTCCTCCTCCTCCTCCTCCAAACACACAACCCCTATCCACCATCCAGCGCCTTCTTCGCCTCCTCGGCTATCTGAAAACACAGCGTACAATTCATTTACCCCCTCATTCCAGCAGATTTTTTTTATAAGCTTCGGGGACTTTGGACCACAGCCTCGGTCATATATAGAGACGGAAAGGGAACATTTCCCTCCGCAGCTCTGGCACCCTTTACCCCCCCCCGAGCTCCGGGTCAACAACATGCGCTTACTCCTTTATCCAGTTTAGATCGTTCAGCGCAGCGTCTGCGGTCCACAGCAAAAACAAACTATAGATCTGTTTAGCTTGTCAGACACATTGTAGCGCGGAAACCAACATGAACTCGCATTAAAATGCTCTTTCAAAGTTCCTGAAATAAATCACAGAGATAAATAGTATCTAAGATAGAAGATAAGGCACATTTTATGAAAATATTCCCAACTGAAGATAATAGCCTAATTTATTCAATTTATTGTTTAGGCTACTGGAGAATTAACCCGACAGGTAAACATTAGACCTAGCTTGAAACTTTGACACGTTACAATTAGTTTATTGAGGGAATTTTTGTCATAAAATTGATTTTTAGAATACAGTTTTATATGCCGAATAACTCTGCTTTACCTGAACAGCTTTTTTTTTTTCTTTTTTAGAAAGTTGTTAAAACACTCATAACTAAGCTAGGTGTATATCGTAATATTGTAGCACTAATGCTGATAGGACTGGAAGTTAAACATTGTGACTTTGCTGCTGCAGTGTGTGTGTTTGTGTGTGTCCCACAGAGCTGTCGTCAACGGTCCACATAGAGTTCATTTGCCAAATTAAGGGGAATGGGATGTTAACATAAGCTGCCGGAGAATCTGTGCCAAGTTTAGTACAATTTTGGCCCGACCGTGCCAGTGTTGTGGTCCGTGTTAAGTTAACCCACTTCTCCACATTTCTCAAATCGTCGCGAGGACAGGACGGTGTTACAAAAAAAATGGTATCACAAATGGTATCATCACCGTTATCACAACATTTTAAAGCAATAATAATCCATGTTCACGTACCATTGCACTGTACTGCATGGATTAATAGGGAATCCTGGAGCCTGGTAGAAACACACAAGCCGGTAGCTTCACATTTCTCACGTTCAACTTTGTGCTTTGGAGGGCTTTCTCTTGCAGGGCTCGCAAAAAAAGTCAACACCGGAAGACAATTCTTTGCAGATATCGGTGAAGAGAAGTTTGGAGCACCTCGCGTTTTTTTTTCTCTTTTTTTTCTCGTCTTCCTTCCTCTTCAAGTCTTACTTTTTTGGATCGTTTTTTGGGGTTGTTCAGTGAAGTTGAACGCGATCCAGAAGAGGCTGAGTTTTCGGCACTGGGCTGGTCTCCGCCTTCACTTTCACTGTCTGACTGACTGCCGCCCTCCGGCTCTCAGCAGTAACTGTCAAGTCGGATATAATTTGAACAAGACGATTTCCGGTATGACGTTTCCAAATAAAACCCTTATTTACAGAAACTGCTTGAGGAATTTCTCTTTTAGCTTATAGGTATATTCATATAAAACATTCATACAATGATAATTAACGTGGAAATTACGCGTAATCGATGGAAGATGGACACACATTTATTCTTACATATGTTTTCGTGGCTCAGTGTAAAGGCATGTGTCCAATTCAAACCATATATCTCAAAAATGTCAAAATTTCATGAAATAAGATAAACAGCAATTGTTTTAGCTTTGTGACAGCACGTTTTTTAGATAACTGAACTGGTTTTAGAGGGGGTTTTGCCCATAACATAGTCCGAACCCACAAAAGAGTAAGCCTCCAGTTTATCCAGTTTTCCACTGGATAGCGTAGCTAGCTTAAATGTTTGTTTTCTAATGTTGTGTCTTAACGTTTAACGTAGCTACCATAAACTATAAGGTTATAGTAGCTGTAAGGGTGTTAATGTTATTAATACTGTGAATTAAATGTGTAATAACTCGGGTTAACTCTGTTAAGAATACATACTTATTAAGCTCAAAAGGTGACAAATTCTACCTTACTTTGAAAGCAAACCCCCCCATTTCCCGGTGATCATCCAGCTGTTTCTCTGTAGCTTGACAGAGCTCAGTTTTGTAATAGTGTTTGCATTCTTGCCTCTCATTGGTCAGAAGCAGTGGCCCCGGGTCTCTCTACCCTGGGCCCCTCATTTCCGCTCCTCTGACGTGCTGTTTGGGGCTCGACAGAGCCGCTGCTGGACAGTCAGCCTGTATAGCGATGCGGTCAATGACTAATGGTGGAAATCACTACACTGCAGTAATTACTGCTATTATATTATTATTATTATTATTATTATTATTATTATTATTATTATTATTATTATTATTATTATTATTCGTCCTATTATTAGTCCCATTATTATTATAATTCTTTGCAGTTACAAGAGGAGGAATGGCAGTAGTAAGCCACGACCAATATCTGATATCCTCCACACACATCTAGCAATACCACTATACATTTTATGAGTCATGTAGTTGCAAAACATGTTCAGATTTTCACATGGGCCCTATAAAGTATGGCGATTATGGCATTTTTGGGCCATTTAATCCCTATATTATCCATATATTATGTTGCTAATTTTACACTTACTCATAGAGTCTTAGACTATCATAAAATTGCCATTTCCTAAATCAATAAAATATGAGCAACAAAAATAGCATTGAAAGCATTGATGTGGGTGCTATTATACAGCAATAGACCCCTAATATAATAATATTCTAATGCGCCAGTGCTCATTAAGTAAGAAGAGTAGCAGTAGTGTAATAGTAATAACAGTGATGGCAGCAGTGGTAGCTAAGCAGTGTTGTAATAGTAACAGTTAAGAGTTTAAGTACCGTATAGTAGTAATGTTGCAATGATTCAGCACAGGCTGTTTAAAAAGGGTAACATCGTATTGATTAATCATTCACTGGATGCCCATTGCTGTATGTCAGCATAATCACAGCGGGCAGTGTGATTGTATGATTTAAATGGATAGTCTGTCTCTCATCACTGTTATCATGACATTAACACAGTATTCACACTATCTAAAAATGTCAGTATTGTCATGTGGGTCCAGTATCTACAACACACACACACACACACACACACACACACACACACAGTGATCGGTTGTGATTCACCTCTAAAAATAATAAGAGCATTCAGCTGCAGCAGAAATGGCTATAAATTGCTGATCAGTGATCGTTTCAAGTTCAGTCTCTTACTGCTGGTGTGTCCGTTCATGCTGTGGCAGCCTTGAAGCAAAGCTATTTTCTGGGTTGAGGCTGAATAGATCTTGTCCTTCGGTCTATTATGCCTTTAAAAACACTCCTTTAGACCTCTACTAAATGGAAGTTTCAAGTACACTCAATACATTTTGGAATACTTCACATTATCTAGTATTTTTTCCAAGAATGTTTTACTTTTAGATTCATTTTAATTCTTAATTTCTGTTAACGGGGAGATACCACGAAAGGCTAGATTATTATCACATACCCTGACTCCATACTCTTTTTGCCTCCATTTGCCCAGCGTTATATCATGCCAGTCTGCTGGTGCACATGGCATGAGCCCTCACAGATTCATTCCTCCGAATGTGGACCTACCGCCCCCATGTGGCCACAAACACAACTGCTAGTTACTTGTTTGGGACCCACTGGAGAATTAAAACTCAGGTCCTGTGTATCTTGTAGCTCTAATTTTAAAAAGGTAGGGGTGTTTTAGTAGCATTTAAGAAATTTACAATACAAGTTATACACAAGCCTACAGGAGAGTCACAAAGTCTAGTTTCTTTATTTCTCTATTTATGGAACATTGGCACAGTGAGAAAATTAAGAAAATTCTTAAAGTGGTAATAACTGGCAGAATAACAGCAAATCACTTCTTATAATAATTATCTATCATTATTAATAGTTATCTTATTACATGTGAGAAATTTCCTGGCCAAAAATGAAAATATTAATTTTTCTTGGATAAAACAAAATACCAATATCATGTTGAGAACAAACATTATAGCAGGGGGAAAAAACAAACAAACAGGCGTTAATAATAACAATCACAATGGTTCTGTTCTACTGAAGTGTCCCAGTGTGACAGTGAGCCAGCATGAACAACACCAGTGTCTTTTGTGTACCATTAGGTGGCGATATTCCAGTGCTGTTACAGTAGTGACCACCTGTGTCATCTGGTTATGATCTGGTACAATTTATTATATCAATATGCGTGACATTTAACTTAATGAACCAAAGTAAAGCCCGGCAAGAGAGTGCAAAATATGATTTTGATTCTCAAGATGAATGTATTTTGTTGTGGTGTCCAGATAAGCTGCAATGTAAAGATAACCATACTGTATATACAGCAGTACTGTGAGGCTGCTGCTACTACAGCAAAAGATGATGTGAATATAGATGCCTTTGTCCATTAAGGTTAGATAGTCAACTCAAGAGCAGTATGTACTTCACTGTGTGAGCAGACTTTACCAATTGCACCATTTCCTATGGGCCTTTCGCAAGTAACTTTTTATGACAAGACAGCAGTTCAGCTGGTCTCTGCTAAATCCTTCAATATTCTAACCTTTAATATGAGCTTTTAATTAAATGCTATTTCTGACCATGACGTACTCCACATCATGTTCTGTCCTTGCTTGCTGAAATTGCCTAATATATATATTTTATATGAACTTGCAGATGATCGTTGAAGCCGATTCTATTTTATTCTAAGTCTTCCTTTCTAACAGCATCACTTATAAAATGTCGCAGTAGCAAGAGCGAAACATGTCTTCTGAAGAAGCAACATTCAATACATGTAAGTGAATGAATATCACAAAAATAAAATCCACACATTGTTGACATGTATGCGCTGACATAGAAAATGATTGGAAACAGGACAAAATACAGCAGCAAGCAACACCAGCAGCATGTCCTGAGCAGAGAGGGTCCGTTCTGTCAGCTCACATGCGTTGGGACAGACAAACAAACCTCAACTTAAGTCCCTGGTGACGGAGCACAATAAAAGCTCGCCTGTAGTCAGACAAGTAAATAAATATTCAGGAAGAAATGTCAGCCTGTGTTGCCTCTTCAGCATGGGAAAGGCGCGGGCTGGACAAGGGCTCTTTGTCCGACACTATCAAATTAACACTGCAGAGGGTGCACAGAGAGGTGCACTTGAGGAACGCTCTGACACTGAAGGGAGGGTAAATAGTTCCTTTAGTTATTCATCTCGGCAAAAAGTAACATTCTTTTTAAAACCCGTTTTGATCGCTCCTCACCTTCAAAATCCTCCATCATTTGCAGTCAAATTGAAGTGTAACTGGTTTTAAAACAGTTCAGTGATCAAAGTTACAACTGCTGGCCTTGAGGATCACATTCATTCAGAAATGAATATTAGTGCAGAGGATGCTCTTAAAAATATTTCTTGAATAAAAGCTGGAAAAAACACCTTTGCTGAAGACATTTAGCATGTGACAAACTAATTAGACAATGACAAAACCTTTCATGCCAAACAGCCTTTTCCACAATCTCCCTCACTTCTGCAAATGTTGTCAATATTGACCGGGGCACAGACACACAAAGACACAAACCACAACGCCCAAAAGCAATACAAAATGATGGTACCACAGGTAAATTTAATTTCTAGAGGCTAACCAGCAGAATATGATATTTGGGTGGGTCAGACAGTGTTGCAGTTGGAGACAAGACATGGACTTTTACAGCCATATTTTCCCAAACAGTGTCAGAAGTCTGCAACTGTGGCATCATAAAAGTTTAGACAGGGTATTACAAGGAATATTAGCCTTTTTTAGAGTTGATTTAGCCTGATAGTGATGTTCTTAACAAAGGGGATTTAAGAGGAAGAAGTCCAGACAAAAGAGCTCCACTTACCATCCACCACGTCCTAGCTGACATGTCATAACACAGCTGCCATTTAATGGACCTCTCTGTCAGTTTCCCAGCCATCACTGTGCTCCCGGCTCTCATCGGACGCAGCCCCGCGGAAGATGAGACACCTAATCAAAGGGGCATCAGTGGAGGCATGCTGTGCCACATGTAGGCCAGTCCCTGACAACGTTGCATTATGGGGTGGGGGGAAAAATCAGCAAAAACTTCCAGTGACCAGTGACTTGAACCTGACTGTGGCAATTACAAGAGCCATGACCCTACAACCCTCACCATCCCCCTCCTTCACTAACCTCCTCCCCCTTCTCACCCACCCCCCCGAATTTGGATGTGGCTGGGAGCGGGAGCATCATTCTTGTGTGATATTGCCCAGACAGAGTCAGAAGCAAGCCGATTGTTCAACCCGTTTTTTGGCCTGTAGCCGCCTCTCCTTTTCAACCTCATCAACCCTGTTTTTGTGTGAGGAAAAAAACCTGCCAGTGCTGGGAGTGATCCACTAAAGAGCAGGGGCAGCTTAATATGACTGCGTGGCATTGAGCTAAAGGTCATTAAAACAATGAGATGTGTCAAAATACTGAGATCTTGACTTCTGCATATAAAAATGCAGTGGTGTGAGGATTTTGTTAAAGGGTTATCTAATGTCACTGAAAATGATTGCTCCTATTCAAAGGTGGTCCAAACTATTACCTATAAAGCAGTCATGAAGATCAAGTAGTCATCAAGAGACCTGTTGCATTCAATTTCCACTCAGTGTCAGGGCTTCAACTGTATTTTGACCCATGAATTAAGACGTTTGGCGTGTCCATGTAAATGTTATCTGAATGCCAGATGAAAAGACCTTTTCTCCCCTGCCACATTCCAATCCTCCTCACTGAGGTCGCTCAATGGCAGCTGGATTTCCCCACAGGGATGGTGGGTGGACTTAGCAACAGTAACTTAGCATTAGTTACAACAAATAGATGTGAAGAAGTGGAAAAACAAAGAGGGCCAATGCTTGGAAATGGACTATATTGTTGTTTTTGGCACATTTACACTCAAGTCAGAAGTTAGAGAACACTATATTTTAGCAGTTAGAGTTCAATCTCACAAATTTCATTGTAAATAGCCTAAAAAATTGAAATATGATGGACATGAAGTAGGATTTAACCAGTCTAATTAGGCACCTGCAGTATAGATAACATGCTGTATGTTTGTCTTACAGCTGATTGCACTGTATAGCTGCTTTTAATAAGTACCTGTTCACAGCTGACCTTTTCAGCGCACCTGACTTTAATGGTTCTTAAACACAAAGAACAATAAGACACTCAGCAGTCATCATGGAAGGCAAATGTCAGCTCATGACAGAGAAAAGGCAAATGAATATTACTCTGAGGGATGAAAGACTACAAATGTAAGGTTTCACAGAGCACTTTGGTTTACATTATCAAAAGGAAACCTGGAGGAGATCTGACTTATAAAGCCATACTACTATTTAAATCCTTAATTAACACATTATTTAGCATTTGGAAAAAAACCCAAACTGGTTTATAATGTACAAGTGCCTGCAGCGTTCTGTAAACCCTGGGCCTCTTTAACAGCTCTAAGTGTTGTTTTATCACCATGATACTTAATGACTTTTATTAATTTTATGAGAATTGCTTATAAACATGATTTTGAACTGATGTTTCTGAGATCCACTTGAGAAAATGATGCATTACTTCTGTCTGGGGTCTCGGAGACAACAGCTGTAAAACAATGGATTTTCATATTCTCTATATCTGCGATTGTTGACTTCTCCCAAATCCCAAATAAGTCTATTTGAATTTCTCTTATTGAAGTTTTATATATTTGTTCATAAGAGGTCTAACAGGGAGTTTGTCACTTTCATCAAATATGCAAGCTCGTATTTGTTTGTTTGTGCCAAAGGGAAGTGTTAGCACCCTAATACTTTTATACATATTGAGTTTCAATAAGGTCAGACGATATATAAGTATATTTAAAGACAAAAATGGTTGATTTTGCAATTATTATTATTAATAGTACACATACAGCAGTGGGGTCTGTGAAACAATGAGTATGTAAAGCCAATGTCAACAAAACACAGGAGTTAACATAGTTTGATTGCTTCAATAGAAACATGAGCAGACCAAAAAAAAAAACTTTTCTGAGACATTATTCAGCTGATGTGCTCTTCATTCTTTTGGAGAAAGGAAAATGTTCAGGGCCGAGCTCGGGCGAGGGCCGCGTGCACCTTATTGATTTTGAGGGTAAAATCGATACATTTCATCGTCTTGATTGGATTAACTGATTCAAGTTCAACTTTTAATTGGATTTCTACTTTCTACAATGAGAGCTTATTTGAAAATCAATATCCCAATCAATACCTCCATTTTCGGGAAGTTCAGCTGTGGAGCTGAAAATGGAGGAAAGTAGTAGACACCTGCCACTGGCAACCCACCCACATGACTCCCTGAGGTCTAAAAAATCTAATTATGCCTTTATTACTAGTGGAAAAAAACAAACAATACTAATTTCTTACTATGTTAAAGTGGAATCAGAAATTCAGTGAGGAATTCAAATTTTATTTTAAAAGCTGACTGGATTGTTTTATGTGCCATTTTATGGATACAGCAAACTGAAGATTTCCTGAACGATAAGAAACACCAAACGCAACAACTTCAAATTGTTGCTTGTCAGATATGTGGGATCTTTACTGAGGCACTACATCAAAGAAAGTCAGCTACGCAAAGCATAACTGATGTTGGGGATGACCCTAAGTCATATAGGGTATATGGCCCATATGGACAGAAATGTAAAAATGATCATGCTATCCAAAATTAGTGATCCGATAATAAATTCTATCTTCCATCTTCTACACTTAATCCTTGTCTAGGCTTGGCAAAATGGCAGCAGAACACGCCAAGCCACTAACTCCAATCCTAGACAGGTAAACAGCCTTGCATCTGAGAGATAACTGTTCCAAGCATAGTTTATGTTTATCAATCAAGCATGTGGCTAATTATTTCTTTTGTTCAGCCAGATGTCATAGACTGTAAGAGTAGCAGGTGGCCATTTATTTAATTAGTCCAGTTGACCAACCATTACCAGAGATTAAGAGCACATTTAACCCAGACTGCTGCAGCCTGCTATTATCTAGACTGGACTCCTTAAATGTTACTATCCCAAACTGACAAATTAAATTTCACCCTGGGCTCATTAAAACATACTGGTATTTTTGTGTTTTAATTTATTTTATTACAAAAACTGGTTTGGATATTAGTTCTAAAAACAACAACAGAAATAGAATTTATTCCAGAACCATATTGTTGTATGTTTTTTTTTTTTAACTGATCTGATTTACTATCTTCAAATATATCGTAAAGCACCTCCATAAAGATGAAGCATCAGAAATAATAAGAAAGATGGCATAAAAACATTAGGTAATTGAGGACAGCTATGTTTTGTAATATTTAACCCCAATTTTATTTTAGGGAAGCTCAAAGTGTGGTCTGGGGGTCATGAGGTGTCCTTAAGGGAATTAGGTCCCTGAAAAAAGGAGGAATATTCTAATTTCACTGAAAGTGTAATTTAATATCCAAATTAATTGTATTTTTTACTCTTGCCACTATTATCTGTTCTTATTTTGGCAGTTGTGACATGAAAGCATTTAAGAACCCTGGTGTTGTTAAAGTTAAGACAAACTGTATGGATTAGCATTTAACCATATTGGTTTATCAATATGTCTTAGACCACAAATGATCAATTTCTTGAAATGACTGCTCATTTAGTTGTCGCTCAGCTAATACTGAAAAAAAAGCGTGACACAAAAAGCAATCTTGATCCTTATCTACCAATTTAGTCTGGGATGACCTTGGTGTGGCTGTGGACAAATCAAGGTTTTGGTTGGTCAGTCGGTTGGGGTTGCTGAGGACAATACAATGTCTGTGTGTGTTTTAGTGTGTGTGTGTGTGTGTGTGTGTGTCTATGGGCGTGTGTTCAGAGTATGTTTAAAACATGTAACCATTTTAGACAACACATATAGCTTATGTTCACGGACCATGCACACATTACACACGCCTCACTGAGACTTAAGAACTGTTCAGGACAATGGCCATTTGGTTGGAGACAAGTGAACTGCTGTCTGGGCTCTTTTTGTGACACATTGTAATTGTACAGAGAGAAACAAACAGCAGTTGAACCATTCAGGCAGTCAAGTAAATTTTATTTGTATAGCCCGATATCACAAGTCTGACTTTGATCCTGCAGAGTCAGGTATTCACTGCAAAACTGGCTGAAAATTTGAATTTAAAGTGAATATCATCTTGTCCATGGCAGAAAACAACTCATATGTACCGAGTCCATTCAAATGCTACTAGCTTAAGGTGAACATTAAACAGCTAATAGTGTAGGTATCTCTAAATTAAAGTACTGGGTGTGTTGAACAGGTCACAAGGATAAATCTTCTCATGTTTGACTGTGGGCCTCTGTGTCATCACATCAGTTAATAGACATGGGAAGCAATTTCTCTGCAGTCTTTGAATATGCTCCTACATCTACTTCAATTTAGACAGTGCTCTTCAAAAGTAATGTCCTTCTCACCTGGTGTAGTCATATGTAGCTTCAAAGACATAAAAGAGCCTCTTTGCTAATTTGAACAGGTGATAGGATGGCTTGAAACTGACAAAATGTGGTAGTAATCAAAAGACTTATTTCCTTGATGAAGAAAAGAGACATGCGTTTGAAATTGGAGATAATGTTATGAAGATGGAAGCATGTTGTCTTCCAAGTGGTGTTAGCTTAACTAAATAACTTTGTTAGCATTAGCTCTTTGGCTAATATACTTTAACTACTGTTACAAGAGTTTAAACAGCGATGCTACAGCAGTATGATTAACATTACCTGCACTGGTGTAGTTTTATGATAAAAGTTAGGTAGCTAACTGAAAAGGCTGGTGCTCAGTGTGTTTAAAGAACAGTGTTTTCAGTTAAGCCCCATTTTAATAACAATATAATTTATTGATGTATTCAGTTATATTTTTTGACTTCTCTGATTTTATTACATTTGTAATTGTTGGTGTTATAGAGATGATGGCTTCACAAGATAAAAGGTCTACTGCTCCTTCCAAGCTAGTCTCATAGCCAAGGTCTCCATTTGATAAATGCTGTCTCTGAAAATACTGACATCAGGTACTATATTAAGTTCCCCCCTTATTTCCATAATAGGAAAATAAAAGCTTCAGCTGCAGCCAAAATTTAGGTTGCTAACAACAAGTTGAAAAAGGAGAAAATAATCAGTTCAAATCCAGAATCTAATTTATTAGAATTTGAATACCTATATGATATTTTCTATAATCACAATTAATACAGTTTTCTAATATAATTAATTGACAATCATAGGCTTTCTAGACATAAAGAAATGGATAATATATTTATGGTGTATCCATTTAATTCACAAAACTTCACTGTTCCAGTGTTTGAGGTCTGAATGAAACAAAATAAAGCTTGAAAACACATTCCAAAAACAGCAAAAGAACAATGTGAACAAAACTGCACAGATCCAAACTGAGAGCCCTGGGGGACGACAGATAATGGATGTGTGAGCACAGTATCTCTGAAATGCTCACACCTCCAGTCTCCTGCAGCTCTTGATTCAAATCAAATGAACCAAGCCTTTCTGTTATCCAGTCCCTAACAACATGAGGCATTGAGGCTTACATGTTGTTATTTGAAGATATACTGTAAAACTATACACAGCAGCTACAGTAGTGTTGATCTTGGCTAAGGTTACTGAAGTATGGACAAATGTTTAAGTCAGGTTTTCACTGGTCAGTGAGTAATGAGTGAAACCCCATCCAGTTTACATACTTCACAATACATACCAGATTTTCACTACTGCTGTAACAATAAGGGTGGCTTTACAGATTCACAATGCTTATTGCTTTCAAAAACTATTTGTAAAAGAAATGGTTAAAGCCAATCACACACATCTGCCCACCCATTATCCCGCCGCCAAAAATTAATAGTAATAATTCACACAAACATCCAAGAACCTGAATCTGAGTTATAAAAACCACTGAGCAAAGTTATCAACACACACTCATGCAAATGCAAACAATCAGATTAAAGATACGAATAAAACAAAGGATACACAGCAAATAAAATAAAGTCAAGACTTTCTATTAATGTACTAAAACAGACTGTGAGCTGATGGGAAAATCAGTGCATAATATTGAACCGCTACCTTCAGAAATTTGGTGAAACATGCGTTTACTGAATGCTTGCTGACTATTGCAACATTTCCCCAGGTCTTTAGCTTTTATGGAGACCAACATGATGATGATGTACAGTGAGAGTCAAAAGAAGACCTAGAAAGGCACTTAAACTACTTGGGTATTGTAATATTTCCCACACGACAAGCTTTGTTTATGTACAGGTTTAGCTATGGGATTGCCAAGTATTATAGACAATGACAACACAGCTATGCTAGTATTATTATGCACTGCTGAATCATCATCTCTCTAAGTATCCTGTTAAAGAATTCAATAAAATCTCTAAACAGTACCATAGGGTTACAGCAAAACAAAAATAAATAAACTGTCAGTGTTGTATCAAGTGTTAACTAGCTGTATGTTACCACACGTAGCCTAATAAAGTAGCAAGATACGCATTTATAAAGCCATTGGTTTAGTCACATTTACGACCTTACTGATGCAGCACTAAAATTATAGTATAAATCACAAATTATATCTTCCGGAGTACTAAAATGAAAGACGTGTTCAAAGGTCATGCATTTTAAGTGCTATGGTTGACAGAGCAGACTTAAGCTAAACATTGTCTGACATACTGATTTAAAAGAATAGTTAGATATTTTGGGATATACGCTTATTTGCTCTCTTGTCGAGAGTTAGATGAGAAAATCGATACCACCTACATGTCTGTACACTTCATATGAAGCTACAACCAGCAGGTGGTTAACTTAACTTAGCATAAAGACATAAACCCCCTGTAAAACCACAACTTGTCTTTTTTACACTTTGTTTTTTCTATGGATTAAACAAGCAAGATATAACATGACAGACATGAGAGTGGTATCGATCTTCTCATCTAACTCTCGGCAAGAAAGCGAAAAAGTGTATTTCAAACTATTCTTTTAAGATGTGATTTAAGTTATCTTTGAGGATAGTTTGTGACACTCGAACCCCTTCAATAAGGATTTCACAACAGGTTATAATCAGGTCATGATATAAATTGCTGTGGAATGTTTGCTATACTCAGAGAAACAATTTGATTATACAGCAGGTTTGACTACGACACATACAGCCTAAGATTTGATAGTATGAACTTGTTTCTAATATTGGATTTTACCATGGCATGGTGAAGTGTTAACTGTCTGCTTGTTATTGCACATATTCGTACCCAGCTGGTCATTTGTCATGAAAGTATCATTTATCAGTATTCACGTAACTTTTTTCTGCGGCCATGCTTCATAAAACATCACTTCAGAAAACGTTCATAGAACAATACAAGAAAACATTCATGAATCATCAAACGATCACCAATTAAAGGAATGCAGTTGATTCCAGATCCCTTCACTATTCACAAGAAATTTCCTAACTAGAAGATCACCAACCAGAAAATATAAAACAAAAACATTGATCATGCATGACAAATAAAAAGGACATAGTTAAAAGAAACAAGGCACAAACTTTATACAAAAAAATGCCTTTCTAATAGACACACTGGAGTTACCCTAGTTCTATCTGTAGTTGATTGAAGGTCAGTAGTAAAGGCTCTTAAAGTAACCTGAGAGGGGTCCCTTTCGCCAGCTTCTTTCAGATGACTTCCATCCTTCTGGTGCAATTAGCCATTAAAAGTGGTTTCCAAATGCTCAAAGTAGCAGTCACAGTGAGTAAAAAAGCATCATTTACTCCCTTAGGTGTTTCTTGACCCTGTTTTTACTGCCAGTCTGGGCCTTGTAGAGAAAGGCAAAAAAAAAAAAGGGAAAAAAAAGCTTTGAGTATCCACTGACAAACCAAGACTGCTGCCCAGCTCCCACAGCACAAAAGAGGACGGTGAAGGCGAGCAGATGGATTCTTAAGTGTGTATACAGTGTTTGATCATGGCAACCCTTACCATCTGTGTAGGTAGGAGGTACTATAGTGCTACTGGCCTACACGTGGGTGCGGAAGTGGTGGCTGGCTTGGAGCGGCTGCCTGCTTCGGAGCGGGTTGAGCCACAGGAGTTTCCAGCGAGTGCCGCAAACTTCAGCTAGTGCCCACTGCCAGGACCTCTTTGAGCCATAACTGAAAAGAAGAATAAAAAGCAATGATTCATGTTAAAACGGGTATTATGGGACCACTTTAAAGGAATAGTTCAACATTTTGGGAAACACTCTTATTTACTTTCATGCCAAGCAGAAAAGACCACCATTCATTTCTCAATATGAAGCTGCAGCCAGCAGCCAGTTAGCTTAGCATAGCATAAAGACTGGAAACAGGGGGAAACAGCTAGCCCCGCTTTGTATGGAGGTAACAAAATCCGCCTACTTGTACTGGTTAAAGAAGATATAACATGTTTTTAGTGAGCTTTAGAGGTGCTGGCAGGTGTATTTTGTTACCAGGCTAACTGTTTACGCCTGTTTCAAGTCCTTATGCCAAGCTATGCTAAGAATAGGTTTATTTCCAAAAACTTTGAACTATTCCTTTAAAATTATCTTAACTTGCAGCAGAAAGTGAATGAGCATATTTCACATAATGTCAACCTATGTCGTTAATGCAGCTGCAAACCACTTCTGGCATTAGGACAGACGGAGTTAAACAGACTCACATTTCATTTGAGAACAGAGCCATTTTCTCAATGGTGGTAGTGTCCTGTAAGGGGGAAAAAGGAAAAGGACAATGTAAAATGAGTGGATCACTTCACAAACTAAGCTCCATCATGATGATTCGGGACCATGATTAAAGTGTCACATGATCCGCCAAAAACATTAGCTTCCTGTAGACAGTTCCATGTATAGAAAACTTTTCTCTAAATAACAGCTTGCTGTTTCCCACCTCATCATGGAGGCCAAGTATAGATATTTCTAATTACAGCGCTGCCAAAATTCTTGATGAAAGCTTGTACATTACTTTGGCTTGTAATAAAATGTATTATTATTATTCATTTTGTTGTGTCACCTAAGATATTAAGAATGCAACTCTTAATATCTTGCAGGTAAATTCTGTCATTGACAGGATGTACAAATACTTTGATGCACACTCACACACACAGCCTGACCCCAGACTTTCTCTCGTGTTTCTTTTCTATTGATCACTGCATTACTGGCATTGATTGTTTTATTTTTGTGTACTAAGTCATGTTGTTCTGTCTGAAGCTTTGTGTTCTGCTGCCTCATTTGCTAGGTCATTCTTGAAAAGACTGAAATTGCTTTCAATAGGACAAACAAGCTAAATGATACTGGAAAGAAGCACCATCATGCTTATTTTACAGAAAAACAAAGTGAAACTAAACAGTTCCATTAGCTTGGAAATATGTTAAGAGAAGGCATAATCACATTGAGCATAATTACATCAGTAAATGTCATTTGAAACAAGACAATAAGTCATTACTCAGTACTCACAGAGAGGATGCCCGTCATCTGAGTGTAAAACAAGCTAGTCATGCCACCAAACATGACCAAGCCCATGAGCGCTGAGACTCGCAGCAGAGCCAATTCATGGCGTGTTGTAAACTTCTCCTGGCAGAGGAAAACAGAACGGCAAACCTTTAAGATTATTTCATAATCTTAAAGCTCTATGTGATGACTTTCTCATAGTAAAATATTAACTTTTATTTTTTTTTTACCAGTGTTGTAGCTGACTCTTACAGGATGTAACAAAGCATTTAGCATTGATCACATAACGCTTTAAGATAACTAAATAAATGCAGTGAATAGTCCAAACTGCTACACATACATGTCTGAAATGTAGTCTGTAAGCTCTACACACATTTTCTGTCAACTGAGAATATAATTTACTTATATTCCTGTAGAATGTACCTGGTCTAGTCCTGTCAGTGGCTGGAAGTAATAGTACTGGCAGAAGTCCAGCACCAGGGTGAACAAACTGAGGACCTGAGCGTAGAAACAGAGCTGCAGGAAGAGCCAGTGGTTGTCTTCTCCCACACAGTTATTGATCCTGGAAGGAAAGAAACAGGATTTAAGATACTATCTTATATTATTTGATATGATCTGGCCTCAGTTATCATAAAAAAAATGTTTTCCCATTTCCCATTATAAAGCCTGAAAAGGTTTATATATTTTACAAGATGTATACAAGATATTTATACCTTTACAGTAAGTAAATAAATAAATAAATAGAATGCAGGTCAACTTTTGTCTGACATACTCGCACTCGTGTGTGGCTCTAGAAAATGTCTTGTGACTTTGCAAGTAATGTAACATGATAAGCTATATATACACTGTACCACTGCCATTTAATACAAGCATCACATCGGCTGTGTAAACTCAGATGTTGGGTGGGTAAGTTTTAGTTTTGCATTTTGTTATTGTTCTATCAATTTCTAATTTTCAACACTGTTTTCAATAGGTAAGCTATATGTGTCTGATATGTAAGTGTGTATCCTTACCAAGGACAGTGGTGGTCCATTCTGCGTACACAATGGCCACAACGACTGCAGTGGTGGGACCTTTTAGGTCTCATTAAGTTGCACTTATTGCACAACTCCCAGTGCTCTCGCTCTGTGACATAAATACAACAATCAGCAGTTTATTATTGGTTATTACTGGTAGTATTGGTTTTAATAGCTGACATGGTAACACAGTAATAACATATTCAAACCTATTTACTTTGGTCTAAAGACATAACGAGAAGTATTAGCTGATATCAATTTCAGATGATATTCCCAACTGCAATCAATGGGCTCCAATTATGTAATATGAGTAACAAAAATAGTAGAAAATTGAAACTGTTATCTTGACTATGTTCAGTTATTTACAGGTATAAAGATTTGTGGATAAACAATTAAACATGCACAATCTGACACGCTGGAACAATAGATTCCAGACGACGAATTTTAGCTTCAGAAGAATGGCGAGATGGGTTTTTCTGTGTCCATACCAGAGTGAGGTATGTGGGGGTCCACAGGAAGACGGCCAGGATCTGCTGTGGAAGCTCTGAATAGCGCCGCTATGCAGAGTCCTGATGCTATGTAATAACCTGAAGGAATACACAATGTTTAATTCTACTTAAAGTGCGTGATCCATACACTAGGGGCTTGTCAGAAATTCCACTTACTTTCAGTGGTCCCTCCCCAACAATTGAGAAAAGCTCTCACGTGTCAACAAAGAAATTCCTACAGTGGAAACAAGGATACTCACAAACAACAATGGCCCAAGGAATGTGTCCTTCATTGTAGTGTGGAAGTAGAACCAGTTTAGGAATAAAGAAAGTGTTGTAGAGCCAGATCCCAAACACCATGCTGATACACAGCCAGCCCATGGGGTCCACCACAAAGTGCAGTCGAAGCTTCATGGCTGCTGGCACTCCGGGGAAGCCTACAGCGTTAAATTATTGTTATATTATTTCTTTGCATACGCCTATGATACCATCATCATCAGCGTTACTATTAGTTGTTATAGTTATTTAAACTGTGACATTTTGCCTTAAATACTGTTACATGACAGTAAAAGTTATTATATATATATATATAGATGACTGGCCAAGAGCAAAAAAGTATGATAGATATCGTCATCTGACATTTACTGAAGAGGGCATAATTGATCATGTTTTCTGAAACCACAACAGAGGCCGAACTATGCTATAAAGCAGGTGTCTACCCAACCATAACTACTTTACACAGATGTTTAACATTAGCATATCTGCTAATCTAACCGTCTAAATCATCTTAAACAGCCCTCGGAAGCCTGCTAGTCTACACTAAAAACCTTGTTATTGCAAAACCTCCCCTGCTCCATCATTCATACTACTGATAACACTGACAGCCACGATGGGCTTGGCTCCACAGCCTTACTGTGTTAGCTAACATCAGCGGGCTAACGTTATTTAATTCACTCGCGTTCATTTACAAATGACATAATTCAACGTGTTCAGTCATGATTTCCTACGCAAAAATGTAAAGATACATACTTTTTTTTTTTGCTGTCTTATTCAGCGCACGTATCGGTGTAGTTAACTACTTCCTCATCCGAGCCTCCGTGGGCTGGACAGGAGCAGCAATAAAGAAACAAACTTCCGGTTGACTTACGTTTACAAATAAAACACTTTTTGGTGGGACTATATTCTAGTGAATAAAAAACCCCACACATATTTAATAATAATAACAAGTAGCTTTCTAAAAGGGGCGTATTTTGGTGCATTTCATTTTTTGTTTTGTTATTTGATTTGAAGGTTCATTATTTTTTAACTATGAAAAAAATAAAAACAAACACTATAAATGATTAGGACTTTAAGGATTTTTTCCCGGTTTTTGTTATTTCATTTCTTATTTACATCTTTGGGGCTCGTTATGTTGCCTTTTAGTGATGTAATGGCAGCTTATGCAATGTAACAGTTAGACTAATATTGTTTTAAGGTTCCCATATAAACGTGTTCTTTTGTGACTTTGGTGATTGCTCCGGATGTCCAAATTCTTTAGAGAAGAAATGTGAGTCTTTTGGTGGGAGGTGATGAATGCTGGAACAATGATTTGAGTGTACATCCCATACTTTTTCCAATGGCAAAGTTTAGGCTTTTATTTGAACGACAACATTCCAGTTTCCTGTTGTATCGTGGTTGTTTACACTAGCTTGATGCAGCCATTGTGAACAGGTGGGGCGGTGGACTCGGTTGGAGCACTGTGTAAAGGGATGGAGCGCAGTGCACCACCGGCAACAGGGAAAACAGTCTGCTGCCGCCTATTGGTGAAACATGATTAATACATGAGGAGGCAGTCTGTGTCACTTACGTCTGTGATTATTAAAATGTAGACTACTTGCGAATACACTTTCTTAATGGTGATGCTTTAAACTTATCACCACTCACATTTAATAGTAATTCAATTAAATGATATTAATTTGAATGTTGAAGTCAGTGACGTAATTCATCTTCGTTTGTCTCTAGAGGTCTGGGAGCGTGGTGAACAGGTAGTGGAGCTCATTATGATGATGAGGGTGGCGAGGGTTGGGAAATAAAAGGATGCAGGAAGGAAAGTAGGAAAAGGGGCTTCTCATGAGAATGGGGGTGGGGATGACAAGCAGGCAACGAATAAAATGAGGAAAGTGGAGCCAGTGCAGGATGAGTTTAAAGTATAGGTCAAATGCAGGGAGGGGCAGTCGGGTTTTGGGTCAACTAACCCACTTAAACTGATGGATGCTTTGCAGAGAGAGCTGGGGGATATCCATCATGGCAAGTTATTGGTGTTTTGTAAGAATTCAGACCAGCTAAGCTGCAGTCTTTGGGGGGTAAGAGGGTGGAAGTGTTTGCTACAGGTAAGAAGGGCGGTCCAAAGGGAGTGATTTATGGAGTATCTTTGGATATTTCTGTGGAGGACTTGGCGATGGGAATTCAGGGGGCTAAAGTAGCAGAGGTAGTGCAGTTAAAGGTTGGGCCAAGGCATGTTGCTGGCTGTCAAGGCTGTGAGCAGTATACAAGGGCAGTAAAGGTCCAGCAGATCAAGGAGGCAAGTGGAGTGTCTTATGCAGAGCTAGGAAGATGGATGGTGTGGGAGAAAATAGAACCATGGGAGCGGGCATTGTTCCAGTAGTGGCACCAATACCAGATGATTGTGTGATAATAAAGACAATGGAGTTCCTTGTGGTTTCATGGTGGATCCTATGTGGGGAGTGAGGAGTCAGAGTAAGAACCAGGCAGATGTGGTGAGGGAGGTGGCTAGGGCAGCCCAGACGTTTTGGGCTGAGCTGGATGTAGTCAAGCACAAGTCTGATGTGCCTTCTGAAAATGTCTCAGGGACGTTTGGGCCTGATACACCCGCCTCTCAGGTGTGGAATGTAGTGCAGAGGATGTCAGGAGTGTATAAGCGCCCCAACCATTACCAGTCCTGGTGGAGAGAGGCGGTGAGGCCTCTGCTAATCTGGCCAAGTCAAATATCCGTGTCCTAGCATTTCAGAAAGTGCACAGAACAGCAGATGTGGGGGAGCAAGCTCAGAGGAGGCAAAGTGAGATTATGCAAAAGGATCGGCAGAAGCCCTGTTCTTCAGTCTTCATGAATTAAAAAGGGCGGTTCAAGCGGGGAGAGGTACTACTCCAGGAAGGGGTGGGGTAGGATATGAAATGCACAAGCTCATTCATGATTTGGTGCTATCTGGGTGTTCGTGCGAGGCAGATACAGGCACTCTCTTATTGATTTATCAGGCTATGATTAGGACAGCTATAGACTATGGATGTTTGGGGTACGCTACAGCAGCTTCATCTATGTCAGGTAGGTTGGATGTAGTTAGTCTAGGGCTTTAAGGCTATGTTCTGGTGCTTTTCGTACAACCGCAATTCCGGCTTTGTTGCTGGCCAGCAGTTCCTCAGTGGCTGTTACCACAGGCTGAGGTGGACATGAGGATTGTGGATAGATTGAAAAGTGAGAACGCAGCAAACCCAGCCAGGTATAGTTGATGAACATCTGATATTAAATTGGGGTTCCTCTCTGCAGATTTTTACAGACGAGTCCAAAGATCCTAAGAGTGGCAGGGCAGGATTTGGAATGAGCTTGAGTTCCGTCAGGTGCTGTCACAGTCTTGTCGCACTTTTATGGGCGCTTTGGTGGTTGGAAGAAGTGGGGCCTGTTGAGGCAGTGAGATCGAGGGCTAGGCCAGACCTGATGGGGGAAATCCTGATTTTTAGACTGGAAAAACAAGGTTGTAAGGTTGGGTTGCTATGGGTCCCTATAGAGGGGAACAAGACAGCAGATAGAATGGCCAAGGCAACATTAAAGCGGAAAGGAATTGATGTCAGGGTTTCTTTTGGTAGGAATGAATGTAGTAATATAATTAGAGAAGGACTAACAAAGCAATAGCAGAGAGAGTGGGAGGTGGAGGAAAAGAGCAGGTAGTTTTTTTCTATTCAAGGGTCAACAGGCATCGTAGCACAGTCAATTTAAATAGGGAATAGATTAAGGCTGGGGCACTGTGGGCTGTGGAGTGGTCAACTGTTGGTGGGGAAACACCAGGATGGGAAATGTGGAGAATGTGTAGTGATGGAGACTATTCAACATGTACTGCTTCAGTGCCGGCAGTATACAGAAGAAAGGAAGACCTTGTTGGAGGAAGTGGCCAAGATGGGAGTGGAGATATTCTCCTTACTCTGTTAGGAGAGAGTAAAAATAAAAACCAAAATGCTCGAAATATCATTGACTTTCTTTGTTCAAGGATATAGGCCATAAGGGGCCGACTAAGAAGTAATTACCATTCCATCTAGAGTGAGGCAGCAATGCGCTGAACGCACCTAGCTTGCCTTAAACTTCCACAAGAAGAAGAAGAAGTAATTCAATGGGCAGAGTGTTTGGAGTCGAGGAGAGAGAATCATATCAAATTGCAATCAACTGTACCGTGAGTGTAGGATAGGTGAAAGTTCAGAGGGCTGGGATGAGGAAGATATGGAATGGCGTGCTGCGTCAAATGCAAGAAGGAAAAGGCAGAAGAGGAGAGACGGAAGCGTCAGATCTAAGTAGTCAAGGAGAAGAGGGCACTACCAAAATAAGTAAGAACTAATCGGGAAGACTGCACAGAGAGAGGCGGAGGAGTGGAAAGGTCTAATTATGTTTGGGAGGGAGACGGGGCACTTTCAGGCAGTGCGAATGACGGATTTGCCAAATTCCTTAACAACCTAAGAGTCCTTATCTCTGCCACAAATAAACAGCAACAAGACAAAATCCTTAAGAAAAATCCCTGGCATAGTAGCTGAACCGAGAGGAGTCACTGCAAATGTTCCACCAGAAATGACTGAGGAGGAAGTCAAGAAAGAAATCAGAGGGGGAAGGTGCTAGATGTCAAGAGACTTTGGACAAAGAAAGATGGTGTTAAGAAGGACAGCCTGTCAATGCTGGTACAATTTGAGAACACACTTCCTAAAGAGATCCAAATCAGGTGGATCAATTATAGGATACGAGAATATATCCCAAACCCGATAAGATGCTATAAATGCCAAAGCATGGGCCACATAGTGCTGCGTATTGTTTTTTTTCAATCCAGATTAAAGCACAAGAGGTACAGAAATACAAAGTAATCAATAACATATCCTATGCAGAAACTTTAAGGAAAGTAAATGAGGAAACGCAAAGGACAGTAACATATATGGAGGTGATAAGTGGAGAAGAAGATGGACCAAGTGACGGCCCTCTGCCTTTACCCCAGAGAACAAGTAGGCCCAGGATGCAACAAGAAGACAGAACAGTTCGAGCTCCAGTAACACAGCAGAGTCAACGCTCCCAAAAATGCAAGGTGAAAGAGGATTCACTGGTGGTGGATCAGATACGTTTCATAGCCATCAGTTGTAAAATAATGAGTTAAGACAGTGGTGAACGTGGCAGAAGAATCTTTGGGGACTCAAGACTTGAGAGCAGAAGATAGGAGGATCTACTATGGATGCTGTTGTTAGATTAAGTAATGAAATAGAGAAATCATTTAAGATGAAAGAGCTGATGGCGATAGTTTTCTTTGATATTGAAAATATGTGGATACAACTGGGGAGCAGTTGTTTATGGGGCACCAGCCAAATCTCACTTAAATTAAATTGACAGACTTCAAAACAAAGCCTTGAGACTTAGCATTGGTGCAATGAGGTCAACGCCAAGTAATGCTGCGCTGGGAGAAACGGGAGAAATCCCACTAGAACTCAGAAGGGACAAACTTTCATCAGATTCATCTTAGAGGATGTGGGAATGAAAATACCACTAAAAGTGTCCCAAACGAATTCTGGGATTATAACAAATTTAAGGGAAATGGTTTTGGATGGAAGATAAAAGATAAATCAGAAGAATATAACATTAAGGAAACACGTTTGAATTCCCCTACTCCAATAGGCAACGTCCCCCCATAGCTATTTCCTAAAGCTAAAGTTGAGTTTAGTATCACAGAGCTAAAGAAAGATTGGGTGGAAAGCGAAATAGGCCACTGTGCAAACCAGTATATAAGAAATCGTTTTTATAATTACCTCCAGATATTTACTGACGACTCAAAAGATCAAAATGATCATGTAGGAACAGGAGTCTACATCCCACAATTTCAAATTAATTTAGGGAATATAATTACAGATAAACTATTGGTCTATACAGCTGAGATGATGGCAGCGGGTGTTGGTCAGAAAATGCTGAATATGTAATAATGCACTGTGTCAAATATAATAAAGGAAGGGTAAGTTTGCAAGAAAGGGTGAGAGAAGCTGGACGAGGATGGGATTTGGAAGGATAGGAACAAATGGAGAAGATGTGCTGGAAACTCAGAGAGGGGTAATAGATTTCTCAATAAACACTGGGATGTTTAATAGAATATAGTTGTTGATTTTAATTTATTTATTTGTTTTGTTTCTGTCTATTATTTATTGTTTGTTAATGTTACAGACTAATGTAAAATAGATCCCGTCCTACATACTCCGGTACGGTAGGTGGCGGTATGCACCTAAAGCTCGTATTGCAGTCCGCCAAAAACGGAAAGAAGAAGAAATAATTCAACTTCCGCTAGCGTTAGCGGCCGGTGTTTGTTGACAGCAACAAGCCGCTTAGCACAACTTTACTGTGGGCGTTTCATTGTGTTTCGGGGTAAAATGGCATCATCTAACTCATACAAACTCAGGTGCTCCATCCCGGGCCACGAAATGGACGTTAGGGGACTCGCATCGGCTGTTTTTCCAGAGGGAGCTTTCGTGTCTGTGTCCAGAGACCGAACCGGAAGAGTGTGGGTGCCAAACTCAAGGTAACTAGCATTAGCCTGCTATTGACTAACTAATTTATTTCAGTTAAGTAATTATTTGGTCAGGAAAGGTGCCCTGACCAAGAAAAGTAGCAAGCCATAACAACCCCCACTGAAGTTATTTACTAGTAATAAGCTCGTGTTAACGTTGGTAGCTAAGTTAGCTAGTAAGCGCGTTGCTAACATGTACTGAAATTAGCTTTGTCATTCATTCAACTGCAACTGTAATTATACACAGCGCGGATGTTCGAGTACTTGCTAACCAGATTTAGAGTGGTATTATATCTTTTATCTGTCGGTTACATTTAGTGACCCTTTTAGTCACACTGTTGTCAACCACTTGTTCCCACACAAGTAACTCACTTAAGATGTCTTTGCTCTTTTTCCCCTCCTCTTGACAGCCCTGACAACGGCTTCACAGAGATGCATTGTATGTCTGGCCACTCAAATTTTGTATCCTGTGTATGCTTCATTGCACCCAGTGATACATATCCGCGAGGACTTATTGCCACAGGTGGAAATGATAATAACATTTGTGTTTTCACACTGGACCAACCTCAGCCCCTATTCACTCTCAAGGGTCACAAAAATACAGGTGAGTTGCGCTTTACTGTGCTCCCACAGGGTAATTACATTGTTATAAGCATCTCATTTGCTCTGCTGTTATTTGCCATTATGTCAAGCTTCTCTGCAGTGTATCTGGTTCCAGCTTTCTAACTTTTCATCTCCACAGTTTGCACGCTGTCTTCTGGGAAGTTTGGGACACTTTTGAGCGGCTCCTGGGACACCACGGCCAAAGTCTGGCTCAATGAGAAGTGCATGATGACCTTGGAGGTATCCTGAAGCTTCTGTGACATGTTACTCTGATCTTCTCTTAGGAGGGTATTCCTTAAGAGGCAGTTTTGCAAATTTTGCCTTCTCTGACACTGATTGTGGTGGATATTTGCACTTTTATAATATGCCTTGAGGTTGATTTTTATCTATGCAACTGCAACAAGCAAAAATATGATTGGGACAAAATCTCTGCTTGTTAATTTTGCTACAGGGCCACTCTGCAGCAGTGTGGGCAGTGGTCATCTTACCTGAACAAGGCTTTATGCTGTCTGGATCAGCAGATAAGACCATCAAGCTTTGGAAAGCCGGACGATGTGAGAAGACGTTTACAGGTGAGAGTTTGCAGGTGGTTGACATAATCGAATAAACTCTTTTTGTCTTTGAAATTGAAGTCTTTTTGCATATCTGGTTATTGTAAGCAGTTCACCCCTTTTTTTGACTGGTTTTAGCTGAGAAAACATGAAAATGAAAATCAACAATGTAAATTTTAAATAGTAAATGGTATCATTCTTTGGTGGTAACTGTACATTATGTTGGCATATCATATTAATCTATTCAACCATAATAATTCTAAACCCTTATCTTGGGGTGCAGAGGCTCTATGTTTAAAATCCATGATTACAACACAACTTTTTTTTTTTTTTTTTTTTTTTCTTGTTCCGTTTTAGGTCACGAGGACTGCGTAAGGGGACTAGCAGTGATCAGCAACACTGAGTTCTTCTCATGCAGCAATGACACAAGTATCAGAAGGTGGCTGGTGACAGGCGAATGTGTACAGGTCTATTACAGCCACACCAACTACATCTACAGCGTGGCTGTCTTCCCAAATAGCCATGGTTTGTTTATTTAGATTTATATTTAAAGGCCTATGGGAGGCTTGTATTGTGTGCATAACCAACAGCTGGTGCTTAGTCATTTAATGAACCAGCATCCATTTGTTTTCCTGCTGTAAGATGGAAGCTGGCTCCCCCTGACCTCAGACTGATGCTTTTCCCCTTAGATTTCGTAAGCACAGGAGAGGACAGGACTTTGAGGATATGGAGGCAGGGAGAGTGCTCTCAGACCATCCGTCTGCCTGCCCAGTCTGTCTGGTGCTGCTGTATTCTGCCTAATGGTGATATAGCCATTGGAGCCAGGTAACAGAACTGCATTTGGCATTCTAGTGTAGGGTCAGGCCATAATCATTTCCTTGATAATGTCACACCATATATATATATATATTTAAGCGCCTTTTTCTACTACTGTTCACTTTTTTCATTTCTGGCATCACTCTTGCAGTCACACACCATGATGGAGATTCTCAGATGAACAGACACAGTAAGTAGTTTTGTGGCTAACCCAGATGCCTATCCTCTGTCCACAGTGATGGAATTATTCGCGTGTTTACAGAAGCTGAGGACCGCATAGCTAGTGCAGAGGACCTGCAGGCCTTTGAGGATGAACTCTCCAAAACCACCATTGACCCCAAGACAGGCGACCTTGGAGACATCAAAATAGAGGACCTTCCTGGAAGGGAACACCTTAATGAGCCGGGTAAGAAAATAGACATTAGACATTTATTTGATTATATTTAAAATCACTGTATCTGGTGTTTCTGGTTCATTCCTTAAACAACCAAGATTGCATAATTCAGCCTGATAATGGAAAAGGTGCCAATGCTATTTCTGCATCAAAATGGTTTTGTTTGCCTTTTTCCTCCAGGGAATCGTGACAGACAGACACGGCTGATTAAAGATGGACAGAAGGTGGAGGCATATCAGTGGAGCGTCAGTGATGGCCGCTGGATGAAAATCGGAGATGTGGTCGGAGGCTCAAACCAACAGACCTCCAAGAGCGTGATGTATGAAGGAAAGGTAAGACCATTAGCTTATTGACAAGGCAAACTATGCATGAGAACAGTCATTAATGACTCCTGATCTCCCCTCAGGAATATGACTACGTGTTCACCATTGACGTGAATGAGGGAGGGCCATCCATGAAGCTGCCTTACAATGTGTCAGAGGACCCCTGGCTCACAGCGCACAACTTTTTGCAGAAGAATGACCTCAGCCCCATGTTCCTCGACCAAGTTGCCAATTTTATAATAGAAAACACCAAAGGACATGTGGTGGGAGAAGCCCAGCCTGCTGGTGGTGACCCATTCACCGGTGAGGCCAAAAGCTAGACACTTGGGCTTGTTTTTCAACTTTGCAGAAACAGTCAGTGTCTTGTGCTTATATACAGTACATTTGTTTAAATATTTTCATTATAGTATTTAAAGGTTATTAGACTAAATGTATATTTTCCTAAAGGTGTTTTTTTTATTTTCTCTCTTCATCTGACAGGAGGAGCTCGGTACATCCCCGGGGCTTCTGACGAAAGGGCAGGCTTTGGAGCTGACCCCTTCACAGGTACAGTATGTTTACTTAAAGATTTTTCGCAATGTAAACATCACCACATGTTCTTTTCAGAGCTGTATTTTAATTTTTTTTCTCCCCACAGGCTCCGGTCGCTACATCCCAGGGTCGGGTCCGAACCCAAGTGCTCCTGTAGGTGTGGCAGATCCCTTCACAGGTGAGTTACTTACTGAAAGAACCTCTAAGTTTTGCACAAGTCAGTTTAAACAAAAGACAAACTAAACAAGATGATGAGGTTGTAAGGCTTGTGTATCGAGTGACCAGGAATTCATTTGTGACAGCTGTTCAGTGGTAGACCCATGTACACATTTCTCCTATGTGAAAACGGTACACAGCATTTATGTGTTTTTTGTTGTTTTTTTTAAATTTAGTTTTCTTTTATCCTTTAATGTTGAGTGTTACACTCACTCGATCACACTCCTCCCTACTCTGCAGGAGGAGGTGCCTACTCCTCAGCAGCCCTGAGACAGACGGCAACCAACATCTACTTCCCCAAGACTGATGGTGTGACCTTTGAGCAAGCCAATACCCCGCAGATCATTGGTGAGCATTTTATGTATGGGTATTTTGATGTGCCTCGACAGTCTACAGAAAGCCATGCAGATAAGGTCGTCACTATGTGAAGATTCATAATTGGTCAAAATGATCAGTTTGGGCACTGTCAATAAAGTCCGATCAAACCACACCACCACAGTCCTCATGAAGCAGAATAACTGTCTTGAGTGTCAAACTCGTAATAAATGATATTAAAAGATGGGGTTTTTTCTTTGATTCTGTTTTATTTAGTCAAGAATAGTTCATGTTATAGAAAAATGCTTAAGATTTGATACCAACTTTTCAAGGGCTTTAAAAGTAAACATTTCCAATGAATGTCTTGTCATGAAGATATTGTACCAAAAAGCCTTTTTCCCTGGTTTATTTAAGTTTCCCTGCTGTATTGGAGTCAATGATTTGTTCTTTCCTCACCAGCCAAGGTGAAGGAGCTGAATGGAGGCGCCCCTCAGGAGCACAAGCTTTCTGAAGAAATTCTGGAAAATCTTGAGAAGTTGCTGGTGTCCGTCTGTGACTTCTCCAACCCTGCCCCAACCATCCAACAGATCAACCTGCTCTGGAAGGCCTCTCACTGGCCTGAAGGTACAACAGCATTCCTACCCAGTTTATTTATATTTTTTGTCTTTCATTTCATTTTTGTGAATTGATTTTAGGTTTTCTGCTAAGAAAAATGCATTAAGGTTCTTCAGTTCATTACTTTTCACTAACCAAACTCTGCTTTCCTTCCCCTGGACTCTAGACATTGTGTTTCCTGTCCTGGACATTATGAGGCTGGCAGTGCGCCACCCACTGGTTAACGAGAGCCTCTGTGGAGAGGCAGAGGGAGTCCAGCTGTGCAACCACCTGCTGAGCCTGATGAGGCCTGAGGGGCGTCCTGCCAACCAGATGCTGGCGCTGCGGACTCTGTGTAACTGCTTTAGTGGCAGGCACGGCCGAGCCCTCCTCATGGCCCAGCGTGAAACGGTGCTATCACGTGCTTCCGACCTGGTCACCGTCTGCAATAAGAACATCCACATTGCCCTGGCCACTCTGGTGCTTAATTACGCTGGCTGCCTGCACAGCCAACCTGATCTCGAGGCCAAGGCCCAGTGCCTGTCTGTGGCCAGTAGAGCTCTGGAGACGGTACAAGACAAGGAGGCTGTGTTTAGGCTGCTGGTGGCCTTGGGAACCACTGTGGCCTCAGACCAGACAGCCCAGGACCTGGCTCGCTCCCTGGGGGTCAACTCTCAGATTTCCAAGTACTCATCAGTGTCTGATCCATCTAAAGTGGCCGAGTGTTGCCAGCTGGTTTTAAAAGCACTACAGTGATGCGAATGATTAGAAAAAAAGAGCACTTGTTTCTTACTATTACTCTGTTATGCTTAATCAATTGTGGTGGAGACTTAAATAACTGTATGTTCTGCAATAAAAAAAGGACAAACGAAATCTCTGCATATGATATATCTCTGTGTTTTTATTATTGCAACACCTTTCCAAAGTCCCTTGACTAAGTTGTTGGGTAAATGTCGGGTGAATGCATGTAATAATGGCTTATAAGTGTGTATGAAATATGAACAATACATTGTAAATACAATAGAGTGTAAAGTTAAATCTATGCCTAGCCTTTAGCATGTTTTATATTACTTCCTACTGTCATGTTACACTTTAACTTGGGGAAAGAATACCTCAATATAGTATATTATTACAGGACAAGTGAAATGCAAATTGTAACTGGCGAAAAAACAACTCTGGTGGATATTGTGATTGCTAAATGTCCTGACAAGTTCAGATGGCTTCTTAGAGGCACATTAATTAGGTTTCAAAATACGGGAGGTTTTATTTAATTTTTTTCGTCGGTGGTGATGGGAGCGGAGGGCGGGGCTGGAGGAACACTCGCTCCCCACTACACTGCTTATTCTGGGAAAGAGCTCTATTTACAATATAATACAATATTTTTCTAAGATTGGTAACAGTCGTCTTCCAGTGTTTTTTTTTTTTTTTTTTTTTTTACTTTTATCGTTTCTGATTGGTCAATTAGGCATTCTGAAGAGCAGACCGCTGCTATGAAAAACAGACTGTTGCTATGGACGCAGTTCTGATCATATCAATCCGCAGAAATAAGTCCTGTGGCAAAAAATATACGTTTTGAAATAATTTTAAAATCAATCAAATCAATATTTGGTGTCAAATTATTGATTTATTTAGTAACTATCCGTGTAATATGAGGGATAATGTACAGCGAGTCCGTCATTATTTTGAAATTCCTGCATCAGCCTGTCGGGGTTAATTTCACAATAATGACCGGCTCGTTGTACACTATCCCTTACTTAAAACAAGCCTGAAGCCTGTAATATTTTCCACCTCTTTGTGGGATACTATAGAACCAGTTTACATTGTCCAACATCAAATAACATGAGTCATCTTTGTATCTGCACGAGGTTAAGTGTCAAGAGGTCTTCGCATAAACCCATACTAGTTACATCTAGCATACTTGGCATAGCAAATATATGAATGAAAACCATGAAAACACAGTTTAAAAAGTGCTTTGTGGACACATTCGCTCACCGGAAGTACTTGTTAACAACTCCCGGGTCGGTATTAGAAAAAATTGGCGGTTTGCGTGGTTGCTGTTGCGTTTTCGTCTTCCTGACTAACAACAGTGTTTAGCTTATAGTTTAACAAATGTGAATTCAAACGTAACGAAACTAGACCTACCCTTATAACACTTGTAACTGTTCCCCGCCGGTGCTTTTATTTTGATAACAGTTTGTTAAATGTATGTTGACAAACTCAAAACAAGTTCGAAAGCTAAGTTAGCTAACAGTCAACTTTGTAGCTACCAGCTAAAGCTAGCTGGCTAGCTGTTTAATATTAACCGTTAGCCAGGCTGGCTTTTTGACCAGTCGCCACCGGACACTCTCACACTGCTTCTTCCATCTCGGAATAATGGCGAACCCGGCATTGTTGCAGAAAAAGAATGGCAAATATCTGTGGTTTGCTCTTCTCGGGCTCGGATTTCAACCAGACGCTGCAACGTCGTCAATCGCCGGCAAAACCAACATGAACGTTAAACACATTAACCTGGGACCGTGAGTCTGCTTTTATTGTGGATAACTTTAACATAGAGTGTAATATTAACTTTTTATTAACTTAAGAAGGCTTGTCCACGTTGTTGTCCTACGTAGCGCTGATTACGACTTTTCAACGTTTGCTACTTTAATTTGAAGTCACATTTATGTTGTCATTCACAGTACTCTTGACGTTAAGCTTTATTCTAACTAGGTTTAATGTTATTTTATGGCCCATAGGAATATGTTTGACAAACCGAACAAGGATGCGTTCTACATAGTAATTCATTTCCTGTTGGATAAACTCAACCCTACGCGATTTAATGAGGCATACAGGTAAAGTTAGACATGATCAACTATTGCTATAGAAGTTCCCAGGAGTCATTGTCAAAAAAATGAAATATTTCTTTTGGGTTAGGTACTGCTGGCCTGTTTTGAACCACAAAGCAGATGCTGAGTTCCGCAAAGTTACCTGCGCTTGGCTGAAAGAAATAATGGTAAGAATTTGAGTGTCTATTATTATGTTCATCCTCTTCACCTGTCAAGATAGTGCATTTCACAGATCACATACCCCAGTTATGTCCTCACAAATGGTAAATTGTGTCCATCTTTTCTTCCTTTGTTGTTTCATTCCTTCTGGATTTCCTTTCATCCCTGTCTGCTCTCCAGTCTCCTCACATGCTTACCATTAAGATTTGTGTACAGTTTTTGTACAACATAAAAGTGACATAAATTCACATAAAGAAAGTATTGGGGTGTCATAATGGCCTATGGACTTACTGTGCAGACCCACTGCACGCGAACTGACTGGTGACAAAACCCACACCCCTCCAGTGTCTATGGGAAGCTACCAATTCGCTGCACAAAGCATACTGGGATACTTGGTGACGCGACCAAGCTGGCGGTGTATGGAAAGGATACAGGGCAGATGCATTTACTGTTGGAATTGGTTGCGTGCAGTGGGCCTGTCTACAGGAAGCGCTCGTGTACCATAGAAAATGAATGGCCTTCAGTAGGTCTTTACCGTAAGATGCATACGACGTAAACGGCAATGTCCCCTGTGCGGCCCCTTTGCTGCATGTGGTCCCACTCTGTCTCTCCACACGTCCTGTCTGCCTCTCAACTGTTTACTGTCAATTTAAGGCAAAAAATGTCTAAAATATAATTTAATCCACAAATGCAGCGTCTGTTGTTTCCTATTCTATATCATTTTATGACAATCGTTTGTTTTTAACTGTGTAGGATGAAACTGCAAATGCAGGATCCAAAGTGGTAGCGTCCTTGTTCCTCTCACCGGGAGGACCCAAGTTTATCAGCTTGATGCTTCATTTGGCCAATCATGTCATGCTGCAGGAAATGAAGACATTCACCACAGGTAGGTCTACTTTAGAAAATCATATTTAAAAATAAAATTTCAGTACTAGTAGCTCATATTCACAATCTGACGTCCGAAAGTGTAGAGTGACACAGCAATGGCCAGGCATTGTTTAATTTCATCCAGTTTCATTTGCCTTGGAGTTGGCCTGTAAAAGACTATCAAATGATCTTGAATATTGTCATTGTCAGATGACAGCTGGGTTCCTGAGGCTGCAGCGATGCCCGCTTCCTCCCTGGACATGGCAGTGAAGAGACTCAACCTGATCAATAACAGGTTTTTGAATGCTGCAGTGGATCAGGATCGTTTTCTCCATGATTACCAGAGACGAGCCCAGTAAGTCCTTGGTAGTCCATCTTGGCAGCAGGACAGAGCTAGACGTTATTTAATATTTACACTGGTAGAAACAGGCTGCAGATAGAAGCTTTCTCCTTCACTACTACAGTTAACCATATTAACATAGCACTTGGCAGCTCAGGTTATGGCAGTGAAATCCAATTTCTCAAGCCTGGCATCGACAAAAATTTTAATATAGTCAATCAGTTGTAAATAAAACACATGAAACTATGAAATTTAAATTTCATCAAAAGTGATTTTGTGATCATAACGTAACTCGTTTCTAGATTCAGAAGTAGCAACAGTGTTGTGCATTGCCTATATCTATTCATTATAATAGTTTGTTCCTCCTGAGACTAAGAGCGCCAATAAATAGCAGTAGTCCATTTAAGATAACACTTAATTGATCTAAGAGGGGAGATGTCATGTCATTACATTTTTCATACTCACTTGAGACTACATTAATTGACAAACTTATTTAGCTGTATGGCCTGTTACTTTTAGTGTGTGGTCATTTTATTATTTATATTGCTTCTTCTGTTGTTGTTGTGTGGTTATATTGTATGTGTTTTACCTTGCTGAATATTATTTTCTATCACTGCAAATGAACAATTTTTTTCCCCGAAGTATTGCTGTTGGACTCTCATGTCGCTGCTCTTGATGTTTCATGTTTCATTGGCTGTTTGTTTGGAGTCCCACCTGTTTCGTGTCAACTGATTGCTAAACCCATGGTTAACGAGGCCAGCTGGTAGCTGCTGGACCTGACAGGAAAAGAACGGGTGAAACAAATTATGTTAACGACGGCTCAGTTCCATCAAGTGTCCCAGTAAGCCAAGCCATTCCAGTGAGCCAGCATGCACAATACCAGGACTCTGAAACTAGCTCACATAAGTGGATTGCAGTTGTTTTTTTTTTGTTTTTTTATGTTATCAGTTTCACCTGTGCTTCTCTTGCCATGACATGCCAAAATGTCTGCTGTGAAAAGGGGCTATTAAAACCATGTGCACAGACAACTACGTTATGTTGAAGTTTCTAGAGGTTTGCATTTTAAGCATGGACTTGCTGTGGAATAGTTTATTTTATGGTACTTTGTTTTGCACATGGAAGTTGGTTTCTACTACTTTGTCATTTTTCTTTTTTTAAGCTGTTTTTCCTCTTTTGAAGGCTCCTGGTGAAGTCTATGAGGGACATCAGAGCAGAGGGTGCCAAGTATGATGAGCTACTCAAGTATGTGTGACTTTTTTCCCCCTCAGTATTTATGACTTGGATGTTCTTAGACAAATTGAACACACTGGACTGTCTACTTTCAGGCATCACAGCAGTGATTCTACACAGGAGGGAACTTCTGCAGCTGAGAAGACCAAAAGGGTATGTAGTGTTACGTTTGTAAAAACTTCCTACGAAACATATGACATGATTTGTTCTTCCCATTTCTTAATAAGACATTAAAACAGTGCTGATGGCAAGCTTCCTGCCTTTCTAAGTCAATTTTTATTGCCAGGTTGCGAGAAGTATGATGGGGGCTTATGAAATTCTTAAATTGAAATCTAGTTTTGGAAAGAAGTTGTTTCTTTTTCATATAGCTCACATAAGTACTTGGTTGTCTTAAGGTGCGCTCCTTGTGGTCGGCCATTGATAGAATGCTGTCAGCTACCAAAGAGGACCAGCATGCAGTGGAAAGTGTTTTGAAAGGGGATGTAGATCAATACATCCTGGACGGGACTGATCGAGTCCTCAAAATTCCTCGGTGTCTCCTGGAGAGAATTGAACAGCTCCCGCATCAGGTGAATGTGAAGATAATGGGCCGGTCCATTCTGTTAGACGGGCCCTGTTAATTCCTATACATGGCACATAAGATTCTTGTTTATTTGATTCTTGAATCTATCAATCAGTGTGCATACAGAAGACAGTTTCAGTCCAACATTAATTTACAGCAATGTGAATTCATAAATCCCATTGACAAGACTCACCGTAGCCTTTGTTTGTGTACGCTTGTTTTCCAGTTGAGTTCAGGGAACGTGTATGAGGCCGGCCAGCTGAACCTCCTGTGTGTGCTGGAGCTGACGAACCACGCGCTGCAGCTCCTGAAGGAGGAGCGTTGTCATGTGTCTCATGCCCCCAAGCCCCAGCTCAGTCCTCAGCACCTGCAGGAGAAATGTCAGCAGATGGCCCGTGTGCTGCAGGACCTCCACCTCATCAGGTATACATGAACCCCCACTCGCTTGATAGAAGGATGCACTTGCTCCAACCTGTCTGACAAGCTGTAACATTACTTGATGTATAGGTATTATTTATTGCAGTTTTTTTTTTTCTCATTTGGGATTTTCTCAAATGTGCAGCTTCATTTTTAGGTTACTGAGGTGGATATCTCTATCTATAATTCAACTAGTGCATGAATTGCTTATTTACTTTCCCCAGAGAGAAGATTTCCAAGGAGGGAATTCCTGAGGTCAGGAGTACCATCAGAGAGTTGGAGGCTGCGTGGGACAGGAAGTGGATGGACACCCTGAAAGACACTCCCCTAGTCTCTTTCCTGAATGAAGATCCTGTGAGTCTTCCTGGGGATTTTTGAACTTGTTCAATCCTAGGCTTGCTGCAGTCACAGTATAGTCATATCAATAGTGCCAAAAACTGAAATCTGAACTCTTAAGGGGAACAAGACAGGATAAGTTTCACATTACTGTCTCTCGCTATCCTTTTCAGGTGGCAATCATAAACCCAATACCCAAAGTACCAAAATGTTCAGCAACTCAAAAGGCATTTCACTATAGTTGCATATCTTAATTTAATTTTTAAACGTGTCTCTGTTTTTAGGCTCTTGGCTTCCTCTCACCAATGGCTCCACTGTCTTTTGAACCGGTGGGTGACGCTAGTTACATAAGTAGTGTCTTCTCCCAGTACCCTGCAACACTTGTTGGTGAGCAAAATCTGATTACATATTACGCCATGTATTCATTTGGATCGGTCACAACCAACATTGCTGTTTTTGTTTCTAATCATGCTGCTTATAATTTTTCAGAGAAGCCTGCAGAAAGTAAACCGCAGAAAAACGTCCACCCTAGTTCTTCTAACCCGAAGAGGTACGTAAATCTATCTTTGACCAGTTCTTAAGGGAAATGTAAGCTTAATGTCGACATTTCTCATTTTTCATAATGTATTATTTGAAGTGTCGTTTGGTGTCTTGGCTTGCGATGGGAGGCAGATACCTGGGCAGTCCTGAGCAATGCTCTGTCCGTCACTAGTCCTCCCTACATCATCCGTGCTCTCTGATGACCGCGGCGAATTGAGGGAAATCGCCACGGACAGATACGGAGCAGACAGTTTATTTCTGGATTACTTTGATTTAAGTTATATAGAAACATAGCATAATTATGCTTCGATAGTTGTTGGGTTTTTTTATTTATTTTTTTAGAGCAGAGGGGGCAAGTACCAACCTCATGGACTTGTTTTATGAAATATTGAGAACTATAGAAGACATGGAGCATGTGCAGTAGACTTGGTAGTGTCATTGTCTAGACGTTCTAAAAGACCTTAGATAAAATACAAAATGTGTAGATGTACAATAAACTTTTACACCACGAGAAATAATAGCGCTTCTGAGGTGCTGGGCATTTGTCAACCCTTGGTTTAATTACTGGTTTACTTGTATACATTGTAAGCTACTAAAATAATTAAAATAAAAGCCTGACTTTGAAGTTGAACACCCACGGGTGCAGGGCAATGTTCGGACTTGGCTCAGGGATTAGCACTGAGCCTTGGCCACATAGCGGGCTGTTAATAGCTACATTAAGATGCTCTGTGTTGCTTTCACTGTACCACATTCCGAGGAAAATATAATAGGGAAGACTTTCCTGTGAACAGATGCAGTGCAAAATGTGTTTGAATAACAAAGCTTTTTCTCTTTGAAACAGCTTTTGCCCCGCAACAGCTGAGAGGACTGAAAGTCCTGTTGTCACTACTGAAGCGTCATCACAAGTGAATACCTCTCTCGACTGGCTTTTCGACACGCCCCTATCCCCTCCTCTGAGGGCTCCATCAGCACCACCACCTCAGGCTAGTATATTTCAGCTAACTTCTGTTTTGAGTGAAACTCCTGTTTATTGAATTTACTATTGAATTTGTGCTGCTGCTTTGTTACTCTGATAAACCATGTTTAACAAATCTGTGATTGTATATATTTTTTTAATTATTTTTAGGTCAGTATGAGGAAGACGGCTCGTGTCCGTCGGAAGGTGTCTCCCATGAGGACCAAGAATCAGATATTGGCCATGGAATGTGATAACCTTGCTGATCAGGTATAGCAAAGACTTCCAAGCTGATGGAAGTGTCAAAGGCTGCAATACAGGAGCTCAGGAATTATAAATGCAGTCTTTGTCTGGTTATGTAATTGAGAAACAAACCAACGGATAGTTTAACAATCCTTACTGCATTTTTTAAGAGGTATTATGTCTATGAGACAACTTTGGGCTATAATTTGTATAGAGACTCGGTCCTGAGTAAAATGTGTGTGTGTGTTAGTTTGCAGATGCTGTAACTACAGCCAGTCCCACAGAAGGCAGGGTCAAAGGTCTGGACTTGGAGGGCCTTCTCAGCACTCTTCATGGAGATCCCTTCTCAACTAAAAAGCAGCTGCCACGTACACCTGAGAGCTTGAGTAAGTCGTGAGCTGTCAGCATTTGCCCTCGTAAAATGAGGTGAATTCTGTGCTAACGCATGAAGGTGTGAGCTTATTTAGAATGATGAATGTGGACTTGTTGCGTAGGTTCTATAGTGATTAGAAAAACTTGCATGGTGTGAATCTTTCATTCCATCACCCATCTTTCAGTTTGTAAAATTTAAAATGTGTATTATTTTTAGTTATGGATGTGAAGAGCTCCTGGCGCAAGGCACTTGAGGAAGACAAGGCTGAGAAAATCGGGCGGTCTGCCAAGTTGAACGACAGTGTAACAGGGCGGCTCACTCCCCTCTATGAGCCTCACAACGTGTGGCTGAGCCCACATGCTCCCTCCCAGAGCGTCATCTCCAGTGTCCCCCCTACTGTCACCAGCCACAACAGCCCCCCTGTCAGCCAGCAGGGGGTCTTAATCAAATCCTCTCTGTCGTGGGACACCTTCAACACCGAGGCCCCTGACAGCCCGAGTGGCACAGGCAGCAGTGCGATCCAGTTCAGCCTCGACCATGAAACTCTGCCTGAAATGCCGAGCTGCGACAGTCTGCTGAGCCTTGACGATGAAGCGGTAGATATGAACAGTGAGGATGACGATGAGCTCCTCATCCCCTCCCTGAAGACTGAGGTGACGCAATCGCCACTAACCACACTTCATTATCTGGGTCAGATCCAGCAGGCGTGCAATGAGGGTTCCTTCATGGAAAGCAGAAAGAGGACACCTGAGTGTCTTCTGTCGGATCACATGGTTTCTGGTTTGGACAGAGACTGGCTAATGGAGCCTGCAAAGTCATTGGAAGCCACAGACAAGGTCTTCTCACTGGACCTAGACACACTGGAGACACCTTCTCCGCCGAAGAAGCAGGAGTACAGCCTCCCAAAACTGATCACATTCTCCCCGATAGATGATATGAAGTGTTAACTACGTTCATATAGAAACCGCTTGTTAGCCTTGACTATCTTAAAATGTCTGCCATGAATTTTAACAGACATGTAACAAATATTTGTACATAGCTTTGAAATAACCTACTTCTGTCTCACTAAACTAGTTTCTGTGCATAAGTTTTTCTTAAGACATGAACTCCTTCAATAAAATTTTAAAATATGGTGAACTTCCTTTTACTTGGGTGTGCATAAGTAGGATTGCTAACTTGCTAAGTGTTTCGCCTGTGTAGGAAAGCAACATGTTTTCAATCGGTTATCCATTAAAATGTTGAGTCCACTGTATTCATGAAAAGCTAGTGTGCCTCTTCCCTTTAACACTGACTTTGCACTAGTAGCATGGTTTCTGACCATACAATGTATTTACAGGATGTAAAATTGCTTTTGTAGTTGTGTGTCCACAAATATGAGGAACCAAAGTCTATCAGATTGACAGAAGTAGAATTTCTTGAATGTTTATCATTTGAAAATTAAAAACTAAATGCACACACTTGAATTCTTGATGGTGGTATGTCTGGAAGTTTCAACTGCAGTCTTAAACAAATCTGGAGCTGCAGGATGTGGTATGTCTGATAACATGAGGAAAGGACTTGCTCATTATAGCGCTGACCCTCTGCATGTAATCATCTTTTTGTACATTTGTGGCTTTGACTACTCAAATGGTAAAACGTCTACAGAGCAAGTACAGAATGGGTCTGGGGCTACTATTTTCCTAGAGAACAGCACAAAATATCCAAATATAAATAATAAAAATGTATTTATAGAGCACTTATCAAAACAAAGTGCTTCCACAACAAGAGAAATAAAATACCACAGTGAAAGACGAAATATAAAGAAATAAATTACACAAAAGCAGTAAAATAAACAGCCAGTTCAGGTAAAATCATATGCTTTCAGATAAAAATGTGTTTTGAGACGAGACTTAAAGGTATTGTCACGCACCTGTTGCTTTTTGTGTATCGGTAACCTCCCAGTTAAGATGGGGGCGTCAGAAACGGATCAAAACCATGGAGCAAAAGACAAATAGGTGAGTCAAGGCAGCATGACAACGCGGGAAGTCAAACCAGTTCACCTTCACAATAAAACGCAAAATGTGCCAGTCGGGGTAGAAAGATTTGAGGCTGTAAATTAAATGTGTTGTACCGTGAAAAGAAAAACAACTTGTTTTCCATTCCTCATATCCTTGGTGTTGCATGTCATACCCTACCAAAATAAATCGGGAGAAATACAGTATATTTGGAAACCACTATATAGAAATATAGGGCCAATTGCGCATTAGATTCACGCCCTGTCAGACGTGTTGCTGCTTGTTGCACGCTGCACACCATCCCGCGTCTTCACCATAGACTGTATGGGTCGTCACATCAGTGTGTGTGTGTGTTTTGCCTTTGACAGGTGAGTGAAACTTGTATTGTGGAAACGGTGTTAAGATAAAGTCTAAAGAGGTAAAAAAAATTAAATAAAAATAAACTACTAAACTTGTGAATGGCACAAAATACTATATTAAAAAATGACATTCAAAAGCTATATACACTACAATACTTAGGCCATGTATATGACTTGTGCATTGTGCAAAAGTAAAGAGTCTAGTAGTGCAACTGCGCAGGTCTTGCAGTCAGACTGAAGTTGTAATATCTACTATATATATATCAGTATAAATATAATTATGCATTTATAATATATATAATAGTTAATGCAATTTATATATGAAAAAGCTGCAGTGTTGTGTTTAATACATATGTAGTATACTATACACTAAAATATTAAAAAATAACAAATATGATATATTATATATTGTAATAATTGTGTTATGAAGTATGGTGCTACTACTACTACTAATAATAATAATATTTCTATTGACAAACACGTATCCTTTAGTTAAATGTTAAATAAATAACTTAATTCTCAAAACTGCAACACATTTGTTCGCCATCAAGGTGTTTTACTTTCAAAAGACACGCCGGAAGATGCCGGTGTTATGTGGGCTAGCTTGATAGCCAGCCTCTGTCAGTTGCAGCAGGGTCTGTAGCCTCTCCTCCTCTCTGGGCGGTTCCAGTCAGAAAGAGACGTTTAGGAAGAAAGCTCACCAACAAAACTATCCGCGCAGACACAAACATGGCGCCTACCTCCGCCGACAACTTCAGATGAAAGTGTGGCGAAGAAGTGGCCAACAAAGTTTCAAAGGAGTATTTCGAAGTGCCTTTTTTAGCGCGCCTTCCTGGTTTAACCAGTCTCGGTTTTGCACAAACTGAAATACGGAATATATCAAGCGAGTAAAAACAGCAAGTTGCCTACATGTCAACATTGTCTCTCGCTGCAGTGTAAACAGCTGGTAAGTGCACATTTGTATTTGTATTTGAATATGGAGATAGCTGAGACTCAATAGAGTTTGTTGTCGGAATTAGAAATAGTAGTTTAACTCTTTTAAGGTAACTTAAGTTGTGTAGAAGTAAGGTCACTCGCGGAAAATATATTTTCCTGGTGTTGCGCTGCTGCACTTTCCATCGTGTGTTATCCAACCGCGGAAACAGAGACAGCCACGTATCACTGCACAGGCTGATCACAGGAGGACATTTCTTTTGTTATATTCGCAGTGATGTGTGTTTCCTGCATGAAAGTTGACCTAGTTATGGGTCGGATGCAACAGTTGGGAATACAGCACACACACCCCCTTCTCCTCCTTCTCCTCCTCCTCCTCTTCCTCCTCTGTCCTCCCGGCCCTCCTTGACGCCAGATAAGCAGACTCTGCTCTCCTGGAGCCTGCCTAACCTTGCAGGTATCTGCTCTCAGACAGACAAACTGAATTTCCTGCTTCAAATCAAAGATATATTTAGAAAAAAAAAAGACTCTAGCAGGGGAGTTTTGCAGTTTAAGACCGTACCCACGATAAGGATCTGATAACCTGACTTCCTTTTGGGCATCTGGTTTGCTTTTATTCAGGGACTTTCTCTCTGAATGTGCCATGTCTGCATTTGTGTGACCCTAAATCTAGGGCATAGACTTGTATAAGATGCCTCTGTTGGCTTTGTGGCTGTGTGTGGAGTGAGCACAAACGCCATTGAATGCAATGCCAAGGTGCTCACATATCTATGTCTCAGCACTTGACTCTTTGCCAGCCAGCAGCAGTCTAACCCTTAAGGGCAGCGGAGTACTCCGTGCTCCAGCTTCGCATCACCGTTTTGGTGATTCACGGCATGCATGTGATGTTCCTGTTATGACAGCCGTGGCACAAGTCCCAGCAGAGCCGAAGACGGCACTTCCTCTTGCATTGTTCTGATGGCATTCATATTTTCATTTAGCTGTTTTACCACCTGGCAGCAGGAATGTCAGATTATAACAGAATAATCAAGGGTTGTGGAGGGAGTATCAGCACTGAGCCCTTGACACGTGGAAACAGCAGAAAAATGTCTGCCTTGACCTTGGCTTGGCCTGACAGCGGCTGGAAAAGGGGAGTGGAGTGAATGTTGCCTCCTACTAACTGCTACAGGCAGCCGGTATAAAATAGGTCATGGCTGCACTGTGGCTTTGTGTACATTGAACTTGCACTTTGTCACCGCCGCTGGTCATCCAAAGGCTCTGTCAGGTGACCAAGGAAAGGAAGTACATTGGACCAGGGAGCAGCAACAGGCTGTGGAAGGACTCTGGTTGCTTAAGCAATATTCAAATAAGATTTTGAGGAGTGTGAAAAAAGCCAGTAATTCATTCTGTCGGACAGTGAGAGGAGTGTTTCCCAAGAGCAACAAATGTGTCTTTGAGTGACATTTCAATTCCTTTCAGAGCTAAGTAGTTCCACTGAATCTTTTCAGCAGCAGAAAAGCAGTGC
This sequence comes from Siniperca chuatsi, assembly GCF_020085105.1. Classification (NCBI taxonomy): domain Eukaryota; kingdom Metazoa; phylum Chordata; class Actinopteri; order Centrarchiformes; family Sinipercidae; genus Siniperca; species Siniperca chuatsi. Next base: position 9,417,667 of record NC_058063.1, read on the forward strand.
TTACACTTAAATTGACACTTCAACTTCATTCAGTGCTTATATTTTGGCTGACACTTCAAGGTCTTCATCTTTGAACAACAAAAAAACTTCTTCAGCTCTTGTAACTCCCACATCTTCCCCTGTTCGTACACAATTCATTCCCAACGGTTTTCAGTGCTTGCACGTCAGCCAACACTTTACATCGTCTTTCAGTTTACACTTAAACTGGCACTAATTTCTTTCAGGTCTCTCACTTCAACTGACACGTCCTAGTCAATTCATTACCCACACTTTGACTGACATTTCAACTCCTTTCAGAGCTTGAAGTTCCACTGAAACATTAACTGCTTTCAGTTCTTCCATTTTAATAGCTATTTCAAGTTTCAGTTGTTGTATTTGAACTGACACTTCAACTACAACTTCAACTGCTTAAGCATTTCAGCTATGTGCATTGTCACACACAAATTTAGTCTTTTCTAGTTATAATTATTAACTATTTATGTTTTGTTACTTGTGCGAAGGAAGTCTTCCTCCATAAAGATGGCTGAAGTCATCGTCAACAACACATTAGCATCCCCAGAGCTGGTAGGGAGTCATTGACTGGCTCAAGGACACTTCAGCAACCCTGATCCTCTTCCTCACCATTGCTATTACTGCTACAAATGTTTGTCTCTACTTAATTAGCCAGAAATAACTGCAGATGTTATCCCGAGACTACTGACAATGCAAGCTCTTGGGCTTGCTGAGCCAATACTTACATGAAACACTTCAGCGCATTTTGTTAAGCTGCCTGTTTGCATGTCTTAAGACATATTAACTCCAGATAGTTGTTTCTAGCCAAAGAGGAACAACAAGGATCTTGTAATTCATCCAGAAACCCTCTCAGGTAACCTATTTCCTTCCTCTGACCCTTGTACTTTGGTGTGACTTGACAGTAGTGTTTGTCGTCGTTGGTCGTTAGGCCTGGTTCTGAGCTAGCATAGACCCAGCTAGTCAGTAAGGGCAATGAGTTTGCCCTCTCTCCCTTCTCCTTAGAGTGGAAAGAATGCTCTCTGTCCGCTGGCTGTCACGCTCCAGGAGGGAGCCAGTCTTGTGACGTTTCTGCTGAGCCTAGCCTTACTGCTCTGAGCTGCCTCTCATCGTCTAACCTACTCGGGTTGTTTTTAACTGTAGAAAGTCAAATTTTTCAGCAATAATTTGACTATATTTGAATTCTTTGTCACTGTCCTTGTCTAACCTTCGTGTCATGTCATGGGTATGACCTACAGTTGTTTTTGACACTGTTTGGCAAACACTTAGTGTGTTACTTTCTCTTGAAAGCACACCTGCCTCTTAAATCACATGCTCAGGTCTTTGTAGAGTGTAACTACAGACCCACAGTGAGTCAGGAAGAAAAAGTGGAAATTTTCAGCTTCAGTTATCAGGATTTGTGCGACCTCTCCCCTGATTGCTCCTAGCCACTGGTTGCTACCGGTTGCTTTGATGTTATCTTGACAAAACATTAAACAAGGATCCAGTGCCGATTGCTGCTGGATTGACAAAGATTTACAGAGATAAAATACTAGAGGGGAACAGGCGGTTTGGGTGAGCCTTCTGTGTTAGGCTTTAGTGTATGTCTGTTATAGCGCTGAAACTGTTAGTTAATGAAGGAGAGTTTTGATAATTATGTATCAAGTAAAAATATCAAACATTTGCTGGTTCCAGCTTCTAAAATGTGAAAAAAATTACTCTCCTGTCCGCCTCTCCTGTCCCCTCCTGAACCTGCCGTGTCTTTGTCGACCCTGGAGTCAAAGTCCTGGTCAGAACCCGCTGTAAATCACCTCAGTACTTTATTCCCTGTCATCAAACTGGCCTCCGTCGGTCTCTGGGCTGTATTCGGTCCCAGTTTGGCCGTGTTCACTGCTTTGGCCAATGCCCAGGATGCTAGCTCGCTCCCACGGAGTGCGAGTGCGAGCAACAGGATGCTGACTGCAGTTCACTTAACTGCCATCGGTGTCATAAATAACAAGGGTTTTCTGAAATCTCCGCACACTACCTTTTTAAGCAATACAAATGTAATTATTTTCATTGAAAACTGATATATTCATTGATTAAAAATAACTTGTTGCAGCCGTAGTATATAAGTCTTATTGATTATTCCTCTTTTTTATGTGAACTTTTTTTTGTAAAGTTACACCTTGCAAATATCAGGACAGTATTTCAGCACCATGACAGCCATGTTATGCTCAATTAGAGCTTAGAAAATTCAAGCAGGGCAGCCTATGCCCAAAGGAACAAAATGTAATAGCCCGTAGAAATGACAACACACACTATCTGTTATCAGTGTGATTTGGCAGTCAGATACTTATTCTGAGAAGTGTGTTGATGGCTGTCGTCAGTCCCTAAATTAAATCTGAGTTTACGTATTGCCTGTATAAAAAAAAAAACAGCTGCCAGGGTTAAACAAACACAAGTGAGGAACAGAGTTCAACCGTCGGTCTCTTGCTTTGTTCTGACCGTGCAGAGCGAGGGAGAGACGTTGTTAGCATATATGATAGTGCCAGGCTATCACACAGGCTTATCTGAAGCCAAAAAGCTGATAGACTGCGAATGCTCCACCTCTCACAAACTCTGATCAGCAAATATTAAACAGTCAAATATATTTCCGGCCTTTATCAAGTGCAGTTGAGCATATTTTTGTCAGCATTAACAAGAGAGTCAGTTTCTTCTTATTTTTTCTGTATCCTAAACTGAAGGGTCTCATCTCAACACACTGTTAAGATGAATTAGCAGGGTGAGATATTTTACAGACCGCAGTTTAACAGCAAACTATGAGCACGCATACTGTAGCCTGCACCATATGAATTCAATCAGACAGCAACTCAACTGGCTTTAATTTGTGTTCATCACCTCTCAAACCCACGCTTTTCTGTGGTCATCGCCTTGTAAAATGGAGGTTTCGTCACCTCATTGGCACCTTTTATACACAGTCTGGCCTTCACTGCCGACAGCATTCTGTGATGACAGGTGGCAGGGAGGGCCACTTTGCTCTTCAGATCCTCCAAAGCCCAGAGCTACAGAGCGGCACTTGAGGCGGACACTGGTGCTGCAGAAGCTGACGCACCGTGGCTCAGCGGCTGCCACTGGAGCTGAGAGGGTAATGTGTCGCAGGCTATTGCAGCTGAAATAAAATAACCTTTTCATTTACACATTTTTGTGTCAGTAGGCATAGCTGAGCTTTCAGGAATGATTTTAAGTGCAGTTCAGCAGCCGCGTTGCATGAAGATGAATAAGTAGCACTTGCACAGAAGCTCACATATATGTACACTTGTCACAATAGAGGGGTTGGTGTGAAGCATCAGCCTGTCCTGCTATTTATAACCAAGGGTACGCCTGCTCCCTAGCATAACTACTGCATCTGTACACACTTACAACATTGCTTTTTATTCTTATTTGTCCAAGGTACAGTACATGACAGTTATGTGTGTCATGCTCAACTGCTGTTTCAAACAAGCTGTGAGTGGCTCTGCGTGGCAGGGCTCCTGCTGAAATAACTGAGACAGACACAGCACTGTCTGTTGTCCAGCATTACACACACAAACACCACAGACTTGTGCATGCGCGCACACGCAGGCAGGCTCTTTCACCCCTGGGGAACAAGCCTCCAGGCTCTTTTGTGTGAAAGGGATGAGATCATTGTGGGCCAGACCATGGGGGGATGGAGTAAGGGGATCCACTCTGTATACTTAAATGGAGAAATCTGTTTCTATGTCTGTCTCGGCCTCATTCTCTTCATCTTTCTGTCCCTCTTAGCTTTCAGTTTAGTACCTTGGAAATGAAGGGGCTGCCCAGGTAAATGCCATTAACACCAGACAAGTGCTAAAAGTGAGCAAACATCAAGTTTGGTACACACGCATGTGAGGAGTAGGACCTCCCCGGTTTTATTTATGGCAGCTAGAGCGTTTTCCTCTGCCCTCAGGGGTTGTTGGGCTGCATAGCCTACCTTTGGCAAGTTAAGACCAGTGCCACTGAACAAGACATTCCAGTGCAGGGAAATAAGGGGCCTCGAGGAATGATCCACTCAGGATTTTAGAACTTTTTTTAATTTTAGATTTTAGATAAAGAGTGATGACAGATTTTATTTTAATCTCCAGTTGGTTCTTTTTTCTTTTTTTTTTACAAACATAACATTTTTAATATCTCAAACATAAGATACTCTTAAACCCACAGATTTGCCTCAGTTGATAAATGTTACTCATGTTACTTTCTCGGTTGGATTTGCTAATCTGAAATGTTAATATATTCCTCTGTGCTACTAATTACTGATTTTAAAAAACAATAGGCTATTGTACTGGAGGCAGTGATTCATTACATCATGTTGTATTCCATTACACCTTCCAAAATTGTGTTGTCTTATCTTAAAAAAAACTAATAGGTCTCCCTCGCCTGCATGCCTCTCTAAATGATCACAGAGCATCTTGAAATATTAGATATTATGTACAAGTATTTGTATATTTCTTTGCCACAACTGGTAATAATGGCTAACAAGATGTCACTGCCAATCCATCTAGCCTCCAAAAGTCTTAACTGAATATTTTTTCATTTACAAAATAACTCTTGCTAGCCGCCCAAAGTCAATTTCTGCTTAACTGGATCTGAAGTCCTGCTGCCATCAGCTGCACCACCTCTAGTCCGTGTGGGGATGAAGGACTATAGACTACCCCAGATGCCCATGTGTTAGAAATCAAGCAGCAATGGTGCTTGGTCTGAATAGCTTTATTTGTCTAAAATATTTAATGAATGTTTCTGATAGGTGATTTTTAAGACCACCGTTCAAGTCATTTGTAATGAGTGTTAGCCAGTTGGAGCGTCTGTAGCGCTCTCATCGTGGTAAGACATCAAGACCAGACAAGAGAAATATTCAAGAATTAAAAAGCGAGGAGTGGTCCCATCTCATTGTTGAGGCCTGACTGGCAAAACCTGTTATGCATTGCTGGCATAAATTCAGTTGCATTAACGGTTTGAATCGTTGACTGTTTTTGCTTGGCTTTCACTCCCTTTATTCACAGGCGTATTGCATGGTCAACTAGTCATGCCATATGTTGTTATTTTCAGGGTAAGTTAGGAAATGCTGTCATTTGGCAGGGCAGTGTTGGTAAACATGCTCTAAAATTGTGTTGTTTTTTTAATGAAAAAAGTTTTACACAACTTGAAATTATTATTTTTGCTTAAAAAAATTCCTTACCATAAATCTATTATCAAAATATTTACAGATTCATTTTCTTTCAATTGATAAATCGACTAATCATTGCAGCTGTACTGTACTGTGTATATATTGTACTGGCCAAACCTAATTTGAGCTAATTAAAAAATAGAATAAACTGTGTGTATTATACAATAAAACTGAAAGTGTACTGGAGACTTAATCTAAGGCCTAAGCTTTAAGGATTCATACAAGGAAGGCACAAACCAGTTTCAGAGCAAGCGGTCAGAATACGTGCCCTCTAAAGCTGCATAGTATTTTTTGTCATGGTTCGTGGTGACCCCACTCCCTGAGTGCAGCCCAGATAAAGCGTGTGACACTCGATCACGGGGCTCAGGAGTAACAGAGGAACAGGTTTTCACATGGGAAGGGAGGGGCAAAGCACAACGTTTTAGAGGCAGGGGCTCAAGTTACAACACAAGACATTAATACAGTGGAAATTTTGTGGACCAGTTTGTCATTCAGTTTGACTCATTGAAGCTGTGAAGCTTCTTGACTCATTTTACCACTTGGCTCAAGAAGCTTCGAAGTTTTTGCCTCGAGGTTTAAAAGTTTTCCTGAATGTTTTTTTTCCTACCCTGCTTGCCGTCACAAGTGCAGAACAAGAAGGGCAGAAAATTTTTTATGTCCACTTCTGTTTACTATAGCTTGAAAGCTTTTAGACTAATCCCCTGTCAACACCATTGCCGTTTATGGCCGCTACCATGTTTTATTTGCTCGCCGGACATAAAAATGGACAATGAAACAACCCTTCTCTGCCATTATACATCTAAAACTGAGAGGCTGGACTGTATTTTGACGTGGCTGACTACAGAAAACATGTCAGCTATACTAAAAGTACCCTTGAAAGACTTGGAGATCAATTTCCTCAGCTAGAGTAACACTAGTCGCAGCTCAGGGTCGCGCAGCCTGGCATTGTTAGGGCTGGGTTTCCATGGCAGCTCCAATGTTTGTCTATCATGGGCTGTCACAAAGAGATATTTGTATGGTTGTGGTGGTGTGGGGTGGAGGCAGAGGGGACTGTCACAAATGGTTCCAGCATTAAGAGTGTGGCCACAGTTGTGTACACACCTAACAGTGTCTATTTGGCCACGCAGGGAAACATAATTACTCATTTCAGTATCAGTGGTAGTAAATTGTGACCTGATGGTAGGCCAGAATATTGCAGATATCAGCACTATATATATATATATATATATATATATATATATATATATATATATATATATATATATATATATTCAGTTTCATTGGCTGCCTTTGCTGTCATTCCCTCTTTATTGACAGACTATGACAGACTAATCTAACTTGTAATGGTAACCTTTCCACAACACATAACCACCTTGCATTGCTCCCATCCACCCCAGTTTTTAATTAGAACAGGAAATAATATGACAGCATTACATTTCTTTTTGGTGTTCATTGGAAAGTCCCTGAAATATCATTGTGTCAAATGCCTTGGTAAAACAGCCTGCTGATACCCTACATGTGATGCACGGCCCCGCACAATCAGAATGATCCTCATACTGACAGAACTGAAGTGAAAATGCACATTTAAGTAATGCTTCTGTCTACAGAAAAAGGCTGATGATTTTGTTCTGAGGTTAGGTTTTTATATGAAAGCAGTTGTCTGTGGTTGTGCATGTGTGGAAGATAACAGCAGCTACAGTATGTGTGACTGTGAGTGGTATTCAGGTAGCCTAGTTTCTGGGTCAGTGCAGAATTTCAAATAAATGAGCTGTTTTTTGAAAAAAAACAACAACAACTAAATAATCTAATCGCATAAAAACAAGTCTAATCCCAATTAATATCAGAGAAAAGTCAGTATCAGATTTTGGGAGGTTGATGTAGTGTTTAATGTTCTCTGTGAAGTACATGTTGATTCACCAGCATGGTGAACATTCATAGGGCAGCATTCAAAGCCCAATCAGGACTGAACAGATCTGCTTGTTTTTCTTGTAAAAAAAATATTTTTTGCTTTGTTCCCTGCTGTGACACTTCATGGTGATCTGTGCCCATGCTGTCAGGAAGCTGTATGACTCACAGCCTTGATGTTTTTATAACAGCATTGTCATTTCAGAGCAGATGAATTGTGGAGACTAATGTTTGTGACAAAGGTTAAAATGGGCATGTTACTCAGCAGAGTAGACTCTTGCAAAACAGAGTTGTTAAATTAAGAAAAGATCAATTTTTTTGCTGCCCAGCAGCAAACAGTAGACAAAGTTAGCAACTAGTTGGTGAATATACATATTGAATAGCATTTAGCAGCTAAAGAGCCAAATTTTTCCCTCAGGAGTTGGTGGAGACCAAAAACGGAGCTAAAAGGAGAGTGAATACTGGTCTTACGTTTGTCATGTGGGAAGAAGCACGACCCCAAATGAATGCTAATATTGCAACATGTCTGCTAGATGTGTAAACAAGCAACTGTTTGCTAACAAGTTCACCATATCAACTTTAAAGGTGATATGTCAATGTTGTGCTTACAGCTTGTTCTACTGCCGCCAAGTGGCTAAACAGAATCAGTTAATCTCATTCAGTATTCTGTTAGCATATATGCTACTGGTTCAGCTCATCTGTGTGACTTTAACATTTGAATCAGAGACTGAAATCCCACTGTATTAAAGAAAATAAGAAGAAAAATAAGAACAGATATTATTAGAAACAGGTGTAATGCATTGCAGCTGCCCATTTGTGACGCACTGCCTCACCCATACCCACGTCATGTGTACGAAACCTGACATGGGGATATTACAGGTCATCACTTTTGATGTAAAAGAGGAACACTTAATGTAGGTCCTTCGTGGAACAGATGTATTAGAAGTTGGAACTCCCTTCCAGTTAGATGTCATACTTACACACAGATTGGAGCTCTTGCTGTGGTTTGTGGGCTTCTCTATTTGCGGTAATGTAAGTGGTGGGCAATATTCCATGCATGACATCTGCACTTAACAACCACCAAGACCCACATACATGAATCATTTAGTGATTTCATACTGATTTTGATATCATATAATACTCTAAGGAAATAGTATAATAAACAGGTTTTCAGTTTTGTGAGGAAAATCAGAGTTTATTTTAGTTATAAACAGACATTAATTCACCCACACATACAGGAAGACCATCCAGTCGCTGGGCAAACCACAAGAGTACATTTACTGGCCAGTCTTTGGTGAGAACATATTTAATAGTGTGGTTTGTTATAAAGCAAATATAGTCTGAAAACAGCAGTTTGCTTTTGAATAGGGTTTTGACCAGTGAGATGTAACCATGGATACAGTGCAGTAAATCTTTTCAGAGCAATAAGTCTTAACACAGCTCTTGATTGTTGTTGTGCATCATCATAAAATAAGAGCTGGGGCTCCAGTCAAAACAATCTTGGTTTTTAAAGGGGTTGGACAGACATTATTTATTGTGTTGCGAAAAGCCACATCTGGAATCATTTGGGCTTTTACGACTTTTATTTACAAGAAAAAATAAGGACATACGTTTCAGTGACATTCTTCAGAATGAGTAAACGTTGGAAGGAAAATACTGAAAAGGGGAATTCATAGGGGTGGTCTCCATTTAAGAAGTAAAATATGAGTATGCAAAATGCAGTGCTGATCCTGTTTTGTTTCTCTTCCTTGCCTCCCTGTGAGATCTCATGCATACTCATCTGAGCTTTTCCATCCTGCATTACTTCAACAGCTGACCCTGAAGAATTGTGGGAGTGAGCTGGTAATCCATCCCATCTTCATTGATTCACTTTTATTGCCGTCTTTGTTTGTGGAAAGTTGAAGTCATTCGGTCTCTGCTTGGATATGACATAAAACCTGTACTGCTTTTGCTGCTCAAGGCTCTTTGATTTGAGTGTTTTCCTGACATTGTTTTAAAGAGTAATGAATAAATGGGCCATATTCTGGGCAAATATCCAGCTACAGTTCTTCAAAGCTACCTGGACTATAAGGCTGGCAGCATACTTGAAACAAATCCATTTTGGCATGTTCACATGGGCAAAATGCCAAGTTTATAGCTCAAACGCAGTGCTGCATTTACTATTCAATGAGATAAGGGTTCATATACTAGTCAAAAGAATGAAACTTTATTAAGACTGTTTTTCACACATATCAAGCCATTGTTGTCCCAAGACTGCATGCTGTATAGTTGATGGAAATCAAAAAGTAGGCTCAAAGTCTGGAAAAGGTTTTTGTTTTGTGTGGAAAGTGTGTCAGCTGTTTGCTGTCTTGCTGTGGCTGAATCATTTTCCTCCCAGGCAGGTCAGCGTGCCTCCAGCCACTCCTTCCACAGCACAAGCCAACGGATGTCCTGCACTGTATTGCAGCTAGTAGACGCTAGCATGCACTCCTGTCTCCTGCACACAGATAGACCAACCGCTTGTAGATTTTCTCTACCTTTTTCCTTTCAAAATGCCTGAACTGTGGCTTCACATTGATGCAAAACATTGTTATCGTATTGATTGGTCCAGAATAGAAATGAAAAAACTACAATGGACAGTATTAATCTGCATCATGAAGTCCAGTGCTGTCTGTGCTCGCTGTGGCCATACAAAGAGGCTTCTTTTTTTCCCCCTCCTGCCACAGCTGACTCACCACTGGAAAAACTGAACTTCCTGTGTAGATCCTAACAGCTCTTTGAAGGCGACGTGGAGGTTTTTGCTTTAAGTTTCTCTTTCTTCCTAGACAACTAATTGCTCTTGTTTTTGGCCAGGTTTGATAAGTCAAGTGCTTTTCTTTGGCACAGGAACACAATGTTTTTGCACCATAATATACTGTAGGTAAATGATGAGCAGCAGTTTTCAAATACACTGCATCTCCCTTATTACATACTTAAAAAGTGCCCTGACATTTCTTGTGAAAACTGGGCGTCTTTATTCCACAAATAAGAGCTCAATTTCCCAAGCATTTGTGATACGCTGATTAAAGGAAATAATGACTCAAACATTAACTAGAAAACAGAAACTCAAACTTTTACTTCAAAAGTTCTCACAAATAAATAAAAACATGACACGTTTTGGCTGCTCCAACTGTTAAACTGGATGTCGCTTTTCATATATTTTGTCACTCAAGTCAAATTTGCGACCATATTTCGACCATATCAAATGTTTTATTGACTTTAGTGTGCTTGATTTACACTCTCAGTGGCATTTCTGAGCATTCCTCTGGGCCCGGCTGCTCTCCCTTGGCTCTCTGTAGCCGTTAACTCTCTCAACATAATTGGAGCGGTGCGGTGATATACAATGACAAGAGTGTTTGTGAATGTCAACAAATCCAGTCCCTTCATTGCCCCTTGTGTTTTCCCCAGTTTGTTTGCTTCGATGTGGTGCAGCAGTCTTAAAGGATCCTTTTATTGCCTTGGCCACAGTATTACTTAGCATTCTGTGTATGCTTGCATGTGTAATCCATCCCACTGTCCAAACACGAGATGTAAGAACTTTGCTTTCAGTAACATGCAGTGTTCTCATTGGCTATAGCCAAAATACAGTATCTTTAGCAAGTGTTAGGTAATAGACTTTGCTTTGCAAGACGTTTTAACCACAGCAGAGAAGAGAATACTTTAAAGTGTTCTACGAACATGGTACCGGAGGGTTTATTGTCTAATAGGCAAACAAATTTACTCTCAGTTATAAATGTCATTCCAAATTAAACTCATATCTCTATTTTCTTACTTCCAGGTACACCCAGCCATGATCGAGGACAAGGGTCACCGTGTGACCGACTACTTTGTGGTGGCCGGGCTGACAGACAAGTCCACGCCCCTGGAGCAGGACCTGTCGGAGACAAAGTCCAGCGGGCCCAAAGCACCCATCACTGACTTGGCTGTCATTAACAGGTCGGCAGGGGAAACCGTGCCCGAGGGCTTCACTTGCATCGACAGTACCTACAGCGGCCAACCAGCCAACCTTAATCATGGCAGTCTTAAGAGCCCCGAGCTGTTTCTGTGCTACAAGAGGAGTCGAGGGAAGCCTCCTCTCATTGACATTGGGTGAGTCAGCAGTTTGTTTATGTCAGTGTTTGTAATCTGGAATGTAAATGTGCTTGCAACAGCAAGGGACTCATTATAAGTGGCTTCAGTTCCACTGTTATGCATTGCACGAGACCAAACGCTTCATATGAGTAAAACAAAAACTTCAATAACCAATTTATACTTTGTTTGTGATTACAGGTTCTAATTGTTCATTAGGACAGCAGAAGTTTGTAAACTGATGACGTTATAATATAGTTCGTCAGTTAGCTAACACTGGATTTAGCTTTAATCTAGCCGGTCGATCCGCAGCAGTTACAGATATCATTAAAGATGCCCAAAGCGTCTTGCAGCAAGGCTAATCACTAGCTAGCATGTCGACAGAATTTCACCTGCAAAATAATGGCTGAATTTCATTTAGTTGTCACACTGTCATGGCTTACTGGGACCCTTGCCTCCTACCTTTTGTAAAGTTTATAGTAATATATTATATTATGTATTATAGTGAAAGGTTTTTCTAATATTTTGTGTCCCCTATTTAATGTAACTTTGATGGCATGAAAAAACATGTTTTCAGAGGTGGAAGGAAGTAGGTGTGTTGACTACTTCATTCACTCGCCCCTGTTGCGTCATAGGGTTCTCCCTCTCAGCCACACCTCTTGGCTCCTATCCACTGATACAATTTTCCTGCTTCCTTCTATTATGTTAAAAGAGGGAACTCATTATGATTGACTTAATCCAGTCCAGTAAGCCTAAAGCTATCACTGTCCTTACTTATTTACAGAGGAGCCAAACATGTTACCTACATTTCATCACCAGTGCTTTATATCCGTTAACTCGTCTGTCCTGAATGAAACAATATCACTGCAGTAAAGCCTCAGTGATGATGCAGCCGCCTGAGGCATTTCAGGTCTCCACACACCTTAGTTTTTGTCTAAAGCCTATTTGTGTCCCCCACTAACAAACAGGAGTTTCTGGTTACAAGAGACGGCACTCTGCTCACTCTCTGAAAGATTCCCCCACAAATTCAGGTCTTTCATTAAAACTTGTGTTGCTGTATAAAGATTGCAACACACTGACTGCGCTCTGCTTGCTCTGTGATGAATTTGGTTCATTTCATGTGTTGTTGATGTGATTCCCTTCTGCTAAATGTAGCTTTAAACCCTAGAAGTACATAAAAAGCCACATGAAACCCTGCAGCTGATTGTGCTCTGAGCATAAACAGAAGATCGTATGTCAGGTCTTGTTTCCTTTAAGAGAGTGAGCAATCCTGTTAACAGACATATGGGGTGGAGAAAATAGAAGCAAACTTGTATTCAAGGATTCGCATTGTCAAGCGGCTTTATAGTTCGCTTTTTTCATTAGTTGAAGCACCAAATCAGTCATGCAGTTTAATGAGACTGAATAACAGATTTCACAAGCTTCCTTTCTGTGTTGTTGCAAACAGAGATGATATTAAGAGACTCCTAATGTAAAATTCATGACTTTGTGGTCTATTATTAATAAGTGATATGATAGTGTGTTTTAATAAAAAAAAAAGCCATAAGTAGGTGTATTGTATAGCATTGGTTCACCTCCTGATGGTTCTGTTTTGGTTGAGCTACAACACAGAAGGCCAGTAAATATTTTTGGCCATGTTGCAACACTTCCCTTTCTTATCTGTTCCACCTGCAAGTCTTCATCCACCGCAAAGAATAAATGAAAAACTAGCAACCTGTAAATCATTCATTCTTCCTTCTGCCACCTCTGCTGTCAGTGAAGCCAACGCTCCCAGCCCGGGGCTCCGCAGCGTCACGACTCACTGTGCCCATTAGGACTGTTTTTGTTGCCTAAATGAGAATTTGCTGCCAACTGTCCTCCTGGCCTCTTTAGGTTCGTCCTGCACTCTTTTCAGAATAAATGGAGTGTTTCGGGACTATTATATCTGCGATGGCTGCCCTGTAGCCTGCACAAGATAAAAAAATGTGTGTGTGTGTCTTAGTTTAAAGAGGGCATCAATCACAGCTTTTGGCCCCCAACACTGCATTGTCCAGATGGAAAGGGCGGACATGGAGCATGCTACCATAGAAGCCCTGCAGTCATGCAAAATAAATCCAACACAACTTTCGCAACTTTTAGCTGTGTGATATTCTACGGCAGGAGTGATAAGGAAGCCTGAGGACTGATAATGGGCAAAGCATTTTGGCAGCAAAAGTGTTTGTTTTGTGCTAAGTCGGATATGAGAATCTTGATATTCAAGTTTCCCTTACTGTCTGGGATTTGCATGAGTCATCTGGTAAATATGTCTGAATCACATCACCCATTGAAGACGGGCTTCTCACCGAGGCCTCAAAGGGAAACCAGAGCTTTAAGAAGAAAGTCAGTGGTGCTGACCACACACTGAACCAGATTATCCTCACCATACAGCCCCAGTTCAGCCTTATGCTTATTGTCTCTCAAGAATGCACTTTTTCCTAAATCAGTCTGAATGTGGATTGATGTGTGTATATGGCAGCATTGGAGTGCACTCTTTTTTGCCAGATTTGTACACCAGTGTTATAAATTATAATTGAGTTTTTGAGAAATTAAAGAAGTCTTGAAGTTTCCTTCCACATAACCCAGGTAATAGCAAATGGAAAGTCTGTGAAAGGGAGAGCTTGAATTTTTTTTTTTTTTTTTTTCTTCCTTTGTGTTGTGGTTACATTTATTACAGTTTTCATTTTTCCTTACCTAGGCTTCATATTGTAGTTAACTTCTCCCTTGTAAGATGTAAAGAAGTTAGATTGTACCAATTGTGTAGGATTCACATTTATTTATTTATTTATTTATGTTATTCCTGGTGGTGACTGAAAACAGCACAGTCGATGACATCGGAGCCCATTCTTAGATGGAAATATAAGTTAGAGATAGACGGTAGTAGTATTGTTGTGATCTTTCCCTTGCAAAATTCACCCTGTTGGTAATTCTGCTTTGAAGGATTCTCTGGAAGCCTTTGCTTCAGACTGTTTAGCTCATTATTCAGGAGCCACACCAGCAGAAAACATCCACTGTTTGATGTGTCTGTTGTTGTTTTTCTTGTGTGCCACACAGAAATTTCTATATTTTTCTATTTTACAGTCGTCTTCTTTCTTTCCTTCTTGCTGTCTGTTTCAAACTCCTGATTAGTTTTTGGTGTTCCATTGCAATGCCACCTCTTTGCACTGCTCTGCTATCTGCCATCTTAATTTCCACACCATTTTGATCACTTTGGCATTCTGAACCTTAACCTTAAGACCTAAAGACAGCTGTACGGACTTGTTCTCGAGTTACATCTTTATTTCTCTCCGCTGTCCCTTTTTGGTACATAATCTCATCTTCATTCTTAATGGAGGCACAAAATGTGTCGTTTGTTGTGTTCATCAGTGTGCTGTATGAGGGTAAGGAGCGACTGATCCAGGGCTGTGAGGTCATCCAGGCCACGCCGTACGGCCGCTGCGCCAACGTCAACAACAGCTCTGCCACCTCGCAGCGCATCTTCATCACTTTCCGCCGAGCACCGCCCGTCCAGCCTCAGAACTCCCTTGCAGTGACAGACATCTGCGTCATTGTCACCAGCAAGGGCGAGACCCCACCACATACCTTTTGCAAGGTGGACAAGAACCTCAATTGTGGCATGGTAAGTCTGATTTTTAGCTAGCACTTTTGCAGTCCTCAGAGAACAAATTTGTAATATCTATGTTTTAAACCTTTCAGTGGGGCTCCAATGTGTTCCTGTGTTACAAGAAATCAGTATCTGCGTCCAATTCCATCAGTTACAAAGCTGGTGAGTAAAAGTCAGACATTTTTATGATGGCTTACCGTGTTAGAATTTCACAGCAATGTCATCAGAGGTCTGCAGTTACCTTGATTTGATTGTCATTGCACATTAGATAAGAGTAATTATTATGAAAGTAGTGAGTAAAGTAAGCAAAATTGTGACGTTCTAAGTCACAGTTAGGAGATATTGAGTCATTATCATGAGATGAAGTGAGTCTAAACTTGAGTCAACTGTTAAATGATGTGATGTATTGAAAAAATGCAGTGTAGTAAGAAATGGTGCGGCTTTGTGTGCTGTCAAAATCAGCCTCTGTCACCTTTTTGTCTCAAAGCTCAAGCGAGCGCCACCAACCGTGTATATCTGTGATCTTGCTGTAGATAGCTATTGCTGCTTATTGCAGCTGGCATTATTGAACTGTTGTGTGACATTTTCACCAACTGAATGCTTCCTTAACTCATTGGCCTTTTGGAACAATTCATTGTGCAACACACGTACAATCAGTGTTTATATGAATGTGCGCACACACACACACACACACACACACACCCGTGCAGACACACATGCTTGCTTTATCTGTTTGGCCGGCCTTTTTCCTGTGAAGCAGCTGTTTATTCATCTCAGACAACGGCACTTCCTGCCACGCCCATTGTTTGAAGCTTGTTTTTTTGTATGCGCATGTTGAAATAAGAATGTGTGTGTCTTGTCAGAACGGCATCTCACCAAACAAAAAGTTACACTGAGGAGCAGAATAGTTATTTCCTGAAAATGAAACCAGAGTATACTGACTGATTACTACTTTTCATCCAAACTGAAAAATACTGATCTCTCTTTTCTTAGAGCCTCTTTTGTTTAATCTTTGCAGAGAAATAAAGCCAGAGTTGTAACCTGTCTAGAAGTTTGAGTTACTATAGTACCTGGCCTTGTTCAAGACTACTGCATTACTACATCATAACAACACTTGGGGTATATAACTATCATTTTTGTTTTCCTTTGTTCTCCAGGTCTCATCTTTCGTTACCCAGAAGAGGACTATGAGTCTTTTCCTCTGTCAGAATCTGTCCCTCTGTTTTGTTTGCCCATGGGTGCCAAGATCGAGTGTTGGGCACCAAACACACGTGATCCTCTGCCTGTCTTCTCCACGTTTGTCTTAACCGTCTCTTCTGGTGAAAAGGTAAGATGCAGCAGCCAAGAGTGAGCTGTTAGTGATGGAAATAGAAACGAGAGCTACAGTTGAAAAGCCTTTGTTAATGAAAGGAAGATTTAATGTACTCTTCTAAAAAGACCTCATCCTCATGACATTTCTATCATGGTTATACTGGCTACGAAGCCAGTGAGTTTAAAAAAAAAAAAAAATTACAAAAGGAATTTGTCCATCTCTGGTTGCAGGTGTATGGATCAGCCATCCAGTTCTACGAGCCATATTCAGTGGATCTGTTGAGCGAGAAGCAGAAGATCCAGCTGGGCCTGCTCACCACGGTGGAGAAGAAGATGATCCCCAACCGGCCTGTAAACACCAACAAATGCATCTGCCTGCTCTCCCGCTGGCCCTTCTTTGAGTCCTTCCGCAAGTTCCTGATGTTCCTCTACAAGCTCTCCGTCTCAGGCCCACACCCACTGCCTATTGAAAAGTAAGAATCTACTACTCAGTATATTGACATTTTTATACAATTTGTTGGGGGCAAACACCGTACAGAGCTCTCAAAGCTCACAATAGGTTGAATGTACTTGCTGTATATGTTTGAAAAGATTTCAAAGACATTTTGTATATTTCTCTCAACAGGCACATCTCGCACTTCATGCACAATGTGTCATTTCCTTCCCCTCAAAGGCCAAGAATATTAGTCCAGGTGACATGTCTTTTATCTCTTTATATTGTTAATAATTGCCAATCTTGTCAATCAAAAACATACTTTAACGTGTATCTTTTTTTATGTATAGATCCTTATATAAACATTTATATAATTTTTCCTTTCAGCTCTCGGCACATGACACTTTGATCCTCTCCCAGCCTGTGTGTACACCCTTACCCCTCAGGTACAATGGGCTTTGCATGACTTAACAAAATAATTTAGCAATAAATAATATGTGCAGTTACTTTGTTAAAATCCTTTTTCAAACATTAGGTGGCAATTCTAGTTTATTCTTCATACTTTGACAATTTTGTTTCCATTTCAAGCTACATGTAGCTGTTCTTTAGTATTCTTTGCTTTGTCGACAAGAAAAACAGCTGAGCAGGCTGAAAGAAGACGACCAGTGAATTGTTCCAGAAAAAAGCAAATGCATTTATTCATGTTAGTTCTTTCCAGGTTTTTTCAGGTCTCACACTGACACCAGCCTCGGGTATTATCATTTTTGAGACTTTTTCCTACATTGCATAATTTTGTCGTGTTTGCAACTGATATGAAGCAGTGACTCTGGCCTCTTTCCAACCTTATGTAACCTTGAAAACTCACAAAAATGGTGATTGTCAGGCCTTTGTTAAAGCTAACACAAAACGCTAATTTGTATTCAACTTAATGTGACCCACTGCTGTCGCTGCCTTTGTGATTGTGATTAACAAGGCTTAGACAAATCTCAGAAACACTGTATGACAAAGGAAATGAATTTTGAGTCACAATTACAAAAAGCCTTCTGAAAGGTAATAATAATAGTTCTGAAAAAGGTCTCAAACAACACAACCACATATGTAAACACAAACTGCATTAGCAAATAGAAACAGTGGATCAAGTAGACTCTTGGTGACCACTTAATGGGATATTGTCTTAACAGCATTAGAAACTGCTGTACATCCTTGGAAATGACTGTTAAATTGAGTCAGTCCCACAGAGTCTCAACAGAGGTTTTCCATTAAAATCTTAACAAAGCGAGTATGACTTGCAGGGTTGTTGGATTGCATTATATTGTAAGGTGATAGTGTTATTTTGTCCACCACGTGCATTTGCATATTTCAGAGATCTCAGTGTTGATATTAAAAATATTAATAATTAAAATAACCATTTAAAGTGGCACTCATCCTAATTGTTTCCTTTTAGAATCTTCATTATCTACCACTGTTTAGAGAAGTTTTGAATTACGTTGTTTCTCTCTTACATGACTCATGTCTGTCTCCAGTTACAAACCCAGTTATAAACCCTTTACTGCATCAATTCTTTTTTTTTTCACACTCCCTCCATCCTTTATGTCTCCTCTCCCTTGCTTTCTGTTTCGTTTTCCGTCCTTTGCCCGAACTCGTCGACTCACTCATCTCCTCTGTGCTCTCCCTCCCCTGTCAGCGGGGCAGACTACGGCACGCTGCTGATGAATCTGGGCTCTGAGAACTGCGCCACGCTGCTGCACTTTGTCCTGCTGGAGAGCAAGATTCTGCTGCACTCACTCCGGCCCGCTGTACTCACCGGAGTGGCCGAGGCTGTGGTGGCTGTGAGTATGCTCTACCATACAAGCCATATTACCTATGTAGTATTACCGGCAAGATTGAAGATCTGCTGCTTTTTAATCTGGCAAAAATTTTCAGTTCAATTCAGTTTACTTAATTTTGGCTCATGGTCCATAGTAGTAAAAGATGAGATTTAAATATTAAAACAGACGTTACATGAAAAACATAAAATAAAAATCACATTAAACTCATTACTATCACCCATTCTCTGCCCTTTTTTTTAAATAAATATAACCAAGTGCCGATGTAGACATTCTCATGTAAAACTTTATTATTGTAAGCCCAGTTGTAGTAATCATGCTTCTGTCTTTTGTCTCTCCTCAGATGATTTTCCCCTTCCAGTGGCAGTGTCCTTACATCCCCCTGTGCCCGCTCTCTCTAGCAGGCGTCCTCAACGCTCCTTGTCCATTTATAGTGGGTGTGGACTCCCGCTACTTCGACCTTTACGACCCCCCGCCAGATGTTGTCTGTGTGGATCTGGACACCAACACTATTTACCTGTATGCTGTGCTTTGACACTAAACCCATGTCTGCTTTGTACTGTATATACAGCTCTCATGGTGTTGAACTACTGTCTCAAATACTGCAGCAACACGTTTGTTAAACCAAGAGCACATAGCAGATTATTTTTGCGCAGCTCTCCTGTTACATCCAGCTAACTGCCTTTGTGGTATTGTGTGTTACAGGTCTGATGAAAAAAGACACAGCAACTGGAAGAACCTCCCAAAGAAGCCATGCAAGAGTCTCGTTAACTCACTGAGCAACTTGTACCACCAGCTGGCCACTGGTATTCACCTCCTCTTGTAGCAAAACCTCAACTATGGTGTCAAAAATTACCATCGAGCTGAATCTTTATCACAGCCTACAAACAAAAGTTTATAAAGTGCTTAAAACTTTAGAACAGAATATTAAAATACAAAAAGAATAAAACATAAGAGCATCATCAGGTAAAGTTAAGCTAGTTGAAAGATAAAAGCACATTTTTAGAAAGTTTTTATATATAAGAGATTTATGTTAAATATAAAGCTGTATACTTTTCCTTTAACCTTTAGTCAGTTGGTTTAAAAAAAAAAGCATAAAAGCTTCTCATTGTTTTCCTTTTCCACCATTCAGTTGATGAACTAACTTACACTCATACACTCAAGTACTGCATACTTCTGCAGCATCACTTCATAAACGTCAGTAACAGTAGCTGAAGCATTTCAGCCAGCAAGCTAATGCTAACTAAGTTAGCAAGCTAATGATATGTGGAAGTTCACACACGTCTTGCTTGTATTTTCATAACTTAACAAATCTTCATCTTAAAGAGTTTGTCTCTTGTTTTCATTACATGGTGAGGGAAAGAAAATGTTGCGTGGGGAAAATAGGAAATACATAAAGGAATGTGCGCCAAGACCAAAAATATAGGAAAATGTTAAAAACATCAAATCAAATGAGCTAGTGAAAGATAAATAAAGTTTTAACCAACTGATTGATTAAAGGAAAGGTATAACGTTTTGTATTTCTTTATACACTCAATTTTAATCATTTAGTTATTAAAGTTCAATTTTTGACTTTTTAACTTTTTACTACATTTTGTCAGTTTTGGGGCTCCATAGTTATAAGTAGTTTATTAATGTGCATCATTTTCAATGTAATGCCAAAAAAAACACCATCAGATTGTATTTAAATTGTTCAAATTGACCTCGAAATTCGTTGTGTGTTTTAGTTTCAGTACGTCAAACAGGCGAGGAAGGCTCAGCAGTGGACATGACCCCCATCGAGGCGGACTTCACCTGGCACAAGAAGAAGACGGCCCTGGAGATGGAAATCCAGGAGGCCTTCCTTCGTTTCATGGCGTCCATCCTGAAGGGCTACCGCTCCTACCTCAAACCCATCACACAGGCGCCCTCCAAAAAGGCCACGGCCGCAGACTCCCTCTATGACCTGCAAGGTAAACAAGTGATTGACAGCTCGCTTTTCAAATGTGTAGAAACCTGGGAAAAATTCAGTTGTTTCGTGGTAATGAAAGTCATGAGGGTGATGTGTAAAACCACAGAAATCGAAATGTGGGTTATAGTTTTGCTTATGTACAGCCTAATACAATGGAACCTGGATTTGTTGATAGCTTCCTGGCTTTGTAACCTATGCATAATTTACTGCCTTAATTTAGATAGCTTCACCTAATGTTTAATTTTATTGGCATTTCTATTTCAAGGAGCATCACAACTATCACTCTACCTAAGTGTTTTTAGAAATCAATCACCTTTCTCATCAGCTATAATAAGACTTCACTAATGCCTGTTGCTGGGAAATTGGTTCTCACCTCCATTTAGCTTCACTTTTACAGATCAATTTAGATACAGATAGAGTGAAGGAAAAGGTTTGTAACACAGCTTATTGTACCACTATTCTCCACATTAGTTTTTGAAGTGGGATAAAGAATACATTGAAACCTGATTTATGACTGAGGAATTTTGAAATGTGGATTTCGGTTACACTTCGGTGATACCACAGTCTCTCCTTGCCTTCCTGCAGGGTTTCTCAAAAGCAGAGACCGCGCCCACCAGAAGTTCTACTCCCAGCTCACCAAGACCCAGATATTCATCCGCTTCATTGAGGAGTGCACCTTTGTCAGTGACAAGGACACTGGCCTGGCCTTTTTTGACGACTGCGTGGAGAAGGTGATTACTAACCCAGCGTCTCAGATATGTACACGCCGCACACTGGTTTTATGCTGTTTCTTTCCACGAACGAACCTTTGTTTTATGTTGTTTCATTGGCAAAATAACATTGGTCCGCTGGGAAAGTAAGGAAGCCAATATTTCCTCTGATTCATTCTGTTCCCTTTGCTCTCCTTCCTCTTCTTGCAGCTTTTTCCCTCTGATAAAATCACCGACAAGGGCACCAAGGTAATCACTTACGCTGTAATCAGATTTCCCTGCACCTGTTTTTTTTTTGTTTTTTTTTATGTTTGTGACTAACATTAAAAGGTAAATAAATTAACCTTTTTCTCCCTTTGATAAATGTTTTCACCAAGGGGCATGAACATTTCCTGCTTTTCTTCTGTCCTTAAATCTTAATCACAATCAAATGTTTTACTCTCTAATTGGAAAAGCATAATAGATTGTAATATGCTTGAAGTTGTTTACTTTCTGCCATCAGACAGGAAATGGCCTGCAGAGTGTGCTTTTTGTCAAACTCAAGTCGTAGTTGTCAGTATCACTAAGGCTCTGGATGTGATCCTCACTGCAGGTTGAAGGAGAGTCATCTGAGGACGCGAGACTGCTGGAGCTGGACGAGTCCCAGAAGAGCGAGCACACAGTCTTTGTCATGCCCCCTGAACCTTCAGCTGACGATGGAACTGAACCTGCCCCCAAATACACGTAAGCCTTTTAACTGTAGTTTATTAAAACATTATTAGATAGAAAAGGATTGATTTAAAAAAAACAGAAAAAGTCTGGCGTGACCTTGCAACAATCCTGTTTCTCATCCTCCAGCTATAAAAGTTTCCCCTGGCTGCAGATGGAGCTGTTTGACCGTCCTAGGGAGTTACGGCCAGCACTTAGCAGCAGAGCGGCAGGGGCCAGTCTGTCCAGCAGCCCTGCACTACTGGCTAAGAGGACGAAGCAGGTGTGTACATACACAGTCGCACTCGCAGAAGTAGCAGCAATACCCTGCTACTGGAACACACCTTATCCTCCATCCTCATCAACTCTTAATCCATTCATATTAAATGAATGCTTTAAATGTCTGCCATGATCCAACAGGAGATCAAGCTAGCATACAAAATGGCTAAGCGGTTCTACTCCAACCCTCCGCTGTGGGCCCGGTGTCTGTTCAGTCACTGCTACAGCCTGTGGTTCATCTGCCTGCCAGCAGCCGTGCGACTGGCAAAGTCTAAAAGTCGTGCCATGCAGCAGGCGTACAACGTCCTCCTGAAGATGAGGACCACTGAGGTGGAGGTGCTGGATGAGGTATGGTCACATCATGTATTAAGAGGGATTTTAGATTTTTACTAATATATTTATATCCTTTTACTAAAGTTTTTCATATTTCTGCATGTCTAGACTTCTTTGTCTCATGGTGCGATACTTTTATTAACTAATGTTTCATGTTTTTATCTCTGTGGCTTTCAGGTGTGTTACAGAGTGGTGATGCAGCTCTGTGGTGTGTGGGGTCTTCCTGTTATGGCTGTGCGAGTCCTGGTTGAGATGAAGAAAGCTGGAGTTCATCCCAACGCCATCACATATGGATATTACAACAAGGTCGCGTATATAGCCTTTTACACTGCTAAAACACATCTCTGCTGTAGCTCTACACTACCCACGCATGTCCTCACCCTTCAGTCTGTTCCCTCTGCAGGCCGTCTTAGAGAGCCCGTGGCCGAGCAGAAACCGTAGTGGCCTGTTTATGTGGACCAAGCTTCGTAATGTGCTTCGTGGAGTGGCCCAATTCAAGCATGCTCTACACCGAACATCTTCCAAGAAGGGGTCCACACTTAGTACAGCAGGTGGGAATGGAATATAAAGCTGTATGACAGTGCTGCATAATGGGAGACACTTTCCTCTCATTCTGTTTCCTTGTTTCTCACCCACTTTTTTCTTGTTCTTCTGTCTTTAGCTGCATCAGTAGGTGAGGAACACAACCCATTTGCCCACAGCCACAGCATGGAAGACACAGCAGACAACCACTGTAGTACAGGTACTGATGCCCTAAAGTTACTAGGTTTGCAGGTGTAAAGCTTTAAAACCTGAGGGTCAGAATTGACATTGCTTGTATGTTTTTTGAGGCTCTGATCATTGCTGAGATCTGGAGATGCTGCGACGCCAGTGGCCACAACTTAACAGCAGTTTTACAGAGTTTAATATGCTGTAAACAAATCCAGTTTAACCCAATTATCTAAACCTATCTGCCTGGCAAAGTCACTGCATTCCCATATCTTAGCAATGAAGTAGGTGAGTATAATGTTACTGTATCTAAAAGAAAAATTTTAAAAAACTATGAAAGAAAGAAAGAGAAAAAAAATATTATATTATTATAATTCAAATTATATTTGTGAGTACAGTGTGGTTTGTGTGATTTTTGTGATCCACAGGAAGGCAGTCTGATCAAGGCTATGGCTCCAAGGATGAGTTACATAAGGAGCTGGCAGAGCCTTCACATACAGCTGTCCTTTCCGCTGAAGAGAGAAACAATTCCAAAGAACAGCACAATGGTAAGAAAAGCTACTTCCATTCCATATGCTGCATGTAGCAAACAGTCATATCCAGTTCTAGTTCTGCATTTAAAGGTCATGTGTGCAACAGAAACCCCATTTCCTCCTTGTATATTGATGTTGACTATGTACTTTTATAACCAGGAGGTGACATTGCGGGCTCGGTGGACAGTGCTGTAGCGGTAGCAGAGCCCCCCAGTCCTGTTGATGTGTCCTCGCCTGTCCCCAGTATTGTGAAGCTGTCCACAGGGAGCTTTGATGGTGGCAGGGAAACAGGTGAGGAGAAAGATGAGGCCTTTAAGTTTAACTAAGAAATTACTTTGAATGGTGCCATCAGAAATTGGGTGGCAATTTTGTCAGTTCTACGACATTTCATGATGGATAGATTATTTTGCTTTTACTATAAGCTTAATTGTTGCAACCCCAAATGAAAATGGACAACTCTCATTATATCTGTACACATTCTGCAGGTACAGGGAAGCTATTCAGGAGACACAGCACAAATGATAACGTGTCTCTCCCTGATGATGATGCCTCGCTGCCATCAGGGGATGTATCTAACCAGCCTCAACAGCAGCGGCAGAAATCCTTTGCTGAACGCAGCTGTAGCTTCAGCGCTGAAACCCGCGCTGGGATGCTCCTTGAGAAAGGCGTGAACCACATGGCCAGTCAGATGGGTGCCGATGCCCGCATCCTGGCTGCGGCGCTCTGTGCGGGCCAAAGTTCAACCCCTAATAGTGTGCCCAAAGCACTTTTTAAAGACCTGGAGGAAGAGCCTGAAGATGATCAGGGGTTGACACTGGGGAAGCTGCCAGAGGAAGAGGGGCCAGGGGCACCAGAAGAAGGGGAGGGAGACGAGGCAAAGGGCACTGAGGAAAAACTGGAGAAACGAGAGAGGAAGCACACTGAAACACTTGAGGAGGACTCTGGGCTGCGAGGAGCGTCCCTGGAGAGGGCGGACGTGCAGGCGGGTGCTGACCCACTTTCCATCCTGGTGACCGAGAGCGAAGAGTCGGCCTCTGTCACCAGCCAGGAGCCACCGCGCTCCATGCCTGCTGTGGTGTCCCGCAACCTGGCCGAGGAGATCGAAATGTACATGAGCCTGAGAAGCCCCCTGGGTGTGAAGTCCTCCAGCATGGAGCTCCAGCAGGCCCAGGGAGACTCCACTGACGCCCCACAGCCCAAACTGTCAATGGAGCGCAGGTCCAGCCTCCCCGTGCCTCAAGTCAAAACTCCAACTGGCTCCCCAGGCGATACACCCAAACGCAGCCCCGCCACTGTTAGTCGCTCCAAGACTTTTGCAGTAAAAACAAAGACCCCCGCCAGCGCTATGGGTAGCCCGGGTCCTAGATCGTCCTCACTGACTGCGCTGGTCAAGTCCTCCCAGGGAGGGTCTTTGGGCTCGGTCATTAACTCCATTTCAGGCATCAAGATGGACACCCTCTTGTCGGGACCTAAAATTGACGTGCTTAAGTCGGGCATGAAACAGGCTGCAAATGTGGCCAGCAAAGTGTGGGGGGCAGTTGCTTCAGCTTACTCCTACTCAGATGACGAGGTGAGTGTCATTAAAGGATCATTCCTCATATTTTAAACTTTTTTTTTTTTTTTTTTTTTTTTTTTTTTTCATTTTATTGCATTAGCTTCATTAGCTGATTAATTCTGACCAGAATGGTGTCAGTCACCAAGAGCTGATCATTTGGAGCAATCCTGTGAATCCCACCTAACTTTACTCTGCAGGATGAACAAGCTCAGGGTGGCGGCGGCTTCCCGTCAAGTCTGGATGAACACATGCTGGCTGCACATGAAGTAGATGGGAGTCCTGAGAAAGGAGCCATCCCAGGGTTGGTGGCCAACGGTCTCAACCAGAGCTGCACCAGCCTGGGCAGCAGCAGTTGCAGCAGTGACACAGGCCGAGGGACCCACCAGACACGTAAGCGCTCATTCTGTAAATGCAAATATATGAGGGAAGTGGAAAAGAAGGGCCTGTGACATGAGTATTCAAAGTTTTTTTTTTTTTTTTTTTTTTTTTGTCTTTATCTGCAGATCCTACTCCGGGACGAGTGGGCAGGGGTCCAGACTCGGAGCAGGGCTCCTCACTTCACGCTTCCTCCTCGAGCATTTACCAGAACTGTGCACTGGAGGTCAGACATACCTGTACACACACACACACACACACACCCTCTGTACACTGGAATAACTCCTAACTAGTTGGACATATTTCCCTGCTGCCAGGTGCTGATGTCCAGTTGCTCCCAGTGCCGCTCTTGTGAAGCCCTGGTGTATGACGAGGAGATAATGGCGGGCTGGACAGCTGATGACTCCAACCTGAATACCAACTGTCCTTTCTGTCGCACAGCCTTTCTTCCCTTATTGCACGTGGAGTTTCACGACTTGCGCACAATGCCCGGGTAGGAATTTGTTGTCTTAGAATGAAGTATACGATGAGTTGTCGCTTTTCACGTGTCCTTAAAGTAATTTAAGATGAATTATAAAACTGAGAAAATAACATACAAACTTCTTCTTGCAATGCAAGCTGAAAAAAAATTGTTCCTAACAAATGCAAACTGACTATTCTGTGATTTTCACTTTCAGGTTCTACATGAATCCCAGTGCCTCAGGAGACAGTATCCACAGCACCAGCGCCCAGCCCTCAGCCAGCAGCTCGGCTGACATTAAGACACCAGACCTTATCACTTTCCCTGAAGAGGAACCTAGGGAAACTCCTGATGATCAGCCTGGAACACAGAAGAGGTATACACCAAACAACTTCATGTGAAACACCTAAAGCACCTCGAGTTACGGTTTGAGATGTGAAATCAGACCCCAAGAAGCTAAGTACTTGCCCAGTTTCTTGTAGCGCCTCCTCTATTGCCTGTTGTGTTTCTAGTCTGATTCCAGAGCCGGTGCAGTCGGACCCCCTGGGTCTCCTGGAGCACCAGCAGCAGAGATGCACTGGGACATCACTGACGCGCAGCAACAGTGTCGGTGGCCCGCTGCAGAGCCTGGACTACTCCCAGAGACCCGGACACGGCGTCTCCACCACCAGCCTGCCCTGCAGTCTGCAAGAGATGTCGGTCAGTGCCCCTTACTGTCAAAAAACAAACCCCGTTGTGCTTCAGTATTGCAGAAACCACTGTAGCAGCAGTGCAGTAAAAATGATTGGTGTGTGTGTGTTTGTCAGGATGGCATGGGGACTAAACGGCCAAACCCCAAGCCTGTGTCCGTACCGTACCTCAGCCCCTTGGTGCTGCGCAAGGAGCTGGAGACCCTGTTGGAGAATGAGGGAGATCAGGTATAGTACTCACATAATCTCGCAGTCTGCTCTACAACAAATATCTGCCACACATATGACACAAGATCCTGAGATTTTTGCTCCTTGGTAAGTCCAACTTCTCTGTCATGTCCAACCAGGTGATCTACACCCACAAGTTCCTCAGCCAGCACCCCATCATCTTCTGGAACC
The DNA here is from genome assembly GCF_020085105.1 of Siniperca chuatsi. Classification (NCBI taxonomy): domain Eukaryota; kingdom Metazoa; phylum Chordata; class Actinopteri; order Centrarchiformes; family Sinipercidae; genus Siniperca; species Siniperca chuatsi. The sequence continues at coordinate 9,444,717 of NC_058063.1, forward strand.
TGGTGTGGTATTTCCGTCGCCTGGACCTGCCCACTCACCTACCTGGTCTCATCCTCACCTCTGAACACTGCAACAACGGAGTACAGGTCAGAGACTTAACATGTCGTCTGTCATTATTCTTTCTGTCTCTTTTGTTATGGCTGTTCTTCATCTTTCCCTGTTGGTCTTTGCAGCTGCCCCTGACGTCACTGTCCCAGGACACTAAGCAGGTATACGTCCAGCTCCTGTGGGACAACATCAACCTGCACCAAGAACATGGAGATCCCCTCTACCTGCTCTGGAGGACCTTGTGTGAGTGTACACAGGTGTCACACATAGTGTCCACCTTCCTGTATTAGCCATTATTGTAGTGGTTGACATCCCTAAACACCATAAAAAATAATATATGTATGCTGCTGTTATGGATTTAACATGAGCTGAAATTGTGGAAAAGATTAGTAGTTATGTAGTTATTTTACTTTGGATGCAATGTCACTGTCAACCAGAAGAGGTCAGACTTGAGGTTACTTACTAAGAAGGATAGTATACAAGTCTTTCTGATGGCGCATGTGTTGTTTTCTTTAGTGGAGAAGAAGGGGACGTTGGCTCCGACAGACCACCAGGAGATTCGTACCCTCCTCAACACAATTGTTCGCAACATCCAGACCAATGACGTCTACGGGCCAATCAACCTGTTGATCCGAGAGATCAAACGGCGCCCAGAGGGTGTCAAACGGCAGAGGTCAGCCTTTGTCTTTCTCAGAGATGTGTCCGATGTAGCTCTTCTTGAAGCACTTTTTACTTCTTTTTATTGGTTCAAGATTTTGCCGCAAAGCATTTGACCATTTCTATTCTTGTGATGTTAATGAAAACACCTCTTCTGTCTCATTTCTGTGTCCTGTATTTCTCTCAGGAGTATCTATAGAGAAATATTGTTCCTCTCACTGGTGGCCTTGGGGAAGGAGAACATCGACGTAGGTGAGTGACTGACTGTGTGAAAGTGAAATCAACCCATTACACACCATGACATATTTACAGTCTGAAATTTGTGAAAAAGACTGAAAGTTTCCTTAATTGTATCATGTCAATCTGATGACCCTTTACTGTATATCTGCAGAGGCCTTCGACAGGGAGTACCGCCTGGCTTACGACGAACTGAGCGCTGAGCAGCTCAAGTCTTTGCACCGCATGGATCGACCGCCCAGCCCCAGCGTCCAGTGGTGCCTTAAATGCTTTGGAACCCCCTTCATCTGACCACCAACACCTGCAGCAAAGATGAAAAATCTGACTGGCCAAGTGCGACGGCAGGAGGGAAGGATAGGCGGCGGGCCGGGGTGTGAGCGGAAAATGATTTTGTATTTAAACACCTCCAATCGCCCGAACATGGTACTTCTTTTTCCCCTCGTCTTGGAAGATGCCCATTGTCTGCTTTTTTTACAACCATATTATGCTTTTCATGGGTTTTCCGAGCAGCAACTTACAGGTGGGACTGTGTCTGTAAATCGCTTGGTAAGCTGCAGTGAATCATTTAGGACTAGTTGAGGTGTGTTTCTTTACAGATGGTGTACAGAATGATTAATCACTGTACATAATATTGACTGCCCATAGGGTGACATAGCTGTGTTTGTGTGCGTGTGTGTGTGTGTGTGTGTGTGTGTGTGTGTGTGTGTGTGTGTGTGTGTGTGTGTGTGTAATTATGCAGTTACTTCCCTGTCTCGTAGCCTTTTGCCCACTTTGCTTAAATCTGTCCTAAGTATCCCAGATTAGATCAGTCTGAGTTATTTGAGACTGTGTACAGACCCCGATTGTTCCTTTGTGCACTTTCAAAAAAACAAAAAAACAACCCCAGTAACTCAAGTCCAACTGTCTTTTTTGTACATATTGTTTACTTTGGGGGGGGGATCTGAAACCAGGGTTGCCTGTTTTTTGGAGGTCTCAATGCCTTGACTGTTTGTGTGATCCACGTCTTAATGAATGTTCCAGTTTGTTTCATTTTAACTGTACAGGTTCATAGTGAGGCTCTCTGTCTGTGTAAATATGTTGGAAGCACACTTGTAAATGGGAGAGGACTGAGGACAATCACTAATTATCAATCACTAAAATTGATTCTACAACATTCCAGGTTTCCTGCAATCAAAACAGGTCTAAAAAAGTATTACTGATCTCTGCAACAATCTCTGGAGAGATTATAAAAACTATCAATTCCCACACATTAAAACAAGACGCATGTTCTCTTGCAGGGAAAGACAGCTTGGTGACGGAACAGTCAGTCCAACTTGTGTTTTTAATATCTGCATTTTTTTAACAGTAACGAACTGTACTTGTTCAGCTAATATGTCTTATTGTAATGTTAAATTAGAGCTGTAACTTACATGTACTGGGGCTATTCCTTACTCTAGCATAGAATGAACCACAAAGTTGTTTGTTTTTTATAAATTGGGTATATTATTTGCGGACAAGATTGCTTTTATGGTTTTCACACAGTAGCTTTGGATGATGTTGGTAGCAATTAGAGCTTTATACCGCAAAGGGCTTCTTCAGTAGTGCTGACACTGTGTTAAGAAATACTTTTTACAACACGACATTCCACTAAATGCTGAAACAGACAGGGAAAATAAGCAAAGTGTTGCAATGAACTGTTGAAGTGCTGCAATGAAATGGGTGTAGATGGTCCTATTGTAGACTTGGGGGAATGACTTGTACAGAAGCGATGATATTGTGAAATATTAAATTTGCACTGCAAAGATTGAAACCTGACCTTCATCAGGGTGAGGATGAGATGCGTCCACCTCGAAACATTAACAACATACAGTAGTTTTTCCTCCAAAACAAAAAGAAATTCTCAGTTATTTATTTTTGTATTGACATTTGGATTGCAGATTGGATTTCTAACTTAGTATTTTTATGATTTAACAATCCCCCCTTTCCCTTTTTAATCTGTCTTTTTCCACCCTGTACTGACTTTGTAAATTTGACCTCCTTATGTCAGAGGATGTACAGAAGAGACTGCTGTTTAACAATAGATTAAGTGATCTCTTACCGTCCTGTGGAAAGGAACTGAATGTCTATACTTAAGTGCGCTGCAATAAATGAGTTTGTGAACTGATTTAAAACGTAATGTGTCCATTTTTTGTCTCTGTGTTGATGAGAATTTATATTGTTCAGTGTCACATGAGAAGCTACAGTGATTCATGTTATTTTGCCTATATTTTCTTCTTTCTGGTGGCAGATAGTTTGTCAGTATTTTCCTGCTGTGAAGCCTTTGACATCTTGTTTCCTCCTTTTTGATTCTCTGGTCAGCATCAAATTCCCTCCCAAGTGCATTCTCATGTTCTCTCATTATTTTCTCTATGTCCTCCCAACTCTTCCTTTCCTTTTATGAAAACTTCCTCCATCCTGTCGTCCATCACTGGTCTCAAATGTCATACCTGCTCGTCTGACAATCAAGGGTCATCAGCTTAGAACTTCAACTCTGATATTTTCCAGAATATCGTGGCACATTTAGAGGGCTTCAGAAATGCAGGGCTCCTTTCTCTTCCACTTTTCAATTCAATTCAATTTTATTTATATAGTGCCAATTCATAACAGAAGTTATCTCATTGCGCTTTTCCTATAGAGCAGGTCTAAACCGTACTCTTTATAATATTAATTACAGAGACACAACAAATCCCACCATGAGCAAGCATTGGCAAGTGGCAAGAAAAAACTTCCTTTCAGCAGGTATTTCTGCTCTGGAGGCAGAAATACCTGCTGAAAGCGACAGAAGGAGAGAAGAGATAAACAAGAAAGCACAGAACTATGGCAGAGAGAAGATGTTGAGTTAGTAACATGCAGTAATGGGGTAAAAATACATACAGATGGAGAGAAAAGGAGAGAGGAAAGAGGCGCATCACGTGAAGTCTCCCGGCAGTCTAGGCCTATAGCAGCATAACTAAGGAATGGTTCAGGACTCACTCAAACCAGCCCTCTAATTATAAGCTTTATCAAAGAGGAAAGTCTTTAGCCTACTCTTAAATGTGGAGATGGTGTCTGCCTCCAGAACCCAAACTGGGACCTGATTCCACAGAAGAGGAGCTTGATAACTGAAGGCTCTGGCTCCCATTCTACTTTTGGAGACTCTAGGAACTACAAGTAACCCTGCAACCTGGGAGCACAGTGTTCCAGTCGGATTATATGGTGTTATGAGATCTTTAAGATACGATGGTGCCAGACCATTAAGAGCTTTGTAGGTGAGGAGAAGGATTTTAAATTCTATTCTAAATTTTACAGGGAGCCAGTGCAAAGAAGCTAATATTGGAGAGATATGATCTCTTTTCCTATTTTTTGTATTTTTTAGTACACGTGCCGCAGCATTCTGGATCAACTGGAGAGTCTTAAGGGACTTATTCGGGCAGCCGGATAATAAGGAATTGCAGTAGACCAGCCTAGAAATAACAAATGCATGCACTACTTTTTTGGCATCATTTTGAGACAGGATGTGCCTGATTTTTGCAATATTACGTAGGTGAAAAAAGGCAGTCCTTGAAGTTTGTTTCATGTGGGAGTTAAAGGATAAATCCTGATCAAAGATAACTCAGAGGTTCCTTACGGTGCTGCTGGAGGCCAGGGCAATGCCATGTAGAGTAACTATATCTTTAGATAATTTGTCTCTGAGGTGTTTGGGACCAAGTACAATAACTTAAGTTTTGTCTGAGTTTAACATCAGAAAGTTGCAGGTCATCCAGGTCTTTATGTCCTTAAGGCATGCCTGAAGTTTAGTTAACTGGTTAGTTTCATCTGTCTTGATCGATAGATATAATTGGGTATCATCTGCATAGCAATGAAAGTTTATGGAGTGTTTCCTAATAATACTGCCTAGAGGAAGCATATATAATAGAATCGGTCCAAGCACAGAACCTTGTGGAACTCCGTGACTAACTTTGGCGTGAGTGGAGGACTCACAGTTAACTTTCATTTTGATGTTCTCTGAGGCCAGCTTTTGCCTCCTTTAACCCAGAGAAAGGCCTTTTGTGAGTGCATGTAGGACTACAGTGGAAGCCATGTCACAAAAACACAATAGGGTCTTGCATCACTTTGTACTTTTTTGTGATGGCTGCAGCTTGTGACATGCAGGTGCCCACTTTTGCCTTCTTTTGTGGTTTCTGTTTATAGTTGTGTCTGAGAGGCTGCTTTTATGGACTATAATTTGAGTCTGCATTGTCAAGATGTAATATCCTGAATGACTGAGAAAATACAAATACAGGGTTCAAAATGCACAGTCTCATCCTAAACGTGGATACATAGAGAAAGAGGGAGTAATCTCACATTTACACTCACAGTTGAATGCATTTTAGCCATCTGGGAAGTGGTCATACCTGACCACTTGAGAAAAATAGGCTGTGGAGGTCAGAATGGAAGTTGTGGGTGGGTGTGGTACATTATTTTTATTGCTTAGAAATCTTTTTTTAATTTTTTTTAATGAGAAATAATAGGGTGAATTAAGGGTGATTGGGACAGTTTTTGAATTTCTGCCTTGTGTAAGCGTTCTTGCCATATATTAAAAAATAGCCACAATAACACGACACATTTCTGTAATACTGAAGATCTTACCTATCCATTTGAGGTGAAAGAAGGTTTTATCATATTCCTAGGAGGCGTGGCATACCCTTGTGTGTAAACTGACCCCCCTTTTCCCATTCATCATTATGAATCAAGACTCCATGTTCATTTCTGTTAAACTTTATGAAGGTTTAAAAATCCAGCCCTGGCCAAGAACCTTAACATGGGTGTGTTCCCTGCCTCCATTATCTCCCCGTACTCTTCAATGGCTCCCTTCATCCTGTCCTCACTCCGCTTGCATTTTTTCCTTGCTGTTTGTTTGTTCGCTGTGCTCTCCCTTCTTCATGCATCATGCTTCATGCGTCTTCATGCATCTCTCTTCCTGTCTCATTGGTGCCATTCTACTCTGCAATAGATTCATCAGGATTAGGGATGGGTTAAGAGGTCATGGCGAAACTTAAGTGTTAGGTTTGGCTTGGTTTGTGTATTAGGGTAAACTTGGTGTTTTTTGCTAGCTGAATCCAGCTAGTCCATGAAATTGTGGTTGATTAGGGGTCCGCACACATGAAGAGGTTGGGAATCTAGAGCATGCACAATGGTTCTTTATTGCAAGGTTGCTCATTTTCTTCATTAGCCAAGCCTTTTAGCACTGTCCCACGTGGAAGGGACAAAATAAAAACAACCCAATTCCAAAAATAGAAACATTTTTTTTCCAGATTTTGTTGCAGTAGTACATCATATTCATTTTCCCATCAAAGGTTTGAGCAATATAATAGCTATGACAATTGTAAGACCTTATGATGAAAACTTGCTAAAGCTTATGTTATTTTCCTAACCTCATCGGTTGCAGGGTCAACTTCCTGTTTGATGCTTGCCCCGCCCACCTACGTGATGTCACACCAATGAGGACATGCAATTTCGATTACGTGTTTTCACAGCTAGGGCTCAGCAAAAAAAGTTTTTATTCTCACTCATCAGGCGAGAAAATAAACCCGGTATAGTTTTACTGTCCCATTTGACCATATGTCCCAGTCACCCTTAGTTCACCCTATACTTTTTGTAAATTTAAAAGTTACACAGTTTTGCTTTAATAATCAGTTTCTTCTTCTTCTTCTTTTCCTTTCGGCTGTTCCCTTTCAGGGGTCGCCACAGCGAATCATGTGCCTCCATCTAACCCTGTCCTCTGCATCCTCTTCACTCACACCAATTAACTTCATGTCCTCTCTCACTACATCCATAAAGCTCCTCTTTGGTCTTCCTCTAGACCTCCTGCCTGGCAGCTCCAACCTCAACCTCACATAGCAATTTATTGAGTTTACAACGCACACATGTATTTTCCTTAGATAATGGACAGTCCACCTGCAATGAAATTAATCCATACTCTGCTTTTACAATGGCTTTGAAGCAGGCATTTTCGGAGATGACATAAAGGCCTGTGTTCGTACTAGAGACAGATTCTTTACGTTAACATATAAAAAGCTAACCGTATCCTTCCGCCAAGCAACATAGCTTTTGGACCTCGTCGGCGCATGAATATCTTAATTAAACGTTGTGCGGTCGAAGGTGCGTGTTGTTAGGGAACCTGATTTGTTTTACACACAGACCGAACTTTGAGAGGACGGGATAACAAGATGTCGTTAAGGCGGAAGAGAAACGCAGAAAATGCCCAGATTAAAGAGCAGCAGGGCCTGGAGATGCGACAGAGCAGACTGGCTCTCTTCAGTCAACAGATTGAGAAAGAAGGTTTGGTAGTGATTGCTGCTCAAAATGTCAGGTTTCACATCCTCTAGTCGTCCCCACCTTTGTCCTAAAAATGCCGAACTTTTCCCCTTACAGCACAAGAGCGTATGAACGAGTTAGAGGCCAAGATGGAGAACATGTTGGCAACAGTGGACAAAGTCTTCAAAGTGGAACTGATGAAGATGCCTCCCTCTCTTCAAAACACGCTCATAGGGAACTTAATAAGCGGTGAGCCCTCCTCATTCATGAATTAAGATATTATACTTGTCCGAGCATGTCTGAGAATCATAACTCGTTTATATTTCTCGGACTCACTCACCCGCCATCACCCTGTCTTCTGTATTAGAGGAGGAAATCCCAGCAAGTGATGTGTCAATTGCCATGAAGGTGAGTTGAGTAAGCTGTAAGTCGCTGTCACCTAGAGCTGCCTTTTTAACAGGCATAATTTTTGCCTTTTTGCAGAATGAGTCCTTTGAGCTGCACCAGCCACTCAGGAGGGTACCCAGCAAAAGAGGTGAAATTACTTTCTTAAACCAAGATGGTAACAACAGTTTAAAATCCTGCATGAAACTTCATTGTTAAATTAATCATGATTTTGATTTAACAGCCATCTTCTGTGCTTTTATTTATTTTTTAAAAAGTAAAATCAACAGATTCTACACCGGGTCAGTCCACCACAGCCCAGAGGTCCTCATCCAAGACGTCTAAGGTCAGCAATGTAGCAGCTAATGTTTGCACACATTGGGGGGGATTTTAATGCAAAATTTAAAAAAAATACTTGCTAGACTGATCTAATTACACTTTATTAGAATTTTATGGGGTAAAACAAATGCTTTCAAAATGTCCACATCACCTTTGATAGAGGAGGGGAAGGGGGAAAAACAACATGACAGACATGCATTAGGTGTCATATATAGAGCCAACGGGAGCAGCAGCAGCAGTAGTAGTTGGGTTGATTTGTAGTCACTGTAAATACAACTGGTGAATCAGCCATTTTGGCCTGCCCTACACTGTACATCTGTAGTCTGATAAAGTACTCTCTAAAACCCTGTTTCTGACATTTTGAGCAAGAAGAATATAACAAATATTGACACAATGAACACACTTTAGGTCATTTTTCAGGGGGAGGATCAAATCAATAGCTTGTACAATCATATCAAGTTCTGGTTTGCTTACTGTGGTACTGTATGTTCTTTTGCTGACCTAATATCAAGTTTTAGAAAAACAATGCAAGTCTCTGCATTGCTGTTAATCTCTTTTGTCTATATAGTGGTGGGGTTTTTTTTGCATGTTTGTCACACTTAAATGTTTCAGATCATCAAACAAATTTAAATATTAGTCAAAGATAACACAATTAAACACAAAATGCAGTTTTTAAATGGTTATTTAGGTTATTAAGGGAAAACAAAATCCAAACCTACATGGCCCTGTGTGAGAAAGTGATTGAGTGATCATTTTTGCCAGAAAACATCTTGATGATCCCCAAGACTTTTGAGAAAAAGTTCAACTCGTCTCGTCAGTCCAGAGTATTTTCCCAGCAGTCTTGGGGATCATCAAGATGTTTTTACAAAGATGAGTGGGCCAAAATTCCTCCACAGTGCTGTAAAAGACTCATGGCAAGTTATCGCAAACGCTTGATTGCAGTTGATGCTGCTAAGGGTGGCCCAACCAGTTATTAGGTTTAGGGGGCAATCACTATTTCACACAGGGCCATGTAGGTTTGGATTTAGTTTTCCCTTAATAATAACAACCTTCATTTTAAAATAGCATTTTGTGTTTACTTGTGTTATCTTTGACTAATATTTAAATTTGTTTGATGATCTGAAACATTTAAGTGTGACAAACATGCAAAAAAATAAGAAATCAGGAAGGGGGGAAACACTTTTAAACACCACTGTATATTTTGTTTTTGTTTTTTGTTTTTTTTAGGGAGGAAAGGGGACAAAAAGGACCAGGACATTAGTTGGTAGTAACAGCACTGGAAATCTCAGGTAAAATTGGAGGATACAGTGTTGTAGTATTTACATGTGGTGAATGAGTATGGAGAGCTTGACATTGCATTTGTTTTCTACAGGGGCTCCTCAGTCACTGCCAAAAGAACTCAAAGCCGTTTGACAAAGGCCAACGACCAGACCATACCGACCAGACCTAAACTCAGGTCTGTTACTGCCTTCAGTAGAGCAACACATGTTGTAGTATTTTTATTTCAAAGAATTGTACTTAAATAAATGTACAAATATATATTTTTACCTGCTCTGAATGAACTAAATTGACGAATGAATCTTGTGCTGTCCCAGGTCTGTCGTCTCTACTGGTGATCTGCACTGTTCAATGGCAGGCTCTGCTGCACACATCACTGTAACCACAGCACAGGGACAGGTACTTGTGTTTTTTTATCCTTGTTACCAGCTCTTGAGGAAATAATGCTGTTTGATTATTTTATTTAAAGCAAAGGGAACTGTCCAAGCCATGGAAGACTACGCTCTTCAAAACATTTGAATAAAGCAGACCCAAGAAGACAGTTTCCCCACTGCCATAATTCAAGTTTTGTAGGATAGACATGTCCTCCTTTACTGCTAATATTTAGTTTTAGTGTTTAGAATACACTTGGATTATTATCAGATGCCACAAACTTGTATGTGTGTGTTCTACATGCAGTTCTCTTCCTTCCTAGACTGTCAGCTTTTCTGAAGAGACCAAGGATGAAATTAACTTGGACTTGCTGGATGACGTGGCATGGTGCCAGATTCAGAAGCTTACGGTAATACAAAGTTAATTTTTTTTTAAATGTGACTTATGAGTGTCATTTTCAGAACAAGGGACCTGACAAAAGCTTTTTGAAGTATATTCTTAAACATTTGAGACGTACCATTGTACCAACCAGCCATCTTTCTCTGCAAATTGGATTTTGGATTTTCAGAGTCTGATGGAGTATCTGTCAAGGCGAAGTCGCTGCCAGCGATGAGTAAAGATCCACTGTGACCAGGATATTATTCTACTTGGATTGAATGACTTTTGAAGTATTAATTTTAATATTGTGAAATTAATTTATACACGTTTTTAATACCATTGTGCTTTGGTTGTCGTGAAGTTTTAAAAATATAATAAAGCTTTTTTGTATTAACCTACAAGATTGTCAGTAGTAAATTTCAGAATTTGCTTAGTTAGACCTACAAATTATTCAATTTTTGATTAACAACTTATCACTGTAGCATTACTAATGTGTAAATGAGTCCTACATATGAGAGAGGGACAAAAAATCGTTTGGTACTCTGAATGCAATTCAGTACAAGATAAATCAATTTAGAACTGTATCCTGCTGGGCATGATTATATGATTTTATTGTGGATAATAAAATAATAATGTATGTGTAACAGAAAATTAATTTGACTTTAGTAAATATTAGACATTAGATACTTTGTAAGAATCTCAAAGTTGCTACTTCTAGAGAAATGAAAGCAAATTCAGATTTGCTTTCATCAAAAAGACCCAGTAAATGCAAATATCTGATTCCAGTAAAGTTTATGTAGAAATAAACACAGGATTGAGTTTTGCTATTACATGTCTCGATTATAAAATTCTGGTTCTGTGATTACAGCAAGAATAAAACATTCTAAAAAGTATAAAATAGCATTGTTTGACATGGAACTATGATAGAGTTGTACATCCTAATGCATTCAACAGTGGTTTAAAAAAAAGTGTCAAATCTTTGCCTACAAAGCAGAATATATTACTTAAAACTCAGAACATAAAGCTGTAATGGATCACTAGTTCTCCTGGGATTGTAGTGACTCCATCGCGACATCCATAGGCTCCTCTCGATGTTGACAGGTGGAGGGAGTGCTGGAGGACGTAGCTTGTGTGCTGCTGGCAGCAGAAGCAGGTGCGTGAGTCACCTCTGGGGCCATCCGCGGGTAGAAAGGACCTACCAGCCAGTTGAGAGGCGTGTTATTGACCAGATAATCCATGACGTTGTCTAGGGAATCTTTGATTTTGCCCAGCTGGACTTTGCTGCTGGTCAGCACACTGTCTGGTAGGTCTCCCAGCCCCTTTGCCTTGCTGAAGCTGTTGTAGACTTGTGTTGCAGAGTGGCTGAGGGAGAGCGCCTCCTGCTGGATGTGGTTGGGGAGGCCCTGCAGGCTGGCGACAAGGACCAGACAGGTGGTCTGCAGCTGCTGGGTGAGGGAACGTGCCAGGGCCAGGGTGCGAGACTCAATTACCTGTGTGGTGGGGATGAATGCTCAATAACCTGTGATAACTTGACATACTTCCAATTCAAGGAAACGTGTGTGGCGTAACCCACAGTATGTTATTGCATATTTGTGTTGTCAACCCCCTTACCTCGGCCTCGTGACCATCCTCCTGGTTTGTACCACTGGACTTCCACGCCAACAGGGAGCTCAGCTTGTCATTTACCATCTGGTTAGCCCCATCAATATTCTTTCTGCCATATTCAATCTAGAAAAACAAACACTTTTATTTTCTGTCCATAAGCAGTAAAAGAAATATATGCTTTTTATAAGCCGCTTTAAGGCAGACTTATAATGAATGTTTAGCTAATTTGATATGTTACTTGTAAGCAGTTGTTCATGTTGCGGACAAGCGTATATGGAGTTCTGTTAAGTGCTACTAATATTATTAATGAATAAGGAGACCCACCAGGTCAACAGTGGAGTTCAGCTCCGAAATGAATTCCCTGCTTCGCTGCTTGCCATCTTGGATTCTGGCCAAGGCCCTGGTGTATGCCCGCTTCCGGAGCTTGGTGGAGAGGGAACCCAGGCGGACGTAGTAGCTCGGCTCCTTCTTGTCAAAGCCTCTCACAGTTTTTGCCTCCAGCTCTGTCACAAGGGAGGGAAACATGAAACGTGCAATTTAAAAATGAGGACAAAAAACATATGATTACTATAAGTTCCATTAATGATTTTGTCAGTGATGCTGTCATTTGACTTTTTTTTTTTTTTTTTTTTTTTTTTACTATGTCTGAAGACGTCTGCTACAAATAGCTGTATTGTTTTGCATGTTAAAGTAGCTGGAGGCTTTATAGCCACGAAGAATGTAATTATTCACTAGTCAGTCACTTTAAACAGATCCACTTAAACTAACATAGTGTACAGGATTCTTTATGAACTTCTGCATGCCACAGTTCAGTTCACTCTAAACAACGACTCCTTTAATGATGGGGGGGGGGCTGGCCACTAACACAAATTTAGATTCTCAGAAGAGCATAATACGATAAGTCCTGTTTTCCTGGAATCTGAACCGAATCCATCGTAAACAACATACTCCAGCTGCCTGTTAATAACTGACCCTTGATACAGCTTGTTAGAGAAAAACAAGCTTACTCTTTTAAGGCTTTCTTATTTGTATTTTATTATTTAAACATTATTTGAAGCCAAAACAACAAGCACAAATTATCTTTTAAAAAGCTGTTTTAGATTTCTGTGTTTTAAGGTGTTACACAAGATGTAGGTGGTCTAACTGGCAGTTTTTGGCCCCGCTCACCAAGCTCGTCTTCTGTCAGAGGCAGGTACTGCTCCACCAGACTCTCCGAGGTGCTGAGGGCCGTGTCCACTCCGCTGCTGACCAGCCGGGCCACTCGGCTTTCCAGCACTGTGCTGACACTCCCACTGACAACAGCCCTGGTCTTGTCCATCCCGTCCTGCACCGCACCCCGAGTCTTTTCCACTGCGCTGGTCAGAGTGTCTGAGACTGTGTCCTTGGCACCGGACACTGTGTCTGTCACAACACCTTTAGCGTTGGTTACCACATCCTTGGCACTGGAAACAATCTGGGCAGGGACACAATCATGAACAAATGCATTTCTAAATGATTACGGCAAAGTAGATGAGGAAACAGCAGTTGAGAAAGACAGGACATAGTTCATGACTGAGCTCTCAGGAGATTAACTCACATCAAATGTCAGCTATGACATTGTGCAACTGACAGAATGTAATTGTGCCAGCTATTGATCATTTAGATTAGATTAGATTCAACTTTATTGTCATTACACATGTACAAGTACAAGGCAACGAAATGCAGTACATACCTGCTCAGATGGCTGGTGAAGAATCGGCAGGGTTTTCTCAATCTTGTCCAAACCTTTACAGGCCAGGTTATTGGCAATGGCAACTGTAGGCAACAAAAAAATGTAAGCAAATCAGGCGTAATAAGGCGAGCTGAAACAAAGATGTCAATAGATACATTTACTGTGAGGTTCCTTTATTGTATCATCAAGTTTTGATGTGATTATGAGTAAATGGAAAAACTGGGTGAACGATCAAGTTGAGCATGACCTGAACTTCCTGTTTCAAGTTCTGTGTGACTCAGCTGGTCAGCACATAATCATCCTCACAGCTTCAGTTCACTGGATTTTGTTTTGACATCGTATGAACTTTGAAGCCAAGTCTACAGATTGATTTTAGGTCAGGTTATCTGAAAGTCACACTAAAGGTTTCCTACTCTGAGGTTCCAGCTTGTCAATGATGGGTGAAGCAGTGGTGAGGGCCACGGAGGTGATGGTCCGGACTCCTTGCTCAGCAGCCTCACACACGGTTCTGATGTAAGGGTGGGTGTCCTTGGTGTTGGAGTACACGCTGGACACCAAGCCATAGGTGGAGCTCACCAGAGGAAGGCTGGTCACCCTCTCCACCACATTCTGTAAGGAAATACAAAGAGAATAGTAGGCTTACAATACTCAAATTCACCATTTAACTGTGCTGTTCCTAGAAGAGATTTTCCATCAAGGAGTCCAAGCTTGGAAAATGGGCTACTATAACTTAAACAATTACTTACTGTTTCTGTTCCAATGAGCTTTTAAATAACAAAGTAATAATAGAGAAAACGGGGCAATTACCCATGCTTTTTACATTTCATTTTGTATGGACTTTGAGTTATTACATTAAAATGTAAAAGGTAAAACATGTTCTCTTATTCCTGAATGTGAACAATTACTTTTTTTGGTCTCGTTTCTTGGCTTTTAATAGGTCAAAAGCAACTTTTTCTCCAACACACACCACTGCCTGTTTCACATTCGTTATATAGTTACGTTACAGTCAACATATGTTAACAAAATAAGCTAAAGACTTTCTAGCAAACTCACCTGATTTGAGATAACTGCAGCTGCTGCCATGTCTGCTGAAACAAAACCTGTACACAACATGTATATGTTATATGTCTGTACATCTCTATTCAAAAGAACAAAATAAACATCGATATTTTTTTCAAGAAACCCACACGAGGACTTAATAAAATAAAAAATAGAGGTCTGTTACTTCCGTAAAACAGTAGTCCGTCCTTATAGCAACTTAATAAGAGCTCAAATGTGGTCCAGTAAATGTGTTACAGTAAAAAGTAACTTTAAAGAGATACAAGTAAAGACTCACCGATAGTTACAAGTGTATCGAAACTGTAGATGAGCTGACTGATAATGCGTGAGGCGACAGCAGCTGTATTTATATTCTATAATTATCGCGAGATGTAGCGCAGCACTTTGACGTAAGCGACAGAAGCGTTTCTAGGGCAAAGGTAAAAGAGGTAAAAGTTTGGTCGGGGAATTCCTCTGAAACCAGCCGTCACGTGGACAAGCTATGACACACAACAGCAGTCTGATTTCTTAACATTTCATAAGCCAGTGATGTTTTCTGGTCAAAAGAGGATTATTAGCTAAAATTTCTTTTTTTTTTCATGCCTTCAGGGCGTCTGGTCAAGTAGGCTATAGCACTATATGTGAAAAACATAAAGTCCTACATTAACCACCACCCTAAAATTAATAATACTAGTACACACATGGCCACACTAACCTACAAGGGGACCACAGGGCAAAAATGATCTGAGGGCCCCTACCTCTTCCCACTCTCTCTGTGTATTAGTGTACACAAGTACAATGCACTCCAGAATACACCTGGTAGACAATTGTGGTTGCTTTGTTAGATTAAATTCAGCTTTAAGTATACAGGCCTTTGTGAGGCACAGGCTCAGACAGGGCTCATCAGTTGGGACCCATTTGGGCTAACTATCATTTTCATTTCTATGGCTATAAACCACATGATTTACACAGTACCTTGACGATGACCTCATCATGGTTTAAAGGCCACTGGATGAGATCATAGATGATGATGGACAATCACAGATCGGTTATTCGTTTTTGTCGGCCACCTAGCTTTGAGTATCTTATCAGAGTTATGCTGTGAGGAAATCTCAAAATGCTTTTATACACAGTATAAGCTCTGTGTAAATACACTGGCATTAACCATGAAGATTACATTTTCAAAGTAAAAAAAGAAGAATTGTATGAGACTTGGATCATTTTCTTCTGCAGGATACAAATATAGGAAACCCTCAGTAGATTTTCTGCCTTGGGAAATTCATATTATACAGTAAAGGTATAAAATATTGTGTCATGGATATTAATCTTTGTCTTGTCACAATAGGAAAAGCGCACGTGTTGCCAATAACATTAACGAGGGCCCTGTTCTATTCAAGTGTCCACTGCAGTTTTTACCACATATGAATGTTAAGCTGAGGATCATGTTGAACACAGAGACTCTGCCCAGTTCATTTCAATTCACCATCAAAATATCTGCTCACCATGGAAGGAAGCCAGTGTAGCTTTTTAAATGAATGCAAGAAATGTGACCAACCTAACACCTTGCTTAATACATTTGTGATGGCTTTATTTTAATGGGCTGAACAGTACCATACGTCAGTGGTTTATGAACAGGTCTGTGTTTGCCAGTGGCTCATCAGAGCCACATGTGGGACTCTGTTTCTAATTTTGAGAGCACTTAAATATTTTTTCTGTGTTAGTGCTTATTTCGGTAAAGACTTTTTGCATGTGTTATCAAAAATGTAAATTAAGTGTTAATGCGGTTTCTTTGATGCTACACATTCGGTGGAAACGTGGGCTTAGTTCAGAATCTCCAGTTGGCTAACACATTGGGGTCCTGGATTCTGTACATGAACCCCTTGGGGCCCGTTTATCAGCCCTTGTATAACTCAAATAGACCCCGTATGAAAATGTTGGCTTCAGTAAACTACAGGCTCTGTGAAATAAGATTTGAAGTTAGTTTTGATTTATTTAAGAACTATGTAACTAAGTAAGTAAGTAAGAGTTGCAATCCATTAATATACAGACCTACCTCCACATGCACACAGCTACCACGTTGCACTGGACATTGATCTGCTCCTATTTTATTGTCCACGTCATACTCTTTTAATTGCCTTGATCAGCCTTTATGTGATTTGGTGGCAAGCAAAGTACAACCAGTTGATCAAGAATTATAATATTCCTTCTGGGTTTTCAGGGGTATAATATTTGGCTTACAGTTTTTCTGTGATATTATAACTTCTAAAATTGAAAAATATTGTGTTTTAAGGTCTAAGGCAAAGCCCATCTGAACTAGTTTGAAGACAGGTGGGTTAAGGTTCATACATTTAAGGTTATTTGTAGACAGTAAACTAATTCATGGGAAAAAGATTAGTTCATATGAGAGTTGATAGTTTATGAGAAGCTAGTATCATTTGATTTCACGGTCACAAGCCCATTAACGAAGCAACTAACGACCTGTACCACATTTAAAAAAAAATGCTTGCAAAGTTCAAAGTGACAGAATCTGCAAAATACTGAATCTTTAAATGTTATCATATACTTTTGGAACAGCACAGTTAAATTAAACCACTGCAGTTTAGTTGAATAGTATGTCCGCGCACATGGCTGAGTGGTACTCTGATGAACCACCTTGTGTAAATACAATTCAAAGTGACATAGTCATGTTTGGTTCAGTGTCCTACCTGACACCCCCAGGCCACAACTAACTACACTTTGAGTCTAACATTGTTTCTGCTCTCAGGAAAGATCATTTCACAATAGAAGCACTAAATGTTGGAATTCATTCTTTAGTTTTTTGTTTTTACGCAATTACAGACGTTTTTGTGTAAGCAGGATGCCAAGTAACGGTGAATGAAGTGATACTGTAAATTAATATGCTGCTACTTTTAATTCATTCAAATCTAAGGCCATATTTTTAACTGAGCTTTTGGATTGCATTTTAGTCGTAGCTTTTCCCTCATTCTCTACGGATAAGAAGATATTGACCATTAGCAGTAATCATTATATTTAAAGGACCCAGTTAAGCGCTCACAACCAATGCCTTAAGCTCCTATAAAATAATTCTAATTAATAATTTAAACAAATCAAACACAGTACATTGAATAATAATATACATGTTATGACAGTATCACTGTTACCTGATGGCCAAACCAGTCATCAGTTGTTGCTGATATTTTGAGCATACGTCCTAGTATTTGCAGATTTAGGCCACTAGATGGCACCAAAGTAGACAGTTCTTACTCATCATAGGCTTGTCGCATCACAGCCTGTGTCTTTCCCAAATCTTTCCCTTCTTTGCCACCTCTTGTAATAGATTGTTAGTTTTCATGTCAAGAATTGTGACCAGTATAGATATATATATATATATATATATATATATATATATATATATATATATATATATATATATATATATATATATATATATATATATATATAACACAGTGCTGTCACTGGTGATGTTCCAGTAGGATTGTTTTTATGGGGTCACCAAATAATAATAAGAGGTTAAAGTTAAGGTTATACCCATCATTATATAGTTCAGTTATTTATCTTCTATTTAACTATTGACTGACATGCAAATATCAAGGTATTAAAAAATATACATAATTTTAAATCTTTTTTTATGTGGTCAGATGATAGACAGGAAACAGAATTAGTACACATTAGATGAGAGAGCGAATCCCTCCATTAAAGACATATTCAATAGACAGGTGCACAGTTCCAAACAGGACAGAGGCGGTAATGATCTGAGCCAAGTCTTGACTGCTTCTCTCCTTCTACAGACAGTCAAGAGGAAAAGAAAGATCAGTCATGGAGGTTCTGCCCTCCTGTTTCCCAAAGGGGAGTGGGAGCTGGCAGCAGGGGTTACAGAGTCTGGCAGGACTGGAGAGGAGATCCTCACACGGCATCCCTCTATTGTGCCCTCCGAGACAGGTAGGGCTGTGGGCAGCGTGCCAAGGCTCCTGGCTGGGTAACGGATACCTGTGGGCTACTGGGAAAGTGTCACACCTCCGGATCACACACAGCCAGAGGCGCTGCGTGAAGAAAGAGCGCAGACAGAAAGAGACAGACAGTGGGAGAGTGGCTGTCCTTTCATGCTCTTTAGATCATGAGGAAAAGAGGCAGAGCTTTAGAGCAGAGGAGAAAGAAAGTGACATGTCTTTGGTGCAGTGGTATGCTTTGGTTAACTCTACCCTCAAACGCTGCTGCTGCCTTAAACACATCTGCTGTCAGACAGTGCAGACTGAGCGACGACCACTAGTCTGCTGGACTGTCCATCAAACCTGTAACAGGGCACCGTGGATTCAATTAATACCCTAACATAGTGGGATTATGAATGACTTTGAGTCAAACTAGAGATACACTACAGATAGCTGAGAGTTCTCTAAATTACCTTCTTAAGGTTCTCAAGGTGTCATATGTAGATTACAGAACTAAAATTGCATGCATGATATATGAAATAGCAGATGATAGAATTGATTCAACCTGGGTCTTACGCTCATAACTGTGGCCATTCTGACTGTGGGTCATGTTAACTTGCCACCTCAGTTGTAGAGATTCAGGAAACGCAGAGTCCAGAAAAACAATGCATGCCGGGGCAAACAGTAGAGACCTCCTAACGTTTTCCCAAATACACTGGATTAGCTATTGTTGCTGACTGCATAGGGATCTAATTTCGGGGGAAACTTGCCAGCTAACCAAGCTAGCTGCCTATTCATCTACAGTAATAACAAACATTTATTCCTCATCATTTCATATAGCCTGATTCTATTTCAACAGATGTAAACACACAAAAAGGAGGCTTGCACTTCTTGGCCTGATATATTACAGACACAGACATAATCAGCTTTTAAGCTAATATGTTGAACGTGATAGCAAACAGTTGCCTATTTACACCTCCAGCAGACTCAGAGCAACATTAGCATCCATTTGGAGTTTCTGGGCACCTGGCGAATGTAAGTAAATTATATTCAATAATATTCACTATATTCAATATTCACTCTTCTGTTAGCTTTTTTATTGGTCTCCACTTACTCCTGAAGGAGATCTGGCACTATAGCTGCTAAACGCTCCACTATGTTACTATGTTCACCTGCTAGCCGCTAACTTTATCTGTCTGTCATTTGGAGCTGGGCAGGTGGTGCACAGTTGCTTTTTTTTTTTTTTTTGCTGTGGCCACAAGAGACGCTACGAGGGTAAACCACAACAGTGAAGTTGCGGGCCGGAAAACTGAAGCAATGAGCTGAAAGTCGCTCTAAAGCTCTGTAGAGCTGAAGGGAACAGCAGAGTCTGATGATAATTCACTCTGGGTTCATCACTACGAGTGACCCCTTTCACATACAAGTAGTCATGTGATCCATTGTTAATATATAAATATCGAGCCAGACAGTCTTCTGCAAAATGTTCAGTTTCTATGTGTGTTAAATTGTATAAGACAAATTTAAATATTATAGGAAGGGCCAATCCAAGTTAAAACATTTAAGTTCAAATTCTTATAAATCATCTAAGTTAACACTTTGTCTGTGTTTTGCAAAATAGCAAATCTTAATTCATGTCACTGATGTTTTTTGCAGACATTAGAGTCATGATTGCAGCTGTTTGCCAAAAGGCACCCATTATCTTTTATCTGTGCATGGGTTCAGCCAGGTTAAAGAATGCCTTTTTTGTTCTGTTTAGAATTAAACAATTTTTATTACATTTGCACAATAGCAAATAAAGTGCATTACATTAGATAGATATTACCGGACCAACATGAAAAAGGACATGAACTGAATAGTGCTACCATCGTTAAGAAATGTCTGGCTGTCATTTTGATCAAGTATGGGTGGACTAAATACTGGCTCGGTTCTTGTTGTCAGAGTGAATTCACACTAGAATTTCAACATCTGGGACCAAAATAGGCACAAAAAGTTTTGGAGCCCTGCTGCTAAATTTGGCACTATTATTCTTCCCAGCTCCAACCCTGAAGCTGGAGAGGTCGTGCATGCAGAAATTAATTACATTTTAACAAGATGCCTACCCTCTCGAAATAACCATTACTTCAGCCTTTTATAAACAACAGACCTACACAGACAATGTGTGTGTTGCAGGGCAGTAACCGCAGATTTATAGCAACAATATAGACAAATAGACAAGACAAGGGTCTTGTTAAGTAGGGCTCTGTGCACCTGTCGGATGTAATCCTCAAATAATGACTCTGGCTCATTATCATTATATAAGACAAGTTAACCGTCTACATTTCCCACTGAGAGGTGGAGAAAATGAGTCAACAACTAGGCTATACAAGGTTAAAAGTGTGAGAAAAGGTAAGTATGTGACCATGCCATGCTTGTGTGACCACACCCTGACCCCACTTCCACCTTGATGGTGATTTTCAGTGATGATTTTCTCAGGAAGGACAAAAAAAAGTCTCACATTGCATTGTTGGAAAAGCATTGCACCGACCTGTGAGGCGCAAATATAATTGCTAAGCCGGTCAATGAGCGCATACTTTGAATGGGTCAGATGGAAGGTGAGACAATGACCACAGAAGGCTATCCCTCGTGTGGGTCGGACACCGTCCCACATGACCCCGCCATGTTTCGTTTTCACAGAGCCGTGCTGGGATTAGCAGGCCGGCTGTTTGTGCTGGCAAAGGGGCAGCAATTCACAGCTATATTTTCTGGGTGCTGTTGCTGACATCCAGACCGTGTCGTAGTAATTATGATATAATTGAGAATGATCTAAAACCAAATGTCCGAGCTCTGCTGTCCGAGCCAGTGTTTACAGAAAACAGCTGCTTAAATAGGCACTTAGAAGGAATTAGAATAACATTTTTTATATCCCAGCGTGAGTGTGTCTCTGTCTGTGTGCAAGTGTGCATATATGCGTGGGCTGGCTATTTGGGCACCTACACAGACAAACTCTTTGTTTTGGAAGTGTTCGCTTAAGTCTTCGGGGGCAGACGGGAGCCAAGAACAACGTGGGAAATGAGCCCTTGCTTCATTTCTGCTTTCTCTCTGGGCTTTTCCTTTGCAGTCTCTCTGTCAGATGGACATTCAGCTGGCCTCCAAAACAGTACCTGAGGCGTGCAGAAGTTTGGAGAAACCAAGGGAACGGGGCTTGGACATGAGAGAAGTCGTAATGGGAACCGAGTGGCAACTGACAGCCGGGCCAAGCTGTCTGTCATTTCCCTCTCCTTCTCTGTCTCTCTTTCACACACACACACACACACACACACACACACATACGCTGTCAACAGAAGACATGCACCCAACCAGACCTCTGCCCAGGTGGTCCCTATGGGCAGCCAGGGGTCTGCAGCGCAGTACAAGATGCTGAAATTTGAAGCAACCACACAGGCAGGAGCAGAATTCACTGTGAGGTCAGGGCCTGCGATGCTTAAGTGTTACATGACCCTCAATGCTCGTCATCTCCATCCAGCAATTAGTTTTTTTCATATTCCAGGAAAGTGAGTCATATGAATTGTGATGTACTGACACAATATCAGGCACACATGTTTATCAGCATCCCCCAAAAGCCTTATGGAACACCTGTATAATTACAATGTAAGTATTACCTAACCGATGCGATTCATACAACATAGGGAAAAGTTAAAGATTATCAAATGAGGGGGCAATGTTGCACTACAAAGACAAAACACAGTAACTCAAAATTGATTGTAAATTCTGTAAAAACCTTTCAAATGTGCAGCAACTACAAAGCAGAGTGTAATCGAGCCGGGAAGAGGGCTCGACCAGGTCTTGTCACAAGCAGAATGATCAACTATGCCACCTTGGGACAAAACAAGAGCGTTTCCATGAGCACAGGCAAGTCCACAAACCAAAACAGAATTTAAATAATATTATCTAAATAAAAGGACTACTACTAGACTTGACGGGGGCTGCAGCTGATTGGAAAATGGGGGTTTACTAGGCAAATGGTCCACTGTTTCCACATGAAAAACACTGCAATAAATAAAACAGACAGGGTAAACACAAGGGCAAGTTGAATGCATGCAAAAAACGAAAACAAATGAGAAGGCACTTGCTACACAGCACGCTCCTATGCTAATACAGCTGCAACCACTCACTACAAGGATACAGTTACAGTTAGTACTCCTTCTAAAATGATCTCAGTAACTGAAAAGAAACAAAAAATATTCAACAAGAAGAAACACTTGGTGAATAAGTAAGAATAAATACTCTGATAAATACTGATAAAATTATCAGGTCTAAAAGCAGTCGAAAACAACAAACAGTCAAGACTAAAATGCAATAAAATGTCATACAGAATTAAAATACTAACCTATCAAAAGGACAAAAGCAGTAATAACGCAAAACAATATCTCAGCCCCAAGCTGACAGTCTCCATCTCATCTGTGGGCTGTAGAAGCTGTTGTTGCACTTACTACACTCGCTGCTAAGGAAAGACAGCTTAAGCAAGAGTGCTACATCAAGTTAAAGCTAGTTGGTGAGATAACCATGGCTGGCCTTACTGTAGCTAAAGCTAAAACTTACTTACTGATTCTGTTATCTGTAATTGAAAAATACTAATTTTGTTGGAATGAGGTCTTGGTAATTCAGTTTGTTATTCCACATAACTAAATGAGGCAGGAGCTAAACCCAGACATGATGGAACCCCCCCCAAGCTAAACTCCTGCTAAAGGTAACTAACGTTAGCTTAGCAGATCTCAGCAGCTGCCATTTCAGCTTTTACTCCAGTGGAATTCCTACAATTTGGTGTAGTCCAGCTACCCTTAAATAACATATTTAAATCTATTTAATTATTTTAATTTATTTTCTATTTTATATAGTATTAAATATATTATATTGATTATTAATAGTAGACGGACATACAGACACCTAGCAAAACAGATACATTTAATTCATGTCGACTGTAAATAATCATAATTTATTTTCTTTTAAAAAACTAGTTAAGTGGACCAGAAAGCTGAAAAACCACAATTTTCTTGCATTCTATGAACATTATCCAAAGGCAGAGTGCAGTATCTGCATTTTTTTAGGTATTATATAGGTTCTATGGCAATCATTTTTAGGGTAAAATAAAAAGGCATAAAATTACTGCATTACAACTTTTCTTAATGTTACGCAAATTGTCAGCCAGCCTGAAAGCTTTCAACCCTTTCTCTTAACATCACTGCTTCTGTAGTACTGTTCTGCCTTTGTAGGGCAGAATAAAGGTCAGAAACGTGCTTGGGCACTTATTTGCCCGTTATTCGTAGATGAAACTAATCCCAGGGGATGTTTAGTCCTCTTTGCCCTAAATAATACCGCTCAACTCTTCTGCCAGCTCGTAGCCTGCAGCAGATTTACTGAAACAATAGACACCCTCATCTACAACATAACAGTGTCGTTTTCTGCTGCTCTCTCTTTTGCTAGCTGCTTGATTATTTTCTTCAGATTTTTGCTGAGCTGTAATATCCATGGAAAATCTGATGAGGATACATTAGATACTGTATCTCAGGTTAACTTTGTCATTAGATGACAGGAAATCCTGGATTTGTGTAGCATGATGCCTTAATCTTCTTATGTGGAACTCAATGCCAGTTATTCATCGCTAAATAGTTTAGGCAAATTTATGAATATTCATCCAGCAGCATATTTGGTTTTATCCGCAAGCTAGGATTTGTATGTAATTAGATACTTCCCTAAAGAAGGAAAGAAAAAAATTATACCCTTGGGTTCTCAGACAAGCTGACTGATGACTGGCAACAGTGTGAAGAGTGTTGTGCCCAGTGCCCACTGTCTACATTTCTGGTGGTTTGTGGCATGATGCCCTCAGACAGCACGCAGTGAACATGACATACCTGACGGAACGCGATGCCTGCAGCTGAAACAAATCTGTGCTGACAGACAGTCAGGTTACTGTACCCTTAGCAGGCCTGGCATTCCCGGGACACTGTGGCCCAGCAATGGCAAGAGCTTTCGTTTCCTTCAGAGTCTCAAGCATGAGCAGACACACATAGAAACACACACACACACATACAGATAGTGTGCCAAATTCCACAGAGCTGTAAAGGCAATCAGGGACAGATGAGAAAGGCAACCAAGTGGCGGTAAACTGCATACCAGGGGACTGGAAGCCATAACAAGGTGCCACAACAACACTCTGAGGAGTTTGAGTGCTTTATGTTAAAAGAACAGTATGACATTTTGGGAAATATGCTTATTTGTTTTCTTGCCGAGAATTAGATGAGAAGGCCGATACCACTCTCAATACAGGGAGAAACAGCTAGCCTAGCTCTGTCCAAACGTAACAAAATCCACCTACCAGCATCTCTAAAGCTCACTAATTAACACGTTATATCCCGTTTGCCTAATTCGTACGGTTTTATGTGGGAGTTATAAGCTGGACTATTTCTTCTCCAGGTGCAGTGACTTCCCAGAGTTGTGTCGTCACCGTGAGGTTGCCAGGAAACCAGCAGAAGTGTTAATTAGTGAGCTTTGGAGGTGCTGATAAGTTTCCTTTGGACAGAACCAGGCTAACTGTTTCCTCCTTTCCAGTCTTTATGTTAGGTTATGATAACCATCACCTTCATATTTAATGGACACACATGAGAGTGGTATCGATATTGTCATCTAAAACTTGGCAAGAAAGTGAATAAGTCTATTTCCCAAAACTACTTTCCCTAAACTACTTCAAAATCTGTTAGCTGCCTCTTTAATGCAAAAACAAGCTAGCTGGTGTCCCGTGAAGGGCATTTTCTCTTGCTGGTATCTGGCAAATTCCTGCCCTCTCTTTGAACACATGTGACAAGCAGCGCTTTGACTCTCAGGCCAAATATCACTGATCAAACAGCTATGTTTGGTGTCAGCCAAAGGGAGACAACTAGGTTACTCATATGGGGGGCACTGACCTGCTCCAAGTATGTTTAGCTAGGAAAACCAACACATGTACTGTACATACTGTGGGCCTGTTTTGCACTTGTACACTTATATGCGTGTGTGTTCATGCATATAAACTGCAGTGTAAAAAGCCAGTAGCTGCTTCTAAAAAGGCCTGGAAGCGTAAAACAGTGTCACTGAGCATCCAGCCCGTCATTGCATTCAAACAAAAGATCTCAGCTCAAAGACTGTCATTAGCTGCTGCCTCAACCCCTTATTTGTCTTCCCACACAGAAAAGTCCCTGTAAGATCTGTTGAGCAAACAACTGACAGATGCTATTTAAGCTTGTTGAGTCCCTAAAAATACATTTGTGCTTGGGGCAGTGATTTTGCAACTCTGCTGATGGGAGCTTTGAGCGAGTGATCCCAGTGAACATGTCCATCAATAAGAGCAACAGCATTTGTAACATGAGGACGTGGCTTAGCTATGCACCGCCAGTCACAGTGAATGTAAACTATTCATGTCTCGAAGCATTATCTACTGCTCACTCTGGCTTTGTGGGGTGTCTGTGGTGCTCTTAGGGTGCCGGGGGTGGTCAAAGTTCAACAAGAGGCTCCCGAAATCTTTGCTCTTTCAAAGACACTGGACTTTTCATGATGAGTGGCATGAGCAGGTAGGCTCTGAATTTCAAGGAGCTATTAAGGACGATAATTTAACCCCGAGGTGGAAAGGAAATGATTTCAACCCCCACCTCGGACTTCAGGTAAAAAATGTTTTCCCTCTCCTGGGGAAATAAACATTTACATTCCTGAGCTCAGTGTGTTAATACAGATTAAGCTGAATTCAAGCCTGGGTGTCAGGCAGCAATTCAGGTAGCTCATACCATACATACCTGTACTATTGTGTGGCTCTCAAAGGGCATCTCTCTCAGCCCTTTGAGCTTGGCTGAGGACAGTAGACATTTTCTAGGAACATTGTTATTATGGTGGTCCTGGACAGCTTCAAAAGCGACAAGCAAGTCCTAATGCCTTACCACTGTGGGCTATGCTTCAAAGAACTTAATATCTCTTAGTTTAATGAAGGTATGGGATCAAAAGGAAGAGGAGCCTAGCCATAAATTATACTGTAATACAAAATTCCTCTCTCACTGAAGTGGAAAATGTTGTGGTCCTTATTGAATCAACCAGAAGTATAGTTTATTTCTAAATATAACAGAATCACCACAACGGTTTTCTGGTACAGTTTGTTATTACAGTTCATTTACTGTTCTCACAAAAGTGAAACACATCAGGTCAGGCCGGCATTTGACCTTTTGTGATTCTCACAAAAACAGGGAACTGCTATTTTCATTGGAGCCGGAAAGGAATGATATGGGTCTCATCAAGGTAAATCAGAAACAACAGCATATTTCAATCATATGCCAGCAAAGGCCAAGAGTATGAATGTTTCATTCCATCCAGTTGATCTCAGTTCATAAGCAGTCAGAGCTTGATTCAGATAAAACTCTTCTTGACCTTAAATGGCACATGGTTGGCAGCACCGGCCGCCTAACTTGAAAGACTAATGCATTTCTTACTTGTGACTAAATCTAAAGCTGTGAAAAAGAAGTGAAATCCTCAACTGGTGCACAGCCGACAACAAATGGTCCATGTTCCAACTGAAGCCCACTTTGGTCCACATGATGTAGCGAGTGGGGCATAAGGAAGAGAATTGGGCTTTTCTGGTATTGTTATTTGTGAGATAAGAGAGAAGCCACAGCCAGCTTGATATGAGAGAATGAAATCGGCATTGACACATTATTGGATATTTACAGGGGTTATAGAGGATTGTTGCCACTCTCACATCTGTATGGTAAATATGTAGCTGGACAGTTAGCTTAGCATAAAGACTGGAAGCAAGGGAAAACAGCTAGCCTGGCTCTGTCTGAAGGTAACAAAGGTAATATGTTAATTTTTAAGTTTTAGAGGTGCTGGTGCGTGAATTTTGTTACCTTAGGACAGAGCCAGGCTAGCCATTTCCCTCTATTTCTATGTCTTTGTGCTAAGCTAAGCTAACCGGCTTCTGGTTGTAGCTTCATATTTACTGTATGAAACGTATCAGTCTTCTCATCAGACAGTAGCCGATTTGCGTAGCTTAATATTGTAAAACAACAACTTGTCATTTTTACACTTCGGATAATATAATACATGTTAATTAGTAAGCATCAGAGGTGCTGGTAAGTAGATGTTTTTACCTTTGGACAGAGCCAGCCTAGCCGTTTCCCCCTGTTTCCAATTGTTGTGCTAAGCTAAGCTAACCAGCTGCTGGTTCTATGGCTCCAACTACATATTTACAGTACAGATGAGAGTGAGAGTTGTATCAATCTTCTCATCTAGCTCTCGCCAAGAAAGCGAATAAGTGTATTTCCCAAAACTACCTCTTTGAAGTTTCAATTTTCATTTCAATTCTGCAGGAATGGGAGCCATATAGACTAGTTGATTTTGACTTCAAGGGAAATCTGTGGACAAAGCATGTAAAAAGTTCCAGTTGTGCTCATGGATCTCTTTGAGTTCTTTGTGCCATATTACAATAAAATGATCTTCATGGATCCAAACGTTTTCCCTGACCTGAGAAAACCCTGTTTCCCCAAGATTGGACATGCAGATGGGCCTTAAAATGGGACCAAATTTCCAAAGAACCTGCAGTTTAGACTTGACTTTTCAGTATGTGGACTTGAGTTGAGAATTAGTGTTTCTTTCACTGTTTAGCCATGTGCTACTGACAATTAGTTTCAAACTCTGGTAGAATGGTTTTGTATAAACCACAATCTTTATGAATATAAACATGAGTTCGGCTACTGATTTATATGTGCATGTCTTGTTTACATGTGGCCTTCATCATCATCCGCACAAACCGAAAACCACCAAGCATCACTTAAACTCCGCACGTCTGTGCACCGAGCAGCCTATCAGGGCGCACCGGCCCGGGAGTGTGTTTCTTTAAGAGTGTAAGGTGGGTGAGCCCCTTTTCCTGACGCACGCCTGGTATGCAAACATAAATTTAGCAGCAACGTGTTTGCTGGGGGAACAAAATATCTGGAAGTAACCGTGAAGTGTCATGTCGTCTCCGGCAGTTCTTGGCTGACTTTTACCTTTTTCCCCTCTCTGTGTAAACTTGAGCCGGAGCGCCGCGCGGAGAGGAGAGCAGACCTCTTTCTCCCTCAGTGACTGGGGGACAGACTGGGACAGACGGACAGAGAGCGGGCAATCCCAGTCGCCTCTATACAATCTGAAATTACACTGCATTTATCAGCGTTAGAGATGACAGGGGGCTGCTTATGGACGACTGGACTGCTTCTTCTCGCTGTCTGTGTGAAGGTAAACTGCAGTGGTTTCTTCAGATTAATACAACGTCTGATCCAGTCATTTAACATTTGAGAAGAAGGCGCGTCACTACAGTTTGAGACAGATGCGTTTGTGAAGTTGACGCACCACGAAACCGCTATTATTTTACCTAAATACCTCTGGTTGTTTATATTTATTTTTTTACTTTGACTGAATTTATCGAGAAAGAAACGAGACATCTACCGCTTTCAATTTGACCCGTCGTCTGTTTCTAAAGGAACAATCACTATTGTTACCCAAAGGGGACCCAGGTGCTTTTGGTAAATATGTGACTTTTTTAATTATCATACTGTATATAATTATTACAGGATTGCTTATTCTGCGCATAAGCATGGCACCTAAATTGCCTGTCTTACCAGGAAACTCACTGAAATATAATAGATGGGTTTTGTTAGATTGATATAATTCTTCAAATATATTTTATTTTATTTATTGGGATGTCATGTAGTGGTCCTCCTCTTCCTCAGTTGATGCTGAAGCAGGTCCAAGGCTGCTGCACTGTGGATGAGATGACGAACAGTGTGGTATTGTCTGCTAGTGTGAAATGATAAAAATATTTTGTAATAAGGTATCAACAAGCAATAATAAACAGGAAACCGAGACAATGAGAGGCAGTTTGAATGTACTCAAATACTCTGACAATGTGTGATAAAATGGGGGTTAGTTTGCTGTGTATTTAAAGTGTGCTATGTAATTAATATACTACAACCTTCTAAAGCTGAGTCACGACTCCCTTTCACCTTGCAATGTCAGACCTGAAATGTAATGGAGAGAGCATGGGTCATCCTCTGAAAGGTCAGAGCTTATCAGTCCTGCATTGAACAAACTTCTAAAATCAGTACACTCAGCTCACACTAATCACTACTGGAATACTTCTACATGTTATCTCCTAAAGGCCTGTCATGCACACGCATCATTCATGCAGGCCGAGTTGTGTAAAAGCTGACACATGCTGCATAACGGCACAGCAAGAGCTGGGAAAGAGTTTTAAGTGGAACACAAAGCAGTTGTTTGGCCTGCAGACAGATTTGAAGTCTCAAACAGAGGGGCGGGATGCCACTGTCAGCATGTGTAAATGACCACGACAGGTGCTAATAGCACTTCAAGGTGATTTGGGCTTTAGTGGCTGCCATGTAGCCCAGCTGAGCACGTCCACGCTGTAATCAGTGAATGTCTGTGACAGAGAAGCGCTCGAGGCTTTGCAACTCTTTCCAGGCCACTGTCCAGTGCTGGCCTGATTATGTTACAGTTTAAATATTGGGAAGAAAATCATGAAATGGCACATTAATGGACTCAACATCAGTGTGAAGCTGCTTACGTAAGACCTTTTGATTACGTTTTTTATGATTATCTGAAGATTATAAATGATTGACCGTAGACTAGTCCTTACATATCGGACAAAACTGTGTGTTTAAGATGTTTGGGACATGTTATTGTAGGGTGTGTGTTTAATTCTCCCACATTAACAGAAAATCGTCTGTGACGAAAGTGCATTATAAATAATTGTACTCAGCTCCGTGAGCTGTTCAGTTCAGTGTCTAGAAAGCTTTGAGTCTAGAAAGCCTTCACACTGACTGTAGGTTACAACAAGTGGCGGTGGTTTGATCGTTTTGTGTCTGTCACATAGCGAGACCGAATAATGACTTTTTGCTCATGTGGTCATGACAAGCTTTCCCATCTGTGCAAGGAGTGGCTGTGCAGCATGAGTCAGCACTGGACATTTATCTGTTCACACACACCAGAGTGACCCCTTGCTTTGTGTGTGCTGTCTGGTGCTGTGCTGCCTCCCAGGGTCTCTGCTATGCAGTGGACTTTTCGTTTCATCCTCGCTCTTAGGTCAGAGTCTCTGCATTTCTATTTAACTAAAGAATGAGACTCTATATTTGTGTGTATGGCTGTTGGAAGTTGTGTGATTTGTGTGTGTGGGCCAAATGGCCTGTGGCTCCAGCCCTAAATGGAATAGACCTTCCTTTGTGGGTGACATAATGACATACCTCGAGTGATTCTTGGAGGGTCTTGTTGCTCTCACTCTATTCCCTTGATTTGTGCAGCAAAGTGGAACCTTCCAGAAACATTTCTTTCCCTTTTTGCTGGATGGGGATTTGAAGGTGGTTGTGTGCGCAGGAGGCTATGCCCTTAAAAGACACTCAGAGCAGCTCGCTGAGCACAAAGGTTAGTGCCCGTAAATAACGATTTGGCACCTGCCCGGGCGACAGAGCAAAGCAAATCCTTTTTGTAGGCTTTAGCCTAATTTTTGTTCTTTTTGGCACTCACTGTGCCTCTCTTTGCTCACTTTTGTAAAAGTTGATTATTTCTTAAGTGTTAAATCTTAATTTTGTATTTGTCAGTTTGTCAAATTTAATCTTATCCCCTAGCACAGATTCACAGATTGGTATCAACCAATAATTACCATAATGTCTTTTTCCAAAATGTAAAATCTGTAAACCTCTCTGTGTTCGACTGATCAAGATATGTGTAAGCTAACGTGAACAATCAATGTTGCTCCCCCGTAGTATTTTTTTTTAAATTCCTGTCGTTAAAAATTCGTGGTCAATCAGATGCACGTCTGTCCTTGTTTCCTGGGCCGTTCTCCTCTATCAGCCTTTGTTAAACATGTAAGAAAGGGTATTCTGTCTATGCAAAGTTTCAAAACGAACTCTGGACAAAAAGTGCAGAAAATGTCTACATTCACAAATTTTTGAAAATGCTTGCTAGCTTAGCTAACGTTAGCTAACATAAACCAACACAGTCAACTCCTACCACTGCGTCACATTAAAATGCATTTGTTGAGAGGCACAAGCAGGAAGTAGAGAAACGTAAGCTGTAGCTTTACGCACGTTAACTTACCAGAGGAATAGAAAACTGTATTTAATGTAAATCAGTGATGTTTGGCCAGTCCACTTAATAAGGTCAGTATCTACATCCCTACTTATGGGAAATGGAAAGACAGAGATAAAACTTACCTAAAAACAAACTGGGTGTGTGCTCCATTAAATTATTTTATTTTTGTCAGGTGAATATATTAGGTCACGGTTCTTAATATCATTGCTGCAAATAAACAGACTGTGACAATGATATCTCTATTGAAGTGGATGAAATTACTCTCCTTTAGGGAGTTATTGGTAAGTGACGCGGTTTATGGTTTTCGACGTGATGGATTTAAGTCTGCTGCCAGACTTCCTTGCAGTGTATGGCTGCCACACTCACTTCACCACATGCCTTTCTTCTAATTACTCAGCTGGAATTCAAAAGGAAATCAGCCACAAAAGCAACAGATTTTGATGTTTATTCAAGGAAATGGCCCCTCTCAGTCTTAATGCAGCGAGGAGAGCGTATTGAAGTCCTCAGGATGGGGAAGCTTTGGGGTCTAATGGCAGGATTAAGTGGGGTCACGGCGTGCAAATGGTCCCAAGTGATCGTCCGTCAACAACAACATCTCTTGTTCTCCGAAACACGCTCCTCAGCTTGATTGCTTTATCATAAAGACCAGAAACTATCCAATTAGCTTTCACGAATGCCTTTGTTGTGGACGCAAGTGGAATGGGAAGTGAATTAATTTTGAGAGGGATTGGTCCCACTTGAGGAATAAAGGAAAGGGCTTCAGAGAACATCTGGCCTGTGATGGATGGATGGAGCAAGTTTTTGGAGTGCATTAACAAAACCGAGTGTTTTCAGTTACGCTGCAAAAGCCTTCATACTCATCTCATTGTTCCCATCTGGGCTTAATCTGTGGAGTGAGACTGAGGGTTGCTTAGTGTGGAAGTGCTGAAGTGTATGTGTGCAATGTTACTCTCAATCCAAGGCCAAAATTCACTGGTACCCATGTTTGCATAAATTGCCACGGTACCTGCGAAATGTTTCACTTTTCATGCAGTGCTCTTTGTGTTCCTGGCACATTTCCTGTGTGTTCTACTCAGGTGTATTGGGATGCTGCTCTTCCATTACTGGAAATCGAGAGAGCAGGCATTCATCCCTATAGAGCCGGGCCAAAAGGAAGTAGCTTCACACCATTCTCAGCGGGCCAATGAAGGAAAAGTCCTGCAGAACAGAACAAGACATGGCAGCTTCTATTAGATGTTAAGTCCCAAAGAAAGTTCAGTTTCAGCAGTATTTGCAATAAACCAATAGCTAGGCTTAGGTCTCCAATTGTATTTTTTTCTTTATTGAAAATCCTGAAAATCCTTCAGTCCAAAGAATCCATTGTAGAAATACAAAATCCCCATTCAGAGATTTCACGGCCTGAGAAGAATATATAAAATTAGACCTGGCTGGTAGTTCCGGATGATGAGCTTGTCTCTGGAATTGTATTTCATAAAATAGACTGTTTTCCCCTTTTTTTGACAATCCCAGGGATGACAGGCACTTGCACCACTCTCATGTCTGTATGCTAAATATATAGCTAGGGGGAGGGGATGGTTAGCATAGCTTAGTTAAAAGACTGGAATCAGAGGGAAACAGCTAGTTTTTACAGTTAAATTTTTTTGTATGGATTAAACAAACGAGACATAACATGTTAATTAGTGAGCTTTAGAGGCGCAGGTAGGCTGAAGATCCCTGGCTCTAGCTTCATATTTAGCGTACAGATATGAGAGTGGTATCGATCTTCTCATCAAATTGTCGGCAAGAAAGCAAAATAGGGTATTTCCCAAAACAGTTTCTTTAACATCAGGAGTTGATTAACAAACCAGGTCATGTGAAAATTGAAAAGATGTGGAATGGAGAATATGGCTTTTGCCGTTTCCCCTTCAAAATCTTGTGGAACTTGATAGTGTTGTTTGCCTTTCAATCACTTGATGCCAAGTTCTAATAACATGCTGTGACTGACTGCCCAAAGCGGCCTGTGCCAGTAAATGGCATAACTCGCTGGAGTCATGTTGCAGTGTTATGCCAGAGTGTATGCAAGAGGGTGTTGTTCAGACTACAATATCAAAAAGCATAATGAGTTTTTGTGGTTTCATGTGGCTCTCAGGAAATGTTATATGTCTTATTGTGCCACACACTGCAAAACTTTATATCAGGCTGCTGTCACGCATTGATAAAGATCTGCCAGCAGATGGCAACATTACAGCAGAAGGACTTTTTGTGTCTAGTTCAGCAGTGATGGCCTCTGTAGCTCCCATGGCCATCACAGATAGTCAGCTCTATTGTGATTTTGCAGGTGGCTGCCCTCCGTCCCCTCTCTGTTTCCTCTGGAGCCCCTTGTGAATGTATTTGTTCCTTCTTTGTGAGGTTTATTTGCCATTGCCGAGTTGAAAGCCGAGCCTCTGGCATCCTGTTCCTCTGATGAAACATCTTGGGCTCTATCTGTAGTGAGCCCACGTCCCCTCCATCAGCGTGATTGAGCGTTGCTGTTTTATCCTGTTGTGTGTTCCTGGACGCCAGCTCAAACTTCATTTGCAGCAGCCGGGGCCCTCTGTGCATCATCTGGCCTGCACATTTTTCACACTCAGCCAATCTCAAAAGCTCCAGAACCTTGCAGTCGAGCTGCTCTGCCTTTGGCTTGAGCACATGCGTCTAGTTCTGTCTGTTCTGTTCTGCCCCGGCCTTGACCTCAGATCCGTCCCAGGGTGGGATTGCAGCGGGAGTGCCGGGGAGTGGTGCTAACGAGAGGGGAGAAGGAGCACTCGGGGCCCCTCTTGTGACGCCTAATTAGACGGGAGGGCAGGTAGGAGGTGTGTGTGTGTGTGTGTGTGTGTGTGTTTGTGTGTGTGTTGAAACAGTACTGGGGAGGATCGTCAGGAGAGAGGAAGAAGCCAGATTGGACACTACATGGGGAAGGAAAGGGTAAAGAAAGAAGGAAGAGGGGAGGATAATAGAGGCAAAAAGGTCAAGAATGGTAGAGAAGGAGAGGAAGAGGACAAAAGAAAGCAAAGAGAAATGTGCAAGAGAATGATGCTTTAGCACTTTAGTAAGGGAGTCAAGTTAGAGGACTAAAGGAAAAAAGTGTAGTTTTGGGGGGGAAATTAGGTCATAAGTATTCAAGGAATTGATGTGTAAATATGAAAGATAATGTGACATACAGGTCAAAGCCAAGACCTTCACCAGATGTAGCAGGTGAAAAAGAATACAATTAAATAACATATTTTGTCAATGACCAGGGTTAAATAAAATGCAGTAAAACATAACAAATGCGGATGGAAGGTGAGTGTCACGTGAGAGGATAAAAAAGGAAGGGTGGAATATTAATAGAGTGGTATTGATGTGGATTTAGGTGAGAGCAAGAAGAGAAGGGGACACTCACACACAGACACAAGGATGTCTGTAGAAATGGAGAAGGAAAAAAAAAGCTATATTGATGGCGTGAGAGTGGAAGAGTTGCATGAAGCATGCACGGAGAGCAAAAGGCCAAGCAGGAGTAATGTAGAACAAAGCCACCAGCATAAAGTTGGAAAGTAAAACATAAATATTCAACTGTAGCTTCTTGTAGAAAATGGAGATGCAGTAATTCCAGATCTGCTGACTGGTTGACAGGCATGAAAAATAAATACAAGACCAGTTATTTCTCTAACTGACCTCACTCCTTTGCAAAAGGGGAAAAAGGCGGTCGCATATGAGTGTGAGAAAGGTTATGTGTAAGGATGGACAGCTAAATCCAGTGGAAACGTGATTGACTGAGGGTCTGCAGTGCTGGTGTCTGACGGGGTCTCCACGGCTGGCTGCGGTGAATGTTTGCGAGGCTAATGATGCTTTCTGGTGTTCTCACATCTGCTTCCCCCCTCCGTTCCGTGGCCACATGTGCTTTGAGTAAACGCTGGGCCGCCACGACTAAACACTGGAGACCCCGTTACAAATGATGTGCTATTAGGATTACTATGTATACGCCCACAGAAGCACATTGATGAGCATGTAATCTTGCATGCTCGCAAAAGTAGGTGTGTGTCTGGATCTTGGTGTAAATGCGCGTGCTTCAGTGTCTATGTAGACCTTTCCCATTTCCACCAATCACACTCTAACAAAGGAGCAGTGTTCCTCCTGACAAAGAGCTACCCCAATCCTGTTATGGTTATATGATCTCTGTCTTTAAAATTGCTAACCTTAAACCTTGTTGTCATATTACCTGTGCATGTGTGTGTGTGAGTGCGCGTGTATATATGTGTGTACTTTTGTGTGTGTACCTTTACATGGTATATCGTGTGTTTTCTTTTCTGTTATAATTTGCTGATTTGCTGTTGTACTGACTTGTAAAGTGTACAGAGACTCTCTGGGTGATGTACACTTAAAAAAAAGGGATTCTCAGAAGCTGTGCATGTGGAAGAAGCCAGTGCATGCATGTTATTTTAACATTTGATTATGAGCTCAGTATTACTGTGTTGGACGACATTGTTGGCGACAGGTATCGCCAAGCTCAGCCAGGACTGAAAGCTTAAAGCAGCAGTTCAACATTTTGGGAAATAGGCTTAAATTCACCTTCTTGCTGAGAGTTAGATTAGAAGATCACCACCACTTTCATATCTGTCCGGTAAATATACGGCTGCTGCCAGCAGTCGATTAGCTTAGCTTTGCATAAAACAGGGGGATACAGCTAGCCTGGTTCTGTCCAAAGGTTAAAAAACAAAAACAAAAAGGCCTTCCTTCCAGCCCCTCTGAAGCTGAGGAATTAACACGCTAAGTCTCCGAAGAACGTCAAGTTGTGGTTTTATGGGGGGTTATGTGGGGGACTATTTCTGGAGCAGTGACTTCCTGTAGTGCTGGCCTACAAATCATGTTCTCCAGATGTAAGAAAACATGTTTGTTTGGTAGAGACCCCAATAAATGTCACATCACCAGGAGTTTTTTCAGTGAAAATGAAAATTGTCATGCACAAATGATCAGTCCCACTAACCTATTTACCTGCCTTTTTTTTTTTTTTACCATATCGTGCAGCCCTAATGCATAACTAACTTGTAAGCAGATGGATGCTCACTTTGGACCATTTCCCCATCCTTCAATGCACTCTTCAATGCTTGCTATAAGTACTTCAAAATTGCGCTTGAGTACAGTGTACCTTAGTTACTTTCCACCAAAGGTGTGTGTGTGTGTCTGTAGTCTTCTGACTGCTGTGTATGCGGTGTGACCATGGCATTATTCCCAGGCTGCTCACAGGGCTTACCTAGGCCACAGTGCCCTCTATGACATGCACTTACACACACACACACACACACACACACATTAGGGTGAGCAGTGACACAGCACAGATGTAGCGGCCGCAGCACTGACTTAATGGCCCCTGTGAAGAGGCCTGGGTCTCCCCTGTTGAGGAAGCCCTTGTCTGGGAAATGTGTGTGGTCTTGGAGCATGTGTGTGTAAAGTATAAAGTGTATCTCAAGTGTTTAAGTGTGTTTATGTGTTATTTGTAAGAGTGTGAGGTGGCAGGTGGGAGGTCCTGGGAAATAAAGGCAGCTTTACATTGCTTTAAAATATACTGTGATCTCAGGAGATCTCTAATAGAGCAGCATTGTTGGGTTCAAGTTGTAGCCTAAGTTGTATTTTTGGCTGTTTGCTTGAAGCTTTTTCAATCAAGAAGATGACATTCCTGGTTTAAGTGGTAGTATCTTGACTTGAGGAGGAGTGAACTTTACAGTGAACTTGAAATGACCTTTTTTATTTAAATTTTTATGCTCTCAAAAAGCCTGTACAGTCTTGCTATTTGTATGTTCTGCAATGACTGATGTTTGACCTCTGAAAATAATTACCCCTATGAGAAAAATGCACCTGCGGGTCACCGTTTTTTTTTTTCGGTCCTCGGCTCGCTGATGGCCTTTGTCTCGCCGTGGCGTTGCATTTGAGGTGCCACTGTGGAATTCTGTCCCAGCATACCTCTGTGCAGTGACATCATTCACAATGGTGTCTCTCGCTCTGATCTCACTGGGGGGACATGCACCACGCGCAAAAATGCAGTCTCAAATGCGCCTAGCTTGTTTGAATCTGTCGTGAATCTGTGCAGTCCGAATCCTCTCAGCACTCCCCCTCCCCTCCTCCTGTCTCCCTGATGACAGGTATGCAGCTTGAAAAGTATTTGGCAACCATGACCTGGAATATGCACATTTGACATTGAGCATGTCACTCACCCTTCATTTTCCCCACTCCTCCTTCACATCAGCGGGACATAATGCTCTTTTTAAATAAGGCCTTTTGTGTTATCGGTACAGTTTCTTCTCTCATCTCAGCATGATTTGCTTCATAGCTGGAATAGTTGGGATTGTGGTGACCAGGTGGCCTGTGAAGCCACCTAGATGATATGACAGATACTGTCATATCAACTGTGTGTTTAGATCATTTAAGCTCAATGCTGAGAGACAGATGGGCTGACAGACAGAGAAGACAGGCTGTGAACTAGCTGAGAGAAAGGTGCACGGCAGATGAAACCAACTAGCTTATGCCTTGCTCCATGTTGACTGTTCTTGTTACAATTACTGACGATGTCTCTCAACACACTCTGCATCTAAATGTGGAAGTAGCCTTATGAATGACACCTGTCGCAATATGATGCACTAAAGGGCTTCTTGAAATGAACAGAGAAATAAACACACACGCATGCAAGTGGCCGCTGCTGTGTATATACAGTATATATATTAACCCTCGTAACAGGATTGAATACGATTTTTCAAAGAATTTTCACCTTTTAACCTATTTGATGGTTTGGTCTCAATAACTGTTACAGGCCTGTAGAGGTAAAACTATCCAGTATTGTCGGAAATAAAGACTTAATATGAGTATGAGTAGCAGAAATACGAGTAGCAGAACATTATTTTTCTTCTTTCCTGCCCCGTTAA
This sequence comes from Siniperca chuatsi, assembly GCF_020085105.1. Taxonomy (NCBI): domain Eukaryota; kingdom Metazoa; phylum Chordata; class Actinopteri; order Centrarchiformes; family Sinipercidae; genus Siniperca; species Siniperca chuatsi. The sequence continues at coordinate 9,483,047 of NC_058063.1, forward strand.
TCATCTCGCTACCCCTCAGATTTATTTTGGGATCACTTGCCTGGGCTCTGATCCCCAGGTTGATATACTGTATTCATGTCAAATAAGTCTGCAACTAATGACTATTTTCATTCTTGATTCATCTATTGATTAGTAGATTATTGATTTCATCTGTACACTGTCCAAAAATAATGACATTTGCCAATTGAAAAGTCAAACAGCCTCAAACAGCCTCTTGTGTCCAACTAGTGAGGAAATCCTCACCTTTGAGAAGCTGAAACCTGTGATTGGCTGGCATTTTTACTCAAAAATTGATTATAAAAGTTGTTGATTCATTTTCCATTTGTCGACCTATTCATTTATTGGCTAACTGTTTCAGCACAAATGATTTATCAAGTAATTGTCTAATAAATGAGGCCTTGTCATCGCTGTCCGAAACAGTTTTGAAACAGCTTTGTTTAATATGTTTGGCTGAGCAGAACAAAAATAAGCTGTTCAGTATTTAGCACCACTCAGCAGGCATCCCGAGTCACACCTCAGGCTAAGTAATTATCCCATTTGTGTGTTTGTGTTTTCATGCTAGCCATAATTTGTCAATTCATTTTTCCCTCTTTGTTTCTCTCCCCTAACTTGAAATGGTTCCTAAGTAAAGACCATTCCAGGGTCCATTGTTTGGAACTTGGATTATATTATTTTGGTCAAAATAAAAAGTTTCACCCAGAGTGGGAGCTCAGTGAAATCAGTGATTCTTAACCCTGACCTCAACAAATAACCACATCTCATTTGATGAACCTGCTGACATTTTAAGTTACTGCAGGGAAACATCTGTCTATTCATCTGTCACACTGAATATTTCATACAATATTTCCTCCAGGTGCACGCTACATCATTTTAACATCACACTACCAAATGGATTTTGATAAAACATCAGGAAATCATGTCATTAAAATGCAAAACAAGGTGACAAAATGGTTGAGGTGAATTGCGCCATCCATGAAAGACATTTAGTTTAATGCTGACTGTTTGTTAATGCAGGAGGAGGATGGAATGAGGCTTGCTTAATTTTGACTGACAGAGAGAAAACAGGGATGTTTTCACTGACAAACAATGGCAGGCTGTGTGTGAGTATTAGTACAGAGTGAGTAAGAGCCATTTGTGTGTTTCTTCTTAGAGCATCAGCACCAGAGTATGTTGGTGAAAGATGCGTGTGTGTCGGTGCGAGGCAAGTGCGTTAGCTGACGTTGATTGGCAGGAGGGCGCAGCAGGAATGTGCCTGGCTGCAGCTCTCTGCGGGACAGGTACAAACCACTCTATCATCGCATGAGAGAGTAATCGTTACGGGCAAATCATTACATGATCAGAGGGAACCAAGGTTGTGCCAAATATGCACAGCCCTCAGCCCTTTTTTTGGTGGGAGGGGGGTCAACAACAGTAAGGGAATGGTGGGGAAAAAGATGGAGCATAATCCGAGAGTAAGAATGTATGATACACGCAGCATGAAGATTTTAAGGCAGGATTAGTTTGACAGGAGGTGGCTAAGTTAAAGTTAGTTAAAGCTAAGTTACCCTAACTTAGCTTTTTGGGGACACACTCAGTAACTCAGTTGTGTGATAAGTTTTTACAGTGATGAGTAGAGTCAGTGATTACAATTTGGATTTTAGTAATTACATTACAGATACTACTCTCTGTAATGCTCTGCTAGTTTGACATTTTAGGGGGGTTGGCTTGTTTGCAGTCTTATCAGTGGTTTGATAGCTCAGTTTGGTCTCTGCGCTCAGCGGACAGGCTGGTCCTGTGCTAGCTTAGCACAGGAGCTTGAGGTGTGGGGAGGTGGTTAGCCTCTTCTTTGTTGTTGGAAATTCCCCATCTTCTGTTTCCCATTTCACTGGCGTTCCTCATGGGTCAATCTTGGGTCCGCTACTGTTCTCTATTTATATGCTGCCCTTGGGTCAGGTCATTAATAAACATAATTTACAGTACCATTGGTATGCTGATGACACCCAGTTTTATGTCCCATTACAATCCAACTGCACATTTAGGTGTTTTTATTTGATTCTGGCCTTTGTTTTGATAGCAAAGTACAGAAGGTTGTTCAGTCATTTTTCTTTCAACTAAAGTTAATTTAAAAAATTAAATCATTCTTATCCTTTGAGGACTTACACAGGGTTGTCCATGCCTTTAATTTTTTCCCGTCTAGATTTCTGTAATGCCCTGTACATTTTTTAAAATTCTGGCCTGGCTTCCTGCTGATTTGAAAATTTTATTGTTAACCTTCAAGGCTGTACATGACAAGGCCCTAAATTATATGAAAGATCTACTAACCCTTTATGAGCCTGGGCGCCTTCTTAGATCAACTGGTAGTGGCTTTCTGGTCGTTCCCAGAGCCCAACTGGTGACAAAGAGCTATCAGGGTTTTGCAGTTCGGGCCCCCAAACTCGGGAATGACTTACCTGCTGAGATTAAGTTTACTAAATCTATCACTGCTTTTAATTCTCTTATTATTATTGTTGTTCTTAAAAAAAAGTTTATTTCTCTGTGAATTTAATATAATTTATTTATTATAGTTATTTATTGTATTTTATCTTTTTGTGAAGCACTGTAACATTGTTAATAAAAGCACTATATAAGTTTATTATTATTACCAAAAGAGAAGAAATGTGCTTCCTGGTAACCCCAAAGTTGTCTCATTTACATGTTGCTAGTTGGCTTGCCACTGGTAATCCTACATTTGTTTGGAGTTGTGGAGATATACGCGTGGTCACCAGGGCTAACGTTAACGCTAGAAAGTCTGTAAATTCCACCAAAACGAAGGGTAGGGGCTTGTTAATCTACCATGTCTTGTTTGTTTAATGGCACCTTCAATGGAACTGGCCCAAGAAACAAAAGTAGTGTAACTACTACTGTAACTAACTGCTTGAGTAATTAGTAAAGTAATGAAATAACTTTTTACTGAGTAATTTCAGAATCGAAACTAAAACTGATATTACAAAATGAAAATATTAAAAATCACTTAAACAAGAAGTAACGCTACACCTGCTATACAACGACTGAAAAATCCTGATAATGAGAAGCAAAGATTAAGTAGGTATTCTTTAGATGGGAAATCATTTTTGAGTTCCAAGAAGAAGACCAACACCTTTCATCAATCGTTAAAGGCAGATTACAGACATCAGATTACAGAGAGTTCATCGTCACCATTACAGTATCAGACAATGTCCTGAAAACGAATTCTGTCAATCTGTCTTAAAGCAATATCGCCATGTGTCAAAGATACAATCTTAAGTAAAATGTATTACAGCAAAATTGCACAACAAATGTTTTGTAAGAGAGAAAGAAATGTTTAGTACACATCCTTACCCAGTGATTAAACATTTACCCACAGAATGTGATGACTAATGTCCTGATCTTATCTGATCGGCAATCTTCACATACACTTTGTTAAAGGAGACGAAAATAAAATCATACTCTGGTGAACTTAGGTTATGGCTCATTGATCTGCGTCTCTCAAACACACATTTCCTGCATGTCCATTAACCTTGGTAATGGTCAAACGGAAGTCATTTTGCGCTGTATTTACTGCGTATTTCTCTCCCATGACTGTTCAGTCTAGTTAGACATGTGATTCATTGGACCTAGATTACTTTTATGTTTTTCCCTTAATGTTTTACTTGAACTGCCACAGAGGCTCTGCAGACTGCAGAGAAAAGACAAATAGGCCTATGTATCCAGAAGAGGTGACATAAAACCTTCATTATACAAACTGGATAATGTAACTGGAATAAATCTGTAAAAAACTGGCTATTTAATTTTCCCATAGCGCACAACATGTTAATCAGAAGCCAAATTCACGACAGTTGGTCGATCAATCAGTGCAACGTTTTGTCTGAGCACATTATAGTTCCACCTAAATGTAACTGGCAATGAGCCTTTTTGCATAACAGGTTTGGAATTTATTGCGTTTGCCCAAAGCTAACAAAATGCCAGTCTCTCACCTCATATTGAATGATGCTCACTCACCCAGTGTTAATATTACAATATGCGGTTGTAATTGCAGTGGCTTAATCTATGCTGACAACAAATATTTTTGCAGGGGAATATTTTCCTTAAAACCAGACTGAGCTTGTAGACCGCTAATTTATACAACAGATGTGGAATTGGGTAATGCTAACAAAACATTTAGGTTTACAGACCACTGTGATACTGAAAGACAGTTACCCAAGTGTTGCAATATAGCAGGGTGGAGCTATTCTTTATAGTATTTTAGCAACTTAAAAAGTAAATGAATCAAAGCATGTATAGCAGAGGTATAAAGTTATCATTTGCGGGTAGCACCAGCCGTTAAGTAACTGGATCTGCTGCTGTGTGCAGGTGTGTCAGGCAGACACATTGCCTTGAGGTGCAGCGGAGGATGTAGGTTCATGTTCAACAATGTGTGCCAAAGCTGTCGCTCGTCTCTAACTTTTTTTTTTTTTTTTTCACTTTTATCTGTGCATCCATGTGTGTCTGTAATGCAACCTTAGGTGATTCTTGCTCCAACACGCCACTATTGTTCGGTTCGCTCTGAAAGTAAATTTGCATATGCATTATATATGTGTGAGCTTAGACGTCTGTCTTTTCATTCTTTTCATCTACTCGACATACTTGATTTATGTCTCCCTTTGTTTGTGCTTATTAAGAAAGCCCAGCAAGCAGCATAAAAAGATATATTTACATCATAAAGCCCTGTTTAATTTCCTCCTAGTCTTTAGTCTTTGCACACAGTTTAGGCTTCGCTCCACAGTGTGGCCTTGCATGCCCACTGGCTGACTCACTCAGCTCCTGCTTAGCCCTGCTACCAGGTCTGGGGGTTCATCCACAGCCTCTCCCTTTTCCTGGCTGTAACCTACTTCAGCTCCCAGGCTTCCTGCTCCTCGCAGGTCAAGCGCGGAGAGAGAGAATAAGAGAGAAATGGACACAGATGACCAATGCATGCACATGCATTGGCCATAGGTGTGAGTGCATGCCCTGCAGGGACCCCACCCTCTAGGTTGCCTCTTCCTCTGCAGTGTGGTGCAGAGTGAAGGTGTGGATCAGGGCCACTGAGGGCAAGATGATTTCCTCCACCACAGAGAGAAAGAAAGACAATAGAAATAGAAATATGGTAGTAGTTTGCCCAGAGATAAGCACACTCTCATGTCAAGTTTGTTTTTTATTCCGAAGAGAGTGAGAAGCATTCGTGCTTATTTTACACTTGGCCTTCAATCTATCAAGTGTTTGTTTGTGCAGTCATTTTTCCACACTTCAACAAACTTTACAACCTAATTTTACAATAGTATCTGATTGAAGCCGTACCCCCTATGTGCATTGAGCTTGTTATTGACAGTTTCCAACTGCTGAGATACATTTGGAAGGACATTTCCCTGCTTTTATGTGATGATCCAGGGCAAAGGATGGATTGATTTTCTTTCCGCTGTACTAATCCAGGTTGTTGCAGAGGCTTGGCCAGTTAGTTCCCAGATTTAACAGTGCAAGTGAACCCACTAATCACATACACACATGCACAGGACAGCAGAACTCCCATGTAGGTAGGACTTTGTAACTGCCAATCAGTGTCTGACATGTCAAAGGTTATATCGGTCAGACTGTTGGATCCAGCTGTGCAAGTCAAGGACTTTTACTGTACATAAGAAGCCAGCTTGGTTCCTGGACCCTCACCGAACTTGCATGCCCCAGTTATCTGGATGACGCAAGTGAATCAGGGCAGATCCACCACTTGTGTCTCATTAATATCAGGCACACCCAGCTGTTCCCTTTGTGCTTCCATCCTCTCTTACTTCATCAGTAACACTTGGTCAACTGCTCAGTAATTATCTTTCTGTCCTTCTCAAAGTAACAACTGAACTGAAACAAATAAAAAACATACATACAATGTTAAACACACAGTGTTAAAATCTGAATTCAGTAAAGTGGCTGTGTATAAACCATATATAGCAGCACACATGGTATAGTGCAGTCCTGAAATAATAACAGGTTTCAGAAACCAGAACCAGAAAATATCACAGCTTGTGGAGCCAAGCTCACTCCACAGTTTATTAATGTCTTTTTATTTTCATCAGATGGAAAACATTTTATTACTTAAATTTATTGAGCTCTTGATCCAAGAGAATGTGATCACTGAAAATGAGTTTTAAATGAGTTTTCACACCATAAATGGTCTATAAACATCACTGTTGTTGATAGAAATGGACAAGAGTGGAGAGAGTCTGGAAGCCAAATACCTGCAAAATATATTTTAAAATCTACATAAAGCTAAAGTTATGCTTTGGAAAATTTTAAATGCTGTGGTTGTATTTCTGAGAGGCAAAAGATGAGTCCAGTTATAACCAAGCACAGATGCTAAAGAAGCCTTTTGTGTTGTATGACCTCTGTCATTTAATTATTGTTAGTTTTAAACTAGTTTAAGTCAACAAAAGCTGAGGACATTTTAGTCTAGTTTCCGTCTACTTTAGTCCAGTAAAATTTTAGGATAATATAAGGCTTCAGCAGTGTAAGTGATGGGATATTCTCCTACTTAACATGAAAGTAACCTTTGCATCCACAGCCCTTTAATAATGTTATGTTAACATTAGCTTACCTCTTTATAAATGTCGTCCAGCTCTTTTCTAAGGTTACTTTTATTTATTTTTAGTCTTGTTGTTGTCGTTACAAAAAGGTCATCAATGAATATTTTTTGTCATAGTTTTCATTGATGAAATTCACACTGATGGCAGGTCTGTTTTACATAGTATGTAGTTCTAGTGGCAGTAGTGATTTGTATTAGTCTCAGAAATTAATAAAACAAAAAGGTCAAAATAGGAAAGGCAGTGAAACACATTCCCCTCCATTCCTCCATCATCACTATAGCTGGGAACGCTGCCGCCACTCACAACACACCCCACCGGCCCAGCACATGTCTTCACTTCTCTGTCCTTTCTGTGACCCATAATTCCCTTCTTCCTGTCCACCTAACTCTTAAAGATTAACAGAGTGCTCACTACCTGTCCACCTGCTAAAGGCATCACATTTACGGGCACCAGGGTAATCTCATGGGTCCAGTTGGTTTTCTAATCCTTGGAAACAGAAATAGAGAGCCCGGCCAAGGGCAGGCTGTTCAGTTTCCAAGGGGATCTGTTATTGGAACTGCCATTGTTCAGCTTGGGAGGCCACCTGTATCAATATCAGAATTTACTGTGCCAAATGCAACTTATTTGGATATCATGATTTCTTGGCATTACTGAGATGTTACATTGTCTTTTCACTTGGGGAAAAAAGTCCAAGCCATAATCAAGGCAAAATCAAGACAAAGAAACCCAAAAAATGGCTGGCCTGCGTACTGATTTGTGGCAATGAAGGTTTTTGTAGAGGTTGTGCCCTTGTTCCAAAGCACACAGGGGTGTTTGGTAGCGGCACCAATTGCTATAAAGCTGTACTTGAAGCTTTCATTGGTTTCACCTGACTTGAGATATGCCCTCAGGATCTCTGTGTCACCTGGATATCTGTAGCCAATGCGAAACCCGCAGAATGTGAAGCCATCTCTGTTACACACGCCAACAACAATGGAAGGGCCGCTTGGACCACGTTTTGAAGGTTTTGGTTGCAGAAGCAATTTTGGAGCTATCAGATTGAAACTCAAGATGCCAGAGCAAGTCAATTCTGTCTGGAATTTCTAAGAGGGGTGTGCGCCTTTTGAAAGCCACTTTCTTAATGTAAGAAAAAAAGAAACCCTTTCATGGCCAGAGAATCTCTATCACAATGGAGTTGAGGATGCCACCATTAGGTTTTAGCATCTCATATGTCTCCAGTATAGGTTGTCTGTAGCAAAACTTTTCAGGTATTTAGGTGGCCTGAATGTCTTTGATAAGAAGCATGGTATTATATTTCCATAAGTAGATGAGTGGTTATGTTGGGGTGTAATACTATTCCATTAATTTTAGAGGTACTGTTATCTGTCATTGTGTACACTCCAAAACTCAACGGACCCTCTGATTTAAAGTTTTTAGGGTCTGGTAGCTACATCTCCCTGATGCACATCATACTGTACTATATTAACTTGAGATTGTCGACTTCTGACTGCATGTAAGTAACACAGGTTAAACTAAATGATTTATGTGATATCATCTCGTCTTTCTGTGTGTTAGCACTGCAAGTCGAGCATGATATATCTCTCCAAAACTCTATATTCCTGCAGGATGGACACACAAGTGTGCAGATGCACTGAATCTCCTGCTGGGAGAAAGCTTCCAACCACTTGGATGCTCTTAGGTTTCATGCTACCAGGGGTTTGCTCTTCACTCTGAAAGAATGACATTTCTTATACAAACTGAAGCCACAGCCAGCAAGTTTTAAGAGACAGATCCCTCATCTCATAGGGTGGAACGTACCTGCCGTAGCCAGCTAGCCTGTCAAGTTTGTCCTATTGAGATTAGAACTATAGTCGCTCTTTGGAGAAGGCATACTGTAATATCACCAGTTTCTGTCTACACTAACATGGCATGGGTAATGTTTTTTAATGTGTGTGATGATTACACGGGAAGAATAAATGATATCCTGTCTTCTTTTCAGTCAGCTTCATGCTCATGCTGCCATCAAACATGATTAATTGGTGCCCAATGGCTGAGGCTTACACAGCCTAGTAACGCTGTATGATATGATCAAAAATTGCCTTTTTACATACCATTATGATGCCAGAACAACACAAGAGCCAGGTCAGAATGCCCCAGAGAAAAAATAAGAATGTCATAGCTGAAATGGTGTTTTGTCAGTAGACCCTAATGTGAGCCGTGTGCCTTTTTGACTCGCTTGTTTCTGAAAAGGGAAGGACAGGGAGGCGTCCAGTGATTCTTCAGCAGGCTTGTTCTGTAGCTGTGCCCAGCAGTGCCAAACCCTGCTCCCTGCTGAGATGACCCTGGGCACACGCTCCAGCTGTGCAAACATGGCTGCATTGCTGAGCACACATTCACGTTCAGGCTGAGCCAAATCCAATTATTTGCCTTGCCTTGAGTTTTGTTTCATTTCAGTAGCGCATATTCAGCCACCTTCCTCAGTACATATGAGCTGCGGTGCCAGGCTGAACAACGCACCACTGTGGCTTCTCTCTCTTCTATATTTCCCTCGTGCGAACATTCCCCTGCTTAATTTCTCTGCCTTTTGCTCATTTTTCTTTCCAAAACTCTGCCGTGACAGTAGGTATCCATTTTGTTTGAAGGAGAACCACCAAAGTCAACATGGAGGGGATGAGAGCCACTCGATTGTTGGCCAGTCGACACAGACGGCGGGCAAAAAAAATTTTTTTGTCAGGAGGGTCCAGCCCATATGAACATAAGCACCCAGCCAGTTATATTACCTCCGATGACCTGTGGTGATTCAGGTCATCCTACTCCTTAAAGGATAATTCCACTTTATTACAACTTGGATCTTATTTTTGTGGATTTGTCCATCGTTTCTGTCAGTTACATTGTACACAACAAGTTATTTGTCCAGTAGGGGAGGAAACATGAGAAGTCAGACAATCAGACAACAAACATCGAGGTTAGTCAAACTTGTTTGGAAGAGAAAACGTAGCTGAGAAGTAGAACGCACATTGTTTTCCTGTGCAATGAGGGAGTATTACTGACATTAAGGGTGCACTCACTGTTGGTTTTATCTCCAAATAAAGTGTTTAAAACCTACCTTAACTAATTTATGGCCACTTGGGGCTATAACATGCTATAAACACAACATTGACATGTAATCTCCTTTTATAAAGTTGATATGGTTAACATTTTAGCAAACATTTGCTTATTTACACATCCAGCAGACATAGAGCACCATCAGCATTCATTCGGAGTTGTTTTTCTCACCTGGGCATGAATAAAGTTGCGGGTGGGGAAGCCAAAACAATGAGCCAAAAGACGCTAAAATGATCTGTAGAGCTGAGGGAACCGCAGAGTTGGGTGATAATCATCGGTTGGTTCAAGCAAGCCCTTTCACATTACACTCAGTCTGTTAGTCAGCTGATGTGATTGTCAACATAAAAATACTGATTAAAGCAGCTTTAAATAATCTGGCTACTGTTGGCTTGTTTACAACCTGTCTAATCGCTACTTTGTAGTGATGTTGCCCAGATCTCAGCAATTACTTTGGTGAGTACAATGTAGATCTCTTTTTCTCCTTAAATGTTAAGTAGAGAAAATTACCACAAGTATCTGATTTCACACACACAAAAATGCACATAGTCAGTGTCTTCCGTGTGTCCTGTACTAGAAGGCAACACATTTTGCATGTAAAAAGCACATTGCAGTGAATCTACATTCAAGGCCAAACAGGCCTTAACATTACTCAAACACACAGACTAAGTTGAGTACACAAAGGAACAACACTTAATTCAAGAATGCTGAGTAATTTTCCCCACATATTTGGCAACTGTCACTCTGACTGCACCACTGTTGGAACAAGTTAAGTGTTATCTTAACTGACAATGGTTTGTTTGGGAAAGAATTTCTTCAATAGTTTTGGGTGAGATCAGTACAGCAACACCCTGACAACTGAATCTTTCCATTTCCGATGAACCACCGTGCCCCCACAATATATTGAAACTGGCTGTGGTAGACAGCAGGAGAAGCTACTTTTGGCTCTGCTGTTGCTTTGGAGCTAAATGATTTTCCTGAGATAACAGAGCGCTTGTCGGCTGGGCCCGCAGGGAGCCCTAATGCAAAAACAAACATATGATATGCTGTCTCTCACTGTCGCTGGGCCTATATGGGAACGACCTGCCATGCTTTAGAAACAGTAAACAAACCGAAGTTCCTGGAATTTGTGCACACGTGTAGATGCAAGCAGAAATTCTGAGGAAAATGTAACAAAATCAGAAGAATGCAACACCAACATCACAGCAAACCTGTAAATCCCTATAGGAATATTATTATAGACACAGAGTATACATCATTTACATTGACAGTCTCACACACAGAGACGCATACAGGACATAAAGTTAGAGTGGACTCACACATGGTGTCCGATAAATCTCCCATGGCATGTTTAAGAGTTTAAATGGCGCCTCCGATCTGTCACTTTAATACAAAGGGAATGTGGAGGACAAAATGTGCCAACTCGCTCACCCTCCCAGCAAACCCCCCCCTCCAAACGCCACTTTGGCTGCGTGCCAGATGTCAGGGACGTCATTCATCAAACCGCTCCCTCTCACCGGCAATTATATAAGTATGACAGGGATGTTTGAATCATTTTTCTTGACGTGCTATCATTGTTGCAACTCTTGGCAATCATCCTGTATTATTGGCGTCAACTACCAAGGCTCAAGACGGTCGTTTTCTGCATGTCTATCCTGTTGAAATGCATTTTTTCAGGGTTATGTAATTAGGTATTCTTGATAGCAGATTCACCTTCGGTGAGAGATCTTTTTCAGCTCCTTTAGTTTGTAGAACATCTTACAGAGTTATTGTCTGTCAATCTTCTGGGATAATTGCACCCTCTGGAATCTCTGCATATTGACTAGACAATGGATGGACGACATTAAGCTGTCACTTTATGTTGGCTGTGTCATCACAGATCGGTGGGGAATACATCGTTGCCTCTGATCTTTTGTGTGTGTCTCAGATATAGTTCCCTGGGGTGATTGTCATATTTAGAAGACCCTAGACAAATCACTGGGTTCCCCCAGCTCGTCTGTCAGAGTGACGATGATGTTGTGGTTTGTTTGGCTGCAGGAGAATGTCGAGTCAAGTGGGGATGTCTGGGAGCGTCTGTTAGACGGAGACTTGGGCCCTTTTTTAAAAGTGAATCATGTTATTGTGAGCATTTGTTCTGGTACTGTAGGACAATCTGAACCTGACTGTTCACAAAAACATGGCACTCCCCTGGCCAAAGTTGACTGTATATGAAAAGAATACTGATGACATTCAAGATTGATAGAGCATTATTACTGGTGTTGGTGAAATTGCTTTGTGATGGATATCTAAGACTTCATTACAAATTAATTATAAAATGTGTAAAATTGCTGTTTTTGCCAGTGAAAAGTGCCAAGAAAATGCAAATTTAGAATCAATTTTAAACCAAGTAGAAAGTTGAGTTTTTGTGTTATTTTTGTTGTTAGTTGTCAACATAGGTGTTACCTCAGAGATAAACTAAAACTGGCTCCAATCTTTAAGAAATTTAGTTCAGAATAGAAATGCACTTCAGAAGCCGTGCATATACACTGTTCTTTTTCAGGAATCTGTGGAAGTGGCTGCACGTGCACAAGCAGATTTCCACTCCCACAGTTAATCATAAATAGATGAAGGCATGCCCTTAATTGGCCATTTGCACGTCAGTACTTCTGCCTGCTCCGCCACATTTTAGTCTCACAGACGGGTCAATGACTGTGTTACATTGGCGAGGTTCTCCAACAATACCAGAACAAGTGTCGTTATGTGGGACTGTTACACCCCCATATCATTAATAAATCACATGAACCTGTAAAGCATCATCAGCGGTGATACTCTGTTTTAATAAATACCGGTTTATATGTGGAAAGTGGTGTAGGTATTGTATGTATGCATCATTTATACATCTGACCCCTTGTCTTTGTTTTGGATCAGTTTTTTTAGATTTATCACAATATGTGATGAGATACATACAAGGCACTTTTAACTGCAGTGGCTCTTGTGCTGTAAGTTGTACTGCACTGTAAGTTTACAAAAACATGTCTTCATTAAATAGATCCATATCTAAGATGAATCATCAGTGTATATGACACAACAAAAATGAGGGAAGCAAACGTTTAATGTAATAAACTTAATTATAGGTTTACCAGCCTAAATGGTCATGTATCATTCTCAGACTACAGAGTGCTGTATGTTGGCTTTTAAAAACTTGATCACCGAACAAATTCTCAAAGAAAATCCATCCGGGCCACAATTTGATGATTTGGGCTCTATAATTTAGAAACTTCAGAGCTAAATCTGCAACATTCATTTTAATGAGTTAATAGGACATACTCCGGAGCTGTAGCCATGTGTGTTTAAGGATGTGACCGCTATCATGTACACACTGTAAAAAGAAAGCAATTAAAAGTAAGTCTAAGTAATAGGCAGAAAACTCAGCTTACTAGTAAACATCCAAAATTCTATCCACTTTGTGCCTAGTGTGCAGCTGGCTTCTAGTAATGCAAAACAATTGAAGAATGGAGTGTGGATTATGGAGCGTAAGGGCTGGATAGTTAAAGATGCCACGCTACAGGCAGCATGGCAGAGCAGCATTTCATTATTTGCCTCGCTGCCAGCCTGATGAGATCAGGGCTGGAGAATGCCACAGAATATGGAAATTAAGATTGTTCGATGGTCAGGCAACTCCGCAAATGAGGGGCTTAATTTGGGAGCAGGAATGTAACAGCGATTCGGCGGTAACCGCAGCGCTCTTGAGAAGATCGGGGCTTTCATGGAGTATATTGATGTCGGCGAAAACAGTTTAGGAAACTCGGTGGAACAAATTTGTTGGCCCTCGCTGTGGAATGAGAATGGGGTCTTCACAGATTGCAATTTTCTCTCGATCTCTCGTACTAGTTAAAGAGTCCTTTGCAGTACCTTGCTGAACACCACCAAGGTTGAATCTGTTTGGCCCTCAGTGATGTGTGGTCATGATTCAGGCCAACAGCCTGCCAGGTTTGTTCTTTGTCTATTTCAAAGAAAACAGCGATTACTGGATTGGTCTTCTGGGAGGTCTGGCATGGGCGGCTTTGCATGCATTTCATGGAGGGATCCGTGTTTGGGACATTGCCACTGTCAATTCTGCAGAGGCTTACAATGGGATGTTATATTGGATAAATGGATAAAATTGGAGTTAACGACCAGATTTGGGAGTGCTACTTGATTTTTGGCTGCCAAAAAATGACCAAAAACAGCCAGACTCACCAAAAATCCGGAATGTGCTGCACCACAGGTCAAATTCAGAAGAAATATTATTGAACAGACACATTTTTCTCACAAACTGGCAATGGAATCCAAATTTCTGAATGACTTTTATTTTAGTTTTAAAAATATATATATATTTTAGACACTATACATATACAAATTGTGGAATTTTCCAAATGTGGTTTCAGCAGAGTCTTAAGAAGATACAGGAGCAAGAATGGCGCACTTCAGAAATGTTATCTCAAATGAAAAATATTTCTGTTTCTCTTTGAAGACTGATACAGTAAAATGGTAAATTTGAGCTCCCAGGTCAGTATGAACTTCACACTCATCAAATGAGCTGGTCGAACTTGTACTCCTACTCATTCTTGAGATGTTTATTCTCAGACTAAAAAGTGCAGTGTGGTTCACAAAAATTACTAAATTGTGCCATATCAAAATCGCTCTTTGATTTAATGGAAACTAGTCTAATAAATGAAATGACTAAAACCTGAATGCAAAGTTAATAGAGAAGTTCTGGGGCTTCACTACAAAACCCCATATAAGCTGTTCTCATCAATCATCCAGTGACAGTCACCTTTATGTGTGAAATTACCCTGGTGTTTTGAATCAGTCGCGCAGCAGCACACATGTACTGAACTGTGAACTCGTTGGCCCGCTACGTGTGGAACATTGTGTTGTAATTGTGCCACCCAGCTGTCAATTTTAATCCTTCTACGAATTGATATGATGAAGAAGGACAGATGTTTGTATTTGTGTGTGTGCAGTATATGGTTATGACTGAAACTCTTAATTGAAATCTAATGCTTAGTTATGGCTCTCTCGAAGACACCACTACACCATCCATCTTTGTAGCTGCTTTTGTCAGGGCGGGCGGTCTTGTGTTCACAAACTCGCCATCACACACAGCTTAATTACTGATAGAAGCCAGCAGTCACGGTTACTTAACACCACTGGAGAGAGCCTGCAGATGGGCCAATCAATCGATGAGACTAATGAAAAGCTGTGAGGGAGAGCTGTCACACAGCTGCTGCAGACTCCACTCTATCCATGTCTGATGCTTGGACTGCTGCCAGTCTTGTGTTAATGTGATAGTATGCAGCGTTCACTCTCTCACTATGCAGCAGGGACGGTTCTCAGTGATGCTTTCAGGGTTAGATACTGTGTGTGTGTGTGTGTGTGTGTGTGTGTGTGGGCTGGATATTGGACTCAATGCAGATGTTTCACACTTGGTTAAACTTATTTGCACCAAATATACAGTATTTTAGACAGATAGATATCAACAAGACTAAGACTATATGTCATGGTAGCAGCTCTGTGACACTGTACTTAGGCACAGCTATGCTTTGAGCTAAAGGCTAATGTCAGCATGCTAACATGTTCACAATCACAATGGCAGTGTCCGAAATCACTCCCTTGTTCACTCACTCACTGGGCCCTATATAACAAACACTCACTGACAGGTGAAGTGCCACACAACTGTTATTTTCACATCCATAAAATGCAGTGCATTGCATTGTGGGATTATTAGCAGAGAGTAGGGTACATGCCATGGACACTACTTTTCTGTAGTTCCATTGTGGTAATAGTTGAGGGCGCTATATAGTGCATACATTTCACTCTCATAAAAAGGGGGCAATATAATGTACTATAGTAAATAGGGAGTAGGATTCATCGTCTGGGAACCATGAATGTCTGTACATGTTGTTCCAATCCATCTAGTACATGTTGAGAAATTTCACTGGATACGTGAACATTTTGACTTGCTGGTGGCCCTAGATGAAATGTCATGGTATTACCAAAATCACTGGGATTCATCCTCTGGGGACCATGAATGTTTTAACAAAACGTCATGTCAATCCATCTGACCAAAGTGGTGGACTGACCAACCAACAGACTGACATTGCCATCCCTAGAGCCACACCACTAGCATAGCTGAAATGTTACTTAAAGGGGCTTTTAAAGGAACAATTCAACTTTCCTCTCCTCTCCTTGGTTAAATGGCATGTGCACAATAGCTTTGACAGGTAAGGCTTTCCCTGAATAAATGGATGAGACCCAAAAGCTCCTTATATCAATTGCATTTATCACACAATATGTGATATTAAATGTGTGTAATTTTAACTTGGTGAATCGGCCACAGACAGAAAACCTTTATGTAATATGATCCTGATTATTTATTTTGCTCACATTTCCACAGATTAGGTTTCTGTCTTTTTCTTCATCTCTAAAACTCGTATATCAACCAAGATGATTTCTTGAGACCACCTACCCCTGCCCCCTCACTGTAATTGATAACATTTGGAAGCTCCTCTTGGTGGGAGACAAAATGATGGATTTGGTCAAGCTAATTTTGAGCCTAAGGTCAGTAAGACAGAGGAGGAGAAGATGGATGATTTTGGGAAACTGTCTCACACTGTGAAAACGTGATCTGGTCATGACTGTCCACCCTCGCTTGCTTGAGTTTCACACTCTTACATAACCTTCCCGTCATGCTGGAATCAGCTATAACAAAGGGCCAAAGCCATCCATCATGAGCAGAGGCAGTAGTCAGAGAAACAAGTGGCTTTTTTGTCTTTAAGTGGGTGTGATGGAAGATGCAAAGTGGGTGGATGTCTTAAAGCAGAGCTAATATGTCAATGCTGGGTCCAGCTGAGGCCTCTCAGCTGCTTCTTTTTCTTTCACTCATTGGACGGAGAGCTTGGCCCAATGATGCTGGACCACAGGGGAATAACGAAAAGAATTTGATGATTCAGGACCTAGATCCACACCAGTGCTTTTCAGTTCTTTTATGTAATCACGATGAGCTACTGTATGTTCTCCATCTACCACCAATGTGTTGACTTTAAAAATGTGTTTGGCTTTCTACTTAGTTTGAAGCAATGAACATTATGAGTGTGCGTGTTCTCAGCCGCAGCACTTCACTAAACAGCTTTTAGTTCAACAACTGCAATGACATTCCTTCTGTGCATGGTACAGAAACTTGCTGCAGGAAGAACTGGCATGTTTCAGGAAATGACATGTGATGTGTCCAGATCTGCTCTTCCCTCCCCTGCTCTGTCATTCTGTCCTCACTAGCATCACTGTGGGAACCCATGTGGGCCCGTCAGTGTTTTCCTGCTGCTGTTATTGTATATACTGTATGACCCAAAGGGTCAGTCAGTCCGTCCTCAGACTCTTCTTATTGTGATTTGCTGTATCTTTCAGAGGGCACAAGTAACACATCCAGTAGTTATTTCTCAGTCCAGCAACTGCCGGTCATCCATAGTCTTATTTTAAAGCTGCATGAATCAGTTTTTTAGTGCAGTATCAATGTTTCAGCTGCTCTCAAACTGGATCTTTGTAGTCCACTTATTTTCTGGATCAAATCAACACCTTCACTGTGGTGCTCCAACTCTACAGAATGATCTCATTCCCTTTCCAATCAAGCATTTCAGTGACGTAACTACCACTGAGAGAGAATCATGCAGAATCATCAGCAGTGGTGGTTGTGGTATACAGTATGTATTGTATTAAGAAAAAAACACTTTTGATTTTGCGGTTTTACAGTATGTTCCTCTACTGCCATTGCCACAGTGCTCCATGCTGTTCTTTGAGCTGTCAGAACTCTTTTTGAGGGCGCCTTATTAAAAACCTCCACATTAAATATAATAGCAGTTGTTACCTGAGCGGGGCAACCACACCATGTCTGGTGCAGAGATTAATGTTAGCTGTGAAGCTATTTTTGCATTGAGATGTCTCCCTGCTGGCTAATGGGATACAAAAGGCTTCAGCACTGGATTTCATAACTCCATCTGTTTGTATTGTAAGCCAGGAGAAGTCAGCATTGGGGTCTCCCACTACATAATTAGCCCCCCACTAAAGTAGAAACTCCACGATGAGCCCCACACATGGTCAGCAGGTGGACTAACCTGTCTACTTAGCAGGAAATAAGCTACTTGCTTATGTTGCACACTTGGACCGGTCAAGCGCTCAAGTTGCACTCAGCTTGTGGTCAACTCGGGAGTGAAGAAGCGTGATTTATTGTGAGGGCACAGCCGGTGTGAGCATTACAGTATTTGGTCTCTGTTTGTATTGCAGGCTGATATTCTGTGGTCAGAAAGGGATTCTCACAAAAGCCTTCGGATAGTTGAAGAAAAATGGCTGGTGACAACTATGGTATAAAATGATAGATGATGACCTCTTTAGATGAGTTATCCTGTTGCCTTATACAGAAAAAACATGGGACACAGTTAGTGGACTCAAATCCTAAAAATCACTCACACATAATAACAGGGAGGCTGTTTCTGTAGCCATCCATTTTGACCATCTATTTGGTTTCTTTTTTTTTCACTGAAGAGACAGTGCACATTAAACCAACGCTGGTCAATTAAATCCAGAATATAAAACATGATTAAAGGAATAGTTTCGGAACATGTGAGGAAATGTGCTTATTTGCTTTCTTGTCGAGAGTTAGATGAGAAGATGGGTTCCTTTCTCATGTCTGTGCAAGTCAGGAGGGTAACTTAGCATAAAGACCTGAAAACCACAAATGGTCGTTTTTATGTTTCTGTTTGTGTACAGGTTAAACAAACGAGATACGACGTGTTAAATAGTGAGCTTTAGAGGTGTTGGTAGACATATTTTTGACCTTTTAGAGAGAGCCAGGCTAGCTGTTTCCTCTTGTTTCCAGATTTTATGCTACTTTAAGCTAGGCTAACCGCCTCCTGGCTCCAGCACCATACATACGCACAGACATGAAAGTGGTATCCATCTTCTCATCTAAATCTTTAAGCGTATTTCCCAAAATGTCAATCTACTCTTTTTTTAATGTTTAAAGATAAAAAAAATAAATAAAATCTGTGTTTGGTCCTCGTGCTTTTTATGCTGTTACCTAAATAATATAATATATTTATTAAATATGGAGTAGCAAAAACTATTAGACATATTTACAAAGCCTTAAATAGTCCACTTTATGTTGTAAATGTAAGACTTTACATTACATATCTACATTTTCATTGATGTGGTATGACCAACAGTCACATTGGCAACATTGACAGACAGTAACAGTTTAGTCTGTGAAGTGTTGATGTCTTCTCTGACTGCTTCCTGTCAGATGATTAACAGAACACCTAAAAGAAGATAAAAGAGCAAAACATAAACAGTCAGAACTGATGCACTCAATTGTTTAGCGTGATTCTGCGAGTGTTGATTTATGCTGCAGTATGCAGAGTGAAGTCCAGCCATGAGTTATGATACTTAGTGTGTAAACCATTTACAACAGACGTCACTCAGGCGTACTTGCTTACGTCTGAGACATGAATTGGTTGCGTCTTTACTAAGCTGATAATGGTTGTGCTGCTTTGACAGAATATGGACCCTTGCAACACACCCTGCATCATCAACACCTCCTCTACCTCCTCTGCAAAATAAGAATTTCCTGAGTTTTTAAAAAAACTTTTTGTTTGTTTGTTTTTTTGCAATGCACAATATTACATTAAAAATCTTTTTTTTTTTTTAACATAAGTATTAATGGGTACATACTGGATGCTACACATGTAACTAAACATTAAAGCACCAGTAGGGTACAATTTGAAAAAATGTAATTACAAACTTTTAAATTGGACAACGGCACTTTAAATAGCCAGGAATTAAATTAACATTTTCAACAGAATTATTATATAGTTTAACTATAAAACAGCACACTTAATAAGGTACCTGAAATTATTTTAATTTTGAAGCATTTTCTGTTACAATAATGAAAAACAAGAAACAGTGAATTGTGGCTCTCACCTCTTTCTTTGCTTTGTAAGTAGCCTCCAAGTTCCTGGCAGGTGTCGGGGACGTCTCTATGACCAGTCCATTGAGTTTTTTTGTCCATTATCATCCTCTGTATGCGCAACCTGCTCCTCATAAAGGCCATCTCTGGAGGGTACCAGTCTTTGGAGCTCCTCTTCCTCACACTTTGATATTTTGTGAACATGCAATGTTCAGGTGAAATGGTCGACTCCGTTGCCATGGCTTTTCACAAGCAGAAGTAAATCCCTCACACCCGAATGTGTTCTCGCTTTAGCCTGTTGTTTAAACAGTACTGCACTGCCTGTCTTACAGTATCTGGAGTGGAGTGAAGAAACCGTGTTGCTGTGTAGCCAAATGCTAAGTGGTCAAAGTCTTGTGTTTATTGAGGATATTGACGCCATCAGCACTCTTATCCTTTGTCTCAAGTTTATAAGACTCATCTGCAAGCGCTAGGACCCAGTGGAACAGATCACATTATCTTGCTGACGTCTGTATGATCCTCTTCTTTTGTCTGAAATAACCATGTATGGGTGTGATGCACCAAACACATCAACATATGGTCATGCAACTATATTGTCCTCATAACAATGTTGTGAAAATGATGTTTAATCTTCCCCTTCCTTTTATATGCATCATAAATCATATGTATGCAGGATGCAGATTCATGGAGGGACTGGAGGGGAAAATACAACTAGTCATGGTAAATGCATTCGACTTTCATAGAGGTAGACCTCACCACTTTGGGTTCTTGGTCTCACTGTTGCACCCATGTTGAAAAGAGGCAAAAAGGCTAAACATTGTGAAGTCTGCTGTTTGGTTTGTGTCATCCCCTTGACAATGTGAGACAGCATGAAAGGTCTGTGTCTACTTATATTTTCTCCAGTTTCCTCCCACAGTCCAAAGACATTTGGAGTTGTGTTTCTGTCCTTTTAGCTCTGTTTTGGTCTCCACCCACTCCTTAGGGGAAATATCTGGCTCTTTAGCTGCAAAATGCTCCACTGTGTTTACCAAGCAGTCGCTAACTTTGTCTGTCTGATGTTTGGTAGTGAGCAGGTACTGTGCAGTGGGTTTATCAGATTTTTTTGTGTGTGCTGGAAACAGCTGCCTACTGTGCTTGAAAACCAGGTTGACATTTAAAAGTGAAAAACATTGACATCTTAAAAAAAAATTGACAAAATGAATTCTAATTAAAAAAAAGTACAATTCAAACTGCTTTTTAGCCACACTAGTGGTGTACAGATGGTGATGTCAGTCTGTCGATTGTCATTGTGAGCATGTTGATGTTAGCATTTAGCTCAAAGCACTGCTGTACTTAAGTACAGCCTCAAAGAGCTGCTAGCTTGTAGACTCTTAGTTTTGTTTAAAGTTGTTTGGAGCAAAATGTGGCAAAGGTTAGCTGTCAGTTTGAGCATGCATGTCCTATATAACTATAAATAAAAATCCCAGTCAGTACTCCCATAAAAGATTTTTGACAGTGCTCCCCTCCTCCCATCAACTGAACCTGACTTTCTCTTCCATTTGGTATACAGTTTTAACTGATCTGTCCATGCATTATGTTCTGAACCAGTATCCTGTTTCAACAGAAAATACATCAAATTAAACAAGTAATGTGCTGTTTCATGCAAACTTTAAAAGGCTGTGTCAAAGAAGTGCTCATGCATCATTAGGAAGGTGCCACGCATTGTTATAAGACATTAAAATATGGGAGTAACAGAGCGTGAATGCAAAGGGATGAGATGACAGTGCCAGGAAAAAAATTCATCTATCAAAGGTAGATCCCCCCCCCTCCCCGAGGCTTCATTCCCTGTGCTATTCAAGATTACAAGTGGTGGGAGTTGAAGAGCGCAGCAATGGAGACCAGTTGAGCTCCTTGCCACTCTTCTCCTCATGCTTGCAGGACAGACTGCACTTGGGAGACAGATATCAGTACAAGTATATCAAGTTGAGAGAAATCTGGCAGAGAAATTTGGGAGAAGGTACATCTTCAAAGGCAGTCTGGGGAAGAACATTAAGATAACTAAACAATCCATCAGGAATCAGAGAATGTGATGAAAGTGCTGTTTCAGTTTTATTTAGTTTCCCAGAGAGCTCAGTCATGAGCTGTTGCATTACAGGTATCCTGTGTGAATGCCTGAAGTGAAAATTGTAACCATCAGTGTTTTCTTCCTATTTTACACCGAAGGATGTCTTGTTGCCTGAGGCGAGCCAAGACTCTGTCATAGCCTTTATGACTCTTACCTTTATCAGTCCTGAAATCCTTAAGTAGCCGTGGGCTTTGGTCTGTAATGAGCAAATGTTAAACTGTGTGCATCATAATCCCATGGTTCCTTCATGGTGAGCGGAAAAATTCTCTTAATGGGTCAATGTGTGGGGGGCCATGGACAGATATGGCAAAAATCGTCGGATGAGAAAAAGGGCACTCTTTTTCCTAATTTATGAAACAGGAGTGGAGAAGGAGAGGAAAAGAAGGCCATAATGTTTCCTCCTCCAAAATGTGTTAAGTGAAAGCTCACATAAATCCCCTTGAAAGTGGATTAGCAAAAATATCTTTTCCTCTTAGGTTTCATTCAGACAGGAGCCAGTCTTGAAGAAGGGGTGTCCTTATCTAAACATTGGACGGAATCTTATTAATCAAAGGCAACAGTGCGCGAAACATAAGTCTAGGTTTTGGCCCAGTGTAGCATGGTAAAAGTCATTCGCTTTTCACAGTTTCCACCCAAACAGTGGAAGCTGGCACCACGTTATAGGAAAGCTCAATTATAATATCAGGTTGGTGTTATTACTGTTGATTATGTGCTTTTGAAGACCTGACTTGCCCCTGAGTGCACTTCCTCTCCCCTAACCTGCTTGAGACGTGCTCTTTGAAATCTAACTCGCCTTGGAGGTTAATGAATCACCGGCCTGGTTCCCTGTTTTACTTTCACCCTTTCCCTTTGTGACATTGACACACACATACCCACTCAGACACATTGGATTTGAGCCTCACGTGTAGTTTTGGAGATTGGGATGCCTGTTGGAGTTGGTTCTTTCAATCCCTACAAACCCTACAAACCAGGAGTGTGTGTTTTCTTAACCTCTGTCATGTTCATTTCAAATAAACTCAAACATTGCCTGAGTTAGTGCATGCTTGTACATAATCTAAAACACTCATTAGATCCCAGAGAGGAAAAAGACTCATGTGTTGGTGTTAAAGTGGGCTCCCACCATCAACCTATAGTTCAGAACTTCAAATAACAACCATGTCTCGTTTATTACGTTAATTACGTTTATCATGCAACTTAGTTTTTGTAGTAAACATGATGCCATCCAGATTGTCTTTTTTAATCAACAACGAGGAAATGTTTGAATGTATCTGCAAACTGTATAAGTAATTTATTTGTTTTTCCTACAATATCTGCTCCTGGCAACTAAAGCGTGATTAATGCTTTTATGATTATGATTATGTTTAGGCAACTTAAGCACTTGTTTGAACATGCATTCATTGGTATTTTTTTTGGCCACTTGGGGGCAGCACACCAATCTATAAACACAACACTGACATATTATCACCTTATAAAGTTGTTCTGGCTAATATGTTAGCAAACAGATTCGTATTTACACATCTAGTAGGCACCTAGCAACATTAGCATTTAGAGTTGTGTTTCTGGCTACCTGCGAATGTAGCTAACATTGTCTGTATGTCGTTTAATGCTGGACAGTTAGCATACAGTGGGTTTATCAGAGCTTTTTCATTGAAAACAGCTGCCTTCTGTGACTGGAAATATGGTTTATGAGTGGTAAAAGTAAACCAAAACATTTAAGTTGCAGGCCATAAAACTAAAACAAGATCTTGCTGACATGTGCACAGTGAGTGTTAACGTGCTAATAATCACCACCTTAGTTTAGCGTGTTAGCATACTAACATTTGCTAATTAGCTCTAAACACAAAGTATTTGACCAAAACCCATGATATTTCTCTTTACGTCTTATGTACAATTTCTCTGCTGTACAGTAATGTCACACTTCCTGTATTGGGGAAAATGTTGCCAGTCAATTTAATCCAGGCAGCAAATATGTTAACACATATTTGGCAAAGCAAATTTATTGTATTTGAACGTATTTTATAGCAGATAAGGTTTGGAAATAAGGTAAAAGAACCCCCCTTTTTTACATGACAACTCAGTGCTTGGCCCATCTTTGGAAATATCCAGTCCTCTGCCAAATCCTGATGGTTTAGTCCAGTGGGGGTGTGCAGGATGCTTGTCATTGGCACTGGACAGCCAGCTTGTTTGCTTAGGGAAACAGGTTTGATAGATCCCCCTTTTAAGACTCCAGCGAGTGAGAGTTTTAGCTGTCATGCACCATTAGCCTGCAGCTCAGTCTTGTTCCAGCATATCTCATGTCTTTAAGGAGGATGGATGCAAACTTCAAAATGTCAAGGAAATGGTTGTCAGATTTGTCTGGTGTTAAGACACTAAAAGTGTGTGAGAAAATAATTTCTGCAGATGGGGGGAAAAAAATCTCTTGAGAAAGACACAATCGGTATGTTCATCCCAGCCGGGCCTCCATTTAGCCTTGAGCAAGGACATCTGGTCACTTAAGTGGTTTTCAGTACATCTTAGCCGACACACACACAAGCAAAGCTTCTCTTAATATTCATATGCTTGACTTATGTTTGCTTTACCCCTGGCTTGTAGTTGTGCAACATTTTAATTTTCAGCATCAGTGGCAGAGAGGACACACTTCAGCGCAACGTTAGTCATGTCAGCAGAGATCTCATGTTGTATTCAGGCATCCATTACTAGGCTGTATTTTGATAAAGGTTTTTCATATCAGTTATTTGGTTTCCCATGCTAAATGCATTAAAGTCTCCAGGGTATATAGTTTAGAAGACTTCAAACTGTTGAGTCAATCTGAGAAACATATGCTGTATCACATTTCCAGCAATGTATTTTACCGGTTTCCTCACAGGTATAAGATAGGTTTTCATACTCATTCATCTCATTCTTGATTTGTTGACACCTACACACAGCCACTTTGCAGGTGGCTAATTATAAATAGTCCAAAGTAAAATTTGATATTTAATTAATCTTTAAAGAGATGGATAAACCAAAATGTTTCTTTGTGGCCCAACAGCTGGCACATGTGATCCATACCCAACAAAAATGTGCTTGTACATTATGATCTTGGTCATCTGAGGAGGCTTTTGCCCACATTTTACTGCAGTGACTTATGTGTTATTACAGATGCCTCCACAGTCTAAGTGACTGCAGCTAAGCAGTGCTGAGTGTAGGGCTTTGGACCTGATTTGATTTGTCTAATTTAAGAGACCACTCCGTGGCTCTTTCCCACACAAAGCTGGTGTAAGTTTTGCTGCAGTTGCTTAGCAGCACTTTTTTTTCACCCCACAACTAATAATCTACAACCCCCTACAATGTGAAGAACCTCAAGTACCCCAAACCCACATCCCCTGCTCTGCTGCGTTCTGCTTTGGCACAAGCCCGGGAGGCAGGCAGTTGACCCGGGTCATTACATGGTGTTTATGACCCACGGCGAGCAGCTGAGGGCCCTCGCTCTGTGAATTTGTGCGTCCTTGAGAATGTGGGCCCTGCTGTGCAGCTAATGGGCCCTATCCAAGATGCCCCTCACCCTCCACCCGTCTCCCCGAAGAGGTGGATTACAACATCTTCTGATATCAGATCTCTTCTGCTGTGAATCCTCCAGAGATTCCCCTCATCAAAAGAGATGTGCGCTTGGGAGAACAAACCAAAAGAAAAGACACACAATGCTCAGTAAATGATTGCAAACAGAAAGAGACGTTTTATTACAATTTACTTACATTTCCCACCATCA
Organism: Siniperca chuatsi; assembly: GCF_020085105.1. Taxonomy (NCBI): domain Eukaryota; kingdom Metazoa; phylum Chordata; class Actinopteri; order Centrarchiformes; family Sinipercidae; genus Siniperca; species Siniperca chuatsi. Next base: position 9,508,537 of record NC_058063.1, read on the forward strand.
CCATTGCTCCAGAGTATAGTGGTGAAATAGAATGGTCTGGTGGAAACACTATGGTATGAATAACAAAGAGCGGGTTGCATCACTGGGCTCTGGTTTAGTGTATCTGGTTCCTTTTTCTTTTTTATTTAACCCCATACAAAAGAATCCCATGTAATGACTCAATATGCCACTTCAGATTACACATTTATTATATATTTTGCAAATTTTTCAACATAATTGAAGAAATGGGAAAAGTAGAAATCCTCTGCCTAGCAGTATATTCAGTCTGATGCTGTTCAAATGTAGGTATAAATGTAGGATGTGAAAGATTCAAAAATCCTTGCTCCCTGAGTACTTGCACAATGCTGATATACATGTAAAATGGGTCTAGAGCTGAGTTATGCTGAACGACACACCCTGTTCTCATTTTTTAATCATTGAATGTATCTTTAAAGGTGTGCCCATGATCCACCATATCTGGAGTAAAAAAATTCCAATCTGATGGGTCAAACGTTCTCTCTTTGTCATAGTAAGTGGCAGTAAGACAAAACACACAATAAGCAAAGTTAAAGATTAATTTGACTGATAGCATTTTTATTTTTTTCCCTCAAATTTTCTATAGATATCGCGATAATATCGTTATCATGATTTTTTTTGGCCACGATAATCGTGTAGCGAAAATTTTACATTGTGACGGCCCTAGTTCAAACACTTCTTCAGATTTATATAACAACATGATTTCAAACCCAGCTCTATGCATTTCCTTGCTTCCTTGAAATTATTTGCGTTGTTCAAAGTGTCCAACCATGTCTAAAAGCAAAAGTGTTTGTACCTGTTCTGATGGCAGGGCGAAAACCCTGCCGTCACACTGCATCCTTGATCTTTCTACAAGAATGCTGGGGCTTTTGTGTATGTTTTATAGTCAAAAAGGTGGTGTATTGACCTACAGGACACCTCTGATAGGATCTTTGTTTTTCAGGTTGCTGTATGGGCCAACGATGGGGGCGCAGTGTTCATCAGAGAATTCACTTTGATTCGACGAGACCACCTTCCAGAAGAGCCTCTCCATGATGTCAGCCAAAAACCAGAAGACCCTGTAAGTGCCTGATCAGAAAACACTGCACTTATCGTTGAACTCAGCGTTCGCCAGTGTGCTTTTCAATTTCAAACATAAACTTCAAATCTCACACTTTTTTTCCTTTTATAATTGAGATAAGAAATAAATTGAAATGTCAGATAAAACTAAATCAGGCAATAAATCTGTTGCAGTGTGTTTACATAACACACACACACACACACACACACACACACACACACACACACACCAGAGGAGTGAAAAATCAGCCATATTACACATCAGTAATGAAAACAGATGGAATGATGATTGTGGTACATTGGGAGTGGAGGGCGGGCTGACCTAGCTTGATCTGAAACAGGGCAGCACATGCAAACACACACACTTAACACTTTTTGCACGTTCAAGGGTGGGGTGGCTTTTTTGCTTCACATTACTCCAGTCTGTCATCACCTTTGATGAGACATGAGTCCTGGCCGTAGCAGCTTTCTTAAGCCGATCTCTCACCCAGATGTTTTATCTAATTAGGTGGGAGGGAGGGTTTAGCTGCTGTTGTCACAGAAATCGAAAGTTCAGCTCGCCTATCTTATCATTCCTTTGTGATAGAATTAGTCCTAGAGGAATCTGTTAAAATTAATCAAAGGTTTTTTTCTGGTTTATGTGCGCTTACCCACATATATGACCTCCTCTGTGAGAAAAGGCCTTCCTACACACCTTTCATAACCTTCCACGCTTGACTAAATGACCCCTTTGACCTTAACATATAGAATATTCAGCAGCCCTCTACACCCTTTGAACACTGATCAAATATAGTGACATTTCTTTTGAAACAGATGAGCTGCTTGAACTCGCCATCACACTTTAAAGCATGATCATGAGGGCTTATTTGAACATTCACAGCCTTACAGATCAGTGGCGGGCAGAGGTCATTTTTAGTTTTAAGAGGGATCAGAAATCATTCTGGAAATGCTTTCTTTCAGCAAAACTTTTTTTTTATTATTAAGTGTAATAATCATGTTAACTTTGCCCTACATAGTATCTTAAAGTGATATATATTTGACAGTATTTTGATCTTTGCTTTTTACATGCTCTTTTATATCCCAAAGGCAGACCTAATGGAAAAAACATTTAAAAACTCTGTTAGAAGTCAAGAATGTAAATGCAGTGGTACAAGCTTACTGTACTGTAGTTAGAAACCACTAACAGCTATCTTTACAGCATTTGGATTTCATATTGTAACCAAGCAGCAGTGTGATTTATGATGTACTGACCTCAAGCAAATTTTTGAATTTGCATCAGCGAGTGATTTTCAAACCAAACATCACACAAACTGTATTTATATATCCACTCCCACATATTGTATTCATGCCATCCAAGCCTCAGTGGCTCTTTATGGGTTGCATTAGAATGAATTTGGTTGCATTGTTTTTTTTCCCATCAACGCACAGGTGCAAATAAGGTGCCCTGGATTACACAAATAGACTTGTAAAAATGACAAGTTTATAAAAACCCCTGTAAAAGGGTAATATGTTCATTTTAAACTTCAGTTTTTGCACAGATTAAACAAATGAGATATAACTTGTTAATTAATGAGCTTCAGAGGTGCTGGTAGGCAGATTTTGTTACCTTCTGATGGAGCCAGGCTAGCTGTTTACCCTGCTGTTCCCCGTCCTTGTGCTGAGCTAAGCTAACTGGCTGCTGGTTGTAGCCTTATATTTAATTTCATGTATGAGAGTGGTATCGTTCTTCTCATGTAACTCTCCGCCAGAAAGCGAATTTCCCAAAATGTTGAACTCTAACTTTAATTAATGAGCTGTAGAGGTGTTGGAACTTTGGAGAGAGCCAGGCTGGCTGTTTGCCCCTGATTCCTGTCTGAATGCTAAGCTAATTTAATTGCCTCCTGGCTGTAGCTCCAAACTTAGTTCACAGACATGAGAGTGATATCAATCTTGTCATCTAACTCTCAGCAAGAAAATGTATAAGCATGTTTCCCAAAATGTAGAACTATTCATTTAAACCACTGTTATTTGGCTAAAATGTCTAGCTTTAAAGAATAGCACTTTATTTCAACCTTAGAATTGTTATAATCACTTCCTCCTTGATCATTGTTCTCTGGAATATTCACTTCTGTCTCTGTTGCACAGAAGCATGACAGAAAGCTGCAACCTTTAAATCTGATGCCATGATAATAAAGAAAAAAAAAGGAAGTGTCTAATTATAATTAGACACTGACATTATCTAGGATGACTTTCACAGGATGTTCAGGGTCAGAACCTAATTATTAGCTGTTAAATTGTATATAACGGCCTGTGAGTCTTATCTCACATTAATTTGAATGACAAGACAGGTTAAAAAGTGGTTTCATAAATGGAATTGCCATTCTTTGCTACATGTACAGTATGATGCTAACATGTCTTCAGATAGGGAGCCTACAGACTCCCAGGAGCCGCACTTGTGATTCCTTTCAGCACAGTGGATTTGGGTCTCTGTATGCCTGTAGCGCTGTTCCAGGTTGGATCTTGGTTCAGTATTAAGCTTGATTCCAAGCCAAGACAAACGCAGCTTAATTAGCAAGCAACCCAGGAGGCAGATCTCAGACTCCAAAGTGTATTCGCTTTCTCTTGTTTAACTTTCATGAGTATGTGCCAGGGTCGGTTGGTGGGCAATAAGGCTGACCTCCCCAACACCCTTTACCCTATCCCTCAAGAGGGCCACAGATGAATTGTTCTCTCCGAAGGAAAGTGTTTTTCCTGGCAGCCTCAGCATGAGCTACTTCGATGGAATAGAGCTGTCTTAGGCTAAGGCCTAACATACCTTTGTGCTGTAAATTAACCCATATTTATTATTTGATGGCAAGCATGTACTGTAGAGCTTCAGCAATGTCAGCATTCATAAACAAATATTAAGTAAGTTTACTGGGTTGAGAAGTTCCTGAATCAAAGCATGCGGGGGGTCTGATGGCTGACATGTTGGCTGCCGAGTCTGAGAAAGTCTTTTTTTCTCTGTAACATGACTGAATGAATAAGACTGTAAAGCTAAACAGAAAAGCTGGTCATAAATCTCGCTCAGACTATGCCCACTCATTGTTTTGGCCATGAATGAATTTTTCCAGCGTGTTAGTTTGATCTGCTGCAGTTTTGAGAGCAGCAACTCGCTCAAAACCTGCATCATATGTTTTAAAGTGGTGACAAACTCTTTGTCAAGTTTTGTTAAATTGTCAGATTTATTTAACTGCAGGTTAGATAACTAATCTGTAACGGTTTAACTCTGTTAAACTGAAACTTTAACGATTAAAGTGGAGATTGGAACCCGATCTCTTGAGAAGGCTATGAACAGGTGGCAGCTACTGCTCAACCTTGGGGTGATTGACGAAGAAAAAGAAAAAGAAAGGAGGACAGAGAACAAGTGTTGTAAACTTCTAATTATTTGTCAGAAAGTGAATTTGAGAGTTGGGGTAGAAGGAAAATGAAACAGCCTTTGGAAAAAAGAAAAGGAGATAGAAAGACGCACCACACGGTTTTCTCCTCAGCTGGCTGTAGGCTACACGGCAAATATGATCATCCTGTCAGCAGACTAAAGTGGGTTACTGAAAGGTGATCCTTCATTTAGTGTGTGTTCACGTGTATGCATCTGTCTGTTTCTAGTTGTATTTGTGTGATAGTGAAGTTTCCCACTTGCAGCACTGACCTCAGTAACTGCATTTATGCTATTCCATGTATGCTTTTTACTTTAAACACACCTATGTGTTCTGACATACATGAAACTTTTCAGACTTGTCCAAAGATGTCAAAGTCTTTTACATGAAAACATATTCCTCTCACTTCTTTGTCATAACAACAAATCCTACACAATAATACAAAGCCAAACTGTAATGTCAGATTATGTTTAAAGCTGCATTAGTTTTTGGCCACTAGGGGACGAAAGAACAAGTTGAAAACACAACATCTGACATATTAGCACCTAATGAAGCTGTTATGGCTAACATGTAATCAAACAGATGCCTGTTTTCACATTCAGTACACATGGACCAACGTTTATTGTGTATCTGGCCACCTCACGAATCTAAAGCTGCTTTTCCACCAAAAGTACCAAGAACTTTTATCACCAGGAAGTACTTTTCAAGGAAATAAAAAGTTCCTTCAGCCCATTGTTGTGTGCATACCCACTGCAGTTTAAAGACCCGGAAAGATTAGGCAAATTAAACCCATTAGGTAACACCCATCACACAGCTGCATCACCTGCAATTCAGCATAAGGACCTTTTGCTTATTTTAACCTATGCACTCACCTGTTTTAAATACTGAGCTTACTGGTGTATAATGGTGAAATTGAGAGTCACTACTTCCTCAGAGCGTTGTAATATTAGAATATGGTAACACAAGCATAAGCGTTATATGTCTTTTCTCATATTTAGTAGTATATACTTGTTTTCAGATACAAAAACAGCCACTATACACACATTGAGTTCCACCACTATTTATTAATCTGCAGAAGTATAAACATTTGTGTGCTTCAGCAGCAGGAGGCATGGGATGAGGGCTGCTGTTGGTCGTAGGAGTAAACACACTGGTCTGCAGCCTGCAGTTCATTTTACCCGTCCGTTTCATCTGAAAAACACAATGATAAAAAATAAATGTTGTGTCTCACTGCAACAACATTAACAAGATAACAAGATCGATTTAGCCAACCTTGTCTTAAGGAACACCACGATTCTACACCATTAATGTTAGCATGTAGCTAACATTAGCTTTTAGTTAGGGTAGCGATAGCATGACAACGGTTAGCTGTTAGCATTTAACAAGCAGTATGTGGGCCGAATGTGATTTACCTTCAACCGACTGGTCATCCAGTGTCTTCCACCACGGCTTCAACAGCGCAGTAGCTGAGCCGCTGCGCCAGAGAAGGTCGGCCTGTGATCCAGCATCGATCGATCCAGACATTCAAACCACTTTCTTCTCCGCTGGGTGGAGCTCGACCAATGAGAAATGTTCAGCGCAGCAAGCACCACCCTGAAAGTCCCGGTACTTCTGAAAAGTACTACCCTCAGAGCAGGGGACCTTTTGGGGGGTAGAAAATGCCCCTGGTACTTAATTTAGACCCTGGTCCCTGCGGTGGAAACGTTCCTCCAAAGGTTACTAGTCCCCGGGGAACATTCCTGCGGTCGAAACGCAGCTTATGTGCAGTGTTGACTCTTCTTTTAGCTCTGGTTTGGTCTCCACCAACTCTTTAGAGAAATACCTGGCTCTTATTATTGTATTCTCCAGCTAATTGCTAACTTTGTGTGTTTGTTGTTTGGTGCTGGGCAGGTAGTGTTCAGTGGATTTATCAGAGCTGTTTTTTTGTTGAAAACAGCTGCCTGCTGTGAACAAGGCAGACGAAAGAGGAGTTTGTTGGCTGGAAAACAAAAACAATAAGGTAAAAAAAAAAACCTTTCTAAAGCTGAGGCAAACTGCAGAGTTGAGTGATAGTTCTCCCATACGTTTGCCATTATGAGCAAAACCTTGCACATCACACGTCGTCATTTGATGAATTGATTTTAATGTAAAAAGAAGCATTTGTTCAATGCTTACCCCAAGAGCTTACTTGGGCTCTAATTACTACTTGTATTTAGAAAAATCTATATACCTAAAGTAAAGGAAGTCAATACACTACAGCAGTAGAGACTTACAGAAGTACACAGAGTAATTATAATTAGTTCCTTTGTCCCGTAAACCACCTTACATTACACTGAGGGTCAGAATGCACTGATTGCTGCTATTGGTCACATGTTATGTTATCCACACCAATTATGGCCAGGATAGTATTGGTTGTGACAGTTAAGTATTGGGTAATGACAGTCATTAGAGAGCTCCACTTTGCAGCAATGACTTAAGGCCTGGTGTGAGGACACTTCCACTTTACCTGTCTTCACATGTTTCATGGAATGGCGGTTATGTCCTTTTGCAGTGTTGTTTATTTTCTCACCTTTTCTCCCTCTCATCATTCTGTTCGATGTAAGCTGTTTTGTTAGACGTCTCTTCCTCTCTGCCCTCTGCTTCTCTCACTTCATCACATGCCAAGCAATTTAGGCCTTAATGTTTTTACATGCTCAATTGCACCTCAGGCAGTAACAGTCAGGGGCATTTTTTTTTCCTTTTTAAAAACCTTTGGGGTGAACAAGTGCTGAGACGGTTCTGCCTTTTGGCAGGGTGTCAGGGTTCGGAGTAATTGAGGTTGGGCAAGTGGGGCCAAGGGCCAGTCGGGGTGGCAAGCAGAGGGAGCGCTCAGTGGCCGAGGCAGCAGCAGCTCATAGAGCGAGAGGCCCATCGCTCAGCTGCACGCTGCCTTGGCAGCTGTGTTTTGCATGTAGCGCCAGGTGGAAAGGGCAATGGTCTTGCACAATTAAACACTTCATTTGTCTTCATTAAAAGGATGGGCATGTTAGTTTTGGCAGGCAGAGAGGATGTTTAAGTTCAAGTTTTTTTCCACTACGTGCTGTGCCCCCTGTGGTTAACACCACATCAAGTTAAAGCTTTAGGGGATTTCCGAGATTTTAATGTTGTGAAATTGGCTTACTTTGAGCCGGTGTATATAACCTTTATAGCCTTCAAGGTACCCTGTGGAGATTTTGACAACTAGTAGTGCTATCGAGCAAAGTTTTAAAGAGTGGGTCCCAGTTCTGTTAGTATCTCTTGCACATGCGCAAGGATAGTTTGACAGTTTGTGGCTTTAACATGCAAAGGCAAGGAAGAAGAAAATGACTGTTAGCAGGCAAAATGGACATAAACCATGTAAGTTTCAAATTCTTCCAAAATGATCGGCTCTGAAAATGTTTTGAGGAAGGAAATGCACTCAATACGTTTATTAGGCCTCAAGAATACACACAATGTGTGTTGGTGAGAAACAATGCATATAAATATAATGTAAACATGTTTGTGTACAAAAAATCACTACAGGATTCCTTTAAAGGAATACTTAGACATTTTGGGAAATGCACTTATTCCCTATTTTGCCTAGAGTGAGATGAGAAGATTGATACCAACCTATTGGCTGGGACCAGTTGCCAGGCAACCATTGCAGACTCCAGGAAGTTACTGCTCCTGGCAAAGAAATAGTCCGGCACTTAATCCTTCGGTTTTTGTGCAGGTTAAACAAACAAGATATAACGTGTTAATTAGTGAGCTCTAGAGGTGCTGGTTGGCAGATTCTGTTACCTTTGAACAGAGCCATGCTAGCTTTTTCCCTCTCTTTGTGGCAAACTAAGCTAAGCGGCTGCTGGCCGTAGCTTCATATTTAACGAACCAGACCGGTATCAATCTTCTCATCTAACTCTCTGCAAGAAAGCAAATAAGTGTATTTCCCAAAATGTCAAACTATTCCTTTAACTTAGAAATGTCGGATCAGGTTATTTAAGGCTATCACATAGAAGCATATAAAAATCATTCTCCGTTTGGACTTTTATGCACAGATAGTAAGAGGTGAAATCTTGAAAAGGGAAAAACATTGTGCAGGTACTGATCGGGTGTTCTTTTTTATCAACTACTATCTTATCAATACATTACCTGCAGGAACACTAAAAACATACATTAGTGGAGTATAAGAGCATTCACTGGCATGCTTTTATGTTTGCATTTTTGAACAGTTCTCACTCATCTCTACCCACAGTTAATAAAAGCACAATGGGTCCCATCACCCTCTTGTGAAATCATTGTTTTTGCTCATATTTATTCATTGTCGGAGTTGTTTTCTTTACAGAAATCGACTTCTCTGATCTGTTCACGTTGCATGCGATTGACTTAGTTGTTTATTGGAAACACTGCCTCTATGTGAAGCTGCTCATGCTGTAGTTGGATTGGAAAACCTTGGGTCCAAACAGCGAGTTAATAACTGCTTTCGTGATGCCAGTTAGCCGTGAATGCCAGTGTTTGTTTTTGCATAGCCTGACTCTGCTGAAATCAGTGTGCAAGGGAGCCAGGACAACGCTTTTGTGCTTTAGAAATGATGTCCATTGTGCATTTAAAACAAGAAAAAGAAAGGCAAACAGTGAATTAGGAGACATTTGCCTTCCTGACTTGTGCGCTTTGGCTGGCCGACTGGTGTTTGGCACATGCGAGCGCTGTTTGGAGGCTTGGTCCCAACGCTCTTGAAGAAAGTGCTGAGTGCTGGTGAATGTGGTGTAAAGCCACGTGGCTTTGGAATGGGGATCTTTCTCTCACCCCTGTGTTTGTTCCATCAACATATGTGTTCAGTAAAGCCTTGGCCCTCACAGCGCCACATTGAATATCTCTCCCCCCCCTGCTTGATGTGGTCTCACACCAGTGCACTGTGGGTACTGGATTGGTGCTGCTGAGGTAATACCACCAGGGACAAGACTTCACCACAACACCCACATAACAAATGTGGGTGTGTTTGAATGCATGCAGCCAGTAGTGTGTCTGCTTCTGGCTACTGTTGCACGCACACTCCCATCTGCAGAGACTCTTGCACAGCGTACCCTCATGTAATCCCATAGTTGTTTGTATGTGCATGCTGACATGAGCACGTACTTTGCAAAATGGGAATCCATGTGTATGTGATTTCTGCGCCTTTAGCATTCAACACTATCACATGTCACCTCGCACATGCACAGCATCCAAAACTATGTATTTGATTAATGGGTAACCCCCCCCCCACCACCACCACCACCACCACTGTTCACCCTCCCCCCATCATCCTCACACGCTTCTCTCCTCACCTTCTGCGGTATCTGCTCCTCCTCCTCTGCAAGTGAAGGCACGCACACATTTTCTGGGCGAGTGATTGATTTCTAATTGTTTACATTTCAGGTCGCACTCCCTGTTGCAGATGTTTGTATTCTACTCCATGTTCGGCATGCATTTACGCAGGCACGCACAGACACAAACAGAGACACACTTGTACAATAGGGATGTGTTGATGCCAAAAAGTTTCATCCAGGAATTTCTGGATGTCTTAGCTCTGGGTTTTGGCACTGCATGTACTAATTGCCTCCAAGTGCAGGCGATTGTTACTGTCAAGCCTCTTGTTTTTTGTGTTTTTTTTTTTTTTTTTCTTTGGTTCTGCATGTGTGTTTGGGCATGTGGGCAAGATCATTCAAGGCCTTTGCTATGAATGTGGTTTCATTCTGGTTGAGAAAGAGGGTGATAAGGGAAATAACATTTTGCTACAGAATATTACAGCCACACATCTCAACCTAACAACTTCTTGTTCTGGATGGTCCCCCACCCACACTCTTGGACTTAGGAGCTGTTTATAAAAAGTCAACAGAGATGTTGCTTTAAAATAAAAATGTGTCTAGGACAAGTTGTTTTCACCTTGTGGTTCTTGACTTAAAATAAACTGCTGGGTGGCAGTTACTAAACTTCAGTGGCACTCCAATGTAAGCTTCTGTATGAGGTGTTCATAGTGAGCACTTGGCTGAGGCAGCCTGCAGTATGTAGCCAATATCCAGTGTAAGCAACAGTGTTATCCTGAGTTAGAGCAGTAATAACCTGCTGCTGAAGGATCCCTGCCACTCATGCGGAGCAGAGTTTAGGTTAAGCAGTGGGCAAGGTGCAACCCAAAATGGATCCTTGTCTTTAATGTGGGCTCTAATGGCTCTGTGTGGTGGGCATGTACAGTACAGTAGCAGAACAAATATACACATCTCCCAGTTTACCTATCTGGAAAGCCTGTTTTTGTTCTCTGCAGTATTTGCTTGCTATATCCAGTACAGCTGGGGTTGAGCCCTGAAAGAGTCAGCCCTGATTCAGGATCCTAATGAACTTATGTTGTGGCATCTTGTGCTAGTGCTTTTGCAGCATTATAATCAACAACAGTGTCCTTCACCTCAGGATAAGTTGTTTTGGATGACAGCAAAAGCTTTGTTTCCAAAATGTAACTTTAAATGGAAATAGACAACTGTTTTGCTTTAACTTATCATTATGAAATAAAATTGATTGCATGTGTAATGGCTATTGAATAATGACAAGATGTGCATTTAGACTGGTTCCCAAACCTTTTTCTATTGTCTTAGTGCTATATGAGGATATGTGGAATATTGCACAGGCAAATCTGACGAGACACTACTTATATCTACGTACGCTACGTTTTCGTTGCATTGAGTATACGGTAGCTAACCCGGTTCGCTTTTCTCAACATACTAAAAAATTTCTATCTGCTTTCATGTGTCCATTTTAGACTAAATTGAATGAACAAACTCACGCTTTTTCTCCTAATGTTTTCTTCTAATGTTACTCCACCCCAACGCCAACCCCTGCTGTAGTTACTTGTTTGTGCAAAACAATAATGTTACTCAAAATGTTATTACTATGCAATTACAATAGCTTTTGCCTGTTCCCAAAATCAATATAAAATTGTGACAATTTCAATTTAACTCTTGTACAGTGAAGATGCTTCTTTCTTCTCTCTTATTTCCAATGTGTTGATCATTTCTTCACGGAGCTAGGCTCTGAGGAAAACGTTAAGTGACATCGGTGTCTTTGCGACAGCGGTGCAAACAATAATACCACTTGGAAACGCTAGTTGGGGCGAGGGGTGAATTCAAAAGTTGTCTGTTTCCACTTTAAACTTTGTTGTTCTCCAGGGCATAAAAGTGGAACTTGTCTGTGTGTAAGTTGTGTATTCCTGGAGGATTTTACGGTCCTTACAGGCCGGTGCTTAACTCCACATCTCTGGTTGCGCAGGACTTACAGCATATTGAAAGAAGGTTTTGGTCTTCACAGTGAGAACGTGGTGGTCTCCCTCTGGTGCATGCTGAGAAACCATCACTGCAAAGTGGTGTAAGCACTCTGTGCGTAAACATGAGAAAATCAAAACCATGTACAGTATGTGTGCAGACCTACAGCAGGCCCACAAACACACATACATACATGCAAGTTCACAACCTCCTGCACACACTCAGAGATAGTTTTCGCTCTCAGGGAGCCCTGGGAGAGAAAGTAATCTGTTCACAAACCACAAAATTGAATAATGACCCTGACACTCTTCCAAACTGAAAAATGAACTGCAACACAAGACGGTATACTTACACCAAATCTTTACACAACAAGGAGGTAAGCGTTTGACTTCTAACTAGCATAATTTAAGGATCTCTTTAGGTTGTAGGTAAAGACTCGTTTGAGTGTCTCATTCACTCTCACACTGTCTCATGTTCACACACACACTCTAATCTTCTGCAGGGCATAAAGCAGTGGAGCTTGCCAGTCTGTAAATTGTATTCTTGAAGAATTTTATGGTCCTTGGCTGGTGCATCTCTCATAGCTTTTTTTGTTTTGTTTTACTTGACTTGGTGGAAAAGACAGGAGATTAAAAAGAATATTCAGAAATTCCTGCAGAAGTCCAATATTCACTGGTGTTTTAACTCTGGTTGTTGTTGTTTAATGACTTGGCAAAAGGGCATAAATGAGAGGTATGCTAACACATGTTTATTATATTCATTATATGCACAGCAAATGGATCAAAGAAATAACTAGCAATAATGAGACTATGAGATATATAATTTTGGTTTAGATTATTCTCATATGTTCACATTATTTAGAGCATGATGGTAAAATATTATCAAACAAGCACAAGTTCCAGAGCCTCTGACACAAAAAATAACAGTGTACCATTTTAAAAACATCCCAAAATACATGGACAGTATCCATTCAATACATTTAAACACATCAGGACAGTTTTAATACATTAAGTACACATGCTACTAAGTAGTTTCAAATTAACACAATTTTAATATAATGAAGTCAGAATCTTATAATGAATAAGTATGAAGTCAGAATATTAACATGACACTGAATATATACTGTGTTGTGATGTCACAAACAGTGCAGCCAGGGAACTGAGTAACATAGTGTTCTGTGTGTGGTAATATATATGTTATATGGATTGTCAAATATAATATATAATATTAAATTATATAGAACAGTATGATAAATAATCTGCAGCCAAACTTGTAACCATTGGTTGCAAGTTTGCTTCTCTAAGGTTGTGACTGCTGTCCTCAATGTGTCAGACAAAGTCAGTTTTACTGATGCCTCTCTGTGGTTCACCCCTCATTTCCCCCTCACGGCAAAGAGTTAGGCATTAGTAAAAGATAAACTAACACCAGCAGTGTTACAGTCCTCTCCTGCCTTATCTCACTTGACTGTAGACAAGGGAGACTTCTGGAGAAATGTTGTGAGGCAGATTTATAGGAACCTCTGAACTTCTCTTATTTTGCAAACCTGGCGGGTTAGTCAAATATTAGTCCGTTTTACCACAAGAGGTATCTACTGGCCTATTTAAAAGACTTAAAAATATGATTTATGAAGATATGATTTACTGCTAATTAACTTGAGTTTGTGTTGTTTGATTGCAAACCTACAGCTGTGCTAACAAATCCAAAGTACACAAAGACTTCTCCCAAACAAGTCAAAGCATCCAAAGGAAAGTTTTAGGATGTAATGATGACGTGTACTATAGCACAATTCCCAGCAGCACAGATGAGTAATGCACACAAATTGTTTGAAGGATATTATTCAGCATCTCGTAATCAGCAATATGCTTTTATTATACCCCCGAAACCTCTCATATAAGCTGAGGCAGCTTGTTTTAGATGACATGGCCTTGTGGTCTTCCACAGATCATGCATGTTACCCTCTCCATTGTACATCAACGGTGGTGTGGTTGTGGCTTAATTGGTCTCGCCTCCGAGTACTGATGCATGAGGTTTACAAATGCTCTCGGGCTGATTGTGAGCATGGCCCGTTCTCTGATTCGAACATGAAACCATGGAGGCTTCAAGAAACGGGGCCTTTTGTATTCATCCTGCAACGTGGTATTAATTCCAGTGATGCTTCCCAGATGCATGCACCGGACACTGAATTTGGAGAAGCTGATATGTTAAGCACAGCAAAAGTAGTCAAAGCCCATGTGTGATGCCAAAGTGATTTTAAAGGATCAGGATTTAATCGTTGTGTGTGTGTGTGTGTGTGTGTGTGTGTGTGTGTGTGTGTGTGTTTTCCTGACTGGCTTCATGAACCGGTAAAACTTTGGGGTTTGAGCTAAGTTTCACCAAGCTTTTGCCCACTACATTTTCTTTTTCTTTTTCAATATACTTACTTAAAACAGTAGGAATTTGAGATCTATTCAGAGGTCAGAAAGAGAAATAGATATTACAAAAAAAGAAAACACCTATCTGTAAGTCCTGTATTGAGCAGCATCTGGTGCTTTAGGGGATGTGCATCCTCCCACAACATGCGTGCAAACTTCCTGGATTCCTTTTCCCCAGCTTTTTTTTTTTCTAAATCCCGACTCAAATCACAATGAAAGGTGACCCAGCGGAGCATCGACGCTTCCAGATTTATGAGCCCGTAGTGCACGATAAAGGTCCTGCGATGAAAACATCGTGTAGAGGCCTCAGGCCGGTAGACAGGGTGTTAGTTGACTAAAGACAACTATCCGGGTTACATTGTCCCCCGATGAAACGTCTGCATTGTGTTGTTCTACAGTGCATCTGTAAAGATAGTCTGCCTGTGATTTATGGCATTAATCTTCGCATCGCTGTGGAGCCAAATGTGAATATCTGCGGCAACAATATAAAGCCATCAATCATTTGATCACTGAAGAAATCATTAATATTGCACAGAGAGCAACACGAACTCATCTCTTTTCAGTTAGACATGAAAAAATATTGGAACAGAATTAGACAAAAAGGAGAGGCATCTTTTTCAGCTCATTCCTACTGAGCCCTGCAATATTAAGCACGGTTTTATTTCCTCAAAGTTAAGAATGTGCTGTACGCTGTTAGGTTATGATTTGTGGCGCCTTGGGTTTTACAGGTTGGACCACAAGCAAATGAGCAGCATTTCTCACTATCAGCTTTTCTGAATGACCTCACTTGGATAATGATAGGGGACGAAATGCATTAGAGGAGCTTCTCTTCTACTCCATCCTTCACTGGGTTGCCATATATGATGGAGTGATGGGTGGGAGATGGAGGTGGAGGTGGGGGGTTGAGGTTACAAGGGATGGGGGAGAGGTTTTAAGGCCTGGCGCTGCTTCGCCCTTCAATTGCATGGCGGCATGCTGCAATATACCAATTAGAGGGAGGCGTAGAGTGAAGCCCTTCTAGATGAGCTCAGCCTGCGGCTCCTTCCTGGCACACACACACACACACACACACACACACACACACACACACACATGCATTCAAACAGGGGCCCCACTAGCTGCTTTTCTTTTCAGATCTTGTTTGTGTATGTCCTTACATCTATGTTTGCCAGAATTTGCTGAAAACAGCAACGCGACAGAAAAGTGTTTGTCTTTACAGTACCTGCTAATGATTTAAAATGTGTACATACATGTGTGATGTATGGACATGTCAGCTCAGTCTGTGGGTGGGAGGGAGGATTTATTTTAACCCCCTCTTGTTTTGTGTCTGTTGCCAGAAGCTATGGGTTTATGTAAACCTCTGCCACACTTGAGAGTGCTTAGACCACCCCAAACACTCCAGACAAGTCTCTTCAGTGTATGTCCTTCTGCTATTGCACCTCCCATGGACTCTGTATGTATGTGTGAGCGGGTATGTGTGTGTCCAAGGGTATTGTAGGAGGCAACGTGGAATGGAAACTGATATTTGGAGCTCAGAGTATTGTGTGAGTTTTTGTAGAAACCCTGCTCCTGCAATATGTATTATTAATGAATATTTTATTGGTCCGACCCGCTAAGACATTTCTCTTTTCTCTTGCCTTGCTCTGACTCTGACCTCTCTGTAAAGGTCAGAGGTCAAAGTCAGCAACAGCTCTGGTCGGTCTCTTGCACATTAACACTTTGGATGCTGTTGAATAATGAATAATATATGGAACATAACTATAATATTCAACTTAATAAACACGATTTGGAGAATGAGCGTCCTCAGTCGGACTGTCTTCACAACCTGTTGAACAGCTTTTGAGATGAGCTTTGAAATGACTTGTACTTTTGTCTCTCAGACACAAGATGCTGCTCTTGAGCTGTAAAGTCTGCAACAAAAAATATTTCAGGTGTTGAGAAGTCGGTGCTTGCTTTCTCTTTTATTTTGATGACATGGCTGTCACTCATTGATTTGTTTGTCTTTGAGAAAATTTATCTACACACATTTTACAAATATGCGCAGCAGCAGAACATTGTCCCTGTTTCTGTTTTTCCCATTAACTGTGTGTAGCATATTTGTTTGCAACTCTACTTGGACATGTAAGTAGCATAATGTAATCATTTATTTATAATGTGTAATTTTTTAAATAAACAATGTATAAGAAAGAGAATCTGGTAAATAGTTTCCAACTAGGGGTCAAGATAGAAAGAAGTAATGCTGGGCTTTATCATGGCCAGCATGCTTGTGGATTTTCTTCTCTCCTCTCCATCTCCTCTCCTGCTGTTCAGTTTTACCGTCTGAACAGCCGCTGTCTGTATAACACCTCACTGGTAGGGAGTTCACTACAGTAGCATATTTAGACAGCTGTAAGCCCAAAAGCTCCTGTGAAAACAGGGTAGAGGGGTTTTTATGTGGGAGCGGGATGGGATGGGGGTGCACTGATCCACTGTAGCTCTCTTCCTGTGCGGTTACTCCTCAGTCATGCATCCAAATGTTTCCTCTCCCTCTCCATCACCTGGGCAAGCTTTGACTTGACGCTAACCCTTAAAGGAGGACACATGAGGTTTCTTTTCATGAGCGTGCGCTTGGTGATTTTGTTTTGTAAACTGTGAAAGAGAAACTTGATGTGATTTCCACATTTCAACAGTACTGTAAAGGAACAGCCCAAGGTGTGAGTTTTGCGATATAAACATACCTTTTTCAAAGTGTATTTAAGGGAATGATGTATTACTTGGCATGCCAATGTGCACAGTCTAGATATTACACACTTACATACAGACAGTTTCACATCCCTGTCTCATTCGTTTTCTCTCTCTCTGTCTCTCTCACTCACACACAAACACATTACCCACAATACCCTCAGATACACAGATACAGGCTTCCATGGTGAGGAGCAAACCTATCATCATTGTACAAATCCTGTAACTCCATATCATAGATAATTTGACATTTCCCTGTGCAGTCACTACCCACAGACTTCAAAACGTGGAAAAAGACCATTTTTTTTTAGTTTTATGTGCTGTACATGGCCGTCATGTAGGCTGCATCCTAAAACTGCTCACTGAACAGTACTTTTACACCTGCATCATATGATTTAACTGACTTTTTGGCCATTTGGGGGCAGCAGAAGCAAGCTGTGAACACAAAACTGACATCTAGTATGTTTAAGATGATATGGTGACCTTGTCTCACACATCCAGCAGATATGGAGCGACATTATAATTTATTTGGAGTGGTGTTTCCGGCCACCAGATGAATCCAAGTTCAATATTCACTCTTATTTTAGCTCTGTTTTCGGTCTCTACCAACTCCTGAAGGAAATATGTGGGTCTTTAGGTGCTAAATATTTCATTATGTTCACTAGCTAGTGGCTAACTGTGTCTGTCTACTGTTAAGTGCTGGACATGAATGTGTGTACCAATTTTTTATTTCACTCAAAACCACAAATGTCAAGGGATCAGTAGGATCCATTCCCTGGCGACCATGAATGTTTGTACAAAATTTCATTGCAATCCATCCAATAGGTGTTGAGATATAGTCTTGACTAAAATATCTGGACAGACAGGTTATAAACAGATTATAAAATATTGATTATAGCCGCTTTAAACACCACTGACAGGTATGACATTACACCACGGATGTAAATAAAGTGAAAATAATCCCAATGTAATCTGATAATTGTGTCATGCTGCTACTTCGACAGAGCTAATACCCCTTAGACAGATTAATGATTTCTCCGTACAGCATTCAGTTGGCACCACGGGTCTCTTCAATGGCGAGGATTCCTCTCCTGTTTCGTCTCCGCTTACATCGAGAGCAGTGATGTCAGCTGTTTTCTTTTGCCATTATCTTGTGGTCATACTTTTTGGATTCTGAGTTTCTTGAAACTTGGCATTGCGTTGCTACAACAGCCTCCTGTCCTGCTTTTTTTCCACAGCAAAGAGTAGCCCTAAAGCTCCTCTTCACTGTCGGGCAGGAGTTTGAGGGGAAATTTGGAGGGAAGGATGGGTATTTTTTTTTTTTTGTCGTGTTTATCTTGAGGCTTTGGTGAAAAAACCATAATATGCGTCCTGTGGGCCGTATTTCCTTGTTGACCTACTATTGAGCTCTCTGTATTTGATATGCCAGTGGTTTTGGAAAAGAAGGGCAGGACGGCGGGCATGTGAGTGCTCTTTTCCGTATAGATCTGTGATCTGCTCAATGGGGTTCGACAGGCTGAGCTGAAATGCTATCCAGTAACTTTTATAGAAGAGGGATGGAAAGAGAAAAGAAGACTTGATGGAGTGACAGTCTGAAAAAGAGAGAGGCTTAAAGAGAGAAAATGCTGATGAAATGGAAGTGTGTATGGTTCAAATGAGTCACTATATGTGCTCTTTTTCCACTCTGTCTTTGCCGCTGTTGTTCGGGATGTCTTTCAGTATCTGTCTCTCATTCACTTTCTTGTCTTTCCCTGTTCATACTGTGTTAGCAAAGTAAAGTCAGCCCAAATTAAATGGTGATCAGTATATGGTACAGTCATCTAACTTCACACATTCTAAATATCATCATCCTCCCTGTGCCTTTTTTGCAGTTCGGTTGCATCTTCTATGCGTTTCTCAGCTGATTACAGAAGCATATGGGTGAGGAATGCTTGATTGCAGAGCTGCACTGCGGCAGGCTGATGGATTGTTTCCTCTCTCTAAATGTGGGTGCTGCAGGACAAAGCCCAGTCGATGTGTTGAAGTGTGGCCGCTTGAAAGAGCTGTCAGCACTCCCAGCACCATGGCAAGTTATGGACAGAAAGGTGAATTGCATAAGAACGTATGTCATGTCTCCGATATGGAATCAAATAAGGGTCAATAGGTTTGTGAAATGATGTTTGGAAATAATTTCAAAGCCTGCGGTTGTATATCAGCCATTTAAAAAAAAAAAAAAATTTGAGCATGTCTAAATAAAAATATTTTGTCACTGGTTAGTTTTTTACAGCCAAAATCAGGGCCACATTTGTACTTGTAAATGAAATGTGTGTGCACATGTGTATCTTCAGTGTCATGTACAGTGTGGGAACTTTCACACACATTTTTGCTTCAAATCTGTACTCAAAGCCATTCTTTCGAGTAATTGTGCGTTGTTACAAATGTGCACGGATTTTATTTACAGTCTCACTTTTTTGTGCAATTACAAATCTATTCCACACATCCACAAACTTCATTTTGAATTTTCTTTTCTTGTTCATTTTTCATAGGTTTACAAAACGTGATATACAACCACAGGGTTTAAAATTAATGACATTTTTGTTTGACGATCATCAATGAGGAGCAGAAAAGACTGAGGTCCAAGCCAGTTTTCTCAGATTTGAAACTGGCTAGTTCATATTAGAACAATAATAATAAAAGCCAACATGTTTCAGCCTGAGACGAGCCTTCATCAGGAAATGAGGAATTGCTTGAGAAGTGTTTTGCTGAAAACCTAATTGCATGCGCATAAAGGATTCAGTGAGTTTCTCAAAGGGAATTGGAACAATGTGCTCGAGGTGTCATCCATTTTTTCTTTAATCGTTTCCAGTCATGCACAGGTCTTAACGAGGAACTGAAGCACACACGGCCCTTTGCTCTCCTCGTTATTGCATCATTATTTAACCAAGTGAAAAATGTCCGATTTCAGAGGACGCTCCAAGGGTTAAAGCCTCCTTTGACCACCTTTATCATATTACCATCACTTTCTCTGATCGTCTCAGAGCCAAAGACAACACACAATACGTTTTCGCCAATGAAAAACACATGTTACTGATGTGACTCAATTTTGGGGTTAAAAACTGAAACCTTAGCTGTGCGTAGCATATACAGGAGATCAGACACATCTTTTTGTGGCTAGAATAGCTTCAACTCGCTCAGAGTGTAAATACTCCACACTTGCACATCGTCAATTATAAGCTGCTGAGACAAACCAGGTGCCTTTTTATTTGGAGTTGCTGCTTGGTTTCTCTGCTCGGAAAAAAAATTGCTGTTGAACTGTTGTGTCTCGTTTTGCAATTATGAACGAGGTTAACAAGAGAGCCTGTTTCATGTCTGCAGTTCAAAAAACCCGTTTTACAGCTTTGAACTTCATCTCCCTTAACTCTCATGTCATGAATGCTGTAATTAGTGAGGATGTTGGTTCTGTGTCTCTTGGCGTTGTGTCATTGGCTCAAATTAGCTGTTTGCTTCAAGTAGATAATTACAACATTTTCCATGTTTTTGAGTATTTATCAAAATTTTCCATTTCATGCGCATTTGTTGCACTAATATCCTTTCCTTTTTCTCCTTTCCCCTACTATGGATCCTGACATGACCATGGATGTCATATTTACA
This sequence comes from Siniperca chuatsi, assembly GCF_020085105.1. Lineage (NCBI taxonomy): Eukaryota > Metazoa > Chordata > Actinopteri > Centrarchiformes > Sinipercidae > Siniperca > Siniperca chuatsi. Next base: position 9,529,027 of record NC_058063.1, read on the forward strand.
GTTCTGCAATCCTGATGGAGCCTATTGCAGCCAAAAATCTTGTATTTCGCAGTGTTGATTACCGCAAATGGCTGCAATATTTTTTCATCATAACGCACATTTCCCAGACAGCCTCTTGAACAAGCTGTCCTGGGTTTGTACTCATCAAGAGTCACAGAAACTAGTTCTAACTACCTTGGAGCAAAGCAAACGTGCTCCTCCTTTTTTAAGCAGTAGATTAAGTTATCAAACTTCTTAACAAAGAAAAACATAAAGTAACGTTCAGATGAGCCAGAGAGCTGTCTTAACTTGTTAAGAGATGTTAAGAGGACGAATTTGGTCACAATCCAAACCGTGATTGCCGTCACAGTGGCTGAACTATTCGATCATTACCCCACCACTCAAAAGTGCTGCCTAATCATGAGCTTTAAGCTGTGACAAGATTTAGTCCCTTCAAATTCAGCAGATTCCCTGGTTCTCAAACATATTGCAATAGTAGTATTTGTTGAATTTGGAAAGAACAGCATGATGACAAGCGATAAATGAAGCAGCCTCTGCTTTTTATTATCAGATAAAACAGAGCAAGCTGTTAATTACTGATACTCATGTTTACAATTCCCACACTGCTGCCGCCACTTAATTGCAGCATTATGTCACCAGATAGAAGCGCCGTTATTAGGGAGCGGTTCTCTATCTGGGCTTCTTCTTTTTATTAACAAAAAAAGTGACCTCTCATTCCCCAAAGCAGTTCAACAGCATACATGTAACTTTAGAATAATTTATTTTGAAATGCATGAGGAAACTAAAACAAATTAGTCACTCAGACAGGAAGGAGTTTAGAGGGAAAAAAGGCCGACAAGGCCAGGATGCATGTCGAATGTGAACAGCCCCAGATGGAGCGGTGATGTCTTCTGTTCAGTTTCACAGGACCAGTAGAGAGAGGATGTACAGGCATGTTGTTCATACAACAGTGTCAACTGTGGAAAGGAAGTGATATTTTCACTTTATTGTTGGACTATGCACTTTTATCCTACATGTTGTTTTATTGTTGAGGGAGAGTAGAAACAAGTGAAGGACCCAAATGCAGACAAAGGAAGCAGAGTGGTGCAGTTCAGTGATTTATTTACAAAATGAGGTCCGAGGCTTACACGACCATGGGGCATTCAAGAGTCAAAACCAGTGAGGCAGTCCAAAAAAACAAACAAATCCAACAAGGAGCAGGCAGGAATCCAAAGTCCAAATAATCAGGCAGACGGTCAGGCAGGTACGGGTGACAGGATTCAAGGAAACAGGTAACAAGGTACAGGTAACTGGCTTGAAAGCAAAAGCAAGAAATAACAGTAAAATTGCAACTAAGATGGTCTGGCAGGGAATGAATGGAACTGGGTATATGAACTGGGAGGCTGATAAGGGAATGAGATGCAGGTGAGGAGGTGGGTGGGTGGAAAATGACAATGAAGGGGCCTGTGGAATAGAGAGAGGAGGGACAGAGAAACGAACTGTGACAGGTTGAGGGACAACACTGGCACATTTATAGTACAGTGATGTCAATCAATGTACAATGTCCAAATGTAATAACTAAATTACTAAATGGAAAAATAACTAACAAAATAACTAACTCAATTTAAATTGCATAAATCAGACACCATAAACATAAGGAATTGTTTAGTTTTGCAGTAACTTAACTCACTTGACATCAACAGGATGGGAAAATGAACAAGAATGGACAGAGCTGATATGACCAAAAACACCATGACTATGTAAAGCAAGTGAATAATTTATAACCATGGCTATTTAAATGCATACAGCATTTTTTTTAATGTATAATTCTAACAAATACAGATAATATATGATGTATGTAATTTTTTGGGATTTACATGCAGTTAACAAGGTTAAAGCTGCATTAGACAACTTGAGGGCAGCGTAACAAGCTGAAAACACAACATCTGACATGCTATCACCTTATAGTTGTTATTACTAACAAGTTAGTTGCCTATTTAAACTCACCGCAGACTTGGAGCAACCTTAACTTTCATTTGGAGTTGTGTTTCTTGTCATCCCACAAATGTTCACTCTCCTTTTTAGCCCTGTTTTGGTCTTCACCAACTCCTGAGGGAAATATTTGGTTCTTTAGCTGCTAATGTTTGACTTCCTTTTACTAGCTAGTCACTAACTGCTGTTGCGAGGCAGGTAGTTTGTTTTTGTGGAAAACAGCTGGCTGCTGCTGCAGAAAACAATGCAATTGAGAGCAGTGATAGTGAACCAAAACAATAAAGTTGCGGGCTGAAAAAAACAAAACAAAACAATGAGCTGAAAGACATTTAAATGCTGTGTAGAGCAGAGGAAAACTGCAGAGTCTGGTGATAATTCTCTGTGGGTTCATCACTACGAGCAACCCCTTTGACCTACAAGTTAGTCAAGTGTTCCACTGTTAATATAAAGTCAAACAGTAAAGTTTACAGCCAGCTAGTTTTACTGATTTGTGTTCGAGTTTTCAGAAAATAAAGTACAGTTTCAGAAAAAGTGTGTAAACTGTTCTGAAAAGCTATAATATCCAGATGATACGGCAATGTGGTCTCCATTTTGAAGCACAGGGGATCAGTCAAGCTTGATGCTGGCTAGGAGTCCATAAATAAGCCGTGGTGCTCAGCGTCTGTCCAGATCTGGATGCGGGTCCCACGCTCCCCGTTTCCTTCCAGCCCACCTTGGCAGGCCAGTTTAGCCGACTCCAGCGGCTTTACACTGCTAATTTATGCCCATCCCCTCCTGTCATACCCTCTTTAAAACGCCACAGTGGCAGTGGTTGGGTTAAGGAAAGAGGCATTTGGGAGGGAGTGCTGGCGTAGCGGGACCCTGATGGAGTTAGCCTGTGCGATCACCAGAAAGCTGCTAAAACATATGAGCTCTCCTGGATGTGCTAATGGGAAAAGCTTGGTGCCTAAAATGTATGAACACAGTTTAAGGAAGCAGTAAATGTCACTGCTGATTCTTAATTACGTGCCCCATTCCTCCTCTGAGCCGTGGGCTGCATGTGGAGTTTTAGAGGCTTGCTCAGGTGGAATCAGATTGTGGTTACTGGCTTATTCAAAATGTCACTATAAAGAGTACAGTAAATTATTATAAAATATTGTGTCTAGAGTATACTTTTGGTTGCTTTTTTAAATTAGCAGATGTGTCTTTGCTTGTATTAACCTCTTCCTTATCAAGAAATAGTTCAGTTATATATCAATAATTTCACTGATTCATTGTTAACCTTGCTGTATATTCTTTGTCCTGTCTGTATAGCATATGTAAAATATATTCATCATTTTAAATGTTGAAACTACCAATGCAAGCTGTCAAGACCTTATTATGCAGATGCTATTCTGAGAAACAAATCATTTTGTTTTCATTCATGCTGTAAAAAGTCTGGGACCAATATCCAGGCAGAACAAATGTCTTCCTCTGCAGAGCTGTAGGGAGTTACAGTCAGAAGGCCTGCTGGACTGTATGCCAGCAGAGATGGGTCCGGTAAAGGCCAAGTTGGCGTTCGTCTTTCCCTTGAGCACATTATTTATCCCTAAAATGGCCTTGCATGCAGCACTGTTCTTCCTCCCACCTCGACCATGACACAGTATCCTCAGAAGGTATGTTTATGGCTCTGTAAATCTGTCATCTTGAGATTACCACCAAATACTGAAACCAAATATTGCTTGTATCACTTGTAGACCCAACAATTCAATTGACCTCCCCTCAATATCAAGTATTAATAATAGTAAATAATCATGATCAAGTAGTTAATAAAAGGAAAAAGGAAGAAAAATGCTGATTATCAAAGACAAAGAAGAATAAAGAAAGTATTTAGGGAGTATTTTAAAGCACATGCTTTAGCTGTAATACTGCTTACTTTGAGTTTCTGTTTTGCAGTTCACCTCCCATCTGGCTTGAATTGGGTTTAGCTGATTGTCAGGGAATTACATCTTTATTTTAATCCTCTGGTTTTGGGGGACAGGGGAGGTGTGGTTGATTTTCAGCTGCAGGTCATACAATCCCTGTCCTGGTAAAACATTTTATACTGTGGCCCAGAAAGCTTTTTAAACAATGGCTTTGGTGTAAATCATGCCTGGAGCACATACATCGTTTGTGGGGGTGGTGGGAGACTACCATTTATCCCGCCTGAACCATTTAAGTCTTCTCGTGGGAGCCGAGGGTTCGGGCTCTTGAGTGTAACTTGATGTCAGTCCCCGGTAACTTTAGCTTCATTTGTCTCTCTTTCTTAGAACTCGAGGCCTGTTAACTCAGGTCATCACCCCATAATATGGCAATCTTTTCATTTGACCCTTTATTCCTCCACAGAGGAGTAAAGGAAAGGATCAGTTAAACTTCTGCTGCTTGGAAAGCCTACTTTGTGACCCCTTTACAAGACCTAAAAAATATTGTTGGTTTACATTTATATGTTATTTTGCATGAGAAAGCTTTTCTGGTGTAATTTTACCCCACAGTAAGTAATTATAGATGCAGTATTGATATGTTAGGCCTCAATTTTCCAACTTGCAGGGATATTAATTTGTTGTTTTTTTATCATTATGTTAAAAAGTGAAAGCTCAAAGCAAATGATTTGCAGTCACTCACCATTATTCTCCACAGGGGTGCGTACTCCGTCTGTTTCTCTACACCCTCTATACAAATGACAAAGTCTATCCACCACTACCCTCTACTTCAAATATTCAGATGGCACGGCCATCCTCGTACTGCTCAATAACTAACTAAAATTACTCTCTCTCTGCCTATCAACATTCCATATCCCAAGTTAGCACATGTTGCGACAATAACTTTCTCCACTTTAACATCTAATAAACTAAAGAACTGCTCTTTAGCCCCCTGAAAACACTGGTCCATCCCCCCAGTCTCACCATCTAAGGAGAGAAGGTAGAGGTGGTAGTCTTTCAGATACCTTGGCATTACACTGGAAAATAACCTCAGCTTCAGTCAGCATACCACAGACATTTACAAGCGTTGTCAACAGAGACTTAAAGCCATCCGTAAACTATATCATCTGTCTGTCCAAACCCACCTTCTTCTTCTTCTGTACCATAGCATTATTGAGCAAGTTCTTCTGTATGGTGCCATCTGTTTTTTGCCATATGCTTACAGTCACCAATAAGAATAAACTCTTAAAGATAACTCATTTAGCCAGCAAACTCATTGGTCATCCCCAACTTATCCAATTGTGTCACCTCATCCTAAATAGTATAATTCTGTACGTCTTACTTGTTTGTGCTATGTATGCACCGACTGTGGAAAAGAATTTCCTTGAGGACAAATAAACTATCTATCTCAATTTAACTTAACTCTGAATAAGGATCAACAACTAATTTTATTGAAATTATATGCAGTGATTTCTACTTAAACATATGGATAAGTACTGTAAGTGATATTAAAAAATACCACAGTTATATTGCCAGTTATGCACTAGAATATATTATTTGGGAAAAATAGAAAAGGTCCAAGAAATAACTGGCAATGTGACTGATAATTTAGAGCTGTGGTACAACTTCCTACATCATGGTCTTCAGTTGAAGGCTAATATCGCTCATTATTTTCCATTTGGACTGCAAAAATCATTTATGTGAAGGATAGTATGTGAGCAAAGCTCTTTAATGCACGTTTGGTCTACATTTTGGACAGCAACCTTATTCCTGTATAAATAATTCATCTCAACGGGGAAATTCATCTCAACGGGGAACCTGGGAAGAGTTTTTGATGCCTTCTGATTTATTTAGCTTTTGGTCAGTACAAAAATATAATATGGTCCGTTCTCTCTTTTACAAGTATAAATTAAGTTGGTAATCACCTAGTTAATTGCTATGATCTTGGGAAGATGGCAACATCGCTGAAAAGAAGTCAGATCAGGCAAGAAACATGAGCAGTCAATCAATAATGCATGTTGTAAACAAGCCCCCAGGATAGCTGAAAATATTTGGAAGGCAAACAGCATCATGATTAGCCAAACTGTCCGTTTTAAACATCTATCACAGTTTACAGACAGACTTCCTGGCTGAACGTTGCCCTAGGCACCATTACAACCTACAAGGCAATGGTCACAGTGCAGATGGTGATAACAGAAGGCGTCAGTGGGCTACTGTTCGGAAGTCTTTCTAGCTTGTCTACTGGTACTGTATTACTGCACCTTAATTTAGTTTTAACTAAAGAGTACCTTATGACTTTGATACAAATGTAATCAATGCAAAAGTTTTCAAATGTAAAAGGATGATTATAAAAGAAACAAACTAAATAAAGACTTGTAGCAAGCCAAACCCTCCAAAATATGACATTATACCCCAATGAATATTCATGCAAACTTAAGCCTTACCATATTTAAGGATTACTTCAATAAGTTGCTTTCCAGTTTATTAGAGTTGTATTATTGCAGAATTGTCCCTCAAATCCTTTAATGTGTCACCCAGAAAAAGACTTTCACTCTTTGCTCTGTTCAGAATGTCTGCTGGGGAAATATTATAATGAAGAGGACACAGCTCAATGCAACTGTACTGAAAACACAATGAACCTCATTTTCAGTAATCAGTTCCTACTGAAATGTATGCATTGGGACTTTTTTCTAATAAAAACCTATAAAACAACATTGTCAAACCCACAGCCAAAAGTGGTCAACTGGCAGTAAACATGCTATCAGATTAGCTTGCTAGCAGTAGTGCTACCTTTGCTACCATGAATGCAATGTGACCCTTGCCTTGCAGATTGTAGCTGTCACTTATGGCTTCTTCTTCTACTTCAATGAGGGATTATTATTTTGGGTGCACTTACTTTCGATTTTACCTCCAAATAAAGTGGTTAAGATAATCTGGCTTGTTTACAACCTGCCTGATTGCCTGAATGCTCCTCTTTCTTGCCCTGTTGAAGTGATTTCGCCATGTTCCCACATCTCAGCAATTACTTTAGGGAGTACAGTGTTGATTGAAATGATGGCCAAATCTACAAAAATGATGTGTGTGAGTGTCTGCCGGTGGACAATCAGTTCCCCTAATCTTGCATGCTTCCCTCATGCAACCTAATATCCAAGTCTGCCCTTTTGTAAAATAACAATGCACTATATCATTTTTTTCTCACCTCACCGTCTTCATGGATTATTGTTTAAACTGTCAGGAGACACCTCCAGCAATGTTGTGGTAGAGAACTGGCTCCAAGTGAGTGTCAGTCAAACACATTAATTTCCTCCTCGGGTGTTTAGTTTTAAACTCTGGGCACATCATCAATGCCACAGTTTATTTTCTGTAGTCATACATTTGCAAATATGAGAAGGATTTCTTTTGAAAGCAAATATCAGAAGGTTATGGATTAAGGGTGCAAGGGGGTATAATTTCTGTGTAGGCCTGTGAAAGCGTGCACGTCCACGTCCCTCCCCGCTGGCACCGCAAAATACATCGGTGTTAAGTGGATAGTTGTGTGCATGTAGATGTGCGTTTCAGATAATTCCCCAATTCGCACAATGTACAGACATTCCCCACTACCAAGTCAAACAAGCCAAGTCCCATACTGTCAGCAGCAGGTTAAGACTTCAAGAAGGGTTTGCTGTATATATCTCAAGTATAAAAAGTGTGTGTGTGTGTGTGTGTATGTGTATGTGCTGGTTAAGTGTCGAGACATCCGCTCCAATGTTGTGATTAAGGTAGCTGGCTATTTGCTCTGGAGTACAGCACATTCCTTGCAGCCTTAATTGATAGCAATTATGTGGTTTTTGATTTGGTGTTTGATTGGGAGGTGGATTTGAAGTCTTGATTTGAAGGGCACAGAGTTATTATTGTCTTTGGAACGTCAGCGTTGAAATGCCTGAATGATAGCCTGCTACCTTTGTCAGTCACATCAAGGGGCACCACTGGGTTGGCACTAACTTTGACTGCTCTATTTCCTTTTTAACTTTCTGTTTCAGCTTTTGTTTTTTGCGTCTTGCCATTGCAAACGTTAAAACTGGAAACTTACTCAGTGTATAGTATATTCCCCCTGTGCCAAGAGCTGTCCATCTTACTGGTTGTTTTTCTCTATAACCAGAGGAATTGTCCCTCCAAGGGACACCTGGCTTGTTCCCCACCTCCACAGTGCAAATGTTCACTGGCTTAAATTGCCAGATGTTATGAAAGGCTCTATTGAAGTAGACCTTTTAGCTCATAAAGAAATAGAAAAAAAGTCACTGTGGATGAGAAGTCTATCCTGATAACTTCAATGACCAGACTATGTTGTCTGATTTCCATGGAACTCTCACATGTAACTCCTTGTAAAGCAAAACACAGTCAGGAGCTGGACATGAAGTATGTCCCTAATGTTGAGACGTATGGTTGTGTGTTTGGAATAGGTGCATGCTTGGAAATTTGAGGGTTTTTTTTCTCAAGATACTCATAAAACAAACCCACCCGTCAAACCCACATCGAAGAGTGGTCAACCAGCTATAAACTTGCTAGCAGATTAACTTGCTCCGTATGACTGAGATTTTTTTGACATTTCCAAAACAGAGTGCTGGCAATAGACAGAGCAAAGCCGTCCAGAGCTAGAACCAAATGAGAAACGGTGGCATGAGCAAAATAAAATGAGAGAAAGGCAAGCAGGGAGGAAAAAAGAGGAATATAAGAGACAGAAATTTGAGATATCAGGCGAAGAAATGGAAAGAATCAAAGGGGGAAGAAAATTGGTTTACAATTGTTGTCTGTCTGCCATTATTCCTACTCTGACTGCCTCACACACACAAATGTGTGAAGTTGTGAAGCTGCAGCTGGCCCAGCTCCTTGTTTGAACTAGCACGCTTGACTGAGGCCCATTTATTGATTGGCTAGTGTGCCAGACCTGAAGGACTCATGGGGCTTGGATCCCCCCTGATTCCCCCCCCCCATTCACGCATCACACACAAAAACACACACATACACACACACTCCCAGTCCTCCCTCCCTCCCTCCCTCAAGTTACTCCTGAGGAAGAACAGGAGCAAGTCAGAGAGGAGACGGCAGGCAGACAGGACTCACAGAGTGACCCAGAGAGAAGGGCATCACACAACGGGCTCACACGCAACCAAACACACAGAATTGGAGTGACACACACTTTGAAAAGGCATGGAGCAAGATTTTTTATCTTGCAAGCTATTGGTGACAGCTCTTCTCATCCTGGTACTGTAACGTTTACTTTTTTTTTCTCTCAATTTTCATCCTGTAAAAATTCATTTAGTTTTTTTTGCCTTTTTATCTTTTATTTCATCACGAATCCCCTTAAAATACTTGTCACACTAAGTAATGCATTCAGAAAGCATGTGTGCTAATAGATTGCTTTACTGCGTAGAAGTATGTGTGCATGTACAGTTTGTATTTTATGATTATGTGACTGCAGTAGAAATGAACCCTTCAGATCCTGGAGTCCTTTCATCAGTATGTTTAACAAGGCATTTAGAGTGACCTGACTTGTCTTATTTATTATTTTTGATTTGAAGTCATGAAAGTAGACTTGTCATGCATGCGCAGGTCAGCAAGCTGTTTTGCCTGAGGTTAGGACTCCCTGTTACATTACAGTGACTGCCTCGCTTGCGGCGTGACGGTGAGTACAGTGCCGTGCAGCGCGGAGCAGACGACAAGGGATTCAGCAGATGTGCAAATATCATATGTCTTGCCGACTGAAAAGGCCATCGTATGTATATTGACACAGTCTGCAAAAAAGGCACCAGAGTCGGGTTTCTTTCCCCTGTCGAGGAGTTTTCCATCTTCAAGGAAAATGTCCTTAGTCTCAGCTGCTGACAGGTGACTTAAATAGAATCTGTCCATCAGAATAACATATAATGTGGAGATCACTGGTCTTTTATCATATGCTCATTTCCTCTCTTCCACTTGATGTGAAAACATGGGATGGGTGACAGCCTTTGTGGTCTTATGTTGGCTCTGTTTTTCTCATAGTAAAAGAGCCAGAGAACAAATATGTCTAAATGTACATGCTTTGTTGTGTAAATGGTGCTGTTAAGGTGCAGATAAACCCCTGGAGGGATCCGAGCAGGAGAGGTGGGAGGTGTAGTGATGGAGGGTTAGGAAGGCTCCAAGTGGATATCTGAGCCTTTTGATTATTGGATCCAAATCCCAGCAGGACGCCTGTCCGACTAGCGGAGCCTTGTGTTCCTCCGCCTTCATTGAGAACAATAGCAGCACAGTCAGCCAAACAACGTCCTCATCTCCATCCCTCCTTCTGTTCATCTACTTCCCCTCCTCTGTCTTCACCAGCCTTGTTATGCCTTCGGCTCTCTTGGCTTTGCAACACACAGCTCCCAGCCGTAATTGACTGCAAAATTCACTGATTGCTTTTCAAAGGAGAATTAAGGTGGTGTGCTAACCGGCTGCCCAGAGCACAGCCTGTGTTTATTTACCGTGGATCCAAACATCGAAATAGTTGGCCCGTGCAGAAAGTAGCACCGTTGCCGATATGTTTGGCTGCGTGCTCTGTTGGCTTCGTGTTTAGGTCTTGCCGTTCCCCTCTGCTGTTCCTCAGGCGTCATCAGCACTGACAGCCATTTATATCAGTCCCCATGCACTTTTAATAATGTGAACCCACCACCCCACTCCACAGCATACAGCATGGGTGTTTTTGCTACCGTGACCCAAAGAAAATAATCAAGGCAGTATTATTACCTTGTATCTGCTTTCCCCTGCATGATCCATTCATGTTTGTAGACGAAGCACAATGCCATGCTGTTGGGAAAAGGGGCCAAAGAGGTCAAAATAACTTGGCGTATCCTGAGTTTTTCCTCTAAAATCTCAAGGCTGTGTATCTCAAATGCAAGGCTGGACATTAACTGTAAACTATTTGTCAGCTCAGCGGGCATAAATCTTTTTAAGAGCAGGTGTTGCACATAAAGTTCTCATAGTCCCTCCTTTATTCGGTGTGTTCAGGGTAAGTGGGCTTGTTGTGCCTCGTATTTCACTCCTAATCTGCAGGATTTGCGATTTTTAAATCCCCATCAAAAACTCTGCTGGATGTGCAAGCACAAACTGCCGTCGTGGTGTAAAGATGCCGTGGTGGGAGGCTGTCTAAAGCGCACAAAAGCTGCATTTCTGCTATCTTAAAATATTCTTTCATGGTTCACCAAAACCAGAAAGACTGCCTAAGTATGCAGGTTATTGTGGAAAATGATAATTTTCTCTTACACCCATCTATTCCTTTTCATGGCCTTAAAACCTCTGTTGAATGGCAGATTATTTTATTGAATGTGTTTGCACCTCTAGTCTTTTAAACCAAATTCCTGCTGCCATAGGATTCAGAGTCTCTCAGTTTTTCATTATCCAGGTTTTCATCCATTCAACAGGTACAGAACCAGTTCTTTCTTGGTCTCCGTCTCACTGGCAGGTTTTGAGTAGAATACCTCCACCGAGCTAAGCTGTCCTTGTTCTAGATAGCAAAAGCAATCTATTTTCCTTTTCACTTCATCTGAGCCTGGTATTCAGACAATCTAGCGCTCTAACGTCATTCAGTCAGTTCTGCAAAGGGCATTGAGAAGAGCTATGCTGCTGAGTAAAGCCAAGAGAAAGAAACATAAGTCATGTCGAGCAGCCACAAATAAATAGCATCTTTATAGCAAGGTGAGTCAAACCAGTCAAATCTAATCTGAAAATACAAAAGGCCTTGAAAGGCAAAGAGGGGTTAAAAAAGTCTAAGATAGAGGTGTGGAGAGGATCTTTACTTTTTGGCCGTCACTCTACATCTGAGATGCACATTGTCACAAAATTCATCCTCTCATAATATTGATTTTGGATCCCGCAGTAATATCCCTACCTCTGCTGCCAAATACAACATGATGTAATTAACAGAGAGAGGCACACAAGCGAGGCCCGAAGTTTAAGAGAGGACTAACATTTCATAATCTAAAGGATGACTCAAACATTTGTAATATGCGTTTTGATTACTTCGCCTTGCAGTCTCTTTTATCCTGTCACATGCAGTTCTGGCTTTTCTGTGTACTCTGCAAGAGGATCTGCTTAAACGAAGGAAGCCACAGCTCATGTGGCTGAGGAATATGCATACAGGTTCCTTCCATTGCAAAAGTGAGATTAGAACATAACTAAGTTGTATCATGTTAAATGTTTGGTTGGGTCTTGGCAGAAATTAAGACAACTAATATATAAATAAAGACAATATAGCATTGGTTTGAATGGATGAGGTGATAATAGTGAAAATGCAAACCGGAAACTTCTCAAGGGTGCCCATGACAGATAACCCATGTGTATAAACTCTTCACTTTCTTTTCTGGTGTGCAGAGCTCGCGGACGGCCCGATCAGAAGAGGACAGAGACACTCTGTGGGATGCCTGGGGCTCATGGAGTGAATGCTCCCGTACCTGTGGAGGAGGCGCCTCATACTCCCTCAGACGATGCCTCAGTTCCAAGTAAGGCCACCTCTCAGCCACTTCTCACATGAGCCGCAATGTAGTGGGCAACACTATGGGCGATGCTCATGTTTTTTGCATAGTGCAATATGTGGTACACAATTTATAATGCTAATGTTTAGTGAGTCACACATGTGAGATAAGGGTGCTGCATGGAAAGTATTGCTGATAGAGAAACAAAAGGGCAGAATGCTTGCTTGTGCCATATTCTGACTTTTATGACTAATGTAACTTACTATGATTTAATATGACTCAAGAATGGAAAGTTGTTCTTGTTAATGACTTACGATTTTGAATTTAATTCATTAAAAGGGCATTAATGTATTTGAAGCCCAAGCCCCCAGTTTAGTGAGTTAAACCAATCATGACCAAGTTCTGTTGTGATGCGATTGATCAGAGTTGGTCCGAAACTGCATATACTATAGGATATACTAATTTCAACAATGTCTTTGATTAATGTATTAAAAAATAATTCAGAATTTTTCATCCCTTTTTTTCTATGCCTTTTTTAAAAGAGTTCTATTGACCCTTATCACATACAGTAAACCAAACCTATACCACACATAATCTAAGTGATTCACTTGTATTGGTAAAATAATAAAATACAACTTTGAACTTGGGGGGGGGGTTGCTCCCATTGGGCCATCCCCCCCTGTTAAAAATTTAGAAATTGCCTACTGGATATACAGTAAATTGAATGTGTATAATTTCAAGTTAGAACCTCATTGACCTTCAGATAAATGGAAACATCACATGGACAATTTGTAAGCGTGTGTTCAAACACTATCCGAGGTAATCTCCTCTTTTAAAGAGCAAAGTCCCGACTGGGGTTGGACTGGTTTCCATTAAAGTACCATATCATGGCTTTAAGATGCAAGAGAGGGAAGGAGGAGGTTGGGTCTTTTTGGTTTGGTCTGTGTTCCTCACAGCCATTCTGCCAAATAAATCCAGACAGCGTCCCTAATAGTGTGAGTAAATCTCACCAATCGCTCCATTCCCATGGGCTGTAATGGGAGTGCTCAAAATACATATGACTGTTATGTGACTGTTAAATAGCCCTAAGGGGTCCACTGAGATCACTTGCCCATCCACCTCCTAAAACTGTCTAGACGGCCATATGAGCCTAAATCTTGAAGTCATCAGTGACAATAGGTATCTGATTTTCAGTAATGGCCCGGACATGTTTCTTCACAAATCAGAGCATAACAATCAATGTCCCTTGCCAAAGTACATGTCACTTTTAATAACTCTTTTTGTGATAGAGTTTGGGCTCTGCAAGCAATGAACCCACATTGGTTGGATTCCCACTGCTCATCATCTCGGCTTAAATCTCGGGACAAACTGGAACTTGCTCTTTGGACCTCTTGGTCCTTTCATCCTCTTGCCAAAGTCACCCGGTTGGTTAGGCTTCAAGATTAAAGCTCAAGGCCAAGTGTACTGGGCAAAGTGGTCAATTACAAATGGGTTTGAGGAGCAATAGGGGAAAAAAGGACACAGAAGGAGTGAGAGGGTATGTTTTTCAAAGGAACGTTGTCACATTTATAGACTGGGAAATAGCTGCAGGGTGACTTCACTGCATTCCTCTATTTTACAGTTCCCCAAATGAATTGCTCTCTCACTAAAGGTAGCCAGTGCTGCCAAAGTCACCTCTGTTTCACTGTTGGGAGCTTCAGAGGGAGCTCTAGCAGTGACAGGAGTAGCCAATGAGATCATAAAACAAAGCAACTGTCCAAAGACACACTGACAAAACAGGGCAGATCATACCTGAGGTCACAACCGATATTAAATATAAGGTGTTTCCAGTGTGCCATAACCATTAATCTGTCTGCACTGGTACTAGGAAGCCAGGCTAAGAAGCATACGGCTGTCAAAACCTCAAACTCAAAGTGCCAGACCCCCCATGTGCTGCACTGTAAACATTGAGGTCAATGGCTTTTTGAGGAGTTCATTTCATGATATCAGCAGCAGCCAGTTCTCTTTGCTTGCCCAGACTTTTTGGTCAGGCAAACCTCAGAATGCTACTGGCTTTAAAAGCAATTGACGTGTTAAGAGGTGTTTGGGGTTTGAGCTCCATGTGGGATGTAGACAGTGTGTGTATGTGTAGACGTACATGCTCATGTATGTCCAGGCCAGGCGGGTATGTTTACAAACTTGTGTGTCCTTTGGCAGTAGCAGTAATGTATGGGGTTCTTGAGCAAATGGTAGGACCCTCCATCCTACCTCATCCCACCTCACCCTGCTGTTGCGTGGGAATAAGGGAGCAGGAGCCTGGAACCGGGTGGCAGATCAAACAGCGTCATTAAAAAGCACAACACAAGGCCCCTTGTGTGTGTGACTCTTTGGAAAGAGAGGCTGGAAACGGGCCTGCAACACCCTCCAAACCAATACCACTCCAACTCTCTGACCTTTCAACAGACACACACACACATGCACATGCGTGCGCAGACACACATACATAGGACCAACTGCTAATGCAGAAACGCTAGAAAAGTTAGACAACCTCCCAAAAGGGCAAATGCAATGTACAGACTAAACACAGATCGCCTGGCCCTCATTAGTCCCACCCGCGCAACACACTTCACTTGATCACAATCTCCATTATTAACAACAGCATAGCTGGTTTGAAGCAAGTGTGGACATATGGATTGGGTGTCATAGCAAGAGAAAGCACTGTTCTATTAATATATGAGACTTGTGGTTGGCAAACACTTCAGATATAAGATTTTTTTGTCATTCCTTTTAATAAAAAGAGGCAGTATGGGCAAGGAACACATCAAGTATCTAAGAGTTGCAAAAAACTTCTCATCGCTGATAAGGATATTTTTGCTATTTACTGGGTCACTGATTTGCAGAAATTACAGGCAGTGACTTTAAATGACTGTGGCATTTTGTGGCAAGTCTATCTTTAAATGGTATGGTAGTTAAAAGTGAATTTTCTCCAAGGCAATGACTAATTAACTTGCTCTAATTAACTTGGGCCTGGCACCTTGATTATGTCTCTTACTTTACAATATAGGGGACCACCCTCTGCGTGGCCTGTGCAGTGCCAAAAACACCTCGCTTCTCTACAGTGCCACTGAACCCATGTCGTGCCAGAATCAACAACAACAACAACAATCTGTGTACAGATTATCTAGAATCCAAACTCATTTTACATTTAGATTTTAAGAAAATCTGAATCATAAGATACAGCAAAGAAAAAATAAAAGATTCAAGTAAAGAAGGAAGCAAGGAAAGGAAGGAAGACAATCTAAAACCTTGCTAGTAGTCCCTGGAGGCAGCAGTATACCTACATTACACCACAAAATATGAAAGTCCCAGAGAGAACAAACATACTGATTTTAGTTTCAAAGGTTACCACCAGAGGGCCTATAATGTTACAAAACCAAGAGTCTACAGCCATGCTAGCAGCTGTGTTTGAGCTAAATGCAAATGTCAGCATGCTAACATGCTCACAATGACAATGCCAACAAGCTGGTTTAATGTTTCAAAGGGAATAATGTTTATCATGTTCACCCCCTTAGTTTAGCGTGTTAGCATGCTAAGATCTGCTAATTAGCACTGAACTGCAATCTTCCCATTTGATTTTTATATTTCTTATGTACAAGGGGAAACTGGTTTCCTAACAGAAAAGGTTAGGGGGTCACAAACACATCAGGATTCATGCTTAGGGGAACATGAATTTCTAATAATAAATCAGCTATCACTTTCAAAATACATATCTCATGGATCAAAATGTTGGTCAGAAATTTCAACCTGACAGAACAAGATAAAAGGTAAAAGGGCAAGGGATAACCAAAATCATTATGAATCACCCCCTAGGCACCATGAATATTTAAACCACATTTCATGACAATCTGGGCCAATAGTTGCTGAGACATCTCGCCATGGACCAAGTGTTGGACTAGTAGACAAAGGAAAGAAGTAGTGCATTTTTCTGCTGTTGCTTCATCTTTCTCAACTTCATGTTACCCTTCTTAGATGGCCTGGCTGCTCTCAATTTTCCTAAACTAATCAATAGCAGAGCTCACAGCAAGAGCATATTTTAGGCTTTACAAACTCAGCCACATTTTCATGTGCCCACTTGCCTCAAGTGTATCAATATTATGGCAAAGGTTATGGATCCCTGGTTGCAATTACTTTCAATCTAACGAGAAGAGTTGATGACATATATATGGACATTATGAGCCAGACAAATTTTACTGCATATCCAGTATTATAAGAAGTTATTACTATGAATTTTTCATGGTTACAATAGATTTTAGTTCAATTCTTTTCTGGTTATTGGCATCCTAGATGGTAGTTTTACTCTATGTGCAGTCTTGTGTGTATTTAATTGATGAGCAAACTCTCTGTATTTGTGTCTTTTGTGTATATTTGGCAGAATAGAGCGGGGTCATAGTCTGTGAGTTATGTGTTATGTGCTCCGGGAATTCTGATATTTCAACCAAGTCGTTTTTCCCTAACCTATGATGACACCATGATGAATCCCTGGTCCTGGCCCTACTTCTGCTTAGCCTCCACGTTGTAGTTTCCAAAGTCAAGAGGAAATGAAAAGGGAAATTCATTTTATTCCCTTTGCCTCTTTTTTTAAACATCTATATATATTTATATATTGCTGGCCCTATATATATATTTATATATTGCTCGCCCCACTGATCCAGATCTTTGCTATCTGTTTCTCAACTCTTGTTCTTTTAAAGTCTCTTGTTTGGGTTCAAGCCCTATGGCCTCCTGTTTGGCTTGGCAGAGGGGGCTGTCTGGATTCATCACAGGGTCTAATGTTCTTGCCATGCCACACACTTCACATTCACTCCCTCCGCTCTCTGAAATAATATTATAAAAATCCTCAAGCCCTCGTTCATCCATGAGTCCGAACTCTGCTATGTTGCCTCCAATCATGATTCCAGATTAGCTAAGGGCCGATGACACTGGAATTCCTCTTAAGTTCCCAAACTCAAAAGGATATCCTCTGATTAGTTTCCACTGGGGTCTTGGATAATTGGCCTATCATAGTCACCATCAATGGTTTATCATCACTCAGCATCAAAGCACAAAGGAATCCTAATTTTCAATAAGTGGTTAGCTCTATAATTTGGGCGAAGACACTGTCATGCAGAGTCGGGATCCAAACTGCTCCAATCTGTTCAGCAGACACAGCTCGGAGGGCCCTACTGTGTCTGCTGTACTACTGTATGTGCAGTACTGTGGGTTTATAAAGTCAGGATTTGTTTAAAGACTGGTCACTAACACAAATGAAAATTTAGTGTTATATTTTAGTATTTTTAGTACCAATGGACTTCAGTTTTCCAACTTTTCTTTTTCCTTTTTTTCCTCCAGTTCATCTTGAATTTGTGAGAGTTTTAATTTTCCTGTTTTATCCTGATTTTTTTGTTCTGATTGACTTTTTGTGTTAGCAGGTTAGCATAGTAATGTTGGCCTTTAACTCAAAACACTGCTGTGCCTAAGAACAGCCTCACAGAGCCGTGAGCATGGCTGTAGACTCTTTTGTTATACCACCATTCTTATTGAAATTATAATTTTTTCATCGTTATTTGCTAGATTGATAGAAATGCAGGAAATAGCAATCACTTTTTTGCTTCATTGTGTCCCCCACTTCTAAAACCAAAGATACGCCCTTGTATTTATGCATAGTCACATTGTGTGAAGTAGTAGTAAATCTTTGCAAACACACCACAGACCCCATGTTTGTGGGTTGCCACATCATCACTGTAGGATTCCAGTCTCTGCTTAACAATTCAAAAAACACTAAGAGTCAATGGTTGAAATACCAGCTGCCTTGGGCGAAGATGATTGGTGTGCATTGTGGTTTGTTTTATCATTCACCCCCAAAGCCAGTTCACCCACATGCTCATTTTGTCTTCTGCAGGATCTGCGAAGGGCAGAATATCAAATATCGCACATGCAGTAATGTGGTAAGTTCAGCAAACTCGGATTTATGTAATTGATGTCAATAGAGCTTTCAAGTGGTTTTTATTTAATTGTGATTGAGAATTCAGTGTGGTGGAACTGTGAAAATATTACCAGGTTTTATGGTTAAGGGGTGTACTTTGGTGATCTAGGATCTTGTTGTTTGAGAGAAACGGAGAAGTTGTGTGTGGGGAAACATCAAACTAGTTCTACTTTCATTTAATATGATGATCACTATGTTGACATTCAGCAATCACAGTCTCAACAAACCTTCCACCAAGATTTGTGGGAACTCTCCTCTTCCCACACACATTTACAATAGAGTGATATGCTTTGCACTAATTATAAAAAGTAGCTAAATGTTGTTGTTTTTTACCCTCAGGATTGCCCTCCAGATGCCGGTGATTTCCGTGCCCAGCAGTGTTCAGCTCATGCAGATGTGCGATACCAGGGTCAGTACCATGAGTGGCTGCCTGTGTACAATGACCCGGACAACCCCTGCACTCTCAAGTGCAAAGCCAAGGGCTTGGGCATTGTGGTGGAGCTGGCGCCCAAGGTGCTGGATGGGACACGCTGTTACACCGAGTCCTTGGACATGTGTATCAGTGGAGTCTGCCAGGTAGGAGAAAGAAGAGCTTCGTTGTTTTTTTCGCCATTGAGGAATTTATATTTATTTCTTTTAATTGATCTATTGTGGAAATCACAAGAAACCAAATATAGACTTGTAGACTCACAATATTGTTGAGACAAAATAGAGAACTCTAAGGTGTTTATGCAGATTGACAGATTAAACACTTTCAATGAAACATAAAAAAACATAAGATTTTAGCAGATACCATCCTTTGAGAATTTGACCTCTTTCTTAAGATAATGTCATTTTTAGTGTTTTCAGATTTCAGAGTTTACAGTTTAAAACAGAATAAAAATGTTAACAATAATGGAATGGCAGCTTATTAAAAATGGAACATATTTTGCCGCAAACTCAGCTCAGAAAGTGCTGTCCCACAATCTCCAATTTAAAAAAAAAAACGTTGCTGTCAAATCATGACCATACAAGCCCATAAATGGAAAATTCTTTATAAAAAAATATAAATTTTATTTATTTATATATTATTGTCAACAAAACAATTTATTTACTGACTCACCACTTGTGGCATTACACTGCATTTGGATGCAAGAGCCAAAAGTGAATACATCCAAGAAAACCTATACACAGTAGGTTGACTTGCTAACAATGCTAACATCATGCCATCTGCTTTACAAATGAATACCCAATGAGAATCATTTCTGAGATTGGACTTTTGATTGACAGTCCAGGAAATAGTTTACAATGCATTTTTTCCCGGTTGAATGAAATTACGTTCCAAGGCATTGTGTGTGCAGAGACACACAAGGATTTTAATACACCATCTTACCAGGCTTAGAATCACACTGTGGTTCTGGTTTTGTCTTACGGACAAGAATTGCGAAAAACTCCATCAATCAACTATGGATGGTTGCAGATAATGTGTAATCGAAAACAGCAGGGAACATTTTTAGAAAAACCCATGATCAACTCAAAGGGGATGTTTCATGCTATCTTAGAAATACAAACAATAGATCTTGTATGTATATGAAAGAAACCAGATGGTTGTTTGGATCACTTGATTATAACTTTAACATGGTATGAAGGAAGGCATTTTCTTTAATGAAATCAACTTCAAAGGTCTAAAGGAACCAACATGAATGCTTTTACTTGGACCATTTTTCTTTGTATTTCTTTTTTCTTTTCAGTAATTTTTGTTGCAGAACACCTTAATTGCAGTTTATTTTAAAGCTGAAGTCTAGGGTAGTGATTTTGTTGTTTACCTTTCTCTGTGTATTACAGATTGTAGGTTGTGATCATGAGTTGGGGAGCACAGCTAAGGAGGACAACTGCGGTGTCTGCAATGGAGATGGCTCATCCTGCAGACTGGTGCGAGGACACTACAAATCCCAGCATGCTTCAGGAAAAAGTAAAGAATCTTAACTTGGGGAGTTTTTGTTTGTTTAACTCAAACACAATAACTTCAACTCATTACTTAAGTTTAAGAGGTGCTCCACCGATTTTACACATTACACATACTTGTCATGGGGAGTACTTCTCAGCCTGAGAAAACAGTTGTATTAATGTCTTCTGTCTTTCTGGTGGAGCTTTGTCAAGTCTGAGAAAAATTATCCCTGATAGAGTCATAGTGATGTCATCAGGGTTATTTTCATACATCATCAGAGACTTCAAAATTCAAATGTAAATCCTGCATTACAAAATAGGGGCATTAAATTTGAAAGAAGTAGGCGTTTACCAGGCAGGGAGGGTCTAATGAATGATGCTGTTGAGTTTCATTATGGGAAGTGTAGAAATCTGTGATTTTGGGTCAAGCTACCCATACTTACTAACTAAAAGTCTGGATATGTCGGCCTCTGCTGCTTTGATTTTTGACATTTTTGTTTTAATCTCTCTCGCAAGTCCCCCGGCTTTATGGAAGTGCAATACTAAAATCACTGGAGCACCCCTTTAAATGTAACTTTTTTAGCTTTTTAGGTAATGTAATTATTTTGTTGAAATCGAATTACAGTATTATCTGTATTAATATAATTACAGTATTGAATTACAGTATTATTTGTATTCATATAAATAAGAATCACCATATTATGTTTTTTTTATTACTGTGAGTCAAAAAATAATGTCAATTTTTAATTACATTTGTTCAGAATGTAAAAAAGAAGACTCGGCAGCATGGCATTCATATCAGAAATATCAGAAAGTAGATTTCTTTATAACCTTTCTTACGTATTATTATTATTATTATTATATTATAGTAAATATTATACAAGTCAAATCAGTCTGTGTTCTGATTATATTTGTATTTGTCAGTTGTAATTATATTGACTTTATTGCATTCCTGAGTATTTATTGCATACTTTATGCTATTTCTGTCCCTCTGTCTGTTTGTCTCACTCAAGCTGAGGACACAGTTGTTGTCATCCCCTATAAGAGTCGCCATGTACGTCTAGTCCTGAAAGGCCCGGATCACTTGTGTAAGTCCTGGTAGGTCCAGGGTGCCCTTCCATCCAAAACAGTTGAACATATTTATATTTGGCAGCGTTATGTTATTGCCAAATACCTGCACATTCCACACAAGTATTCTGCATGTGCTCTGTGAGTTTTACTGCAGGTCATGTTATATTTTAATGACTTGTGATGCAAAAAGAATATTACTTTTTCATTATATACCGTATGTTATACTTGCTTGACCTTTCTCATGAATATCTCACCCAAATAATTAACCTTTTATTCCTTATTCCAAAATATATTACATTTTGACTTTGTTTAAAAGTAGCTTGGAGCAGACTATTTAGAGGTATTTATTTTTCCCCTTTCCTCTGGCTCTGAGAAGATGTACCTTTAAGGCTTCCAGCAAATATCACTGATGTCAAAGTACTGGCATCAAACTCCCAACTGGATCAAATCGATAACAAATGTTCCATCTCTGTACCTAGCCTTTGCTCCATGGTTAGTTTACAGATAGTTTCCTGAGCCAGGCCAAAAGAAATTCTTTTTCTGAATGGACAGATTTTTTCATTAAATATTTCCCCCCGTTCTTTTTGGCCAAGGGCACTTAAATTGTAACCATCTGTCTGCAGATGATGACTGCTGCTGGTTACTGCTTGTTCCTGTGTTTCCCCGTTGTTTTTGTTTAAATGTCCGTGCTGGAATCACACCAGACCCTGTTAGGTCAGGGTTCAAGTAAGGTTACTGCAGTGCTGGCCTGCTAGCAGAATTATATGAGCCTCCCGGCAGTGCCAAAATGAGTCTCTGTGCCTGCAAATGCAGCCAGTTCTTATGTAACTAGCTCTGACTGAAGGTCTGTGTCAAACCGTCTGTGATAGATGATATCTCGACATTTTAATTACATCTCCTTTTATTTGCTGTTTCATTTAGTTTAAAGTGTGGTGACACAACAATGATGAAAAATGTAGACAAGAAATTATGATTATCATTTATCAAAGAGAAATTAAAGTCTCATTGTGTCTATCTGTTTCCTTGTTCTCACTATATTGTGACTCTATGTCCATTGTGCTCTAGCTATCTACTGTGTTTCGTCTTTAGACGTGGAGAGTAAGACTCTACAAGGGGTAAAAGATGAACTGGTCTTGGATAAATCAGAGCACTACCACCTGGAGAACACCACCTTGGATTTTCAGAAACTTTCAGATAAGGAGGTCCTGAGAATCACTGGCCCACTCGGAGCTGACTTCACAGTCAAAGTAAGAGCTTAAATATATCAGTTCAAGTGACTTAAAGCTGCACTAATCAATATTTTTATATTAACAATGGCTTAGTTTATAATGTGTAATTTGAAACACGTTTTTCAAAGTGATGAACCCACAAAAAATTATCACCCAACAATTCAGTTTCCCTCAGCTCTATCCATGCAGCTTTTTTTGCAGCAAGTTAGCATCTTTCAGCTCATTGTTTTGGTTTTACAGCACGCAACTTTACTGTTATAGTTCACTATCACCACTCTCAACAGCTTTGTATCCAGTCTAATGAGAACATTCTGATAAACCCATTGTACGCTACCTATCCAGCACCAAATGGCAGACAGACAAGTTAGCAGCTAGCTGGTGAACATAGTGGAGCATTTAGCTGCCGAAGAGCCAGATATTTTCCTCAGGAGTTGGTGGAGACCAAAACAGAGCTAAAAGGAGAGTGAATATTGCTCTTACATTTGTCGGGTGGCCAGAAACACAACAAACGAATGTTGCTACATAACTGCTGGATGTGTAAATAAGCAAGTTTGCTAACATGTTCAGAACATCAACTTTATATGGAGATACTATGTCAGTGATGTGATTACAGCTTGTTCTACTGCCCCCAATTGGCTAAAAATAAAATGAATACTGCTTTAAATACTGTAGGTTGGAAATTTTCAGGTGAGCAAAGTACTGTAGCTACATAACTTCACTTTACTGAACAGCTGATGTCACTAGGACATTTTTGTTGTGTTTGTCGGAGCTCAACTCAAAACTTTAGCAATGCAAAGCTTTGAAAATAGTGCACCCCAGCCAAACTGGGCTCAGATAAGGTTCTTATTTCTATGAACTCCTAGTGAACTCCCTGTGTCATGCAGAGTTCAAAGCAGATTTGATTTCGTTTATTTAGATCTAAAGATATCGGAGTATGTGTGAGCCACTTAAATATGAAATGCAAACAACTTTTTTGTCTACTTGCTCTCTCTGAGGGACAACATGTTTTTGAAGCAGTGTGTCATGCAATGAAAACAATAGTAGTATACCCATTTGTAGCTCCAAATCCAGTGGTTGATTTTGGCTTAATGATGCCAGATAATTTCATGTCTTTGGCTGCCACACTTAATATTGATTGATGAAACGTCGTAATACATCTGGTTATCAAATGTCAAACTTTAATTCACAGTATGTGTTATAACATAACACAGCATAAATTCAGTTCATAAATTCAGTAGTGGAGCGCAGGATTTTTTTACAATGCCATGCCACAATGGCCACAACATCTTTTTCTACTTCGATACATACACACGCACACACAAGCGCACACACACACACACACACACACACACACACACACACACACACACACACACACACACTTGCACATATTCTCAGACTAGGGCCAGTGAGTGGACATTAAAAATTATACAGGCCATGGACTGGGACACGCCTGTGAAAACTTCCCCCCTCACAAACACAAGTCAGAATCGGACAATAAATAGAAATTCAGGAGACAGAAATCTGAGAAGCTATAAATGCATAATTTTCTAATCTGCTAAGAGGCAGACAGCCAATTCATATCGTAGTGCTGGAAAAGGTTTGGGCAAACGGAAAATCATATTAAAAGGTTGCCAGACAGTCTTTCCTCTGTAAACACATGAATGTGAATGAGTGGCAGTGGAGTTTGATTTATATGTGTTGTCGGTATAATCTGGCTTTGGGCATTTCTTCAAGATGGTTGAGGTGTGAGGTTAGAAGAAAAATGTTTGCTGAAATATTTATGAAACTTTACAAAATGACTTCAACAAAAGGACCAGAAAACACACTCACTACACATGTGATACACATGGGCTAATTTCTATTTAAAAAAAATGCTGTTGTCCACTCTCATCCAGTAAATTATTTATCACTTCCTATGATAGCATTTATCCTGATAGAAGCTGTATTCAACCTTTGATTGTGCAGAAACTGACATTTCAGGGTACTCTGGGTCAAATTCTTCCAATCTCTGAGTGTGAAAATCTCTGAATAGATTCCAGTATCTTTCAGTCATTTGTTGGCGCTGTCAGAACAAAGCTACTATAATTTCAGCTACATCCGCGTTTTCCTTCCAGTCTCATGTCTTGACTAATTTTTATCCAAGGAACTTTGAAAACAGTGTCAAAGAATTGATCTAGGAATGACCAATAGCAGTTGTTTGTTAGCCAAAAAGGTTGTTTTCATATTTCCAACTAAATGCAGAAAAGGCTTAGTTAAAAGTTATTATTAGGACAAGCAAAGTAAATTGTATTGGAAACAATTAATTACTTAATGTGAATCATCCAAATCTATGTTGGTAACTGAATGAATTAAGGACAGTACCCTGCATTCATTAGGGGATGTTTGAAATGGAGTGTGTCTGATTGTGCTAAATGATTTGGTGATGACTTATAAAAGCTTATATGGCCACTTTACTTGAGTGAATGTGTTATCTTTCAATATTTTTTAGCTTTTAAAACAAACAGAAAAGGAACTAATACTTTGTCAATGAATGTTGGAGGGCTGGGAATAAATTTTTTACTTAGTGAAATTTTATTTTCCATCTGCATATAGTAGCTGCATTGGCCACCAGGAGGCAGAAAGACTCCGAACAAACCCACAACAACCAATACTATCTTCATATATATATATATATAATATGTATATATGTATATGTATATGTATGTGTGTATATATATATATATATATATATATATATATATATATATATATATATATATATATATATATATATATATATATATATATATGTATATATATATATATATATATATATATATATATATATATATATATATATATATATATATATATATATATATATATATATATATATATATATATATATATATATATATATATATATATATATATATATATATATATGTATGTATATATATATATATATATATGTATATATATATATATATATATATATATATATATATATATATATATATATATATATATATGTATATATATATATATATATGTATATATATATATATATATATATATATGTATATATATATATATATATATATATATATATATATATATATATATATATATATATATATGTATATATATATATATATATATATATATATATATATATATATATATATATATATATATGTATGTATATGTATGTATGTATGTATATATATATATATATGTATATATATATATATATATATATATATATATATATATATATATATATATATATATATATATATATATATATGTATGTATATATATATGTATGTATATATATATATATGTATATATATATATATATATATATATATATATATATATATATATATATATATATATATATATATATATATATATATGTATATATATATATATATATATATATATATATATATATATATATATATATATATATATATATATATATATATATATATATATATATATATATATATGTATATGTATATATATGTATATATATATATATATATATGTATATATATGTATATATATATATATATATATATATATATATATATATATATATATATATATATATATATATATATATATATATATATATATATATATATATATATATATATATATATATATATATATATATATATATATATATATATATATATATATATATATATATATATATATATATATATATATATATATATATATATATATATATATATATATATATATATATATATATATATATATATATATATATATATATATATATATATATATATATATATATATATATATATATATATATATATATATATATATATATATATATATATATATATATATATATATATATATATATATATATATATATATATATATATATATATATATATATATATATATATATATATATATATATATATATATATATATATATATATATATATATATATATATATATATATATATATATATATATATATATATATATATATATATATATATATATATATAT